>NW_023425402.1:111396238-112819080 GCF_014108415.1 Molossus molossus
GGTATGGGGTGCAGTGCCAGGAGGTACGGGGTGCAGTGCCAGTAGGTTCGGGGTGCAGTGCCAGGAGGTACGGGGTGCAGTGCAGTAGGTAGGGGGTGCAGTGCAGTAGGTAGGAGGCGCAGTGCCAGGAGGTACAGGGTGCAGTGCAGTATGTATGGGGTGCAGTGCCAGGAGGTACGGGGTGCAGTGCAGTAGGTATGGGGTGCAGTGCCAGGAGGTACGGGGTGCAGTGCAGTAGGTACGGGGTGCAGTGCAGTAGGTACAGGGTACAGTGCAGTAGGTACGGGGTGCAGTGCACTAGGTACAGGGTGCAGTGCCAGGAGGTACGGGGTGCAGTGCAGTAGGTACAGGGTGCAGTGCAGTAGGTACAAGGTGCAGTGCAGGAGGTACAGGGTGCAGTGCCAGGAGGTACGGGGTGCAGTGCAGGAGGTACAGGGTGCAGTGCAGTAGGTACGGGGTGCAGTGCAGTAGGTACGGGGTGCAGTGCAGTAGGTACGGGGTGCAGTGCACTAGGTATGGGGTACAGTGCCAGGAGGTACTCACGCTTCCTCTCACCGACACAGTCTTCACGCGCACGCCGCTCCGCAGGGACGCTAGCAAACGCACTCACAAGATAAAAATGGAAAATAAAGGATGTGTCTCCTGGTGGGAGATGAAACACGTAGACTAATTTTGAAGGTTTACCTGGGAGCACGTCAAGGTCTGAGCCCCCCGACGCAGCACGTATGTCCTCGGCTGTTTGCAACAAAGTCTCCGTCAAAATAATCCACAGGGGTTGTTTTCTTGAGAGTAAGAGATCTGGGAGAAAATGACTCACAAAGACATTGAAAGCTCAATAAAACAAATGAAGATGAGAGAAGTGGACACGTTTCCCCAGGTTATTTCTGCAACAAGGGGAATTCCCTGGACAGAACCTCTGAGTGGCTTTGTCCTTCCTAGAGGAGGAAGGGCAGTCGGGGAGGAAACTGGAGGAAAATGAATTCTACTAGAAATAGCAGTAAACAGAAAGACTGAAATAAGTAATCGAGAAAGCAAATAGCCATTTTTTCTAAAATGGATACGTTTTTGGGGTAACGCTCCCTTAGTCTCTCCTCTGCACAGGTCCAGCTCCCGGGGTGCCCACCAGGGGCCGTGTGACAAGGAAAAACTATACCAGAAATTCCCACCACCTTTGATTCTTTTCTCGTCTTTCAAAGTATTAGTCAGGATTGCAATTCAGGAAAACCTAAATTTTGCTAACTGTGAGAAAATAAATGGATTCATATATCTTCTGGTTTTATTTTTCAAGATAATGTCCCAAACCAAACCGTTCATTCTATTAATTTTGAAATGTTGTTGCCCGCCTTAAGCAGATTAAATTTAGGTGGATACTGAGCGGAGGTCCGGGGACTCTGTCCGTGACACCCCAAGACGGGGACAGCCTGCAAGTCTCGGCGTATGAATCAATCTCTGTGCTGAGTGTCCTCACCCACCACAGCGGTCCGGTGAAGTGATCTCTCCAAAGCTGACGGCACCTCGCAAGCGGCCACCCCCACGAACGCAGTGTCCTCAGGACTGAGATCACCCTGTTCTTGCGTTTAACTTTTTGCCTAGTCTCTGTATGTCGTGTGATTTCGGGTCCAGCTGTAGTCAAGCTCATATACGCAGACTAAGCAGGTGCACTGGACCGGAACGGTCTGCAGTCTGGAGGGTGCCTCCCCTGCCCCTCAGAATCTGTTACATCGCCGACCCAAAGGACGATGAAGGCTCAGAAGCACATGATGTTTATGTAAAGGTCACTGTGTAATGAAGGGATACAATCGACTCTGCTCAGGTGGTTCCCATGCAGCTGGGCATGAGACTCCAGTGTCCGGTGACCCTGTCAGGAGCTCAGTGTGTAAGACACAGAGGTGCTGGGCTCACAGCTGCGGACGTGCCGTCAGGTGTCTCCCCACCGCTCTGCACCCTTCACCCCCCCATACCACGTGCGCACCGGGGAGCAGCTGTGAGCCAACAGACGAGAGAGAGGAAGGAAGGAAGGAAGAAGAGAGGGAGGGAGGGCTGGAGCTACTGCTTTCTAACACTGTTACTGTAAAAACATCATGATGCAGTCTGTATTTTCAGCATTTGACATCAAATAAATCAGTCAAAGTGGGAGAGCTAGTTCTTAGAGCAGGTGACTGTGAACATCGTCGGGAAGAGGACAAGTGCTCACAGGTCAGACCAGCGTGGACAGCCAGCAAGGTGTGGGGTTGTGTCGTGTCCGAGCTGAGACATCAGCACAGACAATAAGATGGAGCAAAATCTTCACGATGTGAGAGAAAACCCATTCTGGGCAGAAGAGACAGCCTGAGCAGAGCCATGGAGATGCAGTAGAGGGGTGTGTGTGCGTGTGTGTGCATGTGTCTGTGTGTGCATGTATGTGTCTGTGCGTGCATGTGTATGCATGTGTGCATGAGTGTGTGTCTGTCTCTGTGTGTGCATGTGTGTGTATGTCTGTCTCTGTGTGCATGTGTGTGTCTGTGTGTGTGTGCATGTGTATGCATGTGTGTGTCTGTCTCTGTGTGTGCATGTGTGTGTCCGTCTCTGTGGGTGCATGTGTGTGTCTGTGTGTGTGTGCATGTGTGTGTCTGTCTCTGTGTGTGCATGTGTGTGTGTCCGTCTCTGTGTGTGCATGTGTGCGCCTGTGTGTGCATGTGTGTCTCTGTGTGTGCATGTGTGTGTGCATGTGTATGCATGTGTGTGTATGTGTGTGCATGTGTGTCTGTCTCTGTGTGTGCATGTGTGTCTGTCTCTGTGTGTGCATGTGTGTGTCTGTGTGTGTGCATGTGTATGCATGTGTGTGTCTGTCTCTCTGTGTGCATGTGTGTGTGTGCATGTGTCTGTGCGTGCATGTGTATGCATGTGTCCATGTGTGTGTGTCTGTCTGTGTGTGCATGTGTGTGTGTGTGCATGTGTATGCATGTGTGTGTCTGTCTCTGTGTGTGCATGTGTGTCTCTGTTGGTGCCAGTGGGCTGGTGGTACGGTGTATGTGACACTAGATGGCAAGGAGTGGGAATGGAGAGGGGAAGAGGGCAGGGTCAAGCCATAGGGCTTTGCATGTCACCCTGATGGTTTCAATTACATCATCGAGGTCAGTGCTGGGGGTAGGACGGCTCCTCTTTGAATTGCATGGGAGCTGCACACCCCCCAAGCAGCGAGTGTGCACATGCACAGACACAGGCTATCCGGCACCCAGGGTCCCACAGGCGGGGCAGTGCCGCCCTCAAACGCTCCGCCCCAGTGGGAGCAGGAAGCTGAGTGGGAAGGGAAATGGGGAGAAGGGCCTTGTGATGGCCGAGAGACCCCCACACAATCACCGTGAAACCAGAATACACCGCAACCCACCCGCTGTACACCTGCTGTGACTTCAGACTGTAAGAAATGAAAAACAGGAGACACCCAGTGGCCCACCTGAAGCTCGCAGACACACAGAGCGAGTGGATGGCGTGGAAGAGTGTGGTCCACACTGCGTCGGAACCACGGGAAGGACCGCGCAGAGCTGCTCAGACACCACGCGAGGGGACCCTGTCGGTAGAGCCCACGGAGATTCTTTCACGGTGAGCGCTCAAAGGCTCATCAACATTATTTAAGCTAAATCCTGAGACATTTCAATAACTCCAAAGGACTTCTCTCTCGCTAGCCGTGAACAAAATCTGCGACCAGGGACCATCACAGGATAACCCGCTCCCTCCCTTCCATCATCAGGAAGGGACGGTTGGCCTGGTTATGACATCACCCCAGGAAGCAGAGCCCAACACCAGAGACACAAGCCGGGTCACATCCTCTGCAGCTGGGCCGAGCCCCCCTGAAGTTTTAGGTGCAGAGTTTCTGTAAAATAAAGCAAACGCATCCTAACTGTTGTGTCTACCAGGAGGGTCCTGTCACCACCTGCTCAGCAAGATCTTCCATGACAGCTCGTCACGCACTGTTCTTGGGGTAACCCCGCCTCCTGTGGCGTCTCCAGGCTTGGCGTACCTGGCCCTGTCCACCTGTCCAGCCTTCTCTGCACTGTGCCCGCACACCTGCACACTCAGCGTCCTTCAGGCCCCTTGTCATGTCCCTCAGACCAGAACCACACTGCTCGGCTCTGTCCAGGGTGACCCTGCCTGTGTCCTTCCAGAGCTGACCATGACTCAGCGTCCCGCAGCGTCCACTTTCCCTCCAGGGAGGTGGGCAGTAAGGTCCTGTCACACACGGTCATAGACTTCAGAACCCTCCCCACGGTTCATACCAATAACCCACGGCAGTTATGTGGTCGTCCGCCCCCTCCCTGTACGAGACAGCGGACTGCGAGCGACGGGGCGCGTCTGTCTCTGCTCACACTGCGTCCCTAGCCCCGGCCACAGTGGCACACAGTGGGCCCTGAACGCTGCCTGCTGGGGGGTGGATGGATGGACGGAAGGACAGATAAAAGTAGGAATAGACGGATGGAGGGATGAATGGATAAATGGGTGGGTGGGTGGGTGGATGGATGGACGGACAGACAGGTGGATGGAAGACTGGCCCGACGAATGACCGGAGAGGGGGGCGGAAGGGTGATGGGCACGCCGTCAGCGAACTCTGCGTGTCGGAGTCAGAGACGAGAGCAGGGCGGGGCTCCTGGCCTACGTCTCGAGCTGGAGACACTCGGCCCGGGCAGGAGGGCGGAGCATGGCGTCGGAGCCTAACACACGGCAGTCGTGTGAAATTCCCTCGGGGTCCCTGTGGCTCTTCACTGGCCCTGGTGACCAGTGTGTCTCCCAGGTCTCGCTCTCCCTCTGAAGAAGCCCGTGCTTTGCCATCTGGAGGTGAGAACAGACCATGTTTGCAGAACTGCCTGGCCCGCGCCCTCTGCAGGACCGGAGGACCCGCCTCAGCGAGCGACAGGGAGCCAGGGGCCCTTTCCGCCTCTGGCTCCGAGGCCACGGGCGCTCCCTCAGCGTCTTTCCTGGCAGGCGACCTGTGGCCCTCGGGCTCCCCCATGGCCCGGGTCCATTTTGTCTCATGGACTCTGGACTCTTTCAAAGGGATCTGATCCTTTTGAACCGCGCGCGGCCCCAGCGAGAATCCCTTTGGCTAAAGGTCTTTGGTCCCGGGATGACAAGAACGCTAGGATGTCTGTGAATATGCTTTACAGTTCCCTGCGAGGCTGGCGTGCACTCTGCTCTCCGCCCAGCCCAGGAGGGAGCTCAGAGGGAGGGGGCGGGGTGACTGCCTGTTCCCCGCACGCCAGGCTGGTCCTCAGACGTTGTAGACGCGGTGCGTTGCCGCTGCCAGCGTGAGGCCCGTCCGTGTGCAGTGTGACATCATGAAAGACGGACGCCAGCCTCAGCGTCTGCCTGGCCTCGGGGGGCTGGCGTGGCCCGGACGTGTGGGTGGCACGCTCCCAGAAGTGTCCTGGTGGATGGATGGACTGGGGACGAGCAGAAGGACGTTCGCCCTTCCCAGTGTAACTCCTGGGAATTGAGGGAAGGAAGGGCATTCCCACGGCTCACGGAGAAGCTGGTGCATCCAGCCCCGGAACCAGGGTGCCTTGTCCAGCTCCTGCTGTCGCTCTAACCTGTCCGCCGTACAGAAAACCCCTCGACGCCCCGACAGTCAGCAGTTTAGGTATTGCTCTCTCCACACACCCAGGTCCGTCCGACTGTGGGCCGTTTCACCACTCGACTCCACCTCTTTGGCTCTGCAAACACACCGTCCTGGCTACCTGGGTGGGCGGGCGCTCAGGAGACCAGTTTCCCCGACTCTCAGCGAGTGTTTCGGTCCATTTTAAATCCGGTCCATTCGGAAGGCACAGGCACCATCAACTTGCTTTCTGCAGGACATATGAGGAGAGGGCGTGGTGAACTGGTGTACAGAGTGATCTGTGTACATACACACATAAAAACACACAAGACACATGTACATGCGTGTGCATGTTCACATTCATACACATATACCTCTCAGCCCACTGGCAACCTCAGCATTTAGGACCAAGGAGAGGATGTGGCTGCAGCCCCGGGCCTTTCACAGATAAACTCGGGAGCAGGAGACTCAGGGCAGAGGAGGGGGCGGGCTCCTCAGGAGTCAGGTGTGCCCAGGTGTGCCCAGGTGCTTAGGTCAGTGAGGGTTGGGTGCGGCTACAAATAGCAAACACTTCACGCACACACGCCAGCATCTTGAACACAATCACAGGCATAATGATCCTGAGGCTTAGCTTTCCTCTCTTGCGGCTCAGACACCCTCAGCACTCGGCTTCCCTCTCCTCCCAAGCTGGAGCCGACATTCCAGCATTCTAGCCAGAAGGAAGGGAGAAGGAGGGAGACGGTCATGTGTCGCCCTTTCAAGGAGGTCCCTGTATTTGTTTGCTACATTGTTGCCTTCCACACAACCACATAGCTGCAAGAGAGCCGGGGAAAGTGGTCTTTTTTGCAGGGTGCCAGGAGCTCCTCTAAAACGGTATCACCAGACAGTCCTACTACGAAGAAGAAAGAGAATGCACGCCCCTCGTCTGACCCCGCTTGGGCCTATCATCACCCGAATCTGTCCTCACCCCAAATGCATACCCACTCCTTAGCTGACATCCACCATCAGTCACCACAGTCACGTATGTGGCAAGTGGAGCAGCCTGTTGGTTCATTTATTGGTCCGCTTTCCACGTCCATCCACAAGTGAAACTGGAGGACACTTCTCCACACGATACTTTGAGACACAATCAGCACATTGTCTCAAGTCCAGAAACTTCTGAGATTAATTTCTCGTGAGGCAGTCCTAAATGTACCAGAGAGTCACGGAACTCACAACAGATCATGGCCTGGCCACCACCCCCCCAAACTCCCCATTCCTGACACCTCGAAGCTATGACCTACCTGCTCACGTGGCCAGTTGTGAACTTGGGGGGTGCTTGTCAGACCAGCTCTGATCACAGTCCTGATGTGCTGACACTGTCCCCCCACTATGCACAGCAGGGACAACACTCACATTCATTGTGTCGAAGCCACGCTGCGTCGTTCTAACCAATGTAAGGTGTTCAAGGCGAGCGTGAAAAACAGTCTTAGAGCAGATGACATGTCGGATTTAATAGTGATCAGACTGATGGAGAAAAGTGAGCAGACAGGGCGGGGGGAAGTTCCATGTGTCACATCCTGGTTGAATTGCACCCACAGGTGTCTGCAGATGTAAGAGTTCAGCTAAATCACCAAAGCGTCCTGTGGGAATTGATTTCCTCACAATGAAGAGCGTTGTGTATACATCAGCATTGTAAACCATGCACTTCACATTCTTTCTAGCAGAAAGATTTACTTTATACGTGTACATGCACAGAGGCGTGCATGCATGTGTGCATACATGCACACAAAAGTGCACGCACACATGCATGCAGCACATGCATGCATGTGGTCACACACATACACACATGTGCACAGGTGTATACATGCCCACTCGTGCACACCTACACACATGTATGCACACACAAGTACACACACGTGCACACACACACACCTTTTCGAGGGCCAGTTAAATATTGGCCAGCACATTATGGCCTCATCCTCTGTCCTTCCCCTCCCTTCCCCCACACGCAATCTTCCTAATCTAAAAATCTGCTCCCCAGTATCAGAGCAGGGAGTAATCCTATCCAAGTTTCGAGCATCTCGGTGAAGGAGCCATTGTCTTGATTTGGAAATCTTCCAGAGACAGAAACAGACCTATTTAACCTTTTTCAGAATGTGCCTGGGGCTGGGAGGCTGGCTGCACGCTTTATTGACGTGAGGACAGAGCGTTCTTTCTGCAGCAGTGGGTGTGGGTGCGCGAAGTGCTCCCCCACAGTCAGCGGTGCGCCCTCGGTCAGCACCGCGCAACGCCCGCACCCAAGCCAGCGCGATGCCCACCCCTGCCGATCGATGGTGTGTCCGGAGCTCCGGACAGGTCTGGGCTCACCTTCGGGGCAGTCTGTCAGCCACCTGAGTAGCCCGGGCGTGTTTCTGGATTCTCACCAGAAACTACATTAGCCAGCATTCTCACTCACGTTTCTGACCCCGCCCCACACTCCAACCCACTGCTGTGTGTGCAGCAGGAGAGTTCGCCTCGGAGTTAAAATGTGCCCGTGTGGAGGAGGGTGGCCTGGAAGACCTGGTGCCCGGGCCACATCGCCAAGACAGAACGCGGCCTGCAGCAAATCCCAACTTTCCAGAGACTTCTGAGCAACACCACAAGTACAGCCCCCAGGGACAGGCTTGGGAGGCCCTGCTGGGAGGCCCGTGGGCTGGATCACAGTTCCAACCGTGTGGCCGCCAGGTTGGCCACAGCAGCGCTCCTCCAAGCGGGCCCAGGAGGACCGCAGAGGCCGGTGTCACTGCCATTTCCCTGAGACCACCCGGACCTCCCCGCTCTCTGAATTGTGACAGCCACGACTTCTATGGCACCTCCTGCGTGGCTTCACGTGCTCCCTGGGTTTGCCAAGTACAGGCTCTCTCTCCTCTGCGCGTCCCTGGCACAGGCCGCACGGGGCCAGGAGCCCGTGAATGGAGCACTGCGCACGAGCCCGTGCAGGACGTGGGGAGAGGGTCAGCAGAGACCGGGGACCAGAAAGGGGGTCACGCCACATTGTCCTTTAATCCACACACCCTCGAGGGGTCACCAGCGCTCGCTGCACCCTGACCCTGAGGCTCGATGAGTTTAGCAGAAACTCAGAAAAGAGAACAGACCAGATCCGCACAGGCACTGCTGGCTCGGATGACGCTTTGCGCAGACACACACACCGCCGCGCTAGCTCGGAACTCGCAGGATGAATGAAGCATTTTCAAAGTGCTACTGCCGAGGGTCTGAGGAGATCTGTAGTGGTCCAGGATTACCTTGATGTGGCGGACAAAGAAACACGGTTTGGAAAGAAAATCATAGAAGCAGCTAACGCAATGGAGTTGGGGACTTGAAAGTATTTTTTATAAAGACGACACAATACCTTTATAAATACAGCATTTGGCCCTGGCCAGTTTGCCGCAGCGATTGGAGCGTCGGCCTGCGGTCCTGAGAGACCCGGGTTCGGTTCCCGCTAAGGGCGCGTACCTCGGTTGCAGTTTGTCCCCGGCCCTGGTCGGTCGTGCGGGTGGCAGCCACTCGATGTGTCCCTTTCACGTCGATGTTTCTCTCTCTCTCTCTCTTCCTCTCTCTCCCTCCCACTCTACCTGAACAAAAAATGAAAAAATGTCCTCGGGTGAGGATAAAAAAATAAATAAATAAATAAAAAATAAATACAGCATTTGCCTGGGTCTGTCCTGAAACCACCTCCTAGGTGCCCTCAGTCCAGTGGTGATGGGGAGCTGGCTGCAGAGGGCAGCGTTCCTCCCGTTTCCATGGCGTCGCTCACAGACCAGGGCGCAGGGGGAGCCGGCAGGTGCGCTTCTGTCCCACCCTCCTGGGAGCCTCTGGTCTGGGGCTGGGGTGGCCGCTGCAGGACTTGGCGGGCTCCGGATCCGTGCAGCCGCCGCAGAGGGCGCAGCGGGGGTGGTTTCAGCAGGAGTCTCGCTGGCCTCCGCGTGTTTACTCTGGGAACAGTGTGCCTCTCAGCTCCAGGCTGGATGTTGTTTTGCCCTCCGCGGACTTTGTCCAAGGGCAGCGGCTCTGGCCCTCGTGGGAGCTGCGGCCTGCGCAGCGCCTCTGACCTTTCCTTCACGGGTTTGTGGGCCAAGCCTGTGTGACCGCGTCCCTGTCACTGACCAGGGCGGCCTCCTGGGAACAGTGGCTGTCTCTGAATGAGCCTCATTTGTCATTTTCATATGTACTGGGCCTTTCTTGTGCTTTTCAGAGACATGGCTTCTCTCCAAATACTGTGATTCTATTTATTGCTTCTGTGGCCTCTCCCCTCCCCCTCCCCCGCCCGGCTCTGAACCGCTGGGATGGGAAAAGGACTCGGCATGAGAATTCCGGACTCTCCGCTTTGCTTCCTCCCCTGTGGTTTGTGCACCGTTCAGTGGCTGTGTCCAAGCACTTGCCGTGTGCACGCGCCTCGGAGGAGACCTGGGTTGGGACCCCACGGCGGGGTCCACCCGAGGCGGGGCTGGCGGGAGAGGCTGGAGGTTCCAGAGTGTACACAAGGCTCTGTGCCGGCCCAGCCTGCGGACATGCAGCCTCCCACTGGTTTCCAGACACAAGCAGACGACTGTCTGGCTGACCGGAAACCCTGACAAGGCCAGTGCAGACAGACGTCCCCCACTGCCCTGCCCACAGGCCGTCCGTCCACAGTGATGACCAGACCTGAGCATCCTGCCTCCCTGCCCCTAAAACCACGGTGACCCCATCACTGGTGTGTTTGCTCGGCCACCTTGGGGCTTCGGGACAAGGAGCTCGATCCCTGCTCGGCATGGAGGTCCCGGCCCCTGGTCGGCCCGTGGGTTCTGCCGCCTGCCCACGTTCCCCTGAACCGACCGAGTCCGGCCTCCAGCGAAGCCCACCTCAGGTGCCATCTCAGGCAGGCCTCCTGCCCACCCGCTGCCCGCCCCACAGGGCGACCTGGTCCAGCTAACAGGACACTTCTGAACGTGGGAAACCAGGAATGACACGTCACCGTGCTCCAATGACGCCGCCCGACGCCGTCTGCCAGTGCGACACACGGGGACACAGCTGACAGGCCGCCACGCTGACGGGCCTGGGCTGGAAATGCACGTCTGGTCCCCAGTTCCTGGTGCAGTTTGAAGAATTCGAGGTTGACACCTTGCTGCGAAAACCGGGAGACAGTGAGGAGCCAGAGAGCCGGCCGGGCCGCATGCCGTCCCGTCGGTTTGCCCGCCAGCCTGCGTCCTGCCACCTCCGGGCACGTGCCCTTCTGAGAGAAGATCCGTTCTCTGGGTACACAGAGAGCTGCCCGATGTGAGCTCGGGACGCCTGCGCGGGTCAGCCCTGGCCACACGCCCAGACCCGCGCCCGCTGCGGCTGCTTCCGGGGCACCTCTGACGCTGGGAGTGGGCCAGGCCCACGCGTGCCCTTGAAACGAGTGAGTCTGGTTCGGGCCCTCGAGAACCACCACCCATGTGCAGGGGCCCGAGGGGAGTCACCCCACACCTGGTGAAAGCACAAGCACCCGAGAAACAGGGACTTGATAACCTCCATAGAAGTAAAAACAGCCCTGGCTGGTTTGGCTCAGCGGTTAGAGTGTCGGCCTGCGGTCCTGAGAGACCCGGGTTCGGTTCCCGCTAAGGGCAGGTACCTCGGTTGCAGTTTGTCCCGGCCCTGGTTGGTCGTGCGGGTGGCAGCCACTTGATGTGTCCCTTTCACATCGATGTTTCTCTCTCTCTTCCTCCCGCTCTACCTGAACAAAAAATGGAAAAATGTCCTCGGGTGAGGATAAAAAAAATAAAAAGTAAAAACACCACCTTCGGTGCCTCCAGACGGGTGAGCAGCGGGGTGGGGACTCCGCGGGGCTCGTCTTGGCCGTGTGCTTGTGGGCTGGGAGACTTTCAGAAAACCAAATCGGTGAGCGTTCTGGGAAGTGAGCTTGGAATGGAAGGGGGTGTCCTGTGTGGTGATGGTTACTGGGGGTGTCGCACCCCGAGTCTTGCGTTCAGCTCTCAGGATCGGTCGGCTCCAGTCTGGAAGCCCACCTGCGTGGGCGCCCGGCGGGATCCTGTGCTGACTCTCACGGGTGCTGAGGCCAGGAGTCTGCAGCTCAGGACATGGGCATTGCCAGGAGAGAGAGCCCGTGACGCGCCCCTGGCGAGGGCCACGCCTTCTCTGAATGTCACCCCACGCGCTGCCCCCCACGGGTCCTCGAGGAGCCAGGTGTCTCCCGTCTGAGCAGGTCCCTACACCGGAGCTGCGTGCCCACTGAGAGCATGCGCTGTGTCGGCCCCCGGGGTGATGTCAGCAGACAGATGAGGAGGGCGACCTGGCTTCAGCTGGCCCTGGGGGAAGGGCGGGTTCCGCACTCAGCATCTGGCTGCCCTGAAATCCTCTCTCCCGCGGAGAAGGCAGCAGGGTGCCCGCCCAGCGCCCTCGAGTCCAAGTCCCTGCGAACACGCTTGGTCCCCTCGCTTCTGGGCATCATGCACAGTGGTGGCTGAGACCAGAACCCTGCGTCCCCCAGCCAGGCCTGGTGGTCCCAGGGCCAGGCGGCCGGTGGCAGAAGCTGTGAACACGGAGCAGGGAGGGCCCGGCAGGACGAGGAGCAAGTGAGGTCCCTGGCCGCACCCCTCGCTCGGACAGTCGGCCCCGTTTGCCATGAGATACTGTCACGCGGTTTCCCACTGGCGGTGACGTGGGCCCAGATGGGCGTATAACACATCGGTCAGCCTGGCTTTCGCTCCGCTTCCCAGCTGGACTGTGATGAAGGCCCGTCCGGGAACGTGCCCCTCGTCATCCAAGTGGGGGTGTCCCTCGGCCACGAAGAGCAGGCTGTGCTCCTCCTCAGCTCCTGGGTCAGGGGCACCGGAATGCAGACAGGTTTCCTGGCCACGCTTCCCACGGGGACACCCAAGACCAGCACAGTCCCAGCGTGGCCCGAGGGCGGAGGCAGCATCCTCGCTCATGGGCGCCCCACTCCGGACCCCACAGGTCAGGACACGGGGGACTCGTGTCCGCGGGGGACTGTGGCCAGCCACAGTGCTCGAGGGTTTCGGGGTGCAGCCATGGACCCAGGATAACGGAGGGACTCCATTGCTGCTGCGGCCGGTTGGGGACGTTTGTGCAAACCTGGCTGCTACTGACCACAGACTGCCCCTCGGTGCCTGGGTCAACGGTGGATAAAAGGCTGTAAGGAGGGAACCGCTTCTTGTGAGTGTGGGAGACGATGTTCTGTTCTGCGTTTGAAGGAACGTTCAGCCTTGTGTTCGGCCATGCACGGCGCTGAGTGTGCTTCCCTGCTCGACTCCCTCCCGTGAGCTGTCCAGTGAGGTCATGCGGCCGACCTGCTGCAGCAGAACTTTGTCCCAGCTCCTTCCCTCCAGCCACCGGGGGCTTTCCCGGGGCCTTCCCGCCGCCTGCGCCCGCGGCCGTCTGAGCCGGCACCCGCCTGCTCTCCCGGGAACGAGTCCCGAGACAGAATACACCTGCCCGGGTGCGCGGGGTCGCCGCACAAAGTGCCGCGTGCACCTGCCTGGTTCCCCTTGAATGAAGCACCCACGGCCTGTCTCCTTTTCCCGCACTGACGTCCCTGCCTACACCTCCGGAGGCCACAGGTCAGCTCTCAAAGGCCGCACTGGGGACTCTGGGTCTGAAACCGTCCTGAGAAGATCAGTTCGTGCTCTTATCCTCCTGAAGAAAGTACTGCTGAGCTGTTCCGCACACAGGCCTGCGAGGCAGAGGGCACCTGCCACCTGCTCTCCCCGGGTCCCCGGGTCTGGGTCTGTGCCTTGGTTTCCCAGCTGCGTCGTGTCCTGGGAACAGCCGCCGGTCACCAGGCTGGGAAATCAACAGCCTTCCCCGTCGTCGCGCCCGGGCCGGGAAGGGCAGTGCAGGGCAGCGACTTGAAAGTCCATCTGCAGAGACCAACGAGCGTGAACTGGGCAGAAACTCTGAAACAAACGCCCCAACAGGGAGCTGGGAGCTGCCAGTGACCAGACTCCGGCGGAGGACACGTCCGCCCCAGGCGCCCGACGCGCAGCCCCGACACGGGATTCAGGAGCGCGGCCAGGAAGCCCCGAGAACGAGCATCAGGATCCAGCTCCCTCCTGCAGCAAAGCCCCCGAAAGCTGACAAGCACAGCTGACCCCTGAGCGCGCTGCCCCTGGGTCATGGTGTCAGGGACAGTCACACATGGTCCAGCTCATAGAGCTGCAGGGAGAGTCAGCACGCGTGCTCGGCAGGGAACAGGCCGAACAGAACCTTCCTGTTCGCAGATGAGTGGTAGGGGGACAGTCCAGCAGGGACGTGTAAAATGCCCTCACCTTATCAGAGAGGGAAGGTGGGATGGGGGGGGACAAGGACATTAGTAAAATGTGTGAAATTTGGGTTGCCAGTTAGCCCAGGGGAGCAGCTGTTCTTAAATGAAACAGACATCGGGGCATAAGAAATAGTCTCTACAAGGGAGAGAAGCCGTCGTGTCTGAACTGTGCTCCGGTGACAGACGTCAGGAGCACAGAGGGCAAGGAGCACGGCGGGGGTGGGGGGGGGGGGACCAGTGGCTGCTTACCCCTCCGCCTGTCGGTCGCTTCCCTGTGAGCCGCAGGACAACTTGATCAAGGTCGACCGGGAACTCAGCGCTCGGGACACCGGCCCCGAGCATCGCCGCGCCTCCCGGCGAAACCGGGATGGAAACAAAATCTTACACTTCTCTCTTCCTCTCTCCTTTCCTCTTCGATTTTCTCTTGAAAAGATGTGCTAGTGTCCTTTCTGGTTTCCTTTCGACAGCGGGACCAACAGGGGCCTGCCCAGCCGGAACCCAGAAGCCAGCCAGGCTGACGGACGGCATGAGGACTCAGCGGCTCTTCCTGAAACGCCGGAGAAGAGAAAGAAATTCCGTTTTAGGAGGCGTGACCGAGATTGCAGCTGAAGCCCGCTCCTTCCACGCCGCGGGAACGGGTGGGGGCTGGCCGCCGGCTGGTCATCCCGCAGGTACCCCCCCCCAGAGGCTGTGGGTCTGAGCTCTCACCGGGGAGCTGTGCCGAGTGGTGGGTGCCACGCCCCTCGTGTCCCCCCTTTCCCGCTGGAGGTCACCTGTTGGCCGTGGCAGACCCGTCGCCCTGTCTTCCTGATGACTCTGTGGGACAGAATTTCTGGTCATTCTGGAACCTTCTCCTCGAGCGGCTAATGGAGACAAGATGGGCTCGTTGTGCTGTTCCTAACCCGTAACACTGTTGAACCCTCGGGTTACGGCAACTGGGCCTCTCACCCCCTAGAGAGGGGAAAGCGAATACCACGAACACACATGGCTTAATCCATGGGAAACGCAGCACGCACACCATGTCGCAGGGTTGGAGGGGCGCCCTCAGAGACACCCCCATTCCTGACGACGTTCCTCCACCCTGACCTGACCTTCTTCCCTGAGAACACCTCCTTCGCCGTCCTCTGCTGGGGAGACAGCCCCAGGGGGGCCGGCGCCTGACCACGCGGAGTCAGGCTGCACCCTCGGCGGGGCTCTGCGCGCCGGCTCCGCCAACAGCCACGGGGACCCCCAGGATCACACGGGGAGCCCTGTGCCGGGAACCCTGCAACAGGGTGAGGGACAGAAACGCATACAGAGAATCCCTGTCATTTCGCGACACATCGAGGTAGAACTGAGTAACATCGAAGACAAAGAGAAAATTCTAGACGCAAGCAGAGAAGACAAACCACCACCGAAAAGCAAGTTTGCCTGACAGTTGGACTGACACCCGATGTCTCACGACCCTGCGCTGAGCTGAACTGCTGTCTGGCAGAGAGAGACGGTGCAGTGCCCCCCGCAGCCCGCGGAGGTGACCGCAGCAGGACTTCACTCAGTGAGAGGAAGTCAGACCCGAGGAAATGGGACCTGGTAGAGCGATGAGCAAGGAAACGTATGAAAACGGTGTGAACCATCCCCATGGACCCCAACAGGGTGAGGGAAGTCACTGAAGTCACTAACAAGAAGCCTCGTGAAGCCAGGGGGTCAAGAAGAGACCGTCTGAAGCCAGCACAGCCCTATGAGACAGGAGGGCGGTCGGGGCGCGGCAGCTCCTGAGCCCACGCCCCCGAATTCTCCCGGGGAGCGCGTGGACGTGGCTGCTTCGGTCCTGATGAGTGGAGGAGGCTCGCTGGGATCTTTAGGGTAAGCACTCAAAGAGTGTACCCCTAACCTCCGGAGGGGAAGGGGGGACAAAGGACACTTGATTATTTCAATGAAAGACAGAAAACTAACGCCAAAGAAGGTGAGGAAAACCCAGATAGAAAAAATCAGATGCCAACGTAAGTCCAAACACAGGAGGGTCCTGTCAGAGGAGACAGCTGTGTGTAAATCCGTGTTCTCAAAGTCGTCAAAAATGAGCCCCGGGGCCACACCGGGTCGCTCGTGGCAGATCCGATTTGAAGCTGGGGTGCCCAGAGTTGCTAGTGGTTCAGATGCCACGCTGTGGGAAGACCATTTAACACCCGGAAGGAGAGAAACAGCCCCGTCCCTCCATTTCCATGTGTCCCAACGAAATGTGTGGTTCACGTACCCCCATTCCCACGCCCGCAGGTGCTGGGGCTGCTTCAGCCTCGTGGGGAACGGGAGCCGCTAGCCCCTCGCTGTCCCCCAGGCCAGCCACACGAAGCCTTCTGGGCACCTGGCAGCCACACTGAACCTGCCAACCCCATTGGCCGCTGAGCTTGGACAGGACAGTTAACCTGGGAACGTGTCCAAACAAACACTCACCAAAGTTCCCACGATTTATGTCCTGTAGCATTTTTTTCTAATAACAAAAGTCGAAAACAAAACACACACATCTGTGCACAAGGGTCTGGTTAATGAACCACGGCGGAGCCGCCCAAGGCCGTTGGGAGAGAGGGGTCGATGGCGCGTCCCTGGTGGGGACAATGGCCAAGTGCACCGTGGAGGAGGAAGAGGAAACAGTCACGGAAACTCAGCCCGGTTTTTATGAGAGTTGATTCCCTCCCTCCCTTTTTTCAGGCAGACACCAGAGCCCACAGGAAGGGTGTCTGCCTGGCGGCGGAGCTGCGTGGAATGTGGGCGGCACCGGGTGTTACGGGGGGTCTGCTCCCCGTCTCCCCACTCCACTGTCTGTGGGTCTCGCTGACGGCTCACCGTGCGGACGGGAGCAGGGAGCAGGGAGCAGGGAGCAGGGAGCAGGGAGCAGGGAGCAGGGAGCAGCGACCGTTTCCTTTCGTGTGGTTTTCCGCGTTCTTACGTTGCTGCTGCTTTGCAGGAAGAGAGGGTTCAGCCCACGCCTGGGGCTTCCCCGGATGGGCTCCTGGGCCGAATCTTGGGGGTTGCCCTGTGGTCACAGGCTGATGGGGCCACTGCCCCCTCCTCCTTCACGTTCTGTCTGTTCTGGGGCAGCTGGGGTGGGGCTGTGAAAGGTTCCTTTCTGTTGGGGGAGTCGGCTGTGAACACGCACTGCAGTGTTTTCATTCACGTACCGGCACCAGAAATCCAGGGCACTGCCTTCTCATCATCTCTGTGCACACGTTACTGTCACGTGACAGAGAACACGGAGAACACGGATCATCCACACAACTTCACAGCCCTCCCGACGCCACCGTGTCCTCTGAACAGGTGTGTGTGACAAGGAGGGAAGGGAACCCAGGGGCTGTGTCGTCTGGGCGCCGGGGCTGGTGACCCCGCAGGGCTGCCTCTGCCGCAGCGTCACCAGGGTGCCCCCCTCCCCTTACCGACTGCGGTTCTGGCCCAGCTTGTCCTGCGCTGTGGCCTCAGTTGGGGGGGGGGTCCCAGTCCTGCTGGGGGCGCTCTGTCCTCTTTTTGTTGTTTTTAGGACTTTAAAGACAGTCTTTAATTTCCAGCAGGTCCAGGCTATGGCCCAGGAGGCTCAGGTGCCCACAGCGCTCCCCAGGGGTTCCTGACTGGAGCTGTCCCTCTACCCTGCCCGTCACAGAGACCAGAGCAGGACAGTAATTGAGGCACGTGGACATTTCCCACCTCGAGCACTTCAGTCTCCTGCGTGAAGAGGATGACTGACCCCTTCCTCCAGACTATGAAACCGAGACTTAGGGCGGCAGCAAGACCCCCCCAGGGCACGTAGCCAGTCTGTCCAGCGGCCGAGGGCTGAGTGTCCGGGAGAGGGTGCGGCCTGCAACACTGCTTGAGACACACCTGCCTGTGGGCCGGTCACTGCCGGCCTGGTCAGGCCCCTGGGGAGTGTGACGCAGGACAGGCCTGGACACGCCGGCAGCCGAGAGGAAGGGGTGGTGAGAGCCACAGTGTGGGAGCAGGAGAGGGGGTCGGAGACAGTGGAGGCCAGAGCAGGAGGGGCGCCGTGAGCCCGAGTCTGGTGCCCACAGGGATGGCCCTGGGAAAGGCCAGGGGCCGGCCCAGCAGCGTGGAGGCCCTGAGGTCCACCCTGTCTCCGCCGACAGAGGCGCTCAGTAGCGAGGATGACCCACTGCCGTGTCACAAGCAAGAGTGGGCGGGATGGGAGAGCCACCTGTCCGCGGGACGAGACACGCCGCCGCTGCGGTGACAGGCAGCAGGGGTCTCCGCTCGGGAGCAGGGGTGAGGCCCAGGGCCCTGCTTCCTCTTCGGGTCGGCCTGCCCCACCAGGGCCGCCCCTCCGTCGGGTCCAGGCCCCGTCGGGAGCTGGCAGGTCCACGTGGACCCTGCTGTGGGAGCTGCAGCTTCGACCAGCAGCCCCCAGGCCTGCAGCTGGAGACATGGCCGGAGGCCCCCACCTCCACCTCCAGCTTCCCCAAGCTTGGGGGCCAGGAGCTGACTGTTCTGTCTCTGCTCCGTCTCCATGTTAGAGCGGAGACAGAAGGTGGGAGTGATCTCTGCACCGACTCCGCCCAGGCGACAGGACCCGATTCTGTCCCTGTTTGTCCCCACCCCCCAGGACCCGTCCCCCGGGCCTCCTTCCCCAAGGCAGGCCTGGGACGGGCCTTGTGTGCGGCAGAAACAGCAAAGGTTTGGTACTGTGGCCCTGGGCCTGGCCTGGGGTTTGGGACCCAGGACCACTGAGGAGGGCCTGGGCCCAGGCAGGTGCCCCCGGGAGCGGTGTAGGTCCTCGGGGACAGCCCTCGGCCACACGAGCAGGACGGCCCCCCACTCCCCGGGGCGCTGCAGCGGCCCTGGGGAGAACTCTGTCCACAGCCTGGTTCCGGGGAGCCAGCCGCGGCGACTCATCGGCGCGCCCACCGCCCGAGCTTCCTTTTCCTGGTGTGAGGTCACTCACTTCCTTCTCTCTGTCAAAGCCCGTCTGAGTCAGAGTTTCTGCCTCCTGTCGCTGAAGCACCACCCCCTTTCATGGCTCCGGCCCAGGGACTCAGTCCCTGACCACACGGCCCAGGGTGCCAGGCGTGGGACTCCGGGGCCAAACCCTGACCTTCCCTGACCCTCACGGGGAGGGAACGCAGTCAGGGGCTCCCGGGGACGCGCTCTGGTCACCCACAGACACAGCGGTGACGGGCGTCGGGGTCAGTCCGCGCCTCTGTCTCGGAACGTGTTTCCGAAGGACATTAGCACATCGAGATGCTGCTTCTCAGGCTTGTTAAAGCCTTAAGTCTGACCCTGTCCCCGTGGACGCTGAGATCAGGTGGCTAAGTAAGGGTGTGCGCATAGCGGTACAAACACGTCTCATCCAACCTCGTAAATACCCCCAGATCGGGGTGTGGCGGAAGGCAAAATACTACAAACACCGAGGAGAAAACATTACAGTGCGAATAATAAAAAATTCAGAGTGTCTTCCACCCTGTGGCATAGCCATGTCCAGAGGTCAGTGTGCATGTATATAGTCATGGGACCACCCCACAGTGTGCATGTATGTGGTTATGGGACCACTCCACAGTGTGCATGTATGAGGTTAGAGGACCACCCTGCAGCGTGCATGTATGTGGTCATAGGACCCATCCCACAGTGTGCATGTATGTGGTTATGGGACCACCCCGCAGTGTGCATGTATGTGGTTATGGGACCACCCCGCAGTGTGCATGTCCGTGGTCATGGGACCCACCCCACAACGTGCATGTCCTTGGTCACGGGACTCACCCCAGGGGGTGCTGCCTGCCAGCTGTGGGCTAGCCTAGTGCCAGCACAGGGTGCCTGTTGCCCCCACCCCGCCTGGGCTGAGCTCCAGCCTTTACCCAGCTCAGCTCGGTCTCCCCAGACCAGCACCCTTGGGAGCACAGGCTGAGCTTATTCTGATGTTTCTTTCCTCGGGATAATGATGTCTGCGCCCCCGGTGTGCTGTGGCCTTGCTCCAGGAGCAGACCCAGCAGGCTGGAGCGCCTTCCCGGCCGCTGTGAATGGCCCCGGGGCCCGGGTGCCTGTGAAGGCCTGGGTGGGCGTCCTGCGCATGTATTAGGAGGCCTCTTCCCAGCCCGCCCAGGTCGGTCGTGGCTTCTATGTTCAGACTGGGGGAGGGAGACACGGGAGGAAAGGGCTGGGGGGAACCCGGGTCTCCGAAGCCCAGTCATGTGGCCTCATGGCCACAGCTCACACCCTAGCAGTGCGCCTCCAAAGCCAGAGTTCTCTAAACCAGTCCGAGAAAGATCAGCGACAGAACAGAGCTATGAACACCAACACTTTGAATACTATAAGCTCCCAGCTGGAGAGCAGTGCGCCAACTCCCAGAGCCTCGGAACCGCCCTCATCCCCTCCCGGAGCAGCCCTGTGCTCGGCGGGGAGGCCAGCGTCACGGGGGTCCCGGCAGTCCCGGCCCTAGAACCTGTGAGCCGGCGGAGAACGCGACACAGGCCTCCCAAGCCCAGTGACGTCCACGCCTCACCGATGAGAAGTTCCAACCAGGTGCTGTCAATCCAGTGACAATGTTGGCTCATTAAATACGGGCCACAGGGCCTCACCCAGGGTCACTTTTCTGACAACAGGGTTTGTGGAAATGAAAAGTCAGTTAAAGGCACAGACACAGCACTTTTGCTTTGTAACGTAGGGACTCGCTTCCCTCCACAAGGACGAGGTGTGGGACTGCCGACCTGGGAGGAAGGTTCTGGCAGGTGACTAGGACTGCGGCAGAGGAGCTGGGCACGGGCACCGAGGACAGGCCGTGTGGCGCCCTCGGCGCATCCGAGAGGCTGGCCGGGCACCTGGAAACCCTCCTTTACTGTCAACAGAGGCAGCTGCCCTGCTGGGGGCTGAGATGCAAAGACCCACAAGGCAGGTTGAAGTCCACACCTGGGCGCCGACGACACAACTCTTTCTTTCTTTCTTTCTTTCTTTCTTTCTTTCTTTCTTTCTTTCTTTCTTTCTTTCTTTCTTATCCTCACCCGAGGACATTTTTGCATTTATCTTCAGATAGAGCGGGAGGAAGAGAGCGGCGAGAGAGAGAGAAACATCAATGCGAGAGACACATCCAGTGGCCGACGCCCACATGACCCCAACCGGGGCCAGGGACAAACTACAACCAAGGTACATGCCCTTAACGGGGACTGAACCCGGGTCCCTCTGATCCGCGGGCCGACGCTCTAACTGCTGAGCCAAACTGGCCAAGGCGACACAACCGTTTCTATACATGTTTATGCTAAATAAAGGCTTTCTCTTGGGACAGGTGCTGAGATATCCTACGAGACTAGCTCAGAATTCATTATTTCAACACATAACAAGCTTCACTTTAAAAAAGAGTGTGCACCTGGATTACAGAGAGAAGAAAGGCTGAGCCAGCCCCTAGGTGACGACGCTCCCACCAGGCGGGAGGTGTCAGGAGGAGGCCCCTACTCCTGAAGGCTTTGTCCCTGGAGCAGGTCCAGGGGCAACCATGCGTCAGACACGAGGCTAAGGAAGACTTGCTATCCACACCGATCCCAGTCTCTGCGGCCCGCCTGCGGGGACCTCTAGGGGAGGCCCGGGGCAGAGAAGGGGGAGCCTTGTCACACAGACAAGGAGGAAGACACAGAAACGGCCAGGGAGACGTCACAATGCGAAGACATTCTTGAACCTGAGCAAACCCGCTCCGCCAGCCGGTCAGGTTTCCCACGTGACCGCCCAAGGCTCCGAGCCCCTGCCAGGTCACGCTGTCCCGGCTCCGAGAGCTGAGCGGAGCCACCACAACTTCCTCATTCCAGGCTCACTCCGGTTCTGCAGGCTCCTGCCCACTGAAACCACACGGAGGCCGCAGGGGATTCTCCTCCCAGGGAGCAGTGGGAGTCACCGGGAGGAATGCACGCACAGATCCACACACCCACGCCTGCCTCCTTCCCTTCGGGGACGATCACCCCACACTCTGCCCTCAGTGCTCCTGGGCTCGGCCTGGCGCACCTGCTGGGCTCCAGGGGCAGGGCACCTCCGGAAAAGTTCAGAGGCCCTTTATCTAATTAATGTTAAGGACAAGTCAATAAAGAGACAGCCATGGAGGAAGGTCCTCGGCACTTGGAATTTTCATGACGCCACGCTGGGAGAGCGGAGTCCGGGGGCTGGCAGTACCTGTAGGTAGGGCAGGTGTTCTGGACTTGGAGGTGCCCTGCCAGCTTCACTGTAGACTGGGACGCAAGCGGCACGGGCACAGCCAGAAGGAAGCGGAGACGCGGGTGTCACCATGCACACATGGAAGGGGGCACGCGGGTGGAGCCCTCCAGGTGAGGGAGGGACGGGGAGGAAGGAGGGAGCAGGGGCCCAGGTTCGACAGGCGAGGCCCAGGGCAAGGAGAAGGGGAAGCCACCCCGAGTCCAGCTGCTTCGCTGAGAGCAACTCCGGGCGGCAGGGGGTGAAGCAGAAAGACCGCGCGAGAGAAACCTCTTCAGCAAGCGGTCAGACAATGGTGGTGCCGGTACCAAGTGGGAACGTGGGAGAAATTAGGTCTGGATCTGAAGTTTGAAGGTGGAGCCAACAGAATTCCCAGCAGGCTCAGCGTTTGCGCAGGAGAAAGACGGCCACCGGGTGGGCTCTCGGGCCGGGTGGGCTCTCGGGCCGGGTGGGCTCTCGGGCCTGGTGGGCTCTCGGGCCTGGTGGGCTCTCGGGCTCGGGTGGGCTCTCGGGCCTGGTGGGCTCTCGGGCTCGGGTGGGCTCTCGGGCTCGGGTGATCTCTCGGGCCTGGTGGGCTCTCGGGCCTGGTGGGCTCTCGGGCTCGGGTGGGCTCTCGGGCCTGGTGGGCTCTCGGGCTCGGGTGATCTCTCGGGCCTGGTGGGCTCTCGGGCTCGGGTGGGCTCTTGGGCCCTGGTGGGCTCTCGGGCTCGGGTGGGCTCTCGGGCCTGGTGGGCTCTCGGGCCTGGTGGGCTCTCGGGCCCTGGTGGGCTCTCGGGCTCCGCCTGGGCAGCTGGAGGACATGCCTCCAGGCTGGGACTGGAACCCAGAGGCTGGGTGGACCAGGAGCTGCCCCAGGCGGACAACGCCCCCCTGAGATACCCTCAATTCAGCCAACAGAGCCCCCAGGAACCCTACTGAAAAAAATACTTGCTGTCCAAATGTAGCCACACAGTAGTTGAATAAAAACCTTTAAAAACTGAAGGCTGACGAAGCTTGACTCACATCTGAACCAGTGTGAATACAGAGAAGTCTACAGCTAGGCCTCATGGCAACTGCGGGCACAGAAACTATGCCCACTGTCTTGAAAGGCACACCCCACAGATGTCCTGGGGGCGATAGGGGAGAAGCCCACATGCAAACCCCATGGGAAGCCAGTAGCTTTATTAAAAAAGTTGTAACAGTAGAAAACATTTAAAAGTTTTAAAATGAAAGTTGACCCTAACCCCAAACCTTTGGCTTCATTTTTTAAACCTGAGGGTTTTTAAGAACTAATACCACTTATGAAAAAAGAAAAAAATGTACCCTAACGTATACACTTTCATTTTCATTTTGCTTGGTTAACTATGAGTAGTAGGAAATCTAATAAATGGTGTGTTTTAAAGCAATTGTCTCTGTTTCATGAAATGGTTTTGATTACTCTTCCTGAGAACAGATGCCCTGGGCCACCTCCGAGGGGTCTTTGCCCGGCACAGACGGTAGTTATTTCTGGGTGGCGAGGTTTGGCGTGAGTTCTGCTTTTCTGGCCTCACACCATGCGCATCCGTGCGATAGTTATTTTGGAAAGAGAAGGAGGAAAAAAGTCCACCAATCTGCGGTCCCGTCCTGGCTGGCCACCGTGCCCACCCAGGGTCTGTTTACTCCGAGCACCAGTTTGCTCATCGCCGCTGACCTGCTCCACCTTCTCTAAAACACCCAACCTTGTCATCTCCCCCTAATTAAAATCACCCGAGAAGATACCTCGCAGACAGTAATGTCATTCTCAAGCAAAAGGTGGTCATTACGCCAGTGGGATCGGCATCCGTCAAGAGGTAGCCTGGCTCAATTGTAGTGTTTAGGACAGAACCAAACCAGACTAAACCGAAAAAGGACCCTGGTAAAGGAAGGGTGACTGGCTCACGGCCACCTGGCCCTGCCCTCTTCTGCCTCCGCCTTCGCCCGTGTAGCAGGTGTGCACAACCGTCCCCGTGGTGCTGGCGCAGGGGGGCTCACGCTCAGAACAGGTGGCACCCGGGGTCAGCACAGTGCGCCCTCCCGAGTCCCACGGAGCCCTGGCTCATACAGGCACCGCGCCTGGCACGGGGCACACCTGGGCGAAGGGCAGTCTAGCTAAGAAACCAGCCAGGGGGCCCAGGTGAACAGCCAGCTGTGTGGGTACTTCTAACACAGCCATGGCCCCTTGTGGTGGGGGCCGCCCATGCGGAGCTCAGAAGCACGGGGGAGGGTGAGTGAAGAGGGAGAGGGAATGAGGGGGAGCAGGGTCGTGCCCCATATTCGGCAGGCGCCCACTACTGGGTACCCGACGTGCCTTCTTCTCGTCCTGATGGTCGCCAAGCTCCTTCAGTGGGAAGCAGAAGCGTGCTGTGTGTGAACGTGTGCTCCCAGCACCCAGCAGGCGGATGGTCACGACGGCTAAGATGCCGTGGGGGGGCTTTTCCAGAAAGCTGTCTATACAGGCGATGGATTATAGAATCGCACACCTGAAACCTATATGCATTTATTAACCAATGTCGCCCCAATATATTAGATAAAAAATTTAAAAACTTAAAAAAGGAAGCCAAGGTTGTTTTGTCCCATGCGAATATTTAATTGACCCAGCACCATGTATTGAAAAGGCGGTAATTGTATATGTGCAGTCGGTTCCCGGACTTTCTAGTCTGTTCTGTTTAGTTTTGTGCCGATGCTCTATTGTTTTCATTACTGTAGCTTTATAACGTGTCTTATCTAGTTGTGTAAGACTTATTTAGTTGTGGTTTTAAAGATGGGTTTATAGCTATTCTTGGCTTTTTTCATTTCCATAAAATTTTGGATCACCTTACAAATATCCAAAGGGAAAAAACAATAATACAGTGGTGAATTGAGCTAGATGGGATGCAGATGTGATGGCTACGGCTGCAGCAGCCATTTTGCAACCATAAAGAGATTTGAAACAGAAAGCCAGAACAGGCCTAGACTGCCGATAATGGGGAAGGAGTAACCAACCAACTCCAGGTAGCTGAGGGCTCTGTGGTTTGTCGCAGGGTTCCACGCTGACCGTAGACCGTGTTATCACTAGTGGTAGTATTGATATTAATGTCCAGACAGGCTAATTTTCTGCCAAGTTTTAAATTAATAACACTTGGAACAGAAGTTCAAATTCTTTCTCCACCTCCTCCGAGATGTCTGCATGGACTTTTCGTGGCCCCGGGTACAGTGTCTCTGTCTCTGGCCCTGGGACCAGACCTCAGGCCTGTGGGCAGACTTAGAAAACGGGAGAAAGGGGCGTTATTGTAACGTAGGAGGAGTCTTTTAGAACATGAGGGGAGAGAACTGACATGAGAGAAAGTCCTTCAAAAACTGAGAGACCTGGTCATTAGACCGCTGCTGCTAGAGCCAAGCTTGTTTGCGGGTGACGGGGACAGAATTCTGTCCGTCTTCAGGTCAGCTTGACCCTATAGTGGGAAGGGGCCCTGGTGACTGTCCAGCCAGCACCGTGTCCCCTACACAGTGTCCTGGCGACGGGAACCTGTGAGCTACCTGTGCTGGCTCCTCACAGGAAGGAAGGTCTGCCGGTGGTCTCAGGGTACAGGGATGAGCGGGGCGGTAAGGGTGCCAACTCCCAAGGTCACGGCGCAAACCTAGGGGCACCTATCCTGGTGCCTACAAGGAACTTTGATTACTCCCATTCTCTATGAATTCATTTTCTGTCCAGAGAAAACCTTGTGTTCGGGACGAGTGACGGTCACATCTGGTGGGTGTCATTACACACTCAGCACACATGTACCTGCGTGGCCCACAGGGTTAAAAAACAAACCAGATGCTTTTCAGGGTGCTTTTATCCCTGTGTGTTGTAAATACAAGGTATCCCCAGAAATGTCTACAGGGTATCTGTGGGTGCCGTTACATTTTGAACATGTATTTTAATGAACACTGTTTTTACAATGACACTTTTTTGTTTAGATATTTTTGGGGGACACCCTGTAGATTTAGACTATATACATTGCTCTGGAAATTATTTATTTAAAAAAATATATTGGGCCCTGGCCGGTTTGGCTCAGCAGTTGGAGCGTCGGCCTGCGGTCCGGAGAGACCTGGGTTCAGTTCCCGCTAAGGGCATGTACCTCGGTTGCAGTTTGTCCCCGGCCCTGGTTGGTCATGCGGGTGGCAGCCACTCGATGTGTCCCTTCACGTCGATGTTTCTGTCTCTCTCTCCCTCCCACTCTATCTGTACAAAAAAATGGAAAAATATCCTCGGGTGAGGATAAAAAAATATATATATATATATATATTGGGTTTGTCCCATGTCATAAAAACTTCTATTGTTTCCAATTTTCTACTATTCAAAATATTTTTTAACAAATTGATTAAATTTGTTATTGATATCCCTGTTCATACTCCACAGCACACATGTGGTATGCGTTTTGTCTATATCAGATGTCAAGAGGAGAGATTTCAGGCTCACACAGTGTATCCAATAAGGAAATTGCATTTATGATTTTTAAAATCCCCGCAAAGGAAGCTCCAGGCCCTGGGCCTTGCCAGGGAAGCCTCGCACGAGTTTAAAGAACTAAGACCACATCACGGTGACTGTTCCAGGCAGAGAAGAGGGCAGACTTCCCGACCTGATTTATGAGGCCAGCACCGCTGTTAGACTAAAACTCTGGCGACGATATCACAGAAAGGAAAATTACAGGACAGTCTCTCTTATAGACACACATGCACACAAACATACACAAACAGCCACACAACACACACTCACAAACATGCACACACACAATCACACACATACACATACAAACGTACACAAACATACACGCATACAATCACACACACACAAACATACACACATGCAATCACACACACAAACATACACACATACAACCACACACACAAACATACACACATGCAATCACACACAAACATACGCACACATACATACACACATACAATCACAAACATACACACATACACTCACACACACAAACAAACATACACACATGCAATCACACACACATACAATCACACACATGCACAAACACACACACATACAATCACACACACACACACACAAATTGAATCCAGTGGTATGGGGAATTAAAAATGGCCACCAAGTTAGATTTACAGCAGGAACTCAAGGCTGACGTATTTGGGAAATCAACCAATATAATTCAACCCATTAATGGGATAAAGAGAAAAACTATAGGATCCTCTCAAAAAATGCGACAAAAGGGATTTGATAAAATTAAAAAACATTTTATGGTTTAAAAGTTGTAGCCTCCTGGAGACGAAAGGGAATGTGCATAATGTGATGAGGTCTTTAACCCAAAGGGAGGAGAAGAGAAATCTGAACCCAACACCAGAAGCCACGATACCACACTGAGAGCGCTCCCTCTGAGACTGAGTGGACGAGGACACCTGCGCTGGTCACCTCCATTCAACGTCCCACTGGAGATCCTCCCGTCGGTTAAAACACGAATTAGAGAGTAAGAAAGAAAACTCTCGTCAGTTGCAAATGACAGAATTTGTGTATTCAGGAAATACAAAGTGAACCGGTCTAGTCAAACACGTATAGAAACTGCATGGGAGACGTCACAAGGCACGAGGTGCATGGATCTCTAGCACTGGGTGTGTGGCTACGGGGACCAGCAGACTGGCATACAATCCTGGACAAGAAGCACCCGCTGGGAGCCCGCCCAAGGGGAGTGTTCCTGTTCTCTGTGGTTGCAGAGCGTCCCAAACCTCGTGGCTGCAAACAGTAAGGTCTTGTGTTCTGTGGGTTGACTCCCCTGGGCTGGGCTGGGTCCTGAGGCCAGACGGCACTCTCCCACAGGGGGGCCTACCCCGTGAGCAGGCTGTCACAGGGACTTCCAGGGCAGTGCTCCAGGCCTGACGGTGGGCGGTGGGCGCCGCGGGCATCTCCAGGCGCAGAGCGAGCCCTCAGGACGCCCAAGCACCGTCCTGCTGGTCCAAGCAGCTCAGATTCCAGCACTTCCCTCCACGCGTCACTTCAACAACAGTCAGCTGGAAATTTAGACAACAAGACTCCTTTGTGGTCAAATTGGTCAGTCTTTCATTTCTTTGTCTTTATGGGTCTTGCTGAAGAAGGCCTTTCTTACCCCGTCCCTACCCTCCTTTATTGTCGTGAATTGGCTTTAGAATTCTTTTTATAACATCCAGTTCTTTATCTGACTAATTTGGGATGGACCTGGAGCCTCCGTCCTGTCCCATTAAAATGTCTTCTCTCCTGATGCCGCGATGGCAATGGCGTCATACTCTGTCTTGCTATCTCGTCGGGCACAGGACCCTCCTCGTCCCTTCCTCGGCTATTCTTGAAACATAAGGGCACTTGTCACACGTCTTGGTTTTACTGATAAACTTTTATTCGACGACACCACACAATCATACCGATCTACCTATAACTTACATACATTGTACATAGAGCCGTTTCTGCCAAGTATTTTGAAATGTATTCTTTTATTTCGTTTTTCACGAGCAGGTGCGTTAATAGAACCCTCGTTTCCCCACATGGGAAGGTGTACCGCGAGGCTGTGTAAATCGCTGTGGTCACACAGCTGAGTCTCGTCAGCAGCAGAGGGAAATAGGACTGGGGACTCAGGGCGTGCGGCCCCCCAGGCTGAGGCACCCCAGGCTTCCTCCACCGTCCTGTGCTGGTCGGGGTGTCTGGGCTCCGTGTCGAAGATTCATCCAAGTGAGACGCTCACCAGCACCAGCATCTGAGTTGTAGCTGTTCGCTGGGTAGGAGGACCCAGCACCGAACCAAGGCCTGCACCACGGGACCCCTGTGTTATTGGGACTGCTCCCGCTCTGTGGGGGGCTGTGGATCTGGCCGGGGTCAGAGTCTGTGCACAGAGGTGCCCCGGGGCCCCACCCTGCCCGCGTGCTGTGTTCACGCTGCAGGTCACTGAGCCGTGCTGGGGTCGCTGGACCATTAAAATCTGTCTGTCTCCATAGGAGATGCAGAGGGAGAACCCAGGGTGATTGGCAGGGCAGATTGGAACCCTGCCAAGTCCCCTCTCATTTGCAAATGTGTGAGTAAGAAGCCGAGGTGGACGCCAGTTCCATTAACCAGCCTCACAAAGGGAGACCCGCCTCTCAGCAGACAGGGAGCTCCAGCTTCCACAGCCGCTTGGCCGGAACTCACCCTGATTTCGAAAGCAGAGAGGAAATTCGGTTGAGACATGACGATGCGTAGGACACCTTTCTGACCGTGGCAAGACAGGCACCACGGGCCCGCCGTAGCGAACACCAGGCGCCGAGTCAGGCTACGCCGAGTCAGGCTGCGCCGAGCGTCCGGCTGGGCCCGTCCGGGTTGCAGGGCGGAGCGTGAAAATGCTCCCCGTCCCTGGGTAAGTCCCCAAGGTTTCGATCATTTAAAAACGATAGTAACTTCCAGAACATATGTTTAAATGGTGATTGACGATAAACTGAGGTTGACGCAGAGCTGTGACCTGCACTGAGGCACATTCCGAATTCCTGCCTCTCCGGAGGTGGGGGACAGGGACGGAGCTGGGGACTCAGAGTTGCCCCTTCCGGCCCCTTCCTGCCGTCTCTTCCTCGCCGCCCCTTGACAAAGAGGGTAAATAGAAGATACTCAAAAACGCTTCTCATACATTAAGTGGTAAAGTACACGGGTGTGGTGAGTGAACCCCAGGTGCCCACTCTGTGGGGTACCCACGAGGAGCTGGGGACTCAGCAGGTGGCCTGCCACAGCCCTGCCTGCCTCCTCCCCGTGAGTCACTCCCCTTTCTAACTGAACACACAGCTCTTCCAAGGTTTGGATCAGACACCGGACCTCCTGGTTCATTCCCCTCGAACCCTGAGCTGCTTCAGTGTCCTGTCCCTCGCTTTTCCGTGTCTCCACCTGGAGCTGAAGCGCAGACAGCCAGCCCTCTTCACACCTGG
This sequence comes from Molossus molossus, assembly GCF_014108415.1. Lineage (NCBI taxonomy): Eukaryota > Metazoa > Chordata > Mammalia > Chiroptera > Molossidae > Molossus > Molossus molossus. The sequence goes on from NW_023425402.1 coordinate 111,426,142, forward strand.
GACCACGAGTCACTTCCACGCCAGCCACTGTGAGGGCCACGGCCGCCAGCCACGTGTGTGATCTCCATCACCACTCACTAGACACGGGGACCTGAGGTGCGTGTGCCCTTACAGAGGGAAACGGAGGTCCAGGGACTGACCTGACCAACGTGTGCACAAGGGTGTTCGCCGGCCCAGCGTCACCCCTTTGAGAAGTCCCTCCCGCTCCACGTGGACCCTCGTCCAGGTGGCTTTGTGCGCCGCCACCCCCACTGTAGATGGACAGGCCAGACCCCAGCCAGACCCCCCGGGAGTGTCCTCATCTTGCTGGAGCTGCCCCACCAGGAGCCTGTGGCAGAACGGCAGGGCAGGGGAGACAGACCCTCCGTAGGACACCAGCGACTTCTCCCAGGGGCTCCCCGTTCCAGGGCCAATAGTCTTGACGTGGTGGCGTTGATTTCTGCGACCCGCCGTTGGACCACTGTGACCAAGCAGCCCCCCGGACAGCTGGCCCGGCTCCAAAACTCGCCATGTTACGTCGCCGGTTCTCCCAAAGCTGTCCACCGTGCGGGACTGTGGTCACTCCACTCCCTCAGCCTGGGCTCCAGGCCCCACGGGAGTCTCTGCGGCCACGGGAACCCCTCGTCAGCCCCAGCGCCTGTCCCCCAGGACCACGGGACTGCGTGTCGCAGCGCTCTGCGGGCCGGCGCTTCCCTCCACCCAGGTGTTCTCTCCGGCTGTGTCCTCTCAGCAGCCCCTTCCTCTCCGGAGCTTCTCCAGTGACCCGGCTGACCCCCTCCACGCCCTCTGTCCTCGCCTCTCCTGATTGTCGCCAGAATCCCCATGGGTCTCGAACCCGGGGCTCGATCTCTGCATTGAGCTCAAACCACACACTCCTTCCTACCCACATCCTCTCCCGTGTCCACCCCAACCGGCCACAGCTCGAATGATCTTCCCTGACCCGACCTGCTGCCCACCTGAGTCAGCTCTGCTGTGTCCCACCCCCAGCCTCGCTGTCACCAGGAGACACCCCTCCCTCTGTCTCTAACCCAGTCCAGACACAAACCAAATGCCTCCCCTCCTCCTTCCCACACCCACTGCCTAGACCACAGCCCCCACGTCTCCCCCGCGCCCTGTTGTCTGTGTCCCCATCGCCACAGCCCCGGGAACAACGGGCCCTTGGAGTGTGGGCAGCTCACAGGGCAGCTTCTTGCAGGCCCGTGGGGTCCTGACCGGCCGGAGCCCAGGGTCTGGTCGCTCGCTGGCATCAGGACCTCTCGCTGGGCGTGTGGTCAGGGCTGGGCTCCCCAGGGCCCGGCACGCCCCTCAGGAATCCTGCCGCCCCGCCCTCCTCTCCCTGTTTGTACAGCGTGGGTTTTCGACCAGATCTTGCATTTTAAACAATGGTCTAAATTCATCCCTAAGAGACAGACATTCAACCCACTGTTTTCCGTCTCTTTGAACTCCGCTGTCCTTGGATGTGGACAACATTGGGCAACTTCCTGCCGGGCGTGCCAAGCCTGGAGGGAGGGGCGGCTCAGACCCACACGCCATGCCCACGAGCCGCAGCAAACCGGCCTCTCGTCCCTGAACTCCCAGTGCCCCGGCGACTTGGCTGTAATGACTGGTTTCCAGCTCATTAGTCAGCCTCCGACGGGGTGCCCTCCTCCCAGGGTGCAGCGGCAGCGCGGGGTCCCAGTGAAGTCGACCACCGCCCTCTCGGCCGGGGGGCTGCCCTCAGGCAGACTGTGAAAGGTGTGAGTCCTGAGCCACACATCGCCCGCGTGGACGCCCGTGCCCAGACCTCCGCCCCTCCAAGGATGCTGGGGTCTGATGTGGGGCCCCCCAAAGCAGCAGCCCACCTGGCTCTCCAGGCAGGAGCAGACCAGGACCCCTCCCAGTGGGCTAGTCTGCACCCTGACAGCCCCACCTGATGCCCCTGAGCCCGGGGAAGGCACTGCTGAGGGAGAGGGTGTTCTCACCGGGAATCTACATAGCTGGAGCTGAGACTGGGCCTCAGGTGGATGCCTGCGGGTGGTGTGCCCTCCCAGGGCAAAGGAGGGCCCAGCCCCCAGGATGGGGTCAATCCTGAGTTCACAAGGCTCCTCCAGTCTCCTCTGTTGGGCTCATGGCCTTACCAAGCTGGCCAACACTGCATGTACCCATTTCACGGATGAGGAAAGTAGAGCCCAGAGAGCCTCCATGGATTTGTTGGGATCGTAAAAAGCAAGAGGGAGACTTGAGACAGACGCAGGCCCTTCACCTCCTCTGTTGTCCCCGGTCTCAGGGGACGATGGTGGCCACTTGGACAACCACACAGCCCCTCCCCTAGTGGCCCCTCTTTCTCTGCAGCTCCAGCCCTCGCCTGGCCCAGCACGCTCAGCCCTCAGACACCTGCCTCATGATGTTCCCCTACGTCTTCACCTGTGTCTCTCTCTCTGTCATTACTGACATTCCGTAAACCCTACGGCTCACAGAGACGCTTGGGAAACACATTTTCCTTCTGGGAGATTCCGCACGACTCGGGTCAGGCCGGGACGAGGCTGTGCTGCTGTGGGCCTTGCGGGACTGAGACCTGGGGATGGTCAGGGGCTGACCTGGGCGCAGCTGTTCAGGGCGGGCCCCGAGTGCAGAGCTGGGGACAAGCGGCTCTGAACCGCAGGAGACCTCCTTCCAGGCCGGCCTCCCTCCTCAGAACCTCTGCCTGTCCCCCCAGGGCCATCGGTCCTGCCTCTCGACATGTGCTGAAGGCCTGCATCCCTGCTGCGCCTGCGGCCTGGTCCCCGAGCCTGCCCTGACCCTGCAGGTGTGGCCTGGTCCTCACAGTCCAACCCGCTGCCCAAAGGCCAGAGCATGTGTCCTGGGGCCTCTGTGTGACCTCTGTGTGACCTCCGTGTGGCCTCTGTGTGACCTCTGTGTGGCCTCTGTGTGGCCTTCGTGTGACCTCTGTGTGACCTGTGTGGCCTCCATGTGACCTCTATGTGACTTCTGTGTGGCCTCTGTGTGACCTCCTGTGGTCTCCGTGTGACCTCCGTGTGGTCTCTATGTGGCCTCCATGTGACCTCTGTGTGACCTCTGTGTGGCCTCTGTGTGACCTCTGTGTGGCCTCCATATGACCTCTGTGTGACCTCCGTGTGGCCTCCGTGTGGCCTCTGTGTGACCTCCGTGTGACCTCTGTGTGGCCTCTGTGTGACCTGTGTGTGACCTCTGTGTGGCCTCCGTGTGACTTCTGTGTGGCCTCCGTGTGACCTCTGTGTGACCTCCGTGTGACCTCTCTGTGGCCTCTGTGTGACCTGTGTCCATGCTGCCTCGTGGACCCCATCACAGAGCTCGAGGGGATCACAGGCTGCTTCCCGCGGGTGGTGCACCAGGCCACACACACTGGGACAGGCTGGGGGCCCCACAGAACCGGAGCTCGGGGTGAGGGAGCCTGCGGCCAGTCCCGCCTCTGTCAGTCCGGCCAGCGGGAGCATGTCTGGGGACCTGCTTTCACCCCTCGCCCGGGACCCCCTGCACTTACCTGTCTGTGGCGTGCACCTGGTGTGGCAGGACCCCGAGAGGGTCACGCACAGGATCTGCGGGTGTCTGCCCCATCCGCTCGTCAGCAGTGACCAGGCTCCTGACTCTGCTACTGAGGTTTCTCTTCGGCCCTGATCCTGCCCAGGTGACCCGAAGTGACCCCTCGTCGCTGCCAGGTCCCCTGAGGCCCTGGCAGTCTGTTCCCTGCACCGTCCCCCCAGGTACCCCGTGATCCAGCCCGGCACAAACCCCACTGCTGCTGCCTCCCTGCACCGTCCCCCCAGGTACCCCGTGATCCAGCCCGGCACCCCGTGAACCAGCCCGGCACAAACCCCACTGCTGCTGCCTCCCCGCACCGTCCCCCCAGGTACCCCGTGAACCAGCCCGGCACAAACCCCACTGCTGCTGCCTCCCTGCACCGTCCCCCCAGGTACCCCGAGATCCAGCCCCGGCACAAACCCCACTGCTGCTGCCTCCCTGCACCATCCCCCCAGGTACCCCGTGAACCAGCCCCAGCACAAACCCCACTGCTGTGGAGCTGAAACTCCCCAGTGGCCCACGCTGATCCCACTCCCCTCCCTCACCTGCCCCCTCCCCTCCCCCACCTACTCCCTCCCCTCCCCCACCTTCCCCCTCCCCTCCCCCACCTTCCCCCTCTTCTCCCCCACCTTCCCCCTCCCCTGCCCCACCCACTGACCCCCCCTTACACCCCCACTGTCCCTGCCCCCGCACCCCTACCGTTCCCCCCTCACGAAGGCCTCCTGGTGCCCTTTATTCTCCTGGCTGGTTCCCTTCTGTCCTTCACATTGTCATCTCCCCTGGGAAGCTGCCCAAAAGGCCCCTCTTCTGGGCTCTAGAATATTCCAACGCCCCCCCCCCCCCGGGGCAGAGTTCACCGCACCTTCACCAGTGCAGGTCTGTGTGTCTGTCTAACCCACTGGCCTAGAGACTCCCCCAACAGGGCCCGGAATCACTCGCCTTTGCCCATCGTCCAGACCACTGCGGGGACCGGGGCAGGCTTGTGGGTGAACCATGAGAATTGAGGGTTCGGGCCCGGCCGCTGCCTCAGACCCGGCAGTGGATCCTCTGTGGCTGTGTGAGCAGCGGGGGGCCAGGTTCTGGGCGGTTCTGCCCTGTGGGCCAGCCTTCCCTCCCCTGTGACCGCCGTCGGGGGGCGCGAGGCAGGGCACGGGCACAGCCACTCTGGTGGACACTGTCCTGTGCTCACCAGCGTCGCTGAGGACTTGGCCTCCGCTTCTGAGGGGTGGGTGCACTTCTGGGGGACACAGGGTCGCGGGGTGATGTTAGGCGACAGGCCCACTTTATTATAGTTTTTATTTGCAGATTACGTCTGGGCTAGTGAGGTGTAGGCAGGTCCGTGTCGACAAGGGACGGCCCGGGATGACCAGCCCCTCGCCTGGGTGTGGCACAGAGGTAGCCAATGTCCGTAGCGGGCTGGCTTCCCGCCAGGAAGATTGTCCTGGATGATCGGGCGGGTCTGACCCGGCCGTGGAGAGGCCCTGAGGAAGGGCTGAGGCCCCAGAGGAAGAAATTCCCCGTGCACAGGGCCTTCACCTCCCTTCCTGACGCCCCCGGACCCCCAGGCCCCGAAACCACAACGCCAACCTTTGCACTGAGTCTCTTCAGAGCTTGATTCCTCCTGGTGTGTGTCTCGGCTGAGCCCTGACGCAGGAGGACCGAGCGCCCGCCCGGCTGAGCGTCTGGGACCACGGGCAGGAAGGGCGGCGCGTTTCCGTGGAAGCGGGTACTGTCAAGCACTCCCCATCCTGAGGAGCTCGGTGGCCGATGGGTTTGGAGTCAGATGCACCGTCACTCGAACCCTGGGCTCTGAGGACGGAGGACTCTGGTGCCTCGGTTGGCCCTAACAATGGTGCCTGTCTCACTCACGGTTATGACTGTTCTCCACATGGGTGCACTACATGGGGACCCCCAGGCCAGGATCTCTGACCTCTGCAAGGTCACGGTGGAGTGAACATCGCCGCCAGCCCCCTAACTGCCCGCGTCGAAGCCCCTGTGCTCCGCCGGAGAAGCAGGGTTTGCTGAGCATGAGCAGTTCCAAAGCCAGCCCAGCCCCCTCCCAGGCCGCTCCCTGCAGCTTCTGCTCAGAAGGAAAGCTCAAAGCCAGGCGTCCAGGGCGCTTCCTGGGGTCCGCGAGCGCTGCTTCGAGAGAGGTTCAGTGTGAGCGAGCCTGCCTCGCCCCAGGGACTGTCACAAAGCTTTTACCAACCCCCCAGCAGGTCCTCGGACTTGCCCCAGGCGAGAGGAGAAGAGTTAGGAACCATTGCTGATTGTTGGCAAGGAGACCGGATTCCCCGGGATTCCCGCAGCTCCCCACCCGCAGACTGTAGGCCTCCAGCTAGCACCCTCAAGCTCCCCAGCCAGGTTAGAACGGCGTGGTCACTGCAACCCCCATTCTGGGCCAGCTAGCTGCTACCTCACCGTGTAGATCGTTGTTCAGTTGTTTGTGTGTGTGTGTGTGTGTTTCTTTATTGACAATAGAGAGAGAGGAAGGGAGAGGGAGAGAGAGAAAGAAACATCAATGAGAGAGAACATAGACTGGCCGCCTCCTGCATGCCCCTCACTGGGGATTTGGCCCACAACCTGGGCATGTGCCCTGACCGGGAATCGAACTGGTGACCTCTTGGTGTAGGGTCGATGTTCAACCACTGAGCCACACCAGCCGGGCCCGTTGTTCAGTTGTTATTTGGGGCAAACCCTGTGCCCAGTGAAGTGCCTTTCGGTGGGGTGGGGAGCCCACACTAGGTACGGCCTCATGCCTCAGTGAACCCTGACAGGCAGGCCTCACACGTGAGAAAACGGATGCACAGTCACAAGGCCGCTGGGGGTCTGGGGCTTGACACCAGGCGTCTCGGATCCCAGAGATAACACGCCAGATGTCTCACTGTAGAAACGAGAAAAGCCGAGGGCCAGAAAAGACGGGGACCGGCTGAGACAGGAGCCCCCGGCCAGGCTCGGCCAGGCTGCCTCCCCTGGGCGGACTTGCGTCTCGCTGGCCGGCACCAGGAGGCTGAGAGTGAATTCCAGGAGCCCTGCGGACTTCCTCCCACCCCCCTTCTCAGAGGGCGTGTGGAGGTCACGCTTATCTCTTCCCTGAGCATTAGGCCAGAGGTCTTCCATCATCTCTGTCTTGACACCGTTTGGAAGGAATGTCCAGGCGTCTGGTGACGGCTCAGATAAGAGGGCCGAGGTGTTTGAGGCACTACCTTCCCTGCAGACGTGGCCACAGGAACGTAGACGCCTGTGCACAAACCTTGTATACTCTGCGAAAATATACTTACTAGACAATGCATATATTTACCTTGTTTATGTTTAAATCCTGAAGACCCGGAGAGCCTTCAGCGCCCAGCTTTGCCAGGAGCGACCACTCCCAAGTGCCATTGTCAGCACGGTGGGAAGAACTCGCAGCGCGTCCCCAGGGAGCCAGCGCCAGCGTCACTGTGAATGGCAGCAGGGTCCTGCTGCAGGGCCCCTGGGTGGCAGCTCCTGGAAGTGGGCTCAGGGTGCAGGCTGGGAGGGCTGTCTCAGGCCTATTGCCCTGCTAACACTTTTAAGTTATAACATTTCATTCAAACACGTAAATATCTGTTTTTTCTTTAACAAGAAAAGGAAGAGAGGTCCTTCCTCCCTGCTCCGTGGGAGGCCTGGGGGTCTGCTCCCCCAGCCCTCACCCCGACCGTGGTTGCGGCCAGACCTCCACCTCACAGCTCTGTGACTCTCAACCCGACGGCCCAACCCCACACCAGGCCGGTCCCTGGCTTGGGGGAAGCAGAGTAGCTCAGGCCTAGCCAAAAGGAGAAACTTCACTTCCAGACAAAATACGCACCTTGTCTTTTCCACGAGGAGTTTAACCATGAAAGAGTCTGGATGTGCTCAAAGGAAGCCAGGAATCTCTCGAACGACGCAAACCAGGCGGGCCGCCATTTACGGCTCCGCATTCCTCCCGCTTCCTCCTGCCAAACGCGAGCACTCACACGCCTGGCGGGACTCTGGGGCCGGCACGGTCAGCAGGGGCCCGCGGGTCTCCCTGCTCAGCTGGCCCCCGCCCCGCATGTCTGTGGGCCCCGGAGACCCCGCCACGGTCTCACGCCTGGGCTAGTGCAGTCGCAACGGTGGCAGGACTGTGTAACCTGGTGTTTTAAGTGACTCCTGGTTGTTTAGAATATTTTATTTTATTTATTTATTTTGGTACGTGCCCCTCGCAGGAACCGAACCCGGGACTCTCTGGTCCGCAGGCCAGCGCTCCAACCGTTGAGCTAAACCAGCCAGGGCTAGAATATTTTAATGATTGAATTTTACAAGGACTGTGCTCCAGGGCTTTTGTTGGTGGAGAACAATGATGGTGAGACGAACCTTCAAAGTGTCCGTGCGGAAGGAAAGGGCTGTCTGTCCATTTCCTGCCTCGCACCCTCCTGTTAGGCCTGATTTGTCTGTTTCCTCCCCAGGTCGGATTCCTCCGAGCACAGGGCAGTATAGTCACCCCCAGAGATCTGAGTCCTGTTGAGAGGGCCCTGCGAGCTTCCTGTCTTCAAGAACTCAGTCTTGAGGTGTCGTGTCTGCCGCAGCCGGGCCTGTGACGCACCCAGGAACCGCGGGGAGCGGCGGCCATCGCCGGCGGGCGAGCTGCGCCGGTCCGTCCCGCGCTGACCTGGCCTCCTGACTGCACAGCGCAGGGCGGGAGGCGGTGGGCGGGAGGAGCCGGTGCGTGGCCTGCGGTGAATTCACAGAACTCGGGTGGATGCATTATTGATGGGCATGTTGTAAATTTTTAAACAAAATAAATAATGTATTTAGAACGGAGTCAGTTTGGGATGGTTTAAATGCTGTTCTGAAACAGTGTGGAAACACTCCTTTGGAATTAACAGTGTTTCAGCAGAGAGGCAACAAATTCTGACTTGTGAACACTTCTCTTCGTGTTGTGTTCGCGGGTTGACTGGTGTCCACGCTGTGGGAGGGAGGGAGGGGGAGATGTGGTCACATTTACTCAGTTCCCACATGCAGACCTGGTGCTGGTGTGTGTGTGTGTGTGTGTGTGTGTGCGGGTGTGAGCCCCGGAAGGAGGGACTGTGGGTGTGAAGCATGAGTACCTGTCCCTGGACCGGCTCCCGTCCCAGGTGAGCCCGGCCCTGCACCTGTGCTGGCTCCGGACACACCCCACTGCAGCAGCCGAGACCTTCTCTGCCTGGCTCTCTGCTCTGTCCCCAGACCCCGTGATTCACACTGAGCTCCCAACACCCACTCGGCAAGTGCTCAGCGATTCTTCTCTGTCCTTGCTGATGTGATTTGCTTTGATCCAAACCACTGACCGTCAACTATACAGCAAGCCGTGCCCTGGGCTCTCGCTACGTGGACAGCAAACCCGGCTGGGCCTGGGGACCAACCCGCCCCTGTGACCGTCTCCCCTCCCCTGAACACGATGGCTCTGGGGTCCCGGTCTGAGAGCCCCCAGCCCAGGCTGCGGTTGGGGTTTTGAAGGGAAGGGTGGCCCCGGCGATCTCTGACTCAAAGCCCCTGGAAACAGGAGGAGCCCTGGGACCTGCAAGCCTCCCCCCCCCCAGCTGCAGACTTAGAAGGTGCAGGAAGCGGCCTGAGCCGCACCAGCCCCCACTTGTCCGCCTCCCTCCCCAGCAGCTCCTGGAGCAGGGCCCCGGCTCTACCCTGCACCACGTCGCGCACTGAAGATAGGGCAGGAGCAGCACCCACACCCCTCAGGTCTCGCCAGCGGGGCCCATGGAAGCCACCCACAGGGGGGGATGCGTCCGCTGGGCCGTGGAAAGAACACTCCCTGTCTGTGTGATCACCTGAGACTCGGGGCGGCCTGGCAGGGGACTAGCGGGGCAGACACGAGGGCTGGGCGGAGCGCAGGTCTGTGTCGGAAGGAGGGCCACACGCTGAGGGAGCTACGTGGGCTCCTGGATGGCTTTCAGAGGCGTCTGTCACCTCCGATGCCTTCCTGGCGTTCCCATGGGAACAGTGGTTTGTCTTATCTGCTCCTCGCTGATACGGTGGCGCCACGTCCCCCGAAGAGGCCTCTTCAGCGCCAGCCGGCAGCCACCTCAGCGCTGAGCACAGTCTGTGCGCCCCACGTCCCAGACCCTGCCCCTCCCCCACCTGTCCTTCCTGGACACTGGCAGATGCCATGGTCCCTCCGACTGCAGAGAAGGGAGAACAGGGACCACCTCCCCATCCTGCAGGGTTCGTTTGCGGAGTGAGCCCCTCACTCTGGAGATGACTTTGTGGGGGTTTCCCGTGGCCTTCGGAGGGGCTTGAACCCGTCCCGAGTCGGAGCAGGATGGCACGGTGGTGACACTTGCTGCAGGAGCCGACCCAGAGGGGTGGACCCTGCTGGACCCGACAGGGCATTCTGCGTGGTCTCTGCTGTTCTTGGGGTGCAGGGAGCGCAACCTGCCTGGGGCTCCTTCTGAGCAGATGCAGCAGGGCCAGTGGGTCCAGGGCTCTGCCGTCGGGGACCGGACGGGGGATGGTGGGGAGGGGGCAGCAGGAGGAATAAGGAGGAACAGGCTGGGGGTGGGGGGGATGAGAGCAGGGAGATCCCACCCCTCTCCTAGTGGCCACGCGTCTGTTTCTGTCCCCTCTGCTGGGCTCCAAGGAGCACCAGCATGTTCTTTGAATTTTTTTAATATATATTTTTTCTTTATTGATTTTAGAGAGAGAGGAAGGGAGAGGAAGAGAAAGATAGAAACATTGATGAGAGAGAACACCGACTGGTCACCTCCTGCATCCCCTCCACTGGGGATCGGGCCCACAACCTGGATATGTGTCCGGACCGGGAATCGAACTGGCGACCTCTTGATGCAGGGTCGACGCTCGGCCACTGAGCCACACTGACCGGGCACCGCCATGTTCTTTGTGAGCAGGGTCACCAGGCCCCGAAAGCCAAGCTGGGATGCTCAGCTCCCACATAAACACCGAACCCCTTCCTTGACTTTCAACACCACCTGTGGCCCAAAGGGGGCCTTTCGCCAGGTGCCAATGCTCGTGCCCCCATCCCGGGAGCACCTGGGAGTGTGAGTCCAAAGACACACGAGAGGAGCACAGTCATGAAGAAGTGTGGCCGCAGACCGGTGGGGTCCCAAAAGTTCCCAGGTCCAGGGAGACAGCGCTGTTCCTTGGGTGATTGAGGCTGGATTTGTGGGGTCCTCACTGCCAAGCTGGTCAGTCAGGGTAGCCCTGCCTGTGTCCTCCCTGGCTGTGCTGACCACCTGGACCTCACCTTCTACCCCAAACCACCGGCCACCAGATAGCCCGCCCACCCAACTACTCCTATGCCGACCCCACAGCCCTGAGACAGGCCGTGCCTCCTTCAAAGTCCTAGGGAGGTTTGTCCAATGCAGAGCCCCCCGAGAGCCCCCTGAGGGCCTCCGAGAGCCCCAGGGTCCTGGGATTTACACTGAATGCATCCCCAGGACCCAGCCATAACCTGGGCCCAACCTGGGCACTTTGGGGCAAGCCCCTCCTTCCAGCTCTGCTGCCCCACAACTCCTGCTCCTGACCAAACAATGTTAATCCCTTTAAATAGTGGTTAAGAAAACATGCAAACGAGATCCGAACCTTCTCAAGCATTAATCAACCAAAGGCGAAACTCAGAGGCCACTGCACCCTGAGCTGGGCGTCGAGGGGAACCGCCCAGCCCGCATGATGTCTCCATTCACCGCCCAGCCTGGCTCCACCATCCCCCGATTTCAAAGAGAACGTGACTCATAGAGCATGGAGGCGTCAGAGAGCCCTCAGGAATGCAGGCTGGGTGTCCTCACCTCAGCGCCGCGTGTCCCCCGTGTCAGTGTGCTGGGGGCCCCGGGCATCTCGGCCGGGCAGATCGCAGGCGCCGGGTCAGGTGCCTGAGACTCAGCATTTCAGCTCCAGTGCCTTGGGCTGAGGGGCCCTCAGCGGAGCGGTGTGGCTGTGTGGGCTCGGGGTTCACACCCCAGACGGGGGAGGTGCGGGGACTCACTGTGCGTGTTTTCAGACACGGGGCCCGAGGGGCAGGCCAGGCTCCAGACGGTACAGTCACACAGAGCAGTTCCGTGTGTTTGAGCCTCGAGCGTTCCAATGTCAGCCGTACACTTGCACACTTTCGGGCGCATAGTCAAAATGTCGGGTTTTTCAAACGCCTCCGGGGTTTTATGGTCAGTGTAGTCGCACAAGTGTAAAGCCTCACGCGGGTGTGCACTCAGAGCCTTTCTCTTCCCTTTGCAAAGGGCTCCCATAATGCCTCACACAGCAGGACGTCCCGGCGGGGTCGGGACGCGTGTTCCGCCTGAGTCATGCCTCTCTGGAGTCGGCCTCCTCACCTGCACAAGGGGGTGGGGTTGTGTGGGGTCTCCTTCAGGACCAGTTTCTACCTGCCATGATGCACCGTCTGGGGCGTGTGGAGAGCCTCGTCCATCATGAGCTGCCAATGCTGTTTCTCCTTCCTGGGGGCCCGGGAGGGGAGATGCACACACAGGATCCTCCCGTGGCCTGAGATGGGAGTGCAGGAACTGGGCATCCCCTTTGCGCAATGAGGTCAAGTTCAGGGTGCATGGCCGCAAGAAATGGAGCTTAGATGCCAGGTAAATGTCACGTGGAAAATGCAGACCCCTCAGAGCCAGCCCCCGACCCAGCGTGACCCTGGGGTCCCTTCGCGGAGCTGCTAAGACAACTGTGGGCCCCAAGGATGAGGGCTCTGTGCCATGATCTGAACGTCAGAACTCCCTGAATCCTGACACCACCTAAGCTACCGTCACTCTCACCCAGAACCTCCCTGGTTATGGGGACCACACACCTCCTTCCTTAAGGGGCCCGTGAGATCAGAGGGTAAATGGGGATCACGGAGCCTGCCAGCCCCAAACCCCTGCTTGGGATCTCAGGAGAGAAGCACCATGGGAAGGTCCTACATCTTCTAGAAATAGCGCTTACCATAAACAACCCTGGATTAACCCTCGGCAGCCTCCCCCTGGCCATCAGGCCTGGGCCACAGCCGCCTGGGTAACCTGCCCACCGGCCACTCAGCCTGTCCCAGGAAGCCCGGTGTCTCTGAGCACAGATGTTTCAAGTCAATCGAATATCAGTCGAGTCAAATGTCTCACTGATTACGATCACCATGGCTTATTTTCATCCGCTGAACAGGGCAGCCTTTAGAAACAGATGTGTCCTCCAGCGGTTCACACTGTGTAGACACTGGAGTGGACACCAGGAGAGAGGTGCAGAAGAGCCCTCTTGCAGAACTGCCATCCCCTGGGGAGAGACCCAGTGCTCAGAGGGAGCCTGGCCAGTCTGAGGCAGCTCCCGGTCAGCGGGAAGAGGCCTGGAGAACACCTGGGGTGTCCATGGCGTTCCACGGTCCACCCAGAGACCGGCCCTTGTTCCCGCAGATCCCGCACACACTTCCTTGGAGAGAGAGAGCCCCAGAACCCCCTCGTTCTCAGGGATCCCCTCATTATTCACTCATCAGCAAACATGTGTTCCATCAGCCACTCTGGGCAAAGCACTGCGATGAACTCTGTCCCTCAAGAAATCTATCATTTGGGGGAGACGGGCAGGTTAATGACTGACTATTATGGAAGGCTGAACAAAGTAAGTGCTTTAATGAACATACAGACGGCGCGTTAAGGAGATGCTGGGAGACAGTGATGACGGCTGATTGGGGCGTCGGGGGGGCTGGCATCTGTGTGGGCTCCCAAGGCTGCCATGGAGAAGGGCGCAGGACGGGGAAGGCCCAGGTCATGAGCTCTTACGGAGCTTGAATTTTGTCATTAGCTGGGTGATAACTGCATGGCTCAGGTGTCGGAATGATGCTTACAGACACCTGCGATACCCAGATCCCTCACCACCTCATCGCTGACCGTGGTGTCGGGTCCACGGAGCCCGTGCTCACGGACCCCTGCCTCCCTCTGCTCACGGCTGCCCCCTGGCATCGTGCCCTGCAGACCTCTGCACACCAGCCCACGAGCTCCCCGTGCATCCTCACAGCGGCCTGGTGTTCAAGCAGCCAGAGGGGGATTTATATCCGGGTCCCAGGGAAGGACATTGTACAGAGTCACTGAGCAGAGGTGCCGGTGTTGACGGGATTAACCCCGGGGCTGCTGGCCAAGGCCCCTGGGCCTCTGTCACTGCGGTGACAGACCAGGTCCCTCCTCAGCTGCTCTGCCAGGGGCGGCCCCTGCCTCCCACAGCCTCCAGGGCAATGTCTCCGAGCCGTCGGACGGGTGGGACAGGGATCCAGGTAGCTTCGGCTGCATTCTGTTATTGGAAATGACAAAGAGCCATCTGAATGTGTATCCTCAGAAGAAAGCTCACTAGGTCTTTTGTTCAATATCCACCTACACATGCAACAGCAGTTTTAGGAAATGAGTAGTGAGATGGGCATGATGCGTCCCCTCCTCTGACCACGGGTCACTTCCTCTCGGGTGAGGAGTAAAGGCACAAGCCTGGGGGGACCCGTGCTGAGTGCCCAGGGGTTCATCGGTCTGGTGTTTGATGCAGTGAAGCAGGGAGGCTGATGCTGACATGAGCTCCTGCCAGACCCAGAAAGGGCCGTCCTTGGGGGGCTCACACCCGGGGCCTCCCCTGCACGACTGGGCCCCAACCGGCTCCTCTGAGGCTGGGGCCTTGTGGCCACCGGCCCCCCCAGGTGGCGGGCTGCCCTCCAGCACTGGTGGAAGAAGACCCTAGAGCCCATGGGGACACCGACCCACCCTCCTGACAGCCAGGCTCAGGCTCTTAGATCTCCGGGCTGTGGCCTCGGCCAAGGGGCTGAGGTTCCTCCGCTGGGCGAGTGGTCGCTGAGCATTGGAAATACATGCAGTTTTTTAATGGGGTCACATGGTGTAAATGAATGGCGGCCATAGGGGTTTGCCCTGAGCAGGGCAGGTCCAGCGGCTCACCGTGGGTCACCCCCGCCCGCCCGGCTCTGGGGCAGCCCAGCGTCATCCCTGGGGGAGGAGGGCGGCTTCCAGCCGGGCTGGTTTTCGCCCACCTGTCCCTGCCTGCACCTGGGAACGGAGCGTGAATCGGGGCTGCTGCCCACGGGGACACCCAGAGGGCGGAGCACGTGGCAGGGCTCCCAGGCTACTCCCCCAACATCATACGTAATTACACACCCGGCGAGGGAGCAGACGCAGGGCAGACGATGACCCACAGGAGTCTCCCACTTCCCCTCCTGAACCTCTCTGGGCCTCCCTCCTGGAGCCAGACGTATAAAATCCCGCCAAGAAACAGTGTTTGGCTTGAGTGACCGGGGTTCCCAGGGCCCCCAAGAGCCACACAGCCCGGGAAGGGGAGAGAGAAGGAACACAGTGTGAACACAGTGGGGCCAAAGTCCTCCAAGCTTCCCACCCCCCCTCCCACACAGGCTCCCACCTGGGCACTTCACCAGACAAGGCAGCGAGACCGACGGGAACACAGGCGGCCGCTCGCTGGCCTCCTCGGCCTCTGTCTCCTTCTGCGAAATTAGGGAACCTTCTAGGGGTATCAGGAAGCTTCTCTGGAGCACCCTCTGCCAGCAGCCCTCCTGGCACCCTCGTGAGGGGGGTGCGCCCAGCCCTGCAGGGAGGGGACCCCCAGTGAAGGGGAGGAACCTGAGATGCATCTGGGGAGGAGGATGGGCCCGAAGGGGAAGGAGACCCATGCTGCAGCCGCCCGGGGTCACCTCCCACAGTTATGGAAGGACAGGCCCGCACACTCAGGCCTGCAGCCCCGGGCAAGCGTCAGGGCTGCACAGAGCTGAGCGGGAGGAAGACGACTGTACGGAAGAGACCTGGGCTGGATGGGAGCAGGCGGTATACCGGCTGGCACACAGCAGGGACTTCCCAGTGTGCGCCGGGGGCCCGGAGGGGGCAGTGACCTGGGGCCAGGTGAGCAGAGCTGGTGTGGGACCCGAGAACCTCAGGACCAGCCAACCTTCCCCGGAGCAAAGGGGTGACCAGCCTTCCCCGGGGCAAAGGGATGACCGGCCAGCCTTACCCGGGGCAAAGGGGTGACCGGCCAGCCTCCTTCGGGGCAAAGGGGTGACCGGCCAGCCTTCCCCAGGGCAAAGGGGTGACCGGCCAGTTGTCCCCGGGGCAAAGGGGTGACCGGCCAGCCTTCCCCAGGGCAAAGGGGTGACCGGCCAGTTGTCCCCGGGGCAAAGGAGTGACCAGCGAGCCTTCCCTGGAGCAAAGGGGTGAGCAGCCAGCCTTCCCCGGGGCAAAGGGGTGACCAGCCAGCCTTCCCCGGGGCAAAGGGGTGACCAGCCAGCCTTCCCCAGGGCAAAGGGGTGAGCAGCGAGCCTTCCCTGGAGCAAAGGGGTGACCGGCCAGTCGTCCCTGGAGCAAAGGGGTGACCAGCCAGCCTTCCCCAGGGCAAAGGGGTGAGCAGCCAGCCTTCCCCGGGGCAAAGGGGTGACCAGCCAGCCTTCCCCAGGGCAAAGGGGTGACCAGCGAGCCTTCCCTGGAGCAAAGGGGTGACCGGCCAGTCGTCCCTGGAGCAAAGGGGTGACCAGCCAGCCTTCCCCAGGGCAAAGGGGTGACCAGCCAGCCTTCCCCGGGGCAAAGGGGTGACCAGCCAGCCTTCCCCAGGGCAAAGGGGTGACCAGCGAGCCTTCCCTGGAGCAAAGGGGTGACCGGCCAGTCGTCCCTGGAGCAAAGGCAGCAGGAGTGTTTCCCAGGAGGACTCAGTCGAACCCGGCAGAGACCTAGCGCTCTGCAGGCTTGCTGTCGGCCGTGGGGGGCCTAGGTCAAAGGTGAGGAACTATTAGAAAGGATGACAACTCTTGGCTCCATGACTGTCCCCAACCCTCTGTCCAGATCCGTGTGGTTTGTACCCCGCATGGGGCTTTCAGGGCTTGTCTCCGCCTGGCTGACGCGAAAAAGCCAAGTCGCTGGGAGGCTCTGCCCCTGGGCAGCACCGGGAGCCAGCCGCGACCTTCGTGCCCCTACGGCAGACACGCCCAGCACCCCGGGCATTCGCGCATCGGGTCCCTCAGAGCGCCCGTTTCCTTCAGAGTGCAGTCCTGAAGCCTGGGCAGGGCGGGAGTGCCCGGGCCACAGGTGCGGGTGCTGGCCCTGGGCCCAGACCCGCGGTGCGGTTCCGCCGGCTCGCTCTCATCTCAGAGTAAGTGCCGCTGTCAGCCAGGAGCACTAGGGTACCGCCCTCCTCTCTGAGCCCTCCGCCCAGCCAGCACCAGCACCGCCATCCATCTACCTGTCTGTCCAGCCACCCAGCCATTCACCTGTCCACCCATCCAGCCATCCAGCCATCCACCCCCACCCACCCAGCCACCCAGCCACCCCTCTACCCATTCATCCATCCCTCTACCCACTCGTCCATCCCTCCACCCACTCGTCCATCCCTCCACCCACTCGTCCATCCCATCCCTCTACCCACTCGTCCATCCCTCTACCCACTCGTCCATCCCTCTATCCACTCGTCCATCCCTCCACCCACTCGTCCATCCCTCCACCCACTCGTCCATCCCTCCACCCACTCGTCCATCCCTCCACCCACTCGTCCATCCCTCCACCCACTCGTCCATCCCTCGACCCACTCGTCCATCCCTCGACCCACTCGTCCATCCCTCCACCCACTCGTCCATCCCTCCACCCACTCGTCCATCCCTCCACCCACTCGTCCATCCCTCCACCCACCCACCCACTCGTCCATCCCTCCACCCACTCGTCCATCCCTCCACCCACTCGTCCATCCCATCCCTCTACCCACTCGTCCATCCCTCCATCCACTCGTCCATCCCTCCACCCACTCGTCCATCCCTCCACCCACTCGTCCATCCCTCCACCCACTCGTCCATCCCTCCACCCACTCGTCCATCCCTCGACCCACTCGTCCATCCCTCCACCCACTCGTCCATCCCTCCACCCACTCGTCCATCCCTCCACCCACTCGTCCATCCCTCCACCCACTCGTCCATCCCTCGACCCACTCGTCCATCCCTCGACCCACTCGTCCATCCCTCCACCCACTCGTCCATCCCTCTACCCACTCGTCCATCCCTCCACCCACTCGTCCATCCCTCCACCCACTCGTCCATCCCTCCACCCACTCGTCCATCCCTCTATCCACTCGTCCATCCCTCTATCCATCCCTCTATCCACTCATCCATCCCTCTATCCACTCATCCATCCCTCTATCCACTCGTCCATCCCTCTATCCACCCCTCGATCCACTCTCCATCCTCTAGCCACTCGTCCACGCCTCTAGCCACTTCGTCCACCCCTCTATCCACTCGTCCCATCCCTCCCCCACGCGTCCTACCCTCCACCCACATCCCATCCTCCACCCCCTCGGCATCCCTCCACTCCACTCGTCCATCCTCCACAACACACCCCACGTCGTCCATCCCTCCACCCAGTCGTCCATGTCCCTCCACCCACTCGTACCATCCCTCCACCCACTCGTCCATCCCTCCACCCACTCGTCCATCCCTCCACCCACTCGTCCATCCCTCCACCCACTCGTCCATCCCTCCACCCACCCACCCACTCGTCCATCCCTCCACCCACTCGTCCATCCCTCCACCCACTCGTCCATCCCATCCCTCTACCCACTCGTCCATCCCTCTACCCACTCGTCCATCCCTCCATCCACTCGTCCATCCCTCCACCCACTCGTCCATCGTCCATCCCTCACCCACTCGTCCATCCCTCCACCCACTCGTCCATCCCTCCACCCACTCGTCCATCCCTCCACCCACTCGTCCATCCCTCCACCCACTCGTCCATCCCTCCACCCACTCGTCCATCCCTCCACCCACTCGTCCATCCCTCCACCCACTCGTCCATCCCTCGACCCACTCGTCCATCCCTCGACCCACTCGTCCATCCCTCCACCCACTCGTCCATCCCTCTACCCACTCGTCCATCCCTCCACCCACTCGTCCATCCCTCCACCCACTCGTCCATCCCTCCACCCACTCGTCCATCCCTCTATCCACTCGTCCATCCCTCTATCCATCCCTCTATCCACTCATCCATCCCTCTATCCACTCATCCATCCCTCTATCCACTCGTCCATCCCTCTATCCACCCCTCTATCCACTCATCCATCCCTCTATCCACTCGTCCACCCCTCTATCCACTCGTCCATCCCTCTATCCACTCGTCCATCCCTCTATCCACTCGTCCATCCCTCTATCCATCCCTCTATCCACTCATCCATCCCTCTATCCACTCATCCATCCCTCTATCCACCCCTCTATCCACTCATCCATCCCTCTATCCACTCGTCCACCCCTCTATCCACTCGTCCACCCCTCTATCCACTCGTCCATCCCTCCACCCACTCGTCCATCCCTCCACCCACTCGTCCATCCCTCTACCCACTCGTCCATCCCTCTATCCACTCGTCCATCCCTGTACCCACTCGTCCATCCCCCTACCCACTCGTCCATCCCTCTACCCACTCGTCCATCCCTCTACCCACTCGTCCATCCCTCTATCCACTCGTCCACCCCTCTATCCACTCGTCCACCCCTCTACCCACTCGTCCATCCCTCTATCCACTCGTCCATCCCTCTATCCACTCGTCCACCCCTCTACCCACTCGTCCACCCCTCTACCCACTCGTCCATCCCTCTATCCACTCGTCCATCCCTCTATCCACTCGTCCATCCCTCTACCCACTCGTCCACCCCTCCATCCACTCGTCCACCCCTCCATCTCGTCCACCCCTCCATCCACTCGTCCACCCCTCCATCCACTCGTCCACCCCTCCATCCACTTATTCATCCAGCCATCCACCCACCCATCCACCTGTCTGTCCATCTGTCCATCCACCCACTCATCTATAGATCTATCACTGACAAATCGTCTGGGTTACTGGGAGGCAGGAGCCCAAACAGGTTGCAAAGGGAGGAGAGATGTGCGTTTTCCTCGAAGTGACTCATGGATCAGACGACACACCAGGAGAGCACCAGAAGCAGGAGGGGAGGGGCCAGCATTCTCCCGTGGAACGTATTTGCATATATGCATTACCCATGGACACAGCGGGGTGGAGGGGCTCAATGGGGAAAAAGGGGGGTGTCTGTAATACTTTCAACAATAAAGACAAATTTTAAAATAAATAAACAAAAAGTCACCAGGGAAATAACCCAGCCTGTTACCCATCTCCAAATCTCAGGTTCAGGCTCACGTAGAAGCAAACACATCAGTGATTCTTTTGATTCTTTTTCTCAAGAAATAATTTATCTTAAAATAAGGATACTAACAGACATACCGGTATTAATAATAGCTTTTTGGGGCTGCGCATTTATGGAATTCCAAGCCCTTCTTAAGAACAGATGACATCACGTTTCTCATTTTGTCCTCTCAGCTCTGTGATGGGGTGAAGTGTTCTGGGTGGGTTCCGGGGCTCCGGAGCTGAGCCCCGGCCATGCATGTAAGTCCTGCTGCCCACATGGCCCTGCCTGGCACCTTAGTGTGTCTAGTGTTTGTACCACTCAGCTCAGCCATGAGACCTGGTTACCAGGTTGTTGCATTTAGCTGGCTGACCGTTCGAACGGTCCTCACCCCCAGAGCTCCATGAGGTCACATCGCCTCCTGAGTTCCACACGTAAAAAAGTGAATACTTCTTTTGTTAGTTTACCTTTTCATTATGTGTTTATTACGATGCAACAGAATTCTCTACTGTTTAAAGAATATTGTGATGTTCTTTAAAACTTTTCCTCGTTCATTATTGGGTGTTTTTATTTGAAACGTGAGCTTTCCGAAGGCCACGGTGATCCCTGTGCTAAGAGACGTAGATAACTAACATTTTCCGTTTTTAACATTACAAATGTTGGCACCACTTAGCATTTATTTCCCTATGAGTCATTTATATTTTGCTGGGACAATGGAATTGTTAGCTCCAGAAACACAGCTTTATTGTGCACATTCCTGCACAGTAGCAGGTCCTGCTGCAAGCTGGTCCGGTGTTTCCACGGCATCCAGGGTCTCGCGGAGCCGACCTGTCGGCATGGTCTCGTCCTCCTCCCCTGGACTCAGAGGACACACTCACAAGACTGACAGGGACCATTAGTGCAGTTACCCAGAGTGCTGCTTCTTTATGGTATTTTCTTATAAACTCAGCAGCTCCTACCGAAACAATTCAGCGTGGCAGTAAAACCCAGCGTTTCTCAGAAAACAGTCTATCGGAAGCCTATCTGTCTGTAGGAGGCAGAAGGGTCGGTTATGCATAATCTAGTGATTAGCGTGACCTAGCGATTAGCGTGACCTAGCGGTTAGCGTGACCCAGCGAGTGCACATGAGAATTTATGTTGTTATGAAATATCGCCACCAGTATAGCTGCTGTTTTGCTCTCTACCAACCACTACGGAGCATTCGATGTTGTCACCGAGCGTTCCTGGTGACAGCCTGTGACCGGATGGCTATATCTATCTCAATGTGGCCCAACTGAGTCGAACGGAATTCATGACTGCTGTCCAGGGCTGTCCTTTTAGACACAGAGATGGCTTTTCCACCCAACTAGAAGAGCAAGGAGTTGGTATGATCTTTGGTCCACCAGCAGCACCAAGTCCTAGGACAGAGCCTGGGACACCAAGTGCTGTGCAGTCGCCTGGCGTTTGCCTCCGCGCCAGGCCCAGGACCGGCATTCCCGGTGGTGGTGGGGGGGGGGTGCTGTGTTAGTCACCCAGCATGTCAGGTCGGCATTCTTAGCTCCTGGACCAACAAACCTCCTCGAGCATCTTTGCCCCGTCCCTGCCTTTGAATGCGCTGAGGATCCAACGGGAACGCGCACAGGGCGGGCCTGGCGCGTCGGAGCACCAAGCAGACACCAGCGTGATGAGCGCTCGGGCCAGAGGCCCGCAAGCCTTCGATTGCGCCCAGGCCCGTGCTCAGCGCCGCCCGCGTCCCCTCTGCTTTCACGGGGCAGGTGGGAGCGTTCTCGTCGGACCCCCTCCTCCCGCGTTTCTTCCTTGCCTGCTTTAGGGTCAACTGCAAACGTGGTTATCTCACTTTTCAAGGCCCACGTTCAGTCCACTGTTCCGCCTGAAGGTCGGACCATGCAATCTAAGTGTTTTCTTAAAATAAATGCTCAGTTTCTCCTGCTTCTGTGAACAAGGGTTCGCCTTCCACGCTGAGGAGGGCACGCGGAGGCGTCTGCCGCGAGGCCGGCGTCGGTTCATTCTGCAGTTTGCTGACTGATCTTGCCGGGGGGCCGCCGGACACCCCGTGACCTCACAGCTCCGGCATTTGTTGCTGTCCCTCTCGCTGTCTAAATATTTAGACGCACGGTCTCTGAGCCCTGCTGTTTCTTCTCCCGAGTGCTTAGTCCCAGCTCGGCCCACGAAGAGAGGAGGAGGAAGTTCTGTTTACGCTGAAATCTTTTTTGAGAAATACGGAGGCTAGAATTTTCTAAAACGGGAGGGATTCTTTACAGACGTGTGCAAGTTGTTACAACCAGCGGGGTTTGTTGAAGGCAAGCGGGGTGCTTGTCAGCCTTGGAGAATGTGTTAGGCCTGGAGACAGGGCATCTGGGCTGGATGTTGGAGCCTCACTCACCCCGACCTGTCTGGACGGTGTCAGCCGCTGCGGCAGCCGCAGACCCTGCGGACCTGGGGGTCGGAGCTGCCGTCCTGTGAGTGACCACCATCTCGGCCCACACCTGTGAGCCCCGGGCATCCTGCCGATTGCACACAGGCCCTGGGGTTCCACCAGGAATGACGGAGGAGGAGGGGTGGAGGAGGAGAGAGTCGCGTTTGGCCGTCACGACCTCCCCCTTGGACGCAAGGACAGTCAGGCACTGGTGTTGGCACCTCAGGGAGAGGGGAGGGCGTTTCTGGGGACATGGAAATGGACAACATTTAGCTTCAGGACAAAAATCGAAAAGTATGCACCCCGAAATAAATGCAGGTGAACTAGGTCAGCAGCTATGAAATCGCCCTTTATGTGCTCACCGTCTGCAGTGACGGCTTCACGGCAGATCTGGCTGAAATCTGCGTCTCGGAAACCTTAGTTAGACCACAGTCACAGACTGCTAACGGCCCCGCTGGCCCGTCTCGGGCCACTGGCCCAGCCACGCGGTGCCCCCCAAGTCCGCCTCCTTCCAGGTAAGCTCTCCCCGCAGCTTCACCTCAGACGCTGGCGGCGAAGCCTGGTGCTTCGGGCCAGGAACCGGCCACACGGCAGCCCAGCCCTGCGTGGACAGGCCCTCATCTCCGAGGGCACAGGTGCGGGCACAGGCGCAGGCTGGGGGCCCTGGCTCTCGGTGCACACCTGTGTGACCCATCTGTGTGACCCTGCGGGAGCCAGGCAGCCGTCCCCGGTTCTGCTGGGAACGGCGTCAGGTCCACTCCCCAGCCTCGTGTCCAGCAGCTCTGAAGGAGGTCGCGCTCACAATGGACTGGGCTGGGTTTCCTTCCACAGGGTGGCTCATCCGCTCCCTGCGTCTGGGTGGGCATGACGTGTGCTCACGGCGCTGCCGAGGGTGGCAGACGGCCCCTCCCACGTCAGCACTGCAGGGTGGCTGCCGTCCTTGTCCCCGAGCTGCTGGGCAGCAGATCCTCAGTCCTCCTGTGGAACCACGCCCACTCCCACTCCACTCTGTCCCAGGACCGCGACAGCAGTCGCCCGGCCCAGCTGGAGGGCCCCGCAGCCGGGCGGTGCTCACTCCCCCTCCCCCACTTCTCTGTCCCCTCCGTCCAGGCCCCTGGCTCCCAGCCCTTCCTGCCTGCTCCAGAGACTCCTCCCTGCCAAGGCCACGCCAGACTCCCCCGCCAGGTCGCTCCAGGGCCCAGCAGCACAGAGGCTGGTAATTACTGGCCACACCGACTGGTCCCCAACTCGTCTGTCTGGTTCTAGACCTGCCGCAGCGTCTTGTTCCAGCACACAGAGGACGCCAGCCTCTTCACATCGCCTCAGACCCTCCCCGCCCCCACCGTCCCACCCCTCGACCTCGCCCCGACCCTCCTCCCTGTCCCCACACCACGCGTTCTCGCTTCCCGCCAAGTTTCTCCGCAGCCCCGCCCGCCATTCCTGGGACGCCCTGGGCCTCGCCCGTGGCCGGGGGTGCGGTGCCCCATTTACAGGTTGAGACGCAAACTCAGAGCAGGCGCGCAGCTTCCCAGGACCGGCGGCTGGAGCGAGGCCGCTGCAGGATGCAGGTGGCCCCGTCTGTACTCCGTACCCCGAGTCCTCCCTTTCTTCCAACCTGGAGGGTTCTGGGGAACGGGTGCTGCTTGACTTGAAGGTCTGGCAAACCAAGTTCGTGGAGGGAAACGAGCAACCCGGCCCTTGCTCAGTCCAGCCCCGCGCCCCCACCACGGACAGGACAGGGCGGGACCCGCAGGGAGGACCCCGGGAGAGCTTCGGATCCACGCAGGCCCCAGACCCGGCAGGCTGCAGAAAAGGCACATTTGACAGAGCGCACTGGTGGAACCGGACGCAATGGAGAGGACAATTCAGAGTAAAAACTGGTGACAGTTGAGTTACAAAGGTCAGCCTCCGTCCTGTACATACCTCCCACTTCAGCCCCGTGGCCTCCTGGAAGCCCACTGTCCTCCCTGCTGACCTCTGGCATGGGTCTCCACACTCACCCACTTCTAACCTGGCGCTGCTTCCCAGGACACCCCAGGCCACCCCAGGCCACCCCAGGCCACCCCAGGCCACCCCAGGTCACCCCAGGCCACCCCAGGCCACCCCAGGTCACCCCAGGCCACCCCAGGCCACCCCGGCCACTGTAGCTGCTCTCGGGAAGCCCTCTGGACCTCCAGCCTGGAAGAGGGGCGTCCCCACACAGCTCCAGGCGCCTCGCCCAGACCCAGCCCAGGAGGACCGCAGAGACTCTGGTCACTGTGTCTCTGGAGCAGCCGCCCCTTTACCCACGGCTGTGTCAGAAAGTAAACCTTGACACAAACACACGAATGCAAACCACTCAAACCCCAAAAGTGCATTCCTGCTTGGTTCACTAATAGTCAAGACACGGCTCCATGTCCAGGGGCTACATAACCCGTCCATTGGACCAGACGAGCCCTGACTTACAAGATGTAAGGCAGAACCAGTCCAGAGGTCAAACACCAGGAAGAAGGCCTAAATGACTGGGGAAATCTGTCCTGTGCTGTCCCTTCCCCAGAACAGTCACATCTTGGCCAGAATACAGCCAGCCATCCACGTCCGCCAAGGGACGTCTGGTTGGCTCGGGGACGTCTGGTTGGCTCTAGGATGTCTGGGTGGCTCAAGTTCGCCTGGCTGGCTCGGGGACGTCTGGTTGGCTTGGGGACGTCTGGCTGGCTTGGGGACATGGACCTGCCTGGCATCAGCAGGCTCTTTCCAGTCACCCCCTCTGCACCTCGCTGGGCACTGAAGGTTGGCAATGCCGCCTTCAGGATACACCTCCCTGTTTGTTTTCTGTAATAAAGCCGATGGCGGCCGTGTGGGCCGAGCGCTCGGATGCAGGCGTGGGAAGGAACAGCCCCCTCTCTCCACGCCCCTTGCTGCCGACGCTGTTCATCACCTACTTACTTCAGTCCCGTGTCCCCCTGAGTTCAGGATCACCTGTCTCCCAGCTGACAGCCACCTCACCCCGCCCTTTGCCATGGTTTCGGAGGAGAAGGAAAGACCCTACTTGTGGGTGAATCTTCAAAACACGGCCGATGCGACAGGTAGGGAAACTGAGCCTGGGAGGAGGGGAGACAGCCATCCAGTGAAGGAGCTGGCATTGCAGCTGACCCCAAGTCTGTGCTCTGCATGATCGCCCTGTCCCGGTGCTGCCCACACCTTCCCATGGAAATGACGGGCTGGCCGCAACCGGCCTTCCATGTCCCCTCGCAGGGGACACCCGCTAGCTGGCACCTCACTTTGAGCGGGGGGCACTGTGCCCTTTCCAATGCCCTTGTGGTCTGTCCTCTGAGACGTTCCCACAACTTCAGTTATACAACTGATTCCAAACGTTTACCTTTGTGATTCCGTTTTCATGAGTCAAGATCCCCGAGAAAGAGAGAGAGAGATTTTAAGGAGCTGGACCTGAGGGCCGCAGGTCCAAAGTCCATAGGGTGGGTGTGCAGGCCAGACGCTCAGGTAAGAGCTGAGGTCTCAGCCCTGAATCTGAAGACCATCCGGAAGCAAATTCCTTCTTCTCCAGGACACCTCAGTCTTTGCTCTTCAGCTCTCGTCCGCTGGGACGCCCATGGCTCTATGCGAAGC
Organism: Molossus molossus; assembly: GCF_014108415.1. Lineage (NCBI taxonomy): Eukaryota > Metazoa > Chordata > Mammalia > Chiroptera > Molossidae > Molossus > Molossus molossus. The sequence continues at coordinate 111,451,812 of NW_023425402.1, forward strand.
CACCGATTTACAGGTTCCTCAGCACACCAGCAGCAGCTGGACAGGTGTCTGAACAAACACCTGGTCACCACGGCCTCGCCAAGTGGACACACAGTTTACCAGCACACGTTTCAGACGTAGGTGTGTGTTACTCTCCCTCCCTCGGGGCAGCCACCTGCCAGTCTCATCGCGGACGTCGCAACGGGTCTCACCCACGGTCCTTCCTCTCAGCCGCGTGGGCGCAGGGCCCATTGACACGCTGAACAAGGACTGAGCACCCCAGAGAACCGCTTACGTGGATTATTTCTTTTTTTTTTTTTTATCCTCAACCGAGGATATTTTTCCATTTTTTGTACAGATAGAGTGGGAGGGAGAGAGAGGAAGGGGGAGAGAGAGAGAAACATCAACGTGAAGGGACACATCGAGTGGCTGCCACCCGCACGACCAACCAGGGCCGGGGACAAACTGCAACCGAAGTATGTGCCCTTAGCGGGAACCGAACCCGGGTCTCTCAGGACCGCAGGCCGACGCTCTAACCGCTGAGCCAAACTGGCCAGGGCTACGTGGATTATTTCTATCAACACTTACTGTATGAAAAATTAAAACAGATTTTGCAAAACAGCAATTAACCATAATGAACCCATTTCTTAGTCACATAAATAACGTATCTTGATGAGAAATCGCCGTGGTTTCCAAAACAAGGAAAATGGATGAGTAAACTATACAAAAGCACAAAGCATTCGGTCTTTGCAATATGTTGTTTAGGGTGAATCCAGAAATGAATATTTAATAGCCATTGCAGGTATTTATGGATATTCTTCTTCGAGAATATGCCAAAACCAGACAGGTGTGAATTTCTTCTCTAAGACTAATTGCAACGTGGAATGTGGAAGCATCCCCATGAGCTGGTCCACGCTAACGTTAAATGCCTGGCGTGGAACTGGACCATAAGTTAATGCATTGATATCCTCTGTCCAGGCAAGGGCTGTTTTCTCCTGAAGGGAAGAGAAGAACCAATCTTTCAAAAATCTCATTTTTGGACACATTTTGTAAATTCAAAAGGATTTGAAATATTTGATATTTCAAATCAAATAAAAGCTACCGGTACCCAATTCAACGTCACCTATGTTTTCTTTTTACACACCAGGGAGTGTTCTGCCCTTTTAAAAAGAAGTAGTTCATTTAAATCTCTGTCTTACATTTCCTTGGGAAGCATCGTGAAGAGAACGCTTCAGACATTCATGTGTTTCCTAATGTGGATGCTGGTTCTGAAAATTAAACTTACCATTTAAAAATAGTTTGATGGAAAATTAGAGTTCATTCCATAAGACTTCTGGAAGTTTACATAAAATCTGATCATGAAATTCAGCTTCTGTAATGACATAGACATGATGAAAACTGAGAATGTTTTCAGACCAGATCTGAGATGAGACCTCTACCCAAGCATTCTCTTAATTTTGTTTTTTAATGTGTGCATTGCTATTCTTTTTATTTCCTTTATTGATTTGAGAGAGAAGAAGGGAGAGGGAGAGATAGAAACATTGGTGAGAGAGAACACCGATTGGTCGCCTCCTGCATGCCCCCCAAGGGGGATCAGGCCCACAACCTGGGCACGTGCCCTGACCGGGAATTGAACCGGGGACCTCTTGGTGCAGGGTCGACGCTCAACCACTGAGCCGCACCGGCCAGACCACTCTCTTGATTTTTCTGCATCACGATCGTCTCCCAGTGGGTGGGCCTCCTCTCCACACTCTCGCTTGCTCTTCCTCTTGGAGCTGGGTTTTGTGGGTCAGGGCATCCGTGTGGCGCCCACGGACCCACCTCCCTCGGTTTGCACCCGGGGCACAGAGCCTCCGCCGGGCCCTCCCTCCAGCCATGGACTTGCCAGCTTCTGAAATTATTCTAGTCAGTGTTTTTAACGCTTCATCTCTGAATGTTAAAAATATTCATTTGAATTTAGTTTTCAAATAAGTAGTTCAAATAAGCTGCCATGCCAACTCCCCTGTAGGGGACCGTGTTGCTGGCTGATGCAGGGACAACCTGGCAGGGTCCCCAGCAAAGCTCACCCATTCAGGGGCGCACAAGCCGAATCGTTCCGTCTACCGAAGGAACGAGAGAGAGAAAGCCCTCGCATCCCTTGATAACAAAGGATACTTTGAGGTGGCTTTTTCAGGGGACCACCTCAGTGCCACTATCTGCAATGACTTCACCCATGGGGGTGGGGGCGGGGCTGACGCCTCTCCCATCAGCAGGGTCTCCATCGTCGCCCACCCGTGGGCGTGTTCCGGGGAAGGTCAGGGTGTGAGGGCAGAGACGGCGTGACTGCCTCCACCTCGAGGAGTTCCAGCCAGCAGCCCCAACGAGCCCCGAGACGTAGCCTGCATTTCCGTGAGCCTGCCACTCAGACGTCACCCCCCACGCTGCCAACTTTAAAGGAGGTAGGCTGGCTGCAAGGTACTGGCCTGCCCTCAGCGCTGATGCCCGCCCTGGGCACGTTACCGCCCCTGAAGCGAACCCAAGGTCTAGGCTGTGCTCTTCCAAAAACCAAAACGGAACTGCACTCCGTCCGTCTGCCCAAATCACGTCAGCTACTAAAAGAACATCTCAGGAAAACATCCTCTTACTAATAACTTTGAAGAGATTGTAGTACGTACATGTATTACACAGCAACTAGACCCTATCCATAACTAAATCACATAACTATAAATGTATAATAATTATACATAATAATATATAATAATATTTTATATACAAATAATAACTATAAGGAGTCTGATGTAAGCAAAACCGTCAGTGGGTGTTTACGTGGTTGGTCTTTTGTTGGAGAAGAGCCATCTTTTCCACACACAAACACAAAACAGGGACACATCTGATGCTTAAACGTGTAAACTCTCTAGATGCCGAACTCTCAATTAATAAAACGAAAAGCAAATAAAAAATTGGAAGAAAACATTTGCATGGTGCATTAAAAAGAGCATTGATATTTCCAACATATTGGAATATTTTAAAAATCAGTAAGTAAAAGATAACCCCCGTGGGGGACATGGAGAAAAGGCATTTACTGAAATTCATGAAAGAAATATAAGAAACGTATTGAATGATATTTAACTGCTCTGGAATTCAGAAACTATCTCCAGACAACGAGAGGTCCGGTGGTCATGGAAGAGTCGCACCTGTGTGTTTTCTGTCTCGCGTGGGTCAGGCCTTTTCCGTGGTGGCCCTGACAGCAGACTCTCTCAAGTCTCGGTGGAGGGAATGGAAGTTTATGCAACTTTCCGAGAGGTTTTGGCCATATTTACCAAGAAACGTAACGTCAACTGCTGCGGCCCATTCGCCCAGGCCTGAGGCTGGAAGGAGGATTCGGAAGCGCAGTTTCGCACAGGAGGAGACGTGCAGAGCGAGCGGCAGACATGAAGCAGCCAAACACGCGAGAATCGGGGGAGGAAACTGGTCTTTCCCATCCGGCAGAAAACGATCCGGCCATTTAAACAGACGGACTTTGGCCCTGGCCGGTTTGGCTCAGCGGTTAGAGCGTCGGCCTGCGGTCCGGAGAGACCCGGGTTCGGTTCCCGCTAAGGGCATGTGCCTCGGTTGCAGTTTGTCCCCAGCCCTGGTTGGTCGTGCGGGTGGCAGCCACTTGATGTGTCCCTTTCACTTCGATGTTTTTCTCTCTCTCTCTGTTCCTCTCTCTCCCTCCCACTCTACCTGAACAAAAAATGGAAAAATGTCCTCGGGTGAGGATAAAAAAATAAATAAACAAACCAAATCCACGGACGGTTTTGTCCCTAGATGATGGAATCGATTAGAAATTTTGTTTTGGCTTAACACATTGTTTTTCCAAATTCCCAATAACAGGGATTTAGTACCCTTATCATTTGAAAAGGGGGGCTGTTTATTTATTTACTTATTTTTTAATCCTCACTCGAAGATATTTTCCCATTGTCTTCAGCAAGAGTGGGAGGGAGAGAGAGAAACATTGATTTGAGAGAGACATATCGACGGGTTGCCTCCCGCACAACCCTGACCAGGGCCAGGGACTGGACCGCAACCAAGGTGTGTGCCCTTGACCGGAATCAAACCCGCTACTCTCCAGTCTGGGGGCCGAGGCTCTAACCACTGAGCCAAGCCGGCCAGGGCAAAAGGGGGGCTATTTTTAAATGTAAAATCAAGTATTTAATGTGGAATGAGATGTGCTGATAATATTATTTTTCTTTATTTTAGATTCCATTTCTTAAATCAAATTGTCTTTAGATAATGTATCTACTGCCCAAGCACAGTCATTTATAGCACACAGAGACCATAAAACCCCTTGCACTTTCATGGACGCTTTTCATCATCTTTTAAAATTGATAAATACTTTCCAAGTGAAAGTTGAAAGTTAAATTCAATGTCCAATGTTTTCCTTACAGACTTAACATATCTTTCAGGTAATAAACACTGACTTATCTTTTTAACTTAAGAATTATGTGTTTGCTGAAAAAAAAAGTTTAAACAGGAAAAGGCAGTTAACTAATTCATAATTTCTCCTCTTCGAAATGCCTCCTCAGGGTGCAAACAACCACCCGTGCCTGGTGTCCAGACCACGAGCTTATTTATTGGGTGGTAGTAATCACTTATAATCAAGTTACAATTGTTTTAAAATAACAATTGTGTTCTCTTTCTATCCAAACCTAAGCTATCATTTAAGACACGAAGACCACCCCGGAAGTCCAGCCGCTGTGATCTGTCCTCTGCACCTGACCGTGCGTGTCTCGTCCGCGTGGATTCCTGCGGCCTGTCCGGCCTCTTCGCCGGGTGCTTGGCTATGCCGAGAGCCCAGGGGCGAAGCCGCAAGTCCTCCCAGTGGCTGGAGCTCAGGAAGCCTGGGGCTGGCATCCGATGGACTTGCAGGGTGGACTGTGAAGCTTACGACCCCGAAGTTCCCCAGACTCTAAGTGTCCTCCCCTCTGGGTGCACAGGTTTAACATTAGGGGAACAGGTCCTCGGAGGGGTTGGGTCAAAGCAGAGTGGTCAGCGGCCAGCGTGGGAAACGCTGCCCTGGGCAGCACGTGCTCAGAGCCGTGGGCATTTTGGGTGGCTTGAGCTTGGGGGACACTGTCTTCTCCTGACAGCGCCGCAGCCAGCTCTGACCAGCGAGTGCCTGTCCCTGTGTGCACAGGCCTCTGCTGTCCGCCCAGCGCTGGTCTGCCCCCCACCCTGCTTCCCTCACGGTGTGTCCAGCTCTGACCAGCGAGTGCCTGTCCCTGCGCGCACAGGCCTCTGCTGTCCGCCCGACGCTGGTCTGCCCCCCACCCTGCTTCCCTCACGGTGTGTCCAGCTCTGACCAGCGAGTGCCTGTCCCTGTGCACACAGGTCTCTGCTGTCCGCCCGACGCTGGTCTGCCCCCCACCCTGCTTCCCTCACGGTGTGTCCAGCTCTGACCAGCGAGTGCCTGTCCCTGTGTGCACAGGCCTCTGCTGTCCGCCCAGCGCTGGTCTGCCCCCCACCCTGCTTCCCTCACGGTGTGTCCAGCTCTGACCAGCGAGTGCCTGTCCCTGCGCGCACAGGCCTCTGCTGTCCGCCCGACGCTGGTCTGCCCCCCACCCTGCTTCCCTCACGGTGTGTCCAGCTCTGACCAGCGAGTGCCTGTCCCTGTGCACACAGGTCTCTGCTGTCCGCCCGACGCTGGTCTGCCCCCCCCCCACCCTGCTTCCCTCACAGTGTGTCCAGCTCTGACCAGCGAGTGCCTGTCCCTGTGCGCACAGGCCTCTGCTGTCCGCCCAGCGCTGGTCTGCCCCCCACCCTGCTTCCCTCACGGTGTGTCCAGGTCTGACCAGCGAGTGTCTGTCCCTGTGCGCACAGGCCTCTGCTGTCCGCCCAGCGGTGGTCTGCCCCCCACCCCGCTTCCCTCACAGTGTGTCCAGCTCTGACCAGCGAGTGCCTGTCCCTGTGTGCACAGGCCTCTGCTGTCCGCCCGACGCTGGTCTGCCCCCCCCCCACCCTGCTTCCCTCACAGTGTGTCCAGCTCTGACCAGCGAGTGCCTGTCCCTGTGCGCACAGGCCTCTGCTGTCCGCCCAGCGCTGGTCTGCCCCCCACCCTGCTTCCCTCACAGTGTGTCCAGCTCTGACCAGCGAGTGCCTGTCCCTGTGCGCACAGGCCTCTGCTGTCCGCCCAGCACTGGTCTGCCCCCCACCCTGCTTCCCTCACAGTGTGTCCAGCTCTGACCAGCGAGTGCCTGTCCCTGTGTGCACAGGCCTCTGCTGTCCGCCCAGCGCTGGTCTGCCCCCCACCCTGCTTCCCTCACGGTGTGTCCAGCTCTGACCAGCGAGTGCCTGTCCCTGCGCGCACAGGCCTCTGCTGTCCGCCCGACGCTGGTCTGCCCCCCACCCTGCTTCCCTCACGGTGTGTCCAGCTCTGACCAGCGAGTGCCTGTCCCTGTGCACACAGGTCTCTGCTGTCCGCCCGACGCTGGTCTGTCCCCCCCACCCTGCTTCCCTCACAGTGTGTCTAAGGCCCAGTCTGCCAGGCCCCTGACCCAGACCCAGTGGCTCTCCCTGAGCTCCGCTGGGTTAGGGTAGTAACATCGTCGTATTCCTGATGTTAATTAACTGGTGTCTTCTCAGCGAAACAGAAAACAGGGCAGACGCTGTAATCTGCCCCTGATCCTCCCTGTCCTATGGACCGCTGGGACGATTTTACTTGTGTTTCTCTGCAGACACCCCGTCTCCATGGTGTCCCCTCCTTCTACACGGGCGTCTTGGGGGCCTGTCTCCATTCATCTGGCACCTCTTCCAGAGTAGCTGGAGCGACGTGGCCATCAGCAGTGTTTAATGGCGGGTCCCTCAGGTGGCCTTTAACATGTCTGTTGATAATTTTCCCCTTTACGTGAAAATTTAGTTCCATGGTTTCCTTTCTCAACTTGTAAAACGACGTGCTTTGAAGGAGGACATCAATCGGAACGCCGGAGACTCGCCGCTCGGACCTTTGGCACCTGTCCTGTCAATCAGTCTTCCAGCCTCACCTCCCAGGAAAGAGGCAGGTGGTGGCCAAGGTCTCCTGGCGCTAAGTCACAGAGACAGGGTCGGAGCCAGGACTCAGGCCCCAGCTCCTGCTGCCGTTACCCGCGACATCTGAGGCGTAGCTCCTGAAATGTGCTGCACTTAGCTTTTCAGTCTTATCCTCTCTGATTTCTCACTCATTGTACAAGTGCAAGGTGGGTACCATTGCCGAGGTCACGCTATGGACGCGCGGAGGCCCGGTGTGGAGACTGTGGCCGGGGAGGACTCCCTCCCGAAGTGAATCCCACGCGAGTCTCAGCACCTCCCCCGCAGGGAAGAGGGCCCCAGGGGGAGGGACGGGGGTGGGGCATTCTGGTCCCCAGGGGACCCGTGTGCTGTCCTGAATGTTTCCCAGAGGACCGCCTGATGGCCACAGACATCGGTGGGGGCCCTTCCGTGCAGTTGATGGCCAGGGCAGACCAGAGATTTCGGGGCTCCCTTCTGGAATCCCGGGTGGGAACAGGCGCTGGAAGGTTAGGGCCAAGGGAGGAGGAGGAGGAGCTGGGTGCAGAGTCGGAAGGTGTGGCTCGGGCCGCTTCCTTCCTCAGCGCGTAGCACCTGCAGGGCGCGGGAGACATCTCATCCTCCGTGGAGTGAGTGGCTCTCAGGCCATCGCCGGGCACCCTTTCTTGTCCACAAAGTGGCCGACTCACCCAGGCAGCGGTCGTGATGGTGCAAACGGCTTGATTTACAGACACCTGTCTTTCCCCTAATTATCGACTTCCACACACAGTGAACCCAAATTACAATCCACCCTCGTTCAGTGAGAATTAAAGCAGTGAGGCCCATCAATTTCATGAACTCTGAACTGCAAAATATTTAAGAGAAATGTAATGTTGTTGCTTTTAAATTCCGTAGTGTGAAGATGTAAGTGAATGAAAGTAAAATGACTTAGATAAAAGACTTGTATGTTTATTTCCTAAGTTGACCAATCTAAATTTTATTTATTTTTTAATCCTCGCTGGAGGATATCTTTCCATTTTTCTTCAGATAGAGGGAGAGAGAGGGAGGGAGAGAGAGAGAGAAACATCGATGTGAGAGGGACACATCGACTGGTTGCTCCTGTATGAGCCTGACCAGGGCCAGGGATGAACTGTAACCAGGGTACGTGCCCTTGACCGGAATCGAACCTGGGACTCACTGGTCGGAGGACCGACGCTCTAACCGCTGAGCCAAAGCAGCCAGGGCGGCCCATCCAAACTCTAAACCATCCTAACAATGAAACAGCTGAACCTGGGCGCTGAAGACACCCAGCGAGGCGTCTCTGCGCTATTTTGTTTGTCGTTTGTTTTTGACGTTTTAGTCTTGTCTCTCCACTAAGATATCGATCCTGCAAAGCCAGAAACTGTGCCTGTATCTGTGAGAGGCCCTCGAACTACCTACGAAGTGATGCAGAAGTTTTCGCTCAGTATTGCTACAGACCGAGTTGTGTGAACTGTGTGCCCCCAAATTCATTTGTTGAGGCCCCAGGAGGTCCCAATACCACTGTGTTTGGAGATAGTTAGGACTAAGTGAGGTCACAAAGGTGGGCCCCTGAGATGATGGGATGGGGGTCAGTGTCCCCCTAAGAAGAGACACTGGAGCCCTCTCTGTCTCAGGACTGGGAACGGTATAGCAAACATATCTGTCAGATACATTGTCTTTTTTTTTAATCCTCACCCGAGGACATTTTTCCATTTTTTGTTCAGATAGAGTAGGAGGGAGAGAGAGGAAGAGAGAGAGAGAAACATTGACGTGAAAGGAACACATCGAGTGGCTGCCACCCGCACGACCAACCGGGGCCGGGGACAAACTGCAACCGAGTTACGTGCCCTTAGCGGAAACCGAACCCGGGTCTCTCTGGGCCGCAGGCTGATGCTCTAACCGCTGAGCCAAACCGGCCAGGGCTGATGCATTGTCTTTTAACCCTTTGAAAGCAAGCCCCTCCGAAAGGACTTGAGCCACCACCTCCGGCTCTGGTCAATGGTGACACCACATCGGCCCCGACACAAGTCAAGCTGAAGATAACGCACCCAGAGCCCCCTGCGGACGGGACCATGTCCCTCCTGCTCACCCGTGTCCAGGCCTGTGGCCGCCCAAAGGTGCTCCGTGAGTTTGCAGGTCCAGTGGCAACTTGCTCACGGAAGTGGGGCAGAGCGGACTGCCCTTCTGTCGGGCCTTAGGTGAGGCCACCCCTCGCGGAAGGCTGGTGGACGGTGGTGGACACCGTCAGAGATTTGTTCTCTTCTGACCGTTTGAATCCACCAACACAGGCTCTGCTTTCAACAAACGGTGTCTCAGCGACCGGCCCGGGGACTTCCCAGCAGCCTGGAGCCGAGCTGCCCAGCAGGTGCGGCCAGGACAGCCCTGCCGCGTGGGAGTGGGCAGCCAGGTGTGGGTCAGAGGGCAGCGTGCGGCAGAGGTGGCCCTGAGGCCTTCGAGCTTCATGTGAGGATGAGGTTGACCTTGCTCCTGAGCGAGTACTTTTATTTATTTATTTATTTATTTATTTATCCTCACTCAAGGACATTTTTTCCCCCTATTTATCTTCAGATAGAGTAGGAGGGAGGGGAAGAGAGAGAGAGGTAGAAACATCGATGTGAGTGAGACACATCGACTGGCTGCCCCCTGCACGACCCCAACCATGGCCGGGGACGAACTGCAACTGGGGTACATGCCCTTGACCGGAATCGAACCTGCAACTCATTGGTCTGTGGGCCAACACGCTAACCACTGAGCAAAACTGGCCAGGATGCAGCTGGAATATTTTAAAACATAGCATTGAAAGCAGGCCTATAAGAAAAATTTAAAAAAAAATTTTTTTTTTTAATTCTCACCCAAGCGTATTTTCTTTTCCATTTATCTTCCGGGGGGGGGGGGTGTGAGGCGGGGGGTGAGGCGGCGTAGAGAGAGAGAGAGAAACATAGATGTGAGAGGGACACATCGACTGGCCGCCTTCCGGAAGACCCTGACCAGGGCCAGGGATGGAACCTCAACCGAGGTACATGCCCTTGACTGGAATCGAACCCAAGACTCTGGTCCACGGGCCGATGCTCCAACCGCTGAGCCAAACCAGCCAGGGCGACGAATAAAACTTTACAGCTGGCTACAGTTTTTAAGAAAATCTTCTTTTAAGTGTGGTCTGCAAATGACATTTCTGCAGTGGTTTGGGCTGGTCTACTTCTAAAGCTGATCTGTGGCCTGACCTATCGACCTGTCCCCGCCTTTGTCCCTGTCAGGGCAGGCGCCCTAGTGAGTCACCCTGTCATCCACCCTCGGTTGTGGCTCTCGGGGCCCGTGGGCCTGGCTGTTGTTAACCAGCACCTGGGACCCCCTCAGCAGAGACAATGAGCTCAGCCCCCACAGACGCCAGGACACAACAGGAAGCGGGCGGTGCCCCCGGCGCTGGTGCTTTGCACCATGTGCGTTTTATTGCCTCCGCCAAGGAGGCCCAAAGTGCTGTCTGATAAGAACAATCTGAAGTCCTCTGACTCTCAGCGTCTTCGCTTCTCGGAGGAGCGGTGTCGTGTGGTTTCGGTTCAAATTCCAAAGAGCTGACTAGGGCTGGGCGGCGTCAGAAGCCAGCAGACTTTCCCGGCAGCCGGGCAGAGAGTGCTCTGGCCCCTCACCTGCCTGCACCTGTCCCCCGGGGCACTCAGTCACTCGGGGTCCCTCGTCCGCCTCTCTCTGACAGGGCCGCCAGGGCAGCGGTCGCTGAGACCCAGGCCCACAGGGCCAGGCAGGCGTCCAGGCCCTTCCGAATCTCCTCCGCCTCTCTGTTCTCCCCACGGCATGTGTTAAAATGCGACGATCACCCTGACTTGTGCTCGCATTGCTGTCTCCCTCCACAGCACGGGGCACGGCCTGGCACAGGGTCACCGCTCCACAAGCACTGGGGGGACCGGCTCGCAGTGAGTGACACAGAAGCCCAGGGAGGCCAACGCCCTCTGCATTCTTCCGCAGATCAGCACATTTCTCCCCGTGCGGAGGGAGTGCACCTGTTCTGCCGGGCTCGGTCCACGCCTCTGCAGGTACCCGCCATGCAGCCTCTTCAGAAACCTGTCCTGCAGGTGCAGAAACGCCCACGGTAACCTAGAAAACACCTGTGCATGGGTGAGGCCAGACCTCACCCCTGGCACACCGGGAGGCAGCCCACGTGGACACTTGACAGCCAAGCCACCCTGTGAGAGGGGAAGGGCCGGGACACCAGTTCCCCGTGGCTGGGGTCCCTCAGATCAGGGGTCCATCATATCACTTTTGTATGTCCTACCACACTCGGCAAACTGCGACTGTAGGGCTGGACAGGTGGACAACGGTCATTGCTGCGCACAGGGTTAAGGATTCCCAGCTTGAGTTAGGTAGGAAGCGGATGGATGGAGAGAGAGGGAGTCACATCGATAAATACAGAGAAATGACAGACATGACCGTAGAGAGACAGGGTGGTTTCTGGCTGCGGAGACACTTGTGATCATTGACGCGCGGCAGAGCCCCCAGCACCGGCAGGCTTGGGTGGTGGGGCTCACATCCACGCACTCGTGTCTCCGACGGGACGGAGAGGAAGCAGCGGGAGGGAGGAACGACGAGAGCCCGCGGGACAAAGACGCGGAGCGCGTTCGCCATTTCGGTGAACAGACGGGAAGGGGCAGCTGCAGCTGGACGTGTCCACGGCTTCTCCGCATCCAGGACGAAGTCTCCAGGCCCGGATTCAGAAATCGTTGTATCAGACGTTCCGAGGTCGAAAAGAAGAACCAGGATGGCGACCCCCCAGGGGTCTGCGGCAGGTGCGCAGACAGACCGCAGCTGCTCCCACGGTCAGTGGCCTCCTGCAGGGTCCCCCCGGGCAGGTGGGCCATCTCTTCGCCCACTGGGTCCCCGCCTGGAAGAGGGCTGTGGGTCTCCCCACGGCCTGCAGGTCTCCTGTGAGTGCCAGGCGGCAGTGTGCCCTTGGTTCTGCTAATGGGCCCAATGTGGGGGTCATTCAGACCAGGCCTCGGCACCAGGGCCCCGTGTGTCCGGCACTCCGGCTGCCATCTGGGGGCTCCCGTCTGCCAGGCCCATCTGGTCCAGGTCTGAGGCTGAGCCTGGATGGCTGGGCTGGCGGACGGAGCGGTCAGCTGGGCGCCCTCGGCAGCACAAACGACGCGTCCATCTCCACACACTGAGGGCCGAGGTGGGAGCCCAGCCACAGGGCACCGTGCAGTAGCTGGGCAGGTCCAGACCGGGGCAGGAGGGACATCAGGAGCCCAGACAGCAGGAGTCACACTCGGACGTCTGCTGTGTCCCCGCTCGGGACACAGACAGATGAGAGATCAGTGTGACGACCGGCCGGTGCTCCCAGGAAATGTCCGAGGGCCCGTAGGACTCTGCAGTCCTCGCCCACAGTCCCCACGGGTCAGAGACCATTTTTATCCACAAAGTGGAGGCTCAACTCCGGAAAACACGGGAGGTTCCCTTCCTTCCTGCCATCCCCTTCTTGGCTGGCTGTCTCCTCGACCCTCCCCCCTGCCTACGTCACCTGCCGCCACTTCCCCACTGGACAGGGCCTGGCAGAGCAGCCCGGCTCAGCTCTGGCCTGGCTCCCATCTCCGCACGGGCTTCGACTCCAAATGCTCTTTCCAGCTGTTTCAGAAGTAAACCGCGACGTCTGCAGTCACAGCGGCCACTGTCCTGCGGCGAGAGGGGCAGGAAGACGGAAACCCATGTGGGAAGCCCCGGTTCTGGGAAAACGGGGGGCAGGCGTGTGCCAGGCACCTCCTGCTCACCAGCTTCCTCGAGAATGCGGTGCCACTCAGTGCCCCATTACCAGAGCAGTGGTCCCCTGTCACACAGGGGTCACAGAAGTTGCCAGGGGCGGAGCTACTGAAGTCGGCCAGTGCGCAGCCTGGGCAGGCAGGAGCTGCCGTGCAGGGGGCTCTCCCAAAGCTGGTTCCCGTGGTGTGTTTCCCCGGGGCCTCAGGACAGGCCTTGCCATCCCCAGTGTCTCCGGCTGTGCGCTCAGGGCCCAGGACGCTCTGCTGGGGACACCAGCGTCCACAGCGCCCGCGCCTTGGGAGTCCTGAGCCGAGGGCAGGACTCTGCAGGCCCCAGCAGGAGCCGAGTGGAGACCCAGGGTCTAGACCAGCGGTTGTCATCTCCTAACACACACAAGCTAATCACTAAAATCCTGCGGCACTCCAAAATAATATTTTGTTGTTGACCTGATAAAAAAAAAAATAGGTATAATTTTGATTCATTCACACTGGATGGTGGTCATTTTTTTATTTGACAATCTAAGGGAAAGAAGTCAGTGTCCCTGGCCAAAGAGTCAGGTGTAGCTTGTTTTAAAAGTGCTTGCGGCTCACGGGCTGAAAATCGTGGTCTCGACGAGCCACGGCGGGAGGTCATGGCCGTGGGCAGTCCCAAGGCCTTCAGCCCAGAGAGAGGCCATTCCTCACAGACACCCCGAGTCCACGCACGCTTCCGTGACCCCGGGCAGCGTGAAATATGTCCTGTGAGAGAGAGCGGCGCTGTGTTATGTGGCACGAGAAAGAGCGATTTTTTTTTTTAAAGCAACAACCACAAATGTGAAGATTTGTCATTGATCCATTCCGGAAAATCCCAGAAATCACTGAGGAAGTGGACCTTGGCTAGGACGGTAGAAGCACCTGTTCACTTTCCAGGCGATGTCGCTATGGTGACGATACAGTCACGTGGGATGGTGTTAGGTGTCGGTTGACACGAGAAGAAGCCCCCTGGACCCCCACAAAGGGCGCCGGCTCTCAGAAGGGATGGGACACTGCGGTCCTCGGAAAACGCTGCCTCCCTGACGGAACTGCGTCCGCGTCACCGCTGAGTGGGCAGCAGGAGCGGGGGGGTGGGGGGGGGGCGGCTGGAAGGGGCCTGGGCTCTTCCTTGCTGCGTCGTCCTGTGACATTAAACTCGGTCACGTTCCCGAATGACAAGCCAGAGATGCCCGCATCTCACAAAGCAGAAAACACTTGGCCTGTGTGGTCAGAGATCGACGTCGCCGTCTTGTATTCTGACGTTCCCTGGGTGGGGCCCCGGCTGCAGGTGGTCTGGGTCCGGCTCCAAGGTGCTTGCTGAGCTCTGTGGCCTGGGCTCCCTGTGTCAGTACGCTGGGCCGGGGTCCCCCTTTCTAAGATGGAACCGGGCACAGCCGTCCCTGAGGGCACCCAGGGGGCCTGCAGCAGCACAGGGAATGCAAGGTGCTTTGTGAAGTACCAAGTGCCAACGCTGGGACCTCCCCGCGCTACAGAAAGCACGAAGGACCAACAAATAAAACGATCCTATTGCTTGATGAAGAGGGACAACTTTCTGCGATTCAACGACATTTCGAAAAGTAAGTGAATTTTAACATCGAAGTGAACGGAATTCAAAACCAGCATGTGTGGTTCCAGCAGTCACCTTCTGAGACATGGAGCTGTTGGTGTACGTCCAGCTCTGAGTGTGCATGCCGTCCCGTGGCCCCTCACCGGTCCCGGTGGCCGTGGTGTGCGTTGGCGTTGAGGAGGAGACTCGAGTTGACAGCAATGTCTCTTTTTCACCTTTGGAGTGTGCTGCGGCGAGTAGGCGCGCTTTCTGGTGGTTCCGATTCCACCGGTAACCTTCCGCCTTGGAAATGTCCTTGGAGGTGGGCGTGAGGGTCTCTGGGCCCCACGCAAGGAACAGGAGCGGCCTGAGTCAGACCTGCAATGCCAGCGCCACAGCCCGCTGTCTCCTGGCATGTCCCTCCCTGCGTGGCTGGTGCTCCTGATTTTGACGCCACAGATTGTGCGCAATCCGCTCCACCGGGGGCTCCAGTGAGGAGGGGTGACCGCCACTAGCTCTTAGGGTGGCTGGCCACGCAGCTGCCCCCACCTCGTCTCCTTCTCAGCACCACGCGAAGCCTTCCTCTGCTCCACGTGAGAATTCGTGCTCATCCAGTTGCAAGTGAAACGGGAGAAATAAGCCGCGTGCAGACCATCACAGAAACAGGACATGAGTGGATAGAAATGAACCGGTGTTCCTGGTTCTCAGGCCAGCATCCTACAGGTCGAGCGCCTCACATGTTCGAGCACTAACTAGACACCCTCAGCCCGCTCAGTGTCACCGGGGCGGGGGGGCATGAGGACCGAGGAGACGGGTAATGGGCATGGGCCTTGAAACAGATACATTGTAGACCAGGAAGTAAGCCCACCAGGAACGATTGTCAGCAAGTTCAGGGCAAGGAGAGAGAGACCCCTGGAGAAGGCAGGCTTCCGGCGGGTCGTCCTCACAGCTGCTGCACAGGGCATCGGGGGGCCCCAAGCTTCCGTCACTGCTCCACGTACGGCGGTCCCCCTTATCCTCAGGATGTGTTCCAAGACCCCCAGTGCAGCCTGAGACCGCGCAGAGTGGCGGGCTTCGTGTATCCTGCACGCACACCTTTTCACTTAAAGGAAAAACTTCACAGCTCCCCTGGGAAGGTTGGACTCTGGCTTCTCTGCGGCCACAGTTTCAGCCCCCCGACCCCCAACATCTGCTGGCTCCTCCCACTGGCTGCGACTGCACCTTCTCTGAACACCTATCACTTTAACAGCACAGTGGCTCTTCATTTGGTTGGCATAAATCTAAACAGGCATAGGGCTGATGGTTTAGATGGGGGACATTTGTCACACTAAAGGGAAACTCTGATCTCCTCCAACGAAATGAAGAGTATATCCAAGGACGTGTCTCCTGGGAGTGGGGTGGAAAGGAAAAATCTCCAGAAACACTTTCGTGAAGACATTTCTCAGTGAAACAAAGCATCAAGGAGAGGTTGGGGGCTTGGATGCTTTCCTTAAGCAGAAGTTACAATAAACTGTTTGGACAAAGAGGTGCTATTTTGTGTGGTTTAATATTTCATGGTTCCTCTGTGTCAATTTTACAAGAAGCTCCGGGTAAGGCTTTTTAAACACTGTAAACTGTGGCAGAGCCGTGCTGTTACCATGAATGACCAACCTCCAGTATCGACAGACGTCTAGCCGGCCAGGTGGAGAACATGACAGTCGGGAGGATTCTGCCTTTCCTTCAAATAGAAACCAGAAACGGGAGAATAAATGGTGCAGAGCCGGGGAGTCTCCAAACAGCTTTTACTACTGAAGAGCACACGTGAGCAGTAATACTGTAATACTGGGCATTGTTCTGTAACTTGGCAACCCGGGAAGCCAACTTCTCAGTGAGAATGAGTTTTCATTTTTCTCACCATTATCTATTCGGTGTCCTGTAAGTACAATGAGTCAGAATTAATGAGCAACGGACTTCTTTGGTAGTATCACTTTTCTCATAAAGGTGCCGTTCTGTACAATGTGTGCTTTTAATGAATAATGTGTGTTTTTTTTTTTGGTACGTGCCCCTAGCGGGAACTGAACCTGGGACTCTCTGGTCCGCAGGCCGACGCTCCAACCGCTGAGCCAAACCGGCCAGGGCTAATGAAGAACATTTTAAACATGCCAGATACGCTACCCACCGGAAGGTGAAGGTGTTAGTCTATCACGTGGGCCCGTCTGACGTGAGCTGAGAGAAAAATGCAAGAAGATGCATTAACTCTTTATCAGGTGGTTTGATTGTCTCGGAGATACAATTAGAATGTGGCTTTTGAATATAATTACAAGTGCCAACTGAAACCTGAAAAAAAAAGTAATGACTGGTTGACAGATATTTGCCATTTAAAAACATTCTTGGTGTTAGGAAGGAAGGGGGCGTATTTTGGAGGGCGTAGCAGTTGGCAAGGTGACCCCCGCTCCTCTGAGCCTCGGAAGAACACGAGGCTTCACCTAGCTGGGCACAGCCTCGTGCGTGCTGGCCGAAGACATGGGTTCCCTGGGTCAGAGTCTGAGCTCACTGCCCCCAGCCCTGCAGGCACCCACCTCTGTCCCCTGCTCTGCAAGTCCCATGGGGTGTTGCGGGATGTCCCCGGGTTTGTGTCATAGCTGAGAGCTCAAAACCTAGGAACCCCGATCTTGTGTACTGGGCTGCAAACAAGCCCTCTGCCCCAGGGAAAGACAATGCCCTGGTTATTGGGGAGCAAATCTGCCCCTTTGGGATTAGACAGAGGAAGGCACTCTGCCTTCTGTCCGCTCCGCCACCATCCTGGGAAGCAAGAGGCCCCCACGGAGACCCACTGTCCGCCAGCAATGGGCAGTGCTGCCCAGTTATTACATATTCGTAAACCAAACCCTTGAAACCAACATGCTCCTGCTGAAGCGGAAGCATCAGGCTTCAAATCTAGCAGGTCCGATTCCTGAGCTCAGCTCTCTCGGTCGCACCGCGGAAGGGCCGCCTTCCACAGAAGACACAAGTCATCAGTCGTGAAAGGGTGTCATCAGCACCAAGCACCTGGGACGTGGAGCATTTCAACGGCCGCCCTACCATCATCAGCCGTGGAACCATGCCTCCCAGTCCTGTGTTCTTCACACGTAGACAAGGCCACAAAAAATAAGCCAGCAGAGACTCAGAGTCCGAGAACCTGAAGGCGACATCCTCACTGTTGGTCTCAACTTCGGAAAACAAGGCAGCACAGGGATCCCTGTGTCCCCCGGTCCACCGCCTCTGCAGACCAGGCGACTTCTGACGCCACGGAGTGAGGCTCCTGAGTTTGGGCACACGGTGCAATTGTTTGTCTCGTAAAAGCCAACAATGTGCGGTATATTCATCCATTCTGAGAATTTGATAATATATTTTAAAGTTTGTTTCTGAAGAAATTCTCTAAGCCCCTGTTATGTATTTCTGCAGGGATTTCTTAGTGGGAAACACTTCTTTAAAAAAAAAATTATATTAAACTTAAAGATTACAGTTTATTTCCGGACACAGAGAAAGACCTTTTACCCACAAAATGTATGACTTTACTCCCAATGTTGATTACTGACTTACTGCGAAGATGTTTATGCTACATGTGCCCAGTAAGAAACCAAAGAAGCAAAATTGCTAAAATTAAATGTCTACAAAAGGATCAGAAAGAAAAGAAGAGTTGCCCAATTCTTGCCTAAGTTTAACCACCGCAGGAACTGAAAACCACAACAGGAAACCACCCGACCAAATGCACGACACTGAGCATATAGAACATGATCTGAGCTGCAGATAGGGTGTCATCTCTTCTCCGGCTCTTCTGAGGTATAATTAACATACAGTAAACTACACATGCTGAAAGGCTACTTAGTCAAAAGCTAACACACGCACACACCCATGCAAACGTCACCACAGTCAAGGTTTCTCCTCGGGGCCCACTCCATCACGCCTTCCCCCCCTCCTCAGACACGTGGTTTGCAAATAGTTCCTTCCAGACTTGAGCGGAATCTTGACATCTCATACAAACTCAAACATACGTATTTTCAAATGAAAGCTTCTGAGATTCGCTGTCCATATTTACATGTTTAATTTATATAAAATATCAAGATATGCTATACTCTACTTTTAACTAAAGCTTTTACACTGAATAATTATATCCTACAAGATACAGTGTCTGGTTTGTTAAACTACGTTTAATAGTTTAGAAACAATGTTTTCACTGGTTAAGAGTGTAATTAGAAATTATTAATTGTACAACCTGATCCTGCAACTCGATTTTTCCCCTTCAGCAAAATGAACAAACATTAGGATGTTCTAATCTATAAAATTCATTATAAATATTGACACCTTATGAAGCACACTGGGCAGGGACAACTAAGTCTAATATTGTCCTGTGTTGTGTAACAGCAGTGGTGTTGCTGTGACCACAATGTAGAATTTGTGTGCTAATATTGTTCATTTGAAAACATGGATGAGCCCCGAAAACGTTAAGTGAAAGAAACAGTCACAAAAGACCACGTATGGTATGATTCCTTTTATACAGAATGTCCAAAATGACATAAAAGTAGAATCCGGAAGATCATTGGTTAACCAGGGTGGTGAAGACTGGGCAGAATAGAACGTGTACTCGGTAGCAGTTCTCCTTGGGGTCAAGAGAATGTTCTTAAATTAGTGGTGGCGGCTGCACAATTGTGAACATACTAAAAACCACTGAACGGCGCACCTTCAAAGGTGGATTTTATGGCATGTGAATTATATCTCAATAAAGCTATTACTTTAAAAAGAAACTGTTGAATTTCCTTAAGAAATTCCATAAAGTCCACTTTCCGCTCTAGTAATTTGAGTCTCTTAATATTCTCAGCCAGATGCCCCATTTCCCGTGACTTCGTGGCCCCTTGGATGAACGATGCTAATAAGTAAAAGCAAGACTTGGCTCTTTTAAAAGATTAATGAAATGGATACATCTCAAGGCACAAATAATATCAAGAATGAAAAGAGATATCATTACAGATCCCACACACATCGTGACAACTTTAAGAAGATAGTATAAACAACTTCATGCAAATAAATTTGCAAATTTAGATGAACTGAACATAATTTTAGAAAAATTAAACTTAAAAAATGTTGACACAAGAAGAAATATAAACTTTGAATAATTCTATTAACTATCAAAGGAATTGTATCTATACTTAACACTACCCCCACCACTGCCCCATCCCCACCCCCAAAACAAAACAAAATTCCAGGCCCAAGTAAATAAAATGTTAGAGGAGTGGAGAAGGTCAGAGATAAGAAAAAGAGAGAAACTTTCCAATAACTTTTATGAGACCAGCCTAACTTTGGCATCTAACAAAAATGATAGGTTCATCATGTCATGCATATGGATGGAAAATTTATAAATAAAATATTAGCCAATCAATATAACACCGTATAGAACAGATAACATACGACAACATTACGGGCCTATTCCAGGGAGTTGTATATGAACATAAGAAAAAAGGAAAATTATATCATCATGCAATTGATAAAGAAAAGCGCATTTGAAAGAATGTAAATTCAATTATTATTTAAAAAGAAAAGCTCTCAGGAGAGAGGAGCAGAGTGGTACTTGATTATCATGAAGGATATTATTATTATTATTATTATTATTATTATTATTATTATTATTTTAATCCTCCCCTGAGAATATTTTTCTATTTATCTTCAGATAGAGTAGGAGAAGGGGGTGGGGAGAAACATCTATGCAAGAGGGACACACTGACTGGTTGCCTCCCACATGACCCTGACCAGGGCTGAGGACGAACTGCAACTGAGGTACAAGCCCTTGACCGAAATCAAACCTGTGACTCATTGGTCCACGGGCTGATGCTCTAACCGCTGAGCCAAACCGGCCAGGGCATGAAGGATATTATTTCAAAGCAAGGAATCGAGTGGAACATCACTAGTGTGGTAAAAGGACACTGAAAAGCGTATCTGACAGTGAAATGTTGAAACCTTCCCGTCGGGCTGCAAACCCGCAGGTTTGCTCCCACCACGTCTCCTGGGCACTGCCCTGCCGGTCCTGGACGGTGCAACGAAGACGATGAAGACAGAGGGTCAGAAAAGGGGTGACAAGGCTGCCATTATTTGCAGATAAAATGATCATGTCTGTAGAAAACAAAAACTATTTGAATGAACGCGTGAGTTTAGTCAAGTGATTGGCGCCGTGGAGAAGAGAGATGGTGGGGTTTCCGGAGCGTTGAGAATATTCCACGTGCTGATGTTTCTTCTGGGCCGTTGGTGTTGTGTTACCTGAGCTGTACCCTGACGTGTGTTAACGAGAGAAGTTTAACACAATCTGTGATCAGGGTCCCATGTCAGGGGTCAGGCTGGCATCGGCCACAGTGGTGGCCCGGCTTTGGGAAGGAAGAGATTCGGGAAACAGACGCAGGATCCCGTGCGGTTCTGCCTTCTCCCACGACGGCAGACGCCACCAGCACACGGAGGCTTCCGCCTCTTCAGCACTTCGCCGTGCTTTTCCCCAAAACACACTGAACTCAGTTCATAGTGATCGTCTATTTCAATCCGAGGAAATGCAGTTGTGGACGAAGAAATAATCATTCAGCTTTTGTCCCAAGAGCAGCTTCCTCGGCAACCTAATTAGGGCGAGTCCTTTGACCCCAATATAACCCCCGCCCCAAATGACTTCCGGGAACTTTCATGTAGTTGACAGTTGCTGGATCTGCGGAACGAGTTATCATCACAAACATCCATGATGTCGCATCTCTGGTTTGCCTGGAGAAAGCCTTGAGAACCCCGCTTTGGACTAAAACATGTTCCTTGGGGCTGATTATTACTGCCCTCCCGGACAAGCTGGGAAATGGATGTTTGGGGGCTTCCACGAGTTCAACCAAGTCTTGACTGATGAGAACGGGGTACTCCTCTTTGACTTCTGTAACTTCGTGGCTGTTACATTAGCTGATACCTTGTAGCTCGGCTTTAAAATCAGTATTTTCCCCTGTGTCACCTCTCAGTTTATTTTTTCCAACCATTCAGTAACGTAGAAAGCATTCTTCGTGGGCCATCCAAAAACAGGAGGCAGGCTGGAATAGGCCCACAGGAAGTAGATTACTGAGCCTGGCTTAAAATAGCAACGTCTGTTCAGTGGTCCGTAGTCTAAGTGCTGTCGGGACGGGGCTGCCGGTTAGAATGAAGACTTATGACGCAGACACTCCACAGGAGTGAACACATACAGAACACCCCTTTCAAAAGGTGGGATGTCCCCTGCTTTGCCTCTCCTTATAATGGCCTTGTAACAAATAAACCCCATTATCAAACTAGAAAATAATATTTTGGCCTTCGTCTTTGAACAAGCATTTCTTCGTGAATTGGCTGTATTTAAACAAAGAGTTTTTAGCTACCACATAATTCTTTTACTCATAATTGGGTATATATCTGTTGGATATTTTGTTGTATATACTCTTGGCTATAGCCTTTACTAAAATTTTACTTTTTAATCTATTACCAGTTTACGGTACTTCTCAACTGAAATTCGAACTATAATCTTGTCTTCTTTATTTAATAACTGTGTGAGAAATTAATTAGTTAAAAAACGCTCCTTGAAAAAAATTCTTAATATTGAACCAAAGGGTCAATTTCTGGAAGCCCGAATGGAAGTGTAGAATCATATAAAATTCTTTCATAACTAGCTGCTGAGATTAATGTTTGAAATGATGCTAATAAGGTCTTCAGTTTCTCATGGGATCACAACCACAAATTACTGAAACTACACAGTACCTAATACTGTTAGTTAATGATGTATTTCTGAGCACACTGCAGCTTTATGGTAGCCTACTGAAAAACCATGGGCTTAGTATTTTTAAAAATTTAGTATCTAATAACAAATTTCTTTCATCTAGTCTAAAATGTGACTTAATAATGAAGTTATGCACATTCATTGTGTCCTTAATACTTGGGTAAATCTGCATTAAACAAACAAACACTGAAATAAAAAATGTCATATATACCATAATAGATACTCAGGTTAAAGGTAACTGGAGACTTACTTGAATAATATTTTTCATTTTATGATTTTCAACTTTTCTGGTAATTGGTTGTTTTAAAATTGTTTTCTCTTGTGAAAATTCAATCTAAGTTTTATTTTTAAAAGACAAGAATGGTCGTGGCAGGTTTGGCTCCGCAGTTGGAGCGTCAGCCTGCGGACCAGAGAGTCCCGGGTTCGGTTCCCGCTAGGGACAAGTACCAAAATATATATATATATATTCCTATAGTTATGTTTTGTCTTGTTAACTGCCTTAAAATGAACATGTATCTGTGCCCGGCTTTAAAGAGATTGTACTTTGGTGAAAATATTAGGCAGAGAAATGTGTGTGTGGTAGTGGGATTTACCCCAAATCATAAAAACAAAATTTTACTCTTTGAAGCTGCTCTAAGGCCACTGCGCTTTCTAAGCCCAAGGGAAAGGCTGCGGGTAGCAGGGGCTCACCGTCTGGGGCGGGCGGGCGGCACGCATGCGTCATCGTCCTACTGCAGCTCATTCACGTCGCACGGCACTGGGGCGTCGTGGTCGTTATCTGGATAAGGAAACTGGGTTCCCGAAAGTCACTCGGCCATTAGTGGCCACTGGCAGTGGACGGTGGGACTCAGGCCTGTGTGCTCTAAGCCTGCAGTCGGTCGTCCACCACACGGGGGGTGACCGCAAACAGGCACAGCGCCCGGGGTCCCGCAGCAGGAGTGCCCTCCGTCTGGTCAGCAGGGTACGCCCTAAGGGGGAGGAGACCTGGGCCCGGAGGGTGACGTACTGAAGACAGGTCAAGTGGCTCCATGGCAACAGGCAACACCAGATCTCAGGGCTTAGCAGCCATGCTGTGACCCCTTGACCCTGCGGCCAGCTGTGGCCGAGACCCGCCGCCTGCACTCCGAGGTGCACCGCCCCAGTCACCCCGCCAGGGAAACGAGGCTCGGTCCAAAACGTGAACTGGGCTGAGCTGACTTTGGTGGGGTTCAGGAGGGTGGAGGCAGACATGACGTGCGCGGAACAGGTGCTAGGAAGAGGGGGCAGTCTGAATTGGGGAGAGGGGCAGCCAGAGCACAGCAGGGGAGCGTTGAGACAGCTACTAGGAGACCAAGGGGACATGGGCAGTGGAGAAGGACTTTCAGGGGAGGGTGGGCTGGAGAAAGAGGGGAAGGGAGGGGTTCGCAGCAAGGCACCCACGGATCCTGCAGGTGGGAAACCCGAGAGGACAGATTAGCACAGAGAGTACGGAGTCTAAACATTTACCACAGATAATAGACCACACTCATTACAGACGCTGTGTTGTAGTGGAAACAACTACAGTAACACAGCCCGACCAACAGCGTGGTGAGACACAAAGACGAACCCCAGCATGCGGCCTGAGGCTTATAACACCCAATGGTTAGAGACTCACTGTGATGCCGAACAGAGCGTCTCTCAGTAATTAAAAGTGTGCGTGAAATGTTAAAATGTACGATTTTTCTTTGTTCCTGCATATGTAACTCTGCATACGTTCTGCTGTGTCACTCATGCTCACGTCTATTAAAAACAACTTATCTGGACTTTCGTTCTCTGGCGCATTCGTAAGCCCTGCACTGCCGACGTCCAGATCTGGTGTGGAGACACTTCTGTAGCCACGGACACCTGGAGAGTGCCTTCCTGTGCCTTAAACCTGCACCTGGCACAGCTCCGTGAGACGGGCAGTCAGGTGACTGTCATCAAGATGCTTCCTTTTCACTTAAGGAAACTGAGTCTCAGAGCTGCAGGGTCCTGTCCTTGCTGTACAACGAGTAGGAGACGGACCTCGAACTGGGCACTGGACTCTGCTCCGTGCTGTTTTTATCCCAGCCCCTCCGCCACATGCACACAACAATTTCTGTGCTAGTTTGATATAACCACAGCAGCTTCACGTAGGAGAGGTGTGACGTTGGAAAAGGCATAGTCTCAAGGTCAAAGAGGATCTAGCAGGTGATCTGAGCCAGTGATGATCAGACTGTAAGGATCGCTAGCAGACGCGACCTACATTCTGACCCTCGGTCTGGGACTGGGTGGAGGGGGCAAGGAGGTTTAAAAAGTCCCCTGAAACTCAAACACTGACTTGTCAATGATTTTAAGGCATTATTGTTCATTTTCAAGATATGATAATGCTATTGGGGAAAGATAATTTTTTTTTTTAATCCTCACCTGAGGATACTTTCCCATTTACCTTCAGATAGAGTGGGAGGAGGGAGAGAGAAACATCGATATGAGAGAGACACATGGACTGGTCGCCTCCTGCACGACCCCGACCAGGGCCGGGGCCGAACCACCCTTGACCAGAATCGAACCCGAGATTCACTGGTTCACAGGTGGAAATTCTAACCACTGGGCCAAACCAGCCAGGGATTTTTTTAATTAAAAAAAAAAAAAAGCAAAATATATACAGTCGTCCCTCGCCACTTCACACTTCGACTTTCATGGCTTCACTGAATCGGGGTGTTTTCAAATATATTTATTAAAAAGTTGATGGAGACAGTGAAAATGATACAGCACGTGCTCGGTTGTCTGAGTCAATTATACACCCCTGTGTTACAATTATAATTAAAATTACTGCACGTATGGACTGTGGGCCTGTGGATTCGAGCACCCAGGGATCCTTCAACGCCAGGGGCAACCACTCGAGTCTGGAACGGATTCACCGTGATCAACAAGGACGACTGTACGTTTTAAGAGTCCTTAACTCCTGAAGATACATCTGAATGGCAGGAAGCGGCATTAAAGCAGTAAAAGCTTTAATTAATAATGAGATAATATAACATCTGATTTTTCTTTTAAAATAATCCAGGGATGCGGGAAGAGGTGCTTATTCTATTATTTTGCCTATGTATATCACTGAACATTTTCTATTATGAGAAAGTTACAAGACCAAAGCTCTCCCTTCCCCCAGGAAGTTCTGATGGCCAGCAGCGTTTGGAACCTCGGCTGGAACCCCAGCACACGGCCATCACCACAGAGGTTCCCTGCACGGCCCCCTCGGCACTCACTGCCTGGCCAAGGTGAGGCTGAAGAACACGCACCTGCCCGGCCGAGGTGAGGCCGAGGAACACGCACCTGCCCGGCCGAGGTGAGGCCGAGGAACACGCACCTGCCCGGCCGAGGTGAGGCCGAGGAACACGCACCTGCCCGGCCGAGGTGAGGCCGAGGAACACGCACCTGCCCGGCCGAGGTGAGGCCGAGGAACACGCACCTGCCCGGCCGAGGTGAGGCCGAGGAACACGCACCTGCCCGGCCGAGGTGAGGCCGAGGAACACGCACCTGCCCGGCCGAGGTGAGGCCGAGGAACACGCACCTGCCTGGCCGAGGTGAGGCCGAGGAACACGCACCTGCCTGGCCGAGGTGAGGCCGAGGAACACGCACCTGCCTGGCCGAGGTGAGGCCGAGGAACACGCACCTGC
Source organism: Molossus molossus (assembly GCF_014108415.1). Lineage (NCBI taxonomy): Eukaryota > Metazoa > Chordata > Mammalia > Chiroptera > Molossidae > Molossus > Molossus molossus. The sequence continues at coordinate 111,477,540 of NW_023425402.1, forward strand.
CTGGCCGAGGTGAGGCCGAGGAACACGCACCTGCCTGGCCGAGGTGAGGCCGAGGAACACGCACCTGCCTGGCCGAGGTGAGGCTGAGGAACACGCACCTGCCTGGCCGAGGTGAGGCTGAAGAACACTCACCTGCTCCGCTGGCTGCCCAAATCAGGACATGGTTTTACTGAAACAGGGCGTTCAGACTATGGTACTGGAAGGTGAGCTTCTCATCCATGGTTTGCCCCAAAGCTAGGGACATGTTTCCAGGTGCTCCTCTTCTCTCCTTTGCAAGTTCAGTCTCAGGAGACCTGTAAGGCTTCCTCCTGGACCTTCACCCTGGAGTGTCGCTGCTCCCATCCAGGTGTGCGGGGCCCTTCACTCGCCCTGCTTGCTGTTTGAAAGCACTTCTAATGTGAAGACTCATGTGTTTCTTACATTCCAGAAAATTCCCAGGTTTTACTGCTGTAATTACACTTCCTGCCATCCCTACGCCTCTGGAATTCTGATTAGATTAGATCAAGCTCTCACACTATTGTTCTTGTCTCTAAGGAATCTTGTTTTTAAAAATCTTTCTTTCCTACTTTCCAGATGTGTTCAGCACTTTCCTCTTTTTCTGTTGTGTTTTTATTTCAATTACTAAATTGATCATTTCCAGAATTTCTAGAGGGTTCTTTTTAAATATGGTCTTGTTTGGCCCGGCCAGTATGGCTCAGGGGTTGAGCGTCAACCGTGCACCCAGGGGTCGCCGATTCGATTCCCGGTCGGGGCACATGCCCAGGTTGTGGGCCTGATTCCCAGTGGGGGGCATGCAGGAGGCGGCCAGGGGATGTTCTCTCTTATCGATGTTTCTCTCTCTCCCTCTCCCTTCCTCTCTCTCTAAAATCAATAAAGAAAAAAAATAAAATAAAAATGGTCGTTTGATTTCAGTTTTTCATTTCATAACTTCTTACCCCTTTTTACGGATGCTAGTCCATCTATTTCTTTGTTTCCTAAACATTTACTTAAAGCTCTCTTCAGAATGCTCTTTCGTTTCTATGTTGTCTGGAGTGGATTCATCTTCAGGTTGCTGCTTTGGATGGCCCTTAGCACTTCGTTGATGCATGGGGATCGGAATCTGTGGCGAGGTGGGGACTCTCTCTCTGTGTTGGGTCGCTCTCCCCTCTGGCTGAGGCCTTGACCTGCAGCAGATCATGCTGCCTTGGCTGGAGGCACCCCAGATCCCGCTACTGCGCGCCCAGCCCAGCGCAGCTCCGTCAGAAGGCTGTTTCAGTATTTCCCCGGCTCTTTGGTCCCCACCATGCATGGGGGCCCAGCTCCTTGCAGGATCCACCTGCTCTGGGCCCCGAGTCCGGCAGGGCAGCTGCTGCGGCCCCTTCTCTCCACTGCACACCCCTGTGTAGATGTGGATCCCAGTGCTGTTCCTATTGCAAGTGTCCTCGCGTTTCACCTTTTCTCCTTCGATTCTTCACCTCTCCCCGGAGTATATGGCATTTGTGCGGTGCTGTGGCTCCGCGGACAGATCTCTCTGTCGCCATTCCAGCAGAAACCTATGCCGTGTCTCCCGCATCTCGGAAGGACTGTACGTGTCAACAGTACTTGTAACGACGTTCAAGTTCACTGCATTTCCTAAGGTGGACATCTGTACTGGGGCCTTTCTGATTTCCAGAGGTGTTAGCTGGTGAAGACAACGTTTGGCATGGGGGAGGTCCTGGGATATTTCACGCTGGATTTCCCAGGAGCAACGCGTTTCTCAACACTCACCCCTCTTGGTTTCTAGCTTTACTGCTGGTAAAACAGTAATAGTGCACGTTCCCTTCATTTGGTGTTCCATTTGTTTAAATAACGTTGAATGGGAGTTTGAATGAAAAATTATCAATTTTCCAGCAAAATTATATATATCCTGTATATCGCCATATTACGTATTATACAATTATATAATTTATGTTTTTCTGTAAGTAACATAATTACATGCATTCTATATTTGTAAATTACCTACATTATAAGATAGGTTTTTATATACATATATAATACATACTTCCTAGCAGAAAACGTCGTGAGATAGGGGAATAATAGTCGCTACACTTGTATCATGTGTCCTTCTTGAGTCTATTAAGTTCCTAATCTTTTTCCTGGTGCTTTGTTTTCCAGAGCCTGTGAAAACTGTGGCAGGAGTCAGGTTTATTACACTGAGTTCAGCTTAGAACCAGGTTTTCATGCCTCCTCTACCTTCTTTTGGCTTGTGTGTCAATGACAGCAGGTGACAGAGTTCTCTAAAGACAGCTGGGCAGATGGAGACCTGCGGGAACGAGGTGCGCCCATTGTTTGGGACTACACCTCTCTTATCAAGAGAAAAGGATGGAACTCGTCCAAGGCCTCCAGCTTTCGGAATCGCTGGCCTTGTGAAGGTCTCTCTGGAGTGATGGCTGCGGGAGGGGGCTAGCGGCTATGACCCCGGTGCTGCCCCCCGCTGCTGTCCTCACCGAGTCAGCGAAGATCAGACACCCGTCTTGTGCAAGGCACTGTGCTCGGTCCTGGGAATGGGAGACGGAAGCAGAAATCAGTCAGCTAGGTCCTGCACACCAAGGGGCCTTAGATAAAAACAAGGTAACAGAAAGCAATTCCCCAACTCAGTGAAAGGTGACTAATGTTCACAAGGTATAATTCTCCCCGTAACACATTACACACACACGTGCCCACACACACACACACACACACAGACTTTCACAGTCTATTTTCATGGCATTTGGTGTAAATATCTATTTAAGATTTGGATTTTTTTTCTTTTGCAGCATTAGTTGAGGTTATAAAATGCCAGAGAACACATTTAACCACAGATGTCTTTTCTAAGTGGGTAAGATTAAGTTTTTTTTTAAGTGTGTAAGTTTAAATTCTTACTTAAGGGCTTTTTATATCTCTGCTTCTTCTGTGAAAATCTGTTTCCTGAAAATTCCATTAGGTAACCTAACATTTAACTAAATATCGTGAACATGGGACTATACTGAAGAAAGAAGGGTTTGGAGACACATTTCTCCAAATTTCAAGTGAAGCAGCACAAACCCAACCTACTTTGGGAGACTTAATCCTTTGGAATTCTCTCTCTTTTTAAAAACGAAATGAACAACACTGACATTTCTAGCCATGGGTTAGGCCAAGGAAGAGTTTAGCTATTTAACTTTCTGGATTGACTCGATAACTTTCACGTGTATAGGCTACTGCGGCAGGTAGTCTCATGATGCGGCTACTTGTACCTTTATTATAGCCCTGTACTTTTTGTTTAAAGACCATCCTTTGAATTGATATGTCTAGTAATAGGGCTTATAAGATGCTCTGTACAATTATCAGATTGAACTACTTCAAAATTTGACTAATGTACTGAAATATGCAAGTTATTGGTGGTTAGAAAATGAAATGACCTATCCCTCATTAAACATAGTTGATTATAATTGTATCCTTTGTTCCTCCAAAGTGGGTTAAGCTCCTAATATTTTCCTTGGCATTTTCTGTTTTCTAGAGCCTGTGAAATCTGGGGCAGGAATAGGTTTATTACATTTGGTTGGCCTTAGAATCTGGTTTTCAAAATATTTCCCAAAACATTTTTTAATATTCAAAGCTTAACCAAAATTTTAAAAAGATCATGTATATATAAATATATGTATTCCCATGTCATGATACTTTAAGATTTTAAATAGATTTAAGTTTTAAAGATATTTAGAAATATTTGTAGATCAGTGCTGAATTCAGTGGAATGCTTACTTTTAAAAAATAGCATGTAACTAAAAATAAAGTTCTTTGAACAATAAAACTAAAAGTTAATTATAAAGTGGAAAATGAAAATTTAAAACAGACTCATATTTTAAAAATAATAATCTTTTTCAACCTCACCCAATGCAGTTTGTGGTCTTCTCATCCCCCACCTCAGCACCGCTGTCTGTACGGTGGGGTTGACAACAGATCCCCTGTGATTTTATTTTTATGCAGCATTTCTTGAGCACCTAAATACGATTTCTTAAATGTATCAGAACTCAGCAGTACACCGAGAATAGAAGGTGGATACTCATTATTCTTAAAATGTGGTATCAAAATTAACATACAGCTCCGCATGTCTTCTTGGGGTCCTGAACAATAACAACTAGTGGAAGAATTCATCAGCCTGTAATTTTTCATGGCCTAATATATGCCAAATGTTAGGGATCTTCACGACTTAAGAATCATAGGTATTTTATGGATTTCAGGCTGCATTTAAACCTTTATCAATAGACCATAGTTGGTTGGATTATAGTTTGAATTATATTTTGGATATGAATACACAACTCACACATAATATAAATGGTTTTTTTTTTTTGTTTCTTTTTAACCTTACTTGAGGAGGTTTTCTTTCCTTTTTTTTTTTTTTTTTGTTTTGTTCAGATAGAGTGGGAGAGAGGAAGAGAAAGAGAGGGAGAATCATCTACATGAAAGGGACACATTGAGTGGCTGCCTCCCACATGACCCAACCAGGGCTGGGGACAAACTGCAGCCGAGGTACGTGCCCTTAGCGGGAACCGAACCCAGGTCTCTCTGGACCGCGGGCCGAGGCTCTAACAGCTGAGCCAAACCGGCCAGGGCTTAATGAGTCAGAAAAACAATAATCATTAACACTGACTTATAGCCTTCTCTGTGTGGCGCCATTCACGTACACCATGTACCTTTTATTATAAAAACCCTCCGGGGAGCCCACACTTATTTTCTCCCAACACTGAATTTTCTCTTTAGCAACACTACATGCACTTACTTTCGACACCAACAATGTGACCACCAGCTTTACAAACTAATTCCTCGCTCTAAGAGCCAAGTCATTCCTGGTGATAGCATCACTGGGAATAAAGCTCTTCCTGTTAAAATTCAGCTGACACTGGTCTGCTGACCGGCGGCGTGGCATGGGTGAACCCTAGCTTACACGGTTCCAGCCGTATTGACATCGGGATGCTCACCACAGAACAAAACAACACAACCACTCCAGTCCATCACGAAGCAGGGAGGGAGATGCCAATGCCACACAACCGCTTTTGTGCAAGTCACCGGGCTTCGGTTCTGAGAAAGACTAGATAGAGGTCTATTGAAGAATTCGTCCCCATGGCTCTGGTTCAGCACCTCGGGCGTCCTGCTGAACAGCCTTCTTAGCAGCTGCTCTGCCCTGGGCAGTAGCAAAGCAGGCTGGGGACAAAGCCCAGCAGGACCACAGCATCCCAACTGCTGGAGAGGAAAATCATCCCCACACTGGAACAAAGTGACGACCAGAATAAAGAGGCTTTGGCACACGCAGCTCACTGTTGTCATGACTGAGCTTTGGCATTTCGAAGATGCAGGCTTTTTGCGACAACACGTCGTGGACAGTGTGAAGGGCCCACTTGACCTGGATGAGTGCTGCACGGGAATATCCTGTGGGAATGTGCTCTGTGGCCTATTTTCTGGGGGCTGGGGGGAGGGGACAAGTAAAAAACAGCCAAAGGCACAAACATCTCTAAGATGTGCAAAGCTTGCCATGAAAACGAATTGTGGGTGTGCACATGCCCTGGGACGCTGCGGGCGGTCATACTGTCACGCAGCATAATGACCCCCCCACCCCGTTATTTGTTCTTCTGGCTTTGCGGCCCGTGGGGTGTCGTGCAGCTCCGTGCAGCCGCTTCAGGGAGCTGTGTTTGGAGCAGACCCCGCACCGGGCACCGGAGGCCTGGAGAGACCTGGAGGATTGCCAACCGGGACCGCTGACCCCGAGCGCGGCGATCTGCCGTCCTCGGAGGAGGCCGCCGGGGAGGGCGGCTGCGGTCTGACCCCACCGCGAGGGAGCCGCCCCGGAGGGAGGGCCGCACAGACCATCTGGGGGCTCGGCGCGGCCGGACGGGGGCGGGGAGCGCGGGCCCCCCGCGGCGGTCGGCGCGGCCGGGCTCCCGACTCCGCACGCGCGGGCGCGGGTCTCGGCACCGCGTCCGCCGCGCCCGCCTGCGGAGCCCAGCCCGGGGCACGCCGGCACCTCGGGACCCAGCCCCGCGGGCCGAGCGTGCGGCGTGGGAACCCAGCAGCGCCCGCACCGGGCCGGGGCGGCCGCGGCTGCGCGGGCGGGAGGCCGGCGGTGCGACGCGGCGCGCGCAGCAGCACCTAGCGGAGGCCGCCCGAGGTGCGGCGCGGTGCGCGTGCGCGGGGCGGGCACGCGGCGCGGGGGCGCGCACGGCGGGCGGGGCGGGACGGCGCGGCGCGTGCGGGCGCTCGGGGCGCACACCGGCCGGCGGGGCTGGAGCGGGCGGCCGGCTGAGGCGGCGGAGTCGGCGGCGGCGGCTGGTCGGCGGAGGCGGCGCGGAGCGGGGAGCGGGCAGCGCGCGGCTGCCGGGGCGCCTGCGGAGACCCCGGAGCGCGGGGCGGCGGCGCGGAGGCGGCCGAGCGCGCGGGGCGCCGGGCCCGCGGAGCTGTGGGCGCGCGGTCCGGCCGGGCCCCACCCGCGTCCGCGGCGCCGGCCCGACCCCCGCGGCGCCCGGGCGGAGGAGCGCGGCCGCGAGGATGTCGGCGGGCGGCCGCGACGAGGAGCGGCGGAAGCTGGCCGACATCATCCACCACTGGAACGCCAACCGGCTGGACCTGTTCGAGATCAGCCAGCCCACCGAGGTGCGCGCGGGCCGGCGGCCTCCCCGCCCCGCGCCGCCCCCGCCGCGCCCCCCCGGGCCGCCCGCGCCCCCCGCGCCCCCCGCCCGGCCGGCTGGCGGGCGCCGCTGGCGCGCGGTCACCTGTGCCCGGCCGGCCGGGCGTGGGGGCCGGGGGCGGGGTCTCGGGCCCGGCGGGGATCTGGTCCGGAGGTGCGGTTGGGGCCGGGTGGGGGTCCCGGGCCCCGGGGGCTGGGGGCCGGGGACGCGGCTTGGCTCGGTGGGGATCTGCGTGCGGAGGGGGGGCCTGGGTCCGGAGGGGGGGTCTCGGCCGGTACGGGGCCGGGGCCGGGGGTCGCGGGCCGGTCAGCGCCGAGGCCGTCCGGGTCCGGGTCCGGGTCCGGGTCCGGGTCCGGGTCCGGCGGAGGGCGTGGTTGGACGTTATTCCGTCCCGCTGTGCGCGGACCGCAGCCCGGGCTTCGCGGGCCCCTGACGGCGGCCGCTCGGACCTTTGTCACCGGAGAGAGCATGTGACCGGCGCTGCTCTGCTTCAGTGGGCTTGGAAGTTGGGGGTTGCCGGCCGGGAGAGCCCAGCACATATCAGGAAAGTTGCTCTCATTGTGCGGCTTTGCTGATAGCGCGGCCGGGAAGTGAACCCCGGGCGAGGAGAGGGCCCCGGCCATTCGCTCCGGCGGCTCAGGTGGACGGGCGCCCCCCCCGCGGCGGGCGCGGGCCGGGGCGGGCGGGGCCGGGGACCGCGCGGGGCGCTCGGCCGGCCGGCGCTGCCTGGCGGCCAATCCCGGGCGGCCTGCGGCGGGAGGAAGTCGCACTTCTCTGGGTCGGGGACAATGGTCGTTGTTGGCCGCAGAGCTGCAGAGAGCGGTCCGCACAGTGTGTGGGGAGCTGCGTTGAGCCCAGTCTGTTGGGACAGAAAGACCCTGTCGCGCTGGCTGTGACCGTGAACGTGCGTGGTGTCTCCTCCTTACGCTGTGGTTGTCGCGTAAACTCGAGCAGCGTGAAGCCCCTCGCACGGGGTTTGTGCCCCCTTAGGGGGTCGCTTCTAACGGCTGCGTTCTTCATTCGTTTTCACGAGTCCTTCAAAGTTAGTCTTATTGGTGAAGATGCCAGCTCGTGGGCACCAGTCATAGTTGCGAATTTGAACATTCTCATGAAACTTAATTCCTTTTCTGTCATTAAACCCCAGTTTATATATGTTTTAAAAAAATGTTTTTTCTTTATTGATTTTAGAGAGGAAGGCCGAGGGAGAGATAGAAACATGGAACATTGATTGGCCAACACACATCGATTGGCCGCCTCCCGCACGCCTCCCACTGGGGATCTGGCCCACAACCTGGGCATGTGCCCTGGCCTGGAATCCAACCGGTGACCTCTTGGTGCAGGGTCGACGCTCAACCACGGAGCCACACCGGCAGGGCCCCAGTTCATACTTTTGAGTAAAGATGACTTTTACCTTTTTAAACTAATTGGCGTTTTCTGCAGTGGGGAGGATTCTGTTCCTCTGTCTTCCTGGGCAGAGCCGTTCACCCTAATCCTTAGTTGAATGCTAATAGAGTCTGGGTTAAGGAAGGTTCCACTTTCCACTCTTTGACTCGCGCTTTTTAGACATGATGGTGATGCTAAAGTGATATGAACTCAGTAGAAACTGTACTTCAAGTGTTGAACTTTTCCCCTGGTAGTGTGTGGGGTACTACACCCTCTGGTGATGCTGGCCAGCAGGCAGGCACTGCCCAGGGCAGCCTCACCAGGGCAAGGTCAGTGCCCGGGCTCTGCAGGTGCACTGTGATACCAGCATTGTTGTTGTTGTTTTTATTATTTTGTTCTGAGACCGTTTAAGGTAGGCTAGGCAAAGCTGTGGTGTTTGATAGGTTAGGCGTAGAAAATGTATTTTTTGACATTTTCACATAGGCTGGGCTTATCAGGCAGTAACCCCATTGTAAGGTGAGCATCTGTACATTTTTAGGTTCAGGTTGCCGATTTGAACGCTGATGTGTTGAGTTACTCTGGCTTGACAGCTCATCCTCTCTAATGACTTGATGAGTTAGATGCTAGTAAGCAAATTAACATGTAGTTAAGTGTTTACTCCTAGACTTACTAGCATATCTTTAAGAAGGCGACATGCAGTAATTTAGCTTTCAGGATTGTGTTGTCTTTTGGAATAATGAGTTCATTTTCCTTATCTCCGGTTAAAAAACATTTGTATGTAAAATATTATCTTGGTACATAGTTTTTCTGTTTGAATGGGTCTATTTATAATTGTTTGAGAGATTTCCCAAGTCAGGTTGAGAAAAGGAATCTTTTTTCAGTTTAGTAATAGATAATTCAGTTTACTCTTTGGGGTTTTAAATTGAATTGGTTTTTAAGAAATCCTAAATCACAAACAGATGACAGTTGATTGATCTCATTAAGTTCTGTTTTAAAGCACCCAACTGGGACTTGGTCTCTGTTTCCTTAGACATGGGTGGTGGGCACGTAGGGCTGGCCCGTCAGTTGGAGAGCCACTTCTTGCAGAGCTCCTGTGCAGGGAGAAGCTGCTGGTCCTCTGTCAGAGCAAGACAGACGCTGGGGAACTTTTTCATTTTCTAGTTTTTCTTCCCCACTTACACCTGAACATTTCTGTTTGTAGAGGTGATCTCCAGAATCCTACTAGAAAGCTTTTCTCATAATGAGGAATTGTTGTTTTTAAATGTCCATATGTTGTTTTTCTTAGCTTTTTCGTTATCTGTTATCTAGGTCACACTTTCTATTATGTTTTCTAGAGAACCTTCTCATACTATGAAGTTTATTCTGGTCTTGGAAGTTAAGCTTTGCATTTAATGTGTTGTTGCTCTCATTATGATGTAGGTAAGCTTACGTCAATTCTCTAAACCAATATTTCAAGGCCAACAGTGTCAAATTGCTTTATCTAAACTTGTTTGAAATTTTTTACCATCTTGGTGAATTTTTTTTTAATTCTATTGGGCCATCGCAAATTATATTTCTTAGTTTTCTACAAGAATGCTAGCGCTCTACTGGCCTTTCTGATGTTCAACAAAGGTTGAGCAAATTATTGCAGAATTCGATTTGTAGGAATAAGCTGTAAGCCTTATATTTATATATTTAGGTAATCTTTTCATGTATGTGTGTGATAATATAGTTGTGATTTGTTTTCTTTTGCTAGCTTTTTTTGGGAGGTACAATGATGAGTATCTATAATCACATTTTACCACTCCATTGATCACCTGTGATTGGTGGTTTCTGGTAGCCTTGATAACTGCTGATAATTCTGTGGTTCTGTTTAGGAAGATGATAAGTTTGGCTTTTGGATTATATTCACTTAAAAAAAAATTCAGATTATGTTTTAAAATCAACCTGGTTATGTTTGCTTTTTCCTTCATATTTACATGTGTGTGTAGAAGGAGGGCTTCCAAAGAAAGAGCAGGTAATAGATTTATCATTGCACATTTTACAGCCCTTCCTCACGTGGGTCCTGGTGTGTTTTTAGAATTTTCTAATGAGAGTTGATGCTCAAACTCAACGTTGACATTTTATCACCAGGAGATTGATTTTAAGCTGAATTAATGTCTTATTGTGGAAAATTAGAGCTCATAATACTAGCTTCCGAAAGCTATTTAGTCCTGTCCTTTTCTCTTTTTTTATGTTAAGGCATTATTTCTGTCAGGGTTTCTAATTACTCATTGTGGGACCTGCTTGCCAGCCTCCACTCCCTGCATCTGTGTGTTCTGTTGCCTGGCTTACCTGTCTCCGGCCCTGGTCGGCTGTTAGAGTCCTGCTTTTAAAAATATTGTCTGTCGTACGCTAGGTGCTCAATAAACATTTTGTGGAAAGTATATCGCTGTCTGTACTGACAGGAGGTTGGGCATGTGCTTTCATAAAACGTGAAGTTGTGTGTTAGGCCATTAAATATGAAAGACTTAGGTTTTCAGATCTCATTTTTTTGTATAAAAGTTACAACTAAATTCAAAAACTGTGCTAGGTAGTTGACTACTTTGCTTCATGAGATATATATATATTTTTTATCCTCACCTGAGGACATTTTTCCATTTTTTGTTCAGATAGAGTGGGAGGGAGAGAGAGGAAGAGACAGAGAGAGAGAAACATCGACGTGAAAGGGACACATCGAGTGGCTGCCACCCGCATGACCGACCAGGGCCGGGGACAAACTGCAACCGAGGTACGTGCCCTTAGCGGGAACCGAACCTGGGTCTCTCTGGACCACAGGCTGATGCTCTAACCGCTGAGCCAAACCGGCCAGGGCCATGAGATATTTCTTAAAGTCATTCTATTTATTGTTTCTTGAGTTTATTGCCTTCTTTTTGCACAGATGAAAAAAATAACCCACAATTTGTGTAGGTGGATAACCACAAACGCTTTATCAAAGGTGGCTATTTTCATAGTTTTTATTAATACTTTAAAAATATTTATTTTAATACTCTGATTGATCTTGAGAAGTAATGTGATGATTTCTGCCACCAGAGGAGTGTGCAAAGGTAGCTCCGGTGTGCCAGCAGCGGCGGAGTAGGAGGCCTGCAGGTGAAGTAGTAGTGATTCCGTACTTACAGCCGAGCCCGTGCTCTAGACTGCTGCTTAGGTCACAGCTCTTTGATCCTACAACCTATGTTTGAACCCATTTTAAAAACAACAGTTGCATTATTATACATTAGTACCTTGGAACGTCTTTTTTTCAGGTGACTAATGTATAATGAGAGAGTTGCCAGTGGTGTGTTTTCAGTATTTATAGGCCTATCTGTTCCCTTGTTTTGTTTTTACAACTTGAACCTCGGTGGTGGTTGTGAAGTTCATTTCCTGGAGTAATTGGCTAAGGGTTATATTTGTATGGGCGTGTGCTTGTGAGTCTGAGGTACAGGCCTGTTCTGCCATGGTTTAGTTATCGTAAATGGAAACTGTAGCTAGATGAGCTTTAATTTGCTATCTTCCTGCCAGTGAAGAATAATTTTACTTGATGCAATTTATAGACTTAATGGAATGTAAATGTTGTAAGTATAGGCTTTTCTAGAACCATTCAGTTTTGAACGTGGCAGGAGAAGTGGTTCTTCCTTGTTCTTTGAAAAACATGAATCATGGAGGCTCAGGCTGTGGTGTCAGATTGGTGGGAACCTTTAGGAAAAAGGATGTAAGGTTTTGTCCTTGAGGCTTTAATTGAGCAGTTGCAGTGTGTAGAACATTATTGCTCCGTGTTGGTTGTTGATTCTGGTGGCATAGGTTAATTTGTTTGTGAATGGTTTGACCAGACTTGAACTCTGGCATAATGTCAGAAAATGCTAATAAATAATATAGCAATTATGTTGATATAAACCTGTTTACTTTTATTATAAACAAAATGGGTGTGTGAGTAGTGTGTATGGAACATAAAACCAAACTGACCTTTTAATTGAAAGTTATTTTCAGGTTAGGTAGAGTGTTGGGTTTTGTTCAAAAGTTTGCTATTTCTATTAATGTCTTGATTGATAGGCTGTAGGCATTCATCTTGAAGAGACCCAGGACAGGGGTAGGAATTTGTTTGACCTACATTTACACTTGTAAGTTAGATAATAAGCAGTATGCCAAACCTGCAGACCCATTAACCAGTTCTGGGCTTGCCCCAGTCTGTGGGCTAATATTGACAGTCTGGCAAGGTCTGAAAATCCATGGGTGGCTTCTAGTCAGTGTCCCCACGGGTGTGAGGTGACAGCAGACAAGGGCATGTTGTCCAAGCTGGACCATCTTGATGCACGAGCAGAAGCTTTTTCTTAGCATTTCTAGTCATATACGGCGATTCAATAGAACAGGCTTGAGAGCTGGTGAGGGATGTTTGTTCACTAGATCAAGTCATCTGGTTGAGGCTTTGTTCTAGCATCAATAAAAGTAAAACTGTATTCGTGTTTTGGCATATGTGATTGACTAAGCCATCATACTGTAATTGAGAAGCTGGCACGTGCTATCAGGTGAAAGTAAGCACACGCAGAAGTAGGTTGTTTGTAAAGCGGGAGAGTGTCTTCCCAGGAAGGGAGAGTCCCACGGATGGGGCAGGCTGGGGTTTCATGCCCGCACGCTGCGTGTGTGTCGTGAATGAAAGTGTTTGGAGGAACTGAGGCTGAAGAGTAGCCAAGATTCCCCTACTTTTACTCAAAAGACATTTATGTTACGTGGAGTTAAAGAAAGTTAGAGTGTGTCGCTTACAGAAAATAAGATGAGCTTTTGTCGCACTCATTTGCAGGGTCACATGTGTGGGTTCAATACACACAGCATGCTGGGCTTTCTAAATGTTGTCATGATGTTAGGGTGACCCTATGGGACGTTTTTGTGAGGAGTACGTCTGCCAGGACAGTAGGCACACACTGGGATGGTCCCCGTTAGTTCTAGGTGCGGCCAGGGTGTCCTTGCTCCCACTGTTGTTTTCAGCCTCTGAAGCTCTGCACGCCCCCAGCGCAGCAGTGCCCCGTGCCCAGGGGTGTGTCAGACCCTCTCCTCTGGCAGGGCAGCAGCGGCTGGGAGAGGGCGTGTCGCCTCTGAAGCTCTGCACGCCCCCAGCGCAGCAGTGCCCCGTGCCCAGGGGTGTGTCAGACCCTCTCCTCTGGCAGGGCAGCAGCGGCTGGGAGAGGGCGTGTCGCCTCTGAAGCCCTGCAAGTCCCCGAGCGCAGCAGTGCCCCGTGCCCAGGGGTGTGTCAGACCCTCTCCTCTGGCAGGGCAGCAGCGCCTGGGAGAGGGCGTGTCGCCGTTGAGTCTCGCTCTGCCGCCATCTGTAGTGAAAACTGTGGCAGGTTGTTTCTGAGTGAGGTTTTGTCTTACTGCCCAAACACCTGAAGGTTTCATTGTTTTTCATGGTAAAAGAGAGTGTGACCCCAGAATTAGGGCCCATGATAAAAGGCTGTCTGTTACTGTTGTTTGGGTATTTTTATTGGCTAAGAGCAGTCTGGTTGGCTGGTTTTATTCAGAGTCATAACTTACAGCTTTCTGCTGCTTGCATTCATACATGTTCTGTTAAAGGAAAATCAGACTTTTGCTCTTTGCACATTTAAACCAGCTGTTCCTTCTCAAAATGTACTTTCTCTTCACCTTCTTTGCTAATAGTGGTACTCTCCATGGTGACCTACTTAATATTCTGTTTCCTGGTTTTGTGTAGGAGAACCAATAAAATTTCTGTTTATGCCACTGTTACCAGCTTTTGGTAATGAGACTTGAGATCGCAGGTTTCCCCTCTTGCTCTGAATCTGTTCCCTGTGTTTAGTGGAGAAAAGGAAGCGGAAGCAACACCATGACACACTCGGATATTAAAGCCATTGTCCTCTCAAAGTGTGTAAATGCCCTGGCCACTTTGGCTCAGCAGTGAGAACATTGGCCTGCGGACCAGAGAGACCCGGGTTTGGTTCTTGCTAAGGGCATGTACCTCGGTTGCAGTTTGTCCCCGGCCCTGGTTGGGGTTGTGTGGGTGGCAACCAGTCGATGTGTCTGTCTCACATCGATGTTTCTCTGTCCCTCTCCCTCCCTATCTCCCTCCCGCTCTATCTGAAGATTAATGCAAAAATTTCCTCAGGAGTGGATAAAAAAAAAAGCATAAATTCTGTATGCATGCTTCATGTAAGATTCATACATTGGGAAGTTGTCTGTAAAATATGTTATTTTTTAGCTGGATATTGATGTTATCTGAATAAATTTTTCAGTGCTGCAGACTTCTAGAAAGTTGCTTGTAAAATATACTATGATTTCACATGACCTCTTTAAATGGGTTCTTAGGTTACATTACATTACATTTTTCACAATAACGAGTTTTTGTGTTGGCAAAAACTTGAGGTGATTATTTTTAAGAAATATTGGTAATAAAATTAAGAATCAGCTTTATGAAGGTTTCCTGTTTGAGCCCAAGTACTTTATTTTCATTTCTGGTACTAATTCTATTTTAGAAGATTCTTTTAACTATTTCCATATTGTTATATTAAAATCTGTTTGTCTGTTTTGTGTGTTGAGTGGATCTCTTACCCATGCATGGTTTTGTGCCATCATGCATTGGCCATTTGGAAAATATTCGTTCACTGATTTATATGGATTTTCAAATGTTGATGATGTCTTTAAACAATATCAAAATTTCACATTTGTTAATATTCCCACTGAAAAATCTTAAATATTGGGAAGCTCTCAGTGGTGGATACAAGTTTTCAAAAATTTAATTTCCTATGAAAGCTCAGATTTTATTATTGGCAGCACTTCAAGGGACAGGCTTTCTTCATTCATTTTGAGGAAGTGCCCAGCAGGTATCCCAGCCTGGACGATGGCAGTTTGTCCTGTTCTTGGATAAACGTGGTGCCCGTGAAAGGAGAGCTCATTGGTCCACCGCTTGGGGCTGGTCGCACGACGGCTTTTCTCCAGGTTCATAGAACTGTGTGTGCAGCTCAGATAGAAGTTCTGTGTGCATAGTTCCACTCTGGCACTGAGCCGACGGACTCGAGTG
Organism: Molossus molossus; assembly: GCF_014108415.1. Taxonomy (NCBI): domain Eukaryota; kingdom Metazoa; phylum Chordata; class Mammalia; order Chiroptera; family Molossidae; genus Molossus; species Molossus molossus. Next base: position 111,492,600 of record NW_023425402.1, read on the forward strand.
ATAGGTGAGAAATAGTCATTTATTTGTTTCACCCAAGATATTTGTGACTGAAGTGTGAGTGCACAGCACATCCCAGGACCGTCTGCTGCTGCGGCCTGATCTGTGCTGATGGACGTGCCGTCCGCTTTGCCCGTCATTCCCAGCTCGGACGCCCACACAGCCAAAGGCCCAGTGCTTCTGAATGTCAGTGTGACAGGTTCTGACTTCATGGTTAACCTGAAGGGATCCAGTGGAGCCCAAGGATTCATGGGCCACAGTTTGCGAGCTACTGCCCAGAATATTTAGCGATGGGTTCTAAGAATTTTGGTCTGGGCAGGTTGAAAAAAAAATTCTAGTGTAGATATTAAGGTCTGTACTTTATGTTATTTTCCATCTAGGGCTATAAAACTAACATGTAACACATGTAACATTATGAGGAAAGGTAGATTTCAATATATATTAATTTGTCACTTCACATATATATTTTATTATTTTCAATATGTATAAGTACCTATTTTAATTTTTACTGATCAATAATAAGATGCAAGCATTTGGCTTTTATTATTGAAGAATACCAGGCACAACCTACGTAAAGTGGTGACTGAAATTTTATTACTCTGATTGACTCTGGGTGTAACCTAAGCCATTCCTACTTGTGGGTCAATTTCTAGTTCGGAGAACAGTGGTGTCTGATGTACTCCAAGTAGGGTGGGGGGGGCAGCTGTCGGATGTGGGCTGTGTCTTTCAGCGCTTGTCTATCCTCAGTCTCCCCTCCGGACGGAGCGCTGGGCCAGGCCAGCTGAGGCTGCGCAAGGCTGTCTCTCACTGTTGGTGCTGGTGGTATTTTCCTGTAGCTTTATTGCACTTCCCGCGAGGAGGGCAGCCAGACAAGCACAGGCGCTCGCTGTGTTTTAGAGCCCGTCATACACAAGGCAGAATTTTAATACTTCAGAATGATACATGAATGTATTTTTAAAATGGGTGTAGTAAAAACAAAATAGAATACTGAGTTTAAGATCAGCAAATTTTAAGATTAATTTAGCTATTCAGTTGCAATTTGTTTTGCAAAATGTGTTTGTTAATTCATGGCTAGGTGTTTAAGTTCATTTCGAATTTTTGATGACCAGTTTTTATTTTATTTTTATAAATAGCATTACTAAATAATTTTGGTGATTTCAATCACTTAGTGAAATGTGTTTATTGATAAATACATTGTTTTAATTTATCAAGATAGTGAAATGCAGATAAGAAGTCTTAATTGCTGAATAAGTGAGTTTGTAAAGGATTTCTCTGTAGGTCAGCTAAGCTTTTGCTTCTTGGAGAGGAGAAGCCTGCCGGGGTACCATGGACAGTGTTTTCCCCACATTTAGTGTTCAGGACTGGACTATTTCACAGTATGTTTTTAATTCAAGTTTGGCAAAGGTGACCTTGTTGATCCTGTTACTGTTAATATGTTTTATGCCAGACTTGCTGATTTCAGTTTTTAAAAATTGTTTTCAGTGTTACCTTTATGAAATGTTACTTTGGGAGTGTCAAGGACAGTAGGACTAAGACTGTAAATTTGGGAAAGCGTGAACAACATATAATGTTACATTTGCTTCATTGTAGTAAGATTATATGTTTACAGTTTTATTTTCTTCCATTATGAAAATATTAGGCTTATTCTAGAATACTTGGAAAATGCTCCAAGTGTACGTGTATGTTTAGTTGTATCTGGTTATTAATTATCTGTGCTTTTAGCCACACGTCTGTCGGGATAGTTGCTAAAGGCTGCTTGGGGTCTGCTGACACCTGCCGCATTCAGCGCCCTGTGCGTGGGCACTGCCTGTGCCGGCGCCGCATGGACGCCTCGTGTGCTCCTCAGCTCTCGCAGGCCTGCGCGGGCCGCTGCTCGTGCGTCTCGTGTGGGAAGGAGGATCCGAGGCACCGGGGTAACCGGCGGACTGGGCGGTAGACCCCGGGGTCTGGCCACAGCTGTCCCCAAGCATGGTGTTTGCAGGAATTGAAAACTTAATCACTGCAACGAAAGCAGTTCTGGAAGTTTTATGGGAAAGTAATTTATAGAGTAACGCAGAGCTTGGTTTCCAGGAGGAAACAAGCGTGAGAAGAGCAGTGAAGCCTGTTCAGTTATATTTATATGGTGTGTTACGTGCACACGTGCAGATATTGTACATACATGTGTACATGAATGTATTGATTTTCATCTTGACTTTTGAAAGCCCTGCTATTATAACTTTATCTTTTATGTTTGAGAAGATGATTCTGTGTTTTGTATGAGCGCAGTGCATGTCATATTTTATTTTCCAACCAAGCAGACTGTGGCAACCAGAAGTTGGATTCGAGTGAAGGGTCTGTGGGCGCTAGGCGGCTGCACTGACAGCTTCCTGGTGCCCAAGGGAAGGCAGGTGGGCAGGGCCTGCCCACGGCTCTGCACTGCGGGGTCAGACCCTTCTGATGCACAGGTGCAATTTTTTTAATCCTCACCTGAGGATACTTTTTTCCATTTATTTTCAGATAGAGTGGGAGGGGGAGAGAGAGAGAGAGACATCGATGTGAGAGAGGCACTTTGACTGGTTGCCTCCTGCAGGACCCCTACCAGGGCTGGGGACCAAACCTCAACCGAAGTACGTGGCCTTGGCCGGAATTGAACCCAAGACTCTTTGGTCTGCGGGCCAGCGCTCTCACTGCTGAGCCAAACCAGCCAGGGCTAGTTGTGATTTTGAGTTTCCTAGTGCAAGTCTTAAGTCCACCCACATGCTGTGTCCCTCCTCCTTGATATGCGTCCTCTCGGCACCGCCCTCCATGATGCTGGGTGCTACCTCAGCTCCTCGAAATTCAGCAACTGAACTGGTTTGTTCTCATCGCTCTTAGAGCTCAATTTAATTTCATAAAGTTTTGTTTATGATTTCCCCCCAGGTAATGTTTGAATTTCAACAGATAATCCCTCGATTGGTACTAATAGTTCCTTACATCTGTTGAACAAACATTTGCTGTTCCCGAACTGAAAGGGAGATTTTCAGACAGAATGGCAGTTTTAGGGAACAGCCTAGTAGACCTTAGATCATACTCACACAGACTCACTTCTCTGGCTATGAGTTTCTGTTTTCTCCTGTAAGAAACAGTGAAGCAGAGAAGAGGTTTCTAGGTGGGAAGTTACGAGTAGGAACCCTGACTGTTTGGTGCCAGAGCCGCATGTCAGCAAAGCCATGTCTGTGACGCCGGGCCCTGAGCGTGCTCAGTAGGCAGACAGGGTGAAGGAGGCACGGCCTGCAGTCTCCCGTGCCCCCTTCACATGCAGCGGGCTGCAGCGTTGCTGTGTGTCCTCATGGCTCAGAGTCTGGGTAAACTGATTTCTCCTGAAAAGTTGTTATTGTTGCTTTTTCCAGGTTGCATCCAAACCACCTAATGTTAGTGTTTATGGCGGGCACAGCTGAGCATGTTTCTGATGCTTCCGGGTGCATTTTATTAGTGCAGCGACAGTTCTACACATTTATCTTGAGTATGTGATTGCAGATGCATGTGATTGGTATCTCCAGCTTGATTCTTGGGAAACATTGTTGATTTTATATTAAACACAATTTAATTATTGCTTGCTTCTAGGAACTTCTTTCTGTGAGCAAAAATTTCAAAAATAGTTTTGCACCTATATCATGGGCTCAGTATGAGAAATTGCTTCTGTTGCATATTTGGTTTTGTCTGTCTTTTAGTGGCTTAGCCCTGTTGAAACCATAGACATTTAAACATTTCTCGTGCCTTTATCTTAGGCTAATGCACTGTTCATTCATTCACTAATGTTGACTGAGTGTGCAGTGTGTGTTAGCTTTGTTAGGGACTGGTCCTGCAGAAGTGGGGGTGCAGTGGTCTGGGATCCCAAGGAAGGAAGTAAAACAGATTCACACTGTAATGGATCCATTGTGCCCTGAGAGAGAGCCTAGGAGGTGGTTGAGAGCACTGACTTCCTACAGGGGTGGGGGAGCGGAGGTGGCCTCCCGCCCTCCCTCTCTGTCTCCATTTGCGAGGTCACTCTTTGAGTGGTCACCTCCTGAGTGCCCTCCCTGTACGAGTGCTGAGCCTGCAAGACAATGCACACACGGTCCTTTTCTCAGACAGCTCCTGTTCTAGTACGTAAAATAGAATGAAGAATGGCGATACCGTCGAAAGTGCTGTGTGGATGCAGGGATCAGTATGTATTTTTGTAGACTGTTGAGATAACTCTGAAATCCAACGATAAGGAATTTTCATGAGGATACGAGGGAGGGCGTTCCTGGCAGAGAGCATTGCTTACTGAGCACATGCCCGTTGTCCTGGTACCTGCTGTGCGCACCTCTGCCGTGGGATGGTGCCGGGTGCTGGGAGAGGGAAGTGGGCAGCTTGCGCAGGATCCCTCCCCACAGCCAGGGCAGCAGTCTAACCGAGCCCATGAAAGGAAGTTGACTCTGAACTCTGAGGAGCTTGTGGGAAATAGCCGGAGAAGGGGTGGAGAACTTGGACACATCCCGTCGGCTGGGTCTGTGCGTGTGGCTGTGAACACGAGGGCACGTTTGTGACCGACAGGTGGTATTGTCTCGTTATTCCCTGCCCCTCCCTGTACCAGGAGCGTAGGGCCTGGCCTGTGGCCGCAGGCTTGCCCAGTGACATGCGCCTCTCTGAGCGGCAGCTTGAAGCCCTACGCCATGGGTCTTCTCTCTCCAGGCTGGGGCTAGTGTTCTCAACTTGGGCGCCAGAATTAAGAATGGAACGGAGCCCCAGCTACCCACAGAGTGCTGTGTCATCACGGGAAAGAAGTGAAGCTTTGTTGTTGTAAGCTGCTGAGGCCTCGGTTCATCTGCTCTGCAGTCTGACCTGGTGGCTAAAGCACTGTGTGTCTGTGCACGCAAGTGTGCGCGCTCAGCTGGCTGCGGCTGAGGGCCTGAGGCTGCCCTCGACCCTGGAGGTGTTGACCAGGGCCCATTTTGGGGGGCCTTGGAAGCCCAGTGTAGAATGTTCCAGGTGAGGAATCATGATGGGATTTGTCGTTCGGCAAGGCCTCCCTGGTGGCAGTCAGTGGAGCAGGGAGAGCAAGGTTGGAGGTAGGAGACTTGTGAGTGATGTGGCCACTGTCTCATCAAGATAAAGCCTGAACTAAGGGTGAAAGCTAAGGAGGTCAAGCTGGCACTTGGAGAGTGATGAAGAGTAGTCCAGGGTAGGCCCAGAATTTAAGGGAAAAGATATATATATGTGATAGACTGGATTTGAGTGGGGAAAATAAAAAGTTACCTTTCAGATATCTTGAACTTGAGGTGCTTGTGAGTTTCCAGGTAGACGTTTTCAGTAGAGATCGCCAAGAGGAGTGAGCTCAGGATGAGAGGGAGTGGGGGGAGGCCGCCAGGGCACAGAGCGGACTGCTGTCCAGGCTGGGCAGCAGGAGGACGGGGCTCGCATGCTGGCGAGAGCAGCACAGCTGTCCGAGTGCAGAGCATTGCTGCCGTCCACATCTGCAGGAAGGCGGAAGGGAGCGCACCCGCTGAACTCTGCTCTAACACCTTCTGACTCGGTTCAGCTTTGCCTTTCTTGCGTCCAGCCCTACTACCCCAGTACACCGTCTCCCGAGATAGCCTTGTTTCCATTGCCATGATCTTTGCCTCCCTCAGTTTCTTTGGAGCAGTAAACCTATTCTGGTCTTTCCTCGTGCCCCTTGGCTGACTCCAGTTTGCCCACCTGTCTTGGCGGTGTAAGAAAGTGTGCATTTCAACATTTGGTCGGTCCTCTACTTACATTTTTCAATACAAAAGGCCTTGTAATTGAGTATGGGACAGTCGTCCTGAGACCAAGGAGGCAGATTGCAGCGACTAGCTGACATACTTACTCAGCAGTTCCCGACTCTAAGCTCTGCGTGTCCCTCAGACGCTGAGGACACTGCTGCTCTTTCTGGCACCAGGCACGCTGCCAAAGGGGTAGTGAGGGCCGGGCTCCTGGAGCTCCTGGCTGTCCTCTTCTGTCCTCCCCTCTGTCGGGACGTCCACCCTGGGTTCACCTCCCTGTCTCCACAGGGCCACACCGTGTGTCTTCTAGCCCAGGTAACTTGGGTGATTTGCTGACACCAGGGCTCGTATTGCCTTTCCGGCTAGGCTGGCAGTCAGCTGATAAATACTCATCAGAAAACGCTGCTTTTCCTGGCTTTCAGTCCTCGCCTTGACATCCTCGGCCATCTCCGCGGAGTTTTCACACGCAGGGACACGTAGTCACCTTCCATGGTCTACAGATAAAGGCCTAGAAAGCAAAGCAAAAACCGCGTTTGACTTTGGGGGCCAATCTTGGAGGAGAGGAATTCAGGAAATGGAACGTACAGGGAGCGGTAGCAAAGGAGAGGCAGGAAGATAAAACGGGATCCGGTGGGGGCTCAGTGCACTCGGGTAGCGGGTCAGAGGTGAGGTTTGTCTGGAGCTCCGACATTCTCTCTCAGGTTCGCCTGTGGGAAGAGACTTGATTGCTCTCTGTTTCCAGTCTGTTCTGTGCTCAAAGGCCCTGTTAATTTTCCTCAGGCTTTGCTACCTCTAGGGCTCCCTACTGCCAAAATGTTGTTTTAGCAATTCCTGACCTCCCCTTCCGAAAGATGAAAAATAAGATACTCAATTTCTAAACAAATGTACACAAGCCAGCAGGGTAGGGCCAGACTTTGGAAACCTTAAACAAGAGGCTTGGGAATGTACATCTAGTTTGGGAACATACATCTGCATAAAGCCAAGGGCACAATGATGTTACTCTGGGAAATGCTTACTAAGTATTAGAGAACCGTTTTATTCCCCAGATGAAAAGAGTCACTAATTACCCAAGGATACTGTCAAACACTTGGGCTTGTGCGTGAAACTTGAACTCACTGAGGACAAGGAAGGGAGGGGATGGGGGGAGAGAGTGGGAGACCGGGGCCAGGGATTGAACCTGCAACCCAAGTACATGCCTTTGACCAGGAATTGAACCCAAGACCCTTCGGTGAGTGTGCTGATGCTCTAACCATTGAGCACACTGGCCAGGGCTATGTGTTATCTTTTTGCATTTTGAGTCCTCCAGAAGAGTATATAATGTGCACAGTAGATACTGGATGAATGTGTATATTAATAAACTAATAAATATTGATCAGTGAGTTCACGGCTATGCCCAGTGGGGTCCATTTGAGGTCTCTTGTTTAAGGCTTCCCAAGTCTGGCCCTACCCTGCTAGCTTGTGTACATTTGTTTAGAAATTGGATGTCTTTAAAAAAAATATATGTTTTTATTGATTTTAGAGAGAGGGGAGGGGAGAGGGAGATAGAGATAGAAATATCGATGAGAGAGAAACATTGATTGGTTGTCTCCTGCATGGCCCCCACTAGGGATCAAGCCTGCCACCTGGGCATGTGCCCTGACCACTAATCAACCGGGACCTCTTGGTGCAGGGATGATGCTCAACAACTGAGCCACACTGGCCGGGCTCAGTGTCTTTCGAAGCAAATTTTATTAAATATGTATAGCTCATTGCAGATAGAAATGACTCGATAATACATGGTAAAAGATACAGATTTGTTCTCAGTATGCTGCTGCTCTTCACCTGGTCCTTCGATCTGCTCCTGTGATTAGAGCCTTTGTATTGACATTTCGGTGTCTGACCAACTTCACTTCAGTGTCCGCCACTTGGGATAGTGGCTGCTCGATTGCACAGGAAAGTAACCTTTTTCAGATGCGCAGTAACTGACCTGTTTTTACTCAGAAGGAAACTAAAGATAAGTTTTAGAACAGGTGATATGGAGAAATCAGTATTTCACTAAGATTTATGTGGACTAAAACTTACTTAGTTCGTGTTTTCTGAATGGAGCCCACAGAGCGAATTTGAAGGTCTTCTCACCTTCCCCATTCCAGATACCAGAGGTAGCGACTGTTAAGAATTTTTAGAAAAGAGATTTTCCAATTTTATTTTGTACTCTTAGAAATAAATATGTGTATGTATTTGGATTTTATTTTACAAAAATGGGATCATATATGATGTATACTTTTTAAAATTTTTATCCTTACCCAAGGACATTTTTGCATTTATCTTCAGATAGAGCGGGAGGGAGAGAGGGAGGAAGAGAGAGAGAGAGAAACATCGATGTGAGAGAGACACATCAAGTGGTTGCCACCCACATGACCCCAACACGGCTGGGGGCAAACTGCTACCGAGGTACATGCCCTTAGCGGGAACCAAACCCAGGCCTCTCTGGTCCATAGGCCGACACTCTAACCGCTGCGCCAAACTGGCTAGGGGTGATGTATGCTTTTTGCAACATGTTTTCAAGAAATTTTTTCATATGTGTTTGTGCATATGTGTGTGTGTGTGTATATAAAATCCTGTCATATTTTTAATAGCTGTATGATATTCCATGTGCTAGTCATTTTCTTCACCATGATTCAGGAACACTTAAAAGTCATTGGTTTCGAAATTCACATTTCCTTGTTCATCCCTGAGGTGTGGAGCATCTTTCATGACTTTACTGACCATTCTTCGCATTTCCTTTTATGTGAAGTCTCTGCTTTTCTGTTGGAATGTTCGCTTTAATTTTATCGATACGTGTTTTATAAGACATTTTATCCTGTGTTTATAAATGTTTTTCCCTGGTTAGTCTTTGGTCTTCTAATTTTATGGTGTTTTTGTTATAAGCGGATATGTTTTATTGATTCATTTGTTTCTTTATTTTGGGGGCACTTGAAAAGTAATTAGAAGTCCGAGGGAGCTCTTCTAAACCCGAAATGTCTTGACTGCGCCACAGCTGCCAGCTGCGCCCTCCTGTGCCTTCCTGCGCCCTCCCGGTGCCCCCCTGTGCCCTCCGAGTCTGGGCAGTCTTTCCTTATGCCAGGCTCCGCCTACTCCGCTCGGCCATGCGACACGGGGTGCCGGAGAGGGGCTCGCTTCCAGGGCCTCCCACTGCTGCCTAGCCTGAATATGTTCTTTCACGTTCCTAATTTTCAATGTGACTATAAACATACTAAGTTTTACTTAAATGATTTTATTGAGAAGATTCTCAAAATGAACTATAGAAATGTGTTTGTGTGTGTACACATATAGCTATAAATGAACTTAAGAACTTCCCCCCAAAAAACTGAGCATGAACTTTTTAAAAAAACTCAAAATAAGCTGTGAGGTTGGTAGAAATTAGCCTGTTGATAGTTATAAACAGTTAAGGTTATCTGACCATTAAAACTTCCTTCCTAATTTATTTGATAGTTGTTGTAGTGATAGGATGTATATTTTCTTCAATTTGTTATTTCTATAAATATCATAGTAAAAATAAATTAGGTTAAAAAAGATGCTTAGTCTTAAAACAAAAACAAGACCTGGCTGGTGTGGCTCAGTGGTCGAGCATCAGCCTATGCACTGAGAGGTCACTGGTTCCATCCCCAGTCAGGGCACATGCCTGGGTTGCGGGCTTGATCCCTGGTGGGAGGTGTGCAGGAAGCGACCAGTCGATGTTGATACTTCTCTCTCTCATCAATGTTTCTCTCTCCCTGTCCCTTCCTCTCTCTCTAAAAAAAATCAATGAAAACATTTAAAAAACAAAAACAAGTTTTCTGGTGTATGTTATAGAATCTCCTTGTGATTTGGGGAAAGGCGGAGCATTGGAAGCCTAGTAAATGGCGTTTCAGGGGAGTTACTGATTGTAAACGTCGTAATTAGAATGGAGGTGTGCAGTGCAGACTACATACTGTTGAACACGCTCTGCCCACCGTGATTCTGCATTGTTAAGACAGTCAGCAATCACACGATTATTTTGTCTGTTATTTGGTTGATGTGAGCCTGTCACTTACAAAAGAAAGAACCAGCTATACTCTGCTCTTAGTTTAAGTTGTTTAATTTTAAAGACAAAGTTAAATGTTAGAACTTTTGCATTGCTTTTCCCTAAGGGGCCTAACCTTGCCGTCACCAGAAGCCCTCTTGTCCCTGTGGGCGGGGGGGGGGGGGGGGGGGGGGGGGGGGAGGTCTCCTGCTGCGGATCCAGCCGCCCCGCCTTCGCCTTCCCTCACACTCACGTGGCAGCACGTGGTCGCTGGCACCTCCAGCCCCTCCCCCCGGGCTGGCCTGTTCTCCTGTCCTCTCCACTCTCACTCCCCAGTGGACTCTCTCTCTCTGTGGGTTTAAGTGCTGATGTGTTCCAAATTTCTGCCTCTTGGCGTGATAATTGCCCTGAATTAACATGTCCAGACCTGGTTCCCTGTGGTCTTCTCTGCCTCAGTAAACACCCGGCAGGTCAGGTTGAGCTGCTTGTGCCCACAGCCTTGTGGTCAGCCATCCGTGGCTCATTTCTTTCTCTCAGGCCTCATATCTAATCTGTCAGCAGTCCCTGGCAGCTCTGCCTTCAGAATGTTCTCATAGTCTCAGCACTTGGTCCTGCCAGGCACTCACCTGGGCTTCCAGCGACCTCGTATCAGTCCCTTCCCCATCGCCCACCTTTGCCCTCCCGCAGAGAGACGCCGTCTAAACCTTCGCTGAAGCAATGCGATGCTCCTGCTCAAGCTCACATGCTTTGGCTTCTGCTTACTCAGCGCCCCTTGGCCTGCAGAGCCCAGTGTGACACCCTTTCCAGATGCCCGATGCCATTCCCTCTGCCCCAGCCATGGTGCTCTTGCTGCTGCTCACACAGCCAACCAGGCTCTACCTTGGGGTATCCACACTTGTTCCCCCTGCTTGGAGGGCTTTTTGTTCAAGTGTCCCTCCCACTTACATCCCTCAGGGACTTTTGGGACCTCCACAGTTCAGTTCCCCCTGTGTGTCACCTGTCATTGCTGGGATCCCCTCCTGCTAGAGCATACGTTCCATGAGAACAGATACTATTTTGTTCATTATTTTTCCCCATTGCCTGGAGTTAGGAGGAGGAGGAGGGATGATGGTGATGGTGGTGGTGATTTAATTGGGAATAAAAATGTTCTACCCCTGAGGCTTAATGTCTACTCTCAATCTTCTTTGGCTAATAAATTACAGTTTTAATTTCTCCTTAAAACATTTATTATAGATTGTTATTTCCATATTCCTAAATGTTTAAATTTTTTATGCAGTTCGAAAACATCATTATGAAGTGAACTTTATCTTTGAACTGATTTGTGTCCCAGCTTTGGAAATCTCATCTGTGGTGTTGGCTTTTTTGTTTGTTTGGTTTTTTTTTTAGTCCCTTAAAAATTCTCTCCCTTTCCTTCCTTTCCATTTCTTGAGAATTATCACTGGAATAATGTGAGGAACCTTTGTCCTAAAGAACTCCAAGTAGCTCCTAGCAGACTTGTGTCCTTTCACTGTGGGAGGATCACCTTTGGAGACGCGAGCTCTTCCCTGGCAGCAGGTCCACAGGGGCCTCCTTGAGTTTATGGGTAGCTCTCTTGGTCACATTTCTCTGCGACTCAAGTGCTACAACCAGTCTTATTTCACGTAGTTTCCAAGTCAGCAAGGGCTCGCTACTATCTATGTTTCCTTCAGTTGAATGAGGCCAGAAAGTTTAAGGAATTCATAGTTGCAGACATAGCCAAAGGGCTTCTCTGCCTTACTTTTCTTCTCCCTTTCTTTCTGCCGAGAAATAAACACTAACTTGAAGTTGGTAAATGATAGTTGATTTATTTTAACGGTTCTGTAGTATTCCATCATGCAAATGAACCAGAGCGTATTTATCTCGACTCTTATCTAGGGACGATCTGGTCGTTTATGTGTTCACAGTATTCCAGTGTGGATTCAATGGACACCTTTGTCCGAGGTTCCTTCTGCACTAGTGAAAAGTTTCAGGTGGATGCTCAGTGCAGTTTCTTGGTCCTGGGCCGTGCACAGATTCTGATTTACCAGCATCTGCCACGTTGGTCTTTGAGATGTTACACCAACATACATTCCCGGTTTCAGAGTTTGCCACACCCTCTCTGTATTCAGATTGTTTTATGAACTGGAAGATACGGAATAATAATCATTTGTATTACCCTGGTTTCAGTGAGTGAATACATTTTCTTATGATTATGGTCATTCTGATTTTTTCTCTTTGAATCGCCTGTTTATATATTTTGTCTGTCTTTTTTCCAGTGATAATGTTTGGAAAAATCATTGTCTTTTTCTAGTTCATTTGTAGGAATTATTATAAATACTGATTACTAATTTTTTATACATCATGTGTTTTGCGAATGTTTTTGTTTATGGATGTTCACTTTTTACAGTGTATTTTGAAATGTGGTTGGTTCATCAGGTTTTACTTTTTTTGATGAATATGTTCCATGTTTTATTTTAAAAGTTTAACACTTTGACTTTTTGCATTCAGTCCGCGTCCCCCGTGCAACCCGATGCCCAGTGCCAGGCCCTGAGAAGTCTGTCCTGGACGCTTGTTTTTCTGGTTTCCTCTTGGATTTTCCCTTTCCCACTTAAACTCAGCAGTGTATTTCAGCGAATGTTTGTTTCGTATTATCTGTTGTAGTAGAATGGTTTAGTCCACCATATTGCTGGCCCTGGCTGTGTTACGGCCTCATGTTCATGCACCAGGGTGAGAGGAGGGGTCGCTTAGTGGGTAAAAGACTGGCCTCTTGTTTCAAATGCCTGAGCAGGAATTCTAGCCCCAGGGTTAGCTGTGGGATCATGGTGCTGTGATCTTCCTCAGGCACTTCATCACCTGAAGGCCGGAAAGGAATAGTAGCTGCCTTACAGGGTCGGCAGAGTTGAAGCCCACGGTGCAGAAAAGCACTGAGCACAAGGGACGGGTTTGGGGGCACGTTAGGGGATGTTGCTGTTGTGTTGTGTTATCATCATCGTCTGTTTTTTCTCTCTTCCCCTTGTTCTGTTTGCTGTAGCAGAACACCTTACTTGTTCATCTCAGGACAGATTTATAACCATCTGCTTAACCTTGCACCAGTTGATGTCATTTGTGAGGGAGGGGCAGTTTCCAACAGGAGGAGGGGTCAGTGTTGTGTGTTTTAGGTTGATGGTGCCTTCCATGCCTTACACTGAAAAAATCTGACTGTGCTGTTTCTTATTTTGCGTGCAGTTATATCTATAAACGCTAATATCTTCAAAAGTATATTTAAATGAAATTTTATGAATAATAATAACTTAATATAAAAACAGAATCAATGACTTTGAGGTACATTTCCTGGAACCTAATACTTACCATATTTCTGTATCTTTGTCTTTACAAAGGTTCTTGCCTATGATGCATTTCATTAATTATCTAAAGAATCTATTCCAGAATGTACTTTTCTTTAGTTTATATATGTATGTGTTAGCTTGGGGCACTTATTTAATAGTTTGGAAGATTCTCGAATAGGGGTTGGAAGTGTTGGCTAGTGAATAGAATGTGTGAGTGACATTAGGTGACAGTGTCCTGCAGGGCTGCCTCTTTATGACAATTCTCCTGTGCAGTTATGTGAGAAAACTTCCCACTGCACAGCGAGCCTGTCTGGTCTGTGCCATTGGCTCTTGTCCCTTTTCTAAATCTGTGCCATTGAAAAGCCTCTGAGCAACAGGGCTCTGGTCCAAAGTCCCTGTGTTGATTTATGCAGCTTACCTTTTTGTTTTCCTCTTGCCTGGTACCAAGGGACATTCCAGGCTGCTCTGGTCATTTGATAATGCAGAAAGCGAAACAGGAAGTGTGGTCAGGAGGTACTGGTTGGCATCAAGTGTGCAGTTCAGGATCACTTGTGATGCTCAGGGGAGAATGTCGTCACCTGCACCACAACAATGTTTCTTAATTTTATAAATCCTCACCGAGGTATGTTCTTACTGATTTTTAGAGAGAGAGGAAGGGGGGAGAGAGAGAGAGAAAAACATTGGTATGAGAAACATGGATTGATTGCCTCCTGTACTCCCGACTGGGGATCAAATCCACAGCCTAGGTGCATGCCCTGACCAGCAGTCAAACCTGCAGCTTTTTGGTGTGCGGGACGACACTCCAACCAGTTGAACCCCCTGGCCAGGGCTGAACCATGTTTTGTTCAGTTTGTGAAATCCCAGTGAGGAGGCAGTGCTGCTTGTACCGCTGCTGTTGTGCCCTCTGTCCAAATCTTTGCTTCCGTTTCTTCTGTCCATCCTGTCCCAGCCCCCTCAAGTGTCTTGTGTAAGACATGAAAAGCCTTAGGATATAAGAGGACTGGAAAAACTGCTCGTCTTAAATCCACTTCTATTTGTTTGCTAATGTAGGCCTGTAGTAGAGATTTGAAGATATTTTTAATTTAGACAAGTTCCTAGAATCTTATTTTTTAAATCAAAATAGGTTTGAGTACTGTGAATTAAATTTTTGGTATGCTCAAAAATATAAATGAAAGCATTTTGAATGTAGGAAGCTTCTTTTAATCAGCTGACATGGTTTGAGTGTTTACTTTGACGGGAAAGTCTCTGTGAGCACAGTCACTAGGTAGCTATTAGTTTGTGCACACAGGGTGTGGTACATTATCCTTGTTCAACCTTAGAGACTTGTTCTGTTTTAGAAACTTCTTTTTAATATTTTATATATTTAAAGGAGAATCTCAGTGCAGATTTAAGAAGCAGGTTATAAAAGCGAGTTTTTCATTTTATTCCTTGGATTTGCTTTTGATTATTCTAAGATTGGGGCTAAATTCAGGAACATGGTTATTTCCTTTGAACAAGAAGGCATTTAGCATTTTTATATATCTTGATTTGGTCAGTCAGATCATTGGAATGCTTTGAACTTTTGGACATGGTTATATTTCAAAAATAAAGTTATAAATGTGCAGTGTCATTTTTTCTACAAAGCTTGATATTTTGCATTTTTCACATACATAAGTACCTGTACTTTTAGTATATGCTTGGTTGTTTTTTGCTTTTGTATTTTCTTTGCTAGAGATAGGGTTGTACCTTTCAAACAAGCCCTTCTGAAGTGTGAGCACTTGAGAACTTGCAGGCGGGAAGTGACCTTTGTCATCAAGTGCCTTAGTTGTGGTGAGGCTTTTATATAACAGGAACAACGTAGTAACCACAGACCCCGGGAAATAAATAGTAGCCTCTCGTTTTATAGACAGGAAATGAGAGAACTCTGATGTCTTGCTCACAGCCGCAGGAGATTGTAACGAATTGTGGCCATTTCCAAGGTCCCGCCTCCCTGTCTCTGCCCCTCACACCCTTGCTGCTTGCTCGTGCGAGCCAGAGCCTGGGCTTCTGTGCTCACTCCTTATCTGTCCACGGGCCAAGTTTCTGGAATTTTTTTCTGGAGCATCGGAATTATTATGAAAATAGGTTTATTTTATATTGAATAATACTTAGTTTGTAATTGTAATGTGATTATTTTCACTTCAAACATTTTTAATAAGAAAATTTTCAAACATAGATGAAACTCACTTATATAAACCATCCCCAGAAATAATTTTCAAAGTTTTTTATTCTTAATTTATTATTTTTTGTTGTTTTATTTATTTACTTATTATTTTTTTTTATCCTCACCTGAGGACATTTTTCCATTTTTTGTTCAGCTAGAGTGGGAGGGCGAGAGAGAGAGAAACATCGACGTGAAAGGGACACATCGAGTGGTTGCTACCTGCACAACCCAATGAGGGCCGGGGACAAACTGCAACCGAGGTACATGCCTTAGTGGGAACCGAACCCGGGTCTCTCTGGACTGCAGGCTGATCTAACCGCTGAGCCAAACCGGCCAGGGCTGTTTTTTGTTGTTTTAGCTAAACTGTTTTAAAGCAAAAGCTGAAAACTAACATGTTATTTCTCCTCTACCTTACTATGCATCTCAAAAAATCTAACAAGAATGCAGTAATTCTACAACAAATTAACCATAGTCCTGTTATTATGTAATATGTAGCCCTTACTCATATTTCCCTCTTTCTTTCAAAAATGTATTTTTACAGTTAATGTATTTGAATCAGGATCCAAACAAGGTTCACACGTTGTATTTTGTTCTCTTGTGTCATTTTTAATCTTGCCCCTCGCTCACCCTTTTTATTTCCTGTCATAGACTTGCCGGGAAAACCTGACTCGCTTTTCTTGTGCAGCGTCCCCGTTCTGGGCGCGCCTTCCCCCCAGAGGTGGTGGTGGTGATGTTTGACTTGTTTCGGTGGCTTCAAAGCCTTGTTTGGACTCAGGTCCAGCTGTTTGACCAGGATGCTTGCTAAGTGGTGCAGCGTGTGCCCTGTGGCGTGGGTAGGAGCCCAGTGGGAGGCGGAGCTGTGGCAGCCTGCACCGTTCGTGCGGCCTTCACTGCTTTAGCAGCAGGGCAGCCTGTCTGTGCTGACACTGCTGGCCGGTGAGCTTCGGGTTTCAAGGCAGGTTCTCGCTCTCTTTGCGGTGAGACTGGAAAGGGAACTGTTTTGGGGTGGATGCTGTGCAATTCCATTCATAGCACCGGCACAGCTCAGTGGATAGCAGTGACGTCATTGTGTGTGTTGGAAGGTTTCCAGGTTTGTAGATCAAGCAAGTGGATTAGCTATAACGTATGTGGACTTTATCAAGGAATTCAGCAATGTCTTGCATCATATTCTGTGTTTAAAGGCTGGATTGAAGCACAATTAGAATGATTAGGAAGCAGTCGATCAGTTAGTTGTACTCAGAGGCTGTTGTTTAAAGGGTAGTGCCCCGCTGACAAGTGGTGTTATTTGGTGGACTGATGTGCAAATAGCTCAAGAATTTCAATTTTACTGGAACCTAGTTTGAATCAACAATATTAAGTGGTCACCAAAAAGCGAATATAATTTTAAATTGCATTAATTACAGGTATAGTATTGGAATTAGCAGTAGACTCGAAGCTGGTCACTGGATTTTGTGATTAATTCTGAAAACTGTCTCAGGCTGGGAGGATAGAACAGGCATGTGTGCACGAGAGAAGAGAACAAAAAGCAGGCGGGTTTCGAATCATGTTGAAAGAACTAGCTAGAGTTAGGATGGTATTCTGAAGAGGTGCTAGACCTGGTTTGGACCCCTGGCCCTCCCCCAGGACAGTTGCGTCCAGAGGCACTTTTGGTTGTCACAACTGGGTGGATGCTACTGGCATCCAGTGTACAGAGGCAGGGGATGTTCCGGGCATCCCTCAGCTCTCACAACAAAGAATTCTCCAGTCCAGTTGTCCGAGTGCTGAGGATGAGAGATTGTACCAAGTCTGACCTGGTTTAACTGAGATCCACAGTAAGGAAAGAATCACCTTTTACCTTGTAGCCCAGGGTGTATACAGAAGTAACTTCCATGTGTACATGAAATTAAATTCCATGAGCCAGTTCTTGTCCTGTTTCCTTACCCAGGGTGTCCTGTACCTAGCAGAAATCCATATCTCTCTACTCCACTTCATTAATAACTTGGAATAAAATGATCATAAGCCACAGTTTGAATATAGGTCTAAATGATACCAATGAGTAAAATTAAGCCCAGTTGGTAAAGCTGTATGAAATGAATTTTGTTTTTGTGGGAGGCAGTACTTTCTAACTGCCGAGCTGCCTGGAGAAAGGATACATTGTTTGTTCAGTGGGATGGTGGGTTCAGCATCCCTGGAGGTTGTACGGGGTGGGGGTGGGGGGGCTTAACTCCAGGTCTGGTAACAGATTTTGTGGGGTCTTTGCACATGGATGAGAAAATTATTACACCTTTATTTTCAGTAAATAAACTTTTATTAACTTCTAGCTGAAATTTAGCATTTTTACCACTTACGAGTTCATACTCATATCTATTTCATTGTTAGAGTTGTGTGAACCAATTCTAGATCTTGTTTAATATGTTGATAAGAGCACTTATATTACTATATCAAGTTTTAATATTGTAATAATTATGCTTTAGTGGAATTGTTCCTTTTGTAATGCTTTGTATTTTTTTTTTAATATGTTTTTATTGATTTTTTTTAAGAGAGAGAGGAAGGGAAACAGAGATAGAAACTCCCAGGTGAGAAACATCCATTGGCTGCCTCCTGCACGCCCCCTACTGGGGATTGAGCCCACAACCTGGGCATGTGCCCTGGCTGGGAATCGAACTGGGACCTCTCAGTCCATGGGATGCTGCTCAGTCCACTGAGCCACACTGGCCGGGCGGAGCTCTGAATCTCTACACTAGTTATCTGATAAAGTATTCCATACAAAGCAAATTCACTTATTTTATTTTTTACAGAAAACTCTTTCATAGTTTGGAAATCAGATGTTTATAAGGTAATGTAATTAGTGCTGTTAGAACACGGTATATATAAATGTTGAGTCACTGTTGTACACTTAACTGAAACAATATTGTATGTCAACTATAAATTAAAATAAATAAATTTTAAGAAAAATAGTTTATAGGAACTCTCAACCTATAGAAATGGGGAGTAGGGGAAAGAGTTGGGAAAAGTCCCTTGGGAATGAACATTATGGGAAAAGTAAGCCTTAGCCTGGTGAAGATATTTGACAGTTGTTATTTTTTTTAAGCTTTCAGAAATACTATTTTTTTCTGTACACGTTTTAGATAATAAATTACATATAATTTTAAAGAGTATTCTTAAAGTACTTACTAGTGTTTAAAAAATAGTGTTTATACAAAGATTCCAAACACCCATATTTAGGTATTTCTTCTGCTACTCTATTAACACTCAGAAGTTATTTCTTTCTTTCTTTTTTTTTTTTTTTAAAGAGAGTCAAATGGCTGTTGTCTGGTCGGTGGTTTATGTACTAGTAACCTGTGTGTGCGCGTGTGCGTGTATGTGTGCGTGAGCGCACGTGTGTAAAGAAGAGGTCCGCCCTGTTGACAGCTGTCCTTTGGTGGAGTGGGAATGGCGGTTACCTGTCTGAAGTTCGCATCGGTGTGCTCCAGGCTAGGGAGTGGATTTCCAGGAAGTGCTGACCACGGTGAGAAGAACAGTGAATTGGACTCGGTGGCCTCTTTAGGCTCAGAACAGATGTTCCTGACCCGCTCGAGCTCAGGAGACGGATTGCCTTAGAGAGTTTCTCCTCGAGTGGGTGTGAAGGCCCATGGTGACCAGTTTCATTACTTCATGAGATACTGATGAAGCACAAAGAAAATCTCCATTTTTAATTTTTTGCTTCTTGCATTGGCTTTCTAGTAATTTCGTAATAGAGTCTTCTGTCCTGTGGGTTTTTTTCCTTTGGCCTGTTGTATTCTTTATGATAAACATTGAAAGTTGTCATTAAATCAACCCCAAGAAGTGTTCCATTTCTGTTGTAATAATCACTGGTGACTGTGTTTCTCAGGGAAAAGCTTATGCAAAGGTAAATATATAAGTTTAGGGAAAAAAGAAACTTGTTGTCCCGTGAGGAAAATAGACGGTAAAGAAAGGAAGCAGGTGATGTGGTATTGCCTGCTCCCTCCTTTGGTTGAGTCCCTGCTGTGAGCACCCGGAGCCCTGTTCTGATGGAGGGCAGGCAGCCGCCCTCCACCTGCCCCGCGGGCCTTCCTCAGGCTGTGCCGCAGCTGCGCTTCCTGGAGGTCTGCAGGGCCTGCGCCACGCTCCACCGCCACGCTCCACCGCGCACTGTCTGTGGGCAGTTTGTTACCGCACTGAGGAGGGACTGCTTGTTTTTAAGGAAACATTTGTCTTTGTGAAATTATAACTGTTGGCTACAACACTATCAAATATTAGCCCTGTCATCGAGACCTCATGGCTGTTTCTAGAAAAGTATAGCTTTGTTTTTAGAGTTCTTACCAGTTGCAATCAGACAGCCGGTTCTGGGAGACTCGGATTCTGTTCTGGACTGCTTTCTCTGCGCAGCCTGGCAGTGGGGACCGATGGGGAGACTCGGATTCTGTTCTGGACTGCTTTCTCTGCGCAGCCTGGCGGTGGGGACCGATGGGGAGACTCGGATTCTGTTCTGGACCGCTTTCTCTGCGCAGCCTGGCGGTGGGGACCGATGGGGAGACTCGGATTCTGTT
The DNA here is from genome assembly GCF_014108415.1 of Molossus molossus. Lineage (NCBI taxonomy): Eukaryota > Metazoa > Chordata > Mammalia > Chiroptera > Molossidae > Molossus > Molossus molossus. The sequence goes on from NW_023425402.1 coordinate 111,512,375, forward strand.
CTGGACTGCTTTCTCTGCGCAGCCTGGCGGTGGGGACCGATGGGGAGACTCGGATTCTGTTCTGGACTGCTTTCTCTGCGCAGCCTCGTGGTGGGGACCGATGGGGAGACTCGGATTCTGTTCTGGACTGCTTTCTCTGCGTGCAGCCTCGCGGTGGGGACCGATGGGGAGACTCGGATTCTGTTCTGGACCGCTTTCTCTGCGCAGCCTGGCGGTGGGGACCGATGGGGAGACTCGGATTCTGTTCTGGACTGCTTTCTCTGCGCAGCCTCGTGGTGGGGAACGATGGGGAGACTCGGATTCTGTTCTGGACTGCTTTCTCTGCGCAGCCTCGCGGTGGGGACCGATGGGGAGACTCGGATTCTGTTCTGGACCGCTTTCTCTGCGCAGCCTGGCGGTGGGGACCGATGGGGAGACTCGGATTCTGTTCTGGACCGCTTTCTCTGCGCAGCCTCGTGGTGGGGACCGATGGGGAGACTCGGATTCTGTTCTGGACTGCTTTCTCTGCGCAGCCTGGCGGTGGGGACCGATGGGGAGACTCGGATTCTGTTCTGGACTGCTTTCTCTGCGCAGCCTCGTGGTGGGGAACGATGGGGAGACTCGGATTCTGTTCTGGACCGCTTTCTCTGCGCAGCCTCGTGGTGGGGACCGATGGGGAGACTCGGATTCTGTTCTGGACTGCTTTCTCTGCGCAGCCTCGTGGTGGGGAACGATGGGGAGACTCGGATTCTGTTCTGGACTGCTTTCTCTGCGCAGCCTCGTGGTGGGGACCGATGGGGAGACTCGGATTCTGTTCTGGACTGCTTTCTCTGCGTGCAGCCTCGCGGTGGGGACCGATGGGGAGACTCGGATTCTGTTCTGGACTGCTTTCTCTGCGCAGCCTCGTGGTGGGGAACGATGGGGAGACTCGGATTCTGTTCTGGACTGCTTTCTCTGCGCAGCCTCGTGGTGGGGAACGATGGGGAGACTCGGATTCTGTTCTGGACTGCTTTCTCTGCGCATCCTCGTGGTGGGGAACGATGGGGAGACTCGGATTCTGTTCTGGACTGCTTTCTCTGCGCAGCCTCGCGGTGGGGACCGATGGGGAGACTCGGATTCTGTTCTGGACTGCTTTCTCTGCGCATCCTCGTGGTGGGGAACGATGGGGAGACTCGGATTCTGTTCTGGACTGCTTTCTCTGCGCAGCCTCGCGGTGGGGACCGATGGGGAGACTCGGATTCTGTTCTGGACTGCTTTCTCTGCGTGCAGCCTCATGGTGGGGACCGATGGGGGAGACTCGGATTCTGTTCTGGACTGCTTTCTCTGCGCAGCCTCGTGGTGGGGACCGATGGGGAGACTCGGATTCTGTTCTGGACTGCTTTCTCTGCGTGCAGCCTCATGGTGGGGCCGATGGGGGAGACTCGGATTCTGTTCTGGACTGCTTTCTCTGCGCAGCCTCGTGGTGGGGACCAATGGGAGCGCACACCGTCGTGAGGAGCCCGGGGAGAGGCCTCTGCGTGTGAGCACCTGCTGGGTGCCAGGTGGTGGCTGGATGCTCTAATACAGGGTGTCTCGAAAATGTACACACAAAAGACGTGTAACTATAAAGCCAGTGTTTATTAATATATGTTCTATTTTCAAAATGTGATGGGATCTACGACACCCTGTGTACATGTTCTGAGGACACCCTGTATGTTTACTCTTCCAGACATGCTTATTGTTCGAGGACATTCCAGCTCCATCATGTTAAACTCAGGGACGAAGCTGTTAATTGAAATGCCAGCTTATTTTTGTCCTGCTGCCAACCCCAGGGAGTCCACTATGGTGTGGAGTGGACAAGCTCAGAGATGACCAGGCGCTGTGTGGAGTAGGGCCGAGCTCCCAACTCCAGCTTGAGCTTCCAGAACGCAGTATCTGAAGCCAGTTCTGGCCAAGTGGGCGGGCGTGACAGGTCATGGCTTCTCTGAATTTCAGACTTCTTTTTCTTACTCATCCTTCCACTTATTTCTTCTGGAACTCCTCTTGTCCCTATTCTAAAAAGAGAAAAACATTGTATCCAACGCCCTTCACACGATGAGTGGCTGTTGAGGAGGAGGCAGCAGAGTGTGGAGGTTGAACATCTGCGGTTCCGGGGCAGTGAAGGCGGTGCGTGTGCCCGTGTGTGCCTGCAGCGAGGACACCTACTGCTTGGACCTCTCTTCCTCCTTGCTCGGTAGGGATGCACTAGTGCCCGCCGCGTGTGGGAGTCGGAGGCCGACCTCAGTGTCTGGCGCCGGAAGGCTTCACTACGTTAGCTGCACTTACTGTGTCTGGGTTTGGCCACCGCACCCCCAGTGTTTAGGGTGAGGAACTTGATTTTATCAGTCTCCTCGGATTTGATCAAAGCACACCAGCCAAACTTACGATTGGCTGAATATTTGAACAGAATACTAATTTGTCAATATATTAAGGGAATAGTCTAGGGACAACTATATTCAGCTATTCCTGAGAGATGTTACAGTAATCAGGCAAACTAAACTGATAATTATTTATAAAAATAAACACTTATGTAGTCAAGTGAAATCGTACCAAAGATAGCTTTTATGGGCTGTCTTTAGGTTTACTGGAGGGGAGTAGAAATGTTCTCTGTTGACAAGAGAGCGGTTGCTTGTTGGACGCTATCCTTGGGTTACTCTTTTTCAGTTTGTCTCAGCTTGTATGTGAGCTGAAGCCCGTGAGCGGTGGCGACGCTGTTCGCGGGCTCCTTTTACCTGTGAAGGGAGTGTCCACACCTGGGGCCCCCTGAGGGCAGTGTCCACACCCGGGGGCCCCCTGAGGGCAGTGTCCACACCCGGGGGCCCCTGAGGGCAGTGTCCACACCCGGGGGCCCCCTGAGGGCAGTGTCCACACCCGGGGGCCCCCTGGGGGCAGTGTCCACACCCGGGGCCCCCTGAGGGCAGTGTCCACACCTGGGGGCTCCCTGAGGGCAGTGTCCGCACCCGGGGCCCCCTGAGGGCAGTGTCCACACCCGGGGGCCCCCTGAGGGCAGTGTCCACACCCGGGGCCCCCTGAGGGCAGTGTCCACACCCGGGGCTCCCTGAGGGCAGTGTCCACACCCGGGGGCCCCCTGGGGGCAGTGTCCACACCCGGGGGCCCCCTGGGGGCAGTGTCCACACCTGGGGGCCCCCCTGGGCAGTGTCCGTACCCGGGGGCCCTTTGAGGGCAGTGTCCACACCTGGGGGCCCCCCTGAGGGCAGTGTTCGTACCCGGGGGGCCCCCTGAGGGCAGTGTCCACACCCGGGGGCCCCCTGGGGGCAGTGTCCACACCCGGGGCCCCCTGAGGGCAGTGTCCACACCTGGGGGCTCCCTGAGGGCAGTGTCCGCACCCGGGGCCCCCTGAGGGCAGTGTCCACACCCGGGGGCCCCCTGAGGGCAGTGTCCACACCCGGGGCTCCCTGAGGGCAGTGTCCACACCCGGGGGCTCCCTGAGGGCAGTGTCCACACCCGGGGGCCCCCTGGGGGCAGTGTCCACACCCAGGGGCCCCCTGGGGGCAGTGTCCACACCTGGGGGCCCCCCTGAGGGCAGTGTCCGTACCCGGGGGCCCTTTGAGGGCAGTGTCCACACCCGGGGGCCCCCTGGGGGCAGTGTCCACACCCGGGGGCCCCTGAGGGCAGTGTCCACACCCGGGGGCCCCCTGGGGGCAGTGTCCACACCTGGGGGCCCCCCTGAGGGCAGTGTCCGTACCCGGGGGCCCTTTGAGGGCAGTGTCCACACCCGGGGGCCCCCTGAGGGCAGTGTCCACACCCGGGGGCCCCCTGGGGGCAGTGTCCACACCCGGGGGCCCCCTGAGGGCAGTGTCCGGGGAGTGTCCGCACCCGGGGGCCCCCTGAGGGCAGTGTCCGGGGAGTGTCCGCACCCGGGGGCCCCCTGAGGGCAGTGTCCGCACCCGGGGCCCCCCTGAGGGCAGTGTTTGTACCCGGGGCCCCCCTGAGGGCAGTGTTTGTACCCGGGGCCCCCCTGAGGGCAGTGTTCGTACCCGGGGGCCCTTTGAGGGCAGTGTCCGTACCCGGGGGCCCCCTGAGGGCAGTGTCCACACCCGGGGGCCCCCTGGGGGCAGTGTCCACACCCGGGGGCCCCCTGAGGGCAGTGTCCACACCTGGGGGCCCCCCTGAGGGCAGTGTCCGTACCCGGGGGCCCTTTGAGGGCAGTGTCCACACCCGGGGGCCCCCTGAGGGCAGTGTCCACACCTGGGGGCCCCCTGAGGGCAGTGTCCGGGGAGTGTCCGCACCCGGGGGCCCCCTGAGGGCAGTGTCCGCACCCGGGGCCCCCCTGAGGGCAGTGTTCGTACCCGGGGGGCCCCCTGAGGGCAGTGTTCGTACCCGGGGGGCCCCCTGAGGGCAGTGTTTGTACCCGGGGGGCCCCCTGAGGGCAGTGTTTGTACCCGGGGGCCCCCTGAGGGCAGTGTTTGTACCCGGGGCCCCCTGAGGGCAGTGTTCGTACCCGGGGGCCCCCTGAGGGCAGTGTTCGTACCCGGGGGCCCCCTGAGGGCAGTGTTCGTACCCGGGGGGCCCCCTGAGGGCAGTGTTTGTACCCGGGGGGCCCCCTGAGGGCAGTGTCCGCACCTGGGAACTCCGAGGGTGGTTGAGGACGTGGCCTCCGCTGCCCTGCCTGCCTCTGTCGATGCCTTATCACGTTGGGGTTCTCGCCGATCCTGCCATTGCCTCCCAGACACACGACGTGTCTATTGCTTTCAGATTGGGTAGTTTGGAATTGTCTTTTGATAATTCTCAGAGAAACTGGTGCTTTCGTGTCTTTGGGGACATGTCGATATATATAGCTATTTCATTCTCAACACAAATGATGTAAAACTAGTCTTTTGGCAAAACGATTGAGTTCCCTGGAGGCTAATTTGCCGTTTGGTTTAACTTACTCTATAAGGCTGAGCCTTGGGAGGAGCCAGGGTAGTTTTCCCAATTAACATTTGAGACTGTTACGTGTAATAAAAAGATGATTTCAGGGTGGTAGTGGTGAGAGTCTCAGAGTCTTGGGATACAAATATGACTCCCACAATAAAACGTAAATGTACATGAGTAAATTTGTGAGTAATTTTTGTTTTTGAAAGTGCTATTTCAGGGGCCTCTGGAGGAGGCAGTGAGTGGTGAGTAAAGCAGAAATGAGGACTTGACCGGCTGCAGGAGGTGGGCAGTGGCGGGGAGCATGGGGTGGAGAAGCGCTGGGCAGCGGTGCCAGAGCGGGCTCCGCAGGGCCTGGCACAGCGCACGGCTGTCCCTGCTGCTAGCTGGGGCTCGCACACCTCGCAGTGGAGGAGCCTCTTGCGGTGCTGCTGCGTGCAGGGTTTAGGCTGCCAGGGGACTCAGGTAGGAACACTGAACAGGGATCAGCTTCACTTTCCTTGCAGCTGACCCAGGCTGCACAGAGGCAGGTATATTACTGGGAGAGACCAGAGAAGGACTCCTGCTAATGGAGTTTCCGTTTTGCTGACTCATTAAGCTTTCTCTGATCTCACCCTGTGACCAGGGCCCTGTTTCAACCCAGAGTCTGGGATTCATGGCATTTTTCTAACACACATGCTCACTTTCCTTGTGTTTTTCCTGGGCCTGTGGGAAACGGGAGGGTTACCTGCCTAATGGTCGGACAGGGACTAGGCAAGCAGAACAAGCTCCGGACTGCAGTGTGCCTCTGTCTCATTTCTCATGTGATGTCCATGTTGTGTATGTAGTTAGCCCCGTTCTTATATCCCATTTTTCATATTTTTCTTCAAACAAACACTTGTTAGGTCATAATTATCAGCAGAGAACAAGCTAGTGGATGGGGGAAGCAGAGAAAAGCTTAACTGATAGGCTTGGGGCCCTGTGGGTGGACTGACATCCGAGAGCAGGGGCCACAGGAGAGAGTGAGGAGGGGCGGCTGTGCTGGGGAGAGTGGGGGGCTGGCTGCGTGGAAGGGATGGGGGAGGAGAGCAGCGAGTCTGTGCCCATGCTAGAGGCAGGGAGAGTGGGGGGCTGGCTGCGTGGAAGGGACCTCGTGGTGGACCGGTGTGATGGGGGAGGAGAGCAGCGAGTCTGTGCCCGTGCTAGAGGCAGGGAGAGTGGGGGGCTGGCTGCGTGGAAGGGGTGGGGGAGGAGAGCAGCGAGTCTGTGCCCATGCTAGAGGCAGGGAGAGTGGGGGGCTGGCTGCGTGGAAGGGGTGGGGGAGGAGAGCAGCGAGTCTGTGCCCATGCTAGAGGCAGGGAGAGTGGGGGGCTGGCTGCGTGGAAGGGACCTCGTGGTGGACCGGTGTGATGGGGGAGGAGAGCAGCGAGTCTGTGCCCGTGCTAGAGGCAGGGAGAGTGGGGGGCTGGCTGCGTGGAAGGGACCTCGTGGTGGACTGGTGTGATGGGGGAGGAGAGCAGCGAGTCTGTGCCCGTGCTAGAGGCAGGGAGAGTGGGGGGCTGGCTGCGTGGAAGGGACCTCGTGGTGGACTGGTGTGATGGGGGAGGAGAGCAGCGAGTCTGTGCCCGTGCTAGAGTGGCTCAGGAGTTAGAAATGGCCCTGCTAGAACTCGGGGCCCTTCCCTCTCATCCCCAGATGAGGGGTGACCCAGCAAACGAGAACAGATGCCCAGCCCGTGGGATACAGGCTCTTAGGGTCCTTGGTCATATAGCAAAGAACCTGAAACTCACGAGCTCCACCTAAATAAACTGCATTTTAATTGATTAAAAAGGAAAACAATCACAATGGGAAGAACATTGCATAATACATGGGCTGTAGCCTGCCTTAGAGTATATCCTTTTGACTGGAGTTCCATTGTTACTTTCTCTAGAAGTAAGGTATTGAGAATAGTCTAGATTGCGTTTGGTGATTTTGGAGCAAATCATTTATATTGAAAATTAGTTACAGTTATATTCTGCAAAAGTTGAGTTTCCATTTATTCACACACATGGCAGGAATGAGGCTGACATTCCCCCTCGCTGTCAGCTGGACATGTCAGCTGGATGGAGCTCAGGGCAGACAGCTGGGCTGAGTTCACGGGTCTGGGGCTTACAGCTGGGCTTGGCACAGACCTGCTTGAGCAGGACGCTGAGACTGAGTTTTAATGACACATCTTGGAAGCAGGGTTCACGGTAGAGCCTGCTCAGCTGGGCTGTTGTGAGGATGTGCTGAGACAGTGCACCTGCAGCGAACCTGGCACTTGCTGAGCAGTCAGTAAGGTTGGCTGTCACCAATGCCAGCTGCGCTGCCGCCACCTTCCCCGAGACGAGGGAGGTCGAGGGACCCACAGAACTTGTCCCATGTCACAGGACTCAGTTTGAAGACGAAAATCCCATGTCTCTTAGTTTCTGTCTCAGATGTTTCAGATAATGAAACATTTTTAATAAGTGGTGCATTGCCCTGGCCAGGTGGCTCAGTTGGTTGGGGCATCGTCTTGTACACCAGAGGTGGCGGGTTCGGTTCCCAGTCAGGGCACATTCCCAGGTCGAAGGTTTGATCCCCCATCGGGGCGCTTATGAGAGGAAACCAACCGATGTTTATCTCTCTCTCTAAAATCAAGAAAACATGTCCTCTGATAAGGATTTAAAAAAATGGTGAATTGCCTTTTTCATTTATTGGTGTTACAGAAAACGGAACTTTTCATAATGTTGTTTTTCCAAAAACGTATCATTTTGTTTTCTTTTAGGATTTGGAGTTCCATGGAGTGATGAGGTTTTATTTTCAAGATAAAGCTGCTGGAAACTTTGCAACAAAGTGTATCCGGGTGTCGAGCACTGCCACCACTCAGGACGTCATCGAGACACTGGCCGAGAAGTTCCGGCCCGACATGCGCATGCTGTCTGCTCCCAAGTACTCGCTGTACGAGGTGCACGTCAGTGGAGGTCGGTGAGCTCGGCTTCCTGCCCGTGGGCCCGCTTCTCCGGGAGGCCGAGGGCAGGGAGGGCGGCGGAGCCTCTGCGTGTCTGGGCCGGGCCTCTGCCCTGCCCATGTGCTATTGGAGGTGGGATGAGAGCACTTGTCCGTGTGCTGTTTCCCCAAAGGGAAGGTACATGGCCTTGCCCAAGTAAGGTCACCCCTCACCTCTGGGGCTGCAGATACTGAAGACCAGCGCCATTGCTTTCGGAGAAACAGTTTCTGTGGCTCGTGTGTGTAGAATATGATAACACAGCTAATTATAACCAGTTCAGTGTGCGCTGAGTCATCGGCCTCCCTGTCATGTCCTGTGACGTGGACAGCATATTTCCATCGCTGTTTGGGGAGACGGCGTCTTGAGGAAGCTCTCGCGTAGTGATTTCTCCTGTTTAGATATCCGAAGTATCTGAGAATGTTCTGTACATCTACCCAGTGACTGATTAGACACTTACAAATTTATGAGACTTAAGAATTTGTGTTTAATCACCTGTAAAAAAAAACTAATGAATGCAGCAAAGAAAGGATTACATGTAACACAAACCTAATTTGAATACTTGCTAAATTCTATCCACAAATCCTTCTGAATATATACACATACATATATATTTTTTTACTTCAAAAGTATAGCTTTCTTTGTAAATTTGAAATTGGGCAAACTTTTTTTGTAATTGTGGAATGCAAGTATGACCAAGCACTTTTCCCCAGTAGCATGCAATTTAGGACCTAATTGTTCATTACTTTCCTGCGATCATGTGGTATCACCTGCATAAAAACACCAGCACTGCACTTGGCAGGCCAGGGGAGCCTCCGTGCGGTCGGTGTCCGAGGCTGGGCGGAAGGCAGCCTCCCTGCCAGCCTGTCCTATTGGACGGGCTGTCATTTGAAGACACCCAGTGAAGTCTTTGCAAAAGTGATGCAAAATTGGGGTTTGAAATCTAAAAGCAGAATGATTTTGATTTTTTAAAATTAACTGTTTTTCTTTAGATTTTCTTTATTGCATTTGCTTTTAATAAAAAGGTAACATATGCTACTTGCATGGAGGTGAAAACCCTAGAGGTTAATAAAGAGAAAGGAAATGGTCTGTCCCCAGTGAGCGGCTAGGACAGCCTGGCCCTGTCTTGCCACACCTCGGCGCTCACAGCTGAGGGTCTCACCTGTGCTCAGACGTGAGGGCACACGTGTGGGTGACTCTTCGACCAGGAGCCCTTAGCGATCAGGGAGGTTTTTTGAATCCTCGCCTGAGGATATTTACTCCAATATCTTCAGATAGAGTGGCGGAGGGACATCGAAGTGAAAGGGACACATCAATTGGTTGCCTCCCACACGACCCTAATGACCAGGGCCGGGGATGAACCGCAACTGAGGTACGTGCCCTTGGCTGGAATCAAACCCACAATTCTTTGGTCTGCAGGCCAATGCTCTAACCTCTGAGCCAAATCGGCCAGGACCGGGTCTGGGAGTTTTTAATAGCACCCCTAGGCCAAAGGTATTCATATTTTTTTGGTCAATCCTCATTCGAAGATGTTTTCCATTGATTTTTACATAGAGTGGAAGAGAGAGAGAGAAACATTGATATGAAAGAGACACATCACTGATTACCTCCTGCATCACCCTGACCAGGGCTGAGGATCAAACCTGTAACCTAGGTATGGGCCCTTGACCAGTAATCGAACCTACAACCCTTCAGGCTCTATCAGCTGAGTCAAGCCAGCCAGGGCCCTAACACCTCATTTTGTTGAGGAGCTAGATTTGGACAAATTAGTATTTATGCTCCAGCAACTTTGTGGCTGTTTGGAAAAATAACGTGCATGAAATGGAGGGAAAACTGAACTCATTCCATTGTGAACCACAGTGACCCCCTTGGGGGCGCATGTGTCCATGGGTCCTGCCTTGCTCCTGGGCCCGGGCCATGCCCATTGCTGTGCGGCACCTCGGGAAGCCCACCGACACCCAGGGCACCCGCACAGGGGGGGCGCCTGGCAGACGGGGCTTTCCCTTGGGACTAGAGCTGCTCCTCAGTGAGCTCCAGGGGGCTGAGCTCCAGGGGGCTGAGCTCCTGGCACCCGCCTGTGCCTGGGCCCCGGAGACTCCACTGTGACCCTTTAGGGTGCCTTTGTGAAGGACTGCGATTTTTTTAAAAGTATGAAAACCACTAAGGCAGGAGATGCGGCCATGTGCACAGGTGTGTGGGACCCTGATGCATGGCACGTGGTGGCAGGGCATGTGTGTGTCTAAAAATGCAGTGTGAGGGTTTTTATCATACACATTTCATAACGAGAACATCTTGGTAATTTTGGTTTGTAGCAGGAATTTCAAACTTTTTGATTTATTGATCTATTTCTCTGATTTTCATTTCTTATGCTTTCAGTTGATAGAATAACTTAGAAATTGTTATGCTTGTAGGCTGATAATTAACATGACTGTTTGCATATGTTATTTACCAAATGCCTGTATCGGTCTGTCTTTTTTTTTTTATCCTCACCCGAGGACATTTTTTCGATATTTTGTTCAGATAGCGTGGGAGGGAGAGAGAGAGAGAGAGAAAAACATCGACGTGAAAGGGACACATCGAGTGGTCGCCACCCACACGACCCAACCAGGGCCAGGGACAAACTGCAACCAAGGTACGTGCCCTTAGCGGGAACCGAACCCGGGTCTCTCCAGACCGCAGACCAACGCTCTAACCGCTGAGCCAAACCGGCCAGGGCTCGGTCTGTCTTTTAAATGTCCCGTTAAGTCTTGCGTCCTCTGCCATGGAAATTCTGCCTCCTGTCTTTTCCGTCCTCACGTAGCACAGCCCACGCGTAGTCACCGCTGGTCTTTGCCATTGTGGGCTTCTCATGGCTGGTCAGGCTGTGTAGAAGTCTCCAGGCCCCTCTGGGCATCGTTGCCCCGATCAGTGATCAGTGTGCCCGGAGGCTTGTTAGGTTTCTAATGAGGGAGGAAGGAGTGCAGGAGACTGAGCAGTTGATCGTAACAGAGAAAAGGGGTGTAGCTTGGTGGTTGAAGCAGATGTGAAGGTTGAGGGCGGTGAGTTTGGAGACAGGGTCAGGTGTGCAGTTAGAAGAGCACTCACTGTTAATACTAGAGGTGCCACCTGGGCCGTCGCCACTTCTGGACAGCACATCACATAGCGCGAGAGGGAGGGTCTCATGGTGCGGACAGCACGTCACATAGCACGAGAGGGAGGGTCTCATGGTGCGGACAGCACGTCACATAGCACGAGAGGGAGGGTCTCATGGTGCGGACAGCACGTCACATAGCACGAGAGGGAGGGTCTCATGGTGCGGACAGCACGTCACATAGCACGAGAGGGAGGGTCTCATGGTGCGGACAGCACGTCACATAGCACGAGAGGGAGGGTCTCATGGTGCGGACAGCACGTCACATAGCACGAGAGGGAGGGTCTCATGGTGCGGACAGCACGTCACATAGCACGAGAGGGAGGGTCTCATGGTGCGGACAGCACGTCACATAGCACGAGAGGGAGAGTCTCATGGTGCGGACAGCACGTCACATAGCACGAGAGGGAGGGTCTCATGGTGCGGACAGCACGTCACAGCGCGAGAGGGAGGGTCTCATGGTGCGGACAGCACATCACATAGCACGAGAGGGAGGGTCCCATGGTGCGGACAGCACGTCACATAGCACAAGAGGGAGGGTCTCATGGTGCGGACAGCACGTCACATAGCACAAGAGGGAGGGTCTCATGGTGCGGACAGCACGTCACAGCGCGAGAGGGAGGGTCTCATGGTGCAGACAGCACATCACAGCGCGAGAGGGAGGGTCTCATGGTGCGGACAGCACGTCACATAGCATGAGAGGGAGGGTCCCATGGTGCGGACAGCACGTCACAGCGCGAGAGGGAGGGTCTCATGGTGCGGACAGCACATCACATAGCGCGACAGGGAGGGTCTCATGGTGCGGACAGCACGTCACAGCGCGAGAGGGAGGGTCTCATGGTGCGGACAGCACATCACATAGCGCGACAGGGAGGGTCTCATGGTGCGGACAGCACGCAACATAGCACGAGAGGGAGGGTCTCATGGTGCAGACAGCACGTCACAGCGCGAGAGGGAGGGTCTCATGGTGTGGACAGCACGCAACATAGCACGAGAGGGAGGGTCTCATGGTGCGGACAGCACACAACATAGCACGAGAGGGAGGGTCTCATGGCGCCTTGGGGCTTCTGAGATGTGTGAGCATTATTCCCTTATTTTCTGTTGCACGTGAGATCATTTTATTTACAGAAACAGGCTTCTGCCAAGGTGCTGTATGTAGACTGTGTTTTTCTCCCTGTTCGCATGTATGTCTCGTTTTCCCGGTTATATTAATGCTCTGAGGAAGTTGTCCCTGGTCCGTGTCAGCACGAGATACAGGAAGTGTACATACAGTGGCAACAAAATGCTGAATCAGTTTTTAAAACTCTCACTTAACATTTTTAACATATTTAAGTCTGAGCAAGTACTTGAGGTGGCAAGGTATTTTATGTCTATCAGTGAAATGCATATCGGGATGTTGTAGTAACGAGAGCCACTGAATAACCATAGCATACTTTTGTCCTTTTCATGTTTTGAAGAAGAAAGAAGATTGGATATAGACGAGAAGCCCCTAGTTGTGCAGCTGAATTGGAACAAAGACGACCGTGAGGGCAGATTTGTTCTGAAGAATGAGAACGACGCCATCCCTGCTAAGGTAGGGCCTGCCGTTCTGGGCTGGAGCCCTCGAGGTCCACAGGCAACTGTGGTCCGGTTACAGGGCTCCTCCTCTTTGTGGCTTCTCTTCCTAAAGTGCTCTTCTACCCCTTTTCCAGGAAACAGTTTAAAAGTAGCCCAGCTTCTCCCTGTTTCATCCTCTGATTCACAGAATAATCCCAAACACTGCTTGTAACTTTCCCAAAGAAACGCTGTGCAGACTTCAGATGCTGAGAGGTTCATGCTCAAGTGATAGCTCCAGTTTCTCCCCCATTATAAAGTCCTAATGTCTTCATGATCAGAAGGGAAAGTAACTTTGATAACCTGTTTATGTGTGAACTTTCAGATGCAACCCTTTTTCTATTCTGTGGTCAGGGCAGGACTGAGTGAACTTCCTGGGTTTCTGTGGCCAGTGCCAGACGTGACAGATGTAGCAGTGGCTCTGAAGTGCGCTCGGGCGGTAGGCAGGCTGCGCAGGGCTCCTGGGCTGCTGCTCCCGCACGGCCTCCTCTGGGGTGGGGGCTGCGGACACTGCGGCTCTCTGCTGGCAGGGTCACCTCACGTGGGGGTCAGCATTGGCGGGTGGCAGCAAGTGCCGAGGAGGAGATCTGCTCAGTGTCTCCCAGCAGGTTGGGGGACTGCTGTCACCGCGTGTGGCCACAGGAGTTCCCCGTGCGGGCTGCCAGCGCCGCAGGCCTCACCTGTTAGCTGCTCCAGCGACTGTTGGGAGTGTTACCAGAAGTAGGACTGGAGACTGCGTGTGTCTCCCCACCCATGTCTTATTTCATCTCTGCACCTCGGTCAGCCGGCGTGCCGTTCTGTGGCCACAGTGTCCTGGTGCGGTCAGGACGGCGCCGCAGCAGCTGGCGGTGGGGGCGGCAGGTCCAGCAGCAGAGCCGGGTTTCTCCCCAGTGTCGTGACCATTGCTTTTCATTTTTTTTGATGATCTACCAGCCAACCAATTAAATTATATTTAAAATAATTGTTTCTGTCATCTGCTGGTAGGCCATGTTATATATAAATTAAGAACAAACAAGCAAACAAACAAGATCTGAAAAAGAAATTAGACGTTTCTGTACAAGCTGTGCTTTCCTTTATTAAAAGCCAATTTATTACAGCTACTTTTAACATTTCTTTTGAAGTTAAAAAATCTATAAAGTAGATAATGATTTAAATGCTTAGTTACTTCCATATTTTCATTAGGTTTCTTTTATGCAAATTACTTTATGTAGCCCAGGCAGTGTGGCTCAGTGGATGGAGCGTGTCCCATGGACTGAGAGGTCCCAGTTCGATTCCCAGCCAGGGCACATGCCCGGGTTGCAGGCTCGATCCCCAGTAGGGGGCGTGCAGGAGGCAGCCGAGCAATGTTTCTCTCTCAGATCAATGTTTCTGTCTCTCTCTCCCTCTCTCTCCAAAAAAAATCAATTAAAATATATTTTAAAAAATTACTTTATGTAAATTATTTGGATTTTTATTTATTGAAAATCAGATTATATGATTCTCACCCTAGTTTTCTCACTAGGTTTGGGTTTTGTTTGCCTGCTTGCTTGTGTACAGTTTTGGATTGAGGTAAAATTCACACACAGTGGAATGCAGACAGTGAGTGTGTAATTCATTAAGACTGGATGACTGCACTCTTGTGACTGTCAGCCCAGCCAAGACAGAGCACCACCGCCCCCCTCCTGGCGGGAGCTCCGCTGGGCTGCAGCCTGAGACGGGCCGGCTCGCTGCAGATGAGCTTGATGTGATTCTGCGTAGTGACAGCGTGTGACTGTGTTCCTTTTATCAGAAGGCTCAAAGCAATGGACCTGAAAAGCAGGAGAGAGAAGGGGTTATCCAGAACTTCAAGAGAACTCTCTCGAAGAAAGAAAAGAAGGAGAAGAAAAAGAGAGAAAAAGAGGCAATGAGACAGGCACCGGACAAAGACGACAGACCTTTCCAAGGGGATGACGTGTAAGTTCATGTTGGCAATACTCATGTTTCTTGTGTGCTGAGCCAGATGTTCGAAGGCAGTCGCTCGGTCACGAGGCTGGTGTGGGCCAGTTCTGGCTCTGTGGAGATCGGCTCTGACAGCGCATGTCGTCTCGCTGTGCTCGCTAACCCAGGCAAGCGGAGTGGTTAACAGTGCTGTGTTTTCTGAGTGGGCCCTGGAGGCCCACGTTCTTCTCTTCGTCTTCCCCTGGCCTTCCTTTTCATTTCTGCTTGGCGCTGCTTGAGGCAGTGGCAGTTTCTTGCGCACCTCAGATACGCTTGCCACGTGGCCGGAGGTGGTCACGAGCAGCGAGAAGAGCACCTTTTCCCTTTATCGAACGCACACCTCCCATCCCTTACTCTGCCACGCCAGCCCGTCCCGATGTCCTTGCCTGCGCAGGACTCGGGGCTTCTGGCCCCAGAGCCGAGGGAATAGGGAACCGTTGTGTTTTCACTGTGGCAGAAAGAGACATTGGAAGGCACTGACCCCTCTGTGGGGTCTCCAGGTCTGAGTGCAGCCTCATCAGCACAGTTCAGTTGGCTCATTCCATCCCGCTCGGGCTCGGGCTCGGGCTCGGGCTCGCCGTGGCACTGACTGTGCGGGAGTCTGTACTGCGTTTCGGTGGCCGAGGTCAGAGGCGTTTGCTCTGAAAGTCGGAGGATGGAGACCTGCCAGAAGGGGAGAGGAGCACCTGTCACCGCCTGAGCCAGGAGACCCGTGTGTTCCTGCCACACTGGCCGGATGCAGACTCTTGTGTCCATGTGGAGAGTTTTAGGGATATAGTTGCAGTTTTTTATTTTTTTCTTTATTGATTTTTTTAGAGAGGAAGGGAGAGGGAGAGAGAGAAACATTGATGAGAGAGAACATGGATTGGCCGCCTCCTACATGTCCCCCACTGGGGATTTGGCCCACAACCTGGGCATGTGCCTGACCTGGAATCGAACCAGTGACCTCTTGGTGCAGGGTCAACTGACGCTCAACCACGGAGCCACACCGGCCGGGTTGTCACAGTTTTTTAAAACTGGAACATCCCACGAGACATTTTCCTGCTAATGTACGTCATTTATATTTTACATCAAAGTGCATTCACAAATCTCTACATATATATCCACAAAAATATATATTAAGTAACTTAAGTGATTGTACAGTATTCCCTCAGAATTTTTACAAAATTTATGAAACCAGCCTCTTTTGTGTACTTGTAGGTGTTCACAGTTTTTTTAGTATCATTAACAATACTTTAGTGACTAACCTTCTTCCAGAACTTTGGTGACTCATCTCATCATTTCCTTAGGGGTGCTTATCTGGCCAAATCTGCCCCCACTCTCCCAGTCTCTCATTTCCTCATGTCCTAGAACTATGGGTGTCACAGAACAGCGCCCTCTACAGCGTCTTCAGGAAACAACCCACGTTAACAAGGTGGATAGCTTTCTACATCTTCACTGACTACTTATATTCATTCTTCCCTTGCCATGACTTCTTCAGGTCTTTTTAAAAAGTGTTACTGATTCTGAGTGTTCTGTGTGTATTGAGGATAGTAACCACTTGTCAGGGGTGGTATTTACTTTGGAGTGCAATTTGAGCCCATTTCACACGGTGCCACAGTGGATTTAGACGTCCGTCTGTTAGGCAGACGCCGATAAGGCCCAGGAACTCTCGGGTATAATGTTGCAGAGTTAGGCTGTTTAGTGTAGTTATACAAGAGGAAGAACGTGTAACTATGTCGCTCCTGTGTGGACAGTACCAAAGAAAACAGTTTAAAACCCAGGCGATGGTTTGTTCATCAGTTTAGCTTATATGAGCTGATACATGATTTGTGTGAAGAGAATAGCTACTGAAAATGACTTAAGTCACCCGACTTGCTTGAATCCAAGCTTGGCTGGTTTTAATTAAACTATCTTCATGACTGAGGATGTCATCCTGGATGTAGTTATCAAGCTTTAGTGAAGTGTATTAGCGTTGCCTTGATGTCTAGTTCTCAGCGCGTCCTGTGCAGCGACTGCCCGTCGTCGGACCTCGTAGCAACTTCCTGTAGAAAGTTCAGCTTCGGGAAAGTGGATGTCGGCAACCCTTTCCGTCATCAAAGACCGAGAGTGTGGTCAGTCTCCCTTCCTGTGGTCGGGGCACTGTGTCGCTCACTCATTTGGTCTGTTTAGGATGACGACAGGCGGAGACTGCTGAACGCGTGACACATTTTTTTTGGAGTTTTGTTAGTGCACAATAATTAAGTTGTCGAACTCACTCTAAGATTTTAGTTGTAGGTTTCTGCTTAGCTCAGTGTGTTAGTTTGTACTGAGACACCGTGCTCTTTAGCCACAGTACTTGGGACTGTGTGGTGAGCAGTGCACGCCAGTCTGGCAGGCTGCGAACACGGGGCGACTTCCTCACACAGAATTTCAGAGGTGGGCTGGGGTCTCTGTTTTCTGGCAGTGAGAACTCTCGCCTGGCTGCAGAGGTCTACAAGGACATGCCTGAGACCAGCTTCACCCGCACGATTTCCAACCCTGAGGTGGTCATGAAGCGGCGGAGGCAGCAGAAGCTGGAGAGGCGCATGCAGGAGTTCCGGAGCTCAGACGGGCGGCCCGATTCAGGTGCGCGGTTCGGGTTGCTTCTCCGTTTGTTTGTTGCAAAGGGTTTGGTTTAATTGTACTTTTATAGATGTGTGAGGCCTTGCTGAAGCCGAGTGAGTGTGCCGTGGCCGGCTCACGTGTGTGTCACATGGCTGCGGGAATCAGCGTGGGCTGGAGCGGGAGTGTTCTGCTCACAGACGGCGTGGCTCGCACACAGCACTGCTTTCCTCGTCCTGAAACTCTGGCACATCTCACTGTGTGCAGAGAGGGGGACACCGAGCACCCCGTGCACACATCACCCGGCTTCCAGCATCAACAGCTCATATTTCATCTCTACCCCATGTGTATGGCTCCCTTTCCTGACCTCTACTATTTTGAAGCAAACCCCCAATTCCTCCATATTTCGTCTGTAAAGATGTCATTATATTTTTCTGTAAGGTATGGATTCCTCAAAACCAAAACCACAGTATCATTTTCACATACACAAGAATCAGCAGTAGTTCCTCATGTCACCAGACACCTGTTCGTTGTTCAGATTTCTTCATTGCTGGAGATAGTTCTTTTACTTGAGCCAGGAATCAAGTAAAACCTATATACCTCAGTTGGTTAATATTTCTTTCATTCTAAAATTCTTTTTTTAAAAATTTTTCTCTCAGTTTGCTTATTCATTAGTTTAAAAAAACACACGCAAACCTAGGTTGTTCTGTAGGTATTGCCGACTACATCCTGTGGCGCTTTTACTTTTTTTTTCTTCTCTTTCTCTATTTCCTCATTTAGATACAGGTACAGGGTTAGGTCTTTTGGGAGGAGAAGGAGGAGGAGGAGGTGGGACAGAAACACTTACCTTGGTACATCCACAGGTGAGCAGTGGTTTGGAAAAAATTTTAAAGAGTCATGGATTTAAAACTTCTTAGTGTTTGCCGTCTGTTACAGTTGCTGTCCTTGCTGCTGCTGGATTGTCCCTGTGAGCCACTGGGGCTGCTTCTGGCTGGCACCCCAGTGCTGGACATGGCCTGTGGTCATGAGAGCTTTCCTGGGGTGGGCGTCTGGTTCAGCTTGTGCATTTCCTGCTCCCGGCTAGGAGTCCCTGTCCCTTTGGTGGCATAAGTGTCTGGTTGCTAGGAGTGCTCCTTGTAACTGGTCAGCCTTCGCTTCTAGACCCATTGAACGGACAGCGGTACAGAGTACTTGTTTCTTTTTTACTTCTTTGGTTTTAGAGAATCTGGGCATCTTTTCTCCCAGGATAAGTTTCTTTTTCTTCTTAACATAATGATGTGTTATTGCCTTTAATATATAGTAATGACATCAAAAGAAACATAATGCTGTTATAGTGTTTAATAGTAGGATACTGAAAATATTTTAATGTTTGTTTGTTTGTGAATATGCCCTATAAAGATAAACTGTTAAATTTTATAGTTGATTTCTGTCTCTGTAGTTACATATCCACATTGATTTCTAGTCATGTTTGGTTTTTTTGCCTTTGATGTTAAGGTCTACTCCTTTAAAATTCAGTGCTGTTTAATAGTTTCTAGGTCAAATCTCCAAGACAAGGTATATTTAGAGAAGTGCAGCTCTTCCCCGGTCACCCCCTTACTTAAACGGCAGCTTACTGTGCAGGCTCCCCACCTGGCTTTTCTCACTCTGCAGCATGTCCTGGAGCCTCCGAGCTCCTGAGGGAAGAGGAGGTATGAAGGCCCTTGGGCACCTAGCTTCACTGTTGGAGCTATGAAATGGTTTTGTCTTGTTGTTTTAGCTATTTGACGTGAAGCTTTTATTTGCAATTAACCTATAATTGTGTTCAGCAAAGAAAAGACTTGTTATAAAGTTACTAGTTATAGAGTAGTTTTACTTGTTCAAAAATAGCATAGTCATTTGAGTTTCAAAAAAACCATTGTATAGAGGGTCCATGTCATTGATCCAGCCTTTCCTAAGGATGTCTGACCAGTGTGCCATCCACCCGATGGTGCTTGTGCATCGTCACATCCAGGGGCAAAGCCTTGGGCACCTCCGCTTGCTCTCTGTTCTAGGCTGAATGTTGGGATAGGCAGTGCGTCCCTAAGGCCTCATTTATCATGTTTCGGCTGGGAAGGATTGCGTAATTGTGGACCCATCTCCTGAGTCCAGCCCCGAGTTGCAGGGCTCAGCCCGTCGAGACCGAGGTGGATACATAACCCAGTGCACACACGTGGCAGCAGGTCCAGCTGCCAGAGGGAAGCTGCGTCCATACCCGTGTTGCGTCCCTGGGAGTGATGCTCTTCGGAAGTTTCTTAGCAGTCCCTTTTACCTGGTCTCCAGTGGTGAGGCGGCCTGTACACCTGGTTCTAAAGTGCATGGTCACGATTCGCCGCCGCGACAGAAGTTGCCAACGATTCCATGTCTTCGGAGTCTGCAGTGCGGTGCTGTGGACAGCCGGGCAGGATGGGAGCTGGCCCTGGGACTGCCTCCGCCCGCAGCCCCAGGCTGTTCTGCCCACTGCTCTACAGCTCAGTCTTGGTTATCTGTTTCTGGGAGTTGAGTATCAGCGACTCACAAACACTGGAGAGTGGGAGCCTTACTAGTCCCATAAACAATCCAATCGATTACGTCAGAGACTCGAGTCACCAGTTTCTGTATTTTCTACCTTGTTTAATCAAGCATTTGAATTGACTTCTAAATATATGCGCTAGAAAGATAATAAGGAGGAGGGTGAGAAGATACAAAGATAAAGAAAAAGAGCCCTGGCCGGTTTGGCTCAGCGGTTGGAGTGTCGGCCTGCGGTCCGGAGAGACCCGGGTTCGGTTCCCGCTAAGGGCATGTACCTCGGTTGCAGTTTGTCCCCGGCCCTGGTTGGTCGTGCGGGTGGCAGCCACTCGATGTGTCCCTTTCATGTCGATGTTTCTCTCTCTCTCTCTGTTCCTTTCTCTCCCTCCCACTCTATCTGAACAAAAAATGGAAAAATGTCCTCGGGTGAGGATAAAAAAAAAAAAGAAAAAAGAAAAAGAGAGGTAGTAAACACTTTTAAAAGGACAAAAGGAATGCTCATTGATACCTACCATGTGCTGCCGTGTACCAGGCTGAAGGGACTCCGCAGGTCGTAGGGACAACGGTAAGCTGCCGAAGAGTTAGACTGAGGTTCAGAAAGCGTTTAGTTCAGCCTGAGCTTCAGACCTGGAGCAGTCAGTGTGGACGCAGGGGACGAGGACATGTGGAAGCAGCCGTGGAGGGGTCTCTGCTGCAAGGCCTGACGTGGACAAGCCCGGCGTGGACATGGGCCATTGTCAGAGAACACTAGAGGGCTGGCTGAGGTGGCTTTACCAGGAACTGGTCACAAACTGGGATTTTCTGAGGAGGGGGCCATTCAGAATGATGCCCATCTTTGGTTGGGTAGATGTGGGCTGGGAAACGAAAGAACTTTTGGCAGAGGGGGAGGTAGGTTTCATTTGTGTGTCATGTGAGGTGTGCCTGTGGCGGGGTGTCCTCTGGTCTCGAGTGCTGGTCGGCAGTGTCAGATGGAGGTAGAGGTTTGAGGGCGATGTGTGGTTGGGAGGCATTGTCCTGGACGTGGCTGAGCTTTGAAGGGTAGAAAGTACACAGATAATACAAAAATCTAAGGGAGGGTGTCCTTGAGGACTAGGCAAAGAAAACGGGGAGAAAACCTCCCAAGAATTTGGTTGGAGAAACGGGGAGAAAACCTTCCAAGAATTTGGTTGGAGAAACAGCAGAACATCTGAGAAGTAGGTCTTATCTGGTAGGGGTGCCGGGCAGAAGGAAACCCCAGGAGATGAGGTTTTGTTAACAAAACATCTATTTATGGTTAATATTAAGGAGGTCAAATATACATATGTATATATTAAGTTCAAGTGTTTCGTTTGTCTTTAATAAATAACTTAGAAAATACATCTTTTTAACCTACTGTAGCTGTCAAACTAGCTTCTGGGTGGTCATGTGTGGGTCAGGCTCCTCTGAGAGGGACGGCTGGGTCTGTTATTTTTCTGTCTCATTAGCCCCAAGGTTGGATTCCCAAGTTCCAATAACATAACTTACATGCACCTGTCTTAACTCACTTCACAGCTGGTCAGACATCATAGCTTGTAACAGCTTTGGCCATGAACTTTGTACAGTTTTTTTTTTTTTTAATCCTCACCTGAGGACATTTTTCCATTTTTTGTTCAGATAGAGCAGGAGGGAGAGAGAGGAAGAGAGAGAGAGAGAGAAACATCGACATGAAAGGGACACATCGAGCGGCTACCACCCACACGACCAACCAGGGCCGGGGACAAACCGCAATCGAGGTACGTGCCCTTAGCGGGAACCGAACCCGGGTCTCTCCGGACCGCAGGTCGAAGCTCTAACCGCTGAGCCAGACCGGCCAGAGCCAGTTTTTTTTTAATACCCAGGGGACTTCCGGTCAAGATGGCAGTGTAGGTAATCGCGATGTTGCATCCTCCCACAACCACATCAGAATTACAACTAAACTACAGAGCAACCATCATTTAAAACTGCCTGACATCAAGCTGAATGGAAGTCCTACAACTACAGAATTAAAGAAGCAGCCACATTGAGACTGGTAGGAGGTGGGGAGGCAGATCATCTATTTGGAATATAAGGAAGCAAAAAAACACCCAATCAGAACAGCAAAAAGAAAAAAGAATCCAAAAAAATGAGGATAGTGTAAGGAGCCTCTGGGACAACTTCAAGTGTGCCAACATTCGCATCTTGGGGGTGCCAAAAGGAGAAGAGGGAGAACAAGAAATCAAAAACCTATTTGAAACAATAATGGCAATAATGACAGAAAATTTTCCTAACTTGGTGAAGGAAACAGACATGTAAGTCCAGGAAGCACAAAGAGTCTCAACCAAGATGAACCCCAAGAGGCCCACACCAAGACACATCATCATCAAAATGCAAAAGGTTCAAGACAAAGAGAGAATCTTAAAAGCAGCAAGAGAAAAGCAGTTAGTTACCTACAAGGGAGTTCCCATAAGACTGTCAGCTGATTTCTCAAAAGAAGCTTTGCAGGTCAGAAGGGAGTGGCAAGAAATATTCAGAGTGATGAAAAGCAAGAACCTACAACAAGATTACTCTATCCTGCAAAGCTGTCATTTGGAATCGATGGCCATATAGTTTCCCAGACAAGGAAAAACTAAAGGAGTTCATCACCACCAAACGATTATTATATGAAATGTTGAAGAGTCTTCTTGAAGAAAAAGATAAAGAATATAAACAAACAAAATGGCAATGAATATACATAGCTGTCAACAATTGAATCTACAAACAAAATGAACAAGCAGAACAGAAACATTCTTATAGATATAAAGAATATTTTGTTGGTTGCCAGATGGGAGGGGGTTTGGAGAATGGGTGAAAAAGGTGAAGGGCTTAAGAAGTACAAATTGGTTGCTAGACTGACAAACCTCAAAGAGAAGGGGGGTTAGGGGATGGGAAGAAATAAACCAAAGAACTTATATGTATATATGCATAACCAATGGACACAGACAAGAGTCTTATCTGGTAGGGGTGTCAGATGGAGGTGGGTGGGAGTGGGGAAGAGGGGGTCAGTGGGGGAAAAATGGGGAACATCTGTAATACATTGAACAATAAAGATATAATTTTTTAAAAAACTCACCCAAGGATATTTTCCATTGATTTTTTAATAGAGTGGAAGGTGGGGGGGAGAGCTAGGAACATCGATGTGAGAGAAACACATCAATTGATTGCCTCCTGCACGACCCCCACCAAGGTCGGGGATCAAACCTGTAACCCAGGTACGTGCCCTTGACTAGGAATCGAACTCACCACCCTTCAGTCCTTGGGCCAACACTCCCAACTGCTGAGCCGAACTGGCCAGGGCTGTACGGTATTTTTAATATTCAGGTATATTATATTCACTCTGTGATGTCTTTAAACTGTGATTGATCCAGAAATGTCCTAAACATCTCAGTTAATTGATTTGTGGCACAGATATTCTACCACCAACAATGGCCATGTATTTTTTTACCGAGTCTTTGGCTAACAGAATTTTGAGGCAGGCTCCTGCTTCTGCTGGAGTAAATCTGAACTTGGGATCCTGGTCTGCGAAGTCCTGCATGATCTGGTCCCTGCCTGTTTTCACCTCAGTCTGTCCCCATTGGCCGGCAGCCCAGCTGGGCTTGTCCCAGTCGTGGGCCTGAGCGCTTGCTGGCCCCTCTGCCCAGAGAGCGTTCTAGGGGCCACGCAGCTGCCGCTCGTCATCCGGGCCAGGACCAGCGGCCATCCCTGTAGCAGCCGACGGGCTTGGGCAGTCTCTCTCACTCTGTCTCACAGCCATGCCTGTGCTTCTCACAGCGCGGACCCTCTGCTAGTGCCCCCCCCCCCCCGCCCCGATAGCTGAACTGCTCTGCTTAGCTGGTCTCCTCCTCCCAGAGGACTTCACAGCTGAAGTGATCCCTGGTTTGCGTCCCTGGAAGTAAATGGAGCTTCCGTGGCAGGTGCCTCCTGAAACACCTGACATCTCCTGGTGTCTAGCTCAGTCTTTTACAATTGGTTTATTCAGTGGGGTTGATACTTAACTTTACCTGGGTTTTGATGTAGGTTTCAGACGGAGGGTTAGGAAGTGGGGAGCGTGGGGATGGGTGTGTGACGAGGTGTAGGTGAGGGCATGGGAGCGCTTGAAGAGCAGAATTGTCAGGCTCCATTTCTTCCTTTGCCCTCATGATCTTAGCGGAAATCAGTCCATCGATGTAGAACTCAGCTGGGCTTAAGGAGCTGTCAGACCGGAGGGCCTTTGTCTCACAGCGTGTTTGCTGCACAGCTGTGCTAGGTCAGCGCGTGCTGTCCGAGAGGAGGTGAGAGCGGAGCTGTGCCTCCCGTCTCCACTTCCGTTGCACCCAGAGCTCAGGTGCCGGCTGCAGTGACTGAGCGTCAGCCAGTGCACCTATTGGGGGCAAGTTGTGCTCAAAGACGTCTGATGTTTTCCAGGTGGGACGCTGAGAATTTATGCAGACAGTTTAAAACCAAATATCCCCTACAAGACAATCCTGCTGTCCACCACCGACCCTGCAGACTTTGCTGTAGCTGAAGCTCTAGAGAAGTACGGTCTGGAGAAGGAGAACCCCAAGGACTACTGCATCGCCCGGGTGAGTGGCCGTCCGGGGCAGAGCGCAGTGTCCACTGCGGAGCATCGGCTCGCGTGCAGTGGGTCTGGGCTCGTTTTCTTCCCATGGCGGCCTTTAGAGTCTGAGAACCGAGACCGTGTGTTAAATGCGTAGAAAACATTCTCTCCCATTATAAAGTAATACATGCTCCTGTTAGGAAGTAAGAGAAAGCGTAAAAAGGCCAGTTGGAAAGTAAAATCACCCACAGTTCTAATACCAGTGGATAATAGCTGTTAATATATATATATATATATATATATATATATATATATCCTTCCAATTGGTATTTTTTATAGGTAACTTTATTTTAGCAAAGTATGCTTTAATGATTTTTCTTGAGGCTTTTACTGTGAAGATTCAACTTGAAGTAAATTTCAGTTTGCTTTTCATAATTAACCAGCATATGGTTGATATGATTAGAGCCACTCATAGTATCTTAGCGATAAAGAATATATTTTGAGCCCTGGCCGGTTTGGCTCAGCGGTTAGAGCATCAGCCCACGGACCAGAGAGTCCCAGGTTCGGTTCCCACTAAGGGCACGTACCTCGGTTGCAGTTTGTCCCCGGCCCCAGTTGGGGTCGTGTGGGTGGCAACCTGTTAATGTGTCTCACTCATGTCTATATTTCTCTCTCTCTCTTTCCCCCCCTCTCACCCTCCCACTCTATCTGAAGATAAATGCAAAAATATCCTCAGGTGAGGATTAAAAAAAAAAAAAAAGAATATATTTTGAGCCCGGCCGATGTAGCTGAGTGGTTGAGCATCGACCCTGCACCAAGAGGTTGCTGGTTCAACTCCTGATCAGAGCACATGCCCAGGTTGTGGGCCCGATCCCCAGTGAGGGGCGTGCAGGAGGCAGCCATTCGATGTTCTCTCTCATCCATGTTTCTATCTCTCTCCCTTCCTCTCTAACATCAATAAAGAAAAAAAATCTATTTTAACCCTACTAGTGTGTGTAAATCTGTTAAATAATAGTTTCATAAAGTTGAATTTGAGATGATGTGTGACAGTGAACTTCATAACGTATTTTCCTCTTAATAATTTCTGCCTAAATTTTACATGTGGAAATCAGAAAGTTAATTGGAGTCATGAAGTCATAAAAGCCTACTTTTGATCATTTCTTTTGAGGCTCTCCCTTGTTTTGGTTTCCTGTTCTGTTATGTTCTTGCATACTTTCTTTTTCAAGCTTCTTAGGCAGTATAAATCAAGGGCTGATTATTATTTTAACTTCGCATTAGATTTCTTTGTTTTCTTAGCTTCATGACTTGGTGATGTGCATCTCTTCCATGCTCACTTCTTCGTGTGGTGTCTCACCTGTCTTAGTGAGTGCTGAGTTTCTCTCTCGTGTTAGGTTCTATGCTGGGACAGCAGAGTAAGAGCTGCCTTCAGAAGGCCTGTGATGTGGGAGACAGAGAGGCCAAGAACGAGAAATACAAACAAGGTGCTTTAAATCAGAATGAGGCAGAGACATTTTCCTGGAGGCCCTGATGTTAGCTGGAAGGTTGGCGAACGGCAGCATGCCAGTTGTGGCCTGGGCGGAGAGCTCTGCGGGGTCCCCGTGGCTGGATCTCCAGGACACCTGCCAGGCCGGGCCGAGGGAAGGCTGGTGCCAGAGCAGGGTGCCCGCTGAGCCCGGATAGCGCATTCAGTGGGGAGCACCGGGAGAGACGGTCGCTGCCCGTGGGTGCGCTGTGGTGAGCAGCTGGACACAACCTGAAGCGGTGTAGAGAGGCACGGAGCAGTGGAGGGAGGTGGCAGGGCTCTGCAGGAGAGTGTGGCCCTGTGGGCGTGCGCAGGATGCCCTCTGCGTGGGGAGGTCGCTCCAGGCAGCTCTGCCACATTGCCTGCAGGCTGTGAAGAGGCTCGGAGGCAGTGGCTTGGCTTCCTCGCAGGTTCTGCAACTGTGTTTGGTTCGGGTTAGTGCTGAGTGAGGATGAGCAAAAGCCCAGCAGGTGTGAGGTTAGTGGGCAGTCACCCAGCTGCCTTTGTCTAGACCACCGGGGCTTTCTCAGATGATGGAGAAAATTGTTTGGCTACTATTTTTTTTAAAAAGGTAGAGGAGTACAGTGTTATGAATATTTAAGAGTATAGTAAGTATCTTAAAAAGATGATGAAAAACATTTGTTGAATGAATAGCCCTATAACATATCTAAATAATCTGATTAAAATGAAATCATGAAGACGGTTACCTGCAAGAAAAACAAAGCTATTCTGTTGTGTTCTGTGATGGTTATCCTCAGAGATCTCACATTAGATGAAACCACCTTACAAAAACAATTGTTTGATTATGAAGGGTGGGTTAGGGACCAGAGAGATTTACA
Source organism: Molossus molossus (assembly GCF_014108415.1). NCBI lineage: Eukaryota > Metazoa > Chordata > Mammalia > Chiroptera > Molossidae > Molossus > Molossus molossus. The sequence continues at coordinate 111,538,904 of NW_023425402.1, forward strand.
ATAATGAAGTTATCTTAAGAAATTTCAACTTAACCATTAAACTATTCTTCCATATAAAAGTTTGTTATACAGAAAAAGCTCAGGGGCCAGAGAGGGGCAGGTGAATAGAAATGGCCCTGCCAAGCTGCGAGCTCGTTATTGAAACTGTTTTTCTTCACTTTGGTTGGTGGTTTAGTGAGAACGGTGTATAGTGTTTGATCAATTTGATTTCACAGTGATTTTTTATTTACTCCAAAGCAATGAATTCTTTTCTTTAAATATCGTCAGTTTACTTTTTAGGTACAGTCGCAGGTGATGATTTTTTTGTTTCAGGTCATGCTTCCTCCCGGAGCCCAGCATTCCGATGAAAAAGGTGCTAAAGAAATCGTCCTTGATGATGACGAATGTCCCTTACAGATCTTCAGGGAGTGGCCAGGTGACAGAGGTAAGGGAGAGCAGTTTTGTTTGTTAAAGAATCCTTCTGCAATGTGCACCTGACATCTCAGGTGCCTGGTTCTCAGAGGGCGCAGAGGCGAGTGCGGGCAGGACTTTCGACGGCTGTTTGCTGTGCGGTTTCTAGTCCTTCCTGGCCTCGCTCGATGGTTCCCGGGTGGTCCCCTTGTTCCGAGGTCCAGGTTCCTCGGGCTCTCGTGTGCACATCTGGGACAAACTGTCCCGCTGCAGCAGGTGCCATGCCTTGAGGAAGCTGGACTGGAGCACTGCTCAGCAAGTGGGAGGTCGTCATGAGGCCAGCAGGGGGGCCCTTACTGTGCTGACCAGGTGGCCTGAGTGGGTTGGTCAGATTTGCTGTAATAGGGAAAATAACCCTGCCACCCTGAAGACCGACCGTCCAGTAATTTTAGTTATTTCAGAAAATGAGTCCAGACTTTTCACTATTCAGACAGTTCCCTCTAATTATTTCAAAGCAGTGGAGGAGTGCACCTGTGTTCTGACGGAGCAGTTCCCTCCCTGATTCCCGGGGTGCTGGCTGCTGCTGTGTGGGCGCCGTGCTATGAGCACACACGGCTTGGCTGCAGGTGACTCCATCGCTGCTGAGTGTCGATTGGTAGTTTTAAAAGTACACTTGCTTAATACTTTTTCTAGACAGTAGAAAGTTAAACTTCATTAAAGTGAAATTCCTCTGAATTCTGAATTAATTTAAGTCAATTAAATGAAATAAAAATCAGATCAACTAAACATAAATTTGTGTATATGTATTTGTGTTATATATATGTTTATATTGACCACTCTTAGGTTGTTTACCAATATAAACATTCATTTATTCTTTAACATGTTATTTTTCAAGCATGTAATGTGCTTGGGTAGTTCATGTGAAATAACTTCTGCAAGTTGCCTTCACACATTCTTCCTTGGAAGATGTTACTGAATTACATTTTCTTGAGAAGTTCTTGCGTGGTTGCCTGCTTGCTCAGCGGGCTGCCTCCGCTCACTCCGTCTGGGTCATGACTGACAATGCACTGTTCCAGGGGTTTTAGTCTTTCAGTTGAAGAGGAGACCCCCGGACTACATCCCCAAGAAAACCAAGAAGCACATGGACGGAAGGCCAGCAAAGGGCAAGGAGAGAGCTGACGGGGCCGGCTACGGCTCCGCACTGCCGCCCGACAAGCTGCCCTACCTGGTGGAGTTGAGCCCAGGTGAGTAGCAGTGTAAATGCTCATCTTTGAAAGGGGTCTTTCTGTTGGCCGACAACCTGTTCTAGGCCATTTATTTTTTTTAAAAGTAACCCTCATAAGATGACATTTGCTTTTTTAAAATACCAAAACTTTAAGGTCATAAGATAGGTACTTTCATGTATAAAAATAAGGTCACGTAGACAGAAATTGATACTGGAAAGCAAAAGTTAAAATAGTGACTATAGAGAATGAAAGAGGGGTTCAATTGATCTACTCCTTTAAAAAAAAATTAATAACCTTGTGAAATACTTAACCCACTAACAGTGGCGAACTGAGATGCGCTCCCCTTGGGCAGGCCCAGTGGAGGCGGGCGTGAGTGCGTCCGTCTGTGTGGCTCCACGTGTGAGCAGTCTGAAAAGAATGTCTTCACGTGGAACAGTGTGGTTGAGAAATTTGTCTGTGAGCGAGGAGGGGTATTTGGTTTTACAGTGATAGCAGACTGAGTTACTGTCATGTTAGTCCTCAGATGTTTTGTCTGTAGGGCTCTCTTAAGCCAAAGCGTTGCTGTAGGTGAGCCATCAGGTGGAGAGATGCATCGACGTTCATCAAGGACTGTCATGTGCACACCCCAGTAGTGGATGTATTCGCGTACCTGCGATGCGCATAACGGGTTCAATCTTGAGATAAACAACCGGGTTCAATCTTGATAAACGACGGGGTTCAATCTTGAGATAAATGATGCCATTCCATATTTCTTTGGTTAAAATACTAATGTGACCACTATTATAATGAACGTGCTATGAGAAGGACTATTGCAGAACCGCTTTTAAATAAAGCTCTATTTGTGCTTACAGAAAAAGCTGGCTGAAAACCAAACCAGTTATGTAGGTAATCTACGGTTCTTTGGCAGGAATTACGTTATTCTCTCTTTTGGTTCTTGAGTGTGTGTGTTTACTTACAGGGTCATAACTGACGGTTCGATACGGTGCTGTGGTCCGTAGGCTCCCGGCACAGCTGGGCTGTCGCTACAGGAGAAGCGGTGTTGCTCTGTCGGCACGAGTGGCTCACACTCAGTGCCCTGTGCTGCAGGTGTGGTTTCACACTCCTCCTGTGTGAGGGTCTCTGCCTTGCCCAGCTGCTTGTGCAGAGTGTCAGTGTCGCCTTGTCCTCAGTCCTCTGGCAGAAAAGTTCCTTTAAACCTGGTTCCTTGCTGTGGTTTGGAGACAAGTCCCGATGTTCCCCAGTGTCTGGAGAGTGTGTGGCAGCCGTGCCTGCTTGTCTGAGGCGTGGTTACACCTGCGAGGTCACAGTTTGTTTTTGAACTTAAAATGTTTTAAGATCTTTGGGCATTGGGTCTGTTCTTTAAGATTTTGCAGTACATGCTAGAAATGAATGATTGTTTTCTGAGGATTTAGGAGTGTTACTAGTTCAGAGAGAATTGGTAAATAGCAGCCGACAGTAATTTTCAGATGAGTAATGGAGAGTTGACTTGGGTGGCAGCAGAGACAGGATGAGAATCTGTCTGTTCACCTGTTGGACTAGCAGTTACCGAATACGTGCTGTGTGTGAGACGGTTCCGGGCCGTGGGGATAGAGCACCGACGCGGGTGGCACCTGGTCCGGGAACTCGTGTCCCAGGGAGAGCTGCTGTGTGCCTGCTCGTTTCCTGCTCAGCTCCCGGGGGTGCAAACATATGAAGCTCTCTGTAGGTGTGGGAAGAGAATACAGGGCAGATAAATGTTGGTTCTACACTACTTTTCACCAGATACGGCTACAGCATACATCACATGCTCGTCGATAAATCCCCTCCGTCACGGCGTCCTGCATTGTCACCTCTCACCGAGCTTCTGCTTCAGGCTAAGCAGCGGTGTCTCAGGTGACCCAGGCTGCTCCTGCCTTCGTCGCAGAGTGATGAGTCCAGTGGCTGCGTGGAGGCCGACATCACCCCAGAGCACGCTCAGGGTGCAGCCACTGGGTCAGGGCGGGCAGGCGGCAGTGGCCTGAGTGCTGGGCCCAGGGCCTCCGCCAGAGGCGCGTCCTTTCCGGCAGTTCTGCTGGCTCCGAGTTTCCACCATGACAGTCAGCATGCTGGATGGAATGGGCTGAGTTCCATTTGCAAGCAAATGATCTGTCCATGTTGATTTATGAGTGGTTAAGGACTGTGTTTCCACCGGACATGTCATCAGGCAAGCGTCTGTCCTCAAGGAAGGTTAGGTTGAGGTCCTGTGGTTGTGGGTTGTAGGTTTTTTATTGTTCATCTCAGCCAAGGATATTTTCCCATTGATTTTTAGATAGAGTGGAGGGTAGGGAAGGAAAGAGAGAAAAACATTGATATGAGGGAGACACATTGACTGGTTGCCACCTGCACGACCCATCTGGGGCTAGCAACCCAGGCACATGCCCCCAACTAGGAATCAAACCTGCGACCCTTCAGTCCAAGACCGACACCCTACCATTGAGCCCAACTGGCCAGGGCTGGGCTGGGGGTTTTGAGATGGGGGTGTATGCTTGCACTGTCTTTTGGAGAAATGAGGCTAGAACAGTCATTTTAGCCCTGCTTTGGATCTGACTGTTCTTCCAACAGAAGAGTGAGCCAAGCGGGGCTAGTCTCCTGCAGGGTCACTGACTGCTGCTGTCCTGCCCCACGGCTCCCCTGGTGTCCTGTCCTCAGCTCTGAAGGGGGGCGGGGTGCACTTTCTCCTGCGCACGCGTCTCGCTGCAGCTCACCTCTCCTGTCTCTCCTCCCTCCCTCCCACATGCCTGCATGGCCTCTGTCCCGCCGACGCTGCCTTCACCTGGGTGCTCTGCATGTGCTCCTAACCCAGGGAGAAGGAGCCACTCTGCCTACTGCGGCTACTACACTCACGAAGGTAACGCTGTGCTTCCTGCCCGTTCGCCGCAGCGCTGTCAGCCTCACGGCACCGCAGCGCTGACTGGCCATGTGCGTCTGTGTTGGTTTGGAATTGGTATAAATGACTTATTTTAAGAAATTTAATGTGCTGTCATTTTATTCATATATGCTGAGTATTCCCTATCGAGGATTCATTTCATATAATGGAAGCTTATTTTGCAAAAATGTTCGATTCCTTTATTCAGGCTGTCTTACGTAAACCTTGGACTAAAGAAGGGAGAGAGCTGTTTTCCTATTCTCCTCCCACCCAACCCCGAGAGTAAGGGGAGGAGGTGGGGCCGGGAGGGGAGAATGAGAACGTGGAGGGCGAGCGGAAGAGAGACAGAGACGGAGAGGCAGGAGGAGGAGCCGTTCTGTCCACCACTGTGCGTGGCCCAGGGGTGACAGTTGGTGGGAGCACGTCCTACACCAGCGTCCACGTGCCCGAGACTCCCTGGGAGGCGGGAGGACAGAGCCAGCCGTGTGGCGCTTAGTCCCTTTGTGGGGACTAGCCCACACCACACCGGGTCTTAGGGGGTTCCTCAGGTTCCCCTTGTTCTCCTGGGTGAAATGCATTTCTTCTCGTTAGCAAAGCTGTACTTTCTTACTTGGAAAATGTTCCTGAAATTTTGTGTATCTCAGACTGTGTCATCCACATGGTGCAGCTTGGTTTTATGGAATACTTTTTTGTCTGTTTTTATATTTTAAATATTATTTTTTTACATGTTGAAGGTAATAATCAGATTCTTTCCTATGCTGTATTAAGTTTATTTACCTTTTAACATCTTATTTTAGTTGAATTTTCTCCAAACTGATCATACAGATTTTTATTGGATATTAACCAATATCCAATGGGTTAATACTTGGAGTTTGGATTTTTTTTCTTCTTTTGAAAAATATAAATAAGTGAGATTTTTTACCTATTGTGCTATTCATATATACATAAAGAAGAGTCTAAGGTATGTCTTTGTTATTTTATTCTTGAAGAGGACTCTTGAATGTTTCCATGTGCTTGTTAGTTTTGTAGTCGGAAGCAACGAGGGGCCGTGGGGAGCACAGTGCCTCTCCTTTCCACCTGGTGTGTCGCGGAGGGCATGCGCCAGTGCCACTGACTGGCCAGTCCTCTTGGTTTCTGTGCCAGCTCTGTTTGAGGAGAGGGAGTGAGATACGCCGCGAGGCTTGTTCGGTGAGCTTCAGATTCTCGTCGATGGCTCCTCGGCTGTGGCAGGGCTTACCGAAACGTGAGCCCTGGGAGCAGGGGCCTCTGCTCACGTCCTCACGGCCGGCGCCCCCCTAGTAGGCAACACAGTGCCTGGCACACCGGGGGCTCTCCGTGCTCCGTCAGTGCGCCAACCGCCCCTCTGCTTCCCAGCGCTCACTCTGGGGCCTTGGAGCAGAACCGAGCCGAGTGTGGGCTGCGTGGAGTCGAAGCTCATACCCAGGCAAATGTGCTCCACCTGCTCACGATGGGCTCCCCCTTCCTGACGAGAACATCACACAAGGTGCCGAGCAGTGTGGGAAGGAGCGTAGGGATGTCAGGTGGGCGAAGAAAACCCTGGACACCCAGATGCATTGGAATTTCAGATAAAACAGTTATTTAAAGTTGATCCCAAACGCTGCCCATGTGACTGGGTGTCATGTATTTTACCTGACAACCCTGAATAGTGCTCTGATGTCTGTGTGTCCTCCCAGAAAGGAGGGGGAGGGACCTTGTCTCCAGCTGTTTAATGGTGGGTGACGCGGGGGACAGACGAGAGCGGCTGGGCGGAGCGGGAGGACACTCACCATGGGCTCTCTTTGCCTGTGCGTCTAACCTCATGATCATGGGACTTATTTTTAAGACAAAATGATAGAAGTAAAGAACTTGTGAGCGTTCTGATAGAAGTGCTGCCGCTGTGGCAGGGTCTGCAGAGAGGGCGGCCTGCTTGAAGGGCTCCAGGTTTGCTGTGGACGGGGGGGGGCCTGGGCCAGAGTGGGCTAGTTGTGGGACAGCTGGGGAGGGCCGGGAGCACAGGGAGACCGGTGTTGGGGGCAGTTCTGTGTCTGGCTGCCTGCGCGGTGGGCGCACCCTTGGGCAAGGGTGCGGCAGTGGACTGGCACAGCTCGGAAGGGACCACTTGTTACAGCATCACTCGCCTTCATCTCCTCTTCTTCTCTCCTTTCCGAACTCAAACCAAACACCCTTCTATTCACTCCTCCGGGGCCACCCTTTAGGTTCCTTGGAGTCTGTCCAAGGTGTTGTTTGTGTCCTGTCCTGACTGTGCAGCAGTCAGAGAGGATGTCCATTCTCTCCCTTCCCTTCCTAGTTTCGAATCTGCCGCCGTTGGTGTGGATGTAGAGAAGCATGTGATGCGTATTTATTAGCCATGAGAGGCCTTTCAGGAGCAGGCAGAATGCAGAAGCACCTGAAGTGAATGTTCCTTTCACCTCTAAACAGACATCTTTTTCATGTTTTTGTATTGTTGAACTTTGTATTGAAATAGTTATTTTTGATCAGTTATTTGCTTCTTTTGTGTAATTTATAAATTCGTTTGTGTAAATTCTGTGTGACCATATTGCATTGTTCTGTTTTCTTCATTTTTATTAATAATTTCTGTTAACACATTAAATCTGTATTGAAATGGACCAGACCGTGCCAGGATAAAGAGATTTTTTTTCCAAAAAGCCACCAAGGAGATCTGAGCTGGGGAGGCAAGTACATAGGAAGCATGGTGAGGTGTGGTCAGCGGTGTGGACAGGAAGGGTGAGCAGGACCCCGCACTTCTCACCTAGGGGCCCCGGGCCCGCGTGGCATTCACAGGGAGCAGAGCTGTCAGTGCACTGAGGTCTGGGAGGGCGTGGCCGGGTCCAGGGAAAGCCCGGCAGCTGTGCCTTCTTTGACCCGGGCTTGGAGCTGGAGCTGCCAGCACACCCGATGGGCTAGCCCGGCGTGCTGGGACGCAGCGCCGACGGCCGTCCTTTTATCAGGGTGTGAGGCCTCAGGCTCCCAGATGCTGCTCGTGTCTCCTGCCTTCCCCAGGTTCAGACTCCTGATCCGTTTCAGAAGTAGGAAGTGTTGCTGGATTGTTACTTTGTATTCTCACAGCGCTTCTCACAGAGCTGACATGTCTACGGTCTGCGAGTTCAGACCACACTGCAGCCTAAACCCGTGACACTCGAGGTGCTGAGCTCCGTAGCCTCCTGGCGGCACCGGGAGCCCAGCTCAGCGAGTGGCTCCGCAGGCCCTCGGGCGGCAGTGCAGTAGGGACGCTGCAGAGCGGTGTGCGCAGACTGTGCTGACTGCACGGCTGAGACCGCTCGGGCCTCACAGACGGGGGCGTGCTTCCTTGTGTGCTAGCAGCTCCGAAGTCAGAGCAGGCCTGTGACGTCACTGCAGAGTGGACCGGCCATCGTGGGTGCAGAGTGCGTGAATGCTGGGTGCGCATGACAGTGTGGCTGGCACTGCTCTTGCCGAGCCGCCTGCATCTCAGGTGCGTGCACGGCCCGTGCGGAACCCAGCACTCCAGGGAGGGTGACGCGGCACAGGAGCCAGACAGCGCCTCCTCCTGTCCTCACGCAGCCCTGCTCCACAGAGCTGAGACTGCGCTCGATGTCCGTGGTGGGCATCAGAGCCCCTTGGGGACAGTATTCAAAAGACAGATTTGGACCTCATCCTCAAGGATTTGGGTGCAGGAGGTCTGGGTGAGCCCTGAGGCTGTACATTTGAAACCTCCGTCAGTGACCCACTGCGCCCACCAGCCCTGGGGCCCCATGTGCTGTGTGGACGGCAGGTTTGCTGCAGCAAGGATCTGGCCTGAAGGGAAGGTCCGTGTGTCTTCGGTGAATTTCATGGGCTAATAGGATCACTCCTCAGACTCATTCACAAAAATCCAGGGCTGTGTGGTAGAGAAATGTTTTTTTATGTGATGAGAAAATGTTGATATGAATGACAGTATTTAGCACCTTAAATTATATTAAACAGAAGCTGATGTGTTCATATATCTTCATTTGAACTTTCTGTATGCAGTTAGTTAAATTGCACATATAAACATGGAGAACTGTGGTGTCACTTCTGAGATAACCTCTTATTTGCTGCTCGCAGATGGTTCCGACTCCAGAGATAAGCCGAAGCTTTACCGCCTTCAGCTCAGTGTTACTGAGGTTGGGACAGAGAAGTTCGATGACAGCTCCATCCAGGTACGCAGCAGCCCTGCAGCTCTGAGCTTCCTCTGTAACTCACACCCCAGGAGGCCATGGCACATGGCTGCAGATGAATGGATAGCAATGAAAGACTCTGTCTTTTAATGTAAATAACTGGTTCACTCTGGGTCACTTTTCTTTGCTTCAGCGTGAAAAGAACGGAGTGCGAGCTTATGTCCCCCTCCCCCTCCAGAAGCGTGGAGTGCGGGCTTATGTCCCCCTCCCCCTCCAGAAGCGTGGAGTGCGGGCTTATGTCCCCCTCCCCCTCCAGAAGCGTGGAGTGCCGTGACACTCCTCTGAGATGGTGCTTTCCTCCAGAAGACGGCGATGCTTTCATAGGTCTGGTTCAGGGTTCAGGAGATGACCTCTGGGCACACCTGCTCCTGGGGCCACACATGGAGCGTGGGCTGTCAGTGCAAGTGTCAGCTGGGTGCAGTTCTCAAGTAGTTAACAAGACAGAGCTCAGCACGCTGGGGGTGAGGAGGGTCGTGTGGGACTGGTGGCGCCCCCTCCTGTGCTCTCATTTCTCGGTCAGAAATGACGGGTCAGGTTGTTAAGGTCACATTCAGTTCTGACATCCTTTCCTTCTCAGCACGTCAGTAATGCAGGCAAATAGGAATCCGAAATCATAACGATCTGTGTAGGTTTACCCATTGCTGGCCGGTGTGACTCATTGGTTGACGTTGACCCTGCACCAAGAGTTCAATTCCCGGTCGGGGCACATGCCCAGGTTGTGGGCCAAATACCCAGTGAGGGGCATGCAGGAGGCGGCCAGCCGATGTTCCTTCTCATCTATGTTTCTCTCTCTCCCTCTCCCTTCCTCTCTCTCTAAAATCAATAAAGAAAAAAAAATGTTTTTAAAGATTTACCCATTAAATTATCTTAATGTTTGAAATGACTATATGCTTTTTAATGTCGTTAACAATATGCCTTAAAGCACTGGATGCTAAGAATAAAATGTTTGACTTTGACAGTGTTTCATTATTTCTATACTGTTGGAAAATCTATTTTTAAAAGCACCAACAATTGAGAGTGTGTTAGATTATATTGAGAGTATCATAAAAGGGTTATTCATGCCCTGGCTGGTTTTACTTAGTGGTTAGAGCATTGGCCTGCGGACCATTGAGTCTCAGGTTTGATTCTGGTCCAGGGCAGGTACCTCCAATGCGGTTCATCCTGGCCCTGGTCGAGGTCGTGTGGGAGGCAACCAGTCAATGTGTCCCTCTCACGTCGATGGTTCTCTCTCCCTCCTTCCCACTCTATCTAAAGATAAATGGAAAAATATCCCTGGGTGAGAATTAAAAAAGGGGGTGAGAGGTATTCACAGTTTTAAGATTCTGTTTTAAATCCTCTGTACTTTAGGATAGCAGTTTCTCTGATTGTCTTTATTTTCAGTTGTTTGGCGCAGGAATTCAGCCCCATCACTGCGACCTCACGAACATGGATGGAGTTGTCACTGTCACACCGAGAAGCATGGATGCGGAGACTTACGTGGAGGGGCAGCGCATCTCAGAGACAACCATGCTGCAGAGTGGGATGAGCGTGCAGTTCGGGGCCTCACACGTGTTCAAGTTTGTGGACCCCAGCCAGGACCACGCCCTGGCGAAGAGGACCGTGGACGGGGGCCTGCCCACCAAGGGTCACAGACACAAAGCTGGGTAATGAACTATTGCAGATTACCTCTGGGAAGTGTACGTTGTTCTTTCGTTACGCTTAAAGCATTCCAAATCAGGCATAGGTCACGTTTCTCAATTTTTAGTTTTGTCTTAATTTTTAAAATTCAGAGTGTGTGGTTCCGGTTCTTGCTGATTTAGTTGATTTCAGAGGGAAGAAGATAGAAAGGTGTTGACTTCATCGTCACACTGGGAGTTGTGGCTGGTTTTTAAATTATTTTTAAATACTTTGTTTTTTGATTCTTTAAAACAATACTTGATTTGCTCTTTTGTGAAGAATTATGGTGTTCCATATAATGATCCCATATAATCAGATTTTTGTTGAGGTGTTCATTTTTCATTTGTATTTTTTAGTCCTCACCCAAGGATATTTTTCCATTTTACTTCAGAGCGGAAGGGACAGAAAGAGAGAGGGAGAGAGAGAGAATCTTCGATGTGAGAGAGAGACATCGATTGGCTGCCACCCACACGGTTGGGGTTGGGACAAAACGCAACCAAGGTACATGTTCTTGTCCGGAATTGAATCCAGGACTTTTTGGTCTGTAGACTGACGCTCTGACCGCTGAGCCAAACCGGCCAGGGTGTGTGCATTTTTTAATACCTGAGGAGGAAACGCATTAAGAGCTTGGAGTGCCATGTACTTTATACTTGAGCGCCACCTAGTGCCTTCCTGAGGACTTGCAGTGCTGGTCTGTTACTAGAAAACCCAAGTCCCGCCTGAGAGAGGCTCACTGTTCGGTGGTGTTTAGCCACGTGAGTGTCCATTTCACAGGCTGATACGATAGGGCATGGATCTCGTGCTGTTCAAAGCCACCGGAATGTCCCCTGAAGTGGAGTCTGTGCCGAGGAGCAGCCGTGGCTGTTTTTCTGCGCTGCCCTTGAATTTTGTCCCGCAACCTCCCTTTGCTTAACCACCCGGGCGTAGACTTCGGGCCAGCTGTGAACTTTCTGAGTTTCTTTGTGTTGGTCTTTGGACAGTTCATCGACATTATCCGCTCTACTCTGGTTGTGCCTGGAGGCATCGGTGAGCTCTGTGCCCCTTGTCCATTCTGTGTCCACATGGAGTCCTGGCAAAGGAAAGGAGTCAGGGCAGCAGGACAGTCAGGCTCCCTCTCTCCCTCCAGGAGGGACACTTCGTGGATCACCACACGTGCTCACGTAGGCATATTGGGCATTTCCCGGGCTGCTTGGGGTATGTTTCTGGACTCTCCCTTTGAGCTCCAGGCTTCAGCAAATGACCAGACCTCTTAGTTCCCAAGGACAACCAGCCCATGCCATTCCTGTCTCCTCGAGAAGTCTGACTTTGCTACAACTTTAAAATGAACGTATATCTAAACTCATCCCTCCATTCTGTGCCTGGGAGGACCAGGGTTTTCTCTTCCTTTCTTAATCTCTGTTTATTTCCACCCACTTCCCCCCTTTCCTGTGTCTTGTCTTGACCTTTACATGGCTCCTTATTTCAGCACATAGTCTGCTCAGGTGTCTTCCTTTTGTATTTCCACCGTCAGCTTCCCTTCAGCCTGCTTCCTGCTCCAGGACCGGACATCCTGGCAGGTAGCTCACCTGCTTGATACCCTTCCTTCCCACCTGTTCCCCGGACGTTTCACAGAGGAAGTGATCGCCTGCAAAGGTGTCTTCTGTGTGCCGCGTCCTGCCCTTCCAGGACCTGCGGTGTCGCCTCTCACAGTGAGTGAGCTTCTTTTCTGAGGGAAGTAATTTCTTTGAATGGCATCGAGCATGTCACTGTCTGTTTCTCTTTGCTACGTGCAAGCGCGATTCTGCACTGTCTGCCCCTTGTTATTCCTTCCGATTCGCCAGCAAACCTGAGCCAGCTTTTACTTACTGACGGCTCCTCTCAGACCACACACATTTCAAGAGCATGCTAGTTAATGTTTGTTTCTAAGGGTTTTAGAATGCCCGATCCTTACACGCACTTGCTTTATATTTATTTTCGCAATACCATCCAGAGGTAGAAAGTTCTCTCATGTTTGCACCGTGTGTCCATAGACGTACAGGCAGCAGACGGCACAGGCGGGTTCTGCTGTCTGGAGACTGCACAGCGGTGTCTGTCCCTGACCAAATTCATGTGCCTTCCCCTTTAAAGTAGGGACAGCGTTTGTAACAGCTCAGAGAACTGGGTTGACATCTGCATGGCATCGCAGCTTAGTCAGTCTCAGTCCTCTTTGAATCTTCTAAAGACCAATGAAATGTGTTCTATTCCTTCTGCCTAATTTTATAGCAGGCTTTTTCTAATGTGTGTGCAAAAATTAATTTAGAGGTGTTAAAGGACCATCCTCATCCCAGCCATCTTCAGATTAATGGAAGGCTGACTGTCATAGGGTTGCTGGCCTGGGAGGCACCGTTTCCATATGAATTTTGAGATCTGTAGAGTCGGAGCAAACTTGCAGGGAAGACCAGCCTTTGTGAGCAAGATTGCGAATGCTGAGCGTGCTCTCTGCTGCTCTCACGGTGGCCGTGCCCGTTCACGCTCCCCCCAGCACACACGCCCTTCTCCACTTCTCTCCAGCGGTCCCAGCTCTTCTGATGGTGGCCATCCTGACAGCTGCACGGTCAGAGCTCATCTGGCTTTGATTAGCACTTGCCTGATGCGTGATGCTGAGCACCTTCTCATGTTCCTGTCTGACCATCCACATGTCTATGTAGATCCTCTGCCCACTTTTAACTTGGATTGTTTGGTTTTTTGCTGTTGAGTTGTGTAAGTTCTTTATGAACAGAGTGGGGCAAAATAGGTTTATGATTGTTTGTATGGAAAATAACACAATAGCCCTGGCCGGTTTGGCTCAGTGGTTAGAGCGTCGGCCTGCGGTCCTGAGACCCGGATTCGGTTCCCGCTAAGGGCGCGTACCTCGGTTGCAGTTTGTCCCCGGCCCTGGTCGGTTGTGCGGGTGGCAGCCACTCGATGTGTCCCTTTCACGTCGATGTTTCTCTCTCTCTCTCTCTCTGTTCCTCTCTCTCTCCCTCCCACTCTACCTGAACAAAAAATGGAAAAGTGTCCTCGGGTGAGGATAAAAAAAAAAAAAAGAAAAAGAAAATAACACAATAATTAATAAATCATAACACAGAAGTAAATTCTGTGTTCCATGTACTCACAACTGTAAACCTAGTTTTGCCACACCCTGTAGTTTGGATACTACCCGTGCCAGGTGTTCTCTCCCACTCCGTAGTCATCTTTCCAGGTGGCTGATCTCCTCGGCGGCACTGAAGCTTTTCAGCGGGTGTGTCCCACTTGTTTATTTTGCTTTCATTGCCTTTGCTTTTGGTGTCAGACCCAAGGAGTCACCGTTAACACCAGTGTTGAGGAGCTTCCCCTAGGTGTTCTTCCAGGGATCATATGCTCTCGGATCTTACGTTCAAGACTTTAATCCACTTTGAGTTAATTTTCATGTATGGTGTCAATTAGTCCAGTTTTATTTATTTTTTTAATCTTCGCCTGAGGATATATTTTTATTGATTTTGTTTTTTTAAAGCGAGGAAGGGAGAGGGAGAGAGAGAAAAAAACAGATCATTTACCTCTCATATGTGCCCTTTGGGTTTGACTGACACTCAAACCTACAACCATGTGGTGTACAGGACGATGTTCCAACCAACTGAGCCACCTGGCCGGGACCAGTTTTATTTTTTTTGCACGTATCAGCTTAGTTTTCCCAGCACCTTTATTGAAGAGACTGTCCCTTCCCATCACGTATTCTTAAATTAATTGACCACATATGAATAGGTATTTTTCTGGGCTCTCTGTCTCCTGTTCCATTGATCTATGTGTGTGTTTTATGCTGGTACCATGTTGTTTTGATTATTATAGTCTTGTAGTATAATTTGACATCAGGAAGGGTGATACCTTCAGCTTTACTTCTAAGATTGCTTTTGTTATTTGGGGTCTTTTGTGGTTACTTACAAATTTTAGAATTGTTTGTTCTGTTTCTGTGAAAAATGTCATTGGAATTTTAATACAGATTGAATCTGTAACTTGCTTTGGGTAGTATGGAATTTTTAACAGTATTTTTCTAATTCATGAGCATGGACTATCTTTCCCCTTTTTGTATCTTCTATTTCTTTTATAAACGTCTTAACTTTTCACTGTACAGGTTTTTTATTTCCTTGGTTAAGTCTCTTCCTAGGTGTTTTATTCATTTCTGATTTTATTTGAGTCCTCTTTTTTTTTGGTCAATTTAGCTAAAGGTTTATTAGTTTTGTTTATGTTTTCAAATACAGGCTCTTAGTTTGTGGATCTTTTCTATTGTCTTTATAGTGTCTATTTTATTTCTGCTCTGTATTTGTTATTTCCTTCCATCTAGTAATGTTGGGCTGTGTTGTTTTTCTAGTTCCTGGAGGGATGTCGGCGGGCAGTGTAGGAGCGTTAGGGATTTCTGAATCCGTCCTGTCTGAGCCTGTGTCCTGTGACTTGCACTTTGAGTGCTGACATGGCCAAGACAAGGCTCTGGCACCGAGAGCCTGTGACAGTGTCGTCGGGGTCATGGAGGGTCAGCTTTGCATGGATGGTGTAAGTTTGTTATTCTAGGGTGATAATTGCAAGTGGAATCAGAACGGCTTTGGTTGTATTTCCGTCCACCCACAGAGGGAGTCGGGACGGGTAAGGTTGTGTTGCTTTGCTAGGTCGTGAGAGGGAGGTCAGCTTGCACACCAGCAGGGCGTTTCTGCTTTGTCAATGTCTTGGTGACAGAGGGAAGTATTTCATTCACAAAACTAATGTTGTGTAAAGTCATTTTCAGAAGTTGATATTTATCTTTCAGTAAAAAATTTTACTTTCTTGCTCGGCCGGTGTGGCTCAGTTCTTGAGCACCGACCCTGCACCAAGAATTCGCCAGTTTGATTCCCGGTCAGGGCACATGCCCAGGTTGTGGGTCCGATCCCCAGTGGGGGGCGTGCAGGAGGCGACCAGTTGGTGTTCTCTCTCATCGATGTTTCTCTCTCTCTCCCTCCCTCTCCCTTCCCCTCTCTCTAAAATCAATAAAGAAAAAAATTTTTGTTTTAATTTTCCTTTCTCAAAAGTTACTATTTTAAAGCATGATATTATTTTGCATTACAAGGTGATTTTATTTTTATAGTGAGGAGGTAGAGGAAGAATTTGTATCTGCTTTTCTTTCTTTTTTTAAATCCTCTCCCAAGGATATTTTTCTATTTATCTTCAGATAGAGGGGGGTGGAGGGGGGAGACATTGATGAATGAGATACACATCGACTGGTTGCCTCCCGTATGATCCTGACCAGGGCCAGGGACAGAACAGCAAGTGAGGTACATGCCCTTGGCCAGAATCAAACCCGTGACTCTCTGGTCCACGGGCCGATGATCTAACCCCTGAGCCAAACCAGCCAGGGCTGTACCTGCTTTTCTAATTTGAAAATTACTTTGAAGTTCTTCACCACTTTTTAGTTTTATTCTATAGATTGGGCTTAAGTAAAAGTTTCAAGTTAGCATAGTGCTTTGAAATTAGACCATATATTTTAAAAATATTATAAAGAGGGGAAATTTTGATTTTTGACTGTTGAGAAGCCCAGGAACGGAAGTGCTGGCTCGCGCTGGCGGTGTCCAGGCGCGGCCATGGCCCCGGGCGGCCTCCATCACAGCCGGGGACGCTCACCCTGCCCAGGTTATTCCTGTTGGGAATGAGTGTCCATATTCTGAATTCGTTTTCACAAGGGTGGTGTAAAAGTTTTGGTGTTTTGGACTAGTCTAAAAAATTGATTAAATGGGAATAACTCTTGATCTGATTATTAGTATCATCAAAAATTTCTCCATTTCTTTATTTGTAGCTTAAGTAGTGGGATCCATAAAAATCATCAGACTGACTTTCAGACAGGTGGCCAGCTCAGCCCCTGTGCCTTGTCCTGCCTGTGGGCACTGTCGCCTTCCCGTGGCCGCCGGTGGGCTCCTGGCACCTGAGACGTGCACACGTTATCTCTGTGCCCTTTGCAGCCTACAGAGGCTTCCGGGGTGAAACAGCTCGCTCTTGTCTTCATGGTTCCTTTCGGTTTACTGTTTCTGAATGTAATTTAAAGAAAACGATCCTGAGAACGTTTAGTTGTATTGGTAAGAGAAGTTCATAAAGTTACAGTCGTGGTTTGTTACAGTCGTGGTTTGTTCTGTAACTTTGTATGCTGACGAGAACATGATCTGCTGAAGATCTGTGGGCTGGGACATGGAGCGAGCTGCTCCTTTTGTGTCACCAGCGCCAGACTGCCTCATCACTCGAGAGTTCATTTTGTTTGTTTATCTTTTATTCCGACAGAATTGTTCAGGAGACAACTTTTGACGTAGGAGGAGACATTCACAGTGGAACAGCATTGCCAACAAGCAAGGTAGGGGTCGCGTGTTACCGGCAGTACCTGTCTGTCTGACGTGGCGACAGCAGGTGGCTCACTGCAGTGGACTCGTAAACCTGCTGTGGAGCTGCTCTGCTGCGGTCTTCACCGGGGCTGTGCGCTCGGGGCTCGTGGGACAGGGCAGGCCGTGCTTTCCCTGAGGAGAGGGCCGTGCTCTCTTCTGAGCCATGTGGGACCAGCCCTTCTCGGGCAGGTGATCCCTGAAGATAATGGACTCTTGTCTCCTTCCCCCTCAGCTTAGTCCCAGCTCCCACCTGTCAGTACCTCCCTGGGCATTTGCCTCCCCAGTTCTCCTTGTCTCTTATGTAATTAGTTATTTCTCTCGCGTTTTGGTTATCTGTTTCTCTTGCTGGGAAACAGACACCCCAGAACCCAGTGGATTGAAACAGCAGCAGCCTGTGTGTTTACAGCTGTGAGGGAGTTTGGACTCACTGGGCGGTGTGTTTGCTGGACTTGCTGATGGTCGTGTGTGTGGCCGTGTCCAGCTAGTGGGTTAACTGGAGGCCAGGCTGTGCTGGGACCCAGGGCCTGCTGGCCTCTCGCCCCATTGTGTCTCCATGGGGCAGCCCCATGGAGATGCCTCCCGGGAGCCACAGGACTTGCAGGTCTCCTTAAGGCTGAGGCTGGGAACGGTCAGAGCATTGCCGCCCCCTCCCCACCATGTTCCTGTGCGAAGGGAAGCACAGGATCTGCCCAGGCTAGAGCTCTGTGGAGGCCGGGGTGCAGCCAGCTCCTCGGGCCTGGAGCATTCTCACCAGCCTCCGAACAAGCCTGGTCATCCTGCTCCCGGCCCAGCTTTCTGCTCCTGTTCACAGCACGGTTTCTTGAAGAAGTCATTCTTAGTGGCTGTGTCCACTTCCTGTAACCCCATCTTTTGTCCTCGGCTCTCGTTTGGCTCCTGCTCCTTCATGGGGACTGTGTCATGGGCACTGATGTCCCCGTACTGACAAGTCTGAGGCTTGTTTTCCATTTGTCTGTCTGCACAGGGCCCACCTGGTGCACTTGCCTTCCAGCGTCCAGTGTGTCCCCTCTGTTCCCTCCCACCTGGTGCACTTTCCTTCCAGCCTCCAGGGTGTCCCCTCTGTGCACTCCCACCTGGTGCACTTTCTTCCAGCCTCCAGGGTGTCCCCTCTGTGCACTCCCACCTGGTGCACTTTCCTTCCTGCCTCCGGGTGTCCCCTCTGTGCACTCCACCTGGTGCACTTTCCTTCCAGCCTCCAGGGTGTCCCCTCTGTGCACTCCCACCTGGTGCACTTTCCTTCCAGCCTCCAGGGTGTCCCCTCTGTGCACTCCCACCTGGTGCACTTTCCTTCCAGCCTCCAGGGTGTCCCCTCTGTGCACTCCACCTGGTGCACTTTCCTTCCACCCTCCAGGGTGTCCCCTCTGTGCACTCCCACCTGGTGCACTTTCCTTCCAGCCTCCGGGTGTCCCCTCTGTGCACTCCACCTGGTGCACTTTCCTTCCAGCCTCCAGGGTGTCCCCTCTGTGCACGCCCACCTGGTGCACTTTCCTTCCACCTCCAGGGTGTCCCCTCTGTGCACGCCCACCTGGTGCACTTTCCTTCCACCTCCAGGGTGTCCCCTCTGTGCACGCCCACCTGGTGCACTTTCCTTCCAGCCTCCAGGGTGTCCCCTCTGTGCACGCCCACCTGGTGCACTTTCCTTCCACCTCCAGGGTGTCCCCTCTGTGCACTCCCACCTGGTGCACTTTCCTTCCACCTCCAGGGTGTCCCCTCTGTGCACTCCCACCTGGTGCACTTTCCTTCCACCTCCAGGGTGTCCCCTCTGTGCACGCCCACCTGGTGCACTTTCCTTCCACCTCCAGGGTGTCCCCTCTGTGCACGCCCACCTGGTGCACTTTCCTTCCACCTCCAGGGTGTCCCCTCTGTGCACGCCCACCTGGTGCACTTTCCTTCCACCTCCAGGGTGTCCCCTCTGTGCACTCCCACCTGGTGCACTTTCCTTCCACCTCCGGGGTGTCCCCTCTGTTCACTCCCACCTGGTGCACTTTCCTTCCAGCCTCCAGGGTGTCCCCTCTGTGCACTCCACCTGGTGCACTTTCCTTCCAGCCTCCAGGGTGTCCCCTCTGTGCACTCCACCTGGTGCACTTTCCTTCCACCTCCAGGGTGTCCCCTCTGTGCACTCCACCTGGTGCACTTTCCTTCCACCTCCAGGGTGTCCCCTCTGTGCACTCCACCTGGTGCACTTTCCTTCCAGCCTCCAGGGTGTCCCCTCTGTGCACTCCACCTGGTGCACTTTCCTTCCACCTCCAGGGTGTCCCCTCTGTGCACTCCCACCTGGTGCATTTTCCTTCCAGCCTCCAGGGTGTCCCCTCTGTGCACTCCACCTGGTGCACTTTCCTTCCACCTCCAGGGTGTCCCCTCTGTGCACTCCCACCTGGTGCACTTTCCTTCCTGCCTCCAGGGTGTCCCCTCTGTTCCCTCCCACCTGGTGCACTTTCCTTCCACCTCCAGGGTGTCCCCTCTGTTCCCTCCCACCTGGTGCACTTTCCTTCCTGCCTCCAGGGTGTCCCCTCTGTGCACTCCCACCTGGTGCACTTTCCTTCCAGCCTCCAGGGTGTCCCCTCTGTGCACTCCCACCTGGTGCACTTTCCTTCCAGCCTCCAGGGTGTCCCCTCTGTTCACTCCCACCTGGTGCACTTTCCTTCCAGCCTCCGGGGTGTCCCCTCTGTTCACTCCCACCTGGTGCACTTTCCTTCCACCTCCAGGGTGTCCCCTCTGTGCACTCCCACCTGGTGCACTTTCCTTCCACCTCCAGGGTGTCCCCTCTGTGCACTCCCACCTGGTGCACTTTCCTTCCAGCCTCCAGGGTGTCCCCTCTGTTCCCTCCCACCTGGTGCACTTTCCTTCCTGCCTCCAGGGTGTCCCCTCTGTGCACTCCCACCTGGTGCACTTTCCTTCCTGCCTCCAGGGTGTCCCCTCTGTGCACTCCCACCTGGTGCACTTTCCTTTCAGCCTCCGGGGTGTCCCCTCTGTTCCCTCCCACCTGGTGCACTTTCCTTCCACCTCCAGGGTGTCCCCTCTGTGCAGTCCCACCTGGTGCACTTTCCTTCCAGCCTCCAGGGTGTCCCCTCTGTGCACTCCCACCTGGTGCTTGTTCCTCCTACTCTGATTTGTTGGTTCCTCCTCTGCTTCACTTCTCAAATTGGAGGTCCAAGGCATCAGACCGGAACCCCGCCCTCCGTTGCTCTGTGTCCGTGAGGCGGTCTGCAGTTGCGGGAGTTAGTGCTGTCTGTGCCGATGACTCCTGCCTCCGTCTTCGGCCCTGATCTCCCTGCTCCAAAGCCTTGCTTGACATGCCCATGGGCATGGCTAACACCCGTCTCAGGTTTAACAGCTAAAACAGCTGGATGTTCTCTGTCCACATCGTTCTTTCCCTGACCCTTCCCCGTCTCAGCACCCGACACCCTGCATCCAGGGAAATAAGTCCCAGCTTCTCCTCGGTGCCTTTCCTTCTCTTGGCCTCTGCATCCAGCCATGGCAGGTCCTCTTCGCTCCACCCTGAAGCAGCCCGCAGTGTCCACTTCCTGCATCATCACTGGGCTCTCGCAGGGTCGGAGCCCTGCAGGCTCCTGTGGAAGCAGCCCCTCCTCTGTGCGGCGTGGTCCTCCCACTGCCGGACCGATGCCTCCCAGGTGTGATTAGCTTCTGTGACTGCCCACCTTCAGAGGCCTGGGATGCTGCGGAGTCCTCACCCGGGTGTACACAGCGCCCCCTAGGACCTGCCCACTTTCCTCCCCGCTGAGCATGTGCTGGCCACGGCCCTTACTGCACCCAGGCCTCCTGGCCGCTGCTCCCTGGTGCCCGCGGCCTTCCCAGCCGCTGTTTGCTCTGGCTGCCCTTCTGCCCTCAGGCCTCAGGGGGTCCCTCCCTGGAGTCGTGCCCTCAGGCCCCCAGGCACCGCAGCAGCTTAGCAGTGCAGTCAGCACCGGGAGCTGTGAGCTGCAAACAGTCAACAACACGAAAATCGTTCACTCACCGTTTATAGTTGACTATTGATGACATTTTGACGGATCCCTTTCTGAATTCTCAACGCTGCTTGTGCATTTATACATTTTAACGTGATTAAATCTCCACACACACATACTGCTTTCTGTCCTTCCTTTGGCTGTTACTTTGTGAGCATTTCCTTTGAAAATCATTTAAAAACAAACTCAATTGTATTGTAATATGGTAGCATATGAACAGACCATAATTTATCTATTTCCTGATTATTCATTTAAAATAATTTTTGCAGTCTTAAGTGTTGCCATCCAGTGACCAAGCAGTTTTATTTCTATAAATGTATTTTATGGAAGTAGTTACCGTGTATGAACATAGTATTTACGAGCTCAGTTGTCATGACTCCCTGTATATGCCAATCAGCATCTCAACATAAATGATTGGTTTGATGGGTTTTGATGGCTGGACAACAAAACGCTATATAGCCACACGACTTTGTGACCAAAATGGTTTTGCAGATGTTTACGACATATGAAAGAGTAAATTTTTGCAAAGTAGTATTATCTCATTTATGGAGAATGTGAAAAATTGCAAAGTACATATAGCACCATGTTACTCTAGTTGGTAAGACAGGGTGATTTTTAGTTATATAGGTTCAATTTCTGCAGTAAACAGATGTAATGAGAACTCTTACATGACACATTGCTACAGTGGGTTTCTTTCTGTACATCTTGAATCTGTTCTGATTGTTTTTCTTAACGTAGGAAGCTGTCCTGCCTGTGTGTTGTCGGCTGGGTGGGAGTGTGCCGTGTGGGGCACATGCACTGCGTCCCTGTACGTGTGTCTTTCCCTGTGTGTTGTTGGCTGGGTGGGAGTGTGCTGTGTGGGGCACATGCACTGCGTCCCTGTACGTGTGTCTTTCCCTGTGTGTTGTCGGCTGGGTGGGAGTGTGCTGTGTGGGGCACATGCACTGCGTCCCTGTACGTGTGTCTGTTCCCTGTGTGTTGTCGGCTGGGTGGGAGTGTGCCGTGTGGGGCACATGCACTGCGTCACTGTACGTGTGTCTGTTCCCTGTGTGTTGTCGGCTGGATGGGAGTGTGCTGTGTGGGGCACCTGCACTGCGTCACTGTACGTGTGTCTGTTCCCTGTGTGTTGTCGGCTGGGTGGGAGTGTGCCGTGTGGGGCACATGCACTGCGTCCCTGTACGTGTGTCTGTTCCCTGTGTGTTGTCGGCTGGGTGGGAGTGTGCCGTGTGGGGCACATGCACTGCGTCACTGTACGTGTGTCTGTTCCCTGTGTGTTGTCGGCTGGATGGGAGTGTGCTGTGTGGGGCACCTGCACTGCGTCACTGTACGTGTGTCTGTTCCCTGTGTGTTGTCGGCTGGGTGGGAGTGTGCCGTGTGGGGCACATGCACTGCGTCCCTGTACGTGTGTCTGTTCCCTGTGTGTTGTCGGCTGGGTGGGAGTGTGCTGTGTGGGGCACATGCACTGCGTCACTGTACGTGTGTCTGTTCCCTGTGTGTTGTCGGCTGGATGGGAGTGTGCTGTGTGGGGCACCTGCACTGCGTCACTGTACGTGTGTCTGTTCCCTGTGTGTTGTCGGCTGGGTGGGAGTGTGCTGTGTGGGGCACATGCACTGCGTCACTGTACGTGTGTCTGTTCCCTGTGTGTTGTCGGCTGGGTGGGAGTGTGCTGTGTGGGGCACATGCACTGCGTCACTGTACGTGTGTCTGTTCCCTGTGTGTTGTCGGCTGGATGGGAGTGTGCTGTGTGGGGCACCTGCACTGCGTCACTGTACGTGTGTCTTTCCCTGTGTGTTGTCGGCTGGGTGGGAGTGTGCCGTGTGGGGCACCTGCACTGCGTCACTGTACGTGTGTCTTTCCCTGTGTGTTGTCGGCTGGGTGGGAGTGTGCCGTGTGGGGCACCTGCACTGCGTCACTGTACGTGTGTCTTTCCCTGTGTGTTGTCGGCTGGGTGGGAGTGTGCTGTGTGGGGCACATGCACTGCGTCCCTGTACGTGTGTCTGTTCCCTGTGTGTTGTCGGCTGGATGGGAATGTGCTGTGTGGGGCACCTGCACTGCGTCACTGTACGTGTGTCTGTTCCCTGTGTGTTGTCGGCTGGATGGGAGTGTGCTGTGTGGGGCACCTGCACTGCGTCACTGTACGTGTGTCTGTTCCCTGTGTGTTGTCGGCTGGATGGGAGTGTGCTGTGTGGGGCACCTGCACTGCGTCACTGTACGTGTGTCTGTTCCCTGTGTGTTGTCGGCTGGATGGGAGTGTGCTGTGTGGGGCACCTGCACTGCGTCACTGTACGTGTGTCTGTTCCCTGTGTGTTGTCGGCTGGATGGGAATGTGCTGTGTGGGGCACATGCACTGCGTCCCTGTACGTGTGTCTGTTCCCTGTGTGTTGTCGGCTGGGTGGGAGTGTGCCGTGTGGGGCACCTGCACTGCGTCACTGTACGTGTGTCTGTTCCCTGTGTGTTGTCGGCTGGATGGGAGTGTGCTGTGTGGGGCACCTGCACTGCGTCACTGTACGTGTGTCTGTTCCCTGTGTGTTGTCGGCTGGATGGGAGTGTGCTGTGTGGGGCACCTGCACTGCGTCACTGTACGTGTGTCTGTTCCCTGTGTGTTGTCGGCTGGATGGGAGTGTGCTGTGTGGGGCACCTGCACTGCGTCACTGTACGTGTGTCTGTTCCCTGTGTGTTGTCGGCTGGGTGGGAGTGTGCCGTGTGGGGCACATGCACTGCGTCACTGTACGTGTGTCTTTCCCTGTGTGTTGTCGGCTGGGTGGGAGTGTGCCGTGTGGGGCACATGCACTGCGTCCCTGTACGTGTGTCTTTCCCTGTGTGTTGTCGGCTGGGTGGGAGTGTGCTGTGTGGGGCACCTGCACTGCGTCACTGTACGTGTGTCTGTTCCCTGTGTGTTGTCGGCTGGGTGGGAGTGTGCTGTGTGGGGCACATGCACTGCGTCCCTGTACGTGTGTCTTTCCCTGTGTGTTGTCGGCTGGGTGGGAGTGTGCCGTGTGGGGCACCTGCACTGCGTCACTGTACGTGTGTCTGTTCCCTGTGTGTTGTCGGCTGGGTGGGAGTGTGCTGTGTGGGGCACATGCACTGCGTCCCTGTACGTGTGTCTTTCCCTGTGTGTTGTCGGCTGGGTGGGAGTGTGCTGTGTGGGGCACCTGCACTGCGTCACTGTACGTGTGTCTGTTCCCTGTGTGTTGTCGGCTGGTTGGGAGTGTGCCGTGTGGGGCACATGCACTGCGTCACTGTACGTGTGTCTTTCCCTGTGTGTTGTCGGCTGGGTGGGAGTGTGCTGTGTGGGGCACATGCACTGCGTCACTGTACGTGTGTCTTTCCCTGTGTGTTGTCGGCTGGGTGGGAGTGTGCTGTGTGGGGCACCTGCACTGCGTCACTGTACGTGTGTCTGTTCCCTGTGTGTTGTCGGCTGGGTGGGAGTGTGCCGTGTGGGGCACCTGCACTGCGTCCCTGTACGTGTGTCTGTTCCCTGTGTGTTGTCGGCTGGGTGGGAGTGTGCTGTGTGGGGCACATGCACTGCGTCCCTGTACGTGTGTCTGTTCCCTGTGTGTTGTCGGCTGGGTGGGAGTGTGCCGTGTGGGGCACATGCACTCCCTGTACGTGTCTGTTCCCTGTGTGTTGTCGGCTGGGTGGGAGTGTGCTGTGTGGGGCACATGCACTGCGTCACTGTACGTGTGTCTGTTCCCTGTTACTGAGGGCAAGAAACACACCAGTTTCTGTACTCAGTTCTTCATTAGGGATTGATCTATACTGAGCAGATCTTTAAATCTTTTCCTAAAACTAACCAAAAGAACCTAACTCTTTATATTGTACATATTACCAATATATGCTCTGTCCTGATTTAAGAGAACTTTTTGGAATAAAGACACGATTATTACTGTGCTTTTGAAGAGCCCTTGTGGGTGCATCACGTTTGCATGCCTGTGTTGTAAAGCGAGCTTCTAGCCTTTGGAAAGGAAGCAGCTGTGTGTTTTATTCTTTAATGATGGTGTGTTCCTGGGCGTGCGCTGTGGACAGGCTGTCCTCAGCGTGCAGGGTCCCTGCCTGTGCTCGCTCCTGCATCCCTGTCTTGCTCACGTCTTCACCTGCAGTGCTAATGTTCTTAAGCGCCTCGTGTTTCCCCTTGACCAGAGCTCCACTAGACTGGACAGCGACAGGGCGTCGTCTGCCTGCAGCACTGCCGAGCGGGGGATGGTGAAGCCGACGGTCAGAGTGGAGCAGCAGCCAGAGTACCGCAGGCAAGAGAGCAGGTAGGACCTGTTCACCCCTCCCTGTAAGAAGGGGGCGCTCGCCCAGAGAGGGCCGGGTTGAAGCCACTGGTCCACAGAGGTCAGCTGACAGTTCTGAAGGTTGGCAGTGACTCTCCGAGTGTTTCCTCTTCACGTTGTTGACTTGGGGGGAACATGCTTCATCCACAACTGCACCCCTAACAGTGTTACCCAGTTCAGATAGGCCTGTTGAATTAAAATGTTTGTTTTAAATGTGCTACTCTGTAAGACAGGGAGGGTTTTTACAGGATTCTAATATTTAGTAATTTATCTAAAACCCACCATTTTTCCCATTTTTATTTATTATTTTATTTTATTTTATTTTTATCCTCACCCAAGGACATTTTTTTTCCATTTTTTGTTCAGATACAGTGGGGGGGGGAGGGAACATCAACGTGAAGGGACACATCGAGTGGCTGCCACCCGCATGACCAACCAGGGCGGGGACAAACTGCAACCGAGGTTCGTGCCCTCAGTGGGAACCTAACCCGGGTCTCTCCGGACCACAGTCAACGCTCCAACCGCTGACCCAAACCGGCCAGGGCCATTTTCCCATTTTTAGAAGAAATTCTCACATGTTAAAAATACACAGAGCCAAAGTGATTGTGCAGGAGTTTTTAGGCACTGGAGTGCCGTGCTGCTCGGCCACACAGTCTTCCTTTCGAGACAGATGGGGTGGATTGCTTTTCTTCTCGCATGTTCTCCAGTGTTCTCATTTTCTTGTGGTTTTTAAATGACATGTCACCTTAACAAAGCAGAATTTTACTTCCTTGTGATCTCTAAGACTGTTTAAGTGTTAAAAATTACTGTCAGGGTCTAATAACAGGTGGTGCGTTCCAGTGGCTGGTTGGTTTAAACTGCAGCGTTGGTGGTGCTCAGTATGGTGCTGAGGGCTCTCAGTGCCCAGGCGGAATGAGGGATGCCCAGGACAGACAGTCACCGTGCTCTCGCAGCCACAGTGACATCTTTGGGTGCTGTGCAGATCTTCAGTGCACCATCTCTCTGTCCCCTTCACAGACCCAGGCCCCTCCCTCCATGACAGGCCCTGGGACAGCGCTTTCCTTTCCAGCCTCCAGCAGAGGGCGCTGTATGTCCTAAGAGTTTAGTGTTCCTCACAGTGATTAAATTTGTAGATTCACGTGGGTATCTCAGGTTTCTTTCTTGGTTTTATTGTGGGCTTTTGGTTATTAAGATATTTGTTGGCTTTGTGAGCTTTTTTAGATGTAATATAATCAACTTTCTGTGTACTTGTTTTTGATGGCGTATATTCTGGAAGATGTTTAGAATGGTGAATTAGTGTTGTAAGGAGCACCTCTGTTTATTCATAAGGTGGTAGAGAGGTGTGCGTCATAGTTCTGAGCCCGCGAATACTGAGTGAGTGAATCGAGATGGGAGGAGAGATCGATGAGGACAGTGCTTTCAGGGTATGAAGATTAGTGAGTGTGCACAGCTAAGAAGGGAAGACAATGTGATAACAGTGTTAAACAGCCACATGATGATTAATTGTATGTCAAAAATTATTTTATCCTGTGAACATGTATATTCGTTACATTTTTTCCAAGGTCAGATTATTTTACTTTGTAAAGACTTATTAAAGGTTTTATTTGAACTATATGTGTGTTGGACAGTGATGGAAATAGATGATTTTCCCATTTTCAGTCTTTGTGTTTTTCACATGCAGCATTGGTCTAAGCAGTGCTTAATTTAACTTATATTTATTAAAAAATCTAAGTTGCTTTAATAGGCATGTTTGAATAGTCAAGGAAAAAAATATTTCAAATGATAGGAGTGATTTTAAATGATCATTGTTTTTACCAGATTTGTTAAACTGATGAAACACATCATTTGTAAAGTTTATCCAGGATTATTTCATGGATGTTACAGTGAAAAAGTACTACTAACCTGCAATTTTAGATGTCTGTGAATAGGGCAGTATAAGAAAACATTAAAATAACAAAGCATTTAAATTATACTGTGTTTATAAGAGCATTTTTACACATAAATTGTTGAGTTAAATCTAAATTATTGTCATAGGCTGCATAACTTTGAAGCATATCGTTTGATGAAAATATTTTTGTTTTACTTGTAATGAGCATCCTAGTTCAGTTGGCTCCCGTTTCATTTCCCCTCCTCCATCCTGAGCGTGGAGCAGAGGCAGAGGAGGGCGTGGCTGCGGGACAGGGGCCGTAGTCTAGTTGCCAGACTAGACCTGCACAGACCTGTGGTCATCATGGGACTCGTTTACATTCCGGAAGAAATTGTTTATTATTTGGACTAATTTAATTTAATGAGTGGACATGCCAGTGACTCTGAATACTTCCTTCTGGCCAGTCCATCACCCTCTGTCTGAGAGGGACGGGCTGGGGCACGTCGTTGTGCTGTGGTCGTCCCAGGGCAGTGGAGGCTGACTCCCGGGCACTGTGCTGTGCCCTTGTCACCAGAGGATGCCCGTCTGGTCAGCACTGACCTCAATTGGTTTGAGCCAGTGTTTAACTCAATAGATACTGTCATTGCGATATAAGTCACTTTAATCCCACCGCTCACTTTTCAGTTAACTTTGCAGAAAGACAAAACATATCGTACACATTTTTCAAAAGTCTTTGCTTACTAATGGCTTTCAAATGTTTCTTATCAAATCACGCAGTACAATGCCATACACCTACCTTTTGCCCGGGTGGACACATGCCTACATAGGTACATATTTATATTTGTAACTGAAAGAAGAATTTCATGGGACAGTGTTCTACCTTGTGGTCTTCCCGTTGGGGCAGGATGACCCACAATTTGAAGAATTCTTTAATACAAATTACCTAATCTTTGAATTAGTTTGATCTTGAATACCTAGAAATAAACAAACACTAGTACAGTGCTAGTTCTTAAAAATGTTCCAAAGTATAGTTTCTCTTTGTTTGTAATTTTGGCTGTTCCTTAGTTTTATAGTGTCAGGCTACATGGGGAAAAGTGCCTCAGATTTATGTGACTTTAAGAAGTGTAAGTGCGTAGGTTGTCTTCTGTAAGGCACGTGTCACTGTGAGCGTTGAAAGTGCCAACCCCGTGGCTGAGGGGGTCTCCAGGGAGTGTCTGGTCTCACCTTTGTCAGGGGGAGACAGTGCCTACTTCTTGGGGAGTGTTTCTCTTTCCTGGGACAGAGGACTTTCGGGCTGAGGTGGTTTAAAGATTGTCTTTGTGCCCAGCAGTGTCTTGTCATTGTTATTTGAGCCGGGGCTCAGCAGGTGCACAGCAGCCTGGGCCTGCGCTGCGGGGATCTTCGTTAATAATGGAGTCGCGGGACACCTGCTCTCCCCACGGGGCAGACTTGGAGGCGCTGAGTTCTGAGGAGTCGGGAGAGATGCCTGCTCCCCTGATGTTGCATGTGTTAGTATGAAGGGCACTGGCAGGTTCTCATTGCGAGAAAACGGTAGAGAGTTTCTAGGTTTCAGAAATCTGCACAGGTTGTCAGGCTGCTGGGAGCTTGGTGACCTGATCTTAAGAGATGGCAACATTCTTCTTTCAGAATGCAGGATGCTCCTGGGCCCGAGCTGATGCTGCCTGCCAGCATTGAATTCAGGGAGACTTGTGAGTAATTCCAGATCCCGCTGCTGGCGACCTATTTCTTGTCCCATTTTCCTCCTTCTGATTTTCATGTTGGTTTTTTCTTTTGTTCTTTTCTGAAATATTTTCACAGCTGAAGACTCGTTTCTCTCTGCCATCATAAACTACGCCAACAGCTCCACGGTGCACTTTAAGCTGTCCCCCACCTACGCCCTCTACATGGCCTGTCGGCACGTGCTGTCAGGCCAGGGCAGGCCCGAGGCCAGCCCCGCCGAGCGCGCGCACAGGGTGGTCGCCGTGGTCAGCAAGATGGTGAGCATGATGGAAGGGGTGATCCAGGTGAGCTGCAGCCCTGCCGTCGTCGTTGTGGTCGGTGGCAGAGCCCTCAAGTCCTTTGTTTAATGTTTCAGATTGGGCTTTGTCTTGAGAACTTTCCCTAAAGTAACCGTTGTATACATTGTATTGAAACTGTATAGCTTCGAAAGTTGAAAAGAAATGTAAACTACTTCTTCCCACAAACTTGAGAATAAGAGAAGATAAATTGTAGGTGGTAACATAATTATGAAAAAGACCCTTAGAATCACAACAGTTGTGAGAAAGTATTGAGACTTGATGTGGGTTTTCTTAGAATTAAAAAAAAAACGTATTGAGATAACATTCACATAAAATAAAAGTGCCATATCAAAGAGAGTGACTCAGGAGCACTCAGCCACATCCACAGCGTTCGCAGACGCCAGCTCTGCCTGGTCCCTGGCCTCCATCACTGCAGGCCTCACGCCCTCGAGCAGTCCCGCCCCTCCCCCAGTCGGGCTTGCACCCGCTGCGCCTCAGAACTCTGGTGGCCCTAGGAGCATGTGCTCCTCTCCAGTGCCTCCCGATGCGGGGGGAGCCGGGCATTCCGCTCGCGCTCACGGGCACGGTGGCATCACGACATCGCTTGCGGGAACGCAGGTTCAGATGTTGTCATAAATCGGCTTTGGAGATCACAGGAAGTGAGGGCGTTCTCCTGGTGGGGTGCTCGGGGTCTTCCGGGTGCTCTCTGCAGTGATGACATCAGCACCTTTCCCACCGCAGACCCTTCGAGATCTGAGCATAAAGTACATCCATAGATTTTGAAAAAGT
The DNA here is from genome assembly GCF_014108415.1 of Molossus molossus. Classification (NCBI taxonomy): domain Eukaryota; kingdom Metazoa; phylum Chordata; class Mammalia; order Chiroptera; family Molossidae; genus Molossus; species Molossus molossus. The sequence continues at coordinate 111,568,555 of NW_023425402.1, forward strand.
TTTTCTGAATCACATGCCAGTGATATTCTTCAACTATAGAACTCCAGTGATGTGTGATGTTAAGTGACATGAGTAGATGGTTAGGTTGTTTTTCTCCTCTCAGAATAGTTTGAGGCAAACTAATTCTTTAATTCTCTCAGAACTGTTTTAAAAGGCCGGAACTTTTTTGTGTGTGTGGTACTTGCCCCTAGTGGGAACTGAACCCAGGACTCTGGTCCGCAGGCCGACGCTCAGCTGCTGAGCCAAACTGGCCAGGGCAAAATGCCGAAACTTTTAAAAATATGTTTCTTTTTTATTGAGTGACTGGCACATGAATTTGATGTTTGTTTTTTTTTTACCCAAGTGAAGATAGAGATTAAAAAGGAAAGTCATTTTATTTGGGTACCATTTTGTTGTTCTTATTATTTTATAAACAAAAGTGACTTCCTTTTCAGTTGTCATTCAAAACCATCCTCTGTCTTCCGTCATGTGTGGGTCTGTGAGGCCTGTTTCAGTCCCGAGACTCCAGTCATTGCCTGCTTTGATGGGCTGGTCCTTATTGAATTCGACCTTCATTGACATCATCAGAACAAGTGTTTTAATTTCAGATTTAGGTCTAGTACGTGATTGGAGGAGTTTTAATGTTTTAGAAACAAACTATGGTAGTGAATAATTAAAAAATTTTAATTTGTAAAAACCCACTTTCAAAAAGCAATTTACTTTTTAGTATAGGTTTGTGTTTTTTCAATATAAGAGTCTCAACTTTTATTTTTATTGTTTCTGTTGGTCTTTCCTGTCTCTTTTATTATTCCTGATTAATCCAGGGGAAGAGATTCATGTGTCAGACTCACAGTGTCACTAAGACATTCAGAAGTCCTTCCTTCGTAAATCTCTCAAGGAGAGCAGTATGTGTGTTCATGTGTTTATTGTAGCATCATTGATAAACTCTAGGAATTTACTTAATTATTATACCAGTGTGCAGAACACAAAACTAATCCTTTATGTCGTACAACCCCTGCGCTGCTCCAGGACAGTGAGTGAATTGTAATTTGGGAAGAACCCAGCTAAATGTTGTGCCTTCATGTACCTTCATATGAGTGTTTTGATTTTTTGAACTGTCATGATTGTTTACGAGTTTCTTTCTCTCGTTCTGCTTGATTTCCCCTCGTCTGTTTTCCTCCAGGAAGTAGACCAGGTTGACCAGGTAGGACCCGCTGCTGGGGGCTGACCCAGCCATGTTGGCTGAGCTGAGTCTCGTGCTGCTTCCATGTCAAGCACAGCACTCCAGGCACGGGACTGAGCCGCGCATAACACTCATTCCGCAGCTGACACGCAGTACTAAACCCTTTGACTTGCAACCTTTACCAGCATTTCATAACTTCTGCTTAATGCACCTCAGTGTGGACATGAAATGACAGCCGTTCTGTTTCTTCTCCTTATCGTTTGTCCTTGGTTCCTATTCTTTGGATCTCATCTGAGGTTGCCTGGCCTGCACACGTGGTCGGGAGAGGATGCGATAGATCAGTACTTGATACCGAGTTGCTTGGTGTCTAAGCCGGTGACTGCGAGTATCAGGGTGGCTGTGGGTAACCATGGATACATGTGTGTATGTGCGCAGATTACCAGATAATGCACAACCTCTGATTCGGTGCTGTATTGTTTGATATCCCCATTTCTCCTTTGATTCCATACATGGCAGCCAATTAGATTCGTGTGTCTCTGCGTGAAACCTTGGAAGTTGCAGTGGTTATTTGTTTCCCACTGCTATGTGTATATCCAAATTTCTTTGCAAATATCTGGTATCTGTGGTAAATACCTTGGTGAATACGGGAAGGTACTGGTCTATCTTCAGCAGCTTTCCAAGAGTATTCCTTTTTGGTGGTTATTGCTGCTTGTCCTGCAGTTGCTTATAGGAATGTGTTCTGCCAACAGAAACAGAAGAACATCGCAGGGGCGCTTGCTTTCTGGATGGCAAACGCGTCTGAGCTCCTCAACTTCATCAAGCAGGACCGTGACCTCAGCCGGGTCACCTTGGATGCCCAGGACGTGTTAGCGCACCTGGTTCAAATGGCATTTAAGTAAGGAGCACGTTTTGAGAGATGACACTGTTCTAGAAAGACTTAAAAATATGTTTTATTTTTATTTTTTAGAGAGAGAGGAAGCGAGAGGTAGAAAGATCCATGTGAGAAACACTGATCGGTTCCCTCCTGCACGCCCCCTACTGGGAACTGAGCCTGCAGCCCTGGGCGTGTGCCATGATTGGGAATCGAACTGGGACCTTTGAGTCCATGGGACAATAGCCACACCGGCTGGACTCTATAAAAATTTAAGTCGTATGTTCTCTTGTTAAATTTTCAAAAGTAATTTTAAAGGTTTTTATTTACTCTCATTGAATAATACCAAGAAGCATGGTCTGGCCGGTGTGGTTTAGTGGTTGAGAACGAGAGGTCACTGGTTCGATTCCCAGTCAGGGCACATGCCCAGGTTGTGGCCCCATCCCCGGGGTGGGGGAGGCATGCAGGAGGCGGCCAATCGATGTTCTCTCTCATCAATGTTTTTCTCTCCCTCCTTCCCTCTCCCTTCCTCTCTTTCTCAAAAATCAATAAGGGAAAAAAAAGCATAAATAACTATGAAGATGTGCCTACTTAATAAATTGATCCAGTCTCATGGATCCTGAGGGTGAAACTACTACACGTGTTGTAATGAAAGTAGTTCTGAGCAGTCTGATGGTGTCTCGTGCACGGCGTCTGGCAGCGGCCCAGTGCGCGGAGATCCTCAGACTGTGTATGTTTGCAGACACCTGGTGCACTGTCTTCAGTCAGAGCTGAACAATTACATGCCAGCCTTTCTGGATGACCCTGAAGAGAGCAGTCTGCACAGACCGAAAATAGGTAGGGCACCCCCCGCCCCCCCGTCTGGTTTGCCTTCATTTCAGTATTTAACATATGTATAAGAGGGAGATACTTTAAAAATAAACCAGCTATCCTATTGCAGTTAGCATTCTTATTAAAATAGTACGTTTTAACTACCATCTGTTTTGTTTAAGAATTGTTCTTATTTTGGTATTTCATGCTGGCTGTACCTTTTCAGAAAGTGTCAGTGAGCTGCAGTGCTGAATAAGGATAGTTAGTGCCCACACGTGGTTCACAGCCACAGCGCCCTCCCGTATGAGTGAGGCGGTGTTCTCAGTGCTGTTATCTAAATTGCTGCTAACTGGAGCCTCCCGGCGGGTGCCCTGGGTGCCCGGCCTCCTGTCCCACAGACGACGTTCTGCACACGCTCACGGGGGCCATGTCGCTGCTGCGCCGCTGCCGAGTCAACGCGGCCCTGACCATCCAGCTCTTCTCTCAGCTCTTCCACTTCATCAACATGTGGCTGTTCAACAGGCTGGTGACGGACCCCGAGTCGGGGCTGTGCTCCCACTACTGGGGGGCCATCATCCGCCAGCAGCTGGGCCATGTGGAGGCGTGGGCAGAGAAGCAAGGGCTGGAGCTGGCTGCCGACTGTCACCTCAGCCGGATCGTGCAGGTGGGTGGTCACGGCTCCGCGGCCCTGCTGGGCTTGTCCTTGTGCAGACCCTGGAACCAAGCTGTGTTCACTTGCCTGGGTCACTCGCAAAATGGCTGGGGGCTTACACCCCAGAAACGTACATCTTTCGGTTCTGAGGCCGGGAGGCCGCGATCAGGGGAGACGGGGCTGGAGCCTCCGGGGCTGTGAGGGGGGATCTGCTCTGGGGTTTGCTGGCATCTTTGGGGTCCTGAGCTTTAGATGCATCCCCCGACCTGCCCTCATCCCACAGGGCCTTCTCCCTGTGCCCATGTCTGTCCACATGTCCACCGTTTGTAAGGATAGCCTCATTGTAACTTGATTTCTCTGTCAAGACCCTGTCTCCAAATGAGGTCACTTCCTGAGGTGCACAGGTGAGGACCTCAACACGTGAACTCGGGGGATGCACTTCAGCCCATAACAGATTATAACCAGTAGAATAAATATCTTTAAAGGGTCTTTTTTTATTGAGACTAGTAAGCTATATTTATTTTATTTCATGGAGCTCCATACTGAAAGGGAAATTTTTTGTTAATGTTTTTGTTGATTTTTTTTGTTTGTTTTTGAGAGAGAGAAACGTCGATGTGAAAGGGAAACATCGATCGGGGATTGAACCTGCAACCCCACATGTGCCCTCACCAGGAACGCACTGGAGCCTCCCTGGGACAATGCTCAGTCCACTGAGCCACAGCGGCCAGGCTGAAAGGGAAATTCTCATTTAACAATGATCATTAATGCCTACGAATACAGACCAGGAAACCACCAGGCAGAAGCCTGTATAGGAGTGGCGCCCGGGGCAGAAGCCGGGGCAAGAGTGGCGCCCAGGGCAGAGGCCGGGGGCAGGAGTGGCGCCCGGGGCAGAGTGGCGCCCGGGGCAGAGGCCGGGGCAGAGTGGCGGCCAGAGGTGGAGAGGAAAGGCTTGAAGTAGCATCTGGAAAGTCATCAGCACACAGGAGAGCCTGGGAGCAGGGACAGGACAGCATGGCGTGTCCCGCGGCATGGGGCGCAGGGCTCTCGCGTGTCCCGCGGCATGGGGCGCGGGGCTCTCGCGTGTCCCGCGGCATGGGGCGCGGGGCTCTCGCGTGTCCCGCGGCATGGGGCGCGGGGCTCTCGCGTGTCCTGCGGCATGGGGCGCGGGGCTCTCGCGTGTCCAGGACGAGGAACTGCTGTCTGACAGCTAAGGGAATGAGCACAGCCTCAGGACCTAGGGCAGCATCTCTGTGCTATTACAGTTCTCAATTTCTTTTTTTGTTTTATCCTCACCCAAGGACATTTTTCCATTTTTTTGTTCATATAGAAGGGGAGGGAGAGAGAAGAATATCGACGTGAGGGGGACACGACTGGTTGCCTCCCGCACGACCCCCACCAGGGCCGGGGACAAACCACAACTGAGGTACATGCCCTTGACTGGAATCAAACCCACGGCTCATTGGTCTGGGCCAAGGCTTCAACCACGGAGCCAGACCGGCCAGGGCCAAGTTTCTCAGTTTCCTAATCTGTTGTGCGATTAGCCTAGAAAGAGACTGGCACCCTCCTGCTCCGAGTCAGCTGGTGATGGGAGAGGTCATCGTAGGGAAGCTGCATCCAGACCCCGGGCACTGTTCATCTGAACAGCCATGGACGTGCTTGAAGTGTCTAAGAGACTTTTAGATGCTTTATGAGCACAGACAATTGAGTGTCATTTGTCGCTCTCAGTAAACTAAAGAGGCCATCTAAAGCCTTTGCGAGTCAGCCGTTTCATTTCAGTTTAATGTGGATGGCCAGCGTTAACGGAGCTGACCCCTTAGAAGTACCTGCATTTTAGAATCAGTGAGCAAGGCATTCAGCTGTGCACGTTATATGCAGGGGACTGTCTGAAGTCTGTGTAAATCATGTCATGTCGTTCATCCCTTTAAATAGGCCACCACTTTGCTCACAATGGACAAGTATGCCCCCGATGACATTCCAAACATCAACAGCACCTGCTTCAAGTTGAATTCACTGCAGCTTCAGGCCTTATTACAGAACTATCACTGTGCACCTGATGAGCCTTTCATCCCGACGGTAAGGGCGGCACCGTGGGCACAGTGTGGGACCTGTTTGCACGGGGAGTGGGGATGGGAAACTTATTTAATGTTGTCTAATTACTTTAACAATAAGCTTATTTACTTGGTCATCTTACAAGATTGTTCTTGCTCTTGATCTGTGGGTTTGGCTCAGTGCAGAAGCCACACAAGCATTTTAAGTGGAAAGAGCTTTAACTCAGGGGACTCGGCTCTTGGGAAATCACTGGGGGCTGATGGGGAGGGAGTTAGGAAGTTGCCCTGGAGTCTTCAGTGTCTGGGCGCAGCCACAGGTGTCCTCACATCACAGAGGCTGCGGGCTTGCCCACGCAGCTGCCTCTCAGCCTGTGCAGTCTTGACTGTGCATCCAGGCTCCTGCAGGAAACAGTCTGGAGTGGGGCCTCCTGCGCCTCAGCCAGCCCACAGCGTGGCCTGTAGCTGGCTGCTCGCAAAGTGGGCGGTGCTGCAAACACCCGCATCACAGTTAAGTAGAGCAATCCCTGTGCAGGGCTGAGCGTCAGACAGAGGTGAGTTCACTTGGTGGGCACAGTGCTCTGCTGACCTCCAGCACTGAGTTTGTGCCGCCAGGACCTCCTCACTGACAGCCCCGCCCCGGTGTCACATGCCGGCAGCAGTCATGCTCTAGTCATGAGGGTGTGGCCCTGAGTGAGGAGGAAGGATTCGCAGCACGCGGCACCTTGGGTGAATGTTACGACCTACCTTGCCCAGAAGTCGTCAGATCCGAGGGATACACATGTGCTCCCGTGGGGTCTGCATGTGGGACGCCTGGGCAGCGGTGATAGGAAGGAGGGAGGCTCGAGAGGCCGCTGGTGGTTGAGCTGCTATGTGCGTCATCACCCTGTGACAGACATCAGGGTGTGCGGACTTCCCGGGTGTGCATTGGGGGTTGGTGAAAACTTCCTAAACAAAATCACTTATGGACCCGTAATTCAGAACTCTGTAGAAGCTGGAAAATAGGTATTTTATTCTGGTTTTTTACATTTAACATCGTGTGAGCTTTTTCCTATGTCATTAAATTTTCTGTGAAAATAGGGTTGTTAATATTGGATGTTGAAAAATTGTGCAAGGGAAAAATGATTACTTTTGGAAAGAGAAAACCCATTTTCTTGTGATTGAAAAATTTCTTTTTATTTAAAACTACACATTATTTGAAATTATTATTTAATATCTTGGTTCATACACTCAAGTGTGCACTTGGCTGGTGTTTTGCTGCTTCACAGACTGAACCTGCTGACGCACTGGCCTCCCTCACGGCCAGCGTGAGTGGAGATAGCCACGCTGCAGAGAGCGGACTCTAGGACAATTACTGGTCAACTGCACCAGTCATGTAGCATCTCTTTTTAATTCTGCATTTTTTTGTAACCAGGATCTGATAGAAAGCGTCGTGGCTGTGGCTGAAAACACAGCCGACGAGCTGGCCCGCAGCGATGGGAGGGAGGTGCAGCTGGAGGAGGACCCCGACCTGCAGCTGCCGTTCCTTCTGCCCGAAGACGGTTACTCCTGCGATGTCGTCAGAAACATTCCAAATGGCTTGCAAGAGTTTTTGGACCCTTTGTGCCAGAGGGGTAAGTATTGGTTATGGTGTCTGGAGTCTGAACTGTGACCCCGATTCTGTGTTCTTATGTGGCAGTCCACTCACGTGGAGCGTCCCTTGTGCTTCTGAAGTCACTGTTCCAGGGACTCTGAAGGAAGTGTTTCTGGTGACACAGGGTCACGGTTGTCCACACAGAGTTCTTGTGGGTGCACTGTGCCTGCCTGTGAACATAGGCTCTGCCCCCTGGCGTCATCCGTGCGCGGGCCTGGGCTGGCTGGTGTCATCCGTGCGCGGGCCTGGGCTGGCTGGTGTCATCCGTGCGCGGGCCTGGGCTGGCTGGTGTCATCCGTGCGCGGGCCTGGGCTGGCTGGTGTCATCCGTGCGCGGGCCTGGGCTGGCTGGTGTCATCCGTGCGCGGGCCTGGGCTGGCTGGTGTCATCCGTGCGCGGGCCTGGGCTGGCTGGTGTCATCCGTGCGCGGGCCTGGGCTGGCTGGTGTCATCCGTGCGCGGGCCTGGGCTGGCTGGCAGCACCTTTTGCGGCTTCTCCCTGCTTGGTGTTCACAGGCCTGGTAGCTGGATGCAGCCTCTGCAGCCAAAGTGTCTCCACTGGTGCAGGGCAGCACAGGCTTCGGAACCAGATGGCCCGAATTCTGACTGCAGCGCTTCTCCGGTTTCTCGCTGTGGAGTGGGTGTGCTGATAGGACCCCCTGGGGGCTGCTGCTGCTTCCAGGGTCTTGCTGGCACTTGGTTTGCGCGGGGAGCCCCACCCCGGCGTGTGGTGCCGCCAGCAGCTCAGCTCCTGCCGCACTGCACGTCTGTCTCGTCCCCGGCACACGGAGGACACACAGGACGACGCCTGCAGCAGGGGCTCGTGGGCGGCCAGGCTGCAGTCCCGGCTGCTGGTGATGCAGGGAGTCAGACCCAGACGTTAGGGTTTTAAGCAAAAGTAATAGAGAAGTTCAGGTTACGTGTCCATAGGAATATAAATGTAGTGAGTGTGGCGTTTAAGTTCAGTGACTACTTTGCTCACCACAATCGATTTGTGTCTTCAACGATTTTGACAGTTTGAAAGTTTACAAAGGCTGCTTGTGATAAGGAGATAGGAATGTTCGGTGGCCCTGCGGGAACGCAGGGGTGGGGAGAGGGGTGTTCTAGGTGACCTGGGGTGGGAGAGGAAAGAGGAGCAGGCTGCGGGCACTTCTGAGAAAGGTGGGCATTGGGAGTCCCCAAGCCGGTGCCTGTCAGAGGACCCCGCGCTGGGCCCTGGCACTGGACCTGTCAGAGGTGGACACCCGGTGCCCTCCATGCCACACCCCGCCCCATGTCAGAACCTTGCCACCTTTGCTCGCCACACACTGCACACATAGGTGTGGGTCATGGCAGCGGTCCTGGGCCAGGCCTCTCGTCCAGCCCTCCATTCTGCCCCACCTCACACACTGCACACACAGGTGTTGTCATGGAAGCGGTCCTGGGCCAGGCCTCTCGTCCAGCCCTCCATTCTGCCCCACCTCACACACTGCACACATAGGTGGTGTCATGGAAGCGGTCCTGGGCCAGGCCTCTCGTCCAGCCCTCCATTCTGCCCCACCCCACACACTGCACACACAGGTGTTGTCATGGCAGCGGTCCTGGGCCAGGCCTCTCGTCCAGCCCTCCATTCTGCCCACCCCACACACTGCCGTCAGACCTCACAGCGGGCGTGTTTCTGGCTCTCCTTGGCTCCTGTAAGACTGAAGTCACCAGATCACCAGCATCTCCCTGCAGCCTGCCTCCCCTCCCTGAAGGCCGTGCTGTGTGGCCAGTGCTGTGTGCTGTGTCGGCGCCCGGGCCTGGGGCCTCGGTACTGCTCTCCTGACTTTCCTACGTCTGCAGAGCCTCAGCGTCATCCTGACGCCACCTTCCCCACCAGTGGTTCCAGGTTCCTCTGTGGTTCTTTGTGGCAGCATTTGAAACATGTTTGTGAACATCCCGTCTTCTGTGTTTGTGTGCAAGCCCCAGGGGACAGGACTGTCCTCACTTTCCCCTCCCCCCAGCAGTGCCAGGCCTGCTGCTTCCATTCCTGCTGCAAATAGCATGCAGGGGCCTGTTTGTCAGTGTTTGCGTGTGCGGTACTGGTGTGCGCACAGCTGCTGTGGCTGCAAGTCGGAGGTCTCGCCTCGAGGATGCTCCTTCCTGACCCCCTTAGGCGCTCTTGAATGGTGAGCGCAGGGCCTGAGGCCGTTCTGCACAGCCCGGCTCACACCTGCTCGCTGTGCGGTGGCAGTGCGGCCAGCACACCGGTGCCTCTGAGGGCTGGCGGAGGGGCTGCGCGTGTTCTGTGCCTGTGTGCTTTCGTTTATATTTCATTTCATTTATTTATTTTGTACTGCGATAAAAATAGCCATATTACAAAGCCTTTTAAAAAAGCAGATTTGTCAAAACATCACATTAGAAGGACTATGCTCTGAAGTATATTAGAAACAATATACTATCCAGAGCTGTGAGGTAGACAAAAGGAAAAATGGAGTCAACTACCACCCTATAAAAATGAGTTGGACTAGAGTGAAAGTGAGGTCACACAAGAGATCCTTGCTCACCTTGAAATCAGCTATGAGCTCTTTCCCCAGAAGTCCCCAAAGTATACCACTGTGACAGGCAGATGCCTCCCCGTATCAATAAAATAGACAGGTATCATGTTTCAAAAGAATGAGTTTTCCTTTAAACAGCGTTCCCTCCCACCTCCACCCCAAAATATTCCATGATGTCTATCAGTGAGCAGTTGTACGTATTTTCTACAATCGCACCTTCAGAGACTAGAGTGAGCAGTCTGCTCACCTGCACACACACTGAGCTAGAAGCAGGCAAGAGATGTGTGCGTGTCAGTAGTGGGACGATCCACCCTTTTTACTTACAAAGGGTGAACAGAAAGCTGCTGTATTTCTCTAGGACATTTACAAAGAGCTTTCTTCACCTTAAGAGGAAACCAAATAAAAAAGTAAATGTCCAGGCCTCCGTGTTTTTAACTTTCACACTGTCCTTTGCAAGCCAAACACCAGCTTTGCGCTCCCAGCTCCCATTTCTTTTGCTTCTGTGTGATACTGTGAAGGCTGTCAGGTCAGCTCGGGCTCACACCTGATCTGAGACACGCTCCTTCCACAAAGAAAAGTAGAACGTGTCTGCTTGCAGTGTGGGCAGACTTGTTGTGGAAACCCGACATTTGAAAAAATAAAATTACAATTGTTGAAATTTCAAAACTATGATAATTATGATTCTCTAAAAGGGGAAAGAGAAGTAAGTTGTAGGTTATATTTTAAAGAAACTTGATTGAAACCGTGATTTAAAAAGAAAGGACTAACGCTAAGTAAAATCAATCCATATTCTTATGTTAACCGAGTATTTGTGACGTCTCCTTTTCCCTCTACCACAAACATCCTGTAAGTGTCCATTGTAAGCGCCGGGATGGTCCTTGCTAGTGGGTGCTGGAGGAGATGACCAGGGTGCTCGGGTGCCCACCAGGGCCTGACCGGGACTGTTGCTGACATCTGCGGTGCGGGCCTGGCCCTGGGCACCCACAGTGGCTGCGATCTGCTGAGGACAGTGAGGCTGCTTGGGGAGACGTCACAAGAATTATGCAAGACTGTGTGATGTGACTTGGTCAAAACATCTCTGAGAAGCTCAGAATCTGATCTGACTAAGTGAAGAATATATTTTAAACATTTCATCCTTTGTCCCTGATGAAAATGTCAAAGATAATCTTTAAAACATTATAAAATGATTCTAAAATTTATCGGTAAGAAATTCAAGTAAGACTTGTAAGAAAATGAGAACGAGCCCATCCTACCCAGGTCACTACACAAGACAGCCGCCGTCTTGTCTGGGTCCTGTCACCCAGCGCCCGGCAGCACAGGCCTCCACCGCGAGGCCGCGGTCCCTGCGCCGCGCCCTCCTCTGCTGTGGCGCTCGGCGGTGCCGGGAGCCTCGGGCAGTGGAGCAGGGGGACCTGCGAGGAGGGGTCAGGTGGGGCCCACGGAGTCCAACGGAACAGGCACGCTCTTCAGAGCAGAGAGGAAGCCGAACCGCTTCCACTTTTCTACTTGGTGTTGACCTTCCATTGGACCAAAACAAGGACGTGGTTTTAACTGTCCGGTAGTTCAGTGTCGGAGGATGTAGAGGTGGAGTAAGACAAGCAAACGTGTCTTCAGACGTTGACGACTGTAGTGTGTGAGACGGGGTACGCTTTTCCGTGGTAACTTGCTTCCTTTCTCCTCAGGGTTCTGCAGGTTGATTCCTCACGCACGCTCACCGGGCACTTGGACGATATATTTCGAGGGTGCGGACTATGAAAATCATCTCCTGCGTGAGAACACAGAACTGGCAAGTACCGTGAGGATGAGAGCTGGGCTGGCAGAGAAATATGTTCTCGCGTGAGAACTGCTTGCAGATTTGTTCCTTGCTTTCCTGTTGTGATAGGAAAAAATTAAAATCATCTTTAAACACTAACTTTATTTAAAATTCTTCAACACACGACTTATATGTAAAGTGTGTATTTTCAGGCCATGTTTATATAGTTTAGTCTGTAAAGAAATGGTGCTTTAGGAAATAAATAGTATTTATACCCACAGCTATACCAACGTAAATGTTAAATACGTATTTTAAAAATATGTTAATATGGTAGCCTTAATAGATTTTATTCGAAAATGTTTTTCTTTTATAGTCAGTTCTATCTTGTCTTACATGTGTGTCAGATAATTTACTAATATTTTTATATTTTTGAAAGAGTGGTCAGTTCCAGTATTTATGGCTTTATACATTCTGGGGGTTCTGCTTTGCGTGACGCAGAGGTTCGGACAGGAAGGCAGGCTCCCGGCCGCGCTGCTGCTCCCAGGCCTGGTCCTCCTCGCGCACCTTCGCTTCAGCTCCAGTCCGGAGCAGCTCACTGACCTTAGTTCCCTGTAATTGCCATTTTCCTCTCTTAAGCCACTTACAGAACAAGCAGATGTGACCACACAGTTGTCGAGGTGACTGGAGAGGGGTCATGTCCTGGTGTGATTGGTTACTGCTATTTAGTCACCTGTCCTGCAACCCCAGGCAGCGTGGCAGCGTGGTTCTGTCTGCAGCTTCTGAGCAGGCCTGTGCTGTCCTGCGTGGTCAGAGCCCAGGGCTGTCCCAGCCAGGCCCGGGCAGCGAGCAGGAAGCGTGTGCTCTGTGGGCTGACTGGAGGGGTGCGTGTGCCCCGTGCCGACCTTGGGTCAGGGCGTATCCAGCTCCGACTGAGGGGTGATGTTGTCTTTCCCTCCAGAGGTGGGCACGTGGGACTGCGGACAGCACAGGTGCCTCCCTGCAGCCGCTCCCACCTCCCTGCTGCCCTCAGGCCTGAGTACTGACCACTCCCCCCTCCCTGCGGCCCTCACGCCTGAGTACTGACCACTCCCCCCTCCCTGCGGCCCTCAGACCTGAGTACTGACCGCTCCCCCCTCCCTGCTGCCCTCACGCCTGAGTACTGACCACTCCCCCCTCCCTGCGGCCCTCAGACCTGAGTACTGACCGCTCCCCCCTCCCTGCTGCCCTCAGGCCTGAGTACTGACCACTCCCCCCTCCCTGCGGCCCTCAGGCCTGAGTACTGACCGCTCCCCCCTCCCTGCGGCCCTCAGGCCTGAGTACTGACCGCTCCGCCCTACCTGCTGCCCTCAGGCCTGAGTACTGACCGCTCCGCCCCCCTGCTGCCTTCAGGCCTGAGTACTGACCGCTCCGCCCCCCTGCTGCCTTCAGGCCTGAGTACTGACCGCTCCGCCCCCCTGCTGCCTTCAGGCCTGAGTACTGCCCCCTGCCCCCTCCCTGCTGCCCTCAGGCCTGAGTACTGCCCCCTGCCCCCTCCCTGCTGCCCTCAGGCCTGAGTACTGACCGCTCCCCCCTCCCTGCTGCCTTCAGGCCTGAGTACTGCCCCCTGCCCCCTCCCTGCTGCCCTCAGGCCTGAGTACTGCCCCCTGCCCGCTCCCTGCTGCCTTCAGGCCTGAGTACTGCCCCCTGCCCCCTGCCCCCTCCCTGCTGCCCTCAGGCCTGAGTACTGCCCCCTGCCCCCTCCCTGCTGCCCTCAGGCCTGAGTACTGCCCCCTGCCCCCTCCCTGCTGCCTTCAGGCCTGAGTACTGACCGCTCCGCCCTCCCTGCTGCCCTCAGGCCTGAGTACTGCCCCCTGCCCCCTCCCTGCTGCCCTCAGGCCTGAGTACTGCCCCCTGCCCCCTCCCTGCTGCCCTCAGGCCTGAGTACTGCCCCCTGCCCCCTCCCTGCTGCCTTCAGGCCTGAGTACTGCCCCCTGCCCCCTCCCTGCTGCCTTCAGGCCTGAGTACTGACCGCTCCCCCCTCCCTGCAGCCCTCAGGCCTGAGTACTGACCGCTCCCCCCTCCCTGCAGCCCTCAGACTTGAGTACTGACCGCTCCGCCCCCCTGCTGTCCCTGAGGCCTGAGTACTGCCCCCTGCCCCCTCCCTGCTGCCTTCAGGCCTGAGTACTGACCGCTCCCCCCTCCCTGCAGCCCTCAGGCCTGAGTACTGACCGCTCCCCCCTCCCTGCAGCCCTCAGACTTGAGTACTGACCGCTCCGCCCCCCTGCTGTCCCTGAGGCCTGAGTACTGCCCCCTGCCCCCTCCCTGCTGCCTTCAGGCCTGAGTACTGACCGCTCCCCCCTCCCTGCAGCCCTCAGGCCTGAGTACTGACCGCTCCCCCCTCCCTGCAGCCCTCAGACTTGAGTACTGACCGCTCCGCCCCCCTGCTGTCCCTGAGGCCTGAGTGATCGTATAGAAAAACAAGGCTCTTTCAGATGGCGTACTGATTCTTGATCTTTCTAGTTTATTCACAGGTCCCTCAGGAGACTTCAGGTCTTGATTTTTTTTTTAAAGTTTTCATGTCACCTAATCTTATTTCCTTTAAAATATTCTCTCAGACTTTGGTTCTAAATTAACAAGCCACGTGTACAGTGATCGCTTCCTGCAATGTACCTTTACACTTGGGCACCTGAGTTAATCTAACATCTCCCTGGAGTGTGGTCACCAGTGATTTTCTTGTGTACTCTTTTGAGGGAGCTGTGACGTGTGTCATTTCATGTTCTCGTTTGTCTGTGGATTCGTTGTAGCTGGCCTGTCCTCTGGGGATGGGGTTTTACATTGTAGTCGGGGACCGAGCCTGTGCCTGACCCTGTGGCTGCTTCAGTTGCTACTTAGGATGAAACGGCTGTTGCATTTTCCCAGAAGACAAAGGTGTTAGGTCATCTTTCTTAGAACTGTTTTCCTCTCCTCCCCATAGATAGTGTACAGTGAGTTTAGATTCCTTCTTAAAAAACACCTAACAGTTTCTTCTGAAAGGTGACACAGTGAAAACTTAGTTAGGGCGTCACGACCAGATCTCTGTAAGCCGGGAGCGGTGGAAGTTTAGCTTTGTCGTACACACTCTGTCCTTGCAAGAACGTTTACGTAGATTCAGACTAGATGCATCTTTAAGACTCTGGGCACAGTGTCGTGTCCCTTTCCCTGAGGGACAGGTGGAGGGTCCCTGCCCTGAGGGACTGCCGTCTGCGTGTCAGGCTCCCCACGTGTGTGCTCTTCCCTCCAGCTGCCCAGTAAGCCTTTGTTTTCGTCCTTAGGCTCAGCCTCTGAGGAAGGAGCCCGAAATCATCACTGTCACCCTGAAAAAGCAGAATGGAATGGGCCTCAGCATTGTTGCGGCAAAGGTAGGACAGGCTGCTGGCTGAGGGTGGAGGGGTGGAGTGGAGTGGTGTGGGGGTGCTTCTTCACCCGTGTCTCTCAGGGCACAGCACTGTGGTCTGAACGGAGCCCTGTGCTCGAGCCAGTTAACTGAGGGGTAGTCTCTACGGGGAGAGCGGCCAGAGCAGGGGCACCTCGAGGCCGAGCAGGTGGTGCTCATACGGAGACAGTGTCAGGACAGGAGAACACGTGGTCACCTGACCCAGGAGAGTGCTGCGCTCAGTGCATGGCAGGAAGGTCTGCCACTCATCACCATGGCGTCAGGCAGCATCGGCACACGCAGGATCGCTGGGCACCTGTCGCCTGAGTGGTTTCTGGCTCCGATCCCCAGAGGCGTGCAGGGCTAGGAGACCACTGCTAACCTGGCTGTGAGGCTGTGCCGGGCGCTGGCCAGCCCTGCCCTGCGGAGGGCATCGTGGGAGGGGAGCTTCAGCAGCCTTGGAGTCTTACATCAGTGGACAACACAGGATGGGGGGGCACAGGCAAGGACCGAGGAAGCCTTGTGCAGGCCATGTCTGGACCCTGAGACCCACGCAGCAGGGAGAGCGGACTGAGGAGGGGGACTGGCAGGTTGAGGAGTGTGCGCTCTGTCGCGTGGGCAACGCGGGAAGGGGGCTTGGAGAGGAGCACGAAGCACGTGCTAGGTGGCTGTGTCGGGTGGGGGGGGTGTGCGTGCGTTGGAAGGGCCTGGACTAAAGCTGGCATGCGGTTGGAGTCAGCTGGAAGGGTCTCTTGGGGTGTGGGTGGAAGCTGTCATCTAGGCGAAGAGATCTGGTTCTAAAGCACCAAGTCACAGGTCGCCTACAGTGGGTAGGAAGGTGGGCCCCAGCCTGTCACCCCGCTTAGTCCGGAACCCCTGCTTCCTCCCCTGATGGGGTCGTGCTCACGGCCACACTTCAGACCCTTAGGATTCAGTGGGCCCACGGCTCTGAACGGGGAAGTCTCAGCTATAGGCTGGTTTGATCTTTGCTTGATAGCTGAATTAAATGCCCATTTTAAAGGAAAAAAAGTATGAGGGTGAAACATTACTCCTCCACACTCAGATATACAAGAAAAACAACCTATTTTCTTTTTTTATCCTCACCTGAGGACATTTTTCCATTTTTTGTTCAGATAGAGCGGGAGGGAGAGAGAGAGGAAAAAAAAAACATCGACGTGAAAGGGACACATCGAGTGGCTGCCACCCGCACGACCAGCCAGGGCCGGGGACAAACTGCAACCGAGGTACGTGCCCTTAGCGGGAACCGAACCCGGGTCTCTCTGGTCTGCAGGCCGACGCTCTAACCGCTGAGCCAGATCGGCCAGGGCGTTAACCTCCTATTTTCTGATATCTATACGTGTAAACTTTTATTTCAAATACTCGTCTTGACATTCGAAATTCTCACTGAAGTGATTTGGGGGCTCTCATTTGCCAGCGTCTCTTGTGTCCAGGCTAAAAAACAGTTTTTCAGTAGGAAACTCAGCTCTTTGCACATGCCAGTTGGAGGTAGGTGAGCGGCTCCGGATCTCTTCCTGAGCTCCGTGTCCTGTGCAGGGAGGATGGCATCCCCATCCAGCAAGGCCCGTTTGGCCACTCCTGGCCTTGCCTCTCGCCGGCCTCTGGCCCTGTTGGGCTGGCGGCCCAGTGTCAGCGGGCAGTTAGGCCAAGGCCGCCCCGAAGGCCGTCGGCGAGCTTCACTCACTTCCCTGCACCAGCAGGCGACACGCCAAGGAAAGGGCCCTGCAAGGGTCAGGGAGAGGCCTGCCCACCAGCGGCTTCCTTCACCTTGTATGGATGGGGCGGGGGAAGGAGGGACCAGTGCGAGTCAGTGGGACACATCACCTCCGCTGAGGCCCCAGAGGCCCTCTGTGAGTGAGGCGCTGGGCCAGGAACCGAGGCAGCTCCCCCAGGACCACAGGTGCCAGCTGTGCCCAGTCTGCACTGGGAGGGCAGCTTCCCCCAGGGGCCTGCCAGGCAGCACCTTGGGATTGCCCGTGGTCGCCAAACCCAGGCAGATCAAGCTGCTCCCACCTGCCCTTTGCCCACCTGCCTGGCTGCTGGCCACACACCTGTCCTTCCACATGTTTGCAGTTCCTGTACATGGTCACCTCTCCACCCAACCTCTGCCACTGGCTCCTCTTCTGTGTGCCTGGAGCTCCCTGAGCTCTGCCCGCTGCCTTTCGTTCCATCCGTGCCGGAGGCGTGGGAGGAAGGGCCTCCCCATGTGGTCAAGAGAAAGTCGTTCTGTCGTGAGACGTGGATGCCGCTGCGGCCCTTGCTGCTGCAGAGTAGCTGGTGATTGGAGTCGGAGCACAGGTGCTGCTCTGCAGTGGCTGCACGTGGCTCAGGAGCGCAGGGTGAGCTTCGGCTGCGGCAGTCTGACTCCTTTCCTACTTTCCCAGCGTCAGAGGGAGTCCTCTGGGCGCAGCCGGCGGCTGAAGCGGAATCGTCCCAGTAGAGAGGACTGGCTGTCTGCTGTGTGGGAATGGCTGTAGCTGTTACTTTTTAATCTTTAAACACCTCGTTTTGCCCTGGCTGCTTTGGCTCAGCATCAGCCCACACATGGACCAGAGTCCTGGTTCAGTTCCCACTGAGGGCACGTACCTCGGTTGCAGTTTGTCCCCGGCCCCGGTTGGGATCGTGTGAGTGGCAGCCACTCGATGTCTCTCTCTCACGTTGATGTTTCTCTCTCTTCCTCCTGCTCTATCTGAAGATAAATGCGAAAGTGTCCTCGAGTGAGGATAAAAAAAAAAAATCTAGTCTTCCCCCCTTGTTTTCTATATTAATACATTTAAAAGAGATTTGTAGAAAATAACAGTATTGACAGTATTACTGATTAGGCTACAGCATTGTAGAATTGGGGCTTAATGGGGAATAGCAACAACACAGGAAGTTGGATGGATATAAAACAAAAGATGAACTTTTTACCAACCACAGCTCAACTGGGGAGTGTGACTGACCTGCACATCCACCCTGGACATGTGACTGAATGACATATGCTCTCCTCTGCCCCCTCCTTGTCAGCCACAGGTCTCCCTCAGGAGGGAGCACTTCCTCCCCTGCAGCAGGGCTCCTTCCTGTCCTGGGGGAGGGGAGGGGCATCCTCTCGCACAAGTCAGAGATAGTCACGGGTTTTTTTCCTGGTTTTTCAGATGTTTTCCACAGTAAATGGCATATATAGATTTAGAGCTGGAAGAAAAATAATAGTAAAAGAGTTGTTTTAAAAGAGATTGCAGATTCAATCCTAAGATGGTTAACTCATCAGCTTATAAAATACATTTAATGAGACTAAGTATGCATTTGGCTCATGAAACTTTCTCCTCCCGCCAAGAATATCTGTAATGCAGGCAGCCTCTCCATCAGCACATACCCTGGTCCCTCAGGGGACAGGGCAGAGAGCCGTGCTGGGCGCATGGCGTCAGGTGTCGTCCTTGAGGGTGAGGGTCAGGGAGGCTCTGGAGGAGACGCCTTGTGAACTGAGACCTGGAGGAGGGAAGCAGGTGCCAGCCAGGCAGGGGCAGTGGGAAGGCTCAGCACAGGGACCTGTGTGGGGCCTGCAGCCAGGCTCCGTGAGTGCAGCCGCCTGCGGTGTGACCCAGCCGGGCCCCCTGAGTGCGGTCGCCCTGCGGTGTGACCCAGCCGGGCCCCCTGAGTGCGGTCGCCCTGCGGTGTGACCCAGCCGGGCCCCCTGAGTGCGGTCGCCCTGCGGTGTGACCCAGCCGGGCCCCCTGAGTGCGGTCGCCCTGCGGTGTGACCCAGCCGGGCCCCCTGAGTGCGGTCGCCCTGCGGTGTGACCCAGCCGGGCCCCCTGAGTGCGGTCGCCCTGCGGTGTGACCCAGCCGGGCCCCCTGAGTGCGGTCGCCCTGCGGTGTGACCCAGCCGGGCCCCCTGAGTGCGGTCGCCCTGCGGTGTGACCCAGCCGGGCCCCATAAGTGCGGTCGCCCTGCGGTGTGACCCAGCCGGGCCCCCTGAGTGCGGTCGCCCTGCGGTGTGACCCAGCCGGGCCCCATAAGTGCGGTCGCCCTGCGGTGTGACCCAGCCGGGCCCCCTGAGTGCAGTCGCCCTGCGGTGTGACCCAGCCGGGCCCCCTGAGTGAGACGCCTGTGATGTGCTGACCAGAGAGCACTGTCACGGGCCATGCGCGTCTGGCCTGCAGTCTCACTGTCCCAGCAGGAAGGCCCAGAGGGCAGTGGTCAGTGAGGGTGTGCGATCTTAGCTACTTGCCAGCCCCTGAGGTCCTGACAGGGCTGTGAAACAAATAGCCAGACGGGTTCACACAGAGCGGTGATGTGATGGGAGCACAGTTCTGAAAGTTAACTCTCATGGCTTCCTGGAGCGTGGGGTGGAGGGTCTGAGGCTCGAGCTGGGGGACTGGCAGGTAAGCTGCGGCAGGTTCCAGTGGAGGGTGCAGTGCAGGTGGGAGAGGCCGCAGCGGAGGCCGTGCAGCATGATGCACGGTTCCCGGCTGGCCGCTGCCGCAGGGCTGGCAGGGCTGGTCCATCGCACGTGCTTGTTGGGCGACAGCTCTCAGGTCGGGGGGTGAATTGGGTCTCGTGTGGAAGAGAGAAGGGTCACACCCCGGTTCTGTTCAGCAGGCGTGTGGCTGTGTTTCTTCCGGAGGGGGGGGGGGGCGTTGGAGCTCAGTGTGAACATGCCCGAGACGTGGGGTGCCTGCGAGGCTAGACAAGGAGGGCATCATCTAGCAGAGTCGGATGTGATCGGAGCTTGGGAGGTGAAGGCCAGAGGTGCAGTGTGGGGGTGGCTCCCGGTGCTGCAGAGGAAGGAAGTCGGTGCCGTCTGGGGACGGAGACTGTCTCCCTCAGCAGGACTGCAGGTGGTCCTCCCTCCCTTGGAGGCACAGCCCTGTTCTGTGTCATCTGAGCTCCAGGCAGATCCTGGCCCTGCCCCGGGAGGCTGGAGCCCTGAGCAGACCCGCAGGCCTCAGTGCAGTGGTGGCCTCAGGTAGGGGAGGAGCCTTGGGAAGCATTCTGAGCGGTCAGTGCCCAGCACACTGCCCCGCCCGGTGCCATCATGTTCTCCGTGCTCACTGCTGCCGTCGTCCCTGCACAGCAGCTGGCGGCCCTGCTCGCCGCGTCTGCTCTTCTCTGCGAGCTGTGGTGTCCCTGTGTCTTTGGCTCAGGCCTCCTTGATCTCCCTAGCCGGCGTGTGGCCTGCTGCTGCCAGCTGGACCTGGCTGCTGTGCGGCTCCCTGTCGCCCCTTCCACGTTGTGGCTCTGAGTATGAGATCCAGATGATTCGGGACGGCTGTGTGCCGTGTGCTCTTTAAGACGTTGCTTCGGAAAGTGGAGGGCGCTACTTCTTACTCATCTGTGGGCCGGCGCAGTGCTTCCTGTTTGGATTTTTAAAATACAAACAATTCCATCCTTTTTATTTTTCTGGCTCTTTTTAAAGTCTAATAATGTACAAAGTGAATAAAAATCTGAGCTGGCTGGTTACGTAAGAGTCTGAATGTCCATGTTGGTGAGTGCCATAGTGTCCCTGCACCCGGCTCGGGACCGTGGGGCTCCGTCTCCCCAGCCAGCTGTGCCTGCTGTCGGAGTGAGGGGCACGCGTCCGCCTGGAGAAGGTGTAGTCTCGAGGTCAGAATGTGGTTCTCTGTTGTCGGGAGAGCGGGCCCGCTGGTGAGTGTCCTCAGGGTGCTGAGTGGGAGGGTGTCCTGCGCGCTGGGGCTGCGCTCTCGCTCTCGAGAGAACGTTTTCTTCCATTGTAGCTTGTTGAAACCTGTCACTAATTAATGCTCCTGAGGCAGCCATTTAATGTAGCTTGTCATTACACACCCAGATGTTTGCTGCTCTTTTATTTTAATGCTGCCGGTTCTTAAGCTTTATTAAAATAGAAAGCTCCTATATGCTTTTTATACAAGAAAAAAATTTAATCCTGCTGGTCATATAATATGGTGAAAATTGCTTGAAATAATTGTAGCTGCAGCCATATAATTGGCTGACGGGCATGTACAAGAATATCCACGACAGAACTTTGTTTTGGCTACGTGTGGTTTTTTGCTGCCGGCTCTCTAAAACATTTTTCTTAAAGTAAACATAAAATGACAATTTTTTAAGTACTTAGAATATTTTACTATTTTATTTAAAAGGAGAGGGTTAGTTCAATAGTGCCTTAAAGATAGTTTTAGTTTGTGCTTTTAGACTATAGACTGATTGTAAATTTCTGAGTCTCATTTAATTAGCTTAGAACACAAAGGTAGGTGCCTGCCCTCAGAGAGGGGGTGAGACTGCTGCGCACCCCTTCTCCCCGGTGAGAGGGGCTCCCACAGACCCGCAGCTGAGCGTCTGGGACCTGAGACCCTCACGTGTGCTCTTCAGTGTCCTCATTGGGACCACGTGGGCAACCTCGCCAGAGAAACGAAGTCATGAGATTTTAGTTCCTTTTAAAATCAGTTCCAAAGTACTGAGTGTCACTGCAGAATTTCTCCATGGAAATGTCAGAGTAACTTCCCCCTGAGTTGTGTACAATGACCTGGTGCCCTTGCATGACTACTGCTTATGAATTTGAAAACAGCGTTTTATATTTTAGTTCTAAAAACAAAATAGTAAATTACATAAAAGAATAATTTTTTACCTATTTTATAATAATGGTCTAAATGCTAATGTGTACAATTGACTGAAATACAGAATTAAGTTACAGTAAAAATAGAACATTGAGTGTTAATAACCTAAAGCAGAGCCATCATTTCACATTCCAGAGAAAACGATATTTGCAGGGTCCATCCCATGAAGGGAGTCTTCAGACTGCCCTGGCCTGGCCCAGTCACCCTTGGCCAAGGCTTGGGGGAAACAGGGGCTCTCTGTGGGTCTCTAGCCCCTTTGGTTCACAGAGCACTTTAGAATCTCAGGAGGCTGTGCCTTCGTCCCGTGATGCCCACTCGCACGTCTTGCGTGGTTTTCAGGGACCAGTGAACCTGCAGCCCGTCTGTGGGACTGAGCTGAAAATCTGTCTAGTTCATTTCCTGTGTGTCGTGGAGAAGGGAAAGGCTGCTGTTACCATGTCTTTTGTTTCATAATCAATGCACAGAGTAAACAGCTGAACAGAGCTGGGCTTGGCGCCCGGTTCACAGAAACCAAGCTTCAAGCTTCGGCTTGTTCCCAGCACCACACCCATCGGGAGCACCTCCCACATGCCTTCACGATGCTGAGCTTGGAATGTACCAAGAATGAGTTTTAAAACCGATCATTTCGGAATTAAAGTTATTCCTACCAAAAGAGAGAGCCTTGCAATGTTTTTAAACTCTAGTCTGAAGTTCAATAGTTAACTGATCAGAACTGTGTATCTGGCTGGAAATCCTGTCCTGGACACTGAGGGAGGGGCGAGCGCAGAGCCTGTGCTGAGCATGCCTGAGCGCTCAGTCCTCCGCGCTTGGCCTCCCCGCCGCTGGCTCGGACCCTCATCCCAGCGTTTCCGCACCTGAGAGCAGTGGGGCTGAGTTAGCTGCTCAGGCTGCATATCTTTCTTCCTCCTGCTGCTGCTTTTGGTTTTTTTCCCGGGGGTGGGGTGGGGTGTTTTAATGATGTTTATGTGCTGTTAATCATCTCATACTCCCACACTCACTTGGCGTTCCGTTCTCTGGGATCCCAGGGTGTGGAGTCTCACGGGGGGGGGGGGGGGGGGGGGGGGGGGAGGCTGCCTAGGCCAACGCCCCCAGAGGTGCGGTAGGGGGAGGAGCAAACAAGGTACCTGGAGCAGCCTTTCCCTTGTAGCCCTTTCTCATCGACACGCAGAGCACGCAGAGCAGCTAGCTGACGGCTGACGGGTGCGTGTGTCCTTCTCAGCTCCGGGGGTGGGATGCGCAGCAGCGAGTAGTCATTCGGGCCTTTCGTCGTCCTCCCTGGGACCATTTCTTGTTAACTTACCACCATCCTCTTTCGTACCTTTCTGCTTCCCTTCTCCTCCCTCTGCCTGCCCTCCCTCTCACAGTCCTTCTGAGCCCTCCCCCCACTCGGAGGGCAGGAAGAGCAGCGGCAGCACTGGGGGCGCCATGCTCACACACTAGCCCTGACTCCCTGCTCGGCTTTCCTAGGATGGGCCTGGGTCCTCACTCCCTCACTGCTCGGCTGACGTGCTTGGTGCTCGCGCTCTGGCCACCTGACATGGTGAGGGCAGAGGCCACACGACAGAGTGGTGCTGGCTGCCCCGGTTCTCAGCCATGTTGGGTGCAGGTGCAGGGCTGCAGGCAGGACCTCCGTAGGTCCCACGCCTCTGGACACCACGCTGCTTTCCAGGCCCTTTCTCAGACGAGAGCCCGAGCGGCCGCACCTGTCTTCTCCTTTCACAGATGATACGCTGGAAATACAGTATGCTTTTCAGATCCCACTTTAGGTGCCTTTAGGCAAGTAATTCTTGAAGTTATTTAGCTTTTGTATATTTATTATGTTGTGCACTTAGTTTTGATGACGGTGGTTACTCTTCCTGGGTTTGGAAATCAGGGTGTGTTGAGCTGGCGTATGCTCTAGTATGGTGACGTCTTGTTCTTGCCCCGTTGTCTGCTGGGTTACCGTGCAGTGCCAGGACCTGATCTCAGTAACTTACGGTGCGAAGTGCCGTGTTAGAGCAGCGTGTCCTGTAGAGGTGGAGTGTGCGAGCCACACGTCTGACATCTTCCACTGGCCGTCTTTAGGAAAGACACAGTGAAGTTAGCCTTGATGATGTTTTCTCTCAACCCATGTGAGCCGCAGCGTCCTGTCACCTCTGGACCCTGCTGCATTTCTTAGTTAGAAAAGGCTAGAATTACCATGAAGTGAATTTTAATTGCATGTATATAAATAGGAAGTAATAGAATTATTTCATTAAATTTTCTTTAAGTTATGTCTAGATTAGTGTGTGTATTGTTAAAAATTTGACAAGTGTTTGCTGTTTCTGGTGTTGTACATGATTTCTTTAGCCTAGCTCACGGCACTCTCACTCACATTCCGATGCACTGGGCGGGCGGGCGACAGTCCGCCAGCACCTTCCAAGAGCTGGTCTGCCGCATGGAGGGGCGGTTCTGGCCAGGCCGGGGCACTGGGCGCCTCGGAGCTGGTCAGAGTTTGCAGCAGTAATTACCATGTTGATTTGAGACATACACGCGCGCTCGAGTTAGAACTTCCTAGGAGTTCTTTCATCTCCGGGGATTCGCCTCTAGTTTTGTTTTTCTAAAATAAGCGCTAGTGAATGGAAGCTCTCTGACAGCTCATCTTCACAGCTTGTCATGGCCCCTCCACAATCTCAGCTGCACCTGAAGTGGGATGGGATTCCAATAACGGGGGGGGGGGGCATTCAGTCCCCTGGAGCAGCCAGTCTGCAGAGGGGTCTTGTGCTTGCGGGAAGGAAAGTGGTCCTGGGACGGCAGCACGCTTCTGAGAACGTGAGCAGTGTGAGCTGCGACACGGAGACGTGTACAGCCAAGTCCTGCAGGCTGAGACCACATTTGCAGATTCTGTACCAGCCAAAGTTTGGACGCCTCTTAGAATCCTCCAGGTGCAGATGCTTTATTTTGCATCACCCCACCACTGCCGCCAAGAGTATTTTTAAAAATGTGTTTCATGCCTTGGCCATGGCTCAGTTGGCTGGAGTGTCTTTCTGTGCATCAAAAGGCTCCGGGTTCTATTCCCCATCGGGGCATTTACCCAGGTTGTGGTTCGGTCCCCAGTCGGGGCACTTACGGGCAGCAACTGATCGATATTTGTCTCTCATATCAATGTTTCTCTCTCTCCCCCTTCTTCTCTAAATATATGATGCATTGTCAATAACTTTTAATCAAAGTCAGTTTTTATGACTAGCCTTAAATAGACCTCTTAGGCGCAATGGAAGGTGCTTGGAATGGAGAGAAATGCCTATAACTTAGAATTTAGATAAATTCCCATCATGGAAGAAAAGAGTATCTATTGCTTCTTCAGTACTATGCCTTTCTCATCATGCATTACCAAACAGTGTGGGTTTGAGTGTCCCTTCTGAAAACACATTTAGTGCCAAAATTATAAATGCTTCGAGTTTGTCACTTTCAAAATAACAGTGTGCTTCCAGGGTTGTCAGTGTTGTCACCAGCTCATAGTGAGCCCAGCAGCTGCTTCCTGACGCACTGATTGTCCCTTTGGACTCGACTTCCTCAGAATAAGGAATTGTATTCAAATAAGGGGCTGACCACTTCCGGGTGTTTGGGGAAGGGTTCGGGGAGGAGCCTCTGTAGAAGCAGCTGGCATACAGGACAGACTGACCGACTGTTCCGAGGGAGCAGAGGAAACCGGGTCTAACGCTGGGAACGGCAAGTGAGTCGGCGAGTAGTGGCAGGTGAGCCTAGGGATCCAGGGGTCAAAGGATGTGGGTGGACACACGACATCAGAAGGAGGTTTGTATGAGGACAAAGTGGAAACAGGATGGAACTGGGACATGCAGCCTGGTCTGGACCAAGCGTAAAGTGTTGGGAGACTGTACCCCTGCACGTAGGTCAGGGAGCGCGACTCCAGGGCCGAGGCTGCTGGTGAGGTCGTGGGAAGTAGAGCCCAGTGGGAGGCACGCTTCCAGAGGGCATCTCCTGAGGCCCTTGGCACCCAGGGAGGCTGGCAGGGTTTCTGAGATGTGTGCTGTCATCTTCTGCCTGTTTAAAGACCTGGTGGTGGTGATGCTGTCAGTTATCTGTGTTACATAGTCGGTTTTGCTTGAATATTTAATTTAGGCTCATTATATTTCACGTTGCTCGTAGTTTAATAGATTACCTGTTTAAACATGTTACAGGATTTCAGGTTATGTAAATATGGAGTCTGCTAAGTTTAAATATTAAGTTGTCTAAAATGTAGAGTGGTTACGAAATAATCGAGCCTAATAGTTGCCCTCAGGTATGAGATGACTGATCTGAAAGAGGAAGTTGGCAACAGAGTAGTGATCCAAGGAGGCGGCAACGAACAGTGAGCCTGGGGCGCAGATGCCCCGGGGTGGGCGTTGTGAGCCTGGAGCACAGACACCCCGGGGTGGGCGTTGTGAGTGTGGAGCACAGACGTCCCCAGGGTGGGCGTTGTGAGCCTGGAGCACAGACGTCCCCAGGGTGGGCATTGTGAGCCTGGAGCACAGACACCCCGGGGTGGGCGTTGTGAGCCTGGAGCACAGACGTCCCCAGGGTGGGCGTTGTGAGCCTGGAGCACAGACACCCCGGGGTGGGCGTTGTGAGCCTGGAGCACAGACACCCCGGGGTGGGCGTTGTGAGCCTGGAGCACAGACGTCCCCAGGGTGGGCGTTGTGAGCCTGGAGCACAGACACCCCGGGGTGGGCGTTGTGAGCCTGGAGCACAGACACCCCGGGGTGGGCGTTGTGAGCCTGGAGCACAGACGTCCCCAGGGTGGGCGTTGTGAGCCTGGAGCACAGACACCCCGGGGTGGGCGTTGTGAGCCTGGAGCACAGACACCCCGGGGTGGGCGTGTGAGCCTGGAGCACAGACACCCCGGGGTGGGCGTTGTGAGCCTGGAGCACAGACGTCCCCAGGGTGGGCGTTGTGAGCCTGGAGCACAGACACCCCGGGGTGGGCGTTGTGAGCCTGGAGCACAGACACCCCGGGGTGGGGCGTTGTGAGCCTGGAGCACAGACACCCCGGGGTGGGCGTTGTGAGCGTGGAGCACAGACGTCCCCAGGGTGGGCGTTGTGAGCCTGGAGCACAGACACCCCGGGGTGGGCGTTGTGAGCCTGGAGCACAGACGTCCCCAGGGTGGGCGTTGTGAGCCTGGAGCACAGACGTCCCCAGGGTGGGCGTTGTGAGCCTGGAGCACAGACACCCCGGGGTGGGCGTTGTGAGCGTGGAGCACAGACGTCCCCAGAGTGGGCATTGTGAGCCTGGAGCACAGACACCCCGGGGTGGGCGTTGTGAGCCTGGAGCACAGACACCCCGGGGTGGGCATTGTGAGCCTGGAGCACAGACGTCCCCAGAGTGGGCATTGTGAGCCTGGAGCACAGACGTCCCCAGAGTGGGCATTGTGAGCCTGGAGCACAGACACCCCGGGGTGGGCGTTGTGAGCCTGGAGCACAGACACCCCGGGGTGGGCGTTGTGAGCCTGGAGCACAGACGTCCCCAGGGTGGGCGTTGTGAGCCTGGAGCACAGACACCCCGGGGTGGGCGTTGTGAGCCTGGAGCACAGACACCCCGGGGTGGGCGTTGTGAGCCTGGAGCACAGACGTCCCCAGGGTGGGCGTTGTGAGCCTGGAGCACAGACGTCCCCAGAGTGGGCATTGTGAGCGTTGTGAGCCTGGAGCACAGACGTCCCCAGGGTGGGTGGGTGGGCTTTGTGAGGAGGAGAAAAGCTAACTGATACCCCACAGAAGTGAGTGTGCAATTTTCGGTATACTAGGGAGAAGAAAAGAGTGTTTTTCTCGTTTTCCTGCATCATTCTATTATGTGATTTTTAAAAAAGAGTTCTGTTATTATAATTTGTCCAAATAAATGAGGTTTTATTCCTTATTAGTAGTAACTTTGTGAAGCTTACCGGGTATGAGGAGTGAAGGAGGGCTTGCTCTGTTGCTTTATTACCTGCACGACAAGGACGTGTCACATCCCTGAGAAGTGCTGTGGGGTGTGGTAGGCGCCTCTCTCACTGAGACGTTGGTCGTTCCTGCTTGTTCACGGGGACGCGTTCCAAGGCCGCAGTGGGTGCCTGACACCGAGGACAGTGCAGACTGTGGACGTATTTCCTGGACCCGCACCCTGTGGGAAAGGTAGATTTATGAGTTGGGCCCAGGAGATGAAAGCCACCGCCAGTGATAAATAGAACAAGATGCTGTACGAACAGTTGTGTGACTGGTCTCTCTCACACCACTGATGTGGTGACAGCAGCCGCTGCAGAATGTCCGATGGCGGACAGCATGTGTGGTGTGGGGATGCTGGACACAGGGTGGTTCCCGGCTCAGGTGGCCAGAGCCGCACAGCTCCAGAGTCCATGTGCTGCTCAGAACGGTGCACATTTAACGTGGGCATGGTTGACCTCTGGTTTTTCCACGTGGTGTTTTCCGATCTGAGTAGACATGGAGACTGGACCCACGGAAAGGGAAGCTGCGGACTGAGGGTAGACGGCTGCATTCTCAAGCTCAGCAAGCATCGCCCTCTCTCGGTCGAGTAGGGAGCAGAAGAGAAAAGGGTGCTTGCAGAGCCTTTTTAAAAGCGTGTCCTGGGTACTAGCTGCAAATAGTAGTAATCGCAGAAGAAGAAGAGCGGGATTTCAGTGCCCCGCTCAGAATTACTGTTTGACAGCCGTGGAGAAAACTCTCTGGAAGATGAGACTCCATGAGGCAGGGCGCTCCGTCTCCTCCAGCGGTGCACGGTCGTGGAAGATGGAACTGTCATTCAAACAGCTGAGTTGTTGCATCAAGCAGTTGATTACAAGTTACAAGAAAGTGTAGAATACGTGTTTAACAATCATTTAATTAGATCGTGTACGCAGAAATACGCTCTTCAACAAATGGGAGCTGTGAGGGGTGTCTTAGAAGTGATTTTCTGCCGTGTGTCTCAGGCCCCAAAATTCAAGGGAGCCAGTGTTGGCATCAGTGAAGTCGGGGAAAGGTGTGTTCATTGCTCTTGCTTAGTGACATGGTAAATTCAGAAAGTTGCCATTTATTAAATGTCTGCTATATACTTTTATGGTGAAATTTCGTATTTTTAAAAAAGCACGAGCTTTGCCAACAATCCAAATGAATTTTTTGTGTTTTGCTTTTTGTTTTTAATTGTATGGCAAAAGGAGCCAGGTGGGGACTACAGGCCGCACTTGGTGCCGTGTTGAGAGTGCAGAGGCCTGCTAGGGCACGGAGCGAGCGAGCAGCTGCGTCGGCTCTGCAGGTCTGCGGCGAGGCATCAGTGGCTGTCCGCGTACAGACGGGCAGAAGGGCATTGTGGGGAGCAGACCGGAAAACTGGGGGTCGGGAGCCGCAAAGGCGAATGCTGGATCTCAGCTCATAGAACTGTTGTGACCAGTCGCCGTCCGCGTGACCACGTGAGCTCGAGCACGGTGCTTCCGCAAAGGGGCCTGTTCTGCTGAACGGAGACGGTGCACTGTTTTCCAAAGGAGGTGCATACTAGATGGTTTTAGGTTCACAGAACAAGCACGTGTGTGCTGGACTCTCCCTGAGGGGGAGCAGGACACACCTACCCTCAGCATGTCGCTGGACAGACTCCTCTGCAGACCCAGTTACCCAGCGGGAAAAAGCAGGTGTTTTCAAGTGGAAATTACGTAGTTTGAGCATTGAAAAAATTTGTTTCACTGTCTTTATAACTCCCTATGATACCTTCTTATATTTTTGCTTTTGTGTTAAGGCGATTAGTAGCATGTATGTCATAAGAGTGGGCTTTAGTTCACGTACCCTGTGGCTGTTCACAGCCGACCCAGTTACGGTGGGGTTCAGTCTAGTTTAGTCTCCTCTTAATAGATTTCTTAATAAATGACTTATTTTTCAGGAGTAATTTTTCTTAATTTGGAAACAAAAAATAGTACACTTCCTGTTTTTTTTTTATAGTTACCAAATAGAATGTCAATTTTATTAATATGGTTTTAAAGTTCTAATTTTCATGTAAAATGTGTACGTTTTGTTCTTGTTCACTTCACTGAGTGGTCCCTGCTGTGCTCAGTGTGCTGTCTCGCCTTGCTCTTGCTTAGGGTGCCGGTCAGGATAAACTCGGGATCTACGTGAAGTCCGTCGTGAAGGGAGGCGCTGCGGATGTGGTCAGTATAGTTCTCACCCCGTAAATTTCCATGATCCTGTGTAACAAGCGGTGAGCACTGCTCGCCGAAAACCCACATGTGGGAAGTGTACTTACCCTGACTGCCCCCCCCCCCCCTCCCCGCCCACTGCTCCACCTCCGGACCTGCCTCTGCCTCGGGCACACAGGACGGGCGGCTGGCTGCCGGGGACCAGCTCCTCAGTGTGGACGGGCGCAGTCTGGTCGGACTCTCTCAAGAAAGGTATCATTTATTTGTTTGCTTTAGGCGTAATATTCACTTCCATAGGGATATTTCACATTAGCTTTTGGAATGGGAGGACGAAAAATAAGTCTAGAAAGCTGTGCCACACCCTTTACCTGTTTAAGTGTGAACTTTTAGTGTACGTGACATTCCGTTTGTTAGCAAAATATAAATGGGTGCTTTAGTCAGAGCACTTCCTGAAATTCCTACACTCTCACACCCCCTGACAAGAGGAGGGTGCAGTTTCATCGCTGAGCGGAGGGGCGGAGTGGGCAGTGACCCGGCAGTGTGTCGAGGTCAGAGCTCAGCAGAGCGTGGGCCAGGCTGATCACACCCTGGGACAGAGCGGCCGTGTGTTTCACTCCTCGCCTTTGCGACCCTCTCCCCAGGGCAGCAGAGCTCATGACCAGGACGAGTTCCGTGGTGACTCTGGAAGTTGCGAAGCGAGGAGCCATCTATCACGGCCTGGCCACCCTTCTCAGCCAGCCGTCCCCGATGGTGCAGAGATGTAAGGCTGCTCGGGAGGGTGTGCCTCTCCGCCAACCGCTTCCCGCGGGCCAGGCATTGCTCGATCAGGGCTCTGTTCATAGTGACAGCCCTGTGGAGTAGGTCCATTACCTTCAGTGTCCAGTTTTGAAGATAAGGAAGCAGGATGGGGCTTATGGGAGCCAGGGTTCAAGTGTGGACCTTCAAGCCACAGTGGTGTCTCATTAGGCTCCCACCTCGAGTCCCCTCCCCGGGCCTGGCCCAGAGCAGACTCTGAAGGGATGGGGGTGCCTCAGTTCTGATAGGCAGACATAGGACGTGGTAGCCCTCTCTCCCCAAAGAGCGCTGACAGATAGGAACAGTTACTTTGATCCTGCTGATGCTGAATGGAGGCGTCATCTTCTCAGGTATATGTCGGTGGGAACTGTGGTTTTGTAGCTGCATCAGAAATCTCAGAATAAAAATCTATATAAATTTAGGACTTCTAAAAAGAAACTAGTTCAGAAACCAGAGGGAAAAACGATGGACTCACATTATGTTTTAAGTCATCACATACTTTACATCTCGGACTTCGTAATCCACTTTGCTAACTGCATGGCTGTGCATCCGGCCTGAGTAGGGAACTTCAGAGCCTAGAACCCGGAGTCCAGACCTCAGAGTAACAAACCGCAACAAAGGTACCGAGAACCTGGACTGCTGTTTATTACAACCACAGAAAGACAATCTTTATAAAACCATGTTCTGAACTATGTGCCTGGACTCAGCATAATTTCTACTTTTCTCACAACATAATAGTTAGCATTTTGGTTTGATTTAAATGTTCAGATTTCTCGGTTTGCCGGCATTTCAGAGAAGCAGACTAGACAGGGGAAGTCACAGAGGGGACAGGGAACAGAGCACAGTCAGGGCCACCGGGCAGGAAGCCGAGGGCCTGGGAGCAAAGCGGAGCAGTTCTGCTGGAGGTCTGAGGACGGCCGCCGTGCGTGCTGGGGGACTGAGGTGGGGGGTAGATTTATTTTGTTTTTTAAAAAGTTACTTTAAAACAAGTTTTGTTACTTTTGTTACTTTGGTTTTTACTTAAAACAGGTAAATTTATGAGACATGCGCTTTGAAAGAGTGCATTTCTCCATTGATGCCAGTTACACAGTCTTTGTTTAAAAACCCTTTAAAGATTCTCTGGACAGATTTACCCATACATAAAAATCATCTTATTTCTTTCTGTAAAAACAAGTTTTACTTAGGGAGTTTCAAATATTTGTAGATTCGTCTTTCAAAGATAAACAGGATGCCCATCGGGCGTGTTCCCATTGCAGTGTCGGATCGCCGCGGCTCAGGGAAGCCCCGTCCGAAGAGCGAAGGGTTCGAGCTCTACAACAGCTCCGCTCAGAATGGGTCCCCCGAGAGCCCTCAGCTGCCTTGGGCCGAGTGCAGTGAGCCAAAGAGGCCACCTGGCGACGACAGGCTGCTGAAGAACAGAGCTGACCACCGGTCCAGCCCCAACGTGGCAAGTAAGAGAGTCCGTAGGGCCCTTCCCTGTCTTGCCTCGAGCCCTCGTCCCAGCCCGCGTGGTCGGTCAGAGGAGGAGAGGTGCTCTCGTTTTGCAGTAGAATGAAATCATGGCTCCACGTACCCACTGACTGGGACATGTTTTCACAAGGGGTATGAAAATGAAGGTTCTTGTAACAGGAAATAGAAACTAAGTTGGAAAACTTCTGATCCAGGTGCTGCTGTGGGCAGGGGCCCTGACTGTCCCTGGCGGGGCCGGCAAAGTGCCAGCAGGGCACATGCTCTGCACTCCTGAAGGCTGTTGACAGGACGCAGCAGCACACGTGACTGCGCAGCACAGCCCTGGAAGCAGGAGACAGCCTGCCCGTCCCTGGTCCGCAGGGCCTACGGCTCCCTCCCCTGCCTGGTGCCCATCCCTGGGCCAGACACCCCACGGCAGAACACAGACTCATGCCCTCGGGACTCTTGTTCTGTAACATCTGGTTTGTATGACATTACATTCTGTCCCTAACTCTTCCACCAGATCAGCCTCCAAGTCCTGGCGGGAAAAGCGCATACGCCCCCGGAACCGGCGTGAAGATAACGTCCGTCTCTACCGGGAACCTGTGTGCAGAGGTCCGAGCCAGCCGTTGTCACCTAAGTCCTAGCCTCCCTTAGAGGCCTCACTGACTGATAACTCCACAGATCAGTGTTGTTGATAACTCCTGAGGATTTAATTTTTTGTTTTGTTTAACATAATAGGTAAAAGAACTTGAAATTAGTAAGTCTGGGCAAGATGAAGTGTTTTTCATTATTCTCCATATAGGATCAAACCCTTTTAATTTTTAACTTGGTTTTCAAATGTATATACTATATTACAAAAGAGATAATTGGAAATTAACTAAGCCCACCGTACAAATCGCAAAGAACTCACTTTTTTCCTTGTTCACGTTTTGCAGGAGCAGACCCCCCCACCTCGACCTGAGGCCTACCCCATTCCCACGCAAACGTACACCAGGGAGTATTTCACATTCCCTGCCTCCAAGTCCCAGGACCGGGCAGCTCCTCCTCCTCACAGCCAGTGGCCCACTTACGAGGAAGAGCCGCACCTGCACATGGACAGCAGTCATCCCGGTGTTGGGGTGCAGGTGAGGGGAGGGGTTCCACACTCATGCTTCCCCACGTCAGCCCTCACACAGATCTGAGACACGGGGCGTTTCCTGTCCCACAGCCCCACTGACGGCATTGCTTCCTTCCCTGTCTTGTGGTCAGCTGGGGGAAAGTGGCCAGGTAGGGCAGGGTGCTGAGCATGGACAAGGGCACTGTGTTCTCTTAGCGTCTGGCGAGTGACGGTGAGTCGTGCTGAGCGTGACTGACAGTGGTGAGGCCAGGTGTCCTGCCTCTGGGGTGAGACGGGAACCCGAGGGCCAGGCGGTGCTGTGGCTGCCAGCAGCTGCCCGAGCCTGGGCGTGTGCAGGTTATGGCCCGCCTGGGAGCTGATGGCGCGGCCAGGGGGTGAGACGTAAGCTGAGTCCAGGTGGCGAGTGTTGCTGGAAGCTGGACCCTGAGGGACGGGCTGTGTCTCTCGCCAGTGCAACTAGAACGGCGCTTCCAGGAGACAGTGCAGCAAGGGGAGGCCTGCAGCCGCCCTGGGCAGGGGCGCCCGTGCTCGGGAGGAGCCCAGGGGCGGGTAGGTGGCGGCATCCAGGCGTCAAGGCGGCCAGAACCACAGCGGAGAGCTCCGTGCGACCAGCTAAGGAACTTGGGTTCGTCCCAGTGAGTGGAGAGCGGTCAGTCTCGGGAGTCAGGTCAGGGGTATGGTCAGGTGTGTTCCTGTTCAGAGAGAGAACTTGTGTGTGCGATGCTGGGGGACACAGTTGAACACTGCTTCAGAAAGGTACCATCGAGGCCCGCGGTTTCCCACTGGAGCGCCCAAAGACTTTGAAGCTGCAAGACTGACTATTGGGTCAGGGTCACTGACCTCTTTTTCCTTAGATTGTCAAACTTAAAAATGACAACAGCCAAAGCAATAGCTGTCCAGTGTGAGTGAATCAAAATTATACACACTTTTTGGTGTGCTGTAGAATGTTAGTGATCAGTGTACGTGCCCAGGGATGGAGGAGGGACTCCGCTGGCCGAGGCTGCGCAGCAGTGCCGCCCTGGGTGGTGACTCCCAGGTGGGCTCTTGGTCTGGCGGTCGAGGTACTTCAGGATTAAGATGGGATTTGAGCTGGACCTAGAAGGATGAGGAAATGGGAAAGGGGGTTATTCACAGGAGACAATGTGAGAAAGGTGAGGAAGACCCCTTCTGATGGTGAGGGGCTCGCACGGGTGGGGGCTCATGAGTGCGCACCTCGTCCGGGCGCCCCGGTCCACCCTGCCCCTTCCTAGGTGGGCGGTGGCCTCCAGAAGCCCGTCCTCCGCCCGCCCCTCCAGCCCTGGTAGCAGGTGGGGATTGGCTGTAAGAAGAGATCTTCTCCAAATTTCTCTTCAAGAATGAAGTAGTTTTCTGGCATTCTCTTTTAAATCCTCACCCAAGGACATTCTTTTGCATTGATCTTTAGACAGAGCAAGGAGGAGAGCGGGGGAAGAGAGAGAGAGAAACATCCATGTGAGAGAGACATGACTGGCTGCCACTCAAACGACCCCAACCAGGGCCGGGGACAAACTGCAACCGAGGTACATGCCCTTAGTGGGAACTGAACCCAGGTCTCTCTGGACCGCAGGCCACGCTCCAACCGCTGAGCCAAACCGGCCCGGGCAAAAATATGTATTTCCCAGGTTTGAATCTTCAATTTCTACTCATTAACAAGACAGGAAAAAAATGTTTGACTCGGACATCCTACTGAGTCATTTTGATTGGATTAAACTAATGTAGACACAATGTTTTTCGGACATCAGACTAGGTCTGTGACAAGTGTTGCCTCTGCCTTCCCGGGCCCGGGGGGCGTCCTGGCGCAGGTGGCCACTCTGCAGGGCTCGTCCGGGCTCCGGAAGTCCACTGTCAGCAGTGCGGCTGAGAATGACATGGTGGGTCCTGTGGTTGAGATCGGATAACCACTTTATCATCGTTATGATTTTACTGTGGAGAAGTGATTTTTGTTGCTGTTCATTTTTCCGACGTCAGTTATGTTGTTGCTGGTTCTGCAGCAGAGGGTGCGCCGGGAGCTGAGAAGGACGAGGAGCCTGGCTGAAGCGCCCAGGTCTCTGTGTGCATTTCTTTGCGGTGACGCAGACACATCAGGTGTAGAGCTCCCCGCACGCAACGTCGCATCCGCTGGCCCCGTCCCAGCTGTTCTGGGCGCTCACTTCTCTAGTGACTTTTCTCCCCAAGATAAAGTGTTTGTAAATTTTTAGTAATTTCTTCTGATAAATGGCTGAAATCTGACAGCTTTCCTTTCTCTGTTTTCAGCGTGTCACCCGTTCCCAAGAGGAGCTTCGGGAAGACCCAGCCTCTCACCTGGAGCACCGCCGAGCGGAAGCAGCGGTGGATCGCAAGTCTGACAGTGACATGTGGATGAACCAGAGCTCCTCGGTGGGCTCCAGTGCGTCCAGCCAAGAGCACCTGGACCATGCATCCAAATCGGGCACTCCTGCGTCCACCCTGACCAAAAGCGGTCCTGGGCGCTGGAAGACGCCAGCCGCTGGGCAGCCCATGCCTACAGCGGTTCCCCAGCCTGGCCGCACGGACCTGCCTCCACCCCCTCCACCACCTCCCACGCACTATGCCAGCGAGTTTGATGGAGTCCCAATGGATCTGCCTCTCCCACCCCCTCCTGCCAGCCAGACGGGGCCTCAGCCTGCACAGGCGGCCGCCGCCGAGCGGAGGAAGCGGGAAGAGCACCAGCGCTGGTACGAGAAGGAGAAGGCCCGGCTGGAGGAGGAGCGGGACAGGAAGCGCCGGGAGCAGGAGAGGAAGCTGGGCCAGATGCGCGCACAGCCGCTGAGCACTGCTGCCTTCTCCCCTGCGACCGTGCAGCCGCTGAAGCCGGAGAAACCGTCCACGCTTCAGAGACCCCAAGAGACGGTCATTCGGGAGCTGCAGCCCCAGCAGCAGCCCCGCACGATCGAGCGCAGAGACTTGCAGTACGTCACCATCAGCAAGGAGGAGCTGTCCTCCGGGGACAGCCTGTCTCCAGACCCCTGGAAGCGGGACGCCAAGGAGAAGCTGGAGAAGCAGCAGCAGCTGCACATCGTGGACATGCTGAGCAGGGAGATCCAGGAGCTGCAGAGCAAGCCGGAGCGCAGCGCCGAGGACAGCGACCGCCTGCGCAAGCTCTTGCTGGAGTGGCAGTTCCAGAAGCGGCTGCAGGAGTCCAAGCAGAAGGACGAGGACGAGGACGAGGAGGACGACGACGTGGACACCATGCTGCTCATGCAGCGGCTGGAGGCCGAGCGGAGAGCCAGGGTAAAGGGCGTGCGGTGGCCTGGTCTGCTCTCCTGCAGGGGTGGGGCTGAGGCTGCTGCAGAGGGACTTAGCTGAGGCCCCTAGAAGTGAACTGGGTGACAAGGCTGAGCATTTCGCAGACATGTACTTGGAATAGTGTTAGAAAGAGTCCAGATAGAGCTTTACGTCTATTTAGTAAACTTACACTTATCC
Organism: Molossus molossus; assembly: GCF_014108415.1. Lineage (NCBI taxonomy): Eukaryota > Metazoa > Chordata > Mammalia > Chiroptera > Molossidae > Molossus > Molossus molossus. Next base: position 111,604,899 of record NW_023425402.1, read on the forward strand.
TCCTCAAACACCTCCATTAAAAAAATAAGTTAATAACCAGTAATAATCTTGATCAGGGGTTGGCAAAATTTTTTCTTGAACAGACAGGTAGTGAATATCTCAGGCCTTGTGGGCCGTGCGTACTCTGTCTTCACTGCCCAGCTCTGCTGCCGGAGCAGGACCGTGCGTGGAGGGACAGGCAGCTGGGCAGCTCAGTGCCCTGACGACAGGACAAGGACCCTGTCCAGACCTCGGAGTTAAGGTTTTATCCCACTGCCAGAAGGAGGCTCTGCATAGAGTTACAAGGTTGACGAGCAAGTGTTTACTAAACAGTGACATTTCAGTGGTAATAAAAAGATACTGAGAACTTATAATTTTACTCATTTCTTCAGATTATATAAATAACTTGTGGTTCTTTTGTATCATAGAAAAGAAGAAAAGGCATATTAGTTTGATAGATTGTTAAAATGTCAAATTTAAGATTTTTATTAGCCTCTCAAGAGACTTGTTGACAGAGAGGCATTTATCAGTATTAACTTGCAGAGAGTCCATTGACCATTTCAGGTTAATGAACTTTAGTGATTTTTCTTAATACAGTGCAGTATTCTGAGCAGAGACAGCCGAGAGCACGTCCAGTTTGTCTTTGGATTGTTTCTACCCAGCTGTGTTGGAGGCTGTCGTGCTAGGTGCTCGGAACCAGTAGCTCAGTCAGACCTTCCGGCCCCCGTGAGCCGGCAGCGGTCCTTCCAGCGTGCTCCGTTAGTTGTTCCCGTCAGCCCCGCACACACCTCTTACGTTACAGGCACATCCTCTGCCAAGTGTGTGGGCACCTTTGCCCAAAGTGCAGGTGGAGTCCTGCTCACGACACTTAGTTTCTAGAATGAAGGCCTACTTGTTAACGATTACAGTGTTTTACTAGCATTTTCCAACTCATCAGGAGTCAGCTTCCTTCAGAATGACTATATTTGCCATCAGTACCATCTGATCGGAAAAAACAGCTGTTTGATGAGAACTAATGACATTCAGCCTGAGAACAGTGGCCTCCGTGGTGGAAATGGTCGGCCGCGTGCTTCTCCTCGCACAGTGTGCGTCCCGCGGCTGGCCTGTCCCCGTGCACACGTGGCAGGCGGGGTCATCATAGTGGCTGAACATGTCTGTGGCCTGTGTCTCTCAACGCAAACACACAGAAAGAATGCTCCCCCTTACGCAGCTCAGCTCGAGCGTGGGCCACATCGATGGCGGAGCATCTGTGCACTTGGTGTTGGTGTATACTGAGGTTAGCATCTCAGTCTCCAAGGAAGAGAGCCGAGGGAAAGCTTACCTTTCTTAGTTTCCGTGTATCTTAATCATGAAACTCAGTGTTTAATTTCTGAATACAGACACTAGCCTGCAGCCCTCCCCTCGGGTCCCTCGGAGACAGGCAGCGGAGAGCGCAGGCAGGCTGGAGGCGGATCGTGGACCTAACTTCTCACACTTCCTCTTTCTTTTTTCCTTCTCTGTCACCTGCAGCAGACTGCTGTGCCAGCAATCTCTGTTCTAGATTTGGTATGTTCTTGTTTCTTTCCCTTTGGTACTTTTTCCTGTCTTGATTTTCTTTTCGTTAGTGGTGTTTGTGTTTTCAGTAGCCACAGCTCCTAGGCGTCTTAGATCAGCGTCAGTGATCCGTGACTAGAGCATGCCTTTGATTGTGTTTACGTTTTGTTTTTCTTTGCTTTTCTCTTAATTTTAAGTGTACTGTTTATGGTTTTGACCTTTTCTCAGTTTTAGTCATAAAATTGATTTTGTATTTTCTTATTAGTCATAAATACATGAGCAAACGAAAGAAATTTTGCAAAGAGTAATAATCCATTTTATTCCTGTCCCATTAGAAATAGATTTTAGGTATTCAACTATCAGATACTTGGTTGAATGACGTTGACATTGTTTGCCAGTTAAGAGGTCCCTGTCTAGGGTGCACCTGTCGCTTGGTGGCGTGAGAGATTCCCGGTGCACTCTGTTCTCCCAGCACTGTCCCGTGGACACGTGGCTCTCAGGCCACATTCTGTGTGGGCTCCGTGTGTGTGGCGTTGGTGGTGGTGGCTCAGTGCCCGCCATGTGCAGCTGCTGCCTGGGCCATCTGCAGAGAGGGTCCTGCTAGCTTTAAGCCAGCATTTGTCAGTAGGCTTCTGAAGGCCAGGCCAGCTCAGGCAGTACTTAAAACACCTCCATTCAAGTTTGACCTGATGGCCTTTCACTGAGTAACAGCTGCCTTTTCAAATGTAAATAGATAGTGTGGTGGCAATACCAGCCACAGAGGACCCCTCCTTGATGACTGAGAGGCAGGTTTTCTTTACAAGACACATGAAACATACACGTCTCCCTCCCTGTGTGCTGAGGTGTGTGCAGAGTGGACCGCTGGAACGCTGCGTCCGGGGCTCCCTTGTGGGAGGCCGGGGCTTCTGTGCCCTGGAGATGATATGGGAAGGGCTACACGAAGGTTTTTATTTCGAAGAAATAATTTTTTTTCTTTCTTTAAAAGGTAATTATTTCTAATATTAATATCGCCTTTGATCATCATTTCTGAACATCTGTAGCCTAATTCCCCAGTAAGTAGCAGTGTCATCAATCACGTTGTCGCCCATGGAGCCCTCACTGCGTCAGAACGGGCGGGTCCTCTGGACACCGCCTCTGTCGGGCTCCGTCCCCCTTAGGTCATTGAGGGCAGCGGCAGACGCTGCCCTGAGCGGTGTTAAGGCACATATTCCTTAGGGTTATTACAGGGTTTTTATGGTGAGTGGGATAAAGGAGGCAGGTGGTCCCTCCGGGGAGCAGCAGAGGTCACAGGTTGGAGGAGGCTGCCTGGTTGGATTCTGCTTTTCCCTCTGGTCTCCGTTCTCTGCCTGTGGCTGCTGCCTCCAGACCCATGGCTCACACTGGTGCCGGGGACCCTCGCTCACATTTTCAGTGCTGCCTCCTCCCACCACGGCACAGGGCCACTCCGATCTCAGCGTGCTCGAAGGCGGGTCCCTCTCGCCGCCCCGCCAGCTCCAGCTCCCGCCTGCCCCGCTGCAGTCCTCTGGGCGCTGCGTCCGAAGCCTCAGCGGCCGTAGCCGGGCGGCTCCTCCTCTGAGACGTCCTGCTTCTGCTTTCTCAGAACTGACCGTCTCCAACCCGCCCTGGCCTGAGCTGCTGCCGTCCGCCTGAGTGACCACTCGAGGCTTCTTCCTGACCCCTTGCTTCGACCTCAGTTCCCTCCACAGGCCATTCTCCACCAGGCAGCCAGTGGGACCGTGGAAACCCGTCCCCCCCAAAGTCCTCAGAGCCCCACAGTGACTCCCCCGCCACTGAGAGAAACGTTCCGAGTCTTCCCGAGGCCTCCAGGGTGCTGTGTTCTGTCCACGCACCCATGCCCAGGTCGTTCCCTCCTGTGTCGCCCCTCTCTGGGGCGGAAGGTGACCATCGCTGCAGTGTGACCTGGTTCACGTCTGACGGGCAGCTGGCCCTGCCCCTGAGCACAGGTGTGAGTCAGGGTCGCCGCAGAATCGCACAGATGCCTCCTCCCTCCCAGAGCAGCCTGTGGCGTGGGAGGAGAGCGGCCGAGCCGTGTCTCGTGTCTCAGAGATGCTCCCAACTCAGAGTCCAGATCCGGCCAGACCTTCCCGCGTCCGTGTTCAGTACTGTTTCCGCTGCACAGGCTCCTGCTCGTAAACGCAACGCTGGGACCGTCTGTGGACGGAATGTGCGTGGCCTGGCAGCCTGTACACTGTCTGAGGCGCCTGACGCCTGCCCCGCCATGGTCGCCCTGCGCAGCGTGTGCTTCCCAAGGTGCCAGGGCTCTTTCGTTCCCTGGGAAGGCCCGGGCGAGACCCCTCGGCTGCCCAGGGGAGGGCTGTGTGTGGAACTAGAAGTGGGCGTGCTCCTCCTGGGCTCGGCGTGGAGGGCGGAGCTAGACCACCGCACCCGCTAGAGGAGCTGGCAGGGGCCCCCTTGAGAGCTGCCCCAGAGGGGAGTGCGGACGGACTTGCTGTTGAGCTGGAAGGACCTGGGACGTGGGAGTGGCCTGAGAGAGCATCACAGCCTTGGGCAGACGCCCTCCTTTAGGAAGGGCTGCGCGCTCTCCCGTTCTCCAGGGATCGAGAGGAGCATGTTCACGTGAAACCCAGCGTGTATGTGCTTTGGAGGCAGAGCACAGACTGAATGTGATTGTGCAACATGGAGCAGTCACCCTGAGAGAACTTGCGTGGCCTTTTAGTCACTCCCGGACTTGGTTCCTCTGGTCTGTCTCTGCCACTAGAGTATTTCAGCAGCTAAGCTTTGGATCTTAACAGCTCCTCATAAAAACACCCATTTTCTTGCATTTTGAATAGCAGGGTGTGGTCTCTGCCACAGAAGGGAGCTCTGGGTCCCTGGGCCAGCCCTGTGGAAGGAAGGGCTCCCCCGCACCCCTGCACACTGCTCACGGGGCTCTTTCCTCGTGTGTGGCTGGTCAGCTGCCGCTGGCTGCACCCGGCTCTAGGTAGGGGGCCGGAGACACTGTCCTAGGGTTCTTCACTTGGGGTCTTAGAGTGTTTTTAGGGGGAGTGCTTTCGATGGGCGATACACAGCAGAAAAAGCCTGCAGAGAGAAGTTTCGTAGGGATCATGTGCTTAGTCAGACTCACTTGTCTTTTTTAGCAAAAACATCCAAAAGTGAAGTATAAGTTCAAGATGCAAGTTGATGTATTTTTCTGTTGTCAATGTTGCTTTGTGGTACAAAATTATAAACACAGATCTCAACATAGTTTTTTCTAACCTGAACCCTTTGTGAGAAGCGTGGCCTGCCCGTGGGACAGGACCGAGGGTCAGGCTGCACTCTGGCTCCGGCGTCCAGTGCAGTTCCTGGTTCCGAATAGTTCTGGGCTGGCTGTCTCGGCTCATTCCAGGGGCCGTTGTCACAGCTCGTTAGGCCTGTCCCTCCAAATAGCACTTCCTTCGAGATTGCTCTGATCACACGGTTCCTTCTTGAGCTGTTATTTAAAGTAAATGGAGAGACCAGATGGTCTTTTCTTTCGTTCGTGGGTTTGTTTGGGGCGGGTGTTGGAAAGCAGCATATCTTTGAGGAAATAAACAATCTGTGCTTTGGAAACAAAACACTATGTAAAGCATCCTCCCGGACTACGGGAAGCTGGCCCTTCATTATGATGGCGACAGTCTTCACTTTAAAATGGTGCCCAGTGACCCAGACACAGGGAGGCCCCACTGCGCCACCCCCCAGATGCCCAGAGGGAGAAGGAGGAGGGTTTCTAAGAGAAAATGCCCCTTGTTACAAGAACTTGTTCTGATTTCTTAACGTCATAGTCCTGTTTTAAAGAACTGATTGGCCGTTTCAGTGTAGACTGGCTTCTTGCTCAGAATTTGTTTTCCACTAGGTCCAGAAGTGGGACATAAATTAGCTTGTGCTGTAATCGAGTAGCAAGACCCTCTCTGCATCTGTCGATTTGACCTTCTTCCGTCACTTTCCCGGGGAGTGCTGGGTCTCCTCTGCAGCGGTTTGACGCTGTCGCTTTTGTTTGGGAGCTGGGAGCTGTTTCTCCTCGCTTGTGCTGACAACTGTAGATGCCCACTGTTAGCCTTGCGTCCCTGCTGCCGGGAGCTGTCGTCGACACCCACACCCCCGCATCGCCTGGGGAGCAGGCGCCCCTGCCTCTTCCTCGCGGCCCTTTCAGCTCCCCAGAGCACTTCCCTGCACCGCTCCGGGCTCGTTGCCCCAGCGGCGCTGCAGAGGCTGCGGAGCCATCTGCCTCCTCGAGCGAGGCCTCTCGTTTCTTCCTGAGATGTTTCGTTACTGTGCTCCCTGGAGGGGGTCCGGGGCCCGTCTCGTGGTCCTTCCCCCCAGAATACGTCGGTCCCACAGAAATCACCAAGAGCCAAGGCGTTCGGTTTTTATTTAAGTAAAAATACACACACAATTCAAATGAACAGTTAATAGAATTAGTAGTAGTTTCGTAGGTACCAACCACACCCTGAAGACTTGATGTGAGGGTCCCTGCAGTAGTCAGAGGCTGAGCTAGGTGGCTTCCTGTTCCATTTAGTTTGTTTTTAGTATGTTTTTATTGATTTTAGAGAGAGAGATAGAAACATCCATGTGAGAGAGAAACATCGATGGCTGCCTCCTGCACGCCCCCTACTGGGGGTCGAGCCCAAAACCCAGGCATGTGCCCTGACCGGGAATTGAACCAGGACTCTCAGTCCACTGAGCCACACCGGCCGGGCTCCATTTCAGGTTTAAGACTTTGAGTCAACTCACTGATGTAGGAGAGTGCAGAGCCAAGGGGGCCAAGCCGAGGGGTGCAGAGCCAAGCGGGGGGTACAGAGCCGAGGGGGCCGAGCCGAGGGGCTCCTCCAGCCCAGGCTGCTGGCGAGAAGTGGACAGAAGGCATCGTTGGCAGAGTTGCTTTCCCAGCAGAAGCAGCTGTTACATTGAGAGGGAAAAAGAGAGTCTTGCTCTGTTCTTTACTGGCCAAGTGAATGTGCATTTAATTCAGGGTCCCTTTCAGGAAAGGTGTTTCTACCTGCAGTGAGTGCACAGGAAATGTGACCAGCAGGGCAAAGGAGCTGGAACCCAAGCAGGAGAGTTGTCGGAGATTTTTAAGGCACCCTTAAGTATCGCAGCGGCTGAGTGGCCTGAGGGAAGGTGTTAGACGGCATGCGGGTGATGGACGGTCGAGCCACAGAAGAATCTTGTGACGAGTGGTTACCTAAGAATAAGATGCACTACCTCGGGAGGTGGGCAGTGGTCCTCGCCAGACGTGTCCCAGCACACAGAGTTCCTTGGCAGAATGTGGCAGGAGGTTCTCCCACAGTCCCAGTTCCGACTCTGTGACACGGTGTGATCGTGTCCCTGAGCAGGAGAGGGATTCTTGGACGCACGGCCAACAGTGGGCTTCTACAGCCATTAGGGCTTTTACAGGGATTCTCAGATGGGTCCAGAGGGAGCTGGTGGCAACGGGCCAGGCTGGGCGAATGCTACAGACTCTGTCCCCAAGACCAGGTGACATCTGTAGCCCCTGGAGTCCTGTGCTGCCCCCAGAGGCTAGTGTTATTGTGCCCTCGACCACAGGGGGGCAGGCTTCTCTGAAATGGGGTGGAGACTGAAATGAACCTGGGAGAGGCTGGTTGAGGGTATTCCATGGGTCCATGACTTGGGGTGTCTGCTGTTTGCATCTCTTAATTCACATGAGCTGGTTACCTTAAACATATTCTCATAGAAGAGTCGTGCTTGTCTGCGTGCATGTGAGTGGGGCCCACTGTCCGCACCACGGTGGGCGGCAGTGCTGGGGGAGCTGCAGGGTCTGCTTCACGGTCAGGTCGTGGAGCTTGGAGTGTGAGTCCTGCCGTCCTCGGCCGCGCGTTGAACCTGGCCTGTCACTGAGCTCTGTGTGCGTCTGCTCGTCTGTGTGCTGCGGCGTCGGCGGTGCCGTCCGCAGGCGGAAGCTAAGACTGATGTGCTGTTAGTTGCAGGATGAGGAGCGCAGGCGGCAGCAGCAGCTGGAGGAGACGCGGCAGCGGGAGGCGGAGGAGCGCGCCCGGCAGGAGGACCACCGGCTGCGGCAGGAGGAGGAGCGGGCCAAGCGGGACGCTGAAGAAAAGGTTATGGTCCTCTAGGGGCACAGGGGCTAGCGCTGGCACGTCTCTGAGTGCAGCAGACAGGGCCGCACCCGCTCTGCCCTGGAGCGCAGCGAGCAGGGCTGGCCGCCGCCTCTCTTCCGAACTGTCTCCAGACCCCTTCTCTGCGCGTGTCTCTGACTTCCGAGCTCTTAGGCCTGGTCGGCCACGAGCCTCTGCTCCAGGGCTGCTGACCTGGGCTGTGTCCTGGCTGGCGCAGCCCCTGGTTCCCACGGAGGTGCGTGCTCACTGGTGTTCAGCTCGAGCCTGAGCTGTGGGAAGCAGCAGGACGCAGCGGACACCTGCTGACACGGCCCCGTAGCTGTTCCTGGAGCCGCTCCTTCTGGCTGGTGCAGAGCACGTGGCTTGTGAAGGACGTGAGACGAGGGATGTGATGCGTGTGTGACCTGGTAGATGCTCTCATGTTCCCGTATGTGGGCTTTTTAACCCAAGTAACCTTTCAATTGAATTCTAAGAGGACGACCCAGGGGCCTGTTCTCAGAACGGGGCTGTTGCTGTCCCTCCCCAGCCCTGTGCAGGGGCTCCGGCCGGCCCGCTGCTGTGACAGGCGTCCCCACACCTCCCTTCTGTGAAGGCGGAAGCTCAAGTGCCACAACCTCTGATGGGAAAAGCTTAGTTTGTATTAGAAATTCCTTCTTTGATAGTCCAGTGACCTCTGTGGACAGAGCGCCCTCCCATTCAGCCCGAGGAAGGACTTGGAGGGAGCCCTCTGTGGTGCGCAGTCGTGAGGTGTAGCGAGAGTGAGCCAGGGACGCCGGGCCCGTCCAGGTGAAAGCCAGCCTGTGCGCGCAGCTGTGCTGAGTGCTGTCCGGGCTCTGCAGGCCTCCCCTGCCCCTGTGCCGGCGCCTGCGCCTGCGGCCTCTGTGTGCCCAGGGGCGTCTCAGAGCCCGAGCTTCCGGCCCCCGTCACTCACGGGTGTGGTGAAGGCACATTGTCTTTCTGAGGAGCTCAGGTTTCGGGTTCAAGCCTCTGGGTGTCGTGTGTGTGCTGTTCTATGTCGGGGGCATGCCCCCCGGCTCCCTGCCTCCCAGTCGCGCCCCTGCCGTGTGCCATGCACCCCTGGGACACTGCAGGTGTCCAGAGGGCAGGTCTACGCCAGCACCTGTTCTTGCCACTGGCAGTCATGTCAGAGACAGTTTCCAGTAACTGCTCCCATAATTGAGTGGTCAGTGTAAAAAGAAGCTGAATAATCTACTTTTTTATACAAACATCCAAAATTGGTGGGTGCGCCTTGTTATAGAAAGTGCTGGTGCAACCAAGGCTTCTCGGGTCCTGGAATCAACCTGCCCTTGGTACCAGAAGGGTGCGCTGGCTCCCCAGCCTGGCACCCAGCCTGGCAGAGTCATGGGAATGCCCTGGGCTCACCTGGATTTGATTCCACATCCCAGGAGGACACCTGTTTTGTGTAAAAATAAGAAAGAAGGTTTTCCTTCAGGACGTCTCCACGTAGAGTCAGAAGGTAGTGAGGCTGGTCCGGGCCCTGGCGGGGCTGAGCTCCCTCTCGTCTCCTCCCCAGAAGGCCTTGCGTGTGTGCGTGCGTGTCTGTCTGTCTGTCTGTGCAGGGCAGCGGGAGAGAGCAGGCAACTTCCAATAGGGGCTGAAAACTGACCCTGATGCCAGCAAGGTCCCTGGGACTGGTTCTCTGGTTGATGGATCCAAACTGCATTGTAAACATTATTCTCATTAAGGCCGATGATTCTGTTTGATTTCTCATCTCTTCTCGTTTACTTTTTCCTTGTGTTCTAAAACTCTGTCAATCTTTTAACAAAATTGCGCTGTTACCCTTTTTAATGTTAAAATAATTTTAACACTGTCAACTGGAGTTTACACAGATGTATGTCAGAAAAATGTATAGTACATGTCGAAATATATTTGATCTTGTTGCTGTTGCTCTCATTTCTGTCTGTCAGGGAGTGACGATGTAAACGTCATTTGAGAACTGTGGGGAGAGATGGTTAGTGTTGCTCTGGGAACGCGAGTCGGTTCGCGCTGAGGCGCCCCTTAGTTTCCGTCCGGATGACGGGGACAAAGCAGGTGGCGGGAGGACTGCTCTTCTGAAGCCGCTGGGCGCAGGGGGCGCCGGGCGCCGCTGGGAGCACAGCTGTGGGAGGCCAGGTAGGGCCTGTGTCTGGCTTTGTTTTGCCTTTGAACTCGGCAGTCACAGGTAAGTTGCTGTCCTCGCGGAGCAGGAGACAGAGCCAGAGAGAAGCTGGGGCAAGTGGAAGCTGCTGGGACCGCTGGACGGGACACTGAGGCAGAGGGTGGGAATGGGGAGCCCGGAAGCACCTGAGATGAGAGTGTGTTCATTCTGTGCTTTTCTGAGCAGCCATGTCAGACGGTTCCAGAGCAGTGAGTGTGCTTCTCAGAAGAAGCCCTCCAGGCTGCCCTGTCTGCTTCTGTGCAGTGTCCCCACATCCAGGCCTCTGCGCTCCTCAGGTGGTCAGGGCACTGGCCAGGGGCCTGAGGCAGATCCACCCTTCCTGCTCTGAGAGGCCTAGTGGGTGGGCTGTGGTCCCCTCCGGCCTTACCTGACCTCTGTGCTTTTGTCTGTTCCCGCCGGCAGAGGCGACAGGAAGAAGGGTATTACAGCCGCCTGGAGGCCGAGAGGCGCAGACTGCACGAGGAGGCTGGACGCAGGCTGCTGGAGCCCGAGGAGCCTGGTCTGTGCAGGCCTCCGCTTCCCCGGGGCTATGAGCCCCCGGCCCCGCCCCCTCCGGCTGCCGCCCCTCCCCCCCCACCTCAGCGCACCGCCTCCTACCTGCAGGCCCAGGTCCTCTCCCCTGACTCCCTGTACACCGCCAAGTTCGTTGCCTACAGCGAGGAGGAGGAGGAGGAGGAGGAGGAGGACCGCAGTCCAGCAGGTCAGGATAAGTGCTCCCGCACAAGGCCGTCTCACGGGCACCTTCCTCCTGCCGCCCTTAAGCCGCGCCCGGCCTCCGATGGCATCTTTCTCTCCAGCTCATTCCAGCCACCCTCGGCCAGTGCCAACAGTACTGCCCGCAAAGCAGGCCAGCCCCCGCCCCCTCCAAAAACAGCAAGCTTCTCCCATCTCGGCCACTCCAGAGGTAGAGGTAAAAAGTAGAGCTGCCAGTCAGCCTCCTGCCTTCCTGGTCGGATCTGGGCATCTCTCTGCACACTGCCCACTGGGGTGCGGTCCGTCTCGGCCCACTCACTTGGGAGTCCGAATCAAGCTTGATCATGGGCTCAGCGTGGTGATCTCCCTCTGCCTGGCTGCAGGTCTCTGCTTGTGCGCCAGTGATTGGCACCTGAGAGCCCTCCTCCCCACCCCACAATCAGTCCTTCCGTGCTCGTGCCTGACGTACTGTTGGTCTTGGCCTTCATTCTCTGCCTCTTCAAGTAACTCCTGCGTTTGGGTGAACGTGTGCCCTCTCCCCACGTTCTGGTGTCTAAAGATAAGTTCCTCCTTACTTAACAGTGTCCTAGCACACGTTAAGTTTTGTTACTTAACGCAAGCAGGACTTTCTGTCCCAGACCATGTGCCATGTAGTGGTGGTGCAGCAGGGGCCCGAGTCCTGGCAGCACCTGCTAAGCTGGGCTGGGGACTGCTGAGCGTCAGCTGCCCCGCCAGGGCCAGAGACCGGGTCGTGAGTCACCCCAGCCACCTTCTTCCTCCCAGTCGCCTTTCCTCCTCCGAGCTCCGCAGCGCTGGCGGCCAGGCCTCTATAGGCACACGCTTGCCTCGGGTTCTGGTCAGCACCCGGGTTCTCCCTGCGCCAGGCCCAGAGGCCGGTGCATCCTCGGTATCGTTTCTGAGCCGCACTGAGTTAGACGCACAGCAGAACTGTGCTGTGTGGATTCCGGTTCCAGGCTCAGGTCTTCTGAGTTCTCCCGGGCAGCACCGGGCACGCACCGCCGCCCTGCGGGGACTGTGCCGTGACGCACGTCACAGGTGGCTCTGCCGGGCCTCTCTCCACCTGAGGCAGAGCTTTGAGCCACTCCGGAGCCGACACTTTACCTTTTCATCGAGTTTCTGTTGTAAATATCCAGAATGTGCTATCCTTACGACTTTTAAGTAAAAAAATCATAGTGATTTTTTAAAAAAATTCTCACCTGAGGATATGTTTTTAGAGAAAGGAAGGGAGAGAGAAAAGCATTGATCAGCTGCCTCCCGCACAACCCTGCCCAGGGATCGAATCCACAGCCTTTTGGTGTACAGGATGAGGTTCCCCCCGCTGAGCCACCAGCCAGGGCAGGAGTAACAGTAACTTTTGAAGTGAGGTGCCATCAACGTCCTCACAGCAGAGGACAAGCTGAATTTGAGCTATTTTGTAAACGTGGGACAGAAATAAATAGGCTTGGTGACGTTGCAGCTGAGCGTCACGCCAGCTGCCTTGGCCGTCAGTCACACCACGGCCCTCGCCTGTCTCACTCCTGAGGGCGTAGGAGCAGGTTGCACCTGCATCCGCCTCTTTAAAGACCCCTTCCTATCCGGCTGGGCAGCTCTGGCTGAGCGCGACCCTGCACCAAGAGGTCACCGGTTTGATTCCCTGTCAGGGCACATGCCAGGTTATGGGCCAGATCTCCAGCAGGGGGGGTGCAGGAGGCAGCCAATCGATGTTCTTTCTCATTGATGTTTCTGTCTGTCTCTCCCTCTCAATTCCTCTCTCTGTAAAATCAATAAAGGGAAAACGAAATTTTTAAAAAAAAGACCCCTTCCTTCAAGGACAGAGCTGGTGCACCAAGTGCAGAATGTGTCCTGCGCCCCCCCTGGCGTCCTGCACCTGTGCTCAGCTCTGTCCTGCTGGGAGCTCTCTGGAGCGTCTGGCTCTGCAGCCGGGACCGTTCCTTCCACTGGGCGCTGTGCCGACAAGGCCGGGGGCGGGGTCAGCACCGCGGCCTGTTCAGAACATTCTCTGCCAAGGCTGTCTGGAAATTATTTGACATGTGGTCTTGATTCATACATAGTCAGCTGGAAGTGTTTGATACTCTGATTGACTGGATATTTTGAAAAATTCACTTATACCAGTGGAAGAAACAACTATTCTTAAAACAAAGCTCAAAAGATACAACATTTTTTAAAAAACAAAGTGAATAAATATTGAGAATAAAAACTGAAAAAATTCTATACGAATAGCGTATCTAAAGGCTGCTGTGGAGCTCCCTGGAGCCGAGACGGGTTCTGTCGGGTCTGCTGAGTCTCTCTGAGGCCTTCCTGTGTGACTGGGACCCGGCCCCGGGCGAGGGCGGGCGCTGCCCGGGCTGCCCCACAGCACTGTCCGCCGCGCTGGCCTCCGGGCCTGCCCGCCCACCGCCCGGGGCTGCCCTGTGCTGGCGCCGAGTGCTCGGGCACCTGCGCTTCTCAGCGAGATTGCTGAAGTGTGGAAATGTTTTCCTTGAGCTACAGTTACTAGAAATAGATTAGCAGGGTTTCGATGTATTGATTTTAATAGTGTATCATTGGGGAAGATGAGCCTGTTTGGATGCATTTGAATTATCGTCTGCATCATGTCTTTGGCTCTCCCACCACCCTGGGGCAGAGACGGCAGGCGGGGCCCTCAGGCCGCTGCCCACTGCGGCTCCTCCCGGCGGTCACCTGTGCCTGTGGCACCAGGGTCCATGCAGGGCTTTGCACGGCTCATTTGTTAGAAGAGTCTCGTTTGTTTTGAAAAGAAAAAATGTAGTAGCTGCCCTAAAAAGAGGGACTTCAGTCACATGACTACTTAATCTGCGGATCACGCTTACTCGGTGATTTTGCAGGAAAATTCCCAGTGTTGGGAGCGTCTGGGGCGCTCTGCCGTCTCCCCCTGTGAGGCAGTCTCCTGTGGGTTTTCTCTGCCTGAGGCCTGTGCAGTCCTCTCTGGTCCTGCAGCCGGAGGCCAGCGATCAGCGCCTTGTGGGGCCGCATCGGACTGTGTGGCTGCTGGGAGGTGGGGGCACCCCCCGCTGGGCTGTTGTCTGACCTGAAGAGCCTGCTCTGCTTACTCAAAGTGTCTTGCTCTTCTATTAGTACTGCGTCCTTTTCATGAGTAAAGTTTTGGAAATAATGCAAGTCCTTTAACTTTAACTTTTTTTTTTTTTTTTTGAAAAAGGACCAAACTCTTTTACGGGATCATCCGGGACACTATTTGGTGCCCAAGATGCTTATCAGGACCCGAGAGAGAAAGTGTCTAAAAGGTATTTGCGTTAGTGCTGGACGGGCACCTCCCTGGGGGCTGGCTTGTTCCTTCCTCTCACCCTGTTTGCACGAGGCCCCACTGCCCTTCAGGGACTTGCCAGTCCCGGTGTCGACCACACACAGGACTCGAGCACTAAGCGTCTCCCCATGTGTCGCTCATGGAGCTGTTCAGACAGAGGGTGGGCCCAGGCTCGTGGGGCTGTTCAGACAGGGGGTGAGCCCGGGCCCCTGGGGCTGTTCAGATGGGGTGGGCACGGGCCCCTGGGGCTGTTCAGACGCAGGGTGGGCACAGGCCCCTGGGGCTGTTCAGACAGGGGGTGGGCGCAGGTCATGCTGTGTTTTGAAACTGGACGTCTCTGCGTAGACTTCATTGTTGAGAATCACCTGCTTGCTAAAATCTAGTTTACTGAAGAGTTTTGAGACATGGATATGACTGGAGAAGGTTAACGTTCTTAGGAAGAAAATAGTTTTGCCCTTTTTTCTACATGGGTTTAAATACAGCTCAGTGATTTTAATTATAGGAAAGGTGATGGCAGGGTCACCAAAGAACGAGTCTCTCATAAAACTGTCGCTGAACTCGCTCCTTGTTGACGAGGGGCCCGTGTGACCAGATGTCTTGTCTTTCCTTCTCCTGCAGCCACGAAGCAGATCTCGCTGGAAGTTCGGGGGCCCCTGAGAACCTGACGTTCCGAGAGCGCCAGCGTCTGTTTTCACAGGGTCAGGACGTGTCTGATAAAGTGAAAGCCTCTCGTAAGCTGATGGAACTGGAACACGAGCTGAACACCAAGTGAAGAGGAGACGGCACCTGGTGTCGCCCGGGTCCTCCCACGCAGCCGCGTAGGCACGAGCGTGGGGGAGAGCGAGGGGCACTGTGCTCTCTGTTTCTGCAGTGCGGGGATCACAGATGCTCCAGTTCCGAGAAACTCCTCCTGCTGACCAGGAGGCCCTCTGCGCGGGCCGCGCTCTGTCCGGCTCTCCTCACCCCACTCACTGCAGACCTTTCCTTTTCTGTTTTAGACGAGTCTGGGGACAGAGCGAAGGGTAGAAACACTGAGGTGTCTCCCCTGCCTTTCCCAAGGAGCACAAAGAAGTCCTATTTCTCTTCTTTTTTAAAGACCTGACTTCAGCTCTCAGAGAATAGCGTGCCCCGCCCCGCCCCGCCCCGAGTCTTGTTTGCACTGTCAGTGGCCACGCGCTGCCGACGGAGAGTCGGTCCTCTGCCCGCAGCCCGGTGAGGCCACTGGCCTTCCTCCCAGGCCCGAGCGGCGGGCGGGCGCCGTCCGCGCCCCTTACAGGTGAGGCCTCCCGGCCAGTTCCACAGAGCTGACGGGAAAGAATTCCCAACAGACAGTTTTGAGACTTTAAGTTTAGGAAATTTTATTTTTATAAATGCCAGATTATTATGATAAATGGTTGGTGATTTTGAAGGTGGCAGCAGCATTAGAAAGCTAACTACATATTCAGACATTCAGGGGCCCCGGGAGGATGTCGATGTGAACGGAGCATCTGGGGCTCCGAGGCATCAGGTGCCATGTGCACCACCTGCTCAGGGATTCCGTCCCACACGTGGACCTGGGTGCGGGGCGGGGCGCGCACGGCAGCGCCTGACGTCTGAGAGGGACTGTGCCCTTCACGCTTTTCCACATCTGATGGGCTGTTTGATTTCCGTTTGTTGGATTATTAATCGCCACATTCCTTCAGCTATGAACATGTGGCTGATGCTGGGGAGACGGACCTCACTGTTTTATATTGTTGATGTTAAAGTGGTAAATTACTTAGTGACTATAAGGAAATTTTCTATTGACAAAGCCCTGACGTGGGTCCTAGAAGATTCTTCTGCACCATGTTCTCTTACAGATGTGTGTGTTAGAGAGATGTGCACACTTCCAAATGGGGGGGGGGGGCTTCCCGGCCTGGGAAACAGGGCAGTACGATGTCCTTAAAGTGCAAGTAAATGATCTTGTCTATCAGGGCTCCAACTTGGGAGTGTGCCTTTACCATTCTCGCTTAAGTCGGAGAGGGAAGTGGGCCTGCATGTTATGAAGGATTTGCACACTTGCTCAAAGTGCTAGGAAAAGCAGGCTCCTCCCCCGCACCCTGGGAGCACTGGCAGCCTTCCCGGGCGGAACCCCCTTCTTAGAGAATATGATGCAGATGGACTACTATTCTGTTAATATATAGAAGAAATCAGTGCACATGAGTACATGCAAATACATGTAAATACCTGCACACAGGGTGCTTGTACGTGTGGTTGTCAAACTCCGGAACGGGGTTTGGCCGTCCTTGACGGTGTTCGGGTGTGAGTGGGTGTGGGAGGGCTTTTCATAACTGCACTACTTGGACGACATCAAACTGCTGTAGTTCCATTTCTACTGTACCCCATTCACAGCCTGTTTTTAATAAACTTGGTATGTATTTAAGTGTACTTGCTGCCACCTGTTTCCATGGCGCTGACAGAGATGGTGGCCGCCACAGCAGCCTTCCCCGTCCGGCTGCGCCCTGTCGTTTCTGCCGGGCGGTGCTCCTGGTTTACCCCACTGGTGCGGACTGACAGACGAGACTGCGTCACGTGGACGGTGGTCTCAGACACGGCCCGGCTTTCACGGCGTTTGCTCTGCACCAGCAGCCACATGGTCACGCACACTGCTCTGTTACACCCCCCAGTGCCACGGGAACCAGCACACTGCAAACAGGATGTCCCCCCGGGCGGGTTGGAGTGCAGGGGCCCAGCCGAGCTTGCTCAGTGGGGGGTCTGGTGGCAGGTGGGTATGAGGACAGATGGGAGGTGGGCACTCAGGGCCGCCAGAGCCAGGAGCTGCACCTGGAGGGGCCTCGCCCTGCAGGCCCTGGGTTTCCGCCTCCCTTCACCATTCCTTCCCAGCCTCTGAGCGGGCGCCGGGCCAGGGCAGCGCCACGGATTCCCAGGCCTTGCGAGGGCAGGAGTGAAAGGCTGTAGGGACCCTGGAGATCTCTCTGGCAGGACCAGGTATTCTATCAGAACTCACTTTTAGTCTAGCTGAGGAAGACAAAGCCTAGAGACTTAATGTTGACTTGGTTTCATCTCCAGGCCCGTGGTTCTGTGGCTTTGCATGGAAGGAATGCTTATTACCGGCAGAGCCCTGGCCCCGCCTCCCGCCGCAGCAGCCGTGGGCGGCGGAGTTCTGCACCTAAGTATACATTGGGAGTGGGTTAGGCCACAGCAGTTTCCGTGGGAAACCCCAGAAGAGAAATACATGCAGAAAGTGATGATTTTCATTCCAGAATCGTCCGGTGTGTTCTAAGGAGCCATGCAACCCTGAAATCTACACGTGCAACTTCAAAGGGGATAGGAAAGGCCATCTCTTGCACAATTTATTCAAGAAACAATTTGTCAGTCACTGGTGACACGGTGGCTCCCGTCTCCAGAGCAAGTCCAGGAGACAGTTTGTCTGTACAAACATAGAGTTAGTGGCCGAATTTGTATAAGGAAAATGTACGGGGTACTTTGGGGGTCTAACAGGACGACCCCATTGGAGTTGAGATGACAGTCTTTTTGTGAAAATGATACTCTTCCCTTTTGAGAGAAGAGCTGTAGTGGCGGAAGGCAGACCCTGAGGCAGAGCGGCGGCCCAGGGCAGGGCAGCGAAGGCGGTGGGGTCAGGGACGCGGCGCAGGAGGCTGAACTCCCACAGGACTGAGGGGGGTGCCGTGGCACCGGCAGGTGACAAGAGACGGGTGGGCAGGGCGAGGGGAAGGTGGCCAGGTGTTGGTGGAAACAGCTCTCCTTTCAGGGGCCCCTCACAATGTCAGATGGCAGCCATGTGTCCACGAGTCTCCGTGGGTGAAGCCTATTTTTCTGCTCTTGTAAAGCTTGTACAGAGGCTGCAGGTGCAAATGGCCTCAATCTAAGTTGGTGACAATGGTTCCAACTTCAACTTGGAATATTAAGAAATAAAGTAAAACGTTAAGTAATCTAACAACAACAACAAAAGGAGAAACCTGGAGAACATCAAGGTTAATTGTGTAGCTTTAAAAATGGCCTCCTGCCTCCTGCCTCCTGCCTCCTGCCTCCTGCCCAGCGGGTGTGGCTCAGTGGTTGAGTATCAACCCTGCACCAAGAGGTCACCGGTTCGATTCCCGGTCAGGGCACATGCCCAGGTTGTGGGCCCGATCCCCAGTAGGGGGTGTGCAGGAGGTGGCTAATGCTCTCTCTCATTGATGTTTCTCTCCCTCTCCCTTCCTCTCTCTAAAATCAATAAAGAAGAAAAAATTAAAAATGTCCTGCCTCCGAGTTTTTTTTGGGGGGAGCAGGCCCAAAAATGTAAGAGCAGCTTGAGTTGAGCAAAATGTATCACATGCTCTGAACAGCATATCAAAAAAAAAAGAGGGAAGCATAATAGGGATTTGGGGAGCTTTTGTTGGTTCGTCTCTATTAAGTATCATAACCTGAATGCAGTCGGCCATCATTTATCGCGGTTAATCGGTTCCAGATTCTACGGCGATAAATGAATTTCCGCGAAGTAGGATTCCTTATTTGTACAAGTCGTCCCTCTCCACTGCAACATAGTGTTTTGAAAAGTCCTCGTCCCCCTCCGCTGCAACATAGTGTTTTGAAAAGACCTCGTCCCCCTCCGCTGCAACATAGTGTTTTGAAAAGACCTCGTCCCCCTCCGCTGCAACATAGTGTTTTGAAAAGACCTCGTCCCCCTCCGCTGCAACATAGTGTTTTGAAAAGACCTCGTCCCCCTCCGCTGCAACATAGTGTTTTGAAAAGACCTCGTCCCCCTCCGCTGCAACATAGTGTTTTGAAAAGACCTCGTCCCCCTCCGCTGCAACATAGTGTTTTGAAAAGTCCTCGTCCCCCTCCGCTGCAACATAGTGTTTGAAAAGTCCTCGTCCCCCTCCGCTGCAACATAGTGTTTTGAAAAGTCCTCGTCCCCCTCCGCTGCAACATAGTGTTTTGAAAAGACCTCGTCCCCCTCCGCTGCAACATAGTGTTTTGAAAAGTCCTCGTCCCCCTCCGCTGCAACATAGTGTTTTGAAAAGACCTCGTCCCCCTCCGCTGCAACATAGTGTTTTGAAAAGACCTCGTCCCCCTCCGCTGCAACATAGTGTTTTGAAAAGACCTCGTCCCCCTCCGCTGCAACATAGTGTTTTGAAAAGACCTCGTCCCCCTCCGCTGCAACATAGTGTTTTGAAAAGACCTCGTCCCCCTCCGCTGCAACATAGTGTTTTGAAAAGTCCTCGTCCCCCTCCGCTGCAACATAGTGTTTTGAAAAGTCCTCGTCCCCCTCCGCTGCAACATAGTGTTTTGAAAAGACCTCGTCCCCCTCCGCTGCAACATAGTGTTTTGAAAAGACCTCGTCCCCCTCCGCTGCAACATAGTGTTTTGAAAAGACCTCGTCCCCCTCCGCTGCAACATAGTGTTTTGAAAAGACCTCGTCCCCCTCCGCTGCAACATAGTGTTTTGAAAAGACCTCGTCCCCCTCCGCTGCAACATAGTGTTTTGAAAAGACCTCGTCCCCCTCCGCTGCAACATAGTGTTTGAAAAGACCTCGTCCCCCTCCGCTGCAACATAGTGTTTGAAAAGTCCTCGTCCCCCTCCGCTGCAACATAGTGTTTTGAAAAGTCCTCGTCCCCCTCCGCTGCAACATAGTGTTTTGAAAAGACCTCGTCCCCCTCCGCTGCAACATAGTGTTTTGAAAAAGTCCTCGTCCCCCTCCGCTGCAACATAGTGGTTTTGAAAAGACCTCGTCCCCTCCGCTGCAACATAGTGTTTTGAAAAGACCTCGTCCCCCTCCGCTGCAACATAGTGTTTTGAAAAGACCTCGTCCCCCTCCGCTGCAACATAGTGTTTTGAAAAGAACTCGTCCCCCTCCGCTGCAACATAGTGTTTTGAAAAGACCTCGTCCCCCTCCGCTGCAACATAGTGTTTTGAAAAGACCTCGTCCCCCTCCGCTGCAACATAGTGTTTTGAAAAGTCCTCGTCCCCCTCCGCTGCAACATAGTGTTTTGAAAAGTCCTCGTCCCCTCCGCTGCAACATAGTGTTTTGAAAAGTCCTCGTCCCCCTCCGCTGCAACATAGTGTTTTGAAAAGACCTCGTCCCCCTCCGCTGCAACATAGTGTTTTGAAAAGACCTCGTCCCCCTCCGCTGCAACATAGTGTTTTGAAAAGACCTCGTCCCCCTCCGCTGCAACATAGTGTTTTGAAAAGACCTCGTCCCCCTCCGCTGCAACATAGTGTTTGAAAAGACCTCGTCCCCCTCCGCTGCAACATAGTGTTTTGAAAAGTCCTCGTCCCCCTCCGCTGCAACATAGTGTTTTGAAAAGTCCTCGTCCCCCTCCGCTGCAACATAGTGTTTTGAAAAGTACCTCGTCCCCCTCCGCTGCAACATAGTGTTTTGAAAAGACCTCGTCCCCCTCCGCTGCAACATAGTGTTTTGAAAAGACCTCGTCCCCCTCCGCTGCAACATAGTGTTTTGAAAAGACCTCGTCCCCCTCCGCTGCAACATAGTGTTTTGAAAAGACCTCGTCCCCCTCCGCTGCAACATAGTGTTTTGAAAAGACCTCGTCCCTCTTCGCTGCAACATAGTGTTTTGAAAAGACCTCGTCCCCCTCCGCTGCAACATAGTGTTTTGAAAAGACCTCGTCCCCCTCCGCTGCAACATAGTGTTTTGAAAAGACCTCGTCCCCCTCCGCTGCAACATAGTGTTTTGAAAAGACCTCCATAGAGTGACCGGGAGTCGAAGCGCGGAGCGGCAGGGGCGGCCGTACTTGAGGATCGCTGACATGGAAGTAGACACGGAAACCGCCCCAAATCCTCCAAATCGTTGTGGGTACAGAATTTGACCAATTCAAAGGAACCTGCCCCTCCTGGTGACGTGTGACGTGTCTCGCTCGTTCTTTCAAGTTGCTTCCTTAGTCTCCAATAAAGCCGAGTGAGGGCGCAGAGTGGGTTCTGTCGCTCATCTCCCTCCAGGCGGTTCCTTCAGCGCGACCCCTGTGGCAGGAGACGTCGGGGTACCCGGGATGGGGAGGGGGGCAGAGGCCCCGCTGGCGGCCAGGCTCCACGCAACGGGACCAGTCCCTCCGAGTGGCCGGGCCCTAGGCCCGGAGCAGGATGCAAGGCCCGAGGGAGGGCGGTGCTGCCCTGGGCTGGGCTCTGCCGCGCCGGGAGGTGGTCATCCGGGGGGAGCCCTCCGGCCGGTCGGGACTAGAGCTGGACAGTGGTGAAAGCGGAAGAAGCTTTCCCTGGGAACCCCGGCGGAGGGGCTGGGAATGCGGAGGTCAGAAAGGGGGGTGAGGGTCCCCCAGAGGGCTTGTCGGAGCCCCTGGGTCCCCCAGTCTGCTGCGCTGGCCAGCGGCCCTCTCGCAGCACATCCTGGCCCTGCTCGCGCGTGGTCGCCACTGCACGTCCTGCGCCCACGCGGCTGCGGCTGCGCCTGCTCGGTCCTCCCGCGGCGGGGCGTGTGGGGGTGCGCGGGGGGAGCGCGGGGTGGGCAGCCGGCCCCGCCGGCGCCTCACCTGCGGCCGCCGCATCCACGCCGCGCGTGCACCGAACCTGGCGGACCGCTCACGTGTCCGTGTCCCAGCGGCCCCTTCGGGAGCGGAAAGGGATCAGGGGCGTCCGTCCCCTCGAGTGGCTACACCGTGTACCCAACGGGGCCGCGCGTCAGGGGCGGGAGGTGAGGGCGGGGCGGCGGGGCGGGAGGTGAGGGCGGGGCTGCGGGGCGGGAGGTGAGGGCGGGGCTGCGGGGCGGGAGGTGAGGGCGGGGCTGCGGGGCGGGAGGTGAGGGCGGGGCAGGGGGCGGGGCGGGCGTGGGGGGACTTCCCAGAGCGGGAGCCAGGCAGCTGCAGCTTCCAGCGCAGGTGAGGTGAGGGGGTGGGCTGCGACCCGGACCACTGCCCCTCCCCCCCGCGCCCTCTGACCCGAGCCTTGAGCACAGGGGCCTCGGAGGCGGAGCCTTGTGGGGGGGACTTGGGGGTCCTACCGAGGTAAACAGTGCGCAAGCCTGCACATGAGCTCCACATTGTCCACCCGAGCCCATCGGGCTCCCACCTGTTGTCCTGGGTGAGGTGGTGGGCCCCCCGGGGCCTATCCCTGCTCCCACCACTGCCCCTCTGCTGCCCCCCCGCCCACCTGGGCCGCCCCTCCTCAGCTCGCCCCTGCCCATCGCCCTCACCTGCCCCTGTGCCTCGCCCTGGCCGCCCCAGGCTCCTGTCCTCTCACCTGGGCTCCCCCCCTCACTGAATGTCCTGCGTGTAGGTGCTAAGTGCCGGGAAGTGATGTCCAGGGCATATGGGGATGAATTCAGAGGCGACCGCAGGTGAGTGTGAGCTGTGCCAGTGGGCCGTGTGCCCCTGTGGCCCCTGTGCTGCAGCCAGTGGCCGGGCCTGAGCGGAGGGACGTTCCGGGAGTGGTGGGCCGGAGCTGGGGAGGCGGAGAAGCTGGGCCCCGGCAGTGAGGGCCCGAGGGCCACTCGCCAGAAGACAAACCCCAGCGCGGGCTGTGGCCACAGGGCTGGACCGGAAGCGGAGGCCACTGCGGAGGTGAGCCGCGGAGGCCAGGCGGTCAGTCCCCACCGGTCAAGCAGGACTGTGAGAGACGTCTTTCTCGTCGCGAGGGCAAGGAGGGGCGACTGAAGAGGCGTTAAGAAGAGAAGGAAGACACGATCCGATCTGTATTTTGAAAATACCACTTTGTCACGAGCGGTGGGACAAGGGTCAGGGTGACTGACGGCCAGTCGGAAGGCAGGACCTCCGGGAAGACAGGATGAGGACCTTTGTGGACCTGCTCCCAACAAAACAAGCAGCTCAGGTGAAAACTGTTTTAAAGTGTTTGAAGCCTCTGGAGATTGCCAAAGGGCACATATCAAATGAAGAAACATTTATTCAGGAAAATCTACTGCCCCTGTACAGACACCGACTGTTTGTGCTCCCTCCGGCCCACCACCCAAGCTCAGCTGGACAGAAAGTCCGCTCCAGCCTGGCCAGTGTGGCTCAGTGGACTGAGCGTCGTCCATGGACTGAGAGGTCCGGGTTTGATTCCCAGTCAGGGCACATGCCCAGCTTGCGGGCTCGATCCCCAGTAGGGGGCGTGCAGGAGGCAGCCGATCGATGTTTCTCTCTCCCATGGATGTTTCTCTCTCTCTCTCACCCTTCCTCTCTCTCTAAAAAATCAATAAAAACATATTAAAAGATAAATAAGTAAAGGCCA
This sequence comes from Molossus molossus, assembly GCF_014108415.1. NCBI lineage: Eukaryota > Metazoa > Chordata > Mammalia > Chiroptera > Molossidae > Molossus > Molossus molossus. Next base: position 111,627,853 of record NW_023425402.1, read on the forward strand.
CTCCAGGCATATGTATGGCCAAGAAGACTGGGTTCTCTCTCCCTTCAGCTTCTAAGGGTCACCGTATCGCACCAGGGGACAGACCGCAGCATGGAGGTGGAGACCCTGCGCTCCTGGTGAGTGCCTCACCCGCCTCCACTCAGCCCTAAACAGCGGCTGAGAACACGGGTCCCGACCGCTGCTGCCCAGCTCGATCCTTATTGCAGACAAGAGGGCAAGCCAGTGGGCCAGGGGCCACAGCCTGGCGGCGCCCAGGGTGCTGGCGGGGAGATGCGGCCCAGGGGCGAGGCGGCCTAGAGGAGCAGACCTCTGCAGCCCTCCTCAGAAGAACTGACTTCATTTCTGCGCAGCGTGGGGAAGTTCAGAAACAATAGCTCTTCACGGAGAGCAATTATGAGTCTGCTGGGCCACCCTAGGAAGCACTGCAGACTGGGGGCCAAAGGAAGAGACACTTACTCCTCAGTCCAGAGCCGGGAAGCCCAAGGCCAAGGTGTCGGCAGGGTTGGTGTCTCCTTGGGACTCGTCCCGGGGCTTGCGACGGCCACCCTCTCCTGGGCGATGGCCTGTCCTCTGGGCGACCACCACGGGATCTCCTCTGCGTCCGAACTCCAGACGGGCAGTTTGGAGTGGAACTCACCCTCACAGCCTTCTTTTAGTTTAATCATCTCTAAAAGCCCTGTCTCCACCAACGGTCACATTCTGAGGTTTGGGGTTCAGGATTCAACATGTAAATTTGGGGGGTGCGGTGCCCCCCATAACAAGAACCCGGAGGCAGCTGCAAGGTGCCTTCCAGGGGTTAGAACGAAGCTCAGCCCGGCCAATAGAAGTACCTGCGCCCCGTGTCATTGGCCCAGACGCTGGAGAAATAAATGCCGCTGGAGAGACGTCTTTTAGGAATTAGTGGGTTAACCGAGGGGTTGGGAAGACAGTCAACAAAAGCCCCCCTGAAACCGCGGCCCCCAGGTGCCTGTGTGCGCCAAGCCCAAGGCTGGGTCCTGGAGCCACGCCGAAGACCAGGGGCGGTGACCAACGCCCCTAGAGAGTCCTGCAGTCACTCGGCACAGCCGGCCAGCGGCCACAGGGCCTCCGGAGGGGATCTGTATCCAGTTGCTACAGTGTATCACCCAAAATGTCCAGTGTTCAACGAAAATTACAAGACACGAAACGGGAGAAAGCTTGCACGCGAGAGAGCATCAGCTGACTGCGGAGAGGCCCAGGTGCTGACCAGGCAAAGACCAGAGCGGCCGCCAGAACTGTGTTCGGAGCAGTAAACAAAGGCGCACCTACCGGAGCAAGGAGAGCAGGGCCGCGTCTCGTCAGACCTGTCCCAGCGTCAGCCTGGCCCCTGCCTCCCAGCTCAGTCACCGTCGCTGGCGCTGCGGTTGCCCCAGCTGACCCGAGCGCCGTCCCTGCTCTGCCCACCGCTGTGCCCACGGTGCCCCGATAGGTGCCCAGCACCTGACAGTTCTCACGGAAACGTTTTGAATACACGAGTTCATGAGAGGAACAGTGATTCTTGTGATCAGGGCCCTCCGAGAGTGCCTTTCAAAATTCAGTGCACAGCCCTGGCCGGTTTGGCTCAGCGGTTAGAGCGTCGGCCTGCGGTCCAGAGAGACCCGGGTTCGGTTCCCGCTAAGGGCATGTACCTCGGTGGCAGTTTGTCCCCAGCCCTGGTTGGTCATGCGGGTGGCAGCCACTCGATGTGTCCCTTTCATGTCAATGTTTCTCTCTCTCTCGCTCTCTTCCTCTCTCTCCCTCCCACTCTATCTGAACAAAAAACGAAAGAATGTCCTTGGGTGAGGATAAAAAGAAAAAAACAAGAACAAAATTCAGTGTACACGTAGGTCACCTGGACTCTGAGTGACTTGGGGTGGGGGCACCCAGGTGCTGCTGGTTGGGGCTGTGCGTGGGGTAGGGTCACAGACACGGGGCTGGGGGCCTGGTGGCGCCACCCCTCCCGATGACCCCGTCCCACAGCTGTGTCCTTGCACCTGGACTTGGTCCTGAGGCTGGACACGACGACCAATGTGGGTCACCGACGTTGGCCATTTCCCCTCTCCAGTCCTTGGCTTTAGGCCAAAGAAGAGCGGATGGTTGAACTGCAGATGGGGAACCCCGATCTTCACCTGACACTGGCAGAGGTAACGTTCCACGTCCCGTGGACTGAGCTGGGGGAGGCCCGGGGTGCTGACTTCCGTGGTCGATCTCCGACACCGCCCACTCCGCCCTGAGCCCCCACAGCCCCTGGTCCTCTGACTGAGCGTGGTGCTGCCGAGTTCCTCCTCCTCCCGCCGGCTGCCAGGCTGTCTCTGTTCATGACTTGTTTCAGGACGAAAAATCAGTGACGAAGCTTCAGGTGCCAATGAGATGGTGTTTGGCGGTGGGGGGAGCTGGATGAGTCCGAGCAAACAGACCTTAGCAGGCTGACAGTCGGGCAGGGCTGGGCGGGCTGTTCAGTGTTTCCGTCAGGACGGGTTGTCCAGACACCGTGGGACAGTCTGCACAGGCAGCTCCCGGTGCCGCAGGGAGCCTGGAGCGGGCTGCCCACGGCCGAACGGCTCCAGCCCATAACCTCGGCCACCCCTCCCCCACTTCCTTGCTGTCTGTTCATCGTCTCACGTGGATCCGTTGTCTCATGCTGCCAAGGTGGCTGCTGGGGCTCCAGGCAGCATGCCCACGTGCCAGGGCGAGGGGAAGGTCAAGGAGACAAGGGAACACGCCTGCCAAGTCTGCCCTCTTTCAGTCATTTGCTCAGAAATCCTGCCCCAGGACTTCGCCAACACCTCACTGGCCAGAACGGGGGCGTGTGACCACCCACCTATAGGAGAGCCTGGAAATCCAGGAGCCAGTGGGGACATTGGAAACGGGTCCCGCCGGGCCGGTGCGGTCAGCCAGTCTCTGCACAGACACCTCAGCGCTGGGGTCTGCGTTCCACCAGAGAAGCAGGTGCGCCCACCCTGGCGGGACCAGGGTGAAGCCGCGTGGTGGGGGCGGGCCCCGGGGGCTCCTCGGGCAGCGGGGTTTCCGGTATCGGGAGGGGTGGTGAGGGCGGCTCCCACGTTTCTGTAATGGATCTGGTTTCTCAGAAATTCAAACACCGGAGCTTCGGAAAAACGTCCGCCCACCATTTCATAGCCTCTTCTCCGGAAAACGCTGTCCTTGGCTTTTTTTTTAATCCTCACCCGAGGATATTTTCTCATTTACTTTCAAACAGGGGTTGGGGTTGGGGTGGGGGGGAGACATTGATGTGAGAGGGACACATTGACTGGTTGCCTCTCGCACAACCCTGACCAGGGCCGAGGACCGAACCGCAGCCGAGGTACGTGCCCTTGACCGGAATCGAACCTACGACTCAGGTCTTGGGGCCAATGCTCTAACTGCTGAGCCAAGCCGGCCAAGGCAGATTCTTGACTTTTTTATGATCTTTTCTTTTAAAAAACGGTCACGTTGCTACATTGAACGTGCAGAGATGTCATTTCCTTCCTGATACGCCGTAGCCGGACCTCAGCCTGCAGCCCACGCGGCCTCCCTCCATCCCGCGGTCTCCGGCCACCACCTGCTTCCAGGTGTTCTTCCTCCGTCCCGCCCACCCGGTGTCGCCCGCCGGCTGGCCCTCTGACACACAGACGCAGACACACCTCCGTCCACACGGCGAAGGTGGCTTTCAGGTTGTGGGGCCTGCAGGCCTGGGGGGCAGCGCCCCGTCCACCGCTGGAGAGGGCGGTGCGAGAGCAGGGGCAGCTGAGCCAGGGCCGCGAGAAGCACACGGGACGGCGCAAAGCCGCGCTCCTGATCTGTGCTCAGACGGGTGACGGCACTGGGAGCTCGGGGCCATCCCCGCCCCGCGCCGGCCTCCCGGTCCTGGCCACAGTGCCTCACCCTCGTGCCCTCTGTCCCCTCTGCGTGAGGCAGAGTCCAAACCGCTTCCGACCAGTCTGTCCCCTCCATCCATCCTTCTGCATAGAGGGCCCGGGGCGACCTCTGTACACTGGGGCCTGCTGTAGACTCCCTCCCCTGGCCTCGCACGGTCCCCGAAAATGCCCAGCATGTCCCCTCGTCCCCCAGGCCTGCGGGAGCCTCTGTCCCCCTGTTCTTTCGGATGCTGGAGTGGACCCCCCTCCTGGGCCTATACCGCCACCTCCACCAGCTTCCTGGCCCCTCACCGCACCAATGGGGTCACCCCTCGGGACGCCACCCCGAGTTCCACCTGTGCTGTGTGCCCCTCATGCGGGCCCTTCGTGGCTGGTCCCGCCGCAGGGGCGCGGCACAGGGCTGGCCCGTGTCCTCACAAGGACAACATCCTCCCCGGATGAACACACCCACTTGGGGCCAGGGCGGGAAGGCTCAGCCATCTTCCGCTTTTCTCTGCGACCACAGAGCCACAGGACGCGGGGACGAGGAGGCGGGGGGCCCTCTGCAGGGGGCGTGCTCCCCCTGCTCCAGCTCCCGCAGGCGGCTCAGGTAGGGCCCAGGGCAGACCCCCACCCCCGCGGGCGTCCGCGTGCAGTGACTCGGTTCTCATTTCCTGGCCGACTGTGATCCGGTCTCGGGGGCAGGGGGCACTTAATTTGGGAAGCAGAGCTGATCGCGGGTACCAGACAGCCTTCCCAGTGCAGCCGACTGACCTGCTCCCTTAGACTGCGGGGTCGGGATTTTATCATCGGTTGTGGGTGGCGTTGACCTTGGGAACGCTGCCTCCTCACAGGACAAACAGAAGACCATCCTCAGAAAGCACCTGTGATGGGGGCTGGAGCAGAGATGGGGGGAAACGTTCCGGCCCCAGGGGGTGGTCCAAGTCGCCGTGGCCCCCGTCCACCTGGAGGCGCTCTCATTCCTTGTTAACGCCCGCGGTGGAAGCCCGGTGTGGACTCCGATGAAATGAGCCGCCGCCGTGGCCTCAGGGCGGGGCCGCTCCTCTGGAGGCTGAAGTCCCCAGAGACAAAGTCGGAGACTTGTTCCAGGTAGAGGCTTGGCCGTCGCGACAAGGTGGGTGTTACTCTCCGGCTGGTGTGGCTCAGTGGCTGAGTGTCGGCCCTGCACCAAGAGGTCGCTGGTTTGATTCCCGGTGAGGGCACATGCCCAGGTTGTGGGCCCATCCCCAGTGGGGGGCGTGCAGGAGGCGGCCAGTCGATGTTCTCTCTCATCCATGTTTCTATCTCTCTCTCCCTTCCTCTCTCTCTCAAATCAGTAAAGGAAAAAAAAATTTAAATAAAAATAAATAATTATAAGATACTTTGTATCTTCATCTTTGACGGAGAACCTGCTCACCTACAAATCAGCAGGAAAAGAAAGGACTTGTTGCAGCAGCAAAGACGCCGCCTGCCCGCCGCCATCACCTCCCTCAGGGGGCGCTTCTCCCCGCAAACCGCTGGAGTGTACTTGGGGTGGATTCATACAGAATTAATTGTTTTTTAAGTATGTTTTATTGATTTCAGAGAGAGGAAGGGAGAGGGAGACAGAGAGAGAAACATTGGTGGATCGGCTACCTCCTGCATGCCCCCCACTGGGGATCGCGCCCACAACCTGGGCACATGCCCTGACCGGAAATTGAACCCGTGACCTCTTGGTGCCTGGGTCAGTGCTCAACCACTGAGCCACACCGGCCCGGCCAGAATTAATTCTTTATTCTCTTCCAACTGAGTGAAATTAATCTGGCTTTGAATAAATTGCATGATTGTCCGCATTCCATGTAATAAAGATACTGGAGCTCAACCTAGTTTTGATATTTTATTAACATGTGGAACTAATCCCCATTTCATAGGAAAACAAGACCTAGCAAACATCTGCTGAGTTCGGGTACGAGCCCGCGATGTGATGTCCATAGTGCCCCTCACAGTGCCCCGCGACCCCGCGCGTGCCCGGGAGGAGCTCGGCAGCAGGGTCTGCGGCCGGGGCACTGCCCCCAGGCTGGGACCCTCCGGCGGCTGCAGGACCTCATCCCACGAAGGTGGACTCCCTGGGGGTGGCGTTGTTTCCGATGTGCCTGCTGACCGTCCTGCTTCCGTAGGTGGTCTGGATGGCGGCCCGAGCTCCCTTCCCAGGTCCCCAGGTCCCCAGGTCCCCAGGTCTGGGGGTGACCCTGCAGCACCTCAAGGCCGTCAGCAGGGCATGGAAACTAGCTTTTCTCGGCCGTGCCGCCGGGTCTGCTTCCCAGGGAAGCTGGGGAAACACTTGTTTTGTAAATGCCTCAGATACACAGACGTGTGCGACCACACGAGCTGCTCCGTGCGAATCCCAGACCCACGGAATCGGAAGGTCGGGGCGGGGCCTGGGCAGCGTTCCACGTACACACCCCTGGGGGGGAGGGGCCAGATCTCACCCATGGTACATGGACGTGCGGGTGTCCACGGTGGGCGGAGTCTCACTCAGGTGCTGTGAAGGGCACATGGTGTCGCCGTGACAGCCGCCGCCGTGCTGGCCACTCTGATTTCCCAGAAACGGACACAGGATGTGAGGGGACTTTGGTCCTCTTCCTGGGAGCTTCTCGGAAGTTGCCGGAACCAGCATCGGGACTGTCCTTTGAAACCGTGATGACCGTGCAGAGGGCACAGCTGCCCCACGAGGCTCTGCCTTGTAAGGGGTCACCCCCCCCCTGCTCCTGTTGCCCTGGGACCCAGCGGGAAGTGGGGGTCTGCAGACCATCGATGCACCTGGTCACTGCAGCTCATGCCATTGTCCTTGCTGGCAGCTAAGGCTGTGGCTGCCCAGAAGCCAGCGCAGGGTTGTCCCTGCGGCCCAGGCTCCTCCCGCACTGGGGTCTCGGTGGAAACCTCCGGGTGTTGGGGTGGTGGTCGTGGTGGCCGCTGTGTATCTGTTTCCTCACCCAGCCGTGCTGAGCATGCTGTACCAGCGGTGGTCATGGGGTCAGGGCCCAGCACCCCTGAGTGGCCCTAACACACCCCCAGCTGCCCGTGGTTTCTGAAATGCCCTGAACTCGAAGGAGGGGATCAGCGTGGCTCCCTCCTGTCAACCGCGCTGTGACTTGCCGTGACGGGTTCCAGCGTGGCGGGCCAGGGCCCTGGTCTGGGGCAGACCCTGCGGGAGGTGAGCGAGTGCTATCGCCGCGAGAGGCAGAGGCGGGGCAGCTGCACAACCGGCTGGTGGTGAGCAGGCTCCTGGGCCCGTCGTCCGGTCAAGGACCACAGGGAGGAGTGGCCAGAGAGGGCAGTGAGGGGCCGGGACAGGGAGAGCCACACGGGCCGGGGACTTCACTCCCAAAGAGGGTGCAAGAGTCACTGGCGGGATCTGACTGGTCAGAGGCGCGGTCCTGGGCCGGCGGGCAGGTTGGGCGGGTGCGATCACAGCAGTAGTCCTGGGACACCCCCCCCCCCAGGATGCTCGGAGCTGTGGCCCTCAGGTGGCGGGGTGGTGACCGGCATGGGGCACACAGAGGGGCAGACCCTCGAGCCAGCGGGCAGGACGGGGGTTCTGTGCTGCCCACCCCCATTCTTCACCTGCCAGGCTTCTCTTCCCGCCTGGGAACGCGACAGTGTCGGTGAGAGCCGAGCGCGGCTGTCAGACACGCTGCTCACCTGGGCCTCGTGTGGATGGGGGAGACGCGAGGGGGCCCTGTCCATGAGGGAGCAGCGGGGTCAGGCAGGTCCCGGGGCATCCTCTGGGCTCTGACTCCTCGGGTCCTAATTCGTCTGAGAGACTTGACCCAGACACAAGGCACGCGGGTCGTGTTTGAGGACACCATTGAGAGGGACTCGTGGTGAACACCTTCGAAGGCAGGGCACCCCAGAACGTGCGAACGGGCTGGAGCCAGAGCCCGCCCCGCCCTGGGCACAGGAAGCCCAGCGCAGTGTAGGAGGAGTGGGTGACTCGGCCCGGGGGCGCAGACACGTGCTGAGGATCAGGTGACCGCCAGCAACGGGTCACCCCACGCCGCTTACGTGGCCAAACCCAACCCCACTATTCTGACGTGTGTTCGCAAAGTGATACAATCTTGCCTTTGTGCCCCTGGGGGTACCCAGCGCCCCGCGCGGAGGGCCAGCGGGCACCTCGCTCTCGCCTCCGCACGGTCACACGGCCACTGTGTCCGAGGACCTTCCGGAGGGTCCGGGCCACGGCAACCGGTTTCAGAGTCTCTTCCAGGCGCCATCGGAAAGTGTCCTCTTGATACTTGTTACCGAGTGACAATCATTTGCCGTTTTTTAAACAAATCTAAGTATGCATTTTTAAAAATTTAAAAATAACGTTGATGACTCAGTCGTCCATGGGGATTGTTTCAAAAGTCAGGCTGTGGGCCGGACTGCCCCCCGCACCCCCCACCCAGCACCTGCGGAGGAGGGGCAGTTCCTCAGCGGCCGCTGCGCTGGGCTCACCCCACGCTCTCTGTTGTCCCAGGAGCTGAGGGGGAAACTGAGTCCACCGCCGGGTCCGCCCCCTGCTGCCGTCGACCAGGAATCGATGACCCAGTTTCACACAACAGGTGATTCGCTCTGCACTGGGTGTGTGCGTGCACGTGTGTGCGTGGGCGTGCACGTGTGTGCGTGGGTGTGCATGTGTGTGTGGGTGGTGTGCATACGTGTTTTAAGGGAAAAACATGAACATGTCCATGAAACCGCCGCCTGTTTTCCTCGCCGTGGTCCCAGAGCAGGGGTTCCCGTGCCCTGGGTGAGGGTCCCTGTTCGCGGTGGAGCAGCCTTGGCCACAGCAAACGGCCAGCCGACCGGAGCCAGCGAGACGCGAGCTGTGGGCCTGCTGCCCCAGGGTCCGGCCCCCTCCAGCCAGGGCAGGGGGTTTGCGCCCGTCCCTGCCGCCCCTCTTCATCCCTCCAGAGACCCTCAGGCCCTCGGCCGCATTTCCGACTGGGAGGAAGTGTGGTGGTGGTAGTGAATCCACAGGCTTCTCTGAGATGCGTTCACGCGAATGTTTACTTGAAAACTGTATCGAAATGGCCTTGCCCTACAGGAGTGTCCCGTGTGGTCTGCCACAGCCACCCCACATCTGGGCGCCCCGCCCCCTTGCTCGGGGTCAGGCCCACCCTGGGCTTGCGGTGAGACCTCGCCACTCATTTCTGCCCCCGTGACTGCTCCGTGGGGTCTCCCTCACCCTGCCCAGGTCACTCTGGGTCACCGCCTGAACGTCATGCAGGTCAGCACTGGGCTCCGGGAGGTCTTTGCAGTGCCCTTGGCCTGTCCTTCGGTGGAGCAAACAATTCGCATCTTTTTGATGGTGATTGAAAATCTTTTTCTTCAAGACTTCTGTTTTGTCTGCTTAGTACTTAATGCACGTTGTTGGCTGGTAGGACATGAAGGTAGGGTCCCTGAGCCCAAAGGGAGGTGCAACCGTGAGTCCTGTGGGCGGTCCTTTAAAAATATACATATATGTGTGTGTGTATGTGTGTTTGATTTTAGAGAGAGAGGAAAGGAGAGAGAGAGAGAAACAGTGACGTGAGAAACATCGATAGGCTGCCTCCTGCATGCCCCCTGCTGGGGATCGAGCCTGCAACCCAGACACGTGCCCTGACGGGGATCGAACCAGGGCCTCTCAGCGAGACCTCGATGGGCGAGGTTCCCAGGCAGGTGCTCGTCCGGTCGTGTGTGCGCATCGCTTCTGCCACACCGTTAATCTCCTTCGCTGTCGCATGTGGTCATGTAACTTTAAATGAATGAGCGTCAAACACAATTAGAAACAGTTTCCCAGTGACATTGCACATCCCGCGGGGACAGGGCGGCTCTGATCAGCGTTTCCATCATTACAGAGCGCTGCTGGCCTCTCAGAGGGTCAGGAGAGGCTCTGTGGACTCTTGTTTGGGCTCTTACATCATTTGCGCACATTCGATTTTGTGTGGAAACACGTTGCTTTAAAAAATGTATTTGTGATTGATTTTCCTTGCGTTGGTCACCCTGGGCCGCTAACCCAGGGCTGCAGTGCAGGAAACACATAAACGTACACTTAGATACTACTCCCAACGCAAACAGGGATGGAAATGGGCAACAGAGCAGGACGACAAAGGGGGGAAGTTCAAGAGGAAGAAGGAGGGAGGGGCAGCGATGGAAGTAAGAAAAGGGTAGAAACAGACATGGGCACACAAAGGCCAGGGCACCGGGCGGGGCTGGGAGGTGGGCTGTGGGGGTGCAGGAATGAGGCAGCATGAGCATCAGTAACACAGGAAGGAACTGCCTTGTGACATGTTTGAAATGCTGTGTCTCCCCTCGGCCCTGCGTCTGGAGAAGGGGTCCTCCCCGTGGACGACGTGAGTGACGTTTCCTGACCGATGGTGTTGGGAGAAGTTATCTGTGATGTACAGGCATTCCCCAGACATCCCCACCTCTGAGGGTGCCCCCGAGGCTGAGTGAACATGAGGTCATTCCCTTCCTTATTCCATGCTTTCTCAGTTAAGGGCAGTTGTTTTGTTTGTTTCTTTAAAAATTATATATTTTTATTGATTTTTAGAGAGAAAGGGGGAGGGAGAGAGAGAAAGAGAGAAACACTGATGTGAGAGTGAAATGTCAATCAGCTGCCTCCTGCACACCCCCTACTGGGGATGAGTCCCATGTGCCCTGACCAGGAATTTAACCAGCAACCTTTTGGTGCAGAGGATGACGCCTGACCAACTGAGCCACGCCGGCCAGGACCATCCATTATTCTAAAGAGAAGGACAAAGAATTAAGCACTGCAGTGCTCTCCTGAATGAACTGTCTCAGGGTAAATGAAGAGTTGATAGGGGAAGTTTTTGTTTATAGAAGAGTCTAGCTAATCAATTCAGAGTGAATGATAGAATTACAAGATCACCATGTGGAACCCCTGTAACAGTCATCAGGGTGCCAGACCATCAGGGGTGGTGGGACAGGTCACAGGGCAGGTCACATGACTTTTCTAACAAGTTGGTAACATTAACACAGGGAGCAGGGATCACGCAGGACACAGACAAGGCAGGACCGCAGAGCCGGCCTGGTGATAAACCTGACGTGAATGAGACACTGCAGAGATGTTTTGGGGACAGCAGGGAAACGAGAAATGTGTAACTGAAATTCAGGTTCAGCTGTCTGCTGCCACGAAAGCCAAACGCATGCAACAGGTGCTGGTGAAAAAGGAAAGCGGTTTATTCAGGTGTCAGCTGCCTGAGAAGATGAGGGGGCCTCTTGTCGCAAAGCCCATCTCCACATCTCAGAGGGTTTTACAAGGAGGGAGAGACAAAGCAGAACAGAAAAATCAAGGGGAGAGGGTTGAACATTTATCTATGTGCAGCCAGCACAGTCCATTCCAATAAGGACCTCGACACTGGTCAAGTGATGTCTGGTGCACATCATCCTGGCCTTTTTCATCCTGGTTTTTGTCATCCTGGTTTTATGGCTGAAGGTCAGCAGTTCTCCTAGAGCTGAGATGAGTGAAGGTCAGAGTTTGCATCTCCTGAAGTTAGTTCCTGAGGTTCTCACACAAATGTGCTGTTTCTCTAGAAAACACATACTAGTCAGAGTGAGCATTTACACAAACAGTGTCAGAAGAATGGCCGGGTGGGTTACAATTCCCCACTGTTACATATGCATTGGGTGATACTAACTTCACAAAGTGAGGACAATGGCATGGTGTTTATGTCTAAAAAAACAGCCCTTATCAGTTAAATATACAGACTGAAATCAGATATGTTGTCTGGTATTTAATTTAAAATATGCCAGAGAAATGGGAGGTGTGTTGGGCAGGAGTATTTATAAGATAATTTTGGCCAAATGTTAAAAATGCCGGGTGAGGGTTCATTATACAATCCTCCAATTTCGCACTTGTTTGGAAGTCTCCACAGGTAAATGTTTTCTATATGTTGGCTTATATTTCACTCTATGTGGTGACCACCACAAAATGAACTCAGCACCCGGAATGCTAAACTTTTAGCTAATACCGATCATTTTGAATTTCACATGGAAGTCCCAGGCCATCTCGGTGACGGTGACTGTGTTGATGCTGTTTGGGTTCAGTCCCATTCTCTTTCCCACAACTATCGTCCGAGTCCATCTGATAATGATTACGTATCCTAAACATTAGCAATTTCTTTTAAAGTAGTTTCACTTAGCCGGGCCGGTGTGGCTCAGGGGCTGAGCGTCGACCCTGCACCAAGAGGTCGCCGGTTTGATTCCCGGTCAGGGCACATGTCCAGGTTGTGGGCCCATCCCCAGTGGGGGGCGTGCAGGAGGCGGCCAGTTTCAGTTAATGGGTTGATGGCTTTATCATTATTTTTTTTACCAAGAAGCCATGGAAACTGTTATAGCTATATTTTAAAATGCCTTTGACAAAGTCTCTGACAAAGTCTGAAAATGAGCACTTGAAAAATTCCTTGTTTTTTTTTTTTTAATCCTCATCCGAGGACATTTTTCCATTTTTTGTACAGACAGAGTGGGAGGGAGAGAGAGGAAGAGAGAGAGGGAAACATCGATGTGAAAGGGACACATCGAGTGGCTGCCACCCGCACGACCAACCAGGGCCGGGGACAAACCGAGGTACGTGCCCTTAGCGGGAACCGAACCCAGGTCTCTCCGGACTGCAGGCCGACGCTCTAACCGCTGAGCCAAACCGGCCAGGGCGAAAAATTCTTTGTTTTTGAACATTTTTCTTCTGTTGTCTGAGGCATTGTACCCTGTCTTAAGCACCAGCATTCCTGAGTCGAGCAAAGGGAGACCAATTAAATCCTCACTGTTATGAATGTGAGTTAAAAGGAGCCCTTCCTGACCACCTTAGCAAGCCCTCATTTTGTGGGTCGAGACCTTAGCGTATTTCTTAGTGGCTGCCTTTTCTGCCCTGACCCAGATCTGCGGACACACTGGGCACCATTCAGGGTTTTCAGTGGGAAAATTATCTGAGGCCGAGCCCGGCCCAGCCCCGCGAAGGTTATCTGTACCGTTCCTGTGCTGTGTCTATGGGCAGGTCTCCCGCCGTCCGCCAAATTCCACTGACTCGTCAGATTCAGAAGTTTGAGAGTTTTAAACATTTTACTCATCAAGATAAGAGAACATTCTTTTGATTGGGACATTTTGGCTATGTTTTTGAAAATCAGCAGAATTCGAGGGCGTATGTTTTTGAAAATCAGCAGAATTCGAGTTGTGGCTTCATGGACTAGACGTGGTTGTGATGGGGCCTCCTGTCAGTGAGTCTGCTGAGAAAGCAAAGGATCGGGGGGCGACAGCGTCACTCTTGGCTCCGCATCTGATTTCACTCCCAGAAGCCTGAAGCGAGTCCGCGTCTGCACTGGACGCGACCTCGGCATTCCACCCGGTCCGCCGTCCGCGGCGCCTGGATCGCTTTCGGATTCAGCCTGTAAATAAAGCCGGACTTGGAGCTCTGGCTGCGCCCCTCATTCTGCGTCCAGGGTTGTGTTTCCCTCGAGCTCACATCGGCCTGTTCGATAACAGACTGCGGGCTGTGCTGGCCTGGCCGTCCCTGAGTTCAGCGACTTTTCCTTCCGATGAAACCATCCGTCCTGACGGTCACTGCCCCGAGGTTCTGAATGTAGCTCACAGAGGGTCGGACGATTCTTACACCAGTAAAATCAAGCCGACACTATTTTTAGGAAGGTGCTTGACAAAGATTGAGAGATTTGGCACACCTGAGAAAATGTTCAGTGATCCAGTCTTGTAAGATCCTTAACAAATAGTTTGTACTTCAACTCACGTTCACGGGGCCTCAAGCATGGTCAGGACTGCTGGTGTCCACGGTGAGCACGTGGCTCCCACGGTGAGCACGTGGCTCCCCCAGGAGGCAGCTGTCATACAGACCAGGAATGGAGATCTCAACACCCAGCCACCCGCTGGGCATTGGGGTGGCTCGTGGGGATCTCACACCTGAACTTCAAAACCTGGGCTCTTGATTTCCCTCAGAACCCCTCATCTCCCCGTCTCAACTGGGGGTGACTCCACCCACCTCTTTCCAAGGCCAGGGACCTGGGCAGCTCCCTCCCCTCCTCAGCTTAACGCTTCCTCGAGGCCTGTCCGTTCTGCAGCGGGATCTTTCTTGAGTCCGATTTCCTCCATCTCCACCGCACGTGGTCCCTGGACGATGCGTGGCCCCCTAACTGACCTTGTTCGTCCCGGACGTGCCTGGGCCTCATCCCCTCTGCGGGCCCAGCGAGCGTGAAAGTGCCCAGTGGTCAGACCACCTCCTAGATGGAAGCTCTTCAGAGAATCCAGACGGGGCTCAGGGACGTGAGCCCTGCTCCGACCTCCAGCTCTGCGTCTGCACCGCCGGCCCCTCGAGGACGCCGTGTCATCACCTGGGGGACAGGCCCTTGGCTGCCTCCGGGACTCAGCACGTGCTCCCCGCGTCAGCTGGCCCGCACTCACCGTCCACGCTCCCCGCAGACACGGTGGCCTCCGCGAGGCTGGCTGGCTGTCCGCCCTCCGCCAGGCTGCTGTCCGGTGCCGTCTCCTCGCACCTGGGTTTCTCCTGCGGGTGCTTCCATACCCACAGCACTCTGTCCGCTGGCTTGTGAAACGTGCCTGCGTCACAGTCTGGAGGGGTCGTCCGGGCCGCTCACGGCCCTCGTGTTTGTTCATCACGAGACCCAGGTCAGGACTGACACGGCCGTCTGTCCACACACGCCTGCCACGAGAGTGGGCACATACGTAAAACACACACCCCTCTTCCCTCCACACATCGGCACCTCTTCCCGGGCTGGACAGACAGAGGATGGGAACCAGGACCCCTGGCTCAGCTCCGCAGCCCCGCAGGTCACCCCTTCTCAGCCTGAAGAATTGCTCTCTCCTCTCCTGGGTCCAGAGGGGCTTTTCTAGAGTCGAGATTTTGTGACTCAGATACGAGCTGGTTTTGAAGAATTAAAAGGTATTTTAATTCTTCGACTGTGGGCAGAGGATGACGCTTGGATTTTCTTGAGCAGCTAGAAGGACCTCAGGAAGAAAGTGTTTCGGGGGCCATCGGTTTGTCCCCAACTGACCCTGTGTGTCTTTGGTTCCCTTCTCCTACTAATTGGCTGCTTCGAATATTCAAATCCGATTAACAGAAAGAATCTGTCCCTCATCCCAGGTCTGCAAAGTGCACACACCTCCGGGACAGGACATCGCTGTCCCTTCCGGAGACGGGTTCGTTGTGGCCGAGTGTCCTGTCCAGGGCCCTGGGCTCACAGGCCGGGTTTCTGTGAATTCGCTTTGGAAAGTGACCCCCTTTTACAAAGTGCCTGTGGGGGCTTGTGCTCCTTCACGGTGGGGACAGCGCTGAGACCGGCGTCCGAGGGTTACCGCCTGTTTCCTCCAGCAGTTGGGTGGTTTCGGGTCTGACGTGTAAGTCGTGGACCTGTTTCGGGTTTATTCTTGTGTGTGGTGTGAGATAGTGGTAGGTTCTTTTTTTCCTCTTTTTTTCTTTTTCTTTTTTTTGCATATCTGTCTGGTTTCCCAGCACCGTTTACTGAGAAGACGGGGTTGACCCCAGTTGTCTCTGCCTCCTTTGTCACTGATTCAGCTCGTGAGTGAGGTTACTGCCGGCCATGCGGTTCTGTTTCATCGGTTTGTGTCTGTTTCATGCCAATATCGTCTTGGCCACTTTTAATCCGGTGTTTCCCCTCCTCTGCCCCTTCCTGCCCTACCCATCCCGCGGCCTGGGGAGTCTCGCACAGCCCACTGAACGGTCGGCACATCCCTGCGGCTGCTCATCGTGCCCTCTGCCCTCTGCCCTCTGCCCTCTGCGATGGCGGGGGACCGGGTGGGACCCTGAGGCAGGGCTGGCGGGCTCTTCACGGGGAGCTGCTTCTCCGTGACCTGAGCGGGTGGCGTCTGGTGATTTCGTTGGGTTGCAAAGTCGTGGCGGCCCAGCTGGCTGGTCGTCTCTTGTTCCTTTACGACCCCTCGCGCTTAGAGAGACGCTCTCCTGTCCCCTGCTGGCCAGCGGCACCGGCCACGGGAGCTTGGGGCACGTGTCCCAAGCTTCCCCTTCGTCCATCGCTCATGCACGAGGCAGCACCCTGGCGTCCGGCAGAGGCGACCTGGGAAGGCTGTGTTGGGCGGCACAGAGCGCACTATGGCTTCAGCCCACCGGGGGGTGTCCTGACCGAAGCGCCGGTCACCCCATCTCTGACCCACGGGCGAGTCCTCCAGTCCTGCGTGCCGGTCTCAGCTGCTCGTCGGAGTTCGGTGGGGACCCTGGGTGCCTCCTGATGTCAGGTCCAGGACACTTCCCAGGGCCTCGTACCTGGGTGCCTCCTGATGTCAGGTCCAGGACACTTCCCAGGGCCTCGTACTTGGCGGTTCACGGGGGAGCCGGTCTCCTGATTCCATGGTAAGTAGCATGGTCTTTGCTCTCTGGCCGCTCTGGTTTGTCACGTGGAGACTTACGGAGATGTGGAGCGTGTGCCAGGTGTTTATTACAGCAGCGTCCAGTCCTCTGCTCTGTCACCGGCGAGGAGCTGATGCCTCGGCCACACTTCCTCCCGCCGCGTGGCCCGCCACGTGTCCGGCCTCCCGTCTGCGGGAGTCACTGTGCCCACTCTTGTCCTGGACGAGTCTTACGTTAAATACAGACCGACGTAGCTGGACAGGCATAACCCTTGGAGATGACATAGTGTTTATAAATACTCATATGAATTACATTCACAGATGATTTTGTATCAACTGTAGAGACTGTATCTATATATCTATCTGCCCCTAAAAGGCCGTGACTTAGTTTTAGTTGTATGTTGGTGGGTGGGTTTTCACACTCACGTGATTTTGCCAAGATGTACCCATGTCAGTGCGGCAGCTCCTGGAGGTCACCGCGTCATCAGGTGAGTCCGTGGTGCCAGTCCGTGTCCTCAGGCAGGGCTCCTTGCTCCTGGGTCTCGGGGCCCAACCCCTCCCAGGGGGCTGGGGCTGCTCTGAAACCTGGGCAGGACGTCGGGCCCACATCAGGCTCCTCAGGATGAGGAGGTGACACCCACGGAAGCCAGTGCGGGGTGGCTGCCCCTGCCCCAGGGGGACACCGCCGCAACCTCCCCCGTCCGCTCCCCCCAGGACGGGTGACCGACCCTCCCCTGTGACGTGGATGAGGACAAACTGCTGATCTTGGCGAGAAAGGGCTTGAGGCTCAGGAACACCCAGACAGCTTGGAGAGGCAAGGAGGGGGCCGGGGGAGCCGGCGGAGGGGCGGGGACCCCTCCTGGATGCGGACAGTGCCTGGCTCCCCTCTGCTTGGCCTCGGCTTCCCTCCTGGGAGACCTGGGAGCTGCGTTGATATTTGCTTTCAGCTCTGAAACGCGGCGACCGGGTGGATGGCACAGAGTTTCACGCCCCGCATGTTCGGAAAGCTGTGAAGCATCGGACGCGAGTAAGACACGGACGACGCAGCAGCGGTGGCAGGAACACACCCCAACGGGTTGCTGCGCCCGAGCCAAGCACGCGTCACCCGTGGTCTCTGGGTCTTGAAGCCCTGAGGCCGGGCCATCCCGCCGTCCCCCAGGGGAGCCCACGGGCCCAGGGCCTCAGCGCCAGGTCCGTTCAAGGGAGCGTCTCAGCCTGGGCCGTCCCTGCCCCAAAGGGAGGGTGTCGCCGGGCCCCTGCCTGAGGCTTAGATCGAAGGACATCGTCTGGAAGACCCAGGAGATGACTCTTCCCGGGAGAAGGGCCGGCTGGTGCGCGGACGAGGGGTCCGTGTGGGTTGGCAGGCGGAGCGTCTGAGCTGTGTCTGGAACAATGAACCCGGCCCTTGGAATCATTTCAGAGGCGGTGCTGGGCGGTGCTGGGCGGCGGGCCGTGTCCTGAGTGGCCGCGGGGCTCTGGGTCCGGGCTGGTTTTTACGGCTCCTTGTGCTTCTGAGAGGCCGTCCCCTGAGCTTTGGGGGAGACGCTGTGAACCTCAGCATTTCTCGTGTGTTTGTCTTTCTGGCTGAAACGTAGGCGTTTGAAGACATCAGTGAGACACTGGGGTGTGCGGGCTTCTGTGCTGCTCAGCCTGGGGCACTGGGACCGCATTTCGGCAGAACTCTGGAGGAATGCCACCAAAGCCAGGCACCGCGAAAGGGAGCCAAGCCACAGGGAGGGCAAGGCCCCTGGGCTGGTGGCCAGACTCGGGCTTGGAGCCAGGAGACTGGGGTTCCGCCCTCGTCCTGGGAGCGCTGGGCCTCTGCCCGCATCTTCTCAGAGTTTGGGGGTGAGGAGCATTTGAGGTCCCTCCTGCCGGAGAGCTCATAGGACGCCCTGTCGTGATGCCGCGTACACGTCTCCGGAAGCAGAGTCCGGCCGCAGGAGGGGCTCGGGCGTCCTCATGAGAGACACGCGCCCCGAGGAGGCCCCCTGAGAAAAGCCTCTTCCCTGAAGGGGAGCGGGGGCTGGGCACAGGGGCGTCATGGCCTCGCAGCCCCGGGACTGGACAGAGGCCGGCTCGCCGCGCCACCCCTTCCCCCGCAGGTCCCTGCACTGCCCACCCGGCCGGTCTGCGGACGCTGCCATCACGGACGGATGTGGCGTCTTTGTCTCCCAAGTCCAGCCGACCACCTGCAACACGGACCTCAGTGACCACTGTCGCCGGCTGGCGGCCTCTGGTTCCAGCGGCCTCCTGCGCCCTTTCGTCTGTGGAGCATTTGGAGGTGCAGCCCGTGCAGCGATGTGAAGGGCAGGGCGGGCGGGCCGGCCTTCTCCCTCCACTGGGCGGCAGAGGCTCCTCAGGAGAAGTCAGGCTGAGCCCACGACCCCGTGCGGCCCAGGCGGGTACTTGACAGCCTTTCCCGAGCCGGTGATTCCTGCGGCGTCTCCCCCGATGGACGGACGAGGAAGGCAGCGGGCTGGCCTTGGGGGACCTCGGCACTGAGCACCAGCGAGGCCTCGCCCAGCCCGAGTGCAGCCCGTGACCCGCCCCGGCCGAGCTCTCAGCCGTAAACAGGAAGGAGCAGCGGCCACCTCGGGACAGGCTGTCCGCTCCGGGACCCCTGTGGCCGCTCCGACCTGTGTGTGTGTTCGCAGGTGTAGAGATGGGGATGACCGGGCATCTGTCCCCCCCCCAGCCACTGTGGAAAAGCCCATGTCCGTGGTTGTCACCATCCCAGTTGTTCGTTTCTGTTGTTTTATTTTTTCTTTAAGGTAATTTCCCGTTTTTTTGTGTGTTTTTTTTTTAGAGCTAGAAGAATGGAGAGAGACAGAAAAACATCAATTGGTCGCCTCCTGCCCCAACTGGGGATCGAACCCACAACCTGGGCCTGGGCCCTGACCAGGAATCGAACCCGCCACCTTTTGGCGCACAGGACACCTCTCCACCAGCTGAGCCACAGTGACGGGGCTGTTTCCAATGCTTCCTTTTCCTCTGTTTTCCCACGAACTTGCATTTTGCTTTAGAATTGGAGCCAATTCAAAGGATTTGTTTTCTTCTCTGCGTGAGAGAGACTGAGCTCACGCTGCGTGTTTTCGCGGGAAACGGCCGTGGCTTCCCTCCGCCCGGCTGCCCTGAGGAACACGGTCACACACAGACCTCGCGTTGTTCCAGTGACAGCCAGTTCTCACAGTGTCCGGGCTCGTTTCTGCAGCCGGAGGGAGGTCTCACGTTCAGAAGGTGTCAGGCGCCCTGGGCGCCAGGGCCCCGTGCAGGCGGGGGTCTCTGGGGGCCCCTGGATCAGACCTTCTCCTCTACCCGGGGCTGGGCGACTTCTCCGCAGGGCCAGAGTCAGTGTAGCCGCCGCTGGGGGCCGCACAGGGGTCTCGGTCTCAGCTCCCCAAGTGCAGCCGGCTGCAAAGCAGGCTGTGCCCATGAGGCTGTCCCCTGGGTGGGGCACAGGCGGACGGGCCAGGCTCTGCCAGCGTCCACTCGGTGCACCGCTGTGGCCTGGCCCAGGGTCCCCACCTTGTCTTTTCCATTAGGAGACCGTCCTGGTGAGATGCGGCCGGCCCGGCCTACCTGCCGTTAACACGACATTTAACTTTGAAAGGTAAGTGCTTTTTCAAGATGACGTTTAAAGCAGAGTGACACAGATGTACGTTTCGCATTAGGGTTTGATTTAAAAAGTGCAGAGATGATCTCATCACTTCCACTAATTGCGAAGGAGCCAAGGATTCTCTTTCAGCACATGGGGCGGACACGGGTGGGCACCCACGTGCACAGTGAATGAGCTGTGATCTGCACACCGCACCCCGTGCAGAGGGTAACGGAAGTGGAGTCTGGGCCTGAATGTAAAGCATGAAACTGGCCCCGGCCGGTTTGGCTCAGCGGTTAGAGTGTCGGCCTGCAGTCCAGAGAGACCCGGGTTCGGTTCCCGCTAAGGGCATGTACCTTGGTTGAAGTTTGTCCCCGGCCCTGGTTGGGTTGTGCGGGTGGCAACCACTCGATGTGTCCCTTTCACATCGATGTTTCTCTCTCTCCCCCACTCTATCTGAACAAAATATGGAAAAAATGTCCTCGGGTGAGGATAAAAAAAAAACAAAAAACGCATGAAACTGTAACGCTTTTAGCAGAAAACCCAGGGGAGAGTCCTGGGACCTGGGTTAGGCAGAGGGTTCTTAGAAACACCTCCACAAGCGTGGCCCATAATGAATGAGGATATGTTGGATTTTATCAAAATTTAAAACTCGAGCCCAGCCAGTGTGGCTCAGTGGATAAAGCATCGTCCCATGGACTGAGAGGCCCCTGTTTGATTTCCGGTCAGGGCACATGCCCGGTTGTGGGCTTGATCCCCAGCAGGGGGCGTGCAGGCGGCCATTGATGTTTCTCTCCCATGTTGATGTTTCTCTCTCTCTCTCCCTTCCTCTCTCTCTAAAAATCAGTAAAAACATATACACAGACCCAACCCTTGGCTTTTTGCATTAAACCTGGGTTCCATGTGGAATGCATGCTGGTTATTGCAGAAGGAACAGGTCCAATTTCACGTTTCACGTCCATTCCGTTACCTGCACCACACGGACCCGAGATGCCTGTGTCCCGGCGGGCACCGTGCAAGGGCACCTGCTTCTCGGTGCTCCCTCCGGTCCCGGGCTGTCTTTATCTGTCCACGGGACCCGGTCACACTGTCTCAAGTCCAGAGTCTTCAGTGTGTTTACCGTCCGAGACCCCGCCCCACACTGTTCTCCAAGGTTTTCTTTTATCCTTGCTCATTCCTTGTGTCCAATACGTCTTGTAATCAAACTGTCTTGCTCCAGAAAAAGCCTAAAGGTCTATGTGGCCTTTTGGGGGGATTCAGGTGAGTTTATAAACTAACTCTGGAGAAGCTATCATCCTGATGGTGCTGAGCCTTCACACCCCAAAACCAGTTTTGTCCCATGTATTGGGGTGCAGTTATGTGCTCTCGGGGGTGTGTTATGGCTTCTTCCTAAGGATGAGGCGTTTCTTAAGTTTATGCCTCGGTTCTTTATTGCCTTTTATTTTTTTTCCCTAGCCCGTCCAGGCCCTTTCTCCCATTATATGGTCCAGCTCATTCTGCATGAATGTCACGGATCTCTGCACGTGAGTTTTATTAGCTGCCGCTCTGCTGAGCGCTGTGAATGAGTCAGTGGCTTTGTCCGTCCCTGGTGTTGGAGGACCAGCCCTGCGGCCCTGGACACAGCTGCTTTCTCCATCCCGACCGAGCGAACAATGAGCGGACGCCTGGGGACCCTCAGGCAGCTGGCAGGACCTCCGCCCCTTCCTCACACCGGCCGGAAGGACCCCGCGGTTGTTTGCGAGATGTTTACAGAGTCTGAAGTACTCGCTGTTCAGAAACGTTTGCCACCCCTGCCCTCGATTAGGGGCCTTGGACGACATCCCAGCAGCTCACTGTGTGGGCCTGGTTTGCATCAGGATTTTGAAAGAAGCGACAGGGAAGATAAACCTACCAGAGGACAGGAGAAACGCGAACTTTGGGGGGACGATATTAAGGAATCACTGCTAATTTCAGGAGTGAGAGAGCAGTGGTAACGTTATGATTTTTTAAGAGTTGTCATTGTTAGAGATCCAAACCGAACCTCGAAGTGAAAATCGTGAGTCCGGCTTCCACGGCCGTGGCCACCAAGGCAGGTGTGGGCTGTGACGGGGGCCTGTGGGGCACATCCCGGGACCTTGCGCTGTCCTTTCTGCTTTCGTACTTTGAGGGGTGAGCAGTTAAGCAGACAGCTAAGAGCTTGCCCTTGTCGCTCTGAGTGGCCGCCCCGTGGCGCAGACACGCAGCCTTCCGTGAGCAGTGCCCTGGGGTCACCTGCTGCTGCAGACCAGGGACCTGCTTGGATACCACTGAAGAAAAACCGGTGTTTCTGGAAACTAAGCCTAAAATCGGATCACATTCGGTTTCCGTACAAGTAGCTGCGAGTGTGTATTCTGTCCGCTTGGTCGTCTTCCCGAGCCCTGCTCCCCGCCAAACCCCAGTTGTGCGGCAGGTCGTGTGGCGAGCGCATCTGTGGAAGCTCCTTCTTCCCCGGTGTTGTCCACGGAGTCAGCCCCTCCCAGGCCCTCGTTAGGAGCGGGGCCCCGCTGACCGACCCTGGGCTCAGGCAGACAGCAGTGAGGAGCTGGGACACAGACGGTGTCGCGCACCGAGCGCAGCCCGGACCACGGGGTCCACACTGCTGTCGGAGGCACGGGCGTCGGGGAGCTGATTCGGTCAGGCGGTGACTACGTGGCACCTTCCTTTCTTCCCTTTGCTTTTTCTCTCTGCTTCGCAAACATGAGTAATTCTGCTTCTGCTTCTTCCATTTGTTTTGTTTGTTCGTTTATTTAAATATGTTTTTATTAATTTTTAAAGAGAGAGGAAGGGAGAGAGAGATAGTAACATCGATCGGCTGCCTCCTGCACGCCCACTACTGGGGATCGAGCCCGCAGCCCGGGCCTGTGCCCTGACCGGGAATCTCACTGGGACCTCTCAGTCCACGGGACACGCTCCGTCCACTGAGCCACGCCGGCCCGGCTGCTTCTTCCGTTCGTATAACAGAGGAATCGAATCTTCACTCTTTCTTAACCTCTGCTAACTGGACAAGTAACAAAATCAATCTTTTCTTGATGAAAACTATAACCTTGACTGTGCTGGGTTCCCGTGGGACGAACAGAGGGCGTTTTCCCAGGCTGAGGTACTTGGGTGCTGGCGTCGACCGCTCTTCCTTCTGGTGACGCCTCGTTTCGCTGCCCCTCGGAGTCTGGGGCCCAGTGGGGGGTCAGGTGGTGGTGTCGGCCGGATCCCGTCTCTCCTGGATGGCGAGCGCCGGGCGTTTGCGGCCCGTCATCACGGTTCCCAGCGACCGTGCTGGTTTCGCTCACGCGTTAGAGTGAGAGGTGTTTCTCCGAGCGCATCCTGCCAGGGGCGGGAGAGGCCACCGTGCTTGGAGAGCGGTCAGGGAGGGGGCCGTGCCGGGCCTGAGACGAGGGGGGCGTTCTTCTCCCCGGACCCTTCAGGTCCCAGGCTGTCTGAGCGCCGGTCAGGGTCGGCCTGCGAGGGCCTGTCTGCAGCCGTAGCTGGACCTGGCTGGTTTGCTCTGAGCACAGCGAACCGGCTGGCAGATGCCCAGCTCCCTGCTGGGGGGTTTGGTGGACGAGGACAGATTTGTCCGCCCACTGCCTCCTGCCCGGCCAAGGTCAACACAGCGGCCGGGCAGCCACAGCGCCGTCTCCAGCCGCAGTGCCCGGTGAGGAGGCCATCCCGGCGCCGACCAGCCGTGCTGTGGTCAGGCTGGGGGGCCGCCTGTCGGCCGTCACCCGCCCGTGACCTGTCACCACTGCGCGGCTCTGGTCGGCCCTGCCTTCTGGGACCTGTCGTCCGTGGGCACGTCCTCCATGGAGACGGCTGTTTAAGTGGCATCTTTTCAGGGGCAGCGTCTGGATGAGGGGCACAGGGGCCTCCGCCGGACAGGCCTTTCCCGCTGTGAGGCAGAGGCCGTCGCCCGGCCCCCCTGTTCCCCGCGGTCCCAGCGGTTTGAGACCTTTGCAGAGCTCCCTGCGGCCGCCACTGGAGGCTGCCCCCCAGACACAATCCCGGGGTGTGGGGCGCATGACGGTGGTGCAGCCTCTTCACTGTCCCCGTGATGCCAAGGTGGGCGGGCTGAGCCGCTCAGCTCCGGGGCCGGTTCACCTGTGCCTTCGCGGCCGAGAACATTCCAAATATTCTGCCAAATGTCTGGACCTCCAGTGGCCGCTGGGGCTAGTGACCCAACCGGAAGGAAGGGTCGGTCCACTGAGTCCTTGTCTTCTGTGAAGTCAGTCACAGGGACACAGCCCCACCCCCTGGGGCTGACAATCCTGGGGCTGGCTGAGCACAGAAGGGGGTGTGATCCTACATGACTCTTGTCAGCAGCAGAGCCGGATCTGCAGTGGGGAAATGATTTCAGAGCATCAGAAAGAAATGTGCAGCCCAACCGGTGTGGCTCAGTGGCTGAGCGTCGACCCTGCACCAAGAGGTCGCTGGTTTGATTCCCGGTCAGGGCACATGCCCAGGTTGTGGGCCCCAATCCCCAGTGGGGGGCATGCAGGCGGGGCCAATCGATGTTCTTTCTCATCGATGTTTCCATCTCTCTCCTTCCCCTTTCATTCTCTCTAAAATCAATAAGAAAAAATTTAAAAAGAAAACGTGTGAACTTTTGTATCCTTCCACGTAGGCCTGCTTTTAGGACGACGGGCTCACACCTGCACTGCCCGAAGGCTGGAGACAGTGGACCTCAGGAAGGCCTCTCCAGGTTGGACTGTGGGGGGCTGTGAGGGGGGCCCGGGGACCAGCCCTGGTTCCCACCAGGAAATGCCGACTCACCACAGAGACACGGGAGCCGATGAGACACGTGTGAGACACGGAGCCGGGTCTGCGCGGGGCCAGCCAACAGCCCAGGGAGGCCCAGCACACTGTGGCCGTGGTCCCTTGGACGCCTGTTCACAGGAGGGTGTCGGGGACGTGTGGGGACGTGTGTTTGAGCCCATCTGCCGGGCTGAGCCCTGCGCTGAGTTCCAGGCACCACGTCTGCATCGCGGCTCACGGACAGACCGGGGGAGGGAAGACGCCCACCATGCTGGGCCCACAGCCCCGGGGGCATCTCCGGGCGTCCTGGGCCTTGTCCCCAGAGCCGCGGGGAGCTCTTCAGGTACGCGGGGTGCTGTGCGGGGTGGGGGAGCGACCTGCCACGTGACGGGTCACTGTCCTTCGTGTCCTCTCGGGGGCCTGCCCTGCCGCCCAGCACGGCGTCCTCGGGGAGGCCGGGGCTTGTTCCCACCCTGGGGTCTCCCGGTGCAGGAGGCGCGGTGGGCGCTGGTTGGCTCGCTCGGTGTCCACTTTCAGCCGGTCGCGTCCCTGGGGTGCCCCAGCAAACCCCAACGATGAGAACCCTGAAATGCCGACCTGTTTCCACTGCGTGTCATCAGAGGACGCTCACCGCTCATTCTGGCCACAGCTCGCCGACTCGGCTGTGCTTCGCTCCAGGGCGGACGGCGTCCCAGCCCGGGCCTTCCCACCAGCGCTGGGAACGTCTGGGGGCCCACGAACGCACACGGGCTGAAACAGACTGGTCACGGGACGGAGCCAGTCGCGGAGGAGGGAGGAGGCCGGGCTGCGGCTGCTCCGCTGGGGGCTGGGTTTCCCTCCAAGTGCTCAGGGTGTCTGTTTACACCCCGACAGCCAGCACCTTGCAGGACGAACCAAACAGGGGACCTGGGGAGTGGAGGTGCGGCCATCCCTGTCGGAGCAGCTCGCGTGGGCTCTGCTCCCGGAACGGGGTGGGGGGGCACGGCTGTCCTCTACACTCTGCTGTTCCTGGGCTCCGAGCTCCTGGTGGCTCAGCCGGTCGATGTAGCTCTAAGGCAGGTGCATTGCTTTGTTCCCAAGCCAGTGACTTACCCACAATCTGAAGCTGACTTTCTCTTCCTCCGGCGTGAGTTTGACACGGCTACAGTCCCGTGCTCTCAGGGGTGAGGTCTCCGGGAGTGTGGTCACCCCACGTGGAAGCCACCCCCCTCCCACTTCCCTGCTTTCTAAGTTCCTTGGGTGGTTCAGTCTCAGGCGCCCCGCCCTTCCCCCACCAGGCTTATTTCAGAAAATCCGCCAGCGAGCCCGAAGGTCGACGTTCCCGTCACAGGAGTTTATAACGACGACGTTTGTGACCTCTTGGTCAAAGGCAACTGCTCGGCGATCCGGGGTCAGGCGCCAGGTGCTGACCACCAAGGAGGGGAAGAAGGCGGTGTCCCTGCTGACCTGCGTGTGAGCACCTCCCTGCTCCGGGACAGCGCCCTCCACGACGACCCCGTCGCTGAGCCAGCCCTTGTATCAGAGAAACGGCTCCGTGCTCAGTTCCTGCTGCGAACCTGTCCACCTGCTTCCGATCTTCCCCGATCACAATTCAAACACACGCGCGAACGGATGGGTCTGTCGTTAGGGCGTGACGGCACCAGCTGGTCCCCGAGTCACAGACGAGAGCCAGGCTCAGCGAGGTTAAGGGACCCTCCCGAGGCCGCTCAGCTTGCCCTGTGGCCTGGGCTCGCACAGAGCCCAGCGGTGCGTCCTCCGTGGGACGGCGGCTCCTCGTGTGAGGTGACCACGCTCCCCGAGCCACAGGCCTGTAGGTTCGCTCCCGTGTCCGTGGCTGATGGCGGGAGTCCCCTGGACGGAGGGTGATGCCGCCACCCCCCCTCACCCTCACGCCCGGGGCAGGGCGGCCGGTCCTGGGGACTGAGCTGCTGAGGGGGGGTGAACGTCAGCAGCTGAACGTCTGAAAAAGCCCAGAGGAGACCGTGCCCTTGACTGTGGTCCCTTCGGCCAGGTGACCAGTGTTCAGCTCTCGTTACCGACTTGGACAACACAGACCTGGCTACTGCAAGCTCTGCCCAGCTGCCCAGTTTCATTCAAGTGTGGAAATAAATTAAACTGTATGTGGTAGACTTGGTCGGACAGACAAATAGTTCGGGGTCCGGATCCTGCACAAATAAGAGGACGCTCGGGGTGGGCAGGGGCCCGGCTGGCGTCGGGCCTGGGCCGTTTCGGGGCTCCGCGGCGGGGCAGGCGGTAGGGTGAACACGGCTCTCAGTCTGGTGTGAGGTTGGCACCTGTTGCACCTGCAGGTCTGTCCAGAGCGGGGGGCGCTGATGGGCTTGTGGGCACCGGTCTGCAGCTCCGAGTGGCCGATTCTTCTCACTGTCACAGTGACGCTGATGCAGCCGCCCCCGGGGACAGCGCACGTATGTGGCCCTTGGCCCTGGTCAGCTGCACACATCAGAGGTCCCGCAGGGAGGGGGTCAGCGCCCCAGGGTCTGAGGCCTCGCAGCACCCGGGGCGGGAACAGCAGCCACGCCTCGGAGGATCTGGAACCCAGCCCAGAGGCCACTGTCCCGAGGCGGAGAAGAAAGGGACGTGGGGGGCGGGGGGGGGGGAGGAACACGCTTTGTTAAGCAGGACGCCACACAGGAAGGAAGTAGGGCCTGTCGGTTCCCGGGCTCCTGGTGCGTTCACCTCGAGGGGAACCACAGCATGACTTCAGCTTAGAGAGCGCAGGACACCGCCCGCCCTCGGGCCGCGGCTGGGCCGGTTCCCGTGCAGTAACGCCGCGATCTGAGGGCTAACACTCGAAAGGGGGTTTCTCGCCAGGTTGCAGGCCCCTGAGGGATGGAGACTCCTGAAGCGTCTTGTCACGAGGCCTCCGAGGGGGCCCAGCAAGGAAGGGAGGGGGTGAGGCAGGACTGCTACCCCCGCCTGCCCAGAGCTGCCCTAAGTAGCCACAGGCAGCCTCGCCCGCAGGGGCTGGGCAGCGGGGTGCGGACACCCACGGCGTCCGGAGCCCTGACCGTTGTGCCCACAGTCAGAACTGACACCAAGAGCACTGGCCACTTACGGACAGCGGGGACCAGTACCTTCCAGGGCCACGATGCTCTGTTTGGGTTGCTAAGCAGCCTGCTCAGAAACAGCAGGTGACGAAACACCCACCTCAGCCGAGGGCTTTGTCGGGACCTGTGGTCCCCCAGCAGACCCTGTGCAGCCGAGCAGACTTTCCGGGCGGGACTGCACCGCGAGTCGGTGCACAGCCTCCTGGGAAGCCTTGCTCAGGCCCTTGGGACCCAGCGGGCAGTGGCCAGTGAAGGTGCTTTTCCCTTCCTGGGAGCCCGCTGTGCTTGGCCCCGCCCCTGCCGAGAGGCGCTGGAGCGGCCGGCCTGTCCGTCTCTGTGTGTGAGGTGCCCCTTCAGGGAGAAGTTCAGAGCACGCAGCACAGACAGGTGAGGGAAACTTCCGGAACACCTGTTGTCATTGTCCCTGCAGCAGCCATGGTCACCACCATCACTGCTCTCGGAGCCCGAGACGGGGAGGAGGCCGAGTGCCTCCGCAGAGCCTCGCGGGGTCCCCGGGGCCGTGCCTCAGAGTCCGGGGCAGGCGGGCCGGGTGCTGGCCAAGCTGCAGCCGGTGGACCTGGTGGGCAGCGGGTGCGCAGGTGAGGGGCGGGCTGCGCCCAGCGCGGGGACCTTCCCCGGCTCAGCTGGGTGGGTCGCAGGCAGGCTGCAGGTCCCGCACACGAGTCCCCTCTGCGGTGACTCAAACCCATCACCACGGCAGTGTCCCAGTCAGTCCAGACACGAAGGTCCGCGGTTCCCCGTAAGAGGGGCTCCTGCCGGTGGCCAAGTAGTGGTCAGGACAGTATGACGAGGGAGGCCTCCCAGGCCCGTGCGCTGCCCCGGGGGTCCGAGTGCCCACTTCCTGGCGGTGCCGGTTTGCTTTCCCGGTTCATGTCCTCCTATCTCCCGAGTTTGGTCCACCCCGCACTGCAGGGCCGGCTCTGACTGCCCAGGGGTCAGGAGTGACGGGACCAGCGCCGAGGGAGATGTCCTTCATCAGCCGGAGCCCGACGGCCCTCGCAGACGCCCTGGGGCCCTGGCCGTGCAGAGGCCTGGTCCCCTCCCGGACAGCACTCACCCACCTGCTGCAGGACACTCTGGGTAGCTAGTCCCTCAGCACGGCTCCAAGGGAACCGCTGCCCTGCTCCCAGGGCAAGCCCTCCACCAGCTCCTTGGGGACCTCGGCTCTCAGGTCGTTGTCCCTGCTCAGTGTCCGAACACTGTGTCCACCACCGGTCTGAGCTCCTGCGTCCTGCTCCAGCGGGTCTGAGGCCGGTGCAGGACCAGCTCCTTCCAGGGCACTGCGGGGGTGGGGACAGGGCCCAGGCATGGTGGGGTGCTCTGTGCTGCACTGCAGCTCTTCCTGGGGTCTGAGGGGAGCAGGTCCTCGATTTCACGTTATGGCTTCGGCCCCTACGAGAACCCCCGGCTGCTCTGCTCCCCAGGGCAGTGCCCTCCCCCACCCCATTGAGGAGTGTGAACATCTGGAACCTTCCTGGCTCATGGCTGTAGAGCTTCCCTCCTGGTCCCTCGGCTCCTCCCTTCCCTGCGTCCCCTCTGCCCCCACTGCCCACCCTCCTGTCGGTCCTGGAGGCAGAGGAGGAGGCTGGTGCCCCTCCCCCGGGCACCCCACCGCTGTGCCCTGTCTGCTGACCCCGGGCTGGTGTGGGGAGACAACCCCTGGGCCCTGCAACCCCCCTTCGGCCGCCCCCAGGCCGCCTGGCCCGCAGCCACCTGGGCCCACAGATTCCAGAGATGCCCTATTGCTTGGAGCTCCTTCCTGGGGCCCCCCGTCACTTCTCTCTTTAAAGGGGGTGACTCGAAGCTGCTGGTGGTCCTGTGTGTCCCCCGCCGGCAGCACGCAGCCAGATGCTGCAGAGCCTGGGCTTCGGGGCCCACACCCACCAGGTGGAGCGCCACCCAGCCCCCCGGGGGCCCCGGTGAGGGGCAGCGGCCTTGGGGGCTCCTGGCTTTTCCTCCCTCAGAAGTGTCTCCTACACGACTGTATACGTAGCGTTCATACCCTGAAAATAAACTCACTCACTTTGGACTTGACGCACCTCGTTTTCCCAAGGTGACGGCCATAAGCACTGCGGGGGCCCCAGGCCAGCCAGGCCCTGTCGGGGAGCCCCGGGCAGGTGGGGTCCTCGGGGAGCCCCGGGCAGGCGGGGTCCCCGGGGAGCCGCGGAGCTGTGCTGTTCCAGGTGGGGGAGGGCCACGCGGAGCCCAGGATGCCAGCTCTCCTGGCACAGACCAGCCGAGGGCCCGGGTTTGAGCTCAGGGTCCGGAGCCAGACTTGAGCCCTCGTGGTGGATCCGTGTCCCCCGACACATCCCGCCGCCCTCGGCCCTGTGCCCCTCTCTGCGCCATGTGGTGCCAGCAGGACGGGTGAGCTGGCGGCCACAGAGGTCCTCCTGGAGGCCACTGCTGGCCTTGCCCGGGAACCTGTAGACACCTCCCACCTGCCCCACCTAGATGCACCCTCACTGCACCCCCTGGGTTGGACCCAGCGACCCGAGACCAGCAGGACGGGGAGACAGGCTGCCGGACAGCGGTCTCCACCGCGCGTGGTTAAAAACCGCTTCATTTTGCAAATTTCAGGAAACCTGGGAGGCAGGGAGCGCACCTGGGGGCTCGGAGCTTGGTCTCTGGTGGGACGAGGAGCCTCTCCGGGGAGGCCCCGGGCACTGTGGGGCGCCCTGGGCCGGGGGCGGCCTGCCCCTGGGGGTTCTGGGTGAGGCCCGGCCTCCATCGGCGGCGGGTGGGGTGGCCGCAGGCAGAGCCAGCTGTTCTGGAGAAAGACGGCCTGGTCCCCGAGTGTCTCTCAAGATGGCCGTTAGGCTGGGTGACCCACGGGGCTTGGGAGACGAGTTCACAACGGGGGTGACTGGTCCCAAGTGGACTCTGGACCCTGGGCCGTGACTTACACTGAGAGTCCTGAGGGCGGATCCCTAGGCCGCAGCAAGCTGGCTCCTCGGGGTCAGCGGGGCCCGGGCGGCCTTCCTTCCGGCCACACTGACGGTGTGGGGAGACGTGTGGGCCTTGCCTTGTGCACCACAGCCCGGGGCCACCGCCCTGGTCACCGAGCGGTCACCCACACTGCGGGCTGCAGGGAGCGGCCTGATCTGCCCCTCACAACCCGCCTGCCCCGCTGGGTTAGCCTGTTGCCAGGGAAGCACGTTTGTACAGGTCCTTCGGGCTCAGCCACACAGCCTGAGGGGGTCTTCCCACCCCCAGAGGAGCCTCTGCCCTCCGGAGGGAGGGGCGGCGTTCCTGTGCCTGGGCCCTCACGGAGCGTGCATTTCCTCGGTGGGCGGGATGGCAGGGGGCCCACGTGGGAGGGGTCAGGGACCCCGCCAGGCCCCTCTCGCCTCTGATGGTCTTCCCACTCACCCTGACAACCCCGTGGCGAACGGACACTTGGATAACGTCCCACGTCCTTCCGCAGGCCCAGAGGAAGGACAGAAATAGGAGCCCGGCAGGCAGTGGTTTCTCAGGTCAGCCAGCGGTCCCTGGCCCTCACATGTGCCGGGGACAAGGGGCGCTGGTCCCTCGGCTCTGGCCACCTTCGGTTGGGGGTGGGCTTGATGGGAATAACGGGGGAGAGCTGGGCCTGCAGGGGCAGAGGGGCAGAAACCACACAACCCTGAGCCGCCAGGCCCGCCCCGCAGCAGGACAGGCTCCTGGCCCAGCCCCGTGCTGCCGGCGCCCTCTAGTGGGGGCGAGTGTCAGGGGGCTGGGACAAGCACTCTCCAGCCCTGCAACGGACTCCGCGTGGGCGTGCGTGCAGGCTCCCCTCCGCGGCTCTGCGTGGGCTCCCCGCGCCTGCCCACGTCCGTGTGCGCGTGGGCTTGCGTGTGCACCTGTGGGTGTACACGGGTCCTGGCTCCGCCTGCTCCTTTCTGCCCCACCCGCGGCCACCCTCATGCAGAGTAAACCGACAAGTTGGCTCCTATGAGAAGTGTCCTTACAAGGAGAGGAGAGTCACAGACCTCAGACCAGGCCCCACTGTTTATTTCGGGCCTGGTCTTTGTGTGATGAGGAGTCATGGAGAGCGGGCCCCACCCAGCTGCGGACGCCCCCACCCACCCCCAGGGCCCCGACCTGATAGCCGAGCTCCCTGTCCCCTGGGCTCTGTACCGCAGGCCAGGTGTCCTCGGGTGGCCCTGGACCCGGGGCAGCCACACTGGGCACCTGGGTACCTCCTTTATCAGATATTGCCGTGCAGCCCAGAAAGCCCTTGCGGCCCTGGCCCTCACCATGTCCTGTGCCACCCAGGATCTGCCCAGAGCAAGACTGTGCAGACGAGGCACCTCCAGCCCAGGCCCTCCCTGCCGGGCCCCTCCAGGACACAGGTGAAAGTCTCTTTCTTTCCTTTTCAAAATATGTTTTTATTGATCTTAGAGAAGAAGGGACAGCCAGAGCCAGAGGGGGGCGGGGGAGAGGGAGAGAGAGAGAAACATCGATATGAGAAGCATCGATCGGCCGTCTCCTGCACCCTCCCCGCTGGGGATCAAGCCCGAAACGTGGGCATGTGCCCTGACCGGGAATGAAACCGGCGACCCCCTGGTGCATGGGAGGGATGATGCCCAACTAACTGAGCCACATGTGCCAAGACAAAGGTGGTTTCTTGGCGAAACCTAGATAAATATGAGCTGCGCCGGGAGGGCTGGTCTTCCCTCTGCCCTCTGTCCCTGCGGCGCTCCGACAAGGTGGCTGCTCACCGCGTGCAGCCTGAGCCGATGCATTTGCGATGGTGTGGCCG
The DNA here is from genome assembly GCF_014108415.1 of Molossus molossus. Classification (NCBI taxonomy): domain Eukaryota; kingdom Metazoa; phylum Chordata; class Mammalia; order Chiroptera; family Molossidae; genus Molossus; species Molossus molossus. The sequence goes on from NW_023425402.1 coordinate 111,660,265, forward strand.
TGCTGCCCAGCCCCCACCCGCCCAGTGCAGGCTGCCAGGTGCACCCACGGGCGTGTTCGGGTCTTCATTACATGTGCCTGGTATGTACTCACGGTGCCTTTCACGAGGGGCCGAGGGGCCGAGGGGCCGGCCCTAGAACCTGACCTGGGAGCAGCTCGCAGTGACCGTGAGCACTCAGGACTGGGATGGCGGAGTACAGGTCAGTGCTCGGACAGGACAGCCCTGTGAGTGCAGGTGAGCTCCAGGGAGAGTCCGCAGGTAAACGAGGCCACACTGCACCCTGGAGCCGGGGGAGCCTCAGGCTGAGGGGTGGCCACCCGTCAAGTCCCACCTGTCCCAGGGCAGCCCCGCTCGGGGCCTCTGGAAGGCGGGGGGTCCACAGGGGCCAGGAGGCAGGTGAGATGAGGCTCCAGTCCCTCCTTCCCTCTGGGGACACAGACGCGTCTGCCGGTGCCAGCTCCCTGCACCGGGCTCCGCAGTGCGGGTGGCGTGGCTTCCAGGAAGGGCCTCCGACCAGCGCCACCCGGACTTTGAAGAGAAACAGCCACTTCCGACAGCCGACCCTCCTGTCTGTGGACATGGTCCCGGCGCCCTGACTGTGATGCTGGGCCCAGAGCCCTGGAGCCTCACTCCTGCCGGCATGCGGTCTGCCCACCAGGCTCTCAACCACGGCCCCCCGAGGGCACGGCCTGCGGAGGCCAGCACCCCTCAGAGACCCTCTCAGGAAGCCCATCTGCACGAGCTGAGACGGCACCCCAACACCCGGACATGGAGGGTCCGGCAGGTGTGCCCGCCCCACCTCCCGTCCGGCCTGCTGGCCACAGCTCATAGCCCCGGGGACTGGATGGGTGTCTAGGGTTGGGGGGCGCTGCACCCTGTCTCTGCAGAGAGCCAGGCATATCTAGGGCACTGCCATGTGTGAGCTTCGTGCTGGGGTTTCACGAGCTCTGTGGGAACCAGGGGTCTACACAGCGGTGTGGAGGGGGCACCTGTGCAGAGTGGACAGGGGGCACCGCCTGCGAGGGCCGGGGTGACCGAGGGCCACACCTCGGAGGGCCTCGGTGCGTGGGTCCCGGGCTCTGCGCAGCGGTCTAAGGGGTCTAAGGAAGCCTGGGGCGCAGTGACGTGACCCCGCGCCAAGGACTCCCAGAGGGCGCTGCGCTCGCTGACCTCGTGGCTGGGGGCAGAGGGAACCGCGGGGCCTCTCCCCGGCTCGAAGCCCAGCTCCCCACTCGCCCGAGGCAGGGACACCGGGCTAAGTGGGCGCCTTCAGCACAGAAGGGGGATCGGAAACTGCCAGGACCCAGGAGGCCCGCAAGACCCGAGGGGGACGCGCTGCGTGGGTGGGGCTCGCGTCGTGGGCGGAGCCACGTGCTGCGGGTGGGGCCCGTGTGGGCGGAGCCGGCGTCGTGGGCGGAGCCACGTGCTGCCGGTGGGGCCCGTGTGGGCGGAGCCGGCGTCGTGGGCGGAGCCACGTGCTGCCGGTGGGGCCCGTGTGGGCGGAGCCGGCGTCGTGGGCGGAGCCACGTGCTGCCGGTGGGGCCCGCGAGGGCGGAGCTGGCGTCGTGGGCGGAGCCACGTGCTGTGGGTGGGGCCCGCGTGGGCGGAGCCGTCCAGTGCGCGCTGACCCTGCACCTTGGCCTGAGCCCCTCTGGGCAGAGCCCGCGATGTGGACGAAGCCCACGCGGATGGAGCCGTGCGGAGTGGACGAGCCCCCGAGGGCCTAGACCACGAACTCCTGCGGGAGCCGGTCCTCGCGGCCAAGGTCCAGGGAGAGGCAGTTCGTGGACCTACTTTCGCGGAGGGTGGCGGACCCGGGGTCCAGCGCAACGCTGCGGGGCCGACGGCGTGGGGCGGGCACGGGGCGCGGGGCGGGCACGGGGCGCGGGCGCATGTCGTCCAGGCTGTGGCTGTGGCTGTGCCGGTCCTGGTGGCCCGCGGGCGCCTCCGGGATCTGCAGAGACCAGAGGCGCGTCCGGCTGTGTCTTCCTCTCCTGCTCGGTGCTGCGGTCACGAAGCTCCACCAGGCTGCCCTGGGCGGACCCCTCCAGCTCTGTCCCCCACCAGGCTGCCCTGGGCTGACCCCTCCAGCTCTGTCCCCCACCGGGCCTAATGCTGACCCCTCCAGCTCTGTCCCCCACCGGGCCTAATGCTGACCCCTCCAGCTCTGTCCCCCACCGGGCCTAATGCTGACCCCTCCAGCTCTGTCCCCCACCGGGCCTAATGCTGACCCCTCCAGCTCTGTCCCCCACCGGGCCTAATGCTGACCCCTCCAGCTCTGTCCCCCACCGGGCCTAATGCTGACCCCTCCCTCTGTCCCCACCGGGCCTAATGCTGACCCCTCCAGCTCTGTCCCCCACCGGGCCTAATGCTGACCCCTCCAGCTCTGTCCCCCACCGGGCCTAATGCTGACCCCTCCAGCTCTGTCCCCCACCAGGCTGCCCTGGGCTGACCCCTCCAGCTCTGTCCCCCACCAGGCTGCCCTGGGCTGACCCCTCCAGCTCTGTCCCCCACCAGGCTGCCCTGGGCTGACCCCTCCAGCTCTGTCCCCCACCAGGCCTAATGCTGACCCCTCCAGCTCTGTCCCCCACCAGGCCTAATGCTGACCCCTCCAGCTCTGTCCCCCACCAGGCCTAATGCTGACCCCTCCAGCTCTGTCCCCCACCGGGCCTAATGCTGCCCCCTGCTGGGTATGCCCACCCGCCACCCCCCTGTCCCACTGCCCCCTCGACCTGCAGGCTCACGGCCCTCCCAGCCCGCGCCCCTTGTGTCCCTGGGGACACTGTTGAGCCCACCCTACCGTCCCATCCTTGCCGGGCGAAGCCAGCTCCTGGGTACGGGGCACAGGCCCAGGGCAGCTGGCGAGTGAGCAGCCTGGGGATGGACCCTCCCCCTCCTCTCGGGCAGGGAGGGACCACAGGGGACAGAGGGCGCTGGTGGCCCCATGGGGAACCCAACACCGCCCTCTCCAAGGGCTGGGCCCAGGGCCTGTTCAGAAGGCCTGGGGCCCTGGTGTCGTTTTGAACTCCTCGGACCTGGACCATCTAGAGCTAGCTGACAGGTTCTAGGAACAAGGTCTGGGAGGTCCGAGTCAACAACAGCCCTTCATGTACGAGGAAGCACGTCCTGGCCGGCGCTGAGGGGCCGCGGTCAGTTCAGGTTGGGTCCTGCTGGGCCCTCAGCTGTACTGTTCTCAGCCGTGGGCCCTGGATGGGGGACCACCACAGGGGCCACCCGCCTAACAGAGACCCCGGGCCAGGAGCCCCCAGCGCCAGGGGCTGACCCCGCCCCAGGCCTTGGTGGGCTTCGCTCCCTCCTCTGGACCTGGCTTGGTCGTCTTCTTCCTGGGGCATCACCCCCAGGTCAGCGTCCCCCCAGCCTGGACCCCAGCCCACCTGTCCTCTGCTTTGGCTCCTTCTCCTGTGGGTGGAGTTGTCCCCCCCCCCAGCCCTGCATCTGAGTGTTGGGGACGGCGGATGGTGGAGGGAGACACGGCCACACTGTGAGCGCTCGGCTGGAACGACCTCCGTGCCGCAGCTGGGTGCTCATTCCCGTGCTGAGGCCAAGGGACCAGCCCTGGCCAGCCTTGTTCCAGAGAAGCCTGTCTCCCCGACTGCCCAGCTCTGGTTCTGGGGTCTCTGCCCAGGGGCCCTCCTGGGGCCGAGGAGGATGCTCGGTCCCCTGGGTGGGCTGGGAGAGGGGTCGCAGAAGCTGGGCCAGAGGGACATACCTTGTGCAGGGCCTCAGCGCTCCAGCCCCTCATCCTGACCAGGGTCACCCGCACCACCGCCGAGGGCTCCCGGGGGCGAGAGGCTGTGGGGAAGGGAGGAGTCACGGGGGCAGGGGACAACTTCAGCACCCTGAGGGCGGCTGCCCACCCCATGTTGTGACTGCTCCCCCGGGCACCCCGAGGTGGGGCTGGAGCAGAGCACTCTGCAGAATTGCAGAGCGGTCGGACCGTGACCTTGGCAGCGACCCTGGCCTACCACTCGCAGGGTGGTGGGCTCTAGGTCACCTGCAGTCACAGACAGGATCACGTGTGTTCCCGGGTGAGGTGTCTGAGTCCCCTTTGACACGCATGGGTTTCCGTGGGGCACACTCTGGGCACCCGGGCTCCTCGCTCTGGGGGTCCTACCCTTGGAAGCAAGGCCCAAGCCCAGGCCGCACCCCCAGGGCCCCTCTTCAAGGCTGCCTTGGCCCCGGGCACCCAGCTCTCCATCTGCGGGAAACCAGGCAGGGTCCCAGCCCTTCCCTGCCGGGTGCACACTGCCCGTCTCTCCGAGGTTGACCACGCGTTCTGACCCCACGCGTTCTGATCGAAACAGGCGCTCACTGGGCGCATGTGGGATTCATTGTTCATACCGACTGCCGGCCCCGTGCTTGGACAGAGACACAGACACGGCGGCCAGTCCGTCCTCTACCGGTGGACGTAAAGGTGGACACGGCAGGACAGAGACAAAAACCTCCGGACCCCGGGTGGCCTTGGGTAACCCTGGGTGACCCTGGGTGGCCCTGGGTGGCCCTAGATGGCTCTGGGTGGTCCTGCCTGGCCCTAGATAGCCCTTGGTGATGCTGAGTGACTTTGGTGGCCTTAAATGACACTGGGTGACCCTGGGTGGTCCTAGATGACTTGGCCAAGCACTAAGGCTGGTCCCCACAGTTCACTGTCAGGGGCAGTGCAGGCACTCAGGGAACAGGGGTGACAAGGAGGCCACTTCAGGACCCGAAGCCCCAGACCACCCGCGGAGGGTCCCTGAGCACAAGGAGCGCATGCTAAGCTGTTGGTCCAACGGTGCCGCGGCCACCACGACTGGCCGCTCCTGGGGAGATTTCTACCGCAAGTCCGACCGAGGGATGGGCTGAGCGCTTCAGCCACACACTCACCGTGCCCCAGGTCCTGGGTGCTCCCCTCGGGCCCGCTGCCCCGGCTGGGGCTGGAGCTGCAGGAGGCCACCTCTCCGTGCAGAGCCTGGGCCCCGAAGGGCTCGTCCACTGACATCTCCCCGGACTCCACGCCGGACGTGTGGGAGCTGCTGCGGCTGTCGGCCGAGAGGAGTGAGAGTCGGCGGCGGGGTCGCCAGCTGCTGCCCCCGCTGCTCCCCCGGCCGGCTGGGGGCAGGTCCGGCTGCAGCGTGTCGCTGATGTAGGTCTCCCGGTAGCGCTTCTTCTCTGTGCAGGGACAGGCGGGGGGCCAACGTGAGCGCTGGAGGCAGAAGGTGCTGCCACCTTCCTGGAGCCGCCGTGGTCAGTGGCGGCCCTGGTGTCCTGAGCTGGCGAGAGGCCCCGGAGATGCAGTGTGTGCGGGGAAAGTATTGCCCGGCGCTCAGGGCTCTGTCCGCACTGACAGCCTGGGCCACCCAGGTGGGGTTGTCACCGCGGCTGGTGCTCCCTCGCGGGCCCTGTGACAACCCCGAGGGCCTGTCAGCAGCCACACACACGAACAGGCATGTACATGCGTGCACAGACTCTCATGCACACCTCGGCCCTCCTGTGGGCACCTGAGAATTCTCCCCAGCACCCACAGTCCTCCCTTCAGAACGGGGCTCCGGGGGGGCTGGAGGGCTGGGTCGCTGAAGGGACCCAGGAGCCGGGGGCCACACCCCACGGTGGGCCCACCTTGCGCCTCCTCCAGCTGCCGCAGCCGCTCCCGCACGGGCTGCAGGCTCAGGTGCAGCTGGTGGCTGGAGCGCAGCAGGTGCAGCAGGTGGCGGGAGCGGGAGGCGCAGCCCGTGTAGCACACCAGCTTCTGCGCCGAGGGCAGCCCGTCCGGCCAGATCTCCAACTTTTTTCCCTGGAGGAAGAAAGAGGCGATTTTGCAGGACCCCCGGACGGCAGGGAGCCGTGTTTCAGCCGTCGGCCGGAACCCGCGCCGGGCAGCGACCACTGTTTCTGTTGGCAAATCTAATTCCCCATGCAGGTGGGTTTGGGGGTACAGTCAAGCGGGGTGCACACCACTCAGTTACGAGAAGACACTTCCTCTCAGCTGTGGAGGGGAGGGGTGTGCACAGTTCCCAGATGGACCCAGGACCCAGGCACCTCCACTGTCCCTCCTTCTGCCAGAGGGCCACGCCTGGCCCAGGGTGACTGTGGGGCAGGGACTGCAAGACAGGCGCGTCCGGGAGCCTCCGCACCACCCCCCCCAGTTCCCTTTCCTTTGTCGGCACAACAGGCAGAAAGCGGTGGGCCGGCGGGACAGCTCTGCCCAGGGTGGGGTCGCCTCTACCCTCCGCTGCAGAGCGCCGAGCCTGGGACCCCAGGGCAGGGTCTGGCGGAGGCGGAGTGCCCCTCAGTGCTCTGAAGGACAAGGTCTGCCGGGCTCTCCGGGCCCCGGGGGCTGAGACCCTGTCCGTCCGGCCTGCAGCCCTCAGACACGCACCAGGAACGCCAGCTTCCCGATGCGGGACCAGGGAAAGTCGTAGAGCAGCTGTGGGGAGTGGTTCACGTCCTGGAAGACAGCAGGATGAGGGAGGAGGGTGTCCGCCAGGGTCAGCCCAGGGTCGGCGCCAGCCCTCCGAGGAGGGGGTGGTGGGGTGTCCACCCATCACCTGATAGATGTGCATTCCTTTGAGGGTCAGTCCCAGGACAACGGTAGGTCTGTCTTCCTTCTTGTCCTAAAGGGACACCTGTGTCAGAGGTCAGAGCCCTGTGCCGGGTGGGGGGCTCCCCAGGGACAGCAGGTCCTGGCCCCCTCATTCCCCTCTGGTGCTGGGGACCTTCCAGTCCCCGCCCCGCTCTTGTCTGACTCGCACTCCCCACTTGGGGCCTCATCCCAGGTCCCTGAGAACAGGTGGAGCTGCCCTGCAGTGGACAGGACTGCGGACACCGGCTCCCACACCCCTGTGCCAGCGTTAGGTGGGCAGCTGCCCTGGCAGCGGGGCCCTTGGGCCGGGCTCCAGGACACTCCCTGCGGGGGACCTGTGCCCACTGGGGCCACAGCCGAGCGACCGGACAGCAGCATGGCTGTGAGGGACCCCGCGGGCTGTGTGGGCGTGTCCCTCCGTCCGGGCTCAGTTCCTGGCCACCCCGCGGCCGCGCGTCTGGGCCGTCCTCTGGGCATCTCGGGACAGCCCGAACTCCCACCCCGTGGTGCCGGGCGTGACCTTGTACAGCCTGAAGAAGTGGACGGGCACGTCCTCCAGCCGGCAGGCCTCCCTGATGAAGCGCAGCTCGGCCTCCTTGGGGCTCAGCCCCCGCTGCTCCTGGTGCGCGGCCGGCACGTGCCGGAGGAGGTAGGCGCTGCCCCTCTTGGCGATGATCTGCGGACGGAGCAGAGACCAGTCAGGCCCTCCGGTTCCCGCTGCCCGCCACCCCCCCGGGGCCCCTCCCCCCCTCCCCGGCCCCTCCCCCCCACGGTCTTACCCACTGCGGGAAGTAGGCCTGCGGCTCGAAGTACCGGCCCGCGTGGGCCCAGGCCCGGTGGTTGCCCAGCTCGGCCTGCAGCCCATAGGCGGCCAGCAGGAAGTAGGCCTCCTCCCGGTGGGCACACTGGGACCTCAGCACCCGGTCCTTCAGGTGGTGGTAGTACAGGTGCCTGGCCCTCCGGTTGCTGGAGGGGGCGGCGGTCTGGTGAGGGCGGGCTCTGCTGACCCTGGACGTGGCCTCCCTGTCCCTGGTGAGGGCGGGCGCTGCTGACCCTGGACGCGGCCTCCCTGTCCCTGGTCAGGACGGGCGCTGCTGACCCTGGACGTGGCCTCCCTGTCCCTGGTCAGGACGGGCGCTGCTGACCCTGGACGCGGCCTCCCTGTCCCTGGTCAGGACGGGCTCTGGCTGACCCTGGACGCGGCCTCCCTGTCCCTGGTCAGGACGGGCTCTGGCTGACCCTGGACGCGGCCTCCCTGTCCCTGGTGAGGACGGGCTCTGCTGACCCTGGACGCGGCCTCCCTGTCCCTGGTGAGGACGGGCGCTGCTGACCCTGGACGCGGCCTCCCTGTCCCTGGTGAGGACGGGCTCTGCTGACCCTGGACGCGGCCTCCCTGTCCTGGTGAGGACGGGCGCTGCTGACCCTGGACGCGGCCTCCCTGTCCCTGGTGAGGACGGGCGCTGCTGACCCTGGACGCGGCCTCCCTGTCCTGGTGAGACTGGCGCTGCTGACCCTGGACGCGGCCTCCCTGTCCCTGGTGAGGACGGGCTCTGCTGACCCTGGACGCGGCCTCCCTGTCCTGGTGAGGACGGGCTCTGCTGACCCTGGACGCGGCCTCCCTGTCCTGGTGAGGACGGGCGCTGCTGACCCTGGACGCGGCCTCCCTGTCCTGGTGAGGACGGGCTCTGCTGACCCTGGACGCGGCCTCCCTGTCCCTGGTGAGGACGGGCTCTGGCTGACCCTGGACGTGGCCTCCCTGTCCCTGGTGAAGACGGGCTCTGGCTGACCCTGGACGCGGCCTCCCTGTCCTGGTGAGGACGGGCTCTGCTGACCCTGGACGCGGCCTCCCTGTCCCTGGTGAGGACGGGCTCTGCTGACCCTGGACGCGGCCTCCCTGTCCTGGTGAGGACGGGCTCTGCTGACCCTGGACGCGGCCTCCCTGTCCTCCAGCCATTCATGGCCCAGACTCGCCATGTCATAGGCCTGACGTCCCTCCGCTGTGGGCATAGCACCTGCCACTTCCTGGGGTGGCCCAGGTGAGCTGCTGGGCAACGGAGTCTCAGCTCTCCTCAGGCCAGCTCAGGGCACCGCCCCAACCCCGCACCCGGGCAGGGCACACTCAGCAGGGCCTGGAACCCCGCTGGTCCAGACACGGAGCACATCCCCAAAGCGGGGTCCTTCTCCGCTAATTTTCTGACATGACAGGGGCAGGGGCTCAGCTCTGAGGGGAGTAAGATCTTTTAACACTGCTGACCGTGGGGGCCCCCAGCACGGGGAGGCCACACTCCATGGCCCACCCCCCATGTCTTCTCCAGGACCTTCCACGTAATCACCCTCACTCCCCAGAACCTTCCACGTAATCACCCTCACTCTCCAGAACCTTCCACGTAATCACCCTCACTCCCCAGAACCTTCCACGTAATCACCCTCACTCCCCAGAACCTTCCACGTAATCACCCTCACTCCCCAGAACCTTCCACGTAATCACCCTCACTCCCCAGAACCTTCCACGTAATCACCCTCACTCTCCAGAACCTTCCACGTAATCACCCTCACTCTCCAGAACCTTCCACGTAATCACCCTCACTCTCCAGAACCTTCCACGTAATCACCCTCACTCTCCAGAACCTTCCACGTAATCACACACCCCTTCCTCGCCACCTCTCCGTCTCAGATGGCTTGTCGGGACCACAGCCCATCTGCCCCTGGGGCCAACTGCCCTGATCTGGGGGTACCTCGGGCTCCTGGTTTGCCCTGGCAGCTGCGGTCACCCTACTGGCCCCAGGGTGGTCTCCCGTGACGTGGAAGGAAGCCCAGGTGGACTGGGCCCCTCGCCCTCCCGGGCCCACACCCGCAGCTGCACAGCTGAGTGAGCCAGCCCGTGTGGAGGGACGGCCCGATCTCAGCTGAACCTTCAAACCCACGGGTTCCTGCCCCAAACCGCCACCTAGAGACCAAATACACCCGCAGTGGGACACGCGTGTTCCTACACAGGCTCCGTGCTCCCACTGAGAGCTGCGGTACCCGCAAAGGGACAGCAGTGCCACGGTGCCGCACCGCTGCGTCCTCACGGGTCAGTGCTAGGCCTTCCCTGCTCCGGGGACAGTCCAGCCACCACACCTGATCAGCCTGCCGTCTTCCACGTAGTACTGCACTCGCAGGAAGGTCACGAAGGGCGCCCTGGGTCTCCCGCGGCCCTGTGGGGAGGTGCGAGAGGAGCCCCATGCCCGGCTCAGGTCAGCAGCCGGCCGTGGGCTCAGCTCAGCTTTCAAAGGAAACACTGCAGGCGTGGTGTCCGGGGTGTCCGGGAGCCCTGGCCGAGGCCCGTGGGCTGGCTTCCCTGGCGGCTGCACCGGGACCCCTGGGAAGGCCCCTCGTGCAGAACGGGACCCGCCCGGCCCGCCCAGCCTGCGCTCCCCGCACTCACCCTCTGCGGGCCTCTGCTCCAGTCCTTGGAGAAGTACTTGCTGAGCTTCCGCTCCAAGTCCATGAACGTGTACTCGTTGTCTGCAAAGGGAGCAGGGCCTGCCTCAGAGCCGGCCACGTCCCGTGCCGCCGCCCATCACACCTGCGCGGACGTGGGCAGAGATGCGGTCCGGCGGCTGCGGCTTCCGGGGCCGGGCCCGGACGTCGAGGGTCGGCTGCAGCGTCACCAGATGGCTCCCGACGTGGAGACCGACGGACACTGACCCCCGCGACTGGTCACCACTGTCGGGGAGCCATTCGACACAGCCGTCCCCACGGTCGCACCCTCAGCCGGGCCCCTCCCAGCTTCCCACACGTCGGAAACAGAACTGTCTGAGCACCTGGGGCCCAGGCCACCGTGTCAGAGGGCTGCACGCAGGGGTCTGTGCTGACCCCTGGCCCCCACCCCGCCACACTGTCTCGGACCCAGCTTTCCTGGGTGGGGGTGTGGACACCGAGGGTCACTCTGGAGGACACCCAGGCCCCGGGAGGAGGCCGTGCTTCTTTGCAGACCGTCTCTTCACGCCAGGTGGACGCGGGAACACGCTGTGTCCTTCGGGTCCCACAACTTTAACTAGTTGGTTAAAAAAGGTTATACGCCGTGTCCACGTCGAGTGAGGGGCGATTCCAACAGGCAGGGAAGGGCCGGAGAAGCAGGAGTGGACACGGAGGGGAAGGAGGAGCTGAGGGCAGGGGGGCCGCCCCGGCCCCGGCCTCCGAGACCTGACCCTGCTCAGGTTCTAACACTCTGATACTAACTTCTTACAAACGCAAACAGACGTGCGATAGGGTTCTGGTCTGGCCCGTGGAACCCCGCGCCGACGGCGCCCCCACGCCATGTGGGCGCAAACCCCACGGCGGACACTCGCCAACGTGAACCGCGTCTGGACTGGCGAGCCCACTTCTGACACTGTAACCTGAAGTCAGAGTTCCAGGGGCGAGAAAGTGTGTTCTGCACGGGACGCTCATCTCAGCTCTGACCCTGGGGAAGGTGGCCCTCGGCGTCCGGTGGGGGGAGGGGACGCCTGAGCCCGCGGGGGCAGGGGCCTCCTGCACGCAGGGCAGAGGTGGCCGCCGGACTGGGGCCAGTGGGCAGGACACAGCCAGGATTTGGGGAGACGGAGGCGGAGCAGACAGCTCCCAGGGAGAGCGTCCTTCAGACTCAGCCCTTGGTGAGGCTCCCTCGGGGGTAGGGGGGGCCTGAGGGCAGGGTCTGCGGGCCGAGCTGACTTACTTCTGACCACGCTGAGGCCGAAGAAGTGGGCGTCCTTGATGCTGGCTCTGTCGCACACCTGCTGGAACAGCTCGCGCCCGGTGGCCTGCACCTGCAGAAGGGGGGGGGGGGCTCGAGGTGCAGCCCAGCCTGGCCCCCAGAGGGCACGGTGCAGGGGGGTGGGACCCCGGAGCTGGGCTGGGAGGAAGAGGCCGGGCTCAGGTGGTCCCCCGGAGTCAGTGCTCAGGATCCTGGGTGACGGCCGTGCTGAGGACCAGATGCCCCACCCGCAGGGCAGAGCCTAGTCGGCCAGCCCGGGACTGACTCGGGGTGGCCTCTGGATGGGGGCAGGAGACGTGAAGCCCCCCAGGGCATCCCCGCTGGGCTGTCATCCTGACCCCACACCCACCAGGCCATCTTGAAAGCGGGGCTGGGGTGGGCACCCTGAAGGGGACCCAGAGGGGTCTCAGAAGCCCTGCCCTTGGGTCGGAGCTGCCCCCAACCTGACGCCCAGTTCCCACCACAGCTCTCCTGCCTCGGCCCCGCGGGGCTGGCTTCTCCTCCGGCCCCTCCGGCAGGGCTCAGGGCCCAGGCTGAGCCCCACCTGTCACCTCACCGCCCCCCCAGCCCCTGCAGCCCCCACCGGTGCTGTTTTCACAGAATCTGTATCCAGCCTAGTTTACATCATCCCGCCGACGTTTCATTACGACTGAGCACTGAACCGTCTCTTAGTATCAGACACCCCAGAAGGTCACATTCACAGGGGTCGGACTGTCTCACACTTGGCTGCTTCCGGTCAAGGCGGGAAGGGCCTCCCAGATGGGCACCACGTTGGTCCTCGGTCTGCGTCGCCCTTGCTGTTCATTTGTTGGACACGCAGGTCGTCCATCCCTCAGAGGATGCGTTCCCCCAGCTCTGTGCCGGCACACCCCCCTTTCCTCTGCGTGCCCGGGTCCCACGGCCCTGGTGTGCGTGTGCACACGGATGGCGGGGGGCCTCCCCTCGCGTGCGCTCAGAAAGCCACTGCCCGGGGACAGGGGTCTCTGCAGCTCGGGGGGCCCTGGTCCCAGTGCATCTCTACGGCCTCAAGTTGGACATCCTCCCTCTTCAGAGGTGACTTCCGTGAGACTGGTTTGTTACGACCCACCCCACGGGGACGGTGCGTTCGCAGCAGGGTCTTCACCGTCTGATGTGCAGGCTGGGGGCCCCCTAACTGCTCACATGAGGCCGCACACCCGGAAAGCGAGCTGCCTCGGTGGCCCAGCCGTGGACAGCTGAGACTCATGAGGTCACACACACGATGAACTTTACCCAGGAAACAGGTCAAAGCCTCGGCACCCCCACCCCACATTCTCTTCCACCCTCTCCAGGCCCAGGACACCCAGGGAACCCCTGGGGAACCTGCCCATCAGCCCGGCGTCTGAGGGCCAGGTGGGGACGCCCCGGCTTGACGAGAGTCTGCTGCTAATGTGTGTCCCCGAGTGGACAGGAGGCCCCGGGGACCTGCGCATCACCAGGAGCAGCCGCACGGCGTTTTGGACCATGGCCAGTTCTGGCCGACGCGTTTCATGAACCACACGTGTCCCCAAAATGAAACCCTCGGTGGGGCCAGCCGGGTTCCTGGGAGTGTCCCCGTCCTCCCCAGAAGCCAAACAGGGACCTTGGAATGAAAGGGAAGGGGACCGAGGGGACGTGGACAAACTCGACCCGAGGCCACGGCAGCTGAGCACCTGTGCTGAAGGTCAGAGCTCGGGTGTCTGGGGGGAGAAGCTGCACCCCTAACTCCCGCCCCCCTAACGGGTCATCTGGGAGAGCAGGTCTGTGGGTCTCCCCAGGCAGGAGGCACAGTGGCCTATAGACAGGCTGATGCTCCAGCCCACCAGCCTGGGACATGGCCACAGCCAGGCCAGATCACAGCAAGGTCCAGATGGGTGCGTCCCTTGGAACCAAATTATCCCAGGAAGATGCTGGACACAGGGGACGGGGGGAGCCCGGCCCCGGGACCCTGGACATGGAGGGCATTGAGTGAACCCAGCCCTGGGACCCTGGACATGGAGGGGACCGGGGGAGCTCAACCCCAGGACCCTGGACACGGAGGGCACTGAGTGAACCCAGCCCTGGGACCCTGGACACGGAGGGGACCAGGTGAGCCCAGCCCCGGGACACTGGACACAGAGGGGACTGGGTGAGCCCAGCCCCGGGACACTGGACATTGGTCACTGAGGGGACCAGGTGAGCTTCGTTTGGCCGCAGAGCAAGGGGTAGATATGGTAAGGTGGCCAGGGGGTCAAAAGGTGACATCTTGCCGGAGAGGGAAGGCAGCAAGCACCGTGGCCCACATGGCCCCCTGCTCCCCCGCACAGTCCCCCCGTCAGCCAAGGCCACCCCGTCACCCGTGCTCCCCTCAGCGCTCACCCCGATGACCAGCCGCAGCTGTTCCCGAGTGGGCAGCAGCACCAGGACATCTCTGCCCTCCACGGGCATCTCGCCGGTCATCTCGCCGGTCATCTCGCTGGTCATCTCGCTGGCCCTCGGGCTGCTCTCAGGACGGGGCAGCCTTCATGGCTCCTGCGGGAGGGAGCGGGTCAGGGGACGGCCAGGGTGGGGCCGAGCAGCCACCGTCTGCGTGTCACGGAGAGACGGGCCACGTGAGTCACCACGTGCCAGCCCCGCCCCTGTCAAGTCACAGCTAGGGCACAGAGCACCCCATACTCACGGGGCGCCTTGGGGACCTCCTGGCTGGGGAGGATCGAAGGAGCAGCAGGGCCGGGTGGCAGCCTGCCGGGGGCCAGGACAAGGTCCGGGCTGTGACGGGACAGCGCAGGTGATTGGAATGCAAATAAACAGCTCGGCCGGCCCCACCTCCCGGGCTGCAGCTGGGCGACTCCCCCACGGGCCACCTCCTCCTTCCCGGGCCAGCAGACAGGGCCACTCAGGAGTCCAGGACGCAGATGCCGGGACCAAGGACACTTCTGAGGTCCCCAGAGAAGCTGGCGGAGGGCAGTAGAGCCCCCCCCTCACCCCATTCAGCCTCCTATGTGTGTTCACTGAGCAAAATGAATCGAAGCCGTTGTCACACGGGTCCCCACACACAGGTCCCCCCGAGGGCCTGCGGAGTCCCTTCAGCAGCAGACACTGCTGTCGCTTCCTGTAGGGCCCCGGTCACTTCCCACCTGCCTGGCGCGGAGAGCCCAGATGCAGGCGCAGGCTGGGCACAGGGCATGATTCTGGGGTCACACAGCTGTGCTCCCGCTGCCCACGGCCGCCCTGTGGTCAGAGGGAGCGGCAACCTCATCTGTCTGTCCGCCTCAGCGCCTGCCCCAGCTGAGCTCAGGTTTGGGGCCCCCAGGCTGCCTGCGGACACACGACCTGAGGCCGAGGCTGGTCCTCTGCTCCTGGGTGAATGCAAAGCCATTCACTTCGGACACGCGTGTCCGTTCAGTCAACTTAACGCTTCGGGAAAAGGCCAAACAGCCCGAGGGCTGAGCCGGCTCCCCTGACGTTCCCAGCTCACCGTTCCCAGTCGCTCAGACCACTGGCTCGGGGGCCTGTGACCCACAGACGAAAGGTCACCCACACGCCTGCAAGGGTGACAGTAGCCACTCCCTGCCCGGCTGTCTGAGCACACGGCCAGGATTGAGGAGCAGCTGCCCTGCCGCGCACACGCCGGGACACACCGGACACTGAGGCCCAGCGCAGGCCCCTGGGCTGGGGGAGACACAGTGGACGGGACCCCCAAGGACCGAGCCGAGAACTGATGGTAGCTCCCTGCCGGCGGTTGATCCAAAGCCAGGAAGCACTTGGCCTGTCTCCTGCTCTGTCCAGGGGGTGATGGAGTCCTCGCCTGTTTGTGGGGGTGTCTGTGTTGTAGGTGACACCAAAGACCTCCGAACACCGCTCGCGAGGACAAAGGAGAGAGCCCTGTGTGCCCAGTGCTGAGGGCAGTCACGAGACTCCCAGCCCTCCCCACCTGTCTCGTGGCCCCACAATTCGGGGCCATTCAGGGCCAGTGAAGTGACCCCACTAGGTCACGGGCAGTGAGCTCACTTCCTGGAAGTCGGCAGAGGCTTCCGGTCACCGGGCCCCTCCGGCCAGCACCCCTTCCCACAGCCAAGCACACTGCCCTCTGGCTTGTCAAGGAGATGAGAGCTCCCCTCCTCTGAGGACACTGAGACGTGGCCAGGCCCCCGAATTCCTGAGCACCGATTGTCTTCCGAACCGGGCGGCTGCGCGTGTGACTTCGGGTCTGGGAGGAGCCAGGCCAGGCAGGTCCCTGAGCCTGTCCTGACCGGCCTCCTCCTCCGGGACAACTGTGCCTCAGCCATGACGTGGGCTCCTGGGAGAGGCTGGGGACCGCGTCTCGAACAGCCCAGGAGTCCAGGTTCCGAAGGCAGCACAGGAGACCACGCAGCGTGCAGGGAACACGTCAGAACCACCGCGCCACGGGGAGAAGCCACCCAACACACGCCGCACTTCGTACGAGCCTCGAAGCGTCCCGAAAAGGCCGGGCCCAGAGACAGGAGGTGGCCACACGTGGCAGGTGCCAGGGCCATGTGTCGGGGCCACAGGGACGTTCCACAAGCAGAGGGTGCCGGCCACACAGCTCATAAATTTATTAAAATGCATTCCGCCGTTGATTTAAGACAGATGCAGCTCATACCATGCAGGTCAGACCTCAGGAAAGCTGCTAAAATACAGAAGTTATAAAACAGTAGAAAAACTCAGTCATTCGATAGATGGCATGAAATGCAGCATTTGCCAGAGCAGTAGCCCTTCCTGGCAGGGGTGTGTGAGCACGAGTGTGTGCTATGAGTATATGTACGGGTGTGCATGTGTGTGTATATGCATGTGAGTGTGTGTACATGAGTGTGTGCATACATGCGAGTGTGATGTGTGCATGTATATGTGTGCACACGTGTGTGCACGCATGTGAGTGTGTGCACATGTTCGTGCTATGTGCATGCATATGAGTGTGAGCACGTGTGTGCGGTGTGTGCGTGCATGTGTGCATGCTGTGTGTGCATGCACGTGTAAGTGTGCGTGCTGTGTGTGCATGTATGTGTGTGCATGCATGCGTGTGGGTGACAGCCTCGATGACTGACGCTAGGCTGTGTCTGTCACTGTGTCCAGTCCTGCACATTTGCTCGCACACTGCCCCTTTCAGGTGCCTCACTGGCCCTTTACGGAGTTGGTTGTTAGAGTCACAAGGACCATGTCCGGAGTTATGCCTCTGAGTTTGGAGGCTGAGCAGCTGAGTTGGTGCCGCGAGCCCTGGAGCTATGGAGCGCTGTGCGGGCAGAGGGCTGCTGCTCCCACTGCTCAGCTGCACCCCAGATCCGGGCCTCCAGAGCAGAGGGAGGTGCTGGGCCCTCCTCAGCCTCCACCCGGTGCCTGCACCCTCCCTCACAGGGGTGTGGAGTGTGGCCCCCAGACTTGGGGAACCCAGAACCGGGGGTGCGTGGGCTGGAAGGAAGACGTGTCAGCGGTGGACAGGAGCCCGCAACTGCCCCTGCCGGACAGCAGGGCTCCCACGCTCTGGGGGCGGGGCGGGGTGCTGGGCCCCTCCTCCGCGAGCAGGGGGGGCATTCCCACCAGGGTAGTGACACTGAGGCTCAAGGGGCTGGGCCCTTCCTGGGGCCGCAGCTGTTCACGGTGGAGTGAAGTGGGGTGCACTGTGCCTGGGGACCCGCTCCAGCGGGGGGCACGGGGGTGCTGCTGCCTGAGCCCCACCCGTTGTCACAGTCACAGCTCCAGTAACTGGGGCAGCGCAGACCCCTGGTCACTCCGTGTCCGGCTCTCCGGGCGCCCGGGGACCGGCTTCCTTGTTGCTGGTCGGCGGGGGAGTCGGGGGAGTCGGGGGAGTCGCTGGTTAATTACAGCAGGTGGCCGGGCTCTGGGCTCCTCTCTCCCTCCCTCCCGGGACAGCAGATTCTTAGGATTCTCTCCCCGCGCCCCGGGACCGAGTCCGCTGCACAAACACCACCCCTGCCACCGCACGATTAACTTCGGATTGAAAGGTCCCGCCCAGAAGGAAGCACTTCGCATGGACAGGCCGCTGCAGGCGTGATGCATGTTTGCCATGGGCCGGCCGTGTGCATGGACAGACAGACCTCCTCCCCGCGCCTCAGCTGTCGGAGCGCCTCCCGTCCTCAGTCCGTTGGTAAGCAGTTTGAATCTGCCAGAGTCCTCACACGGGGGCCTGTGACTTGTCTAGGTCGGTGCACACTGACCACACGCACCTGTGCTGGGACCCGTCCCAGTGCCCACAGGGCCCGTAGCTGAGGACGAGGACACGCTCTGGAAAGCAAAACGGGTGTTGGCGAAAGGTTGACCCAGCTGTGGGGGCCACACGCTGGAGCCGCAGGTTAAAACCCAGTGGCCACCCGCAGCTGGGCATCTGGGAGCCCCTGGGGTGTGAGGGGGGCATCTGGGAGCCCCCGGGATCTGAGAGGAGCACCTGGGAGCCCCCGGGGTGTGAGGGGGGCACCTGGGAGCCCCCAGGATGTGAGGGGGGCACCTGGGAGCCCCGGGATGTGAGGGGGGCACCTGGGAGCCCCGGGATGTGAGGGGGGCACCTGGGAGCCACGGGATATGAGGGGGGCACCTGGGAGCCCCGGGATGTGAGGGGAGTGCAATGGTCGCCTGGGGGGAGTGTGTCGTACCCCCGGGGTGGCCGAGCCCAGAGGTGTCACATTGCTGTCTCCATCCAGGGACAGGCCTCAGGAATGAGGCTGAGACTGGGTCTCTATTGGGGAGAGGCAGCAGCGTGGCCCCTCCCTGGGACACTGAAGAGGAAGGAGGGGGCGGGGCCGCCACCCCGGGAGTTGGGATGGGATGTTTTATCATCACCAGGGTTACAATCGCTATGGCGACAGGACAAGCACATGGCTTTCAGCACATTTTATTGTTGCTTTTACGTTCTCTACACATAGGCAGACGCCACCGCCCCGGGCCCCCCAGAGGCCCCGCAGGCAGAGCGAGACCCCACTACAGCCGTGGCCACAGCAAGGCTGTTTCAGACAGAAGTGCGCTGGGTCCCGTCTGACAGGGGCTCGGCCACTGCGTGAGGTGGGGACCTGGCACAGACGGACCACAGAGCGAGGAGCGGCCGGGAGCCCAGGCGAGGGTCCCTGCACCCCCAGGCGGCCCTGGGCCCCACTGGGAAGCAAAGCAGCCCCTCACCAGGCCCCTCCTTTCTCTTCCACTCGGCCAGTCCAGGTGGTGTCAGATCCCAAGGACTCACCTTCAAAACACGCCAGCCCGAGTCTGCCCACGTGCCCTCCACCTGGTCCCCTCCTGTCCAGCCCGCACACTGCCGCAGGCGCCCCGCGTCCACCCCGACCCCTCAGCCCCCACCAGCCTGCTAAACGGCGGGCAGATCCCCTCACTCCTGCTCCAGGTCTGCACTGGCTCCCCCCCCCCCCCCAGAGAAGCCACAGGCAGCCCTGAAACCCAGCCCTGCACCTCCGCCCTGTGGGCTGGCTGCTGTCGGGCTTCCAGCCCCCGGACCTTTGCACGTGCTGCTGGGCATGGAGCCTCCCTCCGGCACGTCCACCCGGCTTGCCCCTTGCTGCTTGCGGAGTCGGGCCCCCGACCCCGGTCTCACTGCCTGTCTCTCCCCTGCTGCACCCCGCGGCGCACGGCAGGTCTGGGCCCACTGACTGTGCCCGGCCTCGGTGCGCTGGGTTCGGAACGTCATCATGTGCCCGGAGTCCTGGGCAGCGTGATTCTCAGCCCTGAGGTGGGCTAGTACGTCCATTTTACAGATTTGCACACTGAGGCTCGGAGCTGGCCCTGGAACCCGGTGTCCAGCTTCCAGCCAGTGCTTTTCTCCCAAGTGCACGTGCATTTGTTGGAACCGGGTCCGCATGACGCCCTCGCCTGCCTGTCCGGGGCCAGGTCCCTGCAGGCCCGCCGGGGCCTCAGCTGTGCCGGCGTCTGCGCTCCCGCTCCGTGCCCTCTGCCTCGGGCTCCGTGGGAAAAGGGTCCTGCGAACCCCGAGGGGCTACTGCCTTGGCCGTGCTGCTCACTCCTCAGGGGCTCAGTGCGGAGGCAGGGCGCCCCGACTTCTCTTCCTGGTGGTGGACACCACCTCTCGGTGATGAGAATGCTGCTGCGCAGGCAGGTGCCCTCGGAGCTGTGAGGCCGGGAGAGCAGCCTGCCGGACCTTCCCGACCCTCGGGGGCCAGGCTGCAGCCCTCACCTGACCCTGCTCCCTGCACCCGGGAACTTGGCTCGGCCTGCCCCCCGAAACGTGCTTCCTCCTCCTCCTGCCCACGGCCTCCGCTGTCCGGGAGGGCGCCCTGGGAGCCCAGCCCCCATGCGTCCCCCCCTGCTCTGCCTCCAGGGCCTCTCAGCGCCTCGTGTCCTCATTCGGGGGAGAAGGGAGCAGGGCCCACATCTCGCCTCTTTAGCGGCTGGTCCCCCAGAGCGGTGTCCCCTACACTGCAGGTGTACGTCACCTGGAGGTCACACGGTGGTACAGAAACATGGGCCAGCGAGGGGCAGAAACTGCGTGTGCCGCTGCTGACCAGCGACCCGGGGCCGTAACTGCAGGACCAGTGCCGCCGCGGGGCTCCCGGACCCAGCAGGCTCCCGCAGGACGGAAGTGCTGCGGGGTCACGCCCATCGGCAGTGCACAGCTGACCACCAGCCCAAGGCTCAGACTGTCCATCAGGCCCCACCGATGGCCCGGCCCTGTCCTCACTCTGGAGCAGGTGCGCCTGCAGCGGGGGTCCCAGCAGCTGCCCCCACCGCGGCCTCCCCTGCAGGCCATCACCGGCCACGCCGTCCTGCCTCTGCACCCGGCTGGTGCCCGCCGCCCAGGCTGCCGCTGGCCCTTCTCAGTGTGGCCAGCCTTTCACTCTCGCCTCAGCTCCAATGCGTCTGCGGCTCTCTCTCCAGCGATGCAGGCTCATCACCGCGGTTCTGCCTCCTCCGCCCTCGATGGACCGATGCGGGCTGATCACCGCGGTTCTGTCTCCTCCGCCCTCGATGGACCGAGGTGACCTCTCCACTCTCCTGCTGGCTACCTGCCTTGTTCACTGGTGGAAACGCCCCCCAGCCAACTTGTCCATCCAGCTCCCGTGTGCCCCAGGAAAGGCCCCCTGAGTGGATGGGGACCTGGCCCAGTTAGAGGCCACCACTAGGGTCCGCAGCAGCTCTCCAGTGAGGCAGACCTGGACAGAGGAGATGGACGTGGCAGCCATGACTTGTACAGATGACCAGAGTCCAGCCAGGGAATATGGTTCCGACGACCCACAGCTGTCAGAACCCAGGTCCTCGTCACCGCACGAGCTCCCTTCCTTCAGACTCGCCATGGTCACCACATTGCCCTGCAGGGGGCCAGCACGTTTGGTCACTGTCAGTCACGGCCCACTCCATACAGTGATGTCCCTGTGGCGCAGAGAAGGGTCCTTCCAAGTGTATTCATTTGTTTAACTTTACAAGGTGACTCAGATGTCTTGAACCAACCCCAACATGTTTACTTGCTCAAGGTCCTAGTGGTGTCCTAGAAACATAAACCAAGAGAAACTCAATTTTGTTATCGAAACTCGAGCGAGGGTCTTTGATATTTGCAGCACGAACCTCACGGGATGTGAGACCCGACGTCTGTGGGACGCTCGGAAGACTGTCAACTGTGCGTTTGCTCAGAGTGAACCAAGGTGAGCTCGACCTTCGTGAGGACAGCCACCTGGAGAGTGCTCTCCGCCACGGTGCAGACCTTCTGCTTCTGCGCCGAGGAAGCTGGGTTCCGGGGCAGGTGGGCTCCGAGGGCTGAACCCCTTTCGTGAGGGTGCGGAACAGAAACGAGCCTTCCTGTTTCACGGAGCCACGTCGTCTGCCTCCGTGTCGTGGCTTCAAACAGCGGCGCCCAGTGCTTGGTGTTCAGTGTGGGACACTCTTAAGAGATGTCAGCATTCGACAGGTGACCTGTGTCCCCACTGGCCACTCACGAGCAGATGACCTTGGGCAAGTTACCGTCTCCGGGTCCTAGGTCAGCAGGGGCCCCCAAAGCTCCAGGCCGGACGTGTCTGGGTGCAGCCCTCCGCGGGCAGGGGCTGCCAGGCCCTCCGCAGCCGTCCGCTCCCGCGGCTCCTGAGAGCTCAGGGACGCGTGTCCAGTAAAGGCTGTGGGGACTGGCTTTTCCAGACTTGACGCGATGAACGTACCAACCGGGGTGAAGCTGTACCGAAGTGGGTGCTGGGTCAGAGCAGCCAGAGTGTGTGCCCTTCAGCCAGCAGGAGACAAAGGTTCATGCACACGGCAGGGCCCTGGGCACCTGGCAGCCCTCACTGCTGATGCCCGGAAGGGGCCCCTCCTGTGGTGGCAGCAATGTCTCCCGCCCGGACTGTGGGGCCACCTGTTACCTGCTCCCTGGCTCAGTGAAGGGAAACTGGGATCTGGGCTTCCTAGAACCCAAAAGCACAGAACCGGGAAAGGTCGGGGTGGGGGTCAGACTGGCCCCAGTGGGACCCATTTCTACCTCTTTGAGCTCAAACAAAGCAAGTGGTCCCCACCCACCCCACACTCCTGCTCGGACACCAGGGCCCTGGTCTCCCTCCTGCGGCTGAGCAGGTGGGCGCCACACTCAGCCAGCCGGATGCTGGCGCTGCACCCGGAGCCCCCCAGCGGCCGGAGCCCTGCGGGAGCCTCTGCCTTCCCAGCCCTTCGGGGAGACGGCTGACCCCGCTGTGGTTCGTGGCAAAGACTCAAGAACGACCTAAAATGTAGACAAGCTTCAGACCCACAGTTCCAGGCTCACGTTACACACACACACACACACACACACACGCGCGTGCGCACACGCCATCCATGACATTGCACTAGTTCAGGTGACATCGAAGTCGATTGTGGGGTAGAGGTAGCAGGGTGGGGACCAGCTACCTGACCCCCAGGCCTGGTCCTGCCCAGGTGCAGCTCTGGCACAGGTCCTGGGATGCACGACGCCCGTCTCAGGCCCAGCCTCCTCTTTCTAGAAGCTCCTGCCGGGCGAGGGGCAGCAGACTCTCAGGAAGAAGGGACCTAGCCTCCGGGGCAGGCAGCAGGGAGGCCCCGAGGCCGGAGGGGGGAGAAGAGAGGCCCAAGGGGGCAGGAGGAGCAGCTCCTCTAGGGACGGTGTATCTGCCTAACGAGGGGCCCGGCAAGCCCTCGGGAGTGGTGCAGACAGGGAGGGTCAAAGGTCACAGGCCAGGTGGAAAAGGGCTGTGGGCTGACCTGGGGGGGGTGCTCCTGGGAAGAAGGGTGCAGCCCGTGAGCTGTCCCAAGTTTAGGGACCTCAGCCGGGTCCCACAAAGGCCGTGGTCACCATCACAGTGACCCCCCAGGGCTCCCAGAAGGAGCTGTCGGCAGGGCAGAGAGAGGCCGGGACCACTGTTTGCGGGTCCTGCGAGCCGTACAGGGCTGCGGCCCCCAGAGCGCTTCCCCCCGGGCCCGCGGACATCTGCTCTCACGGTGACAGTCACTGTCCACCGGCTCACAGGTGCCTCCTGTCTCAGACGGCCCGCTCGCACCAGGCTGCCTCCGGCCAGCACGGGCTGGTGCAGGTTCTTCTGGGCGCTGAGCTGTGAAGCCAGGGAGGGGAGTGGGGAGCGGGGAGGGGCCCACCTTGCTCCCCTCGCCCTGCCTCCGCTGCTTCCCAGGGTCCTGTCACCCCTTCACCAGGATGGGAGAAGCGCTGAGCTCTGGGGCCAGGCCTGTGGTCCTGCCCTGAGCCCCTCCAACCCCAGCTGTTTGAGAGCAGCATGTGAGCCTGCCCAGCACAGTGCACCGGGCTGCGCCTTAGGATGAGACCGCAAACCACATTAAGGAAGCCATTCGGGGCGGGAAACCACCATTCCGAGAACACTGGGCTTCAAAACCAACGTGACACCTTGTGACGATAAAGAAAGAGATCTGCTCACCTCTAACAAAGAGGGCGTTTGTGTAACAGCAGACAGAATCTGCATTGTAACCCCCCCCCCCCAGGGCTTCCGCCCGATGACTCATTGTGGGGGTGGGGGGTTGGTAGATGGACAACTTGTAACCTTGTGATATGCATTCTCGCGACCTGGCCAGCCTAGGATCAAAGTATGTGTGTGTGCAGATACGGAGCGCCACCCTGTCTGAACTGTGTGCTGTGTACATGTGCGTAGATAAGGTTTGCATGACAATGGCTGGACCACGGCCTCGAGGGGACACATGGGTCATAGGACTCAGGAATGTCTGGGTTTGTTATTTTTTAGCTTCCAAGTCTCTTTCTGTCGTAAAAAGCGAGAGACAAGCTGGGCTGTATGGTTTGCAGAGACACCATCTCAAGGAAATAATTTACATAAATCCACTTGTAACCCGGGAGAACCAATCTGCAAACAAATGGGCTGAGTCCAGAGGTCTGAAGCACTGGCTCCCTTGCAAAGCTCCCTCTCACTCCAATCAGCGTGTGCTTGTGGTTCATTGCTTTGCTCCGATCCCGGGGCTGAGACGGCAACTCAGGCCCCACCCATTCGCAGGAAAACACCCCCAGACCTCTCCACGACCTCCAGTGAGGGTTAAACAGACACGTGTGAAAATGTGCTGGAACGCTGCATGCATTTCCCAGCCTGTGTCCTTCGAGCTGACCCAGCGGTGGGAGCAACATGACTGTGCCCGGGGCTGCTGCTCTGAGCTCCACAGACCAGGGGCAAGTGTTCTGGGCACTGTGGCTCCAGACCCTCTCCAGGGCCCTATTGGGGGCGGAGCACACAGCTGAGGACATGACACCACAGACAGTCGGTGCTAAAGTGGGGAGGCCCTGCTCTGACCTAGCAGGCAGGTGGGCCACCCAGGTCTCTGGGGGCCTTGGATCTCCTGATGTTCAAGTTCAGTTCCCTCTTTCATGGCAGAGTCAGAGCAGCTGCCAGACCAGAATCCGGGCGGGTTGGGCTTCTCTGAAAAGTCTCTCTTCATCCGGCACTGACAGGCCTCGGAGCCCAGACAGAGGACCTTCCGACCCAAAGCCCGGCCTCTGGGGTCCCAGACTGTGGACCTCACACCTGCCCAGCAGCCTCCCAGCCTACGTCCTACAAGACGCCCACCTGGAGCCCAAGAGGCCTGTACTTTGCTTAGCCAAGCCCGGCCCTGCAGGCAGCTGGGGCCTCCGGTACTCTCCCTGACCCTGGCCTCCAGCAAACCCCTGGAAGTCCAAGAGGAAGGAACTGAACCAGCAGGGAGGGGGAGGGGGTGTGCCTGCTTTTGTCCCCGCGCAGCTGGAGGGCACACACCTGCCCCTCAGGTGAGGAGAGCCACAGGGCTGGGCTCCCTTCTGCCTGGCTCCTTGGCCTAGACAGACGGGGTCTGTGCCTCTTTCCCCTCTGGATCTGGAGGGGGGTGTGGGGCCAGTTCACATGTTGTCTCTTGCTGCCTTATTGTCCAGGTTCCGCAGAAAGGGGTCAGGTGTGTCTCTAGGGCTCCCAGCCCAAAGCTCCCGGACCTCGGAGCGCTGGACAGGCCCAGCTCCCAGCGCTGGTGCGGCAGGTGGAAACAGGCACGCCCTCCCCCACCCAAACAGCACCCTCCCACCCACCGGGCAGGGACCCCCTGCGCTGGAGCTGCAGCCTTGCTTTCCGAAAGGAAGAAAGGGGTTTCACCCGCCTCGCAAGCGAAGAAAAGACCCCAGACTTGGTGACTGAATGCTAAGGTCGTTCTGTTACCTTATGTCAACATTCCCCACAAACAGCCCCCACACAAACCACCCCAATAGTGGCGGGGGTCCAGTCGTCCTGGGAATTGCCACCCTGCAGGGGGCAGCCCCTCCCCCATGCTCAAAGCTTTCGCGGGAGCAACCAGCTGGAACAGGGCAGGAAACAGGAAGCCTCCCGGGACATGCGAACCCGGAGAGAAGACCCTGCTCCAGGCTCCCAGGTCTGTCTCCGGGACCAGAACCCCAAATGTCAGGCCAGCTCTGGATGGAGGGGCGTGCGGCGGGGCAGGCGGCGGGGCGGACCGCCGGGAGGGAGGGGCCGGGACAGGGGCGCACGGGAGCGGGGAGCCGGCAGGTTCTCCCAGGAGGGCTGGCGGGGGCTCCGCGGCGGGTCCTGAACCCTCTGTTCGGGACCTGCGGGCGCAAACCCAGAAAAGAGACGCGCCTCGGGGACAGCGCGTCCCCCCAGCGCCCGCGTCCCCGGCCCCCGGATGTGCGAGGGGCGCAGGTACCGACGCGCTTACCTGCGGGGTCCCCGCTGGGGTCCGGGTCGGGCTCACTGTTCCGGGTCCGGGTCGCGGTTTGGGGGCGGGTCTGGATCCGGATCGGGGTCGGGGTCGGGCTCTGGGTCCGGGTCCGGGTCAGGATCAGGGTCGGGGTCGGGGTCGGGCTCTGGGTCCGGGTCCGGGTCCGGATCCGGGTCGGGGTCGGGGTCAGGGTCCAGGTTCGGGTCCTGGTCCGGGTCCGGATCCGGGTCGGGGTCGGGGTCAGGGTCCAGGTTCGGGTCCTGGTCCGGGGGCGACGGGGTGAACGCGACCCCAGCAGTTTCGGTCTGGGGGAACCCTGCGGGGCCGCAGCTGTTGGGGGCGCTCCCGGGGCGGGGGTGGGGTGGGAGGCGCCCGGGCTCGGGATTGGCCGACGCGCCCGCCCCGCCCCCGCCCCGCCCCGCCCCTCGGACTGGCCAGGCGGCGCGGCCCACGCGGCTGGCAGCGTC
The DNA here is from genome assembly GCF_014108415.1 of Molossus molossus. NCBI lineage: Eukaryota > Metazoa > Chordata > Mammalia > Chiroptera > Molossidae > Molossus > Molossus molossus. The sequence goes on from NW_023425402.1 coordinate 111,686,174, forward strand.
CTGCAGGCCCCAGGTCGCCCGTCGGGGGTCGCACTGCCCCAGGGTCTCCTGTCCGCGGGTCGCGCCGTCCAGTTGTCGCCCCAGCCTTGGAGGTGCTCCAGGGCCGAGCCTCCCGCAGACGCGCTCTGGGCCCGACCCCGAAGCCGATCGTGGCCTGTGGGCGGGAGTGAGCGAACCCCACGGGCTGGGCTCTGAGTTTCTCCCCGACGACCTCACCCCTGACTCGTCCACCCGCCCCCCGCAGCCCACTGGCCTTGGAGGCGCTGGGTGCGCAGAGGTGGAGGGGTGAGCCGATGTCCTGCCAGCAGGGCTCTGGCCAGAGGACTGGGTGAGCCGCCGGTGTGCCTGGTGCGCTGATGGGCGCAGGCTCAAGTCCTGTGCGACCCGAGCTTCTGCAACCTAGAGGGTCCGAGGAGGGGCTGGGATGTGTCAGGAAGACAGGAGTGGATCCAGGGCCTTGGGAGCGGCTGGGAGGGGGTCCTTCTGAATCTCAAACATTTGTGGGGTCAGCACCTCCTGGGGAGATGTGATGAACTTGTGGAGAAACCTTTAGGGGTGAGGGAGAAATGTGGTGGGGATGGTGCAGACCTCAGGCCCACAGCAGCTGAGAGCCGCCCACTGCGTGTCTCATTGCTCGCCCACCTTCAACCTGCGCAGCCCCAGCGCCCCTGCACTGATGGTCCTGGGCTCCAGCACTGCTCAGTGAGGTTGTCACACTGTCCTTTTTAAAATGTTGGCTTCTGCCCACGTGCCTGCCCACGTGCCTGCCCATTCTCAGCTGTTTTTCTTCCTAGCCTGTGTCATCTAGTATCCTCACCCGAGGACATTTTTCCATTTTTTGTTCAGGTAGAGTGGGAGGGAGAGAGAGGAACAGAGAGAGAGAGAGAAACATCAATGTGAAAGGGACACATCGAGTGGCTGCCACCTGCACAACCGACCAGGGCCGGGGACAAACTGCAGCCAAGGTATGCACCCTTAGCGGGAACCGAACCCGGGTCTCTCAGGCCCGCAGGCCACTGTGTCATCTAGTATATGACCTTGTTTACTCTTTAGCCCCAACTAGAGTGTAAGCCCGTCCTGACACATGCTTTCTCTGTTGTGTTTACTGCTGGTGGCACCGCAGCTGTTGGCCAGTGAATCTATTCCTAGGTCAGCGCCACGCTCTCCCAGCGCCACGCTCTCCCAGCGCCACGCTCTTCCACAGCCACACTCTTCCACAGCCACACTCTCCCAGCGCCACGCTCTCCCACAGCCACGCTCTCCCAGCACCACGCTCTCCCACCGCCACGCTCACCCAGCGCCACGCTCTCCCACGCCACGCTCTCCCAGCGCCACGCTCTCCCACCGCCACGCTCTCCCAGCGCCACGCTCTCCCAGTGCCATGCTCTTCCAGCGCCACGCTCTCCCAGTGCCACGCTCTCCAGGTGCCACATTCTCCCAGCACCACACTCTCCTGGCGCCACGCAGTCATATCTCCCTCTAGATGCTCCGTGCTCAGTTCAAACCTCAACACATCACAGACACTTGCAGTGCCATTTTTTCTGCCTCCCCTCCATTCAGCCAAGAGAGCCTCCTGGGGGGTACAAGCTATTTTTAAAGAATGACAACCATCTACTGAATATTCGCTATTATATTGAAGTCAGCAAGGCAGGAGGCAACATTCCATTGTACAGAGGAGGACACTGAGGGTCAGGGAGGATCACAACCCTGTCAGGGCAGGGCTACCAAAGCCCGAGCGCGTCCAGCACAGCCACCGTCTGCACACACTGCTCAGCGTTCTGCTCCGCGCTCGTCACCAGTGTCGCCAGGCGCAGCAGAGCCTGCAGAATACTTGAGTTTGTCACCAGGCCACGAGTTATGCCCCTCAAACAGTCCACCCATTGCCTCATGTGATCAGTTCAAAGTAAGAGTCAATAGGGGAATTATGCACAGCCCGACGAGGGGGAGGGGCTCCCCAACCTGGCTCTGTTACTTACTTGTCTGTGATCTCAGGTTCCTTAACCTCTGTCTGCCTTAGTTTCTCTACCTGTCAACCAGGGTTCATATTTCTCATAGGGGTGTCTGAGGGCTCGTGGAGTCACGATTTGTATAACATTCAGAAAGTGCCTGGCGCACAGGGCCACGAGAGATTAGCCCTCCCGCTCCTCTGTGCAAGGAGACAACCTGCAGGGCAGACTGACCGAGCGCGAGGGACGGGGCTGCGCCCACAGAACGGAGCCCCGTGGGTCGCGACCCCTGCTCCTTCATCACCCCGTTCACTCCAGCTCCGACAGAGAAGTGACCCATTTAAATGAAGACAGCCAGGCCACCCGTGAGCTTGCTCGGGGACGACAAAACAGACAGGAAGGCCTGGGTGCTGGGGACGGGACGTCAGGGCCCAGCAGGTTCCAGCCATCTCAAGAAGGGCTTGGGGTCCCAGGCGTCGTCATGCCGGACGGTGTGTGTTGTCCGGTCCTGGGGGTTTTAGTTGTGTGTTTGTTTACCAGCTGCTGGGAAAGCCGTGCCAACTCCCCGTTTTCCGAGCCCCCCAGTTGGGCACCCCCAGCTGGTGCTCTGAGCCTGCCTCGTCACAGGCCACCGCGACTTCCAGGCGGCCTCGGCCTGGTCACTGCCTCTGCCCGTCCCCAGCAGAGATGGCCTTCCTCACGCCCCGCAGGTCTTTGGAGCTGTCTGGGGGGCTTCCCCCGGGTACCCTCCCAGCTCTCGCTCCTGAAGCATCCCCCCGGGTGTGGTGTTCGCGTGGGTTCTGTTTGAAAGGCGGTGTCTGTCCCAAGCACTGACGTCGTCTGCGTGGACAGACAGAGCGACACACAGAGCGACAATTCATTGGCACAGTTAGACGGTCATTGAAAACTTCGTGTGTGATGTGCTCTGTGTTACAGTAACGGGGCACGTGAGCCGATGTGGTCTGACGTGTGAATGCAGCTTCGGCCTCCGGGGCCACAGAAGGGCTGTCAGGAGCCAGCCTGGCCCCAGGCCACCATCCTGGACATGCAGGTCTTTGTCTCAGTATCTTCTGTGACAAGTGTCCGGCACGGGGTGACATCTCATGAGGCGTCTCTATGAAAGCACAGCACGAGGTCCTTAACCTCTTCAGCTGGGACGTCGATGGTTCGCCTGTTTCTAGGCTCAAAGCAGGAGTCGGCAGCAGGAGCCAGGAGCTGGGTGCCGGTGTCCCCAAGGCCGGTCGAGCTCTGGGCAGTGTCTTCTAGGGACGGACCTGGCCTCTGGCCCAGCTGAGGCGGGAGAGGAGCCGAGGCGGTGTCCTTGCAGCCGATGCTGGGCTGGCCGTGGCTGCCTCTCGGCAGGGTGCGCCACCCACCCCCCCACACCCCCGCCGGAGCACAGGTGCCGCTTCTGGCTCCGAAACAATGTGACCCTATCGCCGCCATCGGACACCGCAAGTGCTCGCGGTCGGGTGGGAAGACTTCAGAGTGAAATTTAAGCGCTGCCTTGGGGAGCCGCAGCCAAGCCTCTCAGCGTCGAGTGGGGGGCGGCGGGGGGAAGGATGGGGAGCCCTGTTATTGTCTTCTCACTAACAAGGAGTAGCGTTACGTCTGAAGTTTCACTGGACTCAGAAGACACGCCAGGTGGAACCCACCGGCATCCGCCCACCTAGGGTTTAGAGGTCACGGTGCGGCCTCCCGGGAACTAGGGAGCCAACGCCCCCACGGACACGGTCAGCACAGCCGGTCGGGGGCGCCGCGCCGTCCTGCCTGCTGCAGTGTGCTGACCGCGTCCGAACGTCTTGTGATCGGTCGGGCGGACTCGGCTCATGCTGACGGGTCACACTGTCCTCTGAGAGCAGTGGCCGCCGGGCCCCTCTTTAGAGAAATGCCCTTCGACCTTTAACTTCTGGTCACCACCAGCCTGTCCGTGTTGCCCCTCTCACCCCTCACTCTCCTTTTGCTGATCCGTGTGGGAGTCCGCATTGGGCCGTCGGTAAAAGTGAGTGTGAGTGACCCTGCACCTGGACTTTGAGGCTTTCGTAACAATTATCCAGAGACCTTTGTGCCCATCTCTAAGTTCACGGCCGCGCCCCGGAGAGCCCTCTGCTCCAACAGTGGCTGTCAGAGAAGACGTGGTCCCACAGGGTAGGACGGGGTGCGCGTTGTCACCGCCAGCAGGGAGGGAGAGAGAGCAGCTCCGGGTGATCACGGCTCCTCTCACTCGACTCCCCTGTCAGCCAGGGTTCATGGATTCCACCCTCGGCTGCCTGCCCGGCACTCAGCTGCCCTGGCCTCCGGAGGGGGCGCACCCTGACCCGGAGCGTCCGTGTGCCTGCAGGAAGGTTGGGGACAGGTGATGGACCAAGCGTGTTCGAGATGATCCCAGCGAGCACACAAACCGTGATCTGTGAGGGAGGCAGCTGGCGGCACCTGTGGGTTTGCTGCGGAAAACGGGACTCACCCTGGTCCGTAAGCAGATTCTCCGCCTGGGCTCATCCGCACCCAAGTCCCAGACGCCCCGTTAGAACCTCGGCGCTGGGCCCGCTTCCTCACTGCAGGACACGCTGAAGCCAGCAGTGAGGAAAGACATTAGACGTTGTGTCTCAGCCAAACACGACACATTTTTATAACAAAACATATACCTAATGACCCAGAGTTTCTCGTTACTGTGAAAAAAATTACAATGTTCTATTATTTCATGTTCAGTGAGTGTACACTTTACACAGGATGAGTTTACTGTTACAGGGGTTGAGGAATAAATCGTATACTGATATAAGCAGGGTTTGCTTAAGGAAGGGTTTTGCCTTCTTAAAAATCACCTAGAGCGATGGGCTCCGCCCTGCCCTGAAATGAACAACGTGATCATCTGAATTAGAATTGTTAAAATGGATTGGCCAGGAATTTAGATTAATCATGCTAACGCCAGCTGAGCAGATGAAGGAGGTGTTATCAGTCTGAGACACAAGCAGAACCAGAACAAAAACAGGCAGCGATGCTGGGTCTGGAAACCGAGCGGCTGAAATGAGAACCCACCTCGAGGCGGACGCCGCCCAGCGGGAGCCTGTGGCACGGGGTCCAGGGTCGCAGGCTCAGCAGGGTCTCGGGGAGACCCAGTCCCAGGACCCAGCCTCAAATCCAGGTCCTCACCTGTGCTGCTGACCCACAGACGGCGGGTGGGAGGTTCCCGCGTCCCCTCCTAGAGTGTGGGTCCCAGGACGCAGGAAACCAGTTAGACTGGTTCAGCCACGTAGACTTGGGAACCTCTCTGGGTTACTGGGTGTTAGAAAGGGCACAGCTCCGGAGGTGAGGGAGGGATTCTGGGGTGAGTGGGAAGGGCTTGGAGCCCCTGTGTCCTCTCCAGGGTCACCTCTCTCCCCGCGACTCCGAGTGCTCGCCAACCCGCAAGCTCTCCGAACCCGGCCCTTTTGTATTTTTGTTGTTTTTTTTGGTACATGCCCTTAGCGGGAACCGATCCCGGGATCGGGGACCAGGGACTCTCTGGTCCTCAGGCCGATGCTCCAACAGCTGAGCCAAACCGGCCAGGGCCTTTTTGGGTTTTGAAGGAGGCTTCATATAAGGGCGCGGTGGGTTCGATCGCTGTTGGTGACTGAACGTAACCTCCACCCTCTCCCCTCCTGGAGGTCAGGGGTGGGTGGAAGGCCCCCCTTCAATCACCTGGCTGTTTCCCTGGGCAACCAGACCAGCCTCAGACACTTTGCAGAGTCACCATTCCCGTCACAAGGACCACCCTGGGGTCACTCTTGGCAGTCAGGGAAGTCCAGGGGTCTTAGGAGCTCGAACAGGACGAGGACCAAATACAGTAGTTATCACTGCCAACATGGTAAGACAGCCAAACTGGTAAGAACTTTCATGAGTTTATTTGAGCCAAACTGACGATACTTGCAGGGAAGCAAAATCTCATGGATTGAGGAAATGTACCAGAGAAGGAACAAGGGGGTTCCCGGAATTCACTGGTGATGACAGATTGGGGGTGGGGTGGAGGAAGCAAAGCGGGGAGACCTCTGGGATTGGACAAGAGTTCAGTGGGGAGACAAACACTTCTTTCACGTTGGTGGGTACGGGGTGTTAATCATTAACGGTTACAGCACGTGGAGACGGTTTGTGGGGAATAAAATAACAACAAGGGGTTCTGTGGTCTGTTCTGGGGGAGGTGGTGCCCTGAGGGGTCTGCAGAAGGAGATCACTCTACATTCCAGACGAATGTCACCTTGTCAGTCGCAAAAAGACAGTTAGACAGGCTCCCGTGAAGGCAAAGACTGACCTTTGTCGGGGAGACGCTGGCCTAGGGCAGGAACTCACTTTAGGGGGAACATTTTCATTTCAGGTCCCTGAGTTTGTGAGGCCGGCACACAGGCCTCCCCAGAGCTGGTCAGATTCAGTATGTGGCCCCTTTTTTGTCCATATGACAGATCACAAACATGTTATTGCCATGATTAGCTAGTTATTCATATTAATAATGGAAAAGGCGCAAAGGGGAGGCCCGATATTCCAAGATCTGGCAGCTTCACCAGGAAGCTACAGCTTCATGCTTCCGGGAACCACCGCCCACGCCCTGCAGATCACTGGGGGAAGGGACCCAACACAGGGGGCGATGGGCATCGGTCTAGCCTGGGGAGCGGTGGATTGGCTGGAGGGCTGAGTCGCCGCGAGCACGCAGACTCGGGAGGTGACATCCTCAGACCGAGCGCTTGCTCCCGCTCCCGCTGCGAGCTCGCCTGTGTCCCCTCCGTACCACGGGGCCGTCAGCAGCCGCGCGGACCCCACGCACTCCCGATGCTGGACGGAGCTGGACTTTGATGTGGAACAGAGTCTGGGCCCTGGCTTCCTCCTGGCCCCGCTGAAGACAAGATCGGATTTCTCCCCTGGCGGCACAGACAGAGACGGGACCTTTATTTTACGTCAGTAAAGCTCCTCACGAAACCCCATCCTCCCGTGGGGGCCTCAGGAAGTTCTTTCCTTCGTGGTACCCCAAGAACTCCACTCCCACTGATAACAGAAGCGCAGGTGGATGTGTACAGGATGGACCGACAACGTGGAGAATCAGAGGGAGTCTGCAAGAAGGAGTAAAGAAAGGAAACGTGCAAAACCGTTAGAGAGACAGCAAGGGTGGAATCCGTGCGAGTCCAGCTGTTTATCAGTGCAGGTTACAGGAACCCCCAAGGCCAGACAGAGGGGCTGAAGCAAGCCTCGTTCCGGGCGGGGTGAGCGGGGCAGGGCCCGGAGGGCCTTCCACGCTCAGGGGAGCTCCCAGGATGCAAGGCTCCTGGGGTCCCTTGGCGTATAGGAGATGCCTGTGGGGAGGAGAGGGGCAGGGAAGGCACAGGTGTGCTCCCCAGACGGAGAGCTGCTCAGGGTCTTTGTCCTGAGGGTTTTTATTTCTCTCCAGTGGGCAGGATCTTTGGGGAGGGTCTCGGCAGAACAGTCACCAGGGTTCCAGGTGCGCCCTTTTGGGGTCCTGGCCTCCACTGACGGGTCAGCACCAGGGCGGGGGCCCTGGTCACTGCAGCGGGCGCTGAGGCAGCCGGGCCTGGAACAGCTTGTCTGGACCGGGAGCCGAAACACCGCCGAGGGCTAGACGTGGTCTCTAGGGAGGACAGGTCAGGGGCCCAAAGCCAACGACCAGTGATATGCTAGGGGGGAAGGTTACGGGGGGCTGGGGGGGGTCTTTGTCTTCCCAGTGTTGCCTGTTGCCGAGCACTCTGGGCTTTCTGCCCGGGTGAATTTTTGTACCTGGCCCACTGCCCTTGCTCTGCTCAGCTCTGTCTAACCGCCCACCGCCTTCCAACGGCAAAGCTGACACTACGATATATTTTGTTGCTGATGTTGAATAGGGTCAACTGTAAATGGCAGCAAAGGCAGATTGAGAGTCTGAGAGAGACTGAAAGTAAAATGCCGATCACAACTGGCTAAAAATCGGACTAACGTGGTAAGGTCGATCTCGATCTAGGGTGATACACGCATTTTCTTTTCCAAAGGCTCAGCACTGCCCTGTGGAACGCTGGGCCTGGAAAGCAAGGCCGAGCCACAGTGTGTGTGATCGACTGCGTTGTTGTAAATGCCCTGCCCGCCGCTCGGAAGAATTGTGCTTCAATTCTGCCGCTTAGAGGAACAACGGGTGGGCTCATGGCGCCCCCTGGTGGAGGCGAGGAGCTACTGGATGCGTTTTTTCCCAACTTGCTTCTCTCTGGGGTTCAGGCCACTTGCTAAGAGACCTCGCCCCAGAGATAAACCACAGAACCTACATGCATGTATGCGTGACCAATGGACATAGACAACAAAGCTGGGGACGGGGCGGGGGGAAGGGGAGAAGGGGGTCAATGGGGGAAAAATGAGAAACATCTGTAACAAAAACAAATTAATAAATAAAAAATGAAAGGAAAAAGAGAGAGAGACCTCGTCCTAAGTTAGCCTGGGACTGAAGCCACATCTCCAGGGAGTTTTATGTTCCAAAGCGTCTCATCTCTGCGCCCGAGGACCGCCTGCCCCTGGACTCCCGAGGCAGCCCGTCTTCGCTCCTCCCGCCCGCAGAAGCCCACCCAGGAAGGGCCAGGTGTGTGGTGCTCAATCTACATTATTTAAAGTCAAGAGAATTGTCCTCCCCAATTAGAGCGGCTCTTCAGAGGCGCCCGCCCGCTGGCACCGACTTGAGATGGCAGGATAAAGGCCTGGGAGCCACCTGTCTGCCCAGACTGCTGCTCACCGCAACGCCAGGTGCGCAGGGATTTCACAAGGTGCCTTCGGACTGGTTCTTTGTTTTGTTTATCGTGCGTATCACTGTGCAGGTAACTTTACTTCCAGGATGAGAGAGAGCTCTGCTTCTTGGTCCAGATATTTTCCTCTCCTAATATTTAATATCTGTTTGAAAACTCTCAGTCATGTTCTTGCCTCTGTGGGCAGTCAGTCTACTAAGTGGCACAGAACTACCAGCTTTCAGTACAAAACTTTCACCATCACCATCACCATCATCACCACCATCACCACCACCACCATCACCACCATCATCACCATCATCACCACCACCATCACCACCATCATCACCACCATCACCATCACCATCATCACCACCACCATCATCACCACCATCATCATCACCAGCATCACCACTACCACCATCACCACCATCATTACCACCATCATCATCATCATCACCACCATCACTGTCCGATGGCCTGGGGAACTGGCACCAGGCAAAGTGCTCGACCATTGTCTCCTTGCTCAGCCTTGTCTCCCACCCTGAACGGCCTGCCTGGAGCCTATAGATTAACTCCCATCTTATCGATTCACATTCCAGAGGCTCCATGCATAACCCCCGCAGGGCCAAACCCTAAGGGACAAATTCCAGCTGCAACAGGCAGATATAAAAGACACGAGCCCCTACATTGGGGGCGGCTTCTAGGACTCGACCCCCGGAGTCTGTGAACCCGCCCGAGTGCACCCAATAAAGCCTGATCCCTGTTCATTCGGCTGATTGGCTCTCCAGTCTCTTCTCTGTTTTATTCGGCGGCGCCCCCGATTCCTTACAATCACCACCACCACCATCACCACCATCATCACCACCATCATCACCACCATCACCACCATCATCACCATCATTACCACCATCATCACCATTATCACCTCCACCACCACCATCGTCATCACCATCACCATCATCACCATCACCACCACCACTGTCATCACCATTACCATCACCATCATCACCATCACTACTATCACTATCACCATCATCTTCACCATCATCACCATCACCATCATCACCATCACCACCACCATCACCACCATCATCACCATCACCGTCATCACCACCATCACCACCATCATCACCATCACCATCATCACCATCATCACCATCATCATCACCATCACCATTGTCATCATTCTCAATACAAAAAAGGTCAACTCAGTGGCAGACTCCTGTCTAATCTACCATCTAAACATGATTGAAAGTTCATGCTCTGGAGATGGGAAGAGAGGCAACTTTCCCACGATGCGGCTGCCCTGGGGGCAGGCACGTCACCTTTCCTTTGCTGATTGAATAGCTCAGCTCACAGCGGTCCCCGTAAACTAGCCCGAACCCTTCAATTAATCAGACTGCTTGGATTAAATACAACAGCCAAGCAGTGGTCTTGAAAACCATCTAGTAAAGTTGTTGCTTTGAAGATTAAGTGAAATATCAGAGGCGGTTAACCTAATCTCTTTCCTACCCAAAACAAACACACAGGATTTGACACCCACTGAGAACTGTGGTCAGCCTTTTTGCAATCTTTTGGGGGCAGCTTGCTGGGAATTTTGTAAATTACGGGTTTTGGAACCTCCCTCCAAGGATATTTAAAATACCCCGGTCTTCCCAGTAGTTAGAAAAGGCCTCCATTTAATGCTCGTGATGATATTTCCCGACGTGACCAGGCTGACTCAGCACCGATTTCCTCATCGATATTTATTTCCACGTTGAAACAGGGTCCCTGGGTCCTTGGACGTGGTGGTACGTGCGGACGTGCAGGGTTGTGTGGTGTTGGGAACACACCGAGCAGTCTGGGGCCGGGGCTCCCATCTACCCCGCCTCACGGCTGTGGTGATGGAGAGTGTTGACCATGCACCTGGGACACCCTGGGTTTCCAAACACAAAGGGCATTATTGTTTCTGTCTACAGTGCGAGGCTCGCCAGGAAAAACCTGGTTGTTGTTTTTGTTTTTTCCTGTGTATCCAGCAGGTGGCAGTCCAAGCCTACAAATCGCTGGGCTAACGAGGCGACATCTTGAGGGGCGGTTGTGTTGGGGGCGTCCCTGTCTGTAGGGCATGGCTGAGTCCTGGGGCTGTACATGGCTTGCAGGGGTTTTCTCTCACCAGGAGGGTAGCGTTGTTTGCTGAGTTTCCTGAGTTAGTTGCCAGGAAAAATCCCTCACGATAAGAAAGCTGCAGTTTCTTTGGTTTTCCAGAAATTCACATCCCTCTCGGCGACCTGGAAGCTACAGAGAGAGACTGCTGCAGGTTTGCAAAGACCTCAGCACTTCAAGGAATGGAAATTCTTCATCACTTGCGCTGGGACGAAGTCCGGCTGGCTCACAGGTTAACTCGGAACAATGAAACCACAGGACAGCACGAAGGGAAGGGAAACATGAGGCCTGTGGGAGGAGGAAGCATGGCCTACGCCCCAGAAGACATAAAGGAAAAAATGACAGCAATGATTGTATAAAAATGCAAACGTCCTGGGCAGCAGGAGGTGCAGAGGGAAAGTCAGGCAGAATTGTCCCACCTGAAAAGATTTCCGACACCTGGTGAGCAGGTCTCACGATTCCAGTGCAGACGTGTCAGGAGGCGACAGAACACCCGTGAGCGTGCAGAACCCACGAAGAGGTCTTTCCCCAGAGAAGAGTTCCGACGGCCGTGGGCAGAGAAGACGCTCAGCCTCGTGTGACTGAGGCTTGTTCCCTGACACAGACTGAGAACCTGGCCGTGCCGTGGGGGTGTGTGCAAAGGGGCACTCTCATGGGGCTTGGTGGGGGATGGGCCCACTTTTTGGAGGTCAGTTGGCAATATCTGTTAACATTACCAATGCTTTGCTTGCCGGCCTAGCAATTCAGCCTCGTTGTGCGAAGATGTTTATTGCAACATTGGTGTGAAACACCAACAAAAAACATTAGAAATGCAAAGGTTCTAAATGAAATAAAATTTAACTTATTCAATTAAGGTAGAAACGGACAAATGAAATATAGAACAGAAAAAGTCTGTATGTCATTAAACATAGTGGAAAAGCTATATGTGTCTAGGTGTCCAGATTTATTTAAGTGAAAAGCTGCCAAACTGCTTGTGTGTGAGGTGATATATGTAGGTATCTGGGTGTGCATCGGTGTTTATAGTAATATATACAGATATACATTTCTTTTTTCAGAGAGAGAGGAAGGGAGAGGGAGAGAGATAGAAACATCGATGAGCGAGAACATCGACTGGCCGCCTCCTGCACGCCCCCCACTGGGGATCGGGCCCACAACCTGGGCATGTGTCCTGACCGGGAATCGAACCAGAGACCTCTTGGTGCAGGGTCGACGCTCAGCCGCGGAGCCACACTGAGCGGCCAGGTTCACATTCATGTGTAGCACGTGCAGGAGGAGAATCGGTATCTGGAAGGTTGCACAGATACCAGCTCTAAACTGCAGTGAAAAGTGACCAAACCCCCCGCAGCCCCCGGAGCGCCCCCCGCAACGAGCCGCAGTTCTGCCCTGCTGCCCAGACTGTCCATCCGAGCAGCGGGAAGAGCTACGGCCGTGATGGCAGGGTGGCACCCGAGAGAGAGCCGTTCGGGGCGTGTGGCCGTGGGCGCTGGCCGGCATCGGGCTGGCTGACTGCTCCGGGAGCTAGGCCACGGACCAGAACACTGGGTGACTTCCTGTCACCCTGGCCGGGCCCTCGCCTCTCTTTGGGCTCCAGCAGGCCTGTGTGGCCACGTGTGGTCTCAGCGGGACAGAGCTCACCTGTCCTGACCCTTGGACCGGGCGAGGTCCTGAGCGTTATTCGCCTGGCTGCAGAGGCCCTGGCTCGGGGCTGGATGCGGAAGAAACCAACGGCAGGCCCAGACCCGGCCCGCTGGGAATGAGCACTTTGCCCTCCGGAAAAATAAGCCGCTGTCCGCACGTGACAAGTTCTCCCTGCAAGATGCAGAGCGGGTTAGTCATCCCGTTTTTCTCTTCTGATGAACCAGACAGTTCTCACAAAGGTGGCGGGTCCTGTCTTGTCACTGCGGGAGAGTCCGCAGGAGGAACAGTGGGCGTGGCCGTCTGTGCCCGATCGCCCTGCCCAGGAGCCTGGCCACCCAGAGGCTGAGCCCCACACGACTCTCAGCCCACCTGGGGCACCTGCGGACCCTCAGCCCACCCGGGACTCCCGCCGTCCGCCTGGCTCTCAGCCTTGAGCCCTGGGAGAACCTGAGAACGGCCTGTGTGGAGCAGAGCTCCCTGTAGGGGGCGAGCTTTGCGCTGGGAAAACGTCTGTCAGCCGTCAAGGCTCCAATCAGAGAAGTTTCATCTGCATAACCAGCAATTTAAACAATTACCAGTGAAATGAAAACACACAGTCACTCACACTCAGTCACTCACACTGCCGGTACACACTCACTGATACACACATTCTCTCTCCCTCTCACTGATACATACACACATGCACACACATGCTCACACATGCACACACATGCGCACGCACACTCTGCTCACAGTTATGGCTCTGCTCTTCCTCCTCCGAGGACACGACCCCTCACCTGGGGTGAGGGTCGCAGGTGGGAGCAGAAGTCTGTGCTGTGCTCTGGCATCTGAACCCATTAGATTCGACACGTCAGTCCATCACCAGGCAAGACGCAAACTAGAGCTGGTTGGGGAGCGTGTCAGTTGCTCGACCTAAAAGCTCCCCTGGAAGAGAGAACGAGGTTGCTGACCACAGCAGGTGCGCTCCTTGTCCTGCTGTCACGACCCTAGTCTCTGCCTCTTTTGTTGGCTGAACATAGAGACACTCACTGTCCCTCCGAGGGATCCTGGTTGACCGCCAGTCCATGCTCTCGAGAGTCCAGCAGGCTTGGTCAGGCGCCCGGCTCCCGCGGTGTGAACTGTCCCCGGCAGGGGCAGGTGGACATGACCGAGCCCGGGAGCTCACGTGCGACCAGAGGGGCGTCCGGCCGATGCGGCGTGCTGCCCAGCCTCTGGCTCAGACCGCAGACCTGGGGGGAGAGCCCAGCCCGCGCCTTCATCTTCTAGGTTTGCAAGTGCTGGTGGCCGAGGCCCACGCAGCGGAACTTGCGACGGAGACACCGAGTTGTCTCCCCTGCAGACCGGACACGAACCCCACGAGGTGGGCCCGACCCTGAGTTCCTCCCCCAGCGCCAGGCGGGCTCAAGAGGGCAGGTGACCACCCAGGTCCTCCTGGGCCTCACCACGTGCATGTCCCCCACAGCCCCCTGTGACCAGCCGGCGGCCGCGGCCCCTGCGCCCGACTGTGTTCTCAGGGTGGTTCTGGGGCCGGGCACAGGGGGCATTCATGGGAAGAATGATGATTTTGCCGGAGGGGATGGTTCACGGGACACGCAGTAGGAGGTCCTCTGGCGTTGGGAATGTCACGTGTACAACTGTGACCGGGACAATGAACAGAAGCCGCGTTTGGGTGGCCGAGGCCGCGGTTCTGCGTGGTGTTCGTGGTGCTGACTAGGACTCGGCACCATGAGGACTCGGTCCGTCCTCTGTCCCGAGGGAGGGTGACCCTGCGCTGGGGCTGTCTCCTGTGGTCAGCTGGCCCATGACCTGGTCCTCCGATGGCAGGCAATGCAGGCTCCCAGACCGGTTCGCGTGGAAGCATTAACTTTCTAGGACTCTTGCTTGGGCGCCCTGACAGCGGCGTCGCCCACCCACGACCCGGAAGGTCGCATCCGCTTCGGTCCGTCGGTGTCCCGGGCACTTCGGCCTCCTCACAGCTGCTGCACCTGAGCTTCCTCCCGGCGCCCGAGTCTTCCCGGGACACCTGTCGGCTGGCGGAGCCCTGCCTTCCTGCTCTGGTCCCCACTTCTCGCCTTGTGGCTGCGCCAGCCTCGTCTGGAGGTGGGTCTCAGGAGGTGGGCGTGGCCGGTGACCCCAGGTGAGTCCGGGAGGTGTTTGCAAGGTGGCTGCTCTCCTGCGGCACGGGGAGCGGATCCCATTGTTCCTCTCGCTCTTCACGGAGGAGATCTTCTGTCATCATGGGACCAAAGTCCTCCGCCACCCCGCCGAAAGGGCCCGACTGACCTCACTGCCGCACCCGCCCTGGGTGGGGTGCACCCTCCCGCTCCCGCCATTTCTGGAAGGGAACACGGAAACGCTGACCCCTGACACGGGGACCCACCGCGTGCCCGCGAGGGCGTCCGCGTGGTCGGAGGTGTGCGGCCCTGTTGGGGGGATTCCCCATAGAGGGGCCCACGGGTGCGGTCCTCCTGACTGATGACACGTCCCTGAGCTCCCCTGGTGCCGATGGAGATCGAGTGTTGGATGGAAACCAGGCTGTGCCACTGAAGTGACATCGTCTTGCCCGGATTTGGTCTCGCCTGTGACGCCGGCTGCTTCCGAGAGGCTGCCTTCGCTCTGCCTCCACAACAATGATGAAGAACAAATCAGCCACGAAACGTCTCCTGAGGACTGTTGGGCGGACGGGTCCCTGAAACCCGCTCTCCCCTTCCTGTCACCCGGGGCTGGGCTGACGGACGGGTGGCCGAAGGGCAGGGTCACGTGGGCGCAGCCAGGAGCCCCCCAGGCTCACTCAGCGGGGTGACCACGGGCCAGTGCTTTAGCCTCTGAGCAGAGCGAGCGTGTGGGGTCTAGGTTCCCAGGCCGAGTGTCTCAACGCCCCAGGACGACTCGGGCCGGCAGACGGGTGCAGCCAACCGAGAGCTGTCGGCTCCCTGCAAGGTGACCGCGGCACCGCGCACGACTCTGTGTCCCCCCTGCGGGAGGGTGGGCCAGCCCTGTGGTGCAGAGCAGGACGGGGACGGGGACAGTGACGGGGGTGACACCAGGCCCTGCTTCGTGTCACCGCGTAAGGGCTGACCCCTGCCCCCCAAGCTCAGGTCGGAACCCTAACCTCAGAGTGACCTTATTTGAAGAGAGGGTTTAAAAGAGGTCATCAAATTAGTGAGGTCGTTAGGGTGGCCCTCACTTTCGGGGTGCCCCGACGAAAAGGGGGATCTGGACAGAGACACACGGAGGCAGGAGGGCCGTCTATGCGCCAAGGACAGAGCCTCAGAAGGAGCCGGCCCTGCCCCACCACAGCCCAAGTGTCCACTCGTAGGTGAGCTTGGACCCGCCTCCCCTTTGCCTCGTGCCCAGTTGGTCCCCAGGTGACGGAGCTCCCCCTGCGATGCGTCCCTGGTTCGGCCCGTCTCCCCTTCCCTCCGCAGGTGCTTGTCACCTGAGCCGGCTCCGTCCGGTCAGGGACAGGGTCCTCTCGGTGTGGAGACTGCTCCCCGCTGAGAGTGTCTTAGAGTTCTCCTGCCGAATTATTGACTGTGCCCCCGGGTTTTGTTTCTCAGCCCAGGGACCACATCCTGGGGGTGGGATGGCGCCTCCGAGCCCGAGGGTCTCCGTCACCAGCTTTGCAAGTTCACGGCCTGGAAGGGCACCGGTGTCTGGGGCCTGACGGTCACACCGGGAGCAGACGGAGACAGACAGGTCCGTGCCGGAGATAGGGGTTCCCCCAAAGTGGACCTCAAGTCCTCACTAGGAATATGGCTTTTTCCAGTAGGATTTTTTTTCTTTTAAAACAGTTTATTATTGGTCCAAGTGTCCAAGACATTTTAAATGGGAAGCAAACATACGGCGTTGGGCCGACCTTCTCTGGGCACTTTGGTCCTTTTCCCGTGCGGGGTGTGGACAGGGACCTGCGGGTGGTCAGGGCTGAGCTGGACTCCTGTCCTTAGGTGCAGCCTCCGGAAAAGACAGCAGTGACCCACGTCCTCCGTGAACTCAGGCCTGTCGCTGTCCTCACTCTGAGGGCGCTCACCTTCCCCGGCCCCCAGCAAGGGCTCGCGGCCTCGGGTGATGTCCTGGAGCACCCGCTCTGTCGGAACGGTGCCTCCTGGGCACAGCCGACGCCGCTCTGCACACTGTTCTCATCACGCTTTCTGCTCCAAGACGCTGATGTTCCCAGTATTTGTGCCCCTGCCCGGGGCATCGTCCCGGGTCCATCTGGCCGGAGGGGTTTACCTGGAGAACAGACAGGGTGCTGCCCACCTGCTCTCTCACCAACACGCTCACGCGAGGGGCCGCCCAGCTCCAGGCTCATTGCACCGCCCTCAGCCCCGTGGACAGAAAGGGGGTGCGCCTCTCCGGAAATGCGCCAACATGTCCTCCTTGGTACCAACAGGAGCCCCTCCACCTGCTCCCATCCCCGCGGGCTCCCAGGTCCAGGTGAGGGACTTTGCACGTTGTTCCCCCTCTTGTTAGGGGGGGGTCCCATCGTCACGAACGCCAGGGCGCGTCTGCAAGTCCACCGAGGAGAAAACCGGGTCTGCCACCAGGCCGTCGGGGCACGGCCACAGGTCCCTGCATTGCAGTCACCCCCACTTGTCCTTCAGCTGGGATGTTTCTATCTCAAGTCGACAGCTGACCAAGGAGACATTTCTGCCGGCTCCTGACGTCCCCTCAGGGTACATGTCACCAGTACAGGGGTGTGGGGTGACGGGAACACGGCCCCTAGAAGACCTGAGATACAGGACCTGTTGGTCGAGGGCTAAGCTCCCAGATGGACACCACTGGACCCGATGTGGGGAGTCGTGTGCTCCCCCATAAGGGCAGCTCAGCTCCAGCGCGTGTGGGCTTCGACCCCCACCTGAGCGAGCAAAGCAGGAGAATGACAGCCAGACTCAGGCATGGACACACAGAAACGAGGCGCACGAGGCAGGGGGCGGCGGCTGGGTCCCACGCCCGTCCCGGGGACACCGCCCCGGGCTGCCCGAGGGCCTTGCAGCTGGGAAGTGGCTGCCTCGGGCTGGCCCAGCCCCCGGTCCCTGTGGAAGCTTCTTGAACAAGTTCACTGCCAAAACTTCGTTTGCAATGTGCTGATGAAAATCTTAAAAAACAAAGAATTTTTGGAAGAGAGTTCTTTTCGGGGGGTGTGCCTGGGTGACACTGTGAACTCATCATCAGAGAAGCATTTCTGGTGAACTCATCAGGGCGGCCCCGGGAGAGCCGGGCCGTCGGGAGGCTGCTGGACCTCGTGGTGGGAGACGCCAGGGCCTCGCGGAGGGTGCGTGGATTCCAGCGGCAAGTCCCTTGGCCGGGCCGGGGCCCGCAGCCACGTTTTCTTAGTTCTGGAGGTTGGACTCACGCTTTGCCCCTGGCTGTGAGCCCTGGCGCCCCGGCCCCTCAGTGCAGCCGCTGTGCCTTTGAGGACGTGAATGGATGGGGCGGGGCCGTCCCCTCCCGCCTGGAGCGACAGGTCACCGGTGTCTGTGTGAGGAAATGACCCGGTGGGGTGCTGCCCACTTCACCTGGTGCTGACCGGTCGTTTCTAGGGTCAGCCCGCATTTCCTAGTTAGGACCAGGGCTTCTCAGTGAGCGTGGAGAGGGGACAGGGCATCTTACTGCCGTCTACAAAATACCCAGCGGGTTGGGGGGCCAGTGTTTCATGAGAAATGTTTGCCTTTCTTGGGGCAAAGACACGGTCCCTGCTTCCGGCGTGTCCCTCACTGCCTCACTCCGTCTTGCCTTTCTTCCCCGAATGACAGTCTTTGGAAGATTCTCTTCTGCTTCTTGCCCAACTCCCTGTAAAGATTCATGGGTATCACTAGATTGTATGTGCAGAGGATACGAACCATGTGCATTTGTACACGCGTGTTAGTTTATAAGAATTAAGCAACCTGCAGAATGAGCACCCCGGCAGTGAGTTGGTGACCTTCTTGGTTATTTTAAAGTATTTGTCTTCAAGATTTATGTTAAAAGTCATCTGACACAAATTTTATTTATTTATTTTAAATGTTTTTATTGACTTTTTTTTTTTAGAGAGAGAGGAAGGGAGAGAGAGAAGTGGAAACATTGATGTGAGAGAGAAACATCCATCGGCTGCCTCCTGCACGCCCCCTACTGGGGATCGAGCCCACAACCCCGGCATGTGCCCTGACCAGGAATGAACTGGGACCTCTCAGTCCATGGGGTGACGCTCCATCCACTGAGCAACACCGGCCGGGCTATGACACACATTTTAAAATTAGTTCCCTCAACAACTCTTGTGGCACATGGGGTGCTGTGCTGGTTACTGAGCTGGGTGCTGGGCTGGGTGCCGAGCTGGGTGCTGAGCCGGATGCTGGGCTGGGTGCCGAGCCGGATGCTGGGCTGGGTGCCGAGCCGGGTGCTGGGCTGGGTGCTGAGCCGGGTGCCGGGCTGGGTGCCGAGCTGGGTGCTGAGCCGGGTGCCGGGCTGGGTGCCGAGCCGGGTGCCGAGCTGGGTGCCGAGCTGGGTGCCGAGCCGGGTGCCGAGCTGGGTGCCGAGCCGGGTGCTGGGCTGGGTGCTGAGCCGGATGCTGGGCTGGGTGCTGAGCCGGGTGCCGAGCTGGGTGCCGAGCCGGATGCTGGGCTGGGTGCCGAGCCGGATGCTGGGCTGGGTGCCGAGCCGGGTGCTGGGCTGGGTGCCGAGCCGGATGCTGGGCTGGGTGCCGAGCCGGGTGCTGGGCTGGGTGCCGAGCCGGGTGCTGGGCTGGGTGCTGAGCCGGGTGCCGGGCTGGGTGCCAGGCTGGGTGCTGAGCTGGGTGCTGAGCCGGGTGCCGAGCCGGGTGCCGGGCTGGATGCTGAGCTGGGTGTTGTGCTGGGTGCTGAGCTGGGTGCTGAGCCGGGTGCCGAGCCGGGTGCCGGGCTGAGTGGGGGCTGGGTGCCCTGGAGGCAGAACCGGCCTCTGAGAAGCCTCCCTCTGTCCCACTGGGCAGCAGTCTGTGAGCTTCGGGAGTGCCGAGGGTTCTGGGGCCAGGGCTGGGTCAGGAGCACGTGTGGCTGGTTGGAGGGTGGAGGTCAGTGGGTAGTGCCCTGGGTGGGCGGAGAAGGGATGGGAGCAGGGGGGCGTCCTGGGGGGAGGGGGATAATACAGTGCTAGAAAGTATGGGGATATTGGGACACACAACTCCGACTGCGCAGCTGAGAGACTGTCCTCGAATTTGGGGACAGTCTCTGTCGGCCCAGCCTGCGACGTGGTCAGCAGGGCGTGCAGGGGAAGCCCTGACTCTGAGGTCATTTAGAAAATGCTAAGAACGGGACCAGTCCCAACACCCACAGGCTTCCCCACCTGGACCAGCCCTCGTCTTCAGGCCGGGAGCAGGCCGGGAGCCGCGTGCGCGCAGGGGGCGGGAGCGTGTTGTCACTGGCCGGGGTGGACCCGCCCAGAGCTGACCCCTCCACACCGGGCTGTTGCTGGTCTGGAGGAGAGAAGCGATACCCTGGACAGACAGTGGCGGGTCCTCGTCCACAGCGTATCTGTCTCTGCCCCAGAACACAGCCCACAGGGCCAGGAGCTGTGTCCGAGCTGCTCACGCCCGGTCCCTGGGCCAGGACAGTGCCGGGTGCCCGCTGAACTGGACAGCTGAGCGAGCGGGCTCCGGGCAGCTCTGCATGGGTGTCCCCACCCTGGGCCACGATGAAGCCCACCTGTCAGAGGGTGGCCCAGCCGTCTGGACGCTTCCTCTGCGCCTCCGCAGGGCGCAGGCACCGAAGCCCTGGTGGCCAGGCCTCTGGACCCCAGGTCTGCGCACGGAACATCGCCGCCTCGTTTTCTGGATCCTCACACAGTCCGGGTCCCGAAGGCGAGGTCTGCCTCTCGTGGGCCCCTGCACGGCGCCGACGCAGGCGTGGACGTCCTCATGCCCCAGTGTCTGTCCCCCGGGTCACGGCCCGAGGCCCACAGCTGCCCGGGAGGGGCCCCTTCCCTGGCTCACAGCCCCGAGGTCCAGGCCCAGACAATCAGCCCGTGGCTCAGACTGAGACCCACGACTGCCCCCCTCGATCCGACAGACAGAACAGTGATGCGGCCGGAGCACCCTCAGAAGAGCGGTATGAGGCATCCGTTTAAAAGTGGTTTATTTACTTAAATCCTTCAACCTGCTCTCTAAGTGGAGGTTTTCTTGACGTCGCTCAATGGCGCTAGCCTTCCGCTCACCTGTCAAGTTGACTCAGCTTTTCACCGAGACAGGTGGCCTCTCGTCACCTTCCAGCCCTGGAGACCCAGAGGGCTCCTGTGACGCCGGAGTCGGCGCAGGTGAGGTCGCGGTGCCCACGCGGACAGTGGTGACTCTACCCGGGGAAGCGCCGAGCTGGGCTGAGGGTCCTGCGAAGCCACCGCAGGGGAGGCCAGGGCACAGCGGAGAGAACAGCGCACACAGGCCGGTGCTGAGGTTGTTGGAAAAGCGTCAGACTTCCCCTGCGTCAGAGAACAGGCGCTGACTTCCAGCCGAGGGGTCTGCGGATCTGCGTTGGCGTCACCCAGGGGTCCCTGTGACAACACAGCTGAGCATCGCTCAGGCCATGACCCCTGACGAGAACAAGCAGAGGCCTCAGCCGTTGCGCTGGGGATTGATCTGAGAGCTGGCTCCCCCGCAGGCCAGCGGGGCTCTGCCTTCTGACCGAGGGTCACACTGTGCCCCTCCTGCAGGCTGCCTGCCAGCCTGGGCTAGTCCCGCCTCCGTGGCGCGGAGGTGTGAGTGACCGTCCCTCCTGTGACCCCGGCCCCAGCACCTCCTGACCTGCGCTCTCACGTGGCCACCTGCTCACCTTCGCCTGTCCGCCGGGCCGGGCTCCCCTTTGCCCAGTCACGAGCATCCTGGGGAGAGGCGGTGGGCGGGGGTGGGGCAGCAGGGCTGTGCGGTGGGTGGAGTCCTCGGTTTATTTGGCCCGGCTGCAGGAGGGGCACAGTGTGACCCTTGGTCAGAAGGCAGAGCCCCACTGGCCTGCGGGGAGCCAGCTCTGAGGTCAATGCCGAGCGCGGCGGCTGAGGCCTCTGCTTGTTCTCGTCAGGGGTCATGGCCCGAGCGATGCTCAGCTGTGTTGTCACAGGGACCCCTGGGTGATGCCAACGCAGATCCACAGACCCCTCGGCTGGCTGTGTGGGCGCGTCGGGGGGATGAGCCTCGGCCAGCCAGGCGCGCTCTGGGAGGAAGGGCTGACGGGCCCACGTGCACAGCCACGGGGAGTTCGTGCGCTGGGGGGACCCCGGGACGCGAGGCGGGCGCGTGTGCGCCGTGTGAAGACGTGTGCCTGTGGGCACCCTTACCGGATGGCTGGGGCTCCGCGGAGCTGCGGTCAGTTCGCGGCACCGTGACTTTCCTGTCCATTGCCTTTGTCCTCTGGGAACTGGAGACACGAAGCTGAGGGGACGCGGGGAGACACGCTGTCGAGGTGCAGAGCCGGCGGTGGTTTCCATCACGCGTGATGGCGCCGGCCGACCCGCTCAGGTGTGTGCCCGGAGAAGCTGCGGCCGCCCGGGGAACCTGGCCTCGGAGGACCCCTCCCTCCCGGCCCTCCGGGTTTGGGGCCCGAGGCTCCATCTGGGGGAATAGTTCTACTTTTGAAAGTGGGGTTTCTGCCCGACTACAGGCGTGGGCCAGGCAGGTCTGCAGTGGTTTGCCGGACAATAACACAGTAATTCATGACCACGAATGCAGAGCAAACTCTCACACTCACAACCATAAACCTGCTTTGGCCCACTCTGTGCACTGGTTTCCTGGGTCAGGATTGTTGAGAAGGCAAGGGGGTTTGCATCCCTGAATCTTCGGGGGGTGGGAGCATTTTCTCCCTTTGACCTGAGGGCCGGGCTGCTTGTCTACTTGGGAGGAAAATCGCACCAGCAGCTGATTTGACCAAAACCCAGAAAAGCACACTCTCTGCAATGCTGAGTGTATTTACTAGAACAAGGAAACGGTATATCCCCTGGTTCATGACGCTGATGTGGTCGGGCTCACCGCTGATTTCCAGTAGCCGGGCGCACCCTTAGCTCTCGCTGTGATACGGGGACCGCAGTGGCTTCTCACCCCGCGGGGTCATCTGACGTCAGATGAGCCCAGAAACAGTGTGTTTTTATCACGTGTCTATGGCTGGACTGGACTGCAACCTCCTCACCACGAACATGCGTATGTTGCAACCTTCTAAAAAATTGTATTGATTTTGTAGAGAGAGAGGAAGAAACAGAGAGAGAAACATCGACGAGAGAGAACACTGGTCAGCTGCCTCCTGCACGCCCCCGACTGGGGATCAAGCCCACAACCCGGGCGTGTGCCCTGACCGGGAATTGAACTGGGACCTCTCAGTCCATGAGACACGCTCCATCCATCGACGCTCCATCCATTGAATCACACTGGAATGGTATTTCAAGAAAACTGACTTTTTTCCTCCCAAAGCTAGTAGCAGATTTCAGTTCTGTAATCTCACAATCTTGCCTGTTTTTCTACAACATGGTGTTTTATTGAACGAGGGTGAGCTGTGTAGACTTAGTCACCTACGCCACTGTCTAATGAGCCACCAACTACACAGCTGAGTCTCGATCTGAGCTCCGCGTGGTTCAAATCCAGCACGGACCTTCGACGTACACACCGACACTTGAAAATCAATCATCTCTCACGCACTCGAAACACAAACAACAAAAAATAAAAAAGCTAGACCACGTTCTTGAACTTTTGATGCAATCCCTTGAGTTTCACGTTACTGGGGATCAAGTGACCACGTCCATCCACTGTGAGGACCACATTCTGAAGAGGCTTCTTTGGACGGACTCTCCGGCCCTCCAGCCCCCACCCGGCAGGCCAGCCTCTGTCCTTCCTGGTCATTATTTTCTGTAGGTGGTCCCTAGTCTTCTCTCCCCAGATGTCCCCCTCGCAACCCAGAGCAGCCTCGGTCCCTAATCCCTGGACCTGAGCCACAGAGTCTCCTTGGCTTGGGGCGGCCAAGCCCTCAGCTCTTAGAAAGAGACCCCCTGCCGAGCGGTGGTAGTGAAATGTAAACAAGACTATGGACACCCCTTTACGTGGGGCCGGAGCTGCCCTCCCAGGGGGACCGCCCTGCATTCAGAGCCCAGGCCTGGACGTTAAGACCGGACGAAATGCCCTTTGCACGGGGCCTGAGCAGCCCCGTGTCCAACAGCCGTTTTGAGGAAAAGCAGACGTGATGACCACCGGACCGACGGCCACCGGACTGAACAGTGAAAGGCAGTGTAGAATCCGGTCACTGGGTCCTGTTATCTGTACCCATAGCAACGCCTTCCTGCTGGGGGTGTCCCCGCGCCGTCCCCTCCTCGCCGATACCCCTCGCCCTGCCTCCTCGCCTCACTGTTTGGGCTTCTGCCTGAAGCGATGATTCCCCAACAGCTGTTCTGACTGATCTCAGACAAACGCTTGTCGTCACTCAGGTTGAAAGACGGTCATTCTTAGCTCAACAGAAACACTGCTGGGTGAATAACGGGCTCCCGTGGCCATCAAGCGTGGAGCTGGTCAAGTTCCCGGGGCAGCCGGGGGGTGCTGTCCTGGTGCCCACCGTCTGCCCCTGGCCCGTGGGTCCCCCGCCTGAGCTTTGAGCCCCGTCACACTTGGTGGAGACACAGCTGTGCCTGTGGCTTCTCCGCAGATGAGCGGGCAGCCCCACCACCGCCCTCAGCACACCAGAGGGAGTGGGTCCCGCCACACGACACGTGTCCCTTCTTGTCACTGCTCCGCGGTCCTTACCCCACAGCATCACGAATCTCTCACGAGCTGGTTGGCCTTTCCCCGACCGGCGGTGCGGCTGTTCCTGACCCGGGACTCAGGGGTCTGCTGCTGGACTGTCCCTCAGCTCGAGGCCAAAGCTGCCCGTTTGCCGCACACCGACCCCGCTGACGTGGCTCCTGAGCGCGGGCCCGCAGAGGCGCCGGGCTCCGAGCGCCAGCCTGTGGCTCAGAAGGACGGACACCCGTGAGATGGGAATCCGTCCACACAGGGGCCCCCCCAGAGGCGCTGGCTGGGCCGACTTCTCAGGAGCCTCTGGACGGAGCAGCTTTCTTTGGGACATGGGGCAGCTCGCTGGAACCCCAGTCCCCATGAACACCCTGATGCAGCTAGCACAGAGCACACTGAACAAATGCACGGGTGGGAGTGGACCGAGCTTCTCTGACCCCTCCGTGGACTGCATCGGATCTGCAGGAGACTGTTGCTCTGAAGTAAACCACCCCTGAGAGGCAGGAAGACACACTGCCTGTGTGATCCAACACGCACACAAGCCGCCGAGTGACCGGCCAGGACTGTCCTGCGACCAGCACAGTGGGGACAGGAGGGCACATACTTTGAACCCAAGGGGCTGTGAGCACTGAGGAACCAGCTCTCACAGCACAGAGCCCCAGGGACACCCCTGCGGCCTCGTCCACTGCTCCCACCTGCGACTGCTCGGAAAGAGCGCACAGCGCTTGGTGGTCGCCTCTCAGCCCCAAAGCAACGCTGCGGCCACGTACAGCGGAGCCCACACTCCAGCTCCCCTGTGACCAGCACGACCTGATCAGTCTTCACAGAAAACGTGTCAGTGCAGAGGATTCGCCCCATTTCACGGAGGGGAAGACCGAGGCCCAGCAAGGGCCTGGTGACCGAGGACTGAGCCCACCACTGGGTCCCCAGAGCCTGGGTCCGTTTCCAGTTTACAAATTACACCTTGGCAGCCGATCTTCCTCACACGCAGACATCACAGTCTCCCCCACAATCATGTGAGCCTGCACACATCATATATGTAACGTGTGGGAATCCACGCTTGCTGTCCACATGGGAAATGGGCGTGGTCTGTGCGTGGCTGTGTCGTGAGCCCCGAGCAGAGTCGTGGGTCAGAATGGATGCTGTGAAATTTGAGTGGATGTGTCTAGGGTGAGACAGGCGTGTGGTACGGTCTGTCTACACACATCACAATGTCATAACTCATGCCCGGGAGAGAGTTAGCTTCGTGGGAAGTTGGACAGATTCCCGGGAAAAGGATGAATCTGTGGATCGCCGGTGCCAACCTGAGAAGAAAAGACCCAAGTTCTAGCTCATCTATGAAGACGGTCGGCATCACCAAGACATGGGTGACTTTCCCTGGGGTGGCAGAGCCATGCCTTGTCCAGAGGTAAGGGCCACGTGGCAGGAAGCGTGGGCTCCGTTCCCACGTCACTGGCTCGAGAGCGTCTCAGCGTCTCACTTGCTCAGTGGGGATTTCCTGCCCTGTGCACTTGGCATTTAGGGTTTACAGGGAGCTCTGCATTATTTTTATCCACCTGAATGGCCGTGGCGGGCAGACCCTGGTCTCGCAGGGGCGCACGGAGGGATTGAGGACAGGAGGCTAAACAGCTGCCACACAGCACGCTCTGGGCGAGGGCAGACGCCGGACGCCGGGTGGCGTCGCTCAGTGATGTGCCCGGCGCTGGAATTACCTGCCCAGGGAGGCCTTGGGGCATCTAATCTCGCCGACTAGCTGGGACCATTGCTACGAATGAAGCCGAAAATGAGGTCGC
The DNA here is from genome assembly GCF_014108415.1 of Molossus molossus. NCBI lineage: Eukaryota > Metazoa > Chordata > Mammalia > Chiroptera > Molossidae > Molossus > Molossus molossus. The sequence goes on from NW_023425402.1 coordinate 111,712,113, forward strand.
TGTTACCTGCCTGACATCTGAAGGTGTCGTTCTGACCTCCCCTGTCCGCTTGGGCATGAGCTCCGGGCCGTCCTGGGCGGCGCCTTCAGATCCCCAGAGGCAGGGCCGCTGACCCTGAACCCCGCACACCCGGCCCAGAAAGGGCCCTCCTCCCGCGTTGGTGTGTTCACATGTCCAGGAAGTGCTAGGCAGCGCCCAGTACGTCCCCAGACGTGCGAATCCATGTCGCACATGGAGATGCTGGAGCATCTTCTGTGTTAAAAATGTAAAGTTTGGAAATGTTTCGCTGTTTGGGAGAGGATAGACGGACCAAGCAGAAGTCTCGGACTGACCCGCTGTGGGCTGAGCAGCTCAGCTGCGTTCCCTCGACCAGCTGGTGCAGGGGTGGGAGCCACGCCCCCGTCTCAGCCCACAGACAGGCCTGCGCAGAATCCGCCAGCCCAGACCGAAGCGGGTCCTTGAGTGGCTGCGACCTGACTGGTTTGCTGACCCTCGCGGGGTGGGGGGGGGGGGCAGGCACTGAACTTGCCACCTGGAGTCTGTCTGTGGACGAGGCGACTGGTTCCACGGTCCCCCAGCCTCGCTGGCTCAGGAAACATGTTCTCAACTCAGCGACATAGGGGCCAAGCTGTGTCCCAGTGAGGTGGTTGTCTCACCTCTCAGGGAAGGGGTCGGGGGGGTCAGGGAGGGGGTCAGGGAGCAAAGGTAGGGAGCGGGGGTAGGGAGTGGGATCAGAGAGGGGATCAGGAGTTGGGTCAGGGAGTGGGGTCAGGGGTCATGGAGGGGGATCAGAGAGTGGGGAGGAAGGTAGGGAACGGGGTCAGGGAGGGGTCAGGGAGTGGGGTCAGGAGGGGGTCAGGGAGTGGGGTCAGGGAGGGGTCAGGGAGCGGGGTCAGGAGGGGGTCAGGGAGCCGGGTCAGGGAGGGGTCAGGGAGCGGGGTCAGGGAGATGTCATGGAGGGGTCATGGAGGGGTCAGGGAGTGGGGTCAGGAGGGGGTCAGGGAGCCGGGTCAGGGAGGGGTCAGGGAGATGTCAGGGAGGGGTCAGGGAGGGGTCAGGGAGTGGCTCCCTTGGAGATCGCTGGGCTAAGGTTATTGTGAGAAGGGACGGGCAGTGCGGCTCCATCTGTGACCTCACGCAGGGGGAAAGCCCTCTCCTCACCCCGTCTCTGAGGGACACTTGCTCGGAGCCCCAGGAGCCAGGCGTCTGCTCGGGTGGTGGGGGAGCCCCGTACTGTCCGCTGGCTGAGGTGGTGGACTCTTCCCTCCGGCACTGCCTTCTGACCTGACAGGACCGCAAAGACCCTTTGAGGCTCCGGAACAGTCTCAGCAGAGCACAGAGCTGGGGCCAGGAACGTCCAGGGACAGAGACCAGGGAGGACTTGGGGTTGGCTCTCAGTCTCGGGGTTGAGGGGAACAAGGCAAAGATGGAACTGGCTGCTCGAATCCTCTGGGGGGCGGGGTTCACCCAAAAATCACTCTCTGAACACTTCCTCCCACCCCACGGGGGCAGGGAAACAGAACAGCAGGGCGACAAGAACCTGCCCGTACCCTCAGAGGGAGGAGACCCAGACCCTGGGACAGAGGGGCCCAGACCCTGGGACAGAGGGGCCCACACCCTCGGACGGGGGAGGCCCAGACCCTGGGACGGGGGAGGCCCACACCCTCGGACGGAGGGGGCCCAGGCCCTGGGAAGAGGGAGGCCCAGACCCTGGGACGGGGGAGGCCCACACCCTCGGACGGAGGGGGCCCAGGCCCTGGGACGGAGGGGGCCGTGGTCTGCGGGTCAGAGCCACTTTGCGTCCCCGACTGAAACGGGCCCGGTTTCGGAAGCAGGGGACACGTGAGCAAGTCCCTCTCTAGTTTCAGGGCCAGAACCTGAGGACACGCAGCCCTTTGGGGTTTGAGTTCAGAGGAAGGAGCAAGAGAAGGGTTCACTTGCCCAACACAGTAGATGACAAGGTCGAGGTGGGTCACGGAGCACGGACGGTCCAAACGCAGAGGACACTGACCATCCCGTCTCTCAGAGTCCAGGGCACAGAGCAAGGCAGGTCTCCCTGCAAGAGCCCGGTCAGATGCCTCGCTCCTGCCCGGGCACAGGGGGCCCTTCAGGAATTCCCGACACCTGAGCCGCCACTAAAGTCCCCCCAAAGCTGCAGGCCGTTAAGTTGAAAGGAAGGCCTGTCCCTTCTGGGTGTCCAGGACCCCTGACTGCTCTAAATGACCTACGTGAGGCTAATTGCCACCAATAAATACTTCTGCGCGAGGTTCCTGGAATGGCCGTCTGAGAAGCACCCAAGAAAAATGAGTGTCCACCTTTCCTGACCCTGACCCTCTCCCTCCCCTATTAGCTTACAATGTGTTACTGCTTTATTCCCAGGACACCATCAGCTCTGTCTTCAAACGATCCGACCCAAAGTCAGGGTTCTGGGGGAGACACTCTGTATGGACTTCATTAGTGGGCATCTCGTCTTAGAACAGCCTCATTATCTGCGCCTCTTTGTAACGACGTGCCGGCTCCGGGATCTGAGCACCAGCCACACAACACGCCCTCTGCGTGTTGTCCCTGGAAGGGCCCCCCGACACCCGCGCCTCCCGTGCCCCGCCGCCTGTCTCCTCCTCCTCCTCCGCTCCACTACTTTCTCAGCCGCAGGCCGCGGTCACGTATTCCTGCGAAAACGTGTCCACTCTGAATGGAGAGGGGAGAGGATTAAAACGAGGGACTGTCTGCCTCTCACGGGAGAACGGCACTCCAGTTTTTCACCCCGTGCTTCTCTCGGCGTTTCCGTCGCTCGCGTTCGTGTCGCGCAGCTATAACTGCTCCGTGTCCCCGCCTCACGCGACATCGAGCCGCAGAACCAGCTCGAACCCCGAGCTGCCTTGATCCTCCTTGGACGAGGGTGACCCAAGTTCTCAGGACTGTCTTCTCGGTTTTGGTCGACAGTGGAGAGAGCGAGTCGGAAGAGGCAGGGGTGTTCCGAGTTCGTTTCTCTGGCGATCCGTGACATCCCCGACGTGTCCCGCAGACCGAGGGGGCGCAGGGAGGCCTCTCTTGGATGCCTGGCCTTTTCAGAGCCTGTGTGTGTGAGGGAAGTGGGGGGACCCCACTCCTTGTCCCCCGTAGTGAACCACAAGCAAGTGTCTACTAGCTGCCTATTCCCGGGCTCTGCCGGAGCGAGGAGCGACTCCACCAGGAGACACAGGGACCCCAGGGGCAGGAGGGAGCCTGGTGCAGGCTGGGGGTGGGGGTGGGGGTGGGGGTGGGGCTTCATCGGTCACCAGGGGCGAGGAGCATGGAGCAGGGAAGTGGAGAGACGCCCTCAGAGGGGGAGACCCCACAGCTGGTCAGAGGAGCAGCCTCGGGCGAGCGTCCACTGCTCCCGGTTCCCTGCCCAGGCCGGGCGGCCGGCTCCAGCCCTCCCTCCCCTGTGGGTCCCTCCCTGTCTCCACAGAGCCACCCCTTCCCTTCCCTTCAGCAGGTCAGACAGCTCCAAGCAGGACAGATGTTGGAACCTGCCTGTCAGGCCCCACAGAGCGGGCCCAGCCACCCTGGCGGTCTGTCCTCGAAGCTCTGGGCACCCACACACCTCAGACCTCCCGCCAGTCAGGTGTGGCCAATGCCTGTGCAGGGAGGACGCGAGGGACATGGGGGGAGCAGGACCCTAGGTGCTGGATGTGCTGGGGGTCCCATTGCTCCGTGCCCGGTGTTCCTGCCCTGTGCCCGGTGCTCCTGCCCTGTGCCCGGTTACCCTGCCCTGTGCCCGGTTACCCTCCCCTGTGCCCGGTGCTCCTGCCCTGTGCCCGGTTACCCTCCCCTGTGCCCGGTTACCCTGCCTGGTGCCCGGTTACCCTGCCCTGTGCCCGGTGCTCCTGCCCTGTGCCCGGTTACCCTCCCCTGTGCCCGGTTACCCTGCCCTGTGCCCGGTTACCCTCCCCTGTGCCCGGTGCTCCTGCCCTGTGCCCGGTTACCCTGCCCTGTGCCCGGTTACCCTGCCCTGTGCCCGGTTACCCTCCCCTGTGCCCGGTGCTCCTGCCCTGTGCCCGGTTACCCTCCCCTGTGCCCGGTTACCCTGCCCCGTGCCCGGTTTCCGTGCCCAGTTACCCTTCCCTGTGCCCGGTTACCCTTCCCTGTGCCCGGTTACCCTTCCTTGTGCCCGGTTACCCTGCCCTGTGCCCGGTTACCCTGCCCTGTGCCCCGTGACCCTGCCCCGTGCCCAGGGCTTCTGCCCACGTCAGGACGAGCTGAGCGGGCCCACGGTTTCCCCTCACAGGTGACTCCGCATCGCGGCAGCTTCCTCGATCTGATTCCTTCTTCATCCGTCTCGTCATCACTCACCTCCTTCACCGCATCCACTGTGAACCCCCATAAATTCGGTCCATTTCATCTCCCAAGGGTGTCACCGTGCTAAGTGAAACCGAGTGGATGTCCTTCATTAGAAACATCATCTCAGTGTTTCTACTTGTCACAGAAAATACTTCCACAACCTCACGTTCTTTGGGACATGTATATAAATGTATCTGATCTGTACAGGGAAGGGCCTGCTCCTCACAACAGTGACACCCCAAAAGCGTGAAGGGGGAGTGTTTGCGTCCAGCCGCTGCCCTGTGCATGCAGGTCCCGTGAGCCCTGTGGAGGGGACACCTCCGCCGGCCGGTCGCACCGCCAGGGGAAGGTCTCCTGTGTGGGTGGGAGTGGCCATGTTTTGGCCGGGACGGGTGGGCAGGTGGTGCCCCAGGGTGCAGGTGAGGGGGCGCACTTCCTGGCCCAGGGCAGGAAAGGACACAGCAGGAAGTGCCGCATGTTGAGTGGCCCTCCACACTCCCTGTGTCCAGTAGGTTATGGAGGCAGCGGCGGACAAGTCGCCTGAGGAGGTGACAGTGTCTGGCCTGCGCGGCCCCCTGGTGGTCTGACGGGCCAGGCTCAGGCTACAGGGCACAGCCCCGTGGGGAGAGTGAGTGAGGAATGAGTACACTCTGTCCCCTTTACAAACAGACAAGCTCGCTGGGCCGGCGTGGCTCAGGGGCTGAGCATCAACCCTGCACCAAGAGGTCGCCGGGCGATTCCCGGTCAGACAGGTTATGGGCCTGATCCCCAGTGGGGGGCCTGCAGGAGGCGGCCAGTCGATGTTCTCTCTCATCGATGTTTCTGTCTCGCTCTCCCTCTCCCTCTCGCTCTCAAATCAATAAAGAAAAAAAAAGAGACGAGCTCTCAAAATGCAGAGCATTTTCAAACACAAAATTAACGAACTCTAAGGTGAAAAGACATTTAAATAAAAATTCTCCTACAATTGTGAGTCTTTGGGCTCAACAATTTCTCAACTTAAAAGAAAGAAATCCAAGTTCCTCTCTAAGCGCCTCCCTGTCTGGGTCCCCCAGAGAACACGCTCACAGAAGCACTCGCTTGGCCCCCGAGTCTGTTTCTAACGGCGGCGGCTGTCGCGGGGCCTCACAGAAGGTCGGATGCAAAGGACTCATCGGTCCCCACACGGGGCCCCGTCTGCTTTCAGGATCTTGACTTCTAAAATATTTATTTCACGCAAACACTTGCAGGCCCATCAGAAGCTCCTCCCTCCTCTCGACCTGCAGTGACCCCCTCCAGGCAGGCTGCTTCCTCCGGCCCGATCACACCTGGAGAGGCTCTTGTTTACCCTTCAGGAGTCCCTGGGAGTTCAGGAGGTTTTAAACATTAACCCGCACGGTCCGCCTTGCAGCTGGGTGCAGGGACGGGCACCGCGGGCCTGGGGTCTGGGCACCAGCTGAGAGCAGACTGCCTTCCGTTCCCAGGACTCGCTCACACCTCACAGCCCTGGACGGCGCGTCCTCTTCGTAGTAGAAGTTACCGTCTCTGCCCAGAGCCTGCGCAGGACAGACAGACAGAGCACCAGGCAGTCAGTGTACTGCGGGGCGTCCCGTCCAGAGGGCGGGGCTCGGGCAGGGGCGGGGCCTGACCCCAGGGGCCTCTCTCCCAGCGGATACATTGTGTAGGGACGTGTCCATGTGGGCAAGACACACAGAGTGGCCCCGGGCCAGCCTCACGACCAAACACCCACCTTCTCACAAGTAGGAGGAGATGGGGTGTCTTGGGTAAATCTCCCTAAAACAAACGAAACACAAACCTGGGCACCTGGGTCATCACCTGCGGCCCCACAGGACTCAGGGCTTTGAGCCTGCGCCCCTCGTGTGCTCGGTGGCTGCCATTCCCTGGGGCAGCCCCAGGGTCGCAGGCTGCTGGGCTCTCGCTGGACAAGGGCCTGACCGCCCCCAGGGCAGCCCCCGGCAGGCGGGCTCTTCTCGGGCAGAGCAGCCGTTTCTTTGCTTTTCGGCCGCCTGCGGACCTCGCCCACTGCCCAGGCCAGTGTGACAGGCTGCCTTGTCCTGTCCTGCTCCTCACCCTCCGACCCTCTGGCTGAACAGACTCCTGTTGCTCTGCCACGTAATCGGAGCAGGTGGCCAGATCCAGACGAGACAAGACAGAGAATCGTGTGACCCTGGGGCCCCTGCTGGGCAGGGCACGGGCAGCGAGGCAGCCCCCGGGCGGCCCAGGTAGGAGAGGCGTGAGCCCCGCGACCCTCCGCTGACATCACGTTGGGACCACAGTCCAGTTCACACCGCAGAGCTCAGCACGGCCCTTCCCTGGCCGGGACGGGAATCCCAGTGGCCCAGGAGAAAGTCACCTGCAGCCCAGCCCAGCCCCACAGCACCTGACACCCTGCAGCGTCGGCCTTGGACACCGGCAGGTGGGAAGAGATGGGAACAGCCCGAGCCCAGGTAACGCGACACCCGTGAGTGAGGGCGGCACAGGCGGGCGGCAGGCCTTTCATCTCTGTCCCTGTTCCAGGGGACCCGCGGACTCCCCGGCCTCACTGGGCTGAGCGGGGGCCACAGGCGGGGACATCCCCGCAGGTGGGCGAGCCCACGTCCACTTCCCATTGCGCCTGCTCTGCACACCCCCAGGCGTCCTCAGAGGTACACATGCCTCCCACTAAAGCAGACGAGCCTGGCACAGACCCCGGGGACGGGTGAGAGGGCTTTCCTGTGGGCAAGCTGCCCGGCGTCTGCTGGGAGGCCACACCTGGGTCCAATGAGGGGCGGCGGCAGGGACCGAGCAGTAGGAGCTGCACCTTTCAGTCGCCCACAAAGGCCCTATTCTGGGCACCGAAACTGGTCTCTGCCTCCCGGGAGCTGGAAACCCCCAGAGGTCCAGCCGGTCACCTCCGCAGGGATTGCTAGGCCGCGGGGGTGGGGCGGGCGGTCCGCACGTCGGCTCAGTTCAAAGCCACAGAAACCAGCGTATTCATGTCTGCCCCCCGAGACGTGAGATGAGATGGAGCACAAAGCACCGTGGTGCCCGTGGCTGAGCACAGCCTCTCCTGTCTGTGGGCACAGCACAGGCTGGCGGGGGGATGGGCACAGCTGCACCTTCTTATTGCCCACGTTTAGATAAAAGCGAAGTGTGGACACTCCTGGGCACGCGGCCCAATGTATCTAGACACGTCATGTGAGGTTTACGTGGCAGATTCATTCATACCACCTGAGATTTATGGATTTAAGTGGCAGGCTTATACCACATGGATTTAAGTGGCAGGTTCACGCCACGTGGGTTTAAGTGGCAGGTTCACACCACGTGGGTTTAAGTGGCAGGTTCACTCCACGTGGGTTTAAGTGGCAGGTTCACTCCACGTGGGTTTAAGTGGCAGGTTCACACCACGTGGGTTTAAGTGGCAGGTTCACTCCACGTGGGTTTAAGTGGCAGGTTCACACCACGTGGGTTTAAGTGGCAGGTTCACACCACGTGGGTTTAAGTGGCAGGTTCACGCCACGTGGGTTTAAGTGGCAGATTCACGCCATGTGGACCATGGTGCCGAGGCATCTGACGTTGGATTCCCATAAAAGCTGTGACTACAGAGAGCAGCCCGCCTGTCTCCACGCGGCTTTCCCGGAAAGAGCAGGTCTGAGAAAGGGGTGAAGAGGAGGGAGCACCTCCTGTGGTCGCGATCCTGACCCTCCTGCAGCCGCGTCCTCCTCCTTCGGGGCCTTTCCCCAAACCAGGAGCTGCACCCACTCTCGTGTGTCCTCACGTCTGCCCGCACTGTTTCACCAAGACCCCATTTCTTCCCTGTGAACGAACACTGGCCCGGGCCCGGTCAGCGCCGCCCTGCAGAGCTGCTCTCGGGGATCCCGGGGCTGTGGGGGGGCCCATGGAGGCTCCCCCCGGGGCCTCAGTCCGAGGCTGCTTTGTCCTCCATCCGGGGAGGAGGGAGGAGAGCCTGCTTCTCTGATGCACAGTGGGAGGGGCAGCCGGGCAGGCGTGCAGGTCCCTGCCCGTCACTCCCCTGCACTGACCCTGTCCCCAGGCCTCAGCCAGGCTGGGTGGGGCTCAGGACCCAGTGGAGGTCACGACCTCGGAAGCAGCTGTGCACCTGGGCTCCAGCCCTGCCGCTGCTGGCTCTGCCCCTCCCTAGGGGTCCCTGGGCAGGGCACTCGCTCGCTGTGTTGTTTCCAACTCGCTGTCTCTGTGACCCGGAAGGGAAGGGACACGGCTACCAGGACCCGGGTGGTGCTCGCTCCCCTGACCCTGGCGCCGTGGAGGCACCGGGCGGCACCCACAGGCACAGCCAGCACTTTGGGGTGGCGGTCCCCCTCGCGGCACACAAATGTCACTGGTGTCTGGCCCTTTGGGAGTGTTCGTGGCACCTGTGTGATCCGGCACCCCATGGGCGTCCAGAGCTCAGTGTCCAGCACAGGAGCAGGTCACCGGGCCTCACCTGTGCTTCCCCAGCTCCGGCGGCTGAGTGACCCTCAGGGCAGAGGACAGTGACATCCTCCCGTCCGAGGCTCTCCTGACAGGCTGTCCTCAGCGTGCTGACATCCAGCACTGTCCCCTCCCTCCTCAGAGTGGACAGGATGGCCGCCAGCATGTGGCACCTGCCGGGGACAGCGTGGCCTCCACTGTCCTCTCTCCTCCCTCTGGGTCTGGTTTAATCTTTAACATGCAGGACGGGCTGAACCAAACCCTGTCCAATCGACTGTGTAACTTCAGGAAGATCTGTGGCGTCTGCACAGACGGGGTCTGCAGACAGCGGCCGCCGCGGGACTCGGGTCACGCTGGCCTCTTGTGCGGTGGCAGGTTCTCCATCGTCCCTCTGCTGTCTCCATGGCCACAGGCACCTCAGCCCCAGCTGTCAATCCCACTGGAAGCCAGAGGTGATGCCCAGCGGGGGGCGCTGGCGCTGGAGGCAGTGGGGAGGGCAGCTCAGGAGTGCGGTGGGGACGGAGGGAGCTCACGGAAAACCATGGCCCACAGACTCCTTTCCCAAAGCACCACGCATTCGGCGTAACAAAATGTTTCTGTAACTGCCGAGGGTCCCTGGCGTGGCTCGGGGCCATCACACAGCTGACCCTGTGGTCCACTCACCAAGGGCTTCATGCCCGGTCCCTCCCTCGCCCATGGCCACCCTGCGGCAGGCACATTTATTCTGGAGGATGGAATATTCTGTGGCTTCATCTCCGGCCCCACGTCAGCAGCTGACCTGAGCACAGACAGTATCCACGACGCCCGCCCTTCCCACAGGGCACGTCTGTGAGGGAGCCCGGGACAGGGTGCCAAGAGGTGACGAGACATGGGCGGTGGGGAAGGCACCAGGGCGGGTCCTCGAAGGAGGGACCTTACCAAATGCCTTTTGCAGCTGTGACCCCCGCCCCGCTGGGGCAGGGAGGGTTCTGCCGGTGCCGGTGCTGTAAACACATCGGCCGGCCATGCCTCCTCCCCGACCCTCGTCCAGCTCTCCAAACACTGGCTCCACCCTTCTGTGTTTGCCTTAAACATAGTCTCCTTGGAAACAGCAGGGGTGTGGGACCAGGCAGCTCCCTGTGGTGCCCTTTGCACTGGGGGCTGCTGATGGGCTGAGTGACCCGTGCCGTGGCTCCACTTCATGGCTCCGCTTCGTGGCTGGGCAGAGGCCCATCCGTTCTCGGGCCCTCAGCGCCTGTCCGTGCGGGCCGGCGGCAGGACTGGGCCTCTCTGAGTCCTGGTCTCAGCGTGTGACCCACGGTCATGATGCAGCCCGGTGGGAGCACGGATGGAGCCGGACAGCACACAGGACAGTCCTGGTCAGCGGGAGAAGACTCCCTCAGAGGAGCCGGTTTGGATGTATCCCCTGAAAAGCTTGTCACTTATGTTTGTCCCTCCCTGGTTGGGGACACGTGAAACTGGTCACAAGCAGAAGGGAGGCGTGTTCAAAGCTAAAGAAAGTCACAGGCGGGAAACTGCCCTCCTGAGGGTGGGGTCCTGTGCACAGGGACCGCCAGGCACTGGAGAGCGTGTGCTCAGCTCGCAACAGAGCCACTGCCTGCGAGGGGGCCCCGGAGTGCCAGGCGCCGCGCTGGTCGGCTTGCAGAATGCGGTGACCTCTGCGGGGTGACTTCCTGCCGCAGGTACATGTCGGGAAACATTCAGGTGTCACACCCGTTTGGGGGGAGTAGCGGCCTCTAGTGGGTGGAGGCCAGAGATGCGTGGCCCTCGGCAGCCTGGAATCATCCAAATTTCAGCAGCGTCAAGGTTGGGAAACCGAGTCACAGTCTTGCAAAAAGGCACCATGAGCTGAGGGGCCCTCTGCTGAAAACACACAGACTTCCTGGGGGAGGTAGTTCTAACCCTTAAACGTACAGTAGAGATCTTAAGAAACTAGGAATGCCTGGGGAGAACCGGAAGGGAGAAAGGAAGGGAGACAGGAGAGAGAGAGACACACAGAGACAGAGAAGAGAGGGGGAGGGTGTCCTACTAGGAAGGACAGACTATCACAGACCGTCCGCCAGCGAAGCCGTACTTCTTACTCGGAAGCTCTCGCCCGCGGGCATCTCTGACTTTATACAGGTGCGAGAGCTTTAACTGAGGGCGCATTCTCCTGTCGTGTCCCAACGGGAAGACCCTGAGGCAGTGGTAGGAGCTGAGGGACTGTCACCGCCACTGTCTGGACGCCCACCCCAGTGACATCATCACTGAAGAGCCAGACCCAAGTGAACGCGGTTCAGCGAACAAGGATGAGTCACGAGCCTTTGCTGAAACAGCGTCCCACGTGCTCGTCATGAAGGGAAAGATGGAACCTGGGGGGACGGTGACACAGAGCCAGGCAGGAGAGGTGACGGCGACACCTGGGGAGGCAGGTGAGCCCGGTCCCTGGAGGGACCCAAACCTGTGAGCAGGGACAAGTGCGGGGCGGAGGTGGCGCACCAGACGAGGGGAAGCAGCCGCTGTTACATGTGTCAAAGACATGCATGTGTGTCGAACACGCATGACCACTGAACGAGAGAAAAGAGCCTTTCCAACTGGTAGAGGGATAAAAGCAGATAGAAATCGTATTAAAATAATGTGGGACGGACAAACGGGTAGCGCAGCCATTAGCAAACACAATGTACGACTCTGGAAACCAATTCAAAAACCAATCGAAGGCGCTCAGTGCTTGGGTGTGAAGCAAGCAGCCACGGCGGTGAGGGAGAGGACACCCTGCCGCCGTCACAGAGGGCAGCCGCGGGCAGGTGACGAGACCCGCGGGAAATGCACGGAGGTGGCAAGTTTGAGACAAAGGCGTGGCCCGGTGCAGTGACTGAGAGAACAGCCACCGGGGGACAAGCGGCCCGGAGCGCACACCCGCCGGACAGCCTCCTCTGCAACAGCAGGAAGTTCCGCATCAATGGGGGACCCGCAAACCCGCAGTCCCAGGGAGGCACCGTCACGCCTCCTGCAGAGACCAGCAGGTGACCAGTGGGCGCAGTTTTTCCGGGGCCCGGAGACACCCTGCCCACCAGCCCGAAGGAGACACACGGAGTCTCCAAAATGCGCCACAGGAGCATCAGAACCCGCGAGTCCTCAGCGGGCGGCCGGACTCCCTGACCCGGCGGGCGGTCAGCTAGAGATGAAAACCAAAGGGCAACCTGCGTACCCCCTGTTCGGAGAATTTAAAAGAACTTCTAAGCCAATCACAAGTCGCAAAAGGCAGGACAGTGGAGATCGGAAGCCTGTGCCCACCAGCACCTGCAGAAACACCCCTGTGCCTGTTGGCGGTAACTGGCCCTTCGACCAAGCACCGGGCAGCTGAGCACCGACCCCGGCGGCCAGGGCCCAGCAGCCACGGACACGAGCGCAGAGAACTAATAACCAAGAGTGGAGCCCGGCCGGTGTGGCTCAGTGGTGGAGCCTCAACCCTGCACCAAGAGGTCGCGGGTTCGATTCCTGGTGTTTTCCACGCCTGGCACCCGGGACTTCAAAGCGGCTTCAAAGGGGCCGAGTGTCCCTTCCTGCTCCCGGTGACCAGGCCACACCAGACCTCTCTGGGCGAGGGCGGAAACCCTGGCCTGGCGGCTGAGGGTCAGCCCGCGTGCTCGCTGCTACCAGAGCTGAGCATCACTCGGGTCAGAACCGACGTGGTCTGCACGGACGGCCTGGTGGCTTCTCCCAGAGGGATCAGGACAACCTGCTTTCCCGATCACCGCGGGCATCGTGGGCATTGCGGGCGGTGCCCCCTGGGCTCTGCCGCTCCGCCAGCCCTCGAACTCCACGCCCTCCTCTCCGCCGCGTCCGTCCGTGTGGACATGAGCCTGGCGTGCAGCCGCGGTGAGCCTGGCTGTGGGAAGCTGCAGGAGAGAGGGCCAGACCGCACCGCTGTCCCCTCCACGGGGCAGCCCAGGGGGCCTGTGTCCCAGGACCCGATGGGTGTCCCAACGCCCACCCCAAAGTGGGGTGACAGAGCCCCGTCAGTGCCTGTTTGCCATTGGCGAGGAGACCGTGACGGAACGAGATGGTGAACGTGGAAACAAAATGAATGAAAAGGAACAGAACAAACATAAAAATGGAACGCAAACGGAAATATGGAAATGAAGACCGTGACGAGGACGGTCTCATCTCTGCAAGGACGTCCTTCCTGCGAACGAGGACATGTTCTTCCTGCAAGGAGAGCGGCCGCTCCTTAGTGGGGCGCACGAGCGAGACCGCGGGGCTCCAGGGGTCCTCCGTTCTCTCACAGCTGCTCGGGGACCTTCTGGAGACTGCGGCCACAGGACCACCCTGGGCGTGCGGGGCCAGTGTCTGTCCCCCACAGCCCCTCACCTTGAAACAGCCGCCTGCCAGGCCCTGCCTGCTTCTCAGTCCCGTCTCGGGACCCTGGGTGACAGCGTCTCCACCCAAGGCTGACCGGACACACGGTGATGGCCTGGACCTGCCCAGGACACCACTTCGCATCCACAGTCAGCACCCCAGGAGGCCAGCTGCCCTGAGTGACCGTCCTGGAGGTGCAGGAACTTCCTGACTCTGAGCCCCACCAGCCAGGACCTGATCACATATTTTCTGTCCCTGCTGTCAACTCAGAACCAGCTGGAGACACCCCAGTGCTCCCCTCACCACCCACAACAGAGCCCACTGCAGGGACCGCACCCCATCCCCAGGCCTCCTCGGGGACCGCACTCCTTCTCCAGTCGGAAGCCCCCCGCCTGCCCACCTGGGCCTCTGAATGACCCCCTAGTACAAAGCCGGGAGTGAGCCCTGAGCCTGTCCTCGTGGTGGCCTTTGTTTGTTTCCACACCTGGCTGTCTTCTCCACATCTCGGGGACGTGGCTTCACCCAGGGCCTGTCAGCCCCTGGCCCCTGCTGTGTCCCTCCACAGTCCCTGCCAGGGGCCTCCTCTCCCCCACCCTCTCGCCCCCTCCCTGCCCCCGCTACACTCAGTGCCCGTCCACCCGTTGGGTTCCCTCCTCCGCGGTCCCCTCGCCTGCCTCCGCCGTCCGCACCCAGCCCGCTGCCGGGGACCCAGCCTCCTCAGGGCGGTCGGGGTCCTGGCTTGTTGCGTTTTCTCCAGCCGGGGAAGCTCCCTGACGCGGACACCCCGGCTTCCCCTCCGCCCCTGTAAAGAGGAGGTGCCCAGTGCGGGGCTGAGTGCGTGGACGGGGCCATGTCTCCCACACCCTGAGCGTTACTCCCCACTTCCCACTCTGTGCAGAGCCCACAGACGCGCTTGGACACACGCCGGCCGATTTCCATGGCTCTGCAGCCGGAGCGGGGCTCACGGGGCCTCAGGGGGCTTCACGCTGAGGCCTCCCCTCCGGCTTCTAGGGCTGCCCGGGTTCTGCGGTCACAGGGCCCCACCCCCCCTCACGACCTCACCTCACCCCTTCTCCTCCCAAGGCCCCACCCGCAAACATAATCATGGCGGGGTGCGGGGGCCCAGCATATGGATTTGGGGGGGACACAAACATTCAGGAAGATAAACACTTTGTTTTCTTAAGTGATACGATATCATTTGCTAAAATACACTGGGTTGTTTTTTCTGACATGATAATCAAACTTTTCCCCCTTTCTTATTAGAAGTTCTCATACGTTTGATCTCTACCCTGGCTTGACTCTGGAACTTGAAAACAACTAACTCATCATTCTCGTGTTCTTTTTATTCCCTAAAGTATTCGTGTTTCGATCATGCTGGAAATTACGAATGATTTCTAAAGATCCAGAGAGTCCACCTGTAAGCTGTCCTCCGTGCAGGCTTCGGGAATGAGGCAGGTTCGTCTGACTCGGGGGCGCTCGGTGGCCGTCACCCGCCAACGCCCCCGGGTTCCAGGCCACCTCCAGCCCGGGGAGCTCCCTGCTGTACCCTCACTCTCAGCGGTGACCACGTCTGTTCAGGGAAAGAATGTGCTGAGAACGTGGAACCCTCAGGCAAATACACGGTTTGATTCGGACTGTCCAGTTAGCCCTAATTTCTGCACCCGGCTGCGGATGAAACCTGCCGAGAGTCACTGGTCCAGGGGACCCCAACGCAGCCTCATCCACGCCCCACTCATGGACTCTGAACTTCTGAATCAACCACGAAACAACCTTCTGAACGGTACCTCCTCCTTCTCATGGCAGCGGGCCACCGTGTCCGTGATTCCTACAGGGGACCTGCTGACAGCAGCCGGGTCCCTTCCAGCGGACCGGTCCCCGTCCACCTAGACAGAGTCCTTGGTCCGCACGGAGGACCTACGAGAGCCACGTGCCGAGATCCGACCGGATGCTGCGGCCCAGACTTCAACTTGGTCAATTTGATCCTCATGCCGAAGCCTGAGGTTTTACAAGAGTGAGGATGTTAGCCTGAGGCCTGGAATTGCGGACGGCCCAGTGAGCCTGGACCGGGGCCGTGTCCCCTGATGGATTACTGGGGAAGCGAAGGCCCCAGGCCCCAGGCGGATGGAAGGAGTGGGGTGGAGGGTTAGCCTATGATGTACCCCAAACCTGCCGGGGGAGCAAAAGCAAGGCAGAGCTAGCCAGCAGGTGGTTGGGCCTCCAGAGGGGCTTGGGGGTGGGCAGAGACAGAGAATAGGGGGAGGAAGGGAGAGAGGGAAGCTGATGACGGACCAGATGTCATCTCACTGAGGCACTTGTTTTGAGACGACTCTGCTGCACTGTGGGGAGTGTGCGTGGTTTATGGGCTGCTTGGCTCGGTCAGTTTTCTCGGTTAGTTGTCTCGGTCAGTTTTCTGGGTTAGTTGGCTCGGTCAGTTCTCGGTTAGTTGTCTTAGTCCGTTTTCTCGGTTGGTTTGCTTGGTCAGTTTTCTCGGTCAGTTTGCTTGGTGGTCTGCTGTTGCACAGGGTTCCCGGGGCTGGGCCGCGTTCCCCCCTGGCTGCACTTCGGAACCCGAATCATCAGGAAATGGAGCCTGGCTTCCGAGAAAGACGCAGAGTCAGAAACCCCGGGGCCCAGCCCACTGCATCCCCTCGCTCGGGGACACCACGGGATCGCGCGAGCGGCACAGCCTGGGCTCCGTCCTGCCGCACGAGCACTTGCCCACTGCGTCCAAGCCCCTGCCGGGTGAGCACCCAGGGCAGGACGCCCGACCACGGAGGGAGATGGGTCTCAGGCCATTTCTCCAGAAGGGCTGCTGAGGGACCCAGCTGAGGGCCCTGCTCCGCAGCCTGTCTCAGGAGCCTCACCTGCCCAGCAGCCCTGGCGCGTCAGGTTCCATCACCTGCCACGCGACATGGTCAGAACTAGACCGTCCCTATCAAGTATGCTGCGTAACATCTTCACAATAAAACCCCGTCGAGGTGGGTTCCAGTTTTCTTTAAATAGCAACGAGCCTTGAAAAAGCTTAGGAGACCCCTTCCCTCTGCCGTGAGCACAGGGAGCCCACCCAGACGCACGCGGGGGACACTCGAGTGTCAGCCAGCCCCGGACCCTCTGAAACGGCTGCGGGTTTGAGGGTCACAGCAAGCAGCCCCAGCCCTGGCTGCACTCTCAGAAACCTCAGCCTGCACAGGTCAGTTCTCAGTGCTAAAGCGTGAACGGCTTTTCCAAACGTCCGTCTCCTTCACTGACCCTGAGCCTGCGTGGACATCTGATGCCCGGCACGGCCGTGAATGCCTGTAATCTGTCTTTTGGCTGTTTTTCTCGATCTTCCTTCAAAAGTTCCTGGGGGCAGGATCGAGGGGTCCAGACCCCCGACCGAGGGCCCGGGAGCAACGCCCCCTTCTCTTCGGGCCTCCAGCCCCTCGGGGACGAGCTTTGGGTCCCTCACGACAAGCCGCTGGGCAGGCTCCTCCCTGAAAATCCTCTTTCCCCTGGAAAAGTGGTTGGACCTTTTCCTCGACAAATGAACACCCGCAAACATCAGTTTTTCAAAACGTGTTTATGCTCCATTGAAGTGTCATGAAGCCAGAGTCGGGGCTGTGCTCTCAGGAGCTGCGCCCACAGGAGGGAGGATGAGGTTCCCGAGCCCCTGCCCCGCGCCCAGCAGGGCGGCGGAGCCCGGTGGGCACAGGGAGACAGTGGCGTCGTCGGCGTGGTCATCCGTGTGAGGGCTCTCGGGCCACCGTGCCCTGAGGGCTGTTTGCAGGGACTGGGTGAGGACAGAGGTGACCACCCCCGATGACACAGGCCCCAGGAGTCTGACGGGGAGTCTCTGCAGGTCCGCAGGGCACTGGGGGGACCCCACATCTTGGGGTTCTCTGGGGATGTCTGCACAGAGTGGGGAAGGCGCCTGAGGCACAGGGACTCCAAGGCCTACCCAGGGCTCCTCTCCTTCCCCGTCCCTCCCGAGATGATGGCGACTTTTCCAGCCGCGGCCCCGGAGAACAAACTGGCGACCACCCAGGAGAACCCGTGTCCGCGCGTGAAACAGGCGAATAGGTGGGATTTTGTCCTCAGCCCTGGGAGGGCCCGAGGTGCCTGTCACCCCCACCCCCAGGTTCCTTGGGAGGATGGCTTCTCCTGGAACGTGGGCCAGTCACTGTGCCTGGCCTGGGGCCGAGCCAGTGCCCTGCAGCTCACACCAGGGTCATGACCTTCAGGGCGGCCGGCTGGAAGCGGCGGATCCTCTTCTTCAGGGCCCTGGAGGCTTTGACTCGGCACAGTCTGGGCGCCGGGGGCAGGGGCGGCCGGGAGCCGGCGGGCGCCCCAGGCCAGGCCGGGTGGCTCCCTGCGCCCTGGACACTGCCCTCCTTGTCACTGCCGCTGGACTCCCTGTCCCCGAAGCGGTTGGCGGTGTGGTCACTGGCCTCGTCCTCGCTGGTCTCAGCGATGGTGGAGTGGAACAGGGGGGCGCCCTCGGCCGAGTGCTCGGAGCCCCCTGACTCGCTTCTGGCCTGGGGGCCCAGGCAGGAAAGCCTGGCCCTGGCCCGGGGGCACGCAGGCCGCGGGGCACCCCCTCTCCGTGTTGCTGGCCTTGGGGGCCCCAGACCCGGGCCCTGGGCCCCAGCCAGGCGGCCCCGGGCTGAGATCTCCACAGAAGACTGCCACCGGCGCTGCCTCCTCCCCGCCTCCCCTGCGGGGGCTGCTTCCACGGGGAGCCAGGCCTGCGCAGGTGCCCCACGGCCTTCCCGGCGGGCCACCAGCAGGGGGACGAGGAAGGGCACGGGGTAGAGGCTGGACTCGGAGCAGGACCGACTGGGAGCCTCCCTGGCCTGCGGGGGCCTCCTCCTGAGTCCAGCGCCCCATGCAGGCGGCAGGTGGGGTGCTATGAGGGCGCCCCAGGGTGGCGGCTGCCTCCCCGACCTTAGGGCCTTGTCACTGGTCTCCCTCCTGGTCTTCACGGCCTTTGTCGCAGGACGGCCGACTTTCTGGCCCATTTGCAGTCCCACTGGGGCAGCCCCATTGGTGACCGAGGGGGGGTGGTCATGGGGCCCGGGGCCCGTCCTGGCCGGTGACCTGGCTTTGCCCTCCCAGCTGTCGGGAGTGGCCTGCTGAGCCTGGGACCCAAACACCTGCCATGGGGAGCCCAGAATGGTCCCCACACAGGCACGGCTACTGGAGGGTTTCTGTCCCTCCTCTGCAAGGCTGCTGAGGTGCGGGGGGCTCATAAGGGGTGCAGGTCCCCACTGCTCAAGGCTGTTCCCACCTGGGTCCCTCCTCTGAGCCCCACCTCCTGTGTGTGTTCTTCTTGTGGTGCAGGTCAGCCCCTCTGGGTGACTTTCAGCTTCCATTCTCTGGGGTGGGGACACTTCACATCCAGGGGGTCCCTGCTCCCCCATAATGCCTTTTGGGGGGTTTCTTTGGCTCCGCAGTCCAAGCAGCCTGTCTATATAGGCTCGGGGCGGGCCGGCCTCAGGGGTTGGTCCTCTCCAGATTGAGCCTGAGGGGCCAGGAAGGGACTCCGTACGGGGCGGTGGGGTGCGGTCGCTTGGTGGCGTCTCCTTGGTCAGGGCAAAGAGGGGGCTCTGCAGAGCCACGGCGTGCAGGGGGCTGGGGTACAGGTACACCTCCCTGCCCCCCCTGGACACCAGGTCACGCTGGTACTTGGGGTCCAGCGGGTGGGGCAGGAGGCCCGGCCCGTGGCGGAGAAGGGACGTGGTGTCTGGACTGGCTGTTGGCAGCCCCAGCTGAGCCGGCAGGACTCTTTCAAGAGCACCTGGGAACGAGAAAGTGAACAAATACAGACATAAGGGAAGAACCTGACAGTGTCGTCCAGCTGCACGGCTGCGCCCTCACGGCACAGGTCCCCATCCGGGTGGACCCCAGCGCGACCTGGCGCACAGCTCGGAGGCCCACGCACCAGCTTCCGTCACAGTGGCGGCTTAGGAGTAAATCCTGGACTCCAGATGTGTCCGCTCAGATCCGAGGGTCCAGAAAGACAGGCACGTGTGACCACGAGCTGCCTCGGGACAGGCCTTCCCTGAGGACCCGGGGACACTGTGGGGACATCGCCAAGGACAGTCCAAATGGTCGCACTGAACCGGGTCTCGTGTAGGAAATGAAACGCATCCAGGGCAGGTCCTTGTGGGCCGGGAGAGGAGCCCACGGGTGAGCCGGACTCCCCAGGCCCACTGTGTGCGCGTGTCCCCCACTGCCACGGACGCCAGGCGGGCCATGTGAGGGGTTTGGAAGGATGCTCCCGACAACGTTCTGCTGTTCGTTTTAAATAGGAAGACATGCTTTTTATTACAGCAGCCCTGCTGTCACGAGCACAGTGGGACTGGAGTCTGCAGGAAATGTGGGGCCGGGAGCCACACCACTCAGGGGCTCCTCGCTGCACCCAGGACCCCACCACTGGGATGGGCCGGGGGCCACGTCCACAGCTGTCCCCACTGCCTGGGGTGGGCCCGCCCACCCTTCCCGGCTCTCTGTTACCTGTGGACACCGGTCTGGGGCGGGACATGCTCTGTAGGGTCTGGCCTGCACCGTCCTCAGTAGCCTGGAGTCCCCACGTGGACAGGGGGGCCCCACACATGGTGGTTTCATCGGCTGACCAGGGCCGGCAGTCCCCTGCCCCGGTCCTGGCCATGGGGGTGGCGGGCAGCAAAGTGCCCAGGGAGGAGGACAGGTGGTCACTGCACATGGAGGTGCGGGAGGTGGACAGGGAGCAGGAGCCGCCATCACTCAGCTCGTAGAAGCCTAGACGGAGCAGACGGGGATGGTCAGTGCAGGTGTGTGGTGTGTGTCGTGTCTGTGAAGTATGTCTACATGCGTGTGTGCTGTGCATGTGTGTCTGAGTGCATGTACATGGGTATAAGTGTGTATATATCTGTATGGTGTATGTATGGGTTTAGGTGCCGTGTGTACATGGGTGTGTATGATGTGTGTATATGTGTGGTATGGGTGTATGTGTGCATGTGCACATACGAGGCATGTGTGCATGTATACAAGGGTATTCCTGTGTGTAGTGTATATGCATGTGTGCACACACGCGTATGCAGCACATGTGTGTACACAAACATGTTTGTGTGAGGATGCATGTGTGTGTGCATACAAGCGTGTATATGCATATGCCTGTGTCTGTGTGTGGTGTGTACATGTGTATGCATACATGTAATGTGTATATTGTTTAGGTGTGTGTGCATGCACTGATATGTTTGTATGTGTGCATGTGTATATATACATGTGTGTCTGTGTGTACCTGAACTGGGCCGGCTGTCGTTGTCCTGGCCCTCGGTGGATGTCCTGCGCACGCCCAGCTGCAGCTCACTGATCTGCTGGTCCAGTTGGTCCAAGTGGGTTTTCAGGCCGACATCCTGGCATCTTAACTGGCTCTAGACAGGGAAGAAGCAGACACCAGGCCTCCATGTGCCACACCTTTGTGCACACAGTTAAACCCTGCGGCCCCTGAGCGACAGCTCCTCACCATGAGCAGCAGTCCGGCCCTGTTCATGGGAACGAAGTCTGCTGATCCCTCCCGCTCCCAGGAGGTTTCCTCTCAACTGTAGACTTTTCATCAGCAATTTCCACTGGATACTTCTCATAGGACGTGGAGCAGTACGCCAGGAGGGCACTCAGGATCGGGCAGCACAGAACCTTCCCGCGGCAGGTGTGCACGCGGTATTTCCCCTCTGTCTCTATTTCTCTGCAAGGACGTTCCTCCCCGAGCTCCTGCAGAACAGGGCCAGTGCTCAGCACCCGTGTTCAGTGCTTGTCACAATGCAGGCCCTGGTCCCTGGCACCTGGGCGCTGACCGACTTCAAGGCAATGGAAAGTCTCCAGGGGAGGAAAAGGGCCCCTTTCTGCAGAGTCTCACCCCCATATTGGACTGTCACAGGTCTGTAGGCTCTTGTGGGGGAGGAGGGGACTCTGCCAGACAGGATGGTGCTGGCTCTGCCACAAACACGCAGCCCGAGACCTGCCCGAGGACCCCGGGTTCCGCGGTGCCCAGCTCAGCTCTGCCGCAAACACGCAGCCTGAGACCTGCCCGAGGACCCCGGGTTCCACGGTGCCCAGCTCAGCTCTGCCGCAAACATGCAGCCCGAGACCTGCTTGAGGACCCCAGTTTCCGCGGTGCCCAGCTCAGCTCTGCCGCAAACATGCAGCCCGAGACCTGCCCGAGGACCCCAGGTTCCGCGGTGCACAGCTCAGCTCTGTCCTGGAGGCTCTGTGTCTCCAGGCCTCACTTCTCAGCTGTGCACTGGGTGGGTCTTTGTGGGCATTAACCACACACTGTGTGTATCACATAATATGCATATAGTACACATGTGAATGTTATGGAATATACATATAGTACACATGTGTGCATTACACATACAGTGCATTATATAACATAGTACACATGTGTGCATATTATACAATATACATGCAGTACATGGGTGCATATTATACATATAGTACATTATATAATATACACATAGTGCCTATATGTGTATTATATAACATACACACAGTACACAGGTGCGCATATTATGCATCATATAATGTCCATGCAATACACACACATGTATATAGTATATGATATACATGCAACACATGTGTTTATATTATAGAATGCTTGTGGTATATATCGTATAACATGTAATACTTGCCTCTGATTAGTGCTCACAGTCCATTCACGTGCACACACAGCTGTGTACACTGTATAATACACATACAATACATACATGAGTATGATGCATACATAGAATGCGCACTGTGTATATACTGTATAACACACGACACATGCATGCGGTTAGGCTTGCCACACACTCACACGTACACACGACCGGCTAGTGCATGCGAACCGCTCGCGCTGGGTGTGCTAACCGCTGACTTCCTCCTTTCAACTGCAAAACCTCACCTGCCTTCAAGGTCCGCTGCATGCATTTCTTGTTGTGATTAACAATTAAGTTTAAGGAAAATAATTAACGAATGTAATTATGTGGTTGGTCCTGTTTAAGAAAATGATTAATTGTATTTCAAATTTTTATATAGGAAATCCCCTGAGCCCCAAATTACAGGACTCAGGAAAATTACTTCAGTAATTTCATGACCGTGAGAACTCGGGCCAGAGAGGCAGGTGGCAGCCATTTCGGAGGACGAGGGGGCGTCGTGTCTGACGAGCCCCGAGGGAGGCCCGGGCAGCCCAGGGCCCACACACAGCCCGAGAGATGGCGCCCAGGCCCAAGTTCCTCAGCGCCACCTCCCTGTTTGACAGCGAGTCTGGAAGCCCTAACGTGATCTGCGGACATAACGTGGCCAACGCCACCCCTGAGCTCGGGCAGAGACCCTCTGCTCCGGAACCGCAGGACTGGCCAAGTCCTGCTTCTCGCCTGGAACGTGCTGCCTGGGAGGCCTTCCCAGGCGCGGGCCGAGCCGGAGCCGGCGGCGTGGGGACAAGGCTGCCGCTGGCGACCGTCCTGGGAGTCCCTTGGACTCTCACTGAGGGCCAGCGTGGCTCGACCACAAATGTCACAGAGCAGGAGCCTGGTACCGAGGGCCCACTCAGGCCCGGAGTTGGCCACACCTCAGTCTGAGACAAGGCAGTGACCTGTCCTCGAGGGAGAGCCTCCCGGGACCCCTGCTGGCTTCCCTTCTCCCTCCCTCTCCAATCCCCCTCCAAACAGGGGTCGCTCTGGGCTCGTGCTGGGACCCGCCCTGATGGATGTACACCAGCCAGGCCTTCGGGCAGTCTCTGACGGACGTGCAGAGGTCACGCACAGCGCTCGGGTCCCCGCAGGACCCGTCGGCCACACAGGGCTTCACGCTGTGGTTTCCACTGTCCTCATCAACCCTTCCCGTCCTCACTCGGGGTTTCAATGTCTCTGCTTTCCACTGTCACCTAGATGTCTGACTTGGTGAGAATAATAGTGACCGGGACAGAGCGTCACCCTCACAGGGCCAGCCAGAGGCCGCTGAGCCCAGGTGACTGTCAGAGACACTGGTTCCCTCCAGGGCAGAGAGCAAGCTGGGGGCCAGGTCCCCTCCCCACACCGCAGGCTCACAGCCGCAGCGCCCGGATGACAGAGGGCACAGCCGCAGCTCCGCAGGGTGCGGGATCACCGGGCACAGTGCAGGTTCCCGGGCTCCCTGCCATGCCCACCGACTGGGACTCTAGGGCCTGGAACCTGCGTTTTCACAAGCTGCCCAGGGACCACAAACCACAAGTCAGAAAAGGCCTGTCCGGGGACTGTGGGTGAAGAGACACCTGGGCTCCCCGTCCTGAAAGGGCCACGTCACGCCAGATGAGAACGGCGCCTTCCACGGGCTGCGTGCCAGCCTCCCCCGACCCGTAGGGCAGATTCCCCGGACAAAAGTGGGAAATGCCCCAATGTTCAGGATCACTCTGGATCGGAGATGGCGTCTAAGACACCGCATTTCTTCCCTTGAAAGCTGAGAGCGTGAAGGGCAACACTTCACGCCTGAAGCCCGGGCTCTGGGCAGGTGCCCTGCGGTGGGCCAACCTCCTCCCTCACTTGGCTGGGGTCACAGGTTAGCCTCAGGGAGACAGAAGCCCTCAGGGTCCTGCGGCCGCCTCGCTGGGGACCTTGAGCCAGCTCCTTCCCCCAGGGCTCAGGAAGCCAGCACTCAGTCCACGGAAAATCCAGGTGTGGTGTTTACACTGTAGCTGGTGTGACCGCCCGTGACACTCCGAGGACAAGTCACAACCAGCAAAGTCAACCACCGGGAAATTCTTCGGCGTGAGATCTCACCGCCGGGCCCATGTCTCCACCTCCCACCTCAGGGCAGCGCCTCCTGGTGGGAGATGGAGCCTCCAGCCACCTGGGCATCCAAGTCTTTCCACATCAGGAAAGGGGATGGCAGCCCCCAGGGCCGGGGCTGACCAACCTCCCTGAAGACAGAGCAGGCTAGCTCAGGGCTGCCCAGACAGCAGGGACGGCTGGGGTCAGAGGTCTGGGGCTTCATTCGCTGGGAGGTGGACCACAGGGAGGCGATGAACACGGAAATCACCTCTCGTTACAGCACCCAGTGGCTCACCGTCCATGCACACCGGGGACGGCCTGCCGGGCACTGCTGGGATTTGGGATGCGGTCATCTGGTAAGTGTGACTATGAGGGCAGCTGCTCTCAGGCCCAGGAGACGGATGCTGTGGTCAGATACACTGGGCCTGCTTCACACCTGAATGCGACCCTGGCCAGGTGGGCGGGGGAGGGGTACTGGGTTCTGAGGTGTGGCCGGCGGGGGCAGGAGGACCGGCTCTGACTGTACCCTGCATCACTGAGCTGGGGACACTCCTGATTTTTTCCCTTGAGGAAAACAGAGGTGTTAAGTGCAGAGCTGACGTCTCACACATTCAATTCTTCTCTTTTGATCACATAATCCGCTCCGAGAACCAAGTTTCAAGACAAAGTCTGCGTGTTCCTTCTGGTCCCCACATTAAAAAAAATTTAAACAAAAGAACCTGTTTGATCTTCTCTTCCCAAAGGCTACTAGTAATTAGAGGCTGCGCACGCCAAGGTCTGATCTGTTACTGAGCCAAGTTAATCATCAACCCGTTCCTACCCCTTGGACAGAACAATCAGGGCCGTGCCCGCAGCCCCTTCCACGGCCCCTTCCGCCTGCGCTCCCGGCGCCCACCTCCGTGGGCTACTGTGCGCGCTGAGCTCACACCGGGGAAGTCGTGTCCGGGAGCAAACAGCCGAGCACCCTGCCACAGCGGCTACACTGGGGGCAGGACAGGTGTGGGCTCCGCTCAGTGAACCCCACCCCCCCCCAGCAGCCGCTGAAGCACAGAGCCTGAGGTCTCAGGGAGGGACCACCACCGGCCCTGGAGGCCAGGCCAAGGCCTTTCCGCTCCTCCAATCCAGGGCAGTTCACACCTCAGTCATGAGCTAAGCCAAGAGCACGCAGGTAGCTTCCTGGGGCTACTCTGTAAAGACAGCAACGTTTAAACAGGGCGGGATTGAATTTCTAATAAAAAACCCACTTTGAGCAACAGAGTTAAGTCCATTATAGAAACCTTTCCTATGGAGCCTTGCCGCCTGTCCTTGACCAACGCTGCGCCGCCGACCACCCTGAGCTGTTCCCGGTACCCGGGATGAGGCCAGACAGCGGCCAGCAGAGGACCACCCAGCGGCTTCCAGCCACAGAGGGGACCCGCCTTGGGGAGGGCTCTCTGGAGAGGACGCTGGGCACGAAGGTGGAGGCTCCAGGGTCTGGGACAACTCGGGTGAACACACCTCTTTCTGCAGGTCAGGGGCCTCCCCAGACCGAGCTGTCCCCGATCTTTGTTACAATGACACGACCTCACTCAACCTCAGCACATTCGGGGGACCTTGGGGTGCGCTCCGCAGCCTGCACTGCTGTCCCGGAACCTGCAGCAGGGAGAGGCCGGTACCGAGCCTGACCCCAGGCAGCCCCGCAGCCCCACCGCAGACACCGATCCAGTGCATTCTCATTCGGAGAGCTTGGGATCAAACCCAGGGGAATGCGTCCCCGTCTGGCCGCCAGGAAGGAGCAGAGCCCGTGCGGGCTCAGCGCGGTACGTCCCGGCTTCTTTCAGGATCGGAGGGTCCCCCTGCAACTCGGGACTCCGCGTCCCACTTATTTGGAACCCAAACCCCAAAGGACGTCCCTCGGTCAGCGGGACGGCCGCCTGCACCCGGACGGGCCCCGCGGCCCCAAGATCCTGCGCGCGCTCCTTACCAGTTGCTCCTGCAGCGCCGCCAGCGCCGCCTCCAGCCGCAGCTCGTGGGCGCGGGGCCCGCGGGGGGCGGCGGGCGCGGGTGGGGGCTGCATGGCCAGAGCGCCCCGCACGCGCGCCTGCTGCCTGGCGCGCAGCCCTTGCAGCTCCTGCAGCCCCGCGAAGGCCGCGAGCAGCCGGGCGCCCACCCTGCGGCGGTCCCAGCCCGCGGGCCCCGGCGGGCCGCCAGGCGCCCACATCCCGCGCTCCCGCCTCCCGGAGCTCCCTGGCCTCCCCGGCGGCGCCCGGGCAGTGCGCGCAGCCTCTGGCGCCGCCTCTCCCCGCCCCCGGCCCGCAGGTCGCCAAGGTGGGGTGGGACCTATCGGTGGCCGCGGAGGGCGGTGTTTGCACACGCCCTGAGGTCACTGCGCCGCCCCGGCCCGCCCGTCGTCTGAGCCCCGCGCCCTTGCGCCCTCGGACCCTGAGTTGCTGCTTTCTGGGACCCTCAGAGGAGGCTGAAGGGGAAGGAGGAGCTGGCGGGGAGACTGGGAAGGGAGGAAAGTGGAGCAAACATGGTGAAAGCTTTAACTTTAAAAAAAAAGATACATTCTTGCCACAGTATCCCATTGTAAGAACTGTTACCATTAAAAACGAGTATCAATTTTCAAACATTTTACCCATCTGTTCTTTGGAAACTTCAGATTAGTCTTTTGAAAAATAATAGCTTTATTGAGATAGAATTGGCACCCCTGATTTCTTTATTAAAGTGTGCGATTCAGTGGTGTGCAGTGTACTCACAAGGTCGTGGGACTGTCACCACAGTCTTAGGACATCACAGAGCAGCCCTGTGCCCATCGGCAGGCACCCCATTCCCTGGCTGCGCCCTCTCCACAGAACTTCGCTCCGGGCGTTGTGTACACACATCATACAGCAGGTGGTCTTTGTGACTGGCTCCTTCCATTGAGCATGTTTCTCTTTCTCAGGTTCACCCATGTTGTAGGATGTATCAGTGTTTCATTCTCTTTTTTTTAAATCCCCACCTGACAATATTTTTTTTATTGATTTTTTTAGCTAGAGTGGGAAGGAGGGAGGGAGGGAGAAAGAGAGAGATTGGTTGCTCCTGTAGGACCCTGACCGGGACCTGGGATGGAAACTGCAATCGAGGTCCGTGCCCTTGACCGGGAATCAAACCTGAGACTCTTTGGTCCGCAGGCCGATGCTCTAACTGCTGAGCCAAAGCAGCCAGGGCTTCCTTCTTTTAGTGTGTGTGGCCGACAATAGTCCCTGCTGTGAAGAGCCCACGTCCTTGACCCGTTCATTCTCGGCCAGACACTCAGGTTGTCCCGCTTACTGGCAGCTATGAGGAAAGCCACTCAGACGTCCGTGCAGTCGTTCCCGAGTGGACACGTTTTCATTTCTCTTGGGTCTCCACCTGAGAGTGGAGACCACTTGCTGGGCCTTAGGCCACTCTGTCTGATCTTGAAGAACTGCCAGACCACTCTCCAAAGTGGCCACCCCCAGACTCGATATGAAGTCCCACTCTCCCCACATCCGGGCTGACATTTGTCCTTTGGGTCCTAGGCAGCCCGGCAGGTGTGAGGTGGTGTCTCACGGTGATTTTGATAGGCATTTCCCCTGTGGTCAGTACTCTGACTGTTGTCCTTATAGGAGGACACCCGGACACAGACGTGCGGAGGGACGGCCATGTGAGGACAGGAAGATGGCAGCGGTCCACTACGCCCTCGCATAGACCCGCTGCGGAGACCTCCTGGACACAGCAGCTCGGTCAGCACGGAGTCAGCCTTGCCATTCCCCTGCTCCGAGCCCTGCCGTGGCTCCCAGCCCCACTCGGACGAAGGCCAAGTATGCTAAGGTGGCCCGTGAAGCCCTGTGGCCTCCGACCCCTCCTCCATCTGGCCACGGCCAGCGCCCTCCTCTCTGACTCCTGGCCCTTCCTCAGCTCACCTGACTCGAGGCCCACTCCTGCCCGTCTCCTGCAGCCTCTCACAGACCCAGGGCCTTCGCCTGTGCGCCCTGCACTGGGAAGCTCTCGTCTAGCCTGCGTGGGCACGCTCCCGCCCCATCTCCAGCCTGTGCGCCCTGCACCGGGAAGCTCTCGTCTAGCCTGCGTGGGCACGCTCCCGCCCCATCTCCATCCTTTGGTCCGGTCTCACCTCTTCCCTGTTTTGACTCTGCGGTGCTCTGGGCCTCTCTTTACTCTTCAAACACTTTCTCACAGCAGATGATCTTCTAGTGTCCTCTGTCGTTTGCTTTTCTGTTATGACCATCCTTCCTCGTTGTCTCCCGCACTGGAATGTCCTGTTGGGTGGGGAGAAGGTGCCAGCAGGGGTGTGTGACACACGATTCCAAACCATCCAACTACCTGCTAAGAGAGGGTGGCAGTCCTCCCTCCAGGCGGTGATGTGTCCATGGGCGGGCAAGCGGGGACGGCGTTCTGAGAGGAGCCGACAGGCGGCTCTGCAAAGGGGACCTCGGCACACACTGGGCTGCCGGGGGCTGCCGCCGTCTGCGGCTCCGCTGCTGCTCCGTGGGGTTTCCCGAGAAGGAGCCTTCGTCGGGTTGGACTTCACATGTCTCTTCGTGCTGTGACCTGCGTTAGGAGGTTCTGCAGCTTGCTTTTCGGTGTAGATGCTGGTGAGCCAGTCCGTCTGTGTCCCCATGGAGCGGCGAAAACACAGCCCTGGTCACGTGAGCTTCAGAGACGCTTTCCCCAAGACGGGGCTCCGCTGGGCCGACACCCGCAGCTGGACAGTCACGGCGACTGGGCTGCAGCGATAACACGCCTGACAGTTCCGTGTAGGATTTTGCCTACGGCCGCCACAAACCTCACAACACGGCACCATTCTTTCAGGCTCGGGCACTTTGACTTGATTTGCAAAGTCGTAATGAATTTTGACAATGTTAAAGTCACGTGTCACGTGGCCAAATAATTGCACATGTGGACTGTCCGTGGCCCTGCTCATTCTGAGGGAAGCCACAGCTCCCTTCCTTCCCCTGTGGTCAGTCATGTATAAGGTCCTCTCAGCGATATTTTAATACGAACTCCGTTCCTGATGGTCACCTGGGCGTATGTCACCTGCTCCCCAGAACCATAGGGACGACAAGTGGTCTGTGAAAAAACAAGGTCTGTGTCCTTGTGCTGGTACATAGGAGTGTGGCATGGACGGCAAACTATAACTATTTGTGTGTGTGTGCACATGTGTATGTGGGTGTGAGGGTTCCCCTGTGAAGGGACCAGGGTACACAGGGATCTCTAATCAGTTTGTGAAGCATAGTCATTCTCGTTCCGGGGCTAAACTCGTAAACCTACGGGCTTTTGTAAGGATGCGCTGTGCCTTTCGCCACTCCTTGGGGGCTAGTTTTGTCTTTGCTGTGGAGACAGATGGCTCAGTTACCAACCCTGATGTGAGCCGTGTTCTCCCAGGACTCAGGCTGGTCATCACTCCTAACTCTCTGCAGATGGGGCCTCGCCCACCTGGCTCTCTTGTGCCGCAAATCCCCGATCTCTTCCTGTGTGCCCCCTGCTCCATGTCCCTGCTTCCAGCGGGAACGGGGACCCATGTGTGCCCTCCTCCCACGCTGGCGCGACCTCAAGGGCACTCTCCTCCCAGCCAGGTCCCATCCGGGGTCGGCGGCAGCCCCCCAGCTGTAGGGCTCAGCTGCTTTCTCCGTGACATCTGAGCCTCCTGTGACATCTGAGCCTCCTGTGACCTCTTCTCTCTTTCCAGCCCACGTGCACACGGCTGGCACACATCAGGTCAGAGTCTGTGCCATCCTGGGTGCACTTCCTGTCACACACCTGCTGGGCGTGTCCGTGGGCAGGGACACGTCTGCTCACCACTGTGTGCATCTCTGGATAAATACAGAGAAGGGCTGCTTTTTTTTGTTGGAAATGACACCCCCCGGGAAGTCTGTGCCACGTATGGACATGGCCATGTTCACACAGTCTTGCTACATCAAATATTTTGTTTAAACATTCCGTTAATTAAAAAAGTATAACTTCATGCAATCAACTAATGTAAATATTAAAGAATCAACGAGCTGTTCCTTGACAGCGAGGACTTAGCGGAAATTCTATTCCACACGTAGTCTCCTGCCTGGGAGGCTCTTTCCCTCTCACGTGTGCCTCTGTCCGCCCGGCACACCATGGGGACGCCGGGCTCCGGTGACGGACTCCGACCGGTGTTACCCACACCCAGGTGTGTCTGACTTCAGAGCCAACACGGGAGGAGACAGGTGTGCAGTTAGAGAGAAGGGGCTCGGAGTCACCTCCCAGCTGGAACCCGCAGACCAAATCCATCTTCTCCAAGAAACGGTGGGTAGGAATTTTGTGCAACATCGTGGACACCCCCAGATTCTCTGCAGGGAAAACCTTTCCATACAGGCTCATGCCCACCTCTGCCGTAGGTGGGGCCTCGTCTGTGTGGTTCCTGGGCACCTGGAGGGATCCAGACAGGACATCCATTGGGCTGCGTTCTGCTGACGTCTTCAGGGTGAGGCTCAAACTCATCCGTGGAGACGTCTCCCACCTGCTCCCCAGAGCCTCAGCCTCACTGCCTGCTGGGTGGGCCTGCACCCCTCAGCTGCGGGGTCCTGGCTTCAGACCCTCCCCGAGGCCCCTGGATGTGTACTCCTGTTCATCCTCCAAGACCCGCTGCCTCTCTCCCTGGGGGGCTCCCTCTGTCCTGTCATCAGCGCCTGTGCGTCCCTCTAGGCTTGCTCTGGTCGCGTCACTACACTTCCTCTCTCCCCGTGGTCACCGCTTCGTCACCAGTATCTTGGATATTTTGTTTCACGGGGAGCAGGGACCTGGGGGTGGGGTCTTGTCTCATCGCTGCACACTTACACCCTCATTAAAAGCTCCTTCCCACATCCTCCATCTGAACACGACCCGGCCACTGAGGTGTGCTCTCTGCTCCCATCCCCAACGTCCGGTTCGTTCCTTCGCGTGTTTATTACGTGTCGTGTTGGGTGCGCTCCCCACAGGCCACACTCAGACCAGGAGCTCAGGCCGGATGCAAAGGGGCAGGAGGTCACATCCACATTCCAGATGACGATAACGTAGTCACCGTGGGAACGTTTTGTCAACAGTACATCTTCATGGGACAGTGAGTGTGAGCCCGTCCCGGTGACCTCCTGGGAAGACGCGGGGACCTGAACTCCCTCCGGTTGGCGGCTCACGAAATCTCGCTCTTCTCACGGAAATCTTGCCTTTGCGTTGGTCGCAATGCCAGGTGCAGAGCTCCGGACCGCACTCCCGGGGAACGTGGTTCCCACCGGGCGCCCTGGCAGCGAGGGGCCCCGACATGACGAGCGTCCGCTGTGCCGCTGGTCCGGGTGGAGCAGACCCAGGCTCCTGCCCCTCGGCTCTGTGATGCCCTGTGCACGGAAGGGACCCCGACAACATGATGTCTCTCACGGCCACACGGAAATCCCACCACCGCGAAGGACACAGAACCGATCTGCCCTCAGGGGCCCAAGATAAGAACGACCAGCAGTAAAAGTCGAGCTGGATCTGCAGGTGCTTGATTTCCTAACTTCCCACCTTCTCCCACATTCTGTTAGTTAAAATAACATCCAGGGCAGGGGCTGTGGAGAACATGGGACCAGGAACGGGAGACGGGGCAGGACAGAGGTGGCCTGGAGCGGGGAGGATGCTGAGGTGATTATGTCTGTGACCCACCTGTCGTTGGCAGGTGCTCCTGATCCATCTTCACCAGCCAGCGGGCCCCACTCTCCTCTCCACTCCGGCTGTGAGTTAGGGAAACACCTGGGGGCCTTCTGCTAAATGACCACTGTGTGCCGGGCCCTCCCCTCCTCAGACTCCGGGCCTCTGCGTCGGTTGTGTCTGACACTCTCCAGGTGACGGGATGTTCAGGGCCTGGGGCGCCCCTGCCGGGCCACACCTCTGGGGGCAGGTCGTTGCCAAGGTGAGATGCCGCAGGTCAGCACGTACCCCTCCCGCCCTCTTCCAGTTCCAACCTGCGGGTCGGCTCCTGCTCAGTGAACCCTGGGACCTCGGCGAGGGAAGGGACCCATATCCCCCCACAGCAGGTGTGACTTCCGTGACCTCCGTGTCACCAACAGGCTTCTGAGCACTGATGCTGGGAGGTGTGGTGTGGCTTCCTAGCCTGGCTCCCCTGGTGGGGGCTAAACTGCCAACGTATTCATTAGCTTTGGTCCTGAAGCGCCGTGTGAGCACCAGAGGCTCCCGCGAGGGGAGTGTCCTTCTGCAATCAATCAAACACCGATCGACTGCTAGTCACAGGGCGTGTCACAGGGCGTGTCCCACGTTGCGGCTCAAGTTCACTGCAAAGCTGCTGCCCCAGCACCAGGCTCCCGGCTGAGTGACAGGCGCAGCGGACACGCCCTGATGTCGGCAGTGCTGACCGGGACCCGAACTCTGGGCCGCCACGCGAACCCCCGGGGCGAAATGGTACTTTGGGTCCGAGGCCACCCCGGTTCCAAGGATTAGGACAAATGGTGGTAGTCTGCTTTCTCTGAGTTCAAGAGTATAAAGAAATTATTTTCAGATTCACAAAGGATCGAGTCGGCCACACGTGTTGTGAGTCAGCCGAGTCAGCCACAGGCATCGTACGTACAGGTTTCACGGGGCAGGCTCAGGGTGACACTTCCTACCGTGGGAGGTTGGGCCCTCAGCACCTCTGTTTCTGTGTCTGTGACCGGGTCCCACACAGGTGCCCCTCGTGGAGTGGGGGAAAGAATCAATCCCAGGACGAGGCCAGACTGCGCACCCTCAGAACCGTCACTATTCCTGCGTCACTAACGGTGGGGCTCTCGCAGCCTCTGAGGGGTCACAGCCTGAGGGCCAGCGACGCCGGCTCTCCAGGTGCTCGCTCTACGCTGGTCCCCGAGCGCACTCCTGAGGGCTTGTCTCCATCAGTACAGACACAGGCAAGAACCTGTGATGGGGCTGTCGGGTGGGTGCGGAATGGTCACCAAGCTACCAAAATCCAAACGGGGTTTTCGGGAGAGGGAGCTCGGGTTGCCATCCAGAGCCCAGCCTGGAATGAGAAGGGAAAGAGGGGCATCGGGGCATCGGGAAGAAGCCCAATGGTGCTGGTGATGGGAGCAGGTGACACTGAGGCGAGTCATTGAGAAAACCGTGGGACGGGCTCCTCAGGCAGTGGAAAGTCCCACAGGCGTCCCTCAGGGCTGATGTCACCGTCATCCTCGGGAGGTGTGGCTGTGAGCTGTGTGTCTGGATTTTAAACGTGCTCGTCACTGGAATTTAATTTCTAAAAGTAGGAAAAACAATGAGCAGTTGGAGCGCTGACTGCAACGAGCACTTTTACTCACATAAGAACGGTGATGAGTCGATGAGTCAAGGCCAGAATTCTCTAAGCATGAGCACTGGCCACGTCCCTGTCCTGGGCCACCTTCTCTGTCTAAGCATGAGCACTGGCCATGTCTCTGTCCTGGGCCACCTTCTCTGTGTGGCTGTCTGCAGGGTCCGGGACTTCAGAAGCCCTGTCGACTCTCACAGTCTCAGAGCAGGGAGAAGATCCACACAGCCGAGGTGCCTATGGGAAGGGCTGCTGTATGCACGAAGCAGTGTGTGTGTGCACATGGAGCAGTGTGTGCGCGTGCACGGAACAGTGTGTGTGTGTGTGTGTGCACAGAGCAGTGTGTGCATCTGCATGGAGCAGTATGTGCATGTGCACAGAGCTGTGTGTGTGTGCACAGAGCAGTGTGTGTGCATGCATGGAGCAGTGTGTGTGCGTGCACGGAGCAGTGTGTGCATGGAGCAGTATGTGCGTGTGCACAGAACTGTGTGTGTGTGCGCACGGAGCTGTGTGTGTGTGTGCAAGGAGCAGTGTGTGCATGTGCATGGAGCAGTGTGTGCGTGCACGGAACAGTGTGTGTGTGTGCACGGAACAGTGTGTGTGTGCATGGAGCAGTATGTGTGTGTGCATGGAGCTCTGTGTGTGTGTGCATGAAGCAGTATGTGTGTGTGCATGGAGCAGTGTATGTATGCTTGACAGTGTGCGTGCGTGCACAGAGTAGTGTGCGTGCACGGAGCAGTGTGTGTACGTGTGCATGGAGCAGTGTGTACGTGTGCATGGAGCTGTGTCTGCGTGTGCACGGAACTGTGTCTGCGTGCACGAAGCTGTGTGTGTGCATGTGCACAGAGCTGTGTGTGTGTGCGCACAGAGCTGTGTGTATGTGTACACGGAGCAGTGTGTGCGTGTATGGAGCAGTGTGTGTGTGTGCACGGAACAGTGTGTGTGTGTGTGTGTGTGTGTGCACAGAGCAGTGTGTGCATCTGCATGGAGCAGTATGTGCATGTGCACAGAGCTGTGTGTGTGTGCAGGGAGCAGTGTGTGTGTGTGTGCATGCCCGTGCATGCAAAGCAGTGTGCGTGTGCACGGAACAGCGTGTGCATGGAGCAGTATGTGCGTGTGCACAGAACTGTGTGTGTGTGCACAAAGCTGTGTGTGTGTGTGCAGGGAGCAGTGTGTGTGTGTGTGCATGCACGGAGCAGTGTGTGCACATGCACGGAGCAGTGTGTGCATGCACGGAACAGTGTGTGTGTGCACGGAGCAGTATGTGCGTGTGCATGGAGCTCTGTGTGTGTGCGCACGAAGCAGTGTGTGTGTGTGCACGGAGCAGTGTGTGTATGCGTGACAGTGTGCATGCGTGCGCGGAGTAGTGTGCGTGCATGGAGCAGTGTGTGTACGTGTGCATGGAGCAGTGTGTGCGTGTGCATGGAGCTGTGTCTGCGTGTGCACGGAACTGTGTCTGCGTGCACGAAGCTGTGTGTGTGCATGTGCACAGAGCTGTGTGTGTGTGCACAGAGCTGTGTGTATGTGTACACGGAGCAGTGTGTGCGTGTATGGAGCAGTGTGTATGTGTGCACGGAACAGTGTGTGTGTGTGTGTGTGTGTGTGTGCACAGAGCAGTGTGTGTGCATGCATGGAGCAGTGTGTGTGCGTGCACGGAGCAGTGTGTGTGTGCACAAAGCAGTGTGCGTGTGCACGGAACAGCGTGTGCATGGAGCAGTATGTGCGTGTGCACAGAACTGTGTGTGTGTGCACGAAGCTGTGTGTGTGTACAGGGAGCAGTGTGTGTTTGTGTGCATGCCCGTGCATGCAGAGCAGTGTGCGTGTGCACAGAACAGCGTGTGCATGGAGCAGTATGTGCATGTGCACAGAGCTGTGTGTGTGTGCACAGAGCTGTGTGTATGTGTACATGGAGCTGTGTGCGTGTGCACGGAGCTGTGTGTGTGCGTGCACAGAGCTGTGTGTGCGCGTGCACAGAGCAGTGTGTGTGTGCACAGAGCTGACTCTTTGTGCACGGAGCTGTGTGTGCATGTGCATGGAGCTGTGTGTGTGTGTACAGGGAGCTGTGTGTGTGTGCACGGAGCAGTGTGTGCATGTGCACGGAGCTGTGTCTGTGTGCACAGAGCAGTGTGTGTGTGCATGTGCACGGAGCTGTGTCTGTGTGCATGGAGCTGTGTGTGTGCATGTGCATGGAGCTGTGTCTGTGTGCATGGAGCTGTGTGTGTGCATGTGCACGGAGCTGTGTGTGTGTGTACATGGAGCTGTGTGTGCGTGTATGGAGCAGTGTGTGTGCGTGTGCATGGAGCAGTGTGTGTGCATGCACGGAGCAGTGTGTGTGTGTGCACGGAGCAGTGTGTGTGTGCGCAGGGAGCTCTGTGTGTGTGCACGGAGCAATGTGTGTGTGCATGCATGGAGCAGTGTGTGTGTGTGTGCGTAGAGCAGTGTGTGTGTGCAGCCCTGTCCTCGCAGGATGAACCATAAGCCCAGCTCCTCCCAGCCCCTCTGCCCAGCCCCGAAGGAGGTGTAGGAACAGCCTTCCGGGCAGGGGCATCAGGTGTGGGAACAGGGGTGTGAGAGGCAGCTCCCGGGACTGAGGAAAGAGCCTGGGTGTGGCTCGTGCTCAGGGCCCAGGTGCGGTGCCCAGTGAGTGTTGTAGGCATGCAGGGCGTGGAGGCGGCGAGGTGGAGCACTGAGTGAGGGAGCACTGTCTGTTGTACTGCTTGTCGGCCGGGCCAAGAAGCCACGAAGAAGGGAAGAGGAGGTGAGGTGAGGACAGGGGTGCAAGCCTGCCAAGGTGATGACGTCCCCGCTGGGGTGCCCGAGCATGCCTGGCTGCTGTCTTGGAAGAGCATGGCATGGCCACCCCAGAGGCCTCTAGGCACAGAGACAGAGAAAGTAGCCCTGCGTACTCCTGAGCAGGATGGGGACCCTCACCACAGGTACACATCGGTGGTTGGGGAGCCCTGCAAGGCGAGGGCGGGGCAGGGGACAGGGTTCTTAAAGAGAGGGGGCTCTGGACCCACACTGGGCATAGGAGTGGAGGAGGTGGAGGGACCTGAGGAGCTGGATCATCAGCCTGTCTGGGCTCCAGATTTCCAGGGGGTGGCGAGCCTCCCGGGGCAGAGTCTGTGGGTGACCCTCTCAACACCGTACTTTGAAAAGGGGAAGTTCTTCGTTTGGTGTGGTTGAGTTTATTCACCTTTCATGCCTCCCTAAGAACTGCAAGTGGTCTCTGGACTGACCTTCAGGTACAAATCCAAGGTCACCACGTTCGTCTCCACAGGCTTAATGTGCTGGTTAAACTGTGCCCCAAGTTACTGTTCTTGGCCCACACAGTCCATTTCCAGATGTTCTGTTTGGTTCTTTTTAGGACCCAACCTGCAGTTATGACAGTTACCTTCTTCCCCCATGCGCTCAGTCTTTCCTTTCTTTAAAGAACTGCTTAACAACCTTATTCTACTAAACATGATCTGTCACCTCTAAGGTCCGATTCTGTAGTTGGTGGCCCCAGCTGAATTTTTGCTCACAACCTCTGGTTTTCTGTTTGTGACCTGTGACTGTGATGTTTCTCCGGATCCACCTGGGACAGCGCCGTGGCAGGTCAGCCAGGCAGGCTGGGTTCTGATGTGAAGCTGATTTTGTCCTGCTCGGGCTGGAGTGACGCAGGGTAGGGGTAAATCACCATGCCCAGGGTCCCCCACCACCCCCTTGGGGTCCCCATGTGAGGACACCGGGAGCCAAGGAATTATGGGAAAACTTAAGGGAGAAAAAACTCAAGCTGGGAAAAGTATTTTTTCCTCCTAACAACTGGAAACAAACAACATGATGTCATTGTCACATTGTATCTCCGCCTCCTTCCATTCCATAGTTGTATCACCACCTCATTCCATTCCACAGTTGTATCCCTATGCCTCGTTCCATCCACAGATGTATCCCTACGCCTCCTTCCATCGCAGTTGTATCCCTACACCCCCTTCCATCCCCAGTTATATCCCTACGCCCCTTCCATCCGCAGTTTTTATCCCTACGCCCCTTCCATCCGCAGCTGTATCCCTACGCCCCTTCCATCCTCAGCTGTATCCCTACGCCCCTTCCATCCGCAGTTGTATCCCTACGCCCCCTTCCATCCTCAGTTGTATCCCTCCATCCTCAGCTGTATCCCTACGCCCCTTCCATCCCCAGTTGTATCCCTACGCCCCTTCCATCCGCAGTTGTATCCCTACGCCCCCTTCCATCCTCAGTTATATCCCTACGCCCCCTTCCATCCTCAGCTGTATCCCTACGCCCCTTCCATCCTCAGCTGTATCCCTACGCCCCTTCCATCCGCAGTTGTATCCCTACGCCCCTTCCATCCCCAGTTATATCCCTACGCCCCCTTCCATCCTCAGTTATATCCCTACGCCCCCTTCCATCCTCAGCTGTATCCCTACGCCCCCTTCCATCCTCAGTTATATCCCTACGCCCCCTTCCATCCTCAGCTGTATCCCTACGCCCCTTCCATCCTCAGCTGTATCCCTACGCCCCTTCCATCCTCAGCTGTATCCCTACGCCCCTTCCATCCGCAGTTGTATCCCTACGCCCCTTCCATCCGCAGTTGTATCCCTACGCCCCTTCCATCCCCAGTTATATCCCTACGCCCCTTCCATCCGCAGTTGTATCCCTACGCCCCCTTCCATCCTCAGTTATATCCCTACGCCCCCTTCCATCCTCAGCTGTATCCCTACGCCCCTTCCATCCTCAGATGTATCCCTACGCCCCTTCCATCCTCAGTTGTATCCCTACGCCCCTTCCATCCGCAGTTTTTATCCCTACGCCCCCTTCCATCCGCAGTTGTATCCCTACGCCCCTTCCATCCTCAGCTGTATCCCTACGCCCCTTCCATCCTCAGCTGTATCCCTACGCCCCTTCCATCCTCAGCTGTATCCCTACGCCCCTTCCATCCGCAGCTGTATCCCTACGCCCCTTCCATCCGCAGCTGTATCCCTACGCCCCTTCCATCCGCAGCTGTATCCCTACGCCCCTTCCATCCGCAGCTGTATCCCTACGCCCCTTCCATCCGCAGCTGTATCCCTACGCCCCCTTCCATCCGCAGCTGTATCCCTACGCCCCTTCCATCCGCAGCTGTATCCCTACGCCCCTTCCATCCTCAGTTGTATCCCTACGCCCCTTCCATCCGCAGTTTTTATCCCTACGCCCCTTCCATCCGCAGCTGTATCCCTACGCCCCTTCCATCCGCAGCTGTATCCCTACGCCCCTTCCATCCGCAGCTGTATCCCTACGCCCCCTTCCATCCGCAGCTGTATCCCTACGCCCCTTCCATCCGCAGCTGTATCCCTACGCCCCTTCCATCCTCAGGTGTATCCCTACGCCCCTTCCATCCGCAGCTGTATCCCTACGCCCCTTCCATCCGCAGCTGTATCCCTACGCCCCTTCCATCCTCAGCTGTATCCCTACGCCCCTTCCATCCTCAGCTGTATCCCTACGCCCCTTCCATCCTCAGTTGTATCCCTACGCCCCCTTCCACAGCAGTTGTATCCCTACGCCTCCTTCCATTCCCAAGTTCTCCCCCGAGGATGGTGTTTTGCCTTTGTCAACTCCCTTTGCGCTGCAGACGGAAGGAAAGAGCACCCAGTAAACAGACACCTCAGGTTGAGTCTTGTCACTCTGACCTGTTTTTCTGAAGTTACTTCCTTCCCCCACACCCGTCTCATCCTGTGCACCCTGCTTCCTGCCCCTTACGGAAAACAAACAGGCCCAGGGCAGCCTTTGCAGGACTGGTCTGTGGCTAAGAGATTGTACTCAGGCCCGGCTGGTGTGGCTCAGTGGTTGAGCGTCGACCCTGCACCAGGAGGTTGCTGGTTCGATTCCTGGTCAGGGCACATGCCCAGGTTGTGGGCCCGATCCCCAGTGGGGTCATGCAGGAGGCAGCCAATCAATGTTCTCTCTCATGGATGTTTCTCTACCTTTCCCTTCCTCTGTCTCTAAAATCAATAAAGAAAAACTAAAAAAAAAGGGGGGGCTGTAGCCAGGGGTTCGCCCGGCAGGGAGGCCACAGCCCGAGGGGAGCGTGGGGGGAAGTTAGCGAGCCTGCCACGGTCGGAGTGGGCCTGGAAGGAGCGTTCTCGTCTTCACTGGACGAGAGACAAGGCTGACAATGTCCTGTAGGTACTTCGATGATTACAGAGAAAACACATTTCACACATTTCTGTTGATGAACTCAGAACTTCACTGATGAATTTGGACATGAAGTTTCATGTAATTTTCACGTTATGAAATAGTCTTCTTTGGGCTGCTTCTCAGCTCCTTTAAGGTGTACAGACCTTTCTCAGCTCGCGGGGGGGTAGGCGAGGTCCCCGGCCGGAGTTTGCGGACTCGGCGTAGGACCAAGGGCAGACCCGGCACACCTGGGCCCAGGTGCTGGAGCCCACTCTTGTTTGTAAGCGCATCTATCCTGTGACAGATGAATCCAAAACGTTCCTTTTTTAAATTCCTCATAAGCCCTGATCAAAAACCATTAACAAGGCCAAATCAAGACACTTCTGTCTTGTCCCTTGCAGAACATTTTCCCAAACCCCGGGTCCAGGTGTGCAGTGAGGGCCTCTGATAGGTTTCCTCTCACTTGGCCAAGTGGCAGAGGCCAGAGCAAGGGGACTCCTGACAGCGGCTGTGTGGACCATGGGCATTTGCCCGTCGTGGGCATTTGCCCGCAGGGACGGCTCATCTCACGTTCACCACGGACCACTGCAAGGGCGAGAAACAGGCGGTCGGCTTGGCCAGGGTACCTTGTGGACAGTGCCAGGGCTGTGTCTCAGGTGAGGCCTGGCTGGGTGTGGATTTCATTCTGCCACTTGGTGTTGTCATAACAGATTCTTCCTGGTGGTGTGATGAGCCCGAGTGGAAGGAGGAAGCCCAGGGGCAGAGGGTCCCAGGTAACCCCCTCCCCCAGGATCCAGATGTTTTTCCTGCAATAAAAACGCACAGAAACACTGCTTCCCTCACCTGGTGCGAAGGTCCCCTTCCCCCGGCCACCAGTCAGCCCACCAGGACTTGGGACAAAGCCATGACAGGTGCTTCTTGTGTTGATTATTATGGGCGACTGAGACTGTTTTTGCATTACAAAAATGAAGAGCAACTTTTCCCCATTGCAGTTTACATTTAATATTATTGAAAAAGCCAGGGATTTGTGTTAGAAAATCTCACATTTAACGTGAAGCCATTGCGTCAGAGCAGCAGTGACATGAAGCTACACTGTCGCTGGTCTGCAGATTCGGACAGTAGATGAGGACTCCCCGAGGAGAAGGGCTCCTGACGTCGCCCACGGAGGCCAGTCTGCTCTGCTCTTCAGGGTGGATTTTGTGCAACAGGTTAGGGAGGAGCCCGTGTCTCACTTGTCTTTTGTCCCCCAGGGCTTAGCAGGTCTGACGAGACACCAAAATGTCTGGTGCATAAAAGGTTAGCACGGGTCACCGGAAGGGGATCCATGGTTTCCGGACTCTTCATTTGTAACCCACTTTTCCAGGGGACTGTCGGCATGACGAGTTTCCCTGGGACCCTGACGAAAGCCCTGTGCGGCATGGAAGTGTCCTCACCCTCGTTTTACAGATGGAGAAACTGAGGCAGAGAAAAGTCAGGTGCTGTGCCTGGGATGGCTCTGCTGGTCGCTGAGGGACCTCACGCCGGGCGGGGCGCATGGGGCACTGACGTGGTGCCTTCCTGTGGGTCTTGGTAGATTTGGGCTTTCTGTTGGATAGCGGACAACATTCACACCAGATAATACACACTCCATCCTCCTGACATCCTCTAACCTGTATTTAAACATTTTTTAAAACAACGAAGTGAAATCCATGTATTTTTCTATCATAAAATAGAGAGAAGCATATCCCAGCGAAGGGCTGGGATCACTAGGGGACACGTCCCCTCCGGCCTTGGGCCGTGTTCACACAGTTTGCAGACCCAGGGGGAGCGCCGGGCTCGTCCCTGTGGCTGGGGCCCCATCCTAGCGACTGGGAGTATTCTGAGCACAGGTGCTAAGGGTTACCCCTGTTTTAAGGCTCCCCAAGAGTTTTAGAACTACTTCTACTAAAATGGCACTTTGAGGGTCCGGAAACAGCCCGAGTGCCCGTCAGTAGATGAGTGGATGACAAAGCTGGGGTACATTCCCACAACAGAACACTACTCGGCTGTCAGAAAGTAGGAAATCTTACTTTTCTGTGACTGCACGGATGGACCTGCAGAGTATTATGCTGAGTGAAATAAGCCAGTCAGAGGAAGGCAACCACCATAGAGTCTCACTTGTATGTGGAATCTCATGAACAAAATAAACTGACGAACAAAATAGAAACAGACTCATAGAGACA
Source organism: Molossus molossus (assembly GCF_014108415.1). NCBI lineage: Eukaryota > Metazoa > Chordata > Mammalia > Chiroptera > Molossidae > Molossus > Molossus molossus. Next base: position 111,753,569 of record NW_023425402.1, read on the forward strand.
GAGAACAGACTGACAGCTGTCAGAGGGGAGGGGTGTTGGGGGGCCGGGTGAGAAGGTGAAAGGATTAAGAAAACTCATAGGCACAGACATCAGTATGGAGGTCACCAGAGGGAACTGGGTGGGGGAGGGATAAGAGGTGAGGGGGGAGACATGGTGGTGGAGGAGGCTGGACTTGGGGTGGTGAACACACAATACGATACACAGGTGAGGTGCACCTGAAACCTACATAATTTTATTAACCAGTGTCAGCCCAATCAAATCAATTAAAAAAGAAGAGAAATGGCACTTTGATGGACATCTGTATAGGGGGTGATTTTCCATATTTGGAACCCCCGCCCCCAGGTTAGGTACCGCAGGGATTTAATAGTGGATTTACAGAGACGTGGCGTTTCTGCAGCCTCTGCCATCTGTCATCGGGCTGCTGTCCAAACCAGCTGGTGCGCAGGACTGGAGTGGCCGGGCTGAGCCCGCTGGGGCGCTGGGACCTCTCAGCGCTCTGACCCAGGCGCGTGAACATGGCGTCCTGGGCATGGGAGCTGGCTTGGACACAAGGCCCGAGTGGGCGCGGAGACAGCCCGGGACTCTCACCCGAGGGTCACGTTGTCTTCTGGCGCTGACATTTCGGGGAAATTGGAATCCTTCCGGAAGGGTCCTCCTGCCCTTCCCTCGGACCCTGCTATTTGTTCAGATATCAGGGGGATGGCGAGACCACAGATGGAGCAACAAAAGCCCGGACAGGGTCATTCTGAAAACCAGCACAGGTGGAAACCCCCAACGCGGTGACCTGGGTCAGAAACCCCAGTCTGTTTGGGTGACCTCGCCAGGCATGGTCTCTGCAGTCCTGCGGAAGCGCGTTGTTGGTGGGAGCAGGGCGCCCCCTGGTGTGCATCGGGAGCCCGCAGGCCGGTGTGAAGGCCGAGGTGAATCTCCCTGGAAGGCACAAGGAGCCTGCCCCCCTGGGCAATCACCATCAGGACGTCCCTGCTCCCAGCAAGCACAGCCTGGGGCCCTCACAGGCTTCGGTTCAAGGGGCTCCCGCCTGCCCCCTGGAGATCAGGGGTCACCTGTGAGACATCCTCCCTCCCTGTCCCCGCCGGGCTCCCGAGCCTCCCCCACCCCTCCTCTCCATTCTCTCCGTTCTTCCTGTAGGTTGGACTCAGGACCAGGGTTCAAATTCAGACTTTGACAATAAACCCCTCCCCCCTATTTGGACAAGTTACTTAAACTCTCCGAAGTTCAGGTCCCCCCCTGCAAACCCTGGGCAGGAGGGCGTGGGGTGCTCCGCTGGGGAGTCTGCTGGTCACAAGGCACCCCGAGCCCCTGGGGGTTCCTCTGCAGGGTGAAGGCGGGGGGCCGGGGCCGGGGGCTGTCTCCATGGTCAGCAGCGCCGAGTTCATCAGTGAGACAACGGCCACCAGCGTGCAAACTGTGCCCCTGGACCCCAGTCGGCACGTGGGCTCACCCCCATGACGCCCCACCAGCTGCCTGCCTGGTTCCGCAGCCGAGCTCGCTCTTTCCTGATCACGAGGAGACCAGGTGACTCCCAGCTGGGACACCACACGGCAGATGCAGGGGCGTCTGCCCCTCGGGTCCACCACACTTTCCACGCAGCCGCCCGACCTCCGTTTGGTCACGAGAGAAAAACGTACGTGGACTGACGTGAGCACTTTCTCTCCATCCCACAAAGGAGCGCTGTTGGCACTGGTTGAAGTGCCCGTTCAGGGGACACTCGCCCGGACCAACCCCCAGTAACCCCCTGAGCTGCGCACCCCGTCTGCAGAGACAAGCTTTTCCGCAGGCGCGCTCCCTCTGGGGTCATTCCGGGTCAACGTCCCGCCTCTTCTGCGTGTTTGTGCCGGGAATGTAGCTGCCTCCCTGCTTCTAGAATGCTCTCCGGGGGGAGGGGGGTGCACAGCAGCTGCAGTTGGAAGCCTGGCACCCCTGGCTCCTAAGGACAGGAGCCTGCCAGGCCCGCACGCGTGGGGGTGGGGGAGGAGCGGGCGCAGGGGGCAGGGGGCAGGAGGCGGCCCTCTGTCAGGAGTGGGACATGGCACACGCCTCCTGTCTTGAGGTGCAGCTGGCTGAGTCCACGTCCTCTGCTGTGGCTGGAGGGGAAGCCCTGCTTGTGAGGTTTCGGTGAAATGGGAAGGACTCTCAGAGGTGCTGTGAGGAGTGGGTGGCCCGTCAGCGGGCTTGGTCACCCGGCCCGAGGCTCAGAAGGGCACAGCCTCAGGAGGTGGGAGTCGGTTCGGACCACAGCCATGGCCCAAGTGGGGTGGGCTGGCTGGGCAGGGACCAGGAGGTAGCATCTCAGGAGCCATCAAATGAAAAGAAACCACCTGGCCCAAAGCATGTCACCCGAAGAGGTGGGCGGAGGGGTTCGCTGATGAAGGGAGACCGGAGGGGAGGGAGCCCGGGTTCCTGGGGCCTCGCACTCAGGGGCGAGGTGGGCAGACGGGCCGCTGGGATCGGCAGGCTGAATTCGGAGGGTGGTCCCGGTTCCCCAGGCCTCTTCCGAGTCTACCTCCCCCGCTCTGGAAAGCCGGACCCACGTCCCCCGGAGCCTGTCAGGTCCCCTGGCTTCTGACCTGCCCGTGATCCCTCCGAGCCTGTCCTCCTGCCGCCCGCAGGGGTCCCCTGGTCGAGGCCTCCGTCCGTCTCTCTCTGTCTGAGCTCTTCCCTTGGAGACCATGCTCTTGACTGTTCCCCCGAGGGAGACGCTGAGACCCGGACTCGGTCACAGCTCTTCTCATGTGACACTTAAGCACCCGCCTAGTGACTCGGTCACTGCTGCGACCGACCGGTGGACACCAGTCAGGTTCTACAGAAGAGGGGGACCACCTTGAGTGTATTCAGGATTGACCTGAACTGGCCAGTTCACTCCGCCTCTGCTGGTCCCATACGGTAATCTCAGATCAACCTTCCATTTAGAAAACAACCTGGCCCGGCTGTGTGGCTCAGTGGTCGAGCGTCGTCCCACGAACTGAGAGGTCCCGGTTCGATTCCCCGTCAGGGCACACGCCCGGGTTGAGGGCTCGATCCCCAGTAGGGGGCGTGCAGGAGGCAGCCGATCAATCACATCGATACTTCTCTCTCTCTCTCCCTTTCCCTTTTTCTAAAAAAAATAAGTAAAAACAGCCCTGGCCGGTTTGGTTCTCTCTCTCTCTTTCCCTTTTTCTAAAATAAATAAGTAAAAATAGCCCTGGCCGGTTTGGCACAGTGGTTAGAGCGTCAGTCCCCAGACCAATGAGTAGCGGGTTTGATTCCGATCAAGGGCAGGTACCTTGGTTGCGGTTCGTCCCCGGCCCTGGTCGGATTGTGCAGAAGACAACAAGTCGATGTGTCTCTCTCACGTCGATGTTTCTCTCTCTCTCTCCTCTCCTTCCTCTCTTTCTATAATCAATAAAGCAAAACAAATAAACAAAACAAAACAAACAAACAAAAAACAAACAAACCCTAAAAATAAAGAGAAAAACAATCTTGGGATTGACAAATAGAATCCCACTCAAATTTTTTTTTAACCCTCACCTGAGGATACGTTTTTCTTGAAATTTTTTTTTTTTTTTGTAGAAACATGGATATGAAAGAGGAACATCGATCGGTTACCTCTGGTGTGTGCCCAGACCGGGGGTCAAACCTGCACCCTTTTGGTGTGCAGGATGACGCTCTAAGCCACCAAACCACCCAGCCAGGACACAAGGAACTAACTGTTGATGCACGAAACCATGTGGATCAATCTCAAAATAACTACACTGAATGAAAGAAACAGACCCAGAAAAATACTGTGTGATTCTCTCTGAACCTCTGGACGGTGCCAGTGCATCTCTGAGTGGCAGACGCCGTCTGGGGGTTCAAGGGGCAGAAGGAACCTGAGGGCACCGTGTTCACGACAGTGACCAGTGACATTCCCTCGGGCGTGTCCATGTGTCAGGACATCCGGTTGTGCACTTTAACACAGTTTGGTGTATGTCAGTCACGTTCAAGAACGTTGTCAGAGAAAAACCAACCGAACTACCACTGCCAACTTGAAACGCGGTTTCCTTTGCTTGCAATGTGGAGACTGCTGTTTTCTCTCTGACCTCGTGTTGCATGTGCACATGAGTGTGCCTCCCCCTGGAGAAGTGTGAACGGACGTCCACACTCAGCTCACACCCTCCCTCCCCCCGCGTCCCCAGAAAGGATCCTCTCCGGGCCGCCTCGGATTCCTTCAAGGTTTCCCTTACTTTTCATTGATTAGCTTGGAAAATGTACACCCACACCCACACCACACTCACATATACTTACACTCACACACTCTCACACACACACTCACATGCACACACACCGACACACTCACAGTTACACAGATACTCTCACTCACATACACTTACACACATTCACTCACTCATACACACAGACACTGTTACACACACTCACACACACTCACACTCACATATACTCACACTCACACACTCTCACTCACATACACTTACACATAACAACAGTTACACACACACACTCACTCACATGTGCACAGGCAGCCCCTCCCCCACACGCCAGGCAGCCCCCCCCCCGCCCCCGGCAGACTGGGTTCCTGGGGCCTGGACTCCTGGTCCTGCTGAGAGGAGCTGCCTGGTGATTTACGAGGTGCTGTGAGTCAGAGCCTGGTCTCCGGCACCCAGCCCAGCTCGTCTCCACGGCTCAGGGACTCGGAGACGGATGCTCTGCACCTGGCCGGGCTGCTCAGCGGCCGCGCTTGGCTTCTGACCGTGGGGTGACGACCCCGCTGGGAACTGGGCTTGGGATCACCGATTCCGACATCCCTGCACAGCCTTGGTGGCTCCCACACCAGGTGTGTCCTGTGTAGATGCTCCTGGGCCCCGGGGCCCTAATGACTGGGCCTGGGTGCGGCCTCTGCACCTGGGCCCACCCCGTACCTGGATGCCCGCTGAGGCCTGGGGACGCTCATTTCTGCTCTCAGTGCTCAGGAGTCCGTGGAGTGTCGGGAATCAATTCACTCGTTTAAGGAACCATTTCTGTCCCAGCTCCACCTGGCCGCGCACTGCGACCCCGGCACGTCCCCCCGGGAGCCGGGCGAGAGCGCGTCCGGCTACAGCTGTGGCCCCGATTTGTGCAAGAAAATTGCAGCCATTGCCGTTGGAAACCAAGGCTACGCTTTTAGGACTCTAATGTCCTAACCCTCACGGGAAACAGCGGGGCCAGGGCGGGGCCGGGAACATGGCTGTGTGTGACAGCGTGCCCTTGCGTGTTCTCACACGTACACACTCAGACGCACCAGAGCACATGTTCGGAGAGCTCATGGGCCCTCGTGGGCTCTCAGAAAGCACATTTTTGCTGAGGATTCACATTTATGAATGTCTCTAAATGTGCTCAATATTAAAAGACATTCTTTGAGAACAATCCAGAACCGCCCGTGCTCCCCGGGGTGAAAAACATAAAGTTCTGTTTCAGTTCCAAAGTTGACGGCTCGCATTGGAGCAATATTGGAAATGGGGTCCAGGTGTCGGTGATGACAGGCCCTGACACTTTCTGGAACACGCTCTGTATTTATGTAACGAAAATGTGTTTGTTTGTCGAGCCTTCTGGCCCGTGAGGTGGAGTTTGCCTCGCGGAGCCGGTGTTGACAACAGTCCGCCTCCCCGAGAGTGGCTGCGGGCGGCAGCAGCCTGGGCCCGGGGGGAGCGGGAGGTCAGGGGCGGAGGCGGCCCCGCGCTCACAGACCCGGAGCCGTAGCAGCGCCTTGGTCCCCGCGGCACATGCCACGGGGTGTGTGGCTGACGAGTCTGGGCGAACACAGCCCCACGAGACCCTCCGGACATGGACGTGCTCAGGGCTCCTAGGAGAAGAGAAGACTCGCGCTCTGTTTGCCACACGGCCTTCTGACCCCCTGCAGAGACAGTGGGCAGGGGCGGACCTCCAGCAGTGTCGTTCCACCCCGAGCTGAATTCCATCGCCCGTCTGCATTCACTGAGCACCTTGACCTGTTTGCACACAGCTGGGGCAGAGGGGCGTCTACATCCCTCCCCAGGGTTCCTGTCTAAGCTCCCCGGATGCTCTAAATGGTCCACCAAGGTTGGGAACCCCCACTGATCCTGCCCTTGGGTCCCTGACTGCCCGTGGGTAACCAGTGCCGGCCACCGTCCCAGGCTCCGTGGGGACTGGGCAGCGCAGGTGGGGGGGAGGAAGCTGGGTACGGGAGACCAGGGCTGTGGCCTCTCCCTCCCCTGCCAGGAGGGTGATGTCACTCCTGAGCTCACGTCTGGGAGCTGCTGGGATCTAGAAATCTCAACCGAAGGATGATGGAAGGTTGCCTGGCTGGGCCGCATCTTGCAGTACCGCCTCCTGCCACCAGGGGGTGGAGAACAGAGGAGAACCCAGGCCCCGGTGTCGAGGGCAGGCTGCCCTGTGGTCTGGGACAAGGTTCTGCAGCCTTTTGGAGGGCATGAGGTTTCTAACCCCAACCTGCAAATGCTGGAATGTGGGGATTCGAGGCCCCCTGGCCCCAGTGTGGGTGTGGCAGGCGCCTGAGGGCGGGAGGCTGGGTTTTCCGCAGCAGCCCCCAGAGACCTGGGCTTTTCCCAGACAGCCTGGCCAACCGTCTGGGCTGGCTGCCCCGGGCTGGCTGCCTGGGGTCTTCTCACCCCTCTGCTTCTCCCAGGCTCCTGGTGCTCAGAATTCGTAAGACTCCGCACTTTAGAAGAACACCCTGCAAGGCATTGTTATTTTGCAAAGCTTGTAGCTCCAGTGCGTGGGTCAGAAAATTCAGGGCTGCCATTTGCAAAGAGGAGGCAGAAGCCCGGGGCCTCCATGGTGCCCAGTCCAGGAAGTCCGATGGAGGGAGACAGCGGAGCATGCTGGCCACCGTGAGCACCTCGGAACAGCCTCGGCTGGCCTGGGACCGGCCGGCCTTTCCCCACAACGACCGCCCACGGTCACCTCAGGGCCTGCCAGGCAAGTGAGGTCAGCCGCAGGGGCAGATCTGAGAGCTTTGGGGACCGGCTGTGGTTACCGATCCATTTCATTTCCAGAACAGCATCACTGGCCAGTCTCCGGCCACCCTGGGTGCGGGCATCCCACTGTGGGGAAAGCCATGTGCTGTGCTACTGTGATGGATGCTTGGAATGTGAGGGTGGCCGGGAATCATGGACCCCAAAATGAACGTAAGGGGTTTGTGTTTGACCCCCCTTTCGCCCTGTCCCTGAGTCTAATTTAGCCAAGTTTAGCCTGAAGGGGATTATAGGGGTCACAGGAAAAGGCTACCCCAGCACCCCACCATGCGGAACGCTTTCCTTAACCTGGAAACAGGACCACTGATGTGCTGGCTGCAGCCCTGCCCAGGGCTCTGCCACGCCCAAATGGCTTGGCCACTGCCAAGTCCTGCACACAGGTGGCTGGTGCACCACCAGCCTCGCCGGACATCTCCTGGCCGAACGTCGTGCTGCGAGTGTTAAACGCTGACACAGTCGCCAGCTGCGGAGGGGAACTCACCCACCAGCACCACCAAAGCTGGTGTCAGCTCCCTGGTCCCAGCCCTGCGTGGCGTTGGGGAGGTTTCCTTTGAAAGGCGGGCTGCTCCCTGATGTGGACCAATCATAATGGCTCTGCGATGTCTCTTCTGTAGGGGTGCAGTGAGTGGCACCTAGGGCAGCGGTCTTCACCTGGACTGTGGCGATCCTCACCTGGACTGTGGTCCTCACCTGGACTGTGGTCCTCACCTGGGTGGTGGTCCTCACCTGGACTGTGGTCCTCACCTGGACTGTGGTCCTCACCTGGACTGTGGTCCTCACCTGGGCGGTGGTCCTCACCTGGGCGGTGGTCCTCACCTGGACTGTGGTCCTCACCTGGACTGTGGTCCTCACCTGGACTGTGGTCCTCACCTGGGCGGTGGTCCTCACCTGGACTGTGGTCCTCACCTGGACTGTGGTCCTCACCTGGGCGGTGGTCCTCACCTGGACTGTGGTCCTCACCTGGGTGGTGGTCCTCACCTGGACTGTGGTCCTCACCTGGGTGGTGGTCCTCACCTGGACTGTGGTCCTCACCTGGGTGGTGGTCCTCACCTGGGCGGTTTTCCTCACCTGGACTGTGGTCCTCACCTGGACTGTGGTCCTCACCTGGACTGTGGTCCTCACCTGGGTGGTGGTCCTCACCTGGACTGTGGTCCTCACCTGGACTCAGTGCCGCACATGCGCACTGCCCACCTGTGCCTGAGGAGCAGCCTGAGGGAGACTGCACCCCCCTGTCCCCTCTCCACCTACAGTGCCCGGGGCCCGCCCCCTGAGCACCCTGGGCTGTGTCCTTCCCTTCCTCCCGAATGAGGTCGACACCGGGAGCTCTGTGCCCTCTCAGCTGTCATCCCTTTCTGTTCACGGGGCCCAGTGGGGCCCACTCTTCCCCAGGAAGCCACCCTCCCCCTGTTTGAAGGCGGAATTCCTCGTGGAGGGTCCCAGCATCCTGGGGCCGCTGTCACCAAGTCCCACAGGCCCTGAGTCAGCTCACAGACGTTCACCCTCCCCCAGCTCTGGGGCTGAGGCCGAGACCCGGAGGCCCTAGGCAGGGTGCCCGCCTCCCACCGCTCCGTCTCTCTCAGGCCTCACCCGTGTCTGCTCTTCTCAGTGGGACCCCAGCCATCGGATTAGGGACCCTTCCACTCTAGGACGACCCCACCTTAGCTTGACTTCTGCAGGGCCCTGATTTCCAAACAGGAGCACAATCACAGGGACTCGGGGCTGGGACAGACATGTCTTTCTGCAGACACAGTTCACCCCGTGATGAGAGGCGGGGGAGCTGGTCTGTGTCCCTCTGCAGGTGGCTGCACCCTGCTCTGACCTGGTGTGGGGACCAGAACTCGGGGAGCCCCCCCCAGGAGGACCCGCCAACAGATGGCAGTGTTGCCCAGGGCTTGTCCCCTTGGAGGGAGACGGGTTCTGGGAGGGGGGGTGGTGCCTGAGCCCACTCGCAGGTGGGCTGACAGGTAGGCTTTCTCTCCTGCAGCGCTGACCAGCCAGCGGCAGCCCTGTGCCCGTGTGTGTAGGTTGGCATGGGGTCTTGGAGAAGGGGCTCAGGTCCTGGCCTCCACCTCTGCTCACTGACAGGTGGGGGGCCTGGCTCAGGGAGGTGGGGACCAGGTCTCTGGAGCAGCTGCAGTCAGAGCAGTAGACACAGGAGCTGGAGGAGGCGGGGCGGGGGCACCAGAGCCAAGGGTCAGAGGTCATCATGGTGTCATGGGGCGCAGATGTGCACAGGTACACACACACACACACACACAGGGTGGTCTGACCGGCCCTAGGGCCTTTGGAACTGCAGGTAGGGGAATCTGACCGGCCCTGAGTTCTGCCTGGTGCGTCTGGGATCTGTCTCCTTGGCGCTGATTTCTGGGTCTCTCCCCAAGGCCTGTGGCGAGCTGTGTTCCCCACTGCTGAAAGCCCTCCAGCTCCCAGGCCACCTGGCGGAGCGGGAACAAAGCCCTCTCAGCCCTGGGCTCACTTTTATGGCCCATATCTGGTTTCCTGGAGGCTCCAGCCACTTTGATGTGACTGTTTGCGCCTTCAGGCAATGGTCGTCCGGGGCCTGGGCTCCCAGCCGACTTTATTGCTCCCCAGGTGCCTGCAGGCCGTTATTGATAAGGGGACTCACTACCTGGCGGCCAGGTGACAGGGCCCCTCTGATAAAGGGTGATTGTAACCGAGGAAACCCCTCGCCCGCCTCCCTCCCTCGGCAAAGGAACACCTGTGTTGACTTGTTCGAGGGAGAAGTCATTTTCCACCGCTGAGCTGTTCTATTTACTCAGGAAGACCAGCCCCTGCAGTCCCCGGTCACCAGGGCACCGGCAGCCGCAAAGGAAGACCACTTTTAAAAAAATATGTTTTTATTGATCTTTCGAGAGAGAGGAAGGGAGAGGTAGAAACATCAATGTGAGAAAGAAACATGGATCGGCTGCCTCCTGCACGCCCCCTACTGGGGATTAAGCCCGCAACCCGGGCTTGTGCCCTGAGCGGGAATCAAACTGGGACCTCTCAGTCCAGGGGACCACCCTCGTTTCACTGAGCCACGCTGGCTGGACCAGGAAGATAACTTTCTCCTCTTAATTGAGGCCTGTAGATAAAGGTGACCGTTCTAAGGGACCCAGCCTTTGAGGTGGCTTGGTTCAGACACAGGTGCTCAGGCTGGTGGACGTTCAGAGTTCGGGTGGGCACTGGGCTCGGGTCCTGGCTTAGCCTCCACCTGGAGGAAGAGGTGGACAGGCGGGTGGCACCCTGTCCTCTCTTGTACTGAACGCCAGGAGCAGAAACACCGCTCCGGTTGCTGGTGTCCAGATGGCTCTTCTATGACGTTTGTGACCCAGAATCTGTGTGGTCTTTCCACCGGACTGTCCTCCCGCTGGGGGAGCTCCCGGAGCTAGTTGGCAAATCAAGCTTTCTCCTCGTCTCTGCTAACTGTCCTTCAGGCCGTTAGTCCTTTCAGACAGGCCGCCGGAGGGTTAATGATGTTTAAAGGGTGACGGCGAGAGCTGGCAAGAGGCGGAAGCTGGAAAATGTGCTGCCTGCATGACCTCTGCTCAGCCTCGGGCGGCCCGCGGATTATCGGATTATCCGCAAGACAATGGCTCCCCGGCAGGTGCGGGACGAGAGACCGGACCAGTCCACCTGCAAAGGGCACACCAGGCCACGCAGCGTAGTCAGCAGGGGCTGCGGAGGCCAGAAGCAGAGTATGGAACCTACGCCCCAGCTGCGTTCCAGCCCGACCCGGTTCCGGCGCAGCCCGCCGGCGCCCAGGCGCGGGTGCTGAGCCGCTTCGCTCCGCACTGGCCTTGCGCTCGGGTGCGCCTCCCGCCGGCACAGACCTTTTCTCTCCCACGATGTTTGTGACTCAGCCTGGGTGGTCCTTGCGCCGACTGTCCTCCCAGCGGGAGCACCGGGAGCTAGCTGGCAAATCGCGCTTTCTCCTCGTCTGTTATCTGTTCTTCAAGCCGTTCGTCCCTTCAGACAGGCCGCCCCGGACGTTCGAGCCGCCAGACCACCCAGTCCGGGAACATGTCGCCACAGAAAGGGGTGAAGCGCTCCTCCTCCCCCGGTTATTAAGGTGGAGAACAGCATGTGGCGAGGCCCGTCGGGGTGGCAAGGGGCCGGGGCCACCGACGCCATGTCAGGGACACCAGCCTTGGCCAGGGCTGGACAGCGGGAGAGACGCTGGGATGCAGGAAGTTCCCCTCCCCCGAGCCCCGTGTGTCCACTCTGTGCCCCACCAGTTCGGTGGTGGACACTGGGTGTGGGCAGGCCCTGTGGGTCACACCCTCCCTGCCCAGTGGCAGGACACACTGCGTGTTTCAGACGCCCCTCCTGACCCCTGCCCCAGGACAGCCGACCCAGAGGCAGTGACGGGGGCTTGAACCTGCGCCTGAGCAACTGGCCAAACGCAGACCTCGAGGGGAAAGAGCCCCAGAAACTGGATTCCAGAGAAGCCCCCCCCGCCTCCCGCGGCCTGGCCCTCAGCAGCCTGGCTCTTCCGCCTCCCACGTCCTGTGGCCTCTGGGACGCAGCTCCAGCCCAGTGCAGCTGGACAGACACGTGATGACCAGGGTGTGGTCAGGAGCGCGCGTGGTCAGTCTGGCCCTGCAACGCTTTGGGAGTGGGGCTGCCTCTTCTTTGCTTCCAGGGAGGACAAAGCGGAGGGGGTGTCGTTGGAAGGGGACCCTCCCCAGTGGGCTGTAGCCGAGGCTGCCCATGTCCCCATGTCCCCAGGCTGAGTGGGGCTGCGGAAGGACTTGGTTGCCACCTGTCACTTCACTCTGGTCCTGGAACTCGGGGCCCCTCCGCCGGGCCAGGCAGGGACAGAGCCTGTCACTCCCGTCCCCAGGCCGCGTCTCAATCCCAGAGTTATAGTTGGGATGGGGGGAGGCTTCCCAGCCGTGCCCTCTGACCTCTGCAACTCCTCAAAGTGTCTCAGGGGCGGGTCCTCGGGACAGGCTCGCCCCAACCAGATGGCTCGGCTCTGGCCTGGTCTATTTGTCGAGGTTTCTGCAAAATGAGTGTAGTTGTAGGAGCTTCACATCTCGCGAGGCTGAGAGGGTGATGAGGTCATCCCTGGTGGCCGTCACCGTCCTGCTCCCGCCCAGGAGGGGGCCTACGCCTCCTCCTCTGTTCTGTCCTGAAGCACGCGGCCCCCCGCAGGGCCTAGAACGAAACTCCTGGAGGACCCCGGCCCCCAACCCGGTGCACCTCTCTCTCCGTCATGGGCACGAGCCTGTGTTAATCTCCGCTGGGGTGGACAGGGCGCTCAGGGCAGCAGTGTGGACAGAGTGCTCGGGCCGCGGCCGTGGGTGTTGTTCTGCACCCACGGGGGACGGCGCACACGAAGGGCTCGAACCCCGAGCAGTGAGGCGGAAGCCCAGCTGCGTCTCTGTGGCGCGTTTTGCCTGATATTCGGACTGAGAAGTGGGTTTTATCTGCAGGTGGTCAGCAGCAGGGCCCACCGGTCCTGCACCTCACCAGCCGGGTGAACCACGTTTCATTGCGAGTTGCCTTTCACGCTGTGGACACGTGGTCCCGGGGGGCACAGACCAACCCAGGGGCGCGGCCCCTGCCCCCCGGCCTGTCCTCAGCCCTGCAGCCTCTCTGACAAGGAGGCTCATGTGAAGCTCACGCCCGGCGTCCAGGTGGCCGCAGGGCCCAGGGCTGGTGCCAGGCTCTGGGCTCATCTGTCTCCAGAAGCCGATCGGCATGAACAATGGAAAAAACAGGTGTTTTCTCTTTCTAGAGTCATCCTCTCCACGGGCGTCTGTGAGCTTCCACCACCAAGGTGATGGTGTCCACCATCGGACAAGTCAGAAGAGCGGAGCGAGGGCCTTTCCTGCCGGGGCCTCGCACAGTTGACGTTAATCAACCTCCTGCAGTCACAAGGTAAAGACGACAGGCCGGTGCGCGCGGTGGCCACGGTTACACGCAGTTTTTAAAATAAAGACCTTTCTCGGGGGTTTTGTTGTTGTTTCGGATTCTGTGTTTTCACACCACCAGATGCTAAGTAATCTGTTGATTTAGTAAAGTAGGAATTTAATCTCCAAAGAGATCTCTGGAAGGGCTGGCGGGCAAAGCAGCCGGGCGTGGAGCGGAATTGAGGGTGGAAACCCTCGGCGTCCTCCGGGCACCCTCCGGAGGGCCCCTGGGTCCTGGGGCCGCTGCCCGACAGCACAGGTGGCTTTTCTTTCTTTCTTTTTTTTTTTATCCTCACCCGAGGACCTTTTCCCATTTTTTGTTCAGGTAGAGCGGGAGGGAGAGAGAGGAACAGAGAAAGAGAGAAACATCGACGTGAAAGGGACACATGGAGTGGTTGCCACCCGCACGACCAACCAGGGCCGGGGACAAACTGCAACCGAGGTACATGCCCTTAGCGGGAACCGAACCCGGGTCTCTCCGGACCACAGGCCGATGCTCTAACCACTGAGCCAAACCGGCCAGGGCAGGTGGCTTCTCTTGTACAGTCTCCTGACACCGGACGGCCAGAGGCTCAGACGCTGGCAGGGACGGGGCATCGGTCCAGGCCCCCAAACATGCGCCGTCGTGCCGCGGTTCTCCCTGCGTGCGAGGACGGCGAACCCAGTGAGTCCTCAGCAGCCATGCCTTCGCCAGGCCTGGAGTTCAGCCCCGACGTGCTCTGTGCCCGCGATGGTCTCTCCTGACGCTCTGAGCAGCAGAACTCGGCAGAGCCCCGCTGCTCGCGAGCCCCAACCCCACGCCCGCGTGGCCGCGCCCGAGAGCTCCTCGCCCGGGGGCTGCGTGGAGACGTGACCGAGGGAGAGGCCCAGGAGCACACCTGCGCGCAGGCCGGTCCGGCCAGGTGTGGACGTGCGTTTGCAGATCAGGTCACGTGGTCCTCTTTCCAGCTGCCGTTTGCTCTAGAGATCTTGCAAATTCTCCCGCGTCCTTGAACTGAACACGCTCACCTGGCCAGCGATGCCGGATCCCACCGGGGCCCCCCTCTCACCTGTCCGTCCGTCTCTGACCCAGGTTATGTGTGGTCTTGGGCCGTCAGTGTCCCCAGAGCTTCCGCTCTGTCCCAGTGAAGAGAGGGCGTCCCTGCCAGCCCCCCCGAGCCGGGAGAGCTGGTGTCTGTCGATCACCGTGCACCTCGAGTCGGCTTCCAGGTCACGACCCGGCCCCCGGGCCTCGGGCCCCGGATCAGCCAGCGGCCGTGAAGAGCTGCTCTGCGGCGCCTCCAGGCAGGGAGAGAAGCTGTAGGACAGAGGAGCCGAGCCAGCGGCCTGGGCGTCCGCCCGGCAGCAGGACTCGGCCATGACCTTCAGGACCTGCCAGATCGAATAGTTAGGATCCGGGAGCAGGTCTCGCTGACCCTGTTTTGCAGACGAGGAGGGTGCCCTGCACAGCGCTGACGTCACCGACCAGGAGTCCTGCGGGGGGTCACGGCCAGGACGGCGCCCCCCGGCCCCCCTCCTCTTTCCACAGCTCAGACCGTGACGGCTGGTTCTCCAGCCACAAGCAGGAGCCAAATCCCACGTCGAAGGGCCTGACCCTCTGAAAATGCCACCCGGCCAGCCCGGGATGAAGGCCACCCTGGTGTAGGACGCCCTTCCCTGCAGGAAAAGGTCGCGTATCAGAGGCTGGAGGGACCTGCCCTTGGCCATGTTTCTCAGTGGTCGACCAAGATTCTGTTTCACAGGCAAGAGGTGGCCAGCAGTGGGGTTTGGACACTATCGGTGCCGTGGACACCGGCGTGGTCCGCACGGCTCTGGGAGAGCTCAGGTTCAAGTCCACGTGGAAAATGATGGCGCCTGGTCTCCTGAGGGACGGGGCCGCGCCCACGGAGGGGTGATCTGTAAGCGAAGGGTGAGATAGGAGGGCCGAGGAACCCCGGGCCCCGGGGAGGCGGAGAGGGCCCGGCCGGCCCCGTCCTCCCTGGAAGCGGCTACGTCTCACCTGCGGGAGCTCGCGGGGCCGCCCGCCGGACCCCACGCCCGCGTGGCCGCGCCCGAGAGCTCCTCGCCCGGGAGCTGGCGGGGGCCCGCGGCAGGGCTTCCCCGCCCTGGACGGATGTCACCTCATGAAGGAGAACCGAGCACAGAGGACGGGACGCTCGAGGGCCCCGTGCTGGGCAAGGGCTGTGAGGACAGGCCCTGCCTGAGGCACCACGATGGCCATCCGCCGGGCGTGCTGTCCTCCGCGTGGGTCAGCGGTCTTGCCTGGCCACGGAGGGAAGGAGACACGTGTCCCGTGTCCGTGCCACGTCCCCTGCCGTGACACAGAGCCACCCGGAGCCCCCTGTCCCGCGTGGGGCCCTGCCTGTTGCAGTTCGTGGGACAAGCTCCACCAACTTGGGGATTTTTAGTAGCAGTTTTGCCTTTTTCTTTTCCTCTTCATTAGCCGATTAGCTGGGAAAACCAAGCCGAAGGGCATGGCGGGTGGGGGTGTTTGGCCCCCGGCCCCCCGGGGTGTCCGTCGGGTGGAGGAAGCAGGCTTCCCCGTGCACATCAACCATCCGGCTCCATGTGGCCTGTCCCAGACGGAGGCCACGGCTCCCGCGGACCCTGGGGGGAGGCTGCTGGTCTGAGGGCCCCAGGAATTCGGGGACGGGTGCTGTGTCTCTTTAAAGGATGCTGCCACCCGGCCGGTCTGCAGGGACTGAGGGGACCTCTGCGTGACGGAGGCACCGAGGCAGCGGGAGAAGGTCTAGGATCCAAACCGAAACAGACGCGGTGCGAGTGGGTTTCTTGTCCTCCTGTGTTTCTTCAGAGGTGGACAGGAGTCCTTTCGCCACCTCCGGAGGAGCCACGCGTGTCTGGAGACCACTCAGGGGGACAAGGCCCGCGTCCCAAGGCTGCTGTGCCATCACCTGGGCCTCGTGGCAGAGAGTGAAGGTCCACGGACCGCGGTGAAGGTAAGTGGGCAGGTGGCCGCTGTGAATGACCCTCTGGGGACAGGGAGGGACGCACTGGCCCCCTGCAGACCTGAGGCTGCCGGGCAGTGTGAGGGCCGGGAGGGCGCTGTCCTGAGCCGGGTGCTGAGGGAGGGGGCCCAGCCTGCGGTCCTGGCCTGTGCCGGCTGCCGGCGGGCGGGCGCAGTGTGTGCGGCCCGGGCACAGCCCCCAGGGAAAGCCAGGCCGTCTCTTACACCCCTTCTCCTCAGAGATAAGAACCTCTGTGGTGGGAGAGTTTAAACCCGCCCCCCAGACCCGAGAAGCAGAGCAGCCACCGGGCAAGCGACTGACAAGCCGTGCACGAGGCACCTGCCCAGGCGGTGAGCGGCTGTGCCAGGCCAGGTGTGTGGGACGGGCTGCCAGGCCAGGTGTGTGGGACGGGCGGCGGCTCACACAGCCCGCAAGCTGTTTCTTCCTCCCAGGAAATCGATAGGACGAATAGCTCCAGGCCCTCGTGCCTGGGAACTGTCTCCCAGCCCTGAGCAGAGAGGCCTCATCCTCAGACAGGTGTGTGCACAGCTGTGTGCGCGTGGAGGCCCGGCACACATGTCCAGGAGGTGCAGAAGTCTGGGGTTCGGGTTATAGAGGACCCCACAGGGGGCTGAGCTGTGGGAGGCCAGCATTTGGACCAGGTTTGCCAGGACTTCTCACCCCCGGGGCAGGTCCTGAGAAGCTGGTCCCGGGGCCCCACCCCGAGCCTCCGCTGGTTGCTGGGTGGGGTGGCGGCGACCTGGGCTGACCTGCAGCTCTGCTGGGGATTTCCATGCCACGGCCCCCCTTTCTCCTCGGGGACTGAGGCCAGAGGAGGCACAGGCCTGCTTTAAAACCTGGTGACTTTCTATGGGGTGTTTCTTTGATTCCCAGAATCCCAAGTACCCCCCGTCCACACGCACCGTTCAGCCAAACCGAGAGAGAGGGGCACAGAGCCAGCCCGTCCGTGCCCCACAGAGAGCGGCTTTGCGGTGGTCACCCGACCGGCATCGGATGCTGGTTTGTGGGCTTTCCAGCTTCATGGGGTGTCCAACAGACTCTATCCGCTCCTCACGGTCACACACATTTTCAAAACGACAGCCTGCATTCAGTGTCCCCCCACCGACCACCGCTCAGGTCAGGTCAGGTCAGGGCGGGAGCCACGCGGAGGCCGTGTGTTTCTCCTCACGTGTGTCCAGGGCTCTGGGGCCTCGCCGTCTCCCGCTGGTGCCCCCAGGCCCCCGCCGCCACCAGCACATTCGGGGACAGTGCTCGCATGAATGTAAACGTAGTTGAAATGTTCCTAGTTCAGGGCTCATGTAGCAGCAGCACGGTCCGAGCTTGGCTGGTCCGAGCGAGTCTTCTTGAATTCACACAGGCTTAGTGTCCCGCGTGACCAGTGTCCTGCTGGGGCGATGAAAGGGCTGCTCTGCCCGCCGAGTGGGCAACAGGCTTCTCTGTCCCATCCTGCAGGGCTCCAGGGGGAGGCAGCTGCGGTGACCGGAGGGGCTGAAGGGCACGGTGGGCAGGACGCCTGGAGTAGGAGCCTGGGGCGTCTTTCTCATCCCAAGGTGGGTGCTGGTCCTGCCACCGCAGAGGTGCTCGGGGCCTGTGGTCCCCACTCCCCCGAGGGACTCCCAAGGCCTGCGGTCCCCACCCCCAAGACAGCCCTGCTCTCTGTTCCATTTGTTTACGTTTCTGGGGAGATTTCTTTTCAAGAAAGGCATCGGGATTGGAAGCTAAACATCAGGCCTGGATGCCGGCACGTTCCGAGGGCCTGTGTGCTCGCTGCGCTTGGACAAACGCCGGCTCCATCACGCAGCACCTGACCGCGCCCCCGACAGCAGCCGGCCTCCCAGGAGGACGTCCGGTCGCAGGGCCCCGAGGCCTGGCCACCTCCCTGGGAGCCGGGGAACTCAGTGTGGCCTCGGGGATGAAAAGGGGCTTCCGAGTTAGAAACCCCAAACTGAAAGCCAGTCACACCTGAGATGGGAGAATCGACGGAAAACACACAAACCAAACACCGAGAGGAGGAAAAACTGGTCCGTTCAGCCGACTTCTCCAAAAGCATCCTCCTGTGTGAGTTTCGTGGGAGACGCAGGTCGAAACCAGCTTCGGTCCCTGACCTTGAAATAAGAGTGAAATAATATTCCATTTAAAGTATTTTAACCCCTACAATAGCATCATTATGTCCTGCGCACATTCCAAAGTATCCATTGCCAACGACTGTTACATAGTAACATTCCTCTGGGGCGATTCTTCCTGTGCTGGGTATTTCATTGTGAGCCTGCTGGACACCCCGGAAGTGGCATCTGGGGCTGCCCGTCTGTGGGGGCTGCTGGTACTGGGAACCCGCCTGTCCCCATAAAGTCTGACGCCGGTTCTATGTCCCTGGCCACTTGTTGTCCTGGGTGGGGTGACATCTGACCTGCTCCCCAGCCCCCGGCAGCATGGGCTGGCGATTCTGGACACCCCGTGACTGTCACCTGTGCTCCCCACTTGCACTCTCTGCACCCCTGTGGGGGCTTCCTGGCATCGCGTGGCACCTGAAATTTAAAGTGGTAGTCCGCCCCGCACAGGCACGCGTGCAAACACACCAGAGGGGCAGTGCACACGCGTGTTTTATGGTCCCACAGGCCGAGCTGAAGCCTCTGAGGAAGTAGCCTGTTCTTGGGCTGGTGCTTGATTTGAAGATGGGCAGTGACACCAGGGTGACCCACAGCCTGGGTGAGAGGGTGAAGGAGACGGACCAGCGGCCGTCATTCCTGATGGTGAAACTGCAGGGGGAGGTGCCAAACGGGGGCGCTCGGCCGAATCAGACTTTCATTTTGGAGAGAGAAGAAGAGAGAGGAAAAGAGGGGAAGAGAGAGAGGAAGAGAGAGGAAGAGAGAGAGAAAGAAAGAGGAAGAGAGAGGAAGAGAGAGAGGAAGAGAGAGGAAGAGAGAGGAAGAGAGAGAGGACAGAGAGGAAGAGAGAGAGGGAGAGAGAGGAAGAGAGGAAGAGAGAGAGGAAGAGAGAGGAAGAGAGGAAGAGAGAGGAAGAGAGAGGAAGAGAGAGAGGGAGAGAGAGGAAGAGAGAGGAAGAAAGAGAGGAAGAGAGAGGAAGAGAGAGGAAGAGAGAGGAAGAGAGAGAGGAAGAGAGAGAGGGAGAGAGAGGAAGAGAGAGAGGGACAGAGAGGAAGAGAGTGAGGAAGAGAGAGGAAGAGAGAGAGGACAGAGAGGAAGAGAGAGAGGGAGAGAGAGGAAGAGAGAGGAAGAGAGGAAGAGAGAGGAAGAGAGAGAGGAAGAGAGAGAGGGAGAGAGAGGAAGAGAGAGAGGGAGAGAGAGGAAGAGAGAGAGGGAGAGAGAGGAAGAGAGAGGAAGAGAGAGAGGAAGAGAGAGGAAGAGAGAGAGGAAGAGAGAGGAAGAGAGAGGAAGAGAGAGAGGAAGAGAGGAAGAGAGTGAGGAAGAGAGAGGAAGAGAGAGAGGGAGAGAGAGGAAGAGAGAGAGGAAGAGAAAGAGGAGCATCTATTTGTTGTTCCACCCATGACAGATGGACCCGGAGCAGAGCTGACAAAGCGGCTTCCCCAGTTTTTCTTTTGAAACTGAGTTTAGTATGTTCTGTGTGTGTGTGTGTGAGTGTGCATGTGGGCCTCTAGGTACATCTGTGTGCTTCTGTGTATCTGTGTGTGTGTGTGTGTGTGCAGGTATGTGCCTGTATGTGTGAGTGTGTGCTTCTGTGTGAGTGTACGTTTGGGCCTGTATGTACATGTGTGTGCTTCTGTGCCTCTGTGTGCCTGTGTGTGCCTATATCTGTGTGGGCTGTGTGCGTGCATGCGTGAATATGCCTGTGTTTGCAGTGAGCCTCCACACTGGAATGTACAGGTGCCCCTCGGGCAGGTACGCGGTCAGGACCACGTGTGCCCTGTGTGCTCTGGGTGCTGCTGGGAAGCTGGAGAAGGGGCACCTTCGCCGCAGCCCCTGCTTGTGGAGACTTTTGGTTTATGGCCCAGCACAGGCTTTCTGATGCTTTGTGTTTGCTCATCCAGGCGCATCACAAGGTTCTGCTTTTAAGAGAAAAGGATTAAAAGGCCATTAAGAGGCCTCTTTGACATTAAATTGCTTTAATATTCCAAGGAGTTAAATGCAGACAAATCAGAATCAGACGTGGGCCTGATCGATCCACCACATAGAACACTAGGGGCTGGGCACCCGGGTCGATCTGCCACGTTGCACACTGGGGGCTGGGCACCCGGGTCGATCTGCCACGTTGAACACTGGGGGCTGGGCACCCGGGTCGATCTGCCACGTTGAACACTGGGGGCTGGGCACCCGGGTCGATCTGCCAGGTTGAACACTGGGGGCTGGGCACCCGGGTCGATCTGCCACGTTGAACACTGGGGGCTGGGCACCCGGGTCGATCTGCCAGGTTGAACACTGGGGGCTGGGCACCCGGGTCGAACTGCCACGTTGAACACTGGGGGCTGGGCACCCGGGTCGATCCGCCACGTTGAACACTGGGGGCTGGGCACCCGGGTCGATCTGCCACGTTGAACACTGGGGGCTGGGCACTCGGGTCGATCTGCCACGTTGAACACTGGGGGCTGGGCACCCGGGTCCGGCACGCAGCGGGAAGGCGTGTGAGGCTTCAGCCCGCCAAGTGCAGTCAGGATTTATGTAACTTGTGATCGGCTGTGATACACGTCGGCCATTCTTGGGAGACACTTGTTCCCTGAGTTGAGGGTCTGCAGTGTCCTCCATCTGTGCCTCCGTGCAGTCGCCCTGAGACCTCCTAGCTGAAGTCTGTCTCCAGGTGTGACCGCATCCCCTCCCCTGCATAGAACTTATGTTTTTAGTTTTGGATGGACTAAAGATTATTTTTTTGAATGGCCCTAGTTTGTAGTATTGCTGTTCAGAAGTCAGTTTTTAGAAAACATCAAACATTTTGAATGGCAAGGAGGTCATCTCTGCAAATAAGGTGCCCACAGTTCAGAGGGTTCTTCAGACCTCTGTGCTCCTGTCCGCACCCCTGTGTGGGAACCCCTGGGCCCAGTCAAACTGTGGGAGCTCAGCTCCCCCCACACCCACCTGCTGCAGGGTCTTGGGGCTGGGGTCCCACATGTGGCATCTTTCACACATTCCTACGCAACGGACCTAAAAGGTGCATTCTGACCCAAGGAAGGGAGACAGTTTGGTGCCCAAAATGTTTTTGAGCCCTTGAGAGCTATCGGTGATTCATTCGAACAAACATGCCCCCATCCTGACGCCGTCCCGCGGTGGGGCCTGCGGTCAGCACGGGGCTTCCCCGGCTTCTGCCGCAGACGCAGGGTCTCAGCCCCCGTGCCTCAGGCCCGAGCACAAACCACCCCTGTGAGACCCACCAGACGCCCCCCACGGGGCCCTCACAGCTGAAGCTCTGCTCCAGGCGCGGTCACGGAAATAAAAGTGTAGTCACGGGCTAGGCCTTGCGTGGAAGGACAAACAGAACGTCGGGAACAAGTGTGTCATTACACGGAAATGAATGTATCAGAAAACAGACATGCGGCCGGCCGGGGACGGCGGACAGCCGAGCCTGTGTAAACCGCACCCCCACAGGTCCCTCAAATGCAGCAGGGTCTGCGTGGGAAAGTGTCCGAGTGGTTTTTCCAGTCCCACTGAGATTGGGGCCCGGGAGCTTTCTGATACATGAGCCCCGGTGTGCAGCCGACTTAGAGCAAACAGAAGAGGCCGTGGAGCCGTTAACTGCTTCTCCGAGCTCCGTGCAGGGCATTTCGGGCGGCGGGCGGCCCAGTCCACCGGAGGTCGGGGCTCTGTGGGGCCCAGCACAGTGTGGGCCTCATGGCCTTGGTCGGACGTCGATGACCCAGGCGACAGAATGTCCATCACACAGAAACACGTTCCCGGCCCGTCAGAAAGTCCACTGCGCGCCGCACACATCGGCTCTGCTGTGCGCACAGACAGCATCAATCACGCCCAGTCTCCCGGGCTTTCCCAGCAGCGGACACGCACACGCTGCTCTGTCTCTGTCCTCTTGTCCGATGCCTCTTGTGCTCAGTTAGACGTGTATTCGAAGTGACCGCCTGGGGTCAGATGTCAGCTGGGGAACAGGACCATCTGCCTCCCACAATGCATTCAGGATGTGACAGGAAGTGAGTAAGGGCTGAGGCGTCTACTCAGAACAGCGAAGGCTCCGATTTACACTTCAACCCAGAAACAGGTGAACGACTTTCTGTTGAGCGCCGCATCTGCATTTCCAGAGAGGAGAGAAAACCCCAGGCCCAGCCTTCGGCCCCTTCTCTGCAGTAAACCAGCCTTCAGACCCTTCTCTGCAGTAAACCAAGGCAACTGCGGCCTCCCGGCCTCTCTGGGCCACCTCGTGGTCCCTGTTACAGCCAACTGACCAGTCCGACTGTGAGTCCGGCAGCAGAATCTCTGCTTAGGGGGCCACAGCTATGCATTTGGCCTGATCCAACTTTATGTTCTCTCCACCATTAGCCCCCACGATCCCTGGGTATCTGTCTGAGTGATTAGAAAACTCAGGAAGGGAGAAAGTGAAGGGAGAGGGAGGGAGGGAGAGAGAGAGTTGGCCCATGCAAGTATGGAGGCTGAGGACCCCCCGGATCTGCTGTGGACAAACTGGAGACCCAGGAGAGCTGACGTTCCAGTTAGAAGGCAGGAAAAGACTGACACCCCAGCTCAAGGCAGTCAGTAGGTGGAGTTCTCTCGTACGGAGCCAGTGTCCGCCTTGTGTTCTGTTCAGGCCTTCAACTGGATGTTAGTCTCATCCAATAACACCCTCACAGACACCTAGAATAGTGTTTGATCAAACGTCTGGGCTCTCAGTGGCTCAGTCAAGTTTACTCATAAAACGAACCCTCACAGTGACCTCATTCAGCCTCTTGGCTTTAAATATCATGATGTGAAAATCCCCAAATTTACATTGCTAGCCCATACTTCACTCAGCTCCGAATTTAAATGTATGTGTTCAACTGACTGCTCAGAATTTCTCCCTGCGTGCCTCCAGGCACACACACCCACCCCATGGCCCTCACCCTACATGCTGCTCCTCTCAGGGGCTAAGCCCCATCATCAGTGGGCAGCTCCATCATCACTGGAAAACTCCATCATCAGTGGACAGCTCCATCATCAGTGGACAGCTCCATCACCAGCAGACAGCTCCATCATCAGTAGACAGCTCCATCATCAGTGGACAGCTCCATCACCAGTAGACAGCTCCATCATCAGTGGACAGCTCCATCATCAGTAGACAGCTCCATCATCAGTGGGCAGCTCCATCACCAGTAGACAGCTCCATCATCAGTGGAAAACTCCATCACCAGTGGACAGCTCCATCATCAGTGGACAGCTCCATCACCAGCAGACAGCTCCATCATCAGTGGACAGCTCCATCATAAGCAGACAGCTCCATCATCAGTGACAGCCCATCACAGTGTACCTGTCCATCACCAGTAAGACAGCTCCATCAATCATCAGTAACAGCTCCATCATCAGTAGACAGCTCCATCACCAGTAAACAGCTCCATCATCAGTGGACAGCTCCATCATCAGTGGACAGCTCCATCACCAGTAGACAGCTCCATCACCAGTAACAGCTCCATCATCAGTTGACAGCTCCATCATCAGTGGACAGGTCCATCACCAGTAGACAGCTCCATCATCAGTAGACAGCTCCATCATCAGTAAACAGCTCCATCATCAGTGGACAGCTCCATCATCAGTGGACAGCTCCATCACCAGTAGACAGCTCCATCATCAGTGGAAAACTCCATCATCAGTGGACAGCTCCATCGTCAGTGGACAGCTCCATCGTCAGTAGACAGCTCCATCACCAGTAGACAGCTCCATCATCAGTGGGCAGCTCCATCATCAGTAGACAGCTCCATCGTCAGTGGGCAGCTCCATCCCTCAGTTGTTTAGGTAAAAAAATCTCAGCGGTATCCACGATTTCTTGTTTTGTCTTATATCCCACGTCTTATCAGTAAGGTTATTCTCTGGGCTCTGCCTTCAGAATGTATCCAGGCTCCAACCAGAGCTCACACTCTCACTACCTCCCTGGCTGGAACCACCATTGGTTCTTGTCTGGAACATTGTAGCAGCCCCGTCTCCCATCCACCACCTCTCTTAGCTACATAGCAGGCAGAGTGGCCATATTTAAAACCCCAAGTCATGTAATGTCAGCTGCCGGGTCAGAAGATGTCAGTGGCTTCCAGTACTATTAGAATAAAACCCCAAACTGTAGGATAGCCTACTAGAGCCTGGGTGGTCCACATCCAACACTGTCCCTCTGTGGGGTGCATGACAGCCGCAGGGGACCCCCCCCCCACTGCTCTGTTAACACGCAGGAAGGTCCTGCCTCGGAGCCTCAGCATTGCTGGCCCGAGTCGGAAATCTCCTTTCCCTGGTGTCTGAATGGCTGGACAAGGAGGCCCAGCCCGGACATCGGATCGTGCTGAGGGGCGAGAGGCAGGACACTTGCTTGGGTGCCCTTTGGCCCTTGTTGAAATGTTCTCAATCTGTGTTCACTATTACTTTAATAATTTGAACAGCTCAGAGTTGCGCAAGCGCAGGCTGACTCACACCTACTTGTCTTCTGGGTCGGACAGTCTGCTCCGGGACCCGCGCAGCTTCACTGAGGGGTCTGCCATGCGCAGCAGCCTGGGCTCTGCGTTGCTCTCAGAGGGAAATCCGTCAGTTCCAGACCAGTGCGGGACCAAGAACGGCCACCACCAGCCAGTGGGGCTGGGTTCAGCCGCAGAGGGGCTCAGAGAAAGCAAGGGCGGGACCACGTCCATCTAGACCCCAGGGTGGGGGCGCCCAGGACGACGGCACAGCAGGGGTTCTGCCCCCCTGGCCCCTCCAAGGGGCGGAGGCGCCCTCACTTCACTCCCTGAGAGAGGAGGCCAGCTCGGGGTGGATTTGCTCAGAGTGAATCAGACCAGAAGTAAGTGCTACACTTTTGGTTTTATACAATAGAAACGTGGTTCCTTATTTCCTTCACAGGAAACGCATTTGAGGCTGACTGCGTAGCAGGACCTGCCCGAGTCTCCGGGGAGAGGCTGGGCCCTGCCTCCCCGTCCCACTAGCACCCCCGGGAGCAGACAGCCACCCACACGCCCCGGATGTGGGTGTCCAGCCCTCAGGAGGGACAGGCACGTGGCCTCTGTGAGGAGGACGGTCTCCAGACCACAGCCGGCAGCTTGCCTGGCGTCCAGGTGTGGAGACAGGGTCGCTCTCTCTGCGCCCCCTGCTCCTGCCATCACCTCGCTGACCCTCCCAGGACTCCCTTCAGGCGGCCAGGAGTGCTGTGCCCCACCGGAGCCCGGCCGCCTCTCCCCTGTCACCTTCCTGTCTCACAGACAAGGCAGGTCTGCCCCGCACCGGACGACACTGGGCGGCCAGGCCAGGCCAGGACATCTCGAGCCCGGGCACCAGGGTTCGAACCTCTGGGTGAACTGGGCGTTTTCTCACCCCTAAGCAATGACTGTGTGGGTCACCTCAACAGGATTCCTTTTCTTGCAGGAAATGAATTTTGATGCAGATGGCATTCTCTGAAGGTGGCCGGCACACAGCAGGTCATCGATGGCGACAAGGACAGAGTTGCCGTGGAATTGCGGCCACCGCCGTGTGCTGGCCTGTGTCCGTAGTCAGTGCCCTCGCCCCGGACACATGTGGCCGTCCTCACGTCACCGCCGGGGCCTGGCGATCAGCCAGCCAGTGAGCCAGAAGAAGGCTGACGGATGGAGGACACGGGCGGGGGAGGATGGCATGCGGGGTGGGGGGCTCTCCCGGGACACCAGCCTGGCCGGCCTGGTCGTCCTGCCTGATAACCCTGATCTCACAGGTGGTTCTCCATCGACCTCAGCGCTGCTCCTGGTTCTACCTGAACATTCTCCTGGGTCCAGGAGCTGGGAGACACGACCCGATTCACTGAGAAGAGCCGACTGTAATTATGGAGTAAATCATATGCAATTTACTAAAGAATTAACTCAAATATTTATGAGAAGAGTTAAAACTATGCTTGTTGCTGCTGTGTGGTTCTGCTACGCAGCCAGGAGGGCCGACAGGGGACGCTCCCGCCCACGAGCTCTGAGTGAGCCCCGTTCAGGTCTGTGTGCCCTGGGGGCAGGTGTCCCCTCCTGTCGACCCATCCCCCACATCCAAAGGGGGCCCCAGAGCCCTCAGGCTCCCAGCTGCCTCCGCCATGTTCAGAGCAGAGGTGCCCGGTGCCCGGCGTTCGGATGGCAGACTGTTTCTCTGTCTTCGTTATTTCTGTCTGTACGTGTCACACCCACAAGCCCTGCTCCCCGTGAGAGGTGACAGCCCGGTTCTGGTCTCGGCCCCTGG
Organism: Molossus molossus; assembly: GCF_014108415.1. Classification (NCBI taxonomy): domain Eukaryota; kingdom Metazoa; phylum Chordata; class Mammalia; order Chiroptera; family Molossidae; genus Molossus; species Molossus molossus. The sequence continues at coordinate 111,779,806 of NW_023425402.1, forward strand.
AACGCTGACGGTCTTACTGGGAAGTCCGTGGTCAGGACACGGGATGGATTCTGGGAAATGTAGCTTCAGTACAGTAGGGACATCTTCAGGGACGAATCCTGGGCCAGGAGCGGGACCGTTTGGCGAAATGTGGTCAGAGAGAGGTGAGCTCGTCTGTGATGTCTGCACCTCGTGGTGGCCCCGGGAGCCCCCGGGGAACAGGGCCATCTCGGCTTGGCCTGTGACAGTCTCACGCCCGGCCTTCAACCACAGCCATGCCTCAGCCCTGGTGTCGTGGGGGACGGTTCTTGGGGAGAGCACCCCCTGGCCTGCAGACAGCACCTCCCAGTGTCCTCCACGGCCTGTTCCGTGTGCTGGGGAAGGGGCAGCAGGAGCCGGGGAGTCCTTCCCCCTGCAGGCCCGGCCTCTGGGGTCACGCTCCCCTCATGACCTCACTTACCTCGGGTGGTCACCTCATCTCCACATTCAGTCACGCTGGGTGCCAGGGCATCTGTGTGTGGTTGTGGGGGCCCCAGTTCAGTTCATAACAAGGGCACTAGGCTGCAATGAGTCCTTCTCTGTGCCAGGCGAGAAAGCCGGTCATGTAGTCAAGCCAGGGACCCGAGAGACCAGGTCGCTCGGTGGACACGGATGCTGACATGGGCCCAGGTACAGATTGCAGTGGTGGGGCCCCCTCCCCAGGGGGCCCTCAGCTCCCCTCCCCAGGGGCCCTCTGTTCCCCTCCCCTCCCTCCCCTCCCCTCCCCCTCCCTCCCCCTCCCCTCCCCCTCCCGCCCCTCCCCTCCCTCCCCTCCCTCCCCCCTCCCTCCCCTCCCCCTCCCCTCCCCTGGCCTCCCCTCCCCCCTCCCCCCCCTCCCCTCCCCTGCATCCCTCCCCTCCCCTCCCCCTCCCCTCCCTCCCCCCTCCCTCCCCTGCCCTCCCCTCCCCTCCCCTCCCCTCCCTCCCCTCCCCTCCCCTCCCTCCCCCCCTTCCCCTGATGGCTCCTGGCCGTGGAGAGTGAATGTCAGCTTCCAGGAAACCCCCCAGAAAGCCCTGGTTTGGAGATCTTGTTGCCTAAGAAGGTTGCTCTCCCCTCACCTTTGACTGAGTTGGCGCAGGTGTCGATTTCCAGGCTGGGGGGGATTTCCCGTCAGACACGGCAGCCATTTCTCCTGGTTCTTTCCCTTACTCCCCAGACGGCTGAGGCTCTTCTGAATCCTGGTCCTTCCCGGGGCCGATTTCCCTCGATGGTGAAGAGCCCATTTCCAATCTGAGAGCTTATAGATCTCTTCCGGTGCCTGGTGGTGGCCATCTGGGCTGAACTCTGGAGGCCCGTGAACGTGGCCAGTTCCGATTCTGGGAGATGTGCTGACAGTTGCTGTCCCTCTGAACTGGTCTCCGGGAGGCACCCAGACAGCCTCTGGCCGCCCAGCGGAGAGACGGGCAGGGCCAGGCGTACGGCTGACAGCGCGCCCTGACCCCATCCTCCGCACAACCCTCCTTCCGGGGGGCTGACACCCACACGCCCCTTCACCAACTGGTTAGAATTCCACTCCCCCCGATCCCACTAAGGGGAGGCGCCCTGCCCCAGGGCCTGCCGCAAGGGACCTGGACCCCTACGGACCCCAAACAGCCTCTGGCCAGCTCCCTAGTGTAGCCCCTCCTTCACCCCCATTTCTGGAGGTGCCTGGACCCTCTCAATTTTGACCTTTGAAGAATTCTACAGTGTGACTCAGACTGCTCCCCGCTTCCTCCCTGGACGCCCCGTGACCTCTACCTGCTGCTTCAAACCCGTCACCGTTGGCTCTTCTGTTGTGGACAAACCCTCATTCTTAGCAGTAAACACCTTCAAACCATCCCTTTGCTCTGCGGGGGTTTTACAGGGAGAACATTTAGATTTAGACTTAATCCATAATCTCTGCCCCCTGGTTTCTTTAGATATTTTTATGATTATTTGGGGGATTACAGTGTCCGCGATGCAGTTATCACGTCAATGTGACAGTTTGTCGAACATCTTAGTGAATCCGGGGTGGTCTAGTGAAATGCTTGGGTTTACGTCGTCACTGACCCTCCAAGGACCCCAGTGCCCCAGGCTCCCGTCACCTCGCTTGGCTTCGCTCGCATTTCTGGGGTGCCCGCCGTGCGCTCACAGGTGTGGTGGGCGCCGCAGGAGAGAACAGGAAGGTTCTGCCTGAGCGACCTTATGACTGTGCCAGGGGAACAGACAGGACATGCAAAACACTATGTGACAGAGCCCCCAGCACGGGGCAGGATGGCGGGAAGGGGGTGCTGGGGGGGTCAGGTGGTCAGAGGAGCCTGACTCAGCCTTCTGGCTGAGTCCTGAGCGGCAGGAGGACATGGGGTCCACTCACCTGGGGGGGGCATCTCCAGGGGGAAGAGTCAGTGTGGGCTCTGGGTGCCTTTCCCTTTCTTTTCCCCCTTCTTTTTAAAAAATTTTTAATTGTGGTAAAAACACACATAAAATACACCACCTCGACCCTTGCATGGCTCAATTGTGCTGCGGACACTCTCGTTCTTGCGCAGGGAGGCAAGGACGGTGGCGTCCACGCCAGGCTTGGAGATGCCTGCCCAGGGTCCCAGGGCTGCGGCAGATGAAGGGGCCCCAGGGGAGGCCCGTGTCACCTGCCTGTAAAGGGGACCGTAAGCGCCTGGCTCAGCTCTGACCTTTGCCTCGTGGCATCTCGCCCTGGTCAGACCGGGCAGGCCCTGGCCCTGCAGGACGGTCCAGTGCTCCCGGAGGGGAAGGACGGGTGTGTAGCCTGCGGTAGAAATAACATGAGAACATGCTCACGGACGAGCTTGGCTGGCGGTGGGAACAGCTCAGACACTCCGAGCGTCTGAAATCTGAATGATTTGCCTCCACCCCCTAGAAATGAAGGAGAGGCAAGATGCAGGAGCCAGGAAAGCGATTTTGTGAAACACTCTGTCCCGTGACTCGAAAATAAAGCACAATTCTATTCAGTCTTAAACATTCACACAAAATCACCTCGGGGTGGGGGGCAGGGACCCAAGAAGAAATCGTTGCAGCCAGAAAGTGTTCAGAAGTTATGAGTCACTGGATGTAAGATCATAATGAGAGTCTGTGAGTAGACGCGAGAACAGTGTGCTGTTTTGTACGCGGGGAGAGGATGGAGCGCTGGCCCGCTGGCCGGCCAGGTGAGCCTTGGCCCGTCGGGCATCCTTCTGCGGGGTCACGATTCACGCCTGCGCCGTGCGCCCGGCTCGGAGCCCCGCTCCCCCAGCAGCCCCCGGCGAACCAGCCCAGATCGTGCACCCCCACACCTCGAGCAATGAGTCGGTTTTTATACTCGATAATTTCAGCCGCTGACATATCATCATGTAAATATTGTTTTCAGTGTGCACAAGAGTTCACACTGTAATCACCCTCAGACCTCTCGCTGGTGCCTGCGTCTTTCCCAAGGAGCTGACGGCATTGCTGCCGCCTCCCCACTCGAGATGCCGGATTAGCTGCCGAGCCTGGGAAAGGGAAGACAGGGGTCCCCTGACTGCCAGACGGGAGGGGAGATGGGGTCCCCTGACTGCCAGACGGGAGGGAAGATGGGGTCCCCTGACTGCCAGACAGGGGTGGAGATGGGGTCCCCTGACTGCCAGACTGGGGTGGAGATGGGGTCCCCTGACTGCCAGACGGGAGGGGAGATGGGGTCCCCTGACTGCCAGACGGGAGGGGAGATGGGGTCCCCTGACTGCCAGACGGGAGGGGAGATGGGGTCCCCTGACTGCCAGATGGGAGGGGAGATGGGGTCCTCTGACTGACAGACGGGAGGGGAGATGGGGTCCCCTGACTGCCAGACGGGAGGGGAGATGGGGTCCCCTGACTGACAGACGGGAGGGGAGATGGGGTCCCCTGAACTGCCCGACGGGAGGGAGATGGGGTCCCTGACTGCCAGACAGGGGGTGGAGATGGGGTCCCCTGACTGCCAGACGGGAGGGGAGAGGGGTCCCGTGACTGCCAGACGGGAGGGGAGATGGGTGGTCCCTGACTGCCCAGATGGGAAGGGAGGATGGGGTCCTCTGACTGACAGACGGGAGGGGAGATGGGGTCCCCTGACTGCCAGATGGGAGGGGAGATGGGGTCCTCTGACTGACAGACGGGAGGGGAGATGGGGTCCTCTGACTGACAGACGGGTGGAGAAGGGGTCCTCTGACTGACAGACGGGTGGAGAAGGGGTTCTCTGACTGACAGACAGGGGTGGAGATGGGGTCCTCTGACTGACAGACAGGGGTGGAGATGGGGTCCTCTGATGGATAGACAGGAGGGAAATGGGGTACTGGGCAGCGGCAGACGCAGCTCTCTCTCGGGCACAGCTGGGGTGCTCTGCAGACTGGGTGCACTGCTGAGCAGCGGACCTCAGTGGGGAGGGGCTGCTCAAGTTTTAGTTTTGTCCGAAAAGGCTGAGAATTCTCCTCTCTCAGGACCTGCCCTCCGTGGGCCACGGGGCCCGTGATGCACCACGCTGCTTCTCCTGGGGGTTGTGGGGAGGACTGGGGACAGGGCCAGCTGGTGACCCTGAGTGACCTTCAGAGAGGGGTTTCATGGCCAGGGAGGTATCCCCAAGCAAAGGTCGGGAGACCCCAGGACTGGATACCCCTGTGCATGTGGGGGTTTGAGAGCCTCAGTGGGAACTGCACCCAAAGATGAGAGGTCCCCCCCGGCCTCCTGCCTGGGCTTCGCTCCTGTCCTCCGTGTGGGTCACACCCTTCATCTCGTCCTATCTAAGTGGTGGCCCCAGCTTCTCCCCTAGGAGACCCTGCGAGGGGGCCAGAGCCCAGGGGTGCTCAGCCCTCTGCAGGGGAGCCCCCGGCCCCAGAGGACATGTGTGAGCCTCCGGGAAGAAGGTTCTCTGAGCCACCGCTATGGGCCACAGACTTGACGGGGCCACACTTCATCCCCACAAGGACGCGCCGGGTGGGTGCCATCGTCCGTATTTATTCAGGGGAAACCGAGTCTCAGCTGGCCCGGTGTCACAGGCCAGCTTTGAACCTGAAGGGAACTTCACTTGGCTTCACACCGCTGCACCGCGTGGCCTGCGGAGACCAGGCGGCCCTTCCTGAGCCCACACCGCCCAGAGGGGCCCCCCCCCCGCCTCCTCTGTGTCTGCTCCTCCCACCGCCCCGCAAGGAAAGCTGGGGGCCACACAGGGAGTCCCAGCCTCAGACCCTCACTCCCCCGCAGCCCAGCCTCTGCCCTTCCCCACCCCAGCCCCTGCCTTCCTCTGCCCCTCCTGGCCCCCACCCCCCCTTAACCCTGCCCCTCCTGGCCCCCACCCCCCCCTTAACCCTGCCCCTCTGGCCCCCACCCCCCTTAACCCTGCCCCTCCTGGCCCCCACACCCCCTTAACCCTGCCCCTCCTGGCCCCCACCCCCCTTAACCCTGCCTGCCCCTCCTGGCGCCCACCCCCCTTAACCCTGCCTGCCCCTCCTGGCCCCCACCTCCCCTCACCCTGCCCCTCCTGGCCCCCACCCCCCTTAACCCTGCCTGCCCCTCCTGGCCCCCACCCCCCCTTAACCCTGCCCCTCCTGGCCCCCACCCCCCCTTAACCCTGCCCCTCCTGGCCCCCACCCCCCCTTAACCCTGCCCCTCCTGGCCCCCCCCCCCCCACCCCGCCCCTCCTCACCCTGCCCCTCCTGGCCCCCACCCCTCCTCACCCTGCCCCTCCCTCGCAGGCAGAGCCGCAGCCCAGACGCCCTGGCTCACATCTGGACCAGGTCCTGGCCGAGCTGCGTCTGGCAAACCACCAGACTCTATGCAACCACATTCAGAAACAAACCCTCGTGTGGAGGCACATTCCAGGCTCCCCGTGGAGAAGAAAGCATCTTTATAATAGAAATACAAACGGCTCTTTGGCACGTGAAAGACTCGTTAGATATTTATCAGGTACTTGAACAGTTGGCGTGAAGCGGGCCTGTTTTGCCAGGCAGCTCCCGTACACCCAGGTGCAGGGGCCGGGCACAGCCTGCGCCCCTTCCTCGGTGCGGGCAGGGGCGCCCCCAGGACCACGCACCCACGTGGCTTCTCACAGGTCCAGCTGTGACAGACACGAGGCCTCTGCCACACGGGGCGCGCGACCCCAGGTCCGTCTCCCGCGTGGGGAGGGACGCGGGGCTGGAGGAGGGGACAGTGTTTCCCTGGTGGGGGAGGCTCTTGGCTGGCAAGGAGCAAGCCCACCGTCATTATGCAAACAATCCACAGACGTGAACCGAGTGCTGATGGGAATCGAACCCCGAGCGTGCAGTTTTACCATTTAAGTAGATTTCTCCGTGTCTCTCTGCCTTCGCATATTTATCTTTAGGGAGAGAGATGTCCCACCGATGCTGAGGGTAATTCAGCATTTGCTTTTGAGGGGTGCCATGGGAACGGGGAGGCTGGCTACAGCTGGGTGCTCGACGCAGGCCCCCCGAAGCCCGTGTCAGGGTCTCAGGGTGCAGGAACGAAGGGGAGCGTCAGAGCATTCTGGAGCCTGTGCCCACACAGAGGCTGCTGCAGCGCGGACAGAGGCCTGGCTGGCCGGGAGCCAGCACTGCGGCTCTGGCCGCCCAGCTCAGCCATGTGGACGCGGGGACCTAGGCATGCAACCAGCTCTCATAAATCCTGCTTTTCTGCGTCTAAATTCCCATCCCTCTCGCAAAGCCAACTTTCTTCAGGACACGTCAAAAGCTGTATCCTCCCAGGTGGGCCAAGACGAGGCAAAATGGTGTAAAAGGAGCCAAGAATGTTCATTTGTTGATGAAAGGTAAAATTACGCACCTGGCACTGGCCGGGCCGCGGGCCGGGGAAGAGACGCGTTCCTGGCCTTTCTCTGGGCGTGTTTGCGCGGTGGGCGCAGACAGAGATGCTCTTCACATCTGGCCGGGCAGCCTCTTCCACCCTCTGGATGTGCCGGGCCTGGGCCGAGGGAGCCGGCCTCCCCCGGGAGCCGCGCTCGGATTCCGAGGACATTGCTAATATTTTAGGAGGGAGTCAACATCTTCGGGAGTCTTTTGTTGTCGACAGCCAAGAATGCATGAGTCTGTGAGGATGAGGAGGAGGAGACGTGGGCGAGGAAGCCCCGCCTGACCGCGAAGCCCGCGGAAAAGGGGAGACACGAGGAGGAGGCCAGGGAACAGGAAGGTCCCCCTCCCAACGCTCGTTCACGGGGAAGGTGGCCTTCATCTTCAGGTCACCCGTCCTGGGTCACCATGAGCTCCGCGGGGGCCCAGGCAGCTGCTGGTGGTCCCGCAAGGTGGAGACCAGGTGGAAAGTCCCCACCTCTGGGGTAACGCCTGGTCACGGGACTTCTGCACGTCTGACCCTCGGCCTCCAGGCCGCACGACTCCTCCGGCCTCGGCATCTGCAAACCTGCTCTCTGAGAGGAGGCTGGAGCGGAGGCTACACACAGGGAGCCCCCGGGTGCGGAGTCGAGTCAGGGCGTTCTGTTCTAACGCGTGTGAAAGATGGGTGTTTTAAACAGAAAACGGGAGGCCACGGGACCAGCTGATCCAAACCAGACGGCACGGCAGAGACATGGCCGTGGCCTGTCCGTCTCCCCTCACCACACGCCCGGTGTCCGGGCAAACCGGCGCCAGAGAAGCCAAGCAAAGTGACATTGCAGGGCCCGGGAGAGGCCAGCGTCCTCTCGATCAGGCTGGGCTGCTCTTTTGCAGAAGGGGTTCTCTTAGCTCCTGCAGGCTGCTCAGACCAAAGCACCACAGACAGTGGCTTGAAAACAGACACAAGGCCCGGCCGGTGTGGCTCAGGGGCTGAGCACCGACCCTGCTCCAAGAGGTCCCTAGTTCGATTCCCAGTGAGGGGACATGCCCAGGTTGTGGGCCTGATCCCCAGTGGGGGGCGTGCAGGAGGCGGCCAATCCATGTTCTCTCTCATCGATGTTTCCATTTCTCTGCCTCTCTAAAAAATAAAATAAAATAAATTAAGAAAAAAGAAACAGACACGGGAAGTCGGAGAAAAGGCCACGGTGAACTGCTGTCTGGGGAGGGCAGCTTCTTGCTCACAGAAGGTTGTCCTGTCCTGTGTCCTGCTGGGACAAGGGCAGCAGACACCACGGGGCCTTTCACCAGGGCCCTGGTCCCGTGAGTGGGGGCCCCACCCTCACGCCTGATTACCCCAGACCCCGATCTCCAAACACCTTCGCCCGGGGGGCTACGGCTTCAACTGTGGTTGCTCAGTACACGAGGGCCCAGCACCCAGCGCCCGACCTGAGTGGCTTTATGAGAACATGTGACCTGCTCGTGAAGGGGCCTCACGGGCGAGCTGGCCGCCCCTCAGAGCGCTGGCTGCCACCATGCTGACCTCCTGGCTTCCGGCCACCTGCCAGCAGCCCAGGCCCAGGAGGCGCGGCGGCCTCTGCTGTGTTGGGCGAGGCGGAGCTCGGCATGCGTGACTCTGGTGCGGTCTGTTCAAGGACAACCCGCCCGCGTGGTCCCTCCTCGCTGTCACCTGAAGACCCCTCTTGTCCTGACGCATCAGCTCCAATGTTACCGCACGTCACCATCAGTCCCGACGCCCCCCGAGTCTCAGGGCCTCGTCACCTGCACTGCGAGGAAGTGCCCAGGTCTGCCTGCTGCAGGGCACCCCGGACATCGCCAACCTGAGTTCTGTGACCCTCGGAGTGGACACTTGGTAGCCTCGTGAACGGCTCATTTCACGCTGTAAGCCCCAGGCTCGGCGGCACGGTGACCCACACAGGACCGGGCCCACCTGGCGCGGCTGACCTGGGACCCCAGGAGCTGAGTGTTTCTCAGGGTGGCCCGTGCCAGGGCCCGTCTGCTGTTCTAGGCGAGGTGCCTTGCTCAGCGTGAATCTGCTGCCTTAGAGCCAAGCCCGTGGACAGTCCCCAGGGTCTGAAATTGTGGCGGACATCCAGACGAAAGGGGAGGGCCATCCGTCTAAGGAGTCAGACGGAAGAAAAGATACATTTTTAGCTCGGCCTGAGTGGCTCAGTGGTTGAGCCTTGGCCCATGCACCAAGAGGTCGCCAATTCTATTCCCGGTCAGGGCACGTGACCAGGTTGTGGGCCGGATCCCCAGCGGGGGGCCTGCAGGAGACGGCCAATCGATGTTCTCTCCCTCTCTCCCTTCCTCTCTTTCTAAAAAGAAAAAAAAAAATTAATAAAAACAACAACAATCTTATAAAAAGAAGATACATCTTTATGACTTCTGGAAGTGGTGACGACGCGGGTGTCCTCGAGGACTGAGCTGGGAAGAGTGGACAACCATGAGCACACGCGGTCAGATGCCGGCGGGAATGGCAGGGACCAAGCGGAGTCAAGAAGTGTTCAGTCTGCAGGACACGGGAGCAGAAACACCACCGACGGGCACCTTGCAACTTACGTGCGTCTTCACTCCTGTGCTAACAGGTCTGCGGGCACTTTACGGAGAAGCAAGCGTCACACAGTGGATGTGAGTCTGTCCCGGTCAGTGGCTGCACGAGATTCCTGGCCCGCGATGCTCTCTCCACCCCGCGATCGCCGGAGGGGTTTGGCTGCAGTGGGGGTGTGACCTGACCCCCAGGGAGAAGCCTGGGGCAGCGGGGTGGGGCCTCGGTGGTGCAGACAGAGAAGCTGGCCAACAGGACAACTGGGGACAGCAAGTCACCTGCAGCAGCTGGACACCAGGCGTGGGCGTGGAATACCAGCAGGGGACCCTGAAGGGGGAAGTCAGGAGAAACACAGTGAGTGGGGAGCAGGTTAGGTTTCGACATGGTGCCTGTGGGGCGTCCGGGAGATGTCTGGGGTGCAGTCGGATTGCGGCTCTGGGTGTCCAGGGCAGAGGTGCAGGTAATGAAGGACTAGTCCGGATGGTCAGGCGACAGGATTTCAGCTCTGACCCCTGTTGGTCGTGTCTCTCCTGGCCAGGTGCTCCCCGGGTGAGGACCAGTTTTCATTCCTACCAGCAGCGAGCGTGAATCAGCTGCTTCCTCCCGTGCCCCCGGTACCCCCCGTGGACACCCTCTTTGCTCCTTGTCTGTGCTGCGGGTGCTGCTGCTCCAGCTGGTGTTTCTGGGGCCAAGGACCTCAGCCGCCTTCCCGTGTGCTGTTTCCATTGGTCCGTTCTCTTTGGTGAAAGTCAGCCCGTGTCTTTTACCCGTTTTTTAATTGGATCTTTTTCAACTGGAGAGAGAGCAAGACATTGAAGTGAGAGAGAAACATCAGTCAGTTACCTCCTGGACCTGCCCCGACTGGGTATTGAGCCCGGAACCTGGGGATGTGCCCTGACCGGGGATGGAACCCGCTGCTCATGAGCTACACTGGGTAGGGCTTCCCTTGGATTTTAACTGTTGCGTTTTCAGATTTCTTTGTATATCCTGGTTGCGAGTCCTTTCCTCTGTGAGACGGGTAATTTGTGAGTATTTTGGGGAGCTCGAATTAACTGCGCTGTGCTCCGTGATGCATCGCCACCAAGCCCAACATCCCGTCTGCTACTCATTTAAAAAACAAATGCTCCTACTGAACAAGATTCTGGTCGGTGAGGAAGTGAACGGAAGTCTTTATGCAGCCACACGCACGGCAGGTGGCTAGCGGACACCGTCCAGCGCCAGTGCTCGGACGGAAAGGCTCCGATGGATGCTGACTGGCCGTCCGACAGCCGTTCCGCGGGCGGCTCTCTGTCCGTGTGCCGGCGTCACGCCGGGTCCAGAAACCCACACCTGGCAGGGAGACTTGAGCGACAAGGCTTTATTAAATCATGAGTGTGTGAGTGCCGTCGAAGGTACAACGAAACGAATATTCAGGTGAGGGGATGCAGCGCGCAGACCAGTGCCACCTCCTCGGCTGTGCAGGGGTCACCGGGGAGCATTCCTCGTTCTTCTCGCGTCTGGAGACAACGCACGCAGCTGTTTCACGCCCCTCGGTGTCATACACGTGGAGCGACGCACGTCAATACTCGGCTTTATCCTCCTTGGTCGCAGCAGCCTCGCCTGGCGAGTGATGGGGGGCAGGTGCCATTGTGAATAGTGAGCTAACTGGACTGCAGCTCTACCTCCTCATCTGGCCGGGCCTTCACCGGGCGCCCCCACGAGAGGCCCCCAGTGACGCTGCCTTGATGAAAGCCTTCGTCTCCGTCCTCCCTTCCTCGAAGGAGCAGGAAACATCAAAGGGGGGAAGGAAAGGAAGCAGATGATTCACGACTCACCGACTGCTTTCTCGTTGGCTCTGCCGTCTCTGGAGGAAGGGTCTCCTTGCAGGGACCCGACGTGCTGCCAAAACCACAGCGGTGGTTCCTGGCGCGCGTGACGCGCTTGCTGAGACTGGGCGCTGCCTGGGACTCCTCCCGTAGAGCCGCCTGAGCCCGGCTCTGAGCGAGGTTGCTCCTGCCAGCCCACCTCACAGCACACAGTGACCCGATGCGCGGCTTCGCTGGTCGGCTTGGCCACGCGGCCGGTTTGGGGGTCACACGGCAGTGTGGATGCTGCCGTGAAGCTATGTCTAGAGAAACATTTAAATCCGTCAACTGTGAGTAAAGCCGGTTACCCCCCACCGCGCGGGTGGGCCTCAACGATCTGTCGGAGACGCCGAGAGAAAGAAAAGACTGGGGTTCCGCGAGGGAGGGAATTCTCCAAAGGCCTTTGGACTCGAGACCGCAGCACCTGCTGCTCTCTGGGCCTCCAGGGTGCCGCCTGCCCCGGGGATTCTAGATGTGCTGCCCCCGCAGTCCGTGGGCCCATTTCTCACATCTCTCCCTTTCTCTCTGCAGAACCCCAACTAATACGGTGACTCCAGTGACCCTACTACTTGCCATGAAGCATAGAATTCTTCTCTGACGTGTACGCGCCCACAGCTGGGCCGGCCTCACACGGTAACTGTACCAACCGTCTCCCTTGCAGAGAAGCTCTGTTCTGGTCCCACGCGACCCTCATGGCACCGGGTTCGGTCCACACCCCCGTGAACCATTCCCTGCGGCGGAGCGTCTCGGGGGGCTCTTCTTCCCCAAGTCCTGTTTGTCCCTCGGGAGTTAGTTCAAGGCCCACGTCCTCCGTGGTCACATCTGATTGAATCCGCGGCGGTGTCCACCTCCTTGTCCACTGTTCGTATCCAGTAACCGCTCCCGGGGAAACCTCCTGTGAGGGGCGGTGCCCGGCGCAGGCCCACGGAGAGGTTTGGGGTCTCCCGGGGCGGGGGGGTGGGGGGCTGGAACCTGCCACCACACCGTGAGCCGGAGCAGCAGGTACGGGAGAGAGGAAGGTGCTCCGAGGGCGGGCGCTCGGACCAGGAGCCAGAAGCCGGCATTGGCTCAAGGAACCTGAGTAGCGGATATTAGTCAGCGGTCGTCAGAGCCAGATTCCGGGGAAATCCAGCCAGGTCCCGAGTCTGACAAGCGCCTAGACAACCTGGAAACAAACAAACAGTGTGGTCGCCCACCTGGTAGGAAAAGCCCCCGTTGTCAGGACACGGTGCCTGAGGGCCTGAGCCCAGGCCTGGGCGGAAGCAGCACGACCCAGGAGAACAGCTGTCTTTGGACTCGGGGCGCGGACAGGACACCGCGGGCCAGAAACCCGAGCCCCGGAGGGAAATTTGAATTCCGTACGCGCCAAACTGTCAGCGAGACCCGATCGTGATTCATCTCGGCTGTAAATCATTTGCGCCCACGGCTCTCGTCTCTGAACTGTGTTCTGCCTCCAACACCTGGGCCCGAGCCAGCGCGCAGGGCCAGGTGCGGCACCTGGACACTGCCGTCCCTCCGAAAGCCAGCGCCTCGCAGGGCACAGGTAGGTCCTGTCACAAGCCCAGACTCCCAGGGTGCAGACGGCGCCTCGTTCCCTTTCCGACCCTCCAGGTCCTGGCCCTCAGTGCTGACACGTGCTACGTTAGCAGACAGGAGCAGATCCGTCCACAAGACGCAGCTCCTTGGAGTAAACCAGCGGTTATAGGGAGGAGCTCGGGAAGAGGAGGGGCCATCCTGGGAGGGGGTAGCAGGCGGGGAGCCCTTCGGAGACGGGAAGGAGAGTGCACGATCCTGGGGACCCCCAGGCCCCTTCGGCTTCCCGAAGACCTGCCCATAGCTGGTAGGGCTAAGCCTCTGGGTGCTATTTGCCATTCCACTGGGCGCCCCTGTCTCCCGGCAAATCCTGGCCGGGGGGCCGCAGATGCTGGTCCGAGGTTCCTGGCTTTGCCCTGCCCCCCGAGGACCAGCCCACCAGTGACTTCACTTCTCAGTGTCTCTGTCAGTCTCTTTTCAACCAGGCGTTTTTATTGTGCCCCGATTCTGCGGGAAGTCATTTAAAATTCTTTTTTCCCTGAGACTTGTGACCAGCCACATGGACACCTCGCGTGTTTCCTGCTTCCTGCGCGTCGGTGTCTGACCCGGAGCCGTGGGCTGAGGGACACACCGCGACCCAGCCCAGCACGCTGGCCGCACCACGGTCTCGGGCGGCTGAGCTGAAAGCACTTTGGTGTGTGTACGTACATATTCCGTGTGTCTGTGTGCACACTTGTATGTGCGCATGTACACGTGGTGCATGTACGTGCGTGTGTGCACACGTGTGCTTCCGTGCTCTCTCCATGCTCTGGGAGAAGAGGGAGGCCTGCTGGTGGCCTGTGGTCCCCTCTTCCCTACGGGCCCCGCAGAGCATCTCTCTGCCCCCTGCCCCGGGATGTGTGGGGTCACACTGTGTCCTCATTTTCGGAGCACGTGGAGGCCCTTTCACTCGGGACATGGTTTCCGTGTCAGGGAAATCTGGAGGTGCTCCTATGAGGGTTTCCTCTGGGGTCGGCAGCCTCCAGGGTACCCCGTCCCTCGGGTGGGAGGGCCTCGTGGGCTCATTCTGACGAGGAGAGCTCTGTGGGACTGATTGAGGGGTTCCGGGCCACATCTGGCTGGACGCAGACTCTGCTGGTGGTCTGGTGGCAGTTCAGAGAATAAAGTGTCCAGAGCTGGGTGCCCGGGGGAGACTCCCAGCCAAGTGGAGAGCATCTGTGATGTGGACAGTGTGGAGTGGGCTGTGTTCATGGTGTGGAGTGGGGCTGTCGTGTTGAGGGTGTGCAGTGGGCTGTCGTGTTGACGGTGTGGAGTGGGATGTCGTGTTGAGGGTGTGCAGTGGGCTGTCGTGTTGACGGTGTGGAGTGGGCTGTCGTGTTGAGGGTGTGCAGTCGGGCTGTCGTGTTAGGGTGTGGAGTGGGCTGTCGTGTTGACGGTGTGGAGTGGGCTGTCGTGTTGAGGGTGTGCAGTGGGCTGTCGTGTTGACGGTGTGGAGTGGGCTGTCGTGTTGAGGGTGTGCAGTGGGCTGTCGTGTTGACGGTGTGGAGTGGGCTGTCGTGTTGAGGGTGTGCAGTGGGCTGTCGTGTTGACGGTGTGGAGTGGGCTGTCGTGTTGAGGGTGTGCAGTGGGCTGTCGTGTTGACGGTGTGCAGTGGGCTGTGGTGTTGTCGGTGTGAAGTGGGGCTGTCGTGTTGAGGGTGCGGAGAGGGCTGTCGTGTTGACGGTGTGGAGTGGGCTGTCGTGTTGAGGGTGTGCAGTGGGCTGTCGTGTTGAGGGTGTGCAGTGGGCTGTCGTGTTGACGGTGTGGAGTGGGCTGTCGTGTTGAGGGTGTGCAGTGGGCTGTCGTGTTGACGGTGTGGAGTGGGCTGTCGTGTTGAGGGTGTGCAGTGGGCTGTCGTGTTGACGGTGTGGAGTGGGGCTGTCGTGTTGATGGTGTGGAGTGGGCTGTCGTGTTGACGGTGTGCAGTGGGCTGTCGTGTTGACGGTGTGGAGTGGGGCTGTCGTGTTGATGGTGTGGAGTGGGGCTGTCGTGTTGAGGGTGTGCAGTGGGCTGTCGTGTTGACGGTGTGCAGTGGGCTGTGGTGTTGTCGGTGTGAAGTGGGGCTGTCGTGTTGAGGGTGTGGAGTGGGCTGTCGTGTTGACGGTGTGGAGTGGGCTGTCGTGTTGACGGTGTGGAGTGGGCTGTCGTGTTGAGGGTGTGCAGTGGGCTGTCGTGTTGACGGTGTGAGTGTGGCATTTTCTTTGATTCATGGGAGGACTCAGGATGAAATGTCAGGAATGGGCCCAGGCCTCTACCTCTGGCTTAAGTATCTGAAATAGTTTCCATTTCTTTAAAAGCCTATGAGAGCCCTGACCAGTTTGGCTCCCAAGGGTCATGTGTTCGAGTGTCAATCAGGGGCACATACCTGGGTTTCAGATTTGATCTCTGGCCCCAGGGCTGTGCAGGAGGCCACCAATGGATGTGGACACGTCAATGCTTCTCTCTCCCCACCCCCCCTTCCACTCTATCTAAAACAATCAATGGAAAAATATCCTTGGTGAGGATGAACAACAACAAAAGACTCCAGACAGAGTCCCTGTGTTCCTGGGGAGCCCCAGCCTGGACCCTAGTTCTGGGGGAGCTCGGAACCCTGCGCCGTGCCCTCGGCTTTCTGCCCCATCCAGCGCCGGTCTGTCTGGGTCGCCACGTTGGCCCCTTGCCAGGGTCCCCCGTGGTCGGTGAGGGTGCAGCTGGGGGGCCACAGGAAGGAGGCTGCCCTTCTGCCCCGTCACAGACTGTGCTTGGCGGTGACACCCCGTCGTCACTGTCGCTTCTGTACCCACATCAGGAACCAGTCAGACCTGGATGGACAGGAAGCTGCAGCAGAGCCCGGGCAGGGCCCCAGTCAGGGCTGGAGACTGGCCCCTTCCCCGCTCAGGAAGGAGCTCTGGCCTGGGACAGCCGTCTCCCGCGAGGCCGGTGGCACGAGGGACAGCGTGAAGATCCTGACAGGGGGCTTCCCCCGGGAAGAGGGAGGCCCCCCTCTCCCAGTCAGAACCGCACTCCCTGCTCCGTGTCCGCGCACACAAGGCTGCGGGGTGGGGCGGAGCCTGTCCTCACGAGGTCCCAGGGCAACATGTGTGCTCACTGAACGCTGACGACCCGCCTCTGCCAGCCGGGCATCTGTGTGCACTGCACGTGCGGTTGGCACCCACAGAAACCCACGCGTCCTGGGGCCCGTCGGTTACTTACGGTGTCAAAGACAGTCCTGGCTTCCTTGGGCCAGTGCCCAGACACAGCGCTGTGGGTCAAACATCCCACATCCGGAGAGCAGGCCTCACGGTGAGCTCCTGTGACCCAGGACAGGAGGAGTTGGGGTCTGCCCAGGATGGAGGCAGAACTTGAACCAGCCCCTCAAGCAGGCCATGGCCCCCCAGCGGAGCTCACAGGGCTCCTGGTTATGGAGATAGAGCGAAGTCGGTTGGTGGTGTTGCCACAATCCCACTACGACAAGGCAGAGGTCCCCAAAGCCGGAAAGCTGGTCAGTGGGGCAAAGTCAAGGGCAAATGGCGTTCACATTGCTGTTTCACGACCCAGGAGCCCGTGCTGTGCGGAGTCCGAGTTACCCAGGGACACATTTCTGCACAGCCGGAGCTCGTGGACAGGGTCGCTGGAGCCATCCTGGCGTGCGCTGCGCGGCGGGGCGGGGTGCCGAAGGCTACGGGAGGTTTCTTTATCGGGGCGTCTCCTTACCTGCTCTCTGTCGGCATAACTCGCATCTCTGAGTCCGCATGCCGCGGAGGATCCCTGGAAAGCGGTATTTCTGCTGCTATTTTAACTTTTCAACCCCCAAGGGCAGGTCTCCGGGGAGACGGAGGAAGGGACCCCGAGACCGTGGCGTTGGGTCTGTCTGGGCGCACACCCCCTGCCCCGTTCATCTCGGGTGTGAAGGGCTTGTGACACGGTTTCAGCTCAGTGACGGACACGTTCTATGCGTTTCACGTGCCAGGGAACGTCGCTTCACGCGTGGGGAGGCGGACTGGCCGCGGGTGCTCTGACGCAGGTTCCCGAGAGCCCCTGGGCGGGCGGCTGTGTGCGGTGCCCGCAGGGGACTGCCCGGGCTCCCAGCGCGTCCGTGGAGTGGCCGGGCGTCTCCCGTCAACGTGAGAGGCAGTGTTCGGCTGTGAAAGTAGTAATTTTGTGTTTGGCCTCGGGAGACAGAGCTCCCTTTGAAAGCACTAAACCCGAACTTGGAAAACCCCGCGGGGAGTGAATCCTTCCCGACCAGTCAAACACAAGTGTCTTTTTTATTTACTTGTTTGTCAATGGATCTCAAATAGGAGGCAAAACCGGGCTGGCGAAGGTTCCGCACGGGCCAGGTGGAGGAGGGCCGGCACTGGGACCCTTGGTCCGGGAAGGCCTCTGCCCACCATGGTCACCTGTGAGCTAAGGACTCCGCGTGGTCCCTGCGACCCTCATCAGATCCTGTGTACGAAACCCCGGCACACCCCGCCTCGCTGAAAGTCCCAGATAGCCTGAGGGGGTTGCCGTGAGCCCGCGCAGGCACCTTGAGGAGGAGGAAGACGATTGTCCGCAGAGACGGAGATAGTTCAGGTGCTTTGTTACTTCAGTAAGCGCAGCAGGGGCACCTGAGCGGGGCAGGCCAGACACCCCCCGGCCACTCCGGAGCTCCAGTCCCGGGCGGTCGCTCCATCCGCTTGTCAGACCCGGTGAGCGTGGTCGCCGGCCCGGCCGCCCGCCGGTGGAGCACGGGTTTCTGGAGTCGGGGGCCTGGACTAAAGCCCAGCGCTAATGTGAGGGTCTCGCCTCCTCCACCGTGGACCGAGGGGAATGACTTCAAGGGATGAGGCCGGACGCTCCAGGAACGAGCAGCAACGGACAATTCTCTTGTCCAGGGGTGAAGTCTGGAGTCATTCCGGGGGTCGAGATGAGCGTGACCGTAGGACGAGAGGACAGTTACCCAGCGTGGACCTCGGGGAAGCTGCAGCTTCTTGCAGGGGTTAAATAGGTTCTGGGAGACAAGAGTAATAAAACCGTGCTGTTGAAGGGCGGGGAGAGCAGCCCGGGGTCCCCACAGTGGCCAGGATTGCCTGGCGGTCACTCAGGCGACAGGACGGCGACTGAGCTACGCATGCAACGCGGCGTCAGCGAGGACAGCGCTAACGGCCTCAGACACTGCGCCCTCGTGGGGGAAAGTGAGCTGGCCGAAAGCGTTCCGGCCAGTCACACACCCGCCAGAAATAATGCTTGGATTCTGTCAAGTCCACACGAGAAAAACACCCTTTTGCCGTCTCAGCCTGGTGAACTAAACGGAAAAGTACGCCGGTACACTTGCCGGATCACGTTGCCAATGGCGTAAGAGGGAACGTCATCTGGCCCGAGTCCGGGATGGATACTGTCTCCTGTTCTTTCTTGTGACTTTCATTGGTCACACAAACAGCCATTCCGGCCCCGCACACCGTGATTTAGCATGGGCTAGGATCGCTCACTACCTAAAACAAGACCCCACACTTCCAGGGAACGTTTTCAGTGGGGTTGTCGGAAAATATGAACTGATTATTCCCTGCCTTCATTTACAAAGAAGTGAATTTACCTGTAGAGCTTGCTGATGGGGCCCTCACCCAGCCTTCCGGCCAGCGCAAGACTGTCAGACAGACATACCGATGTCTTAGTGTTTTGTTTTGTTTTTTTTTATCCTCATCCGAGGACATTTTTCCATTTTTTTGTACAGACAGAGTGGGAGGGAGAGAGAGGAAGGGAGAGAGAGAGAGAAACATCGATGTGAAAGGGACACATCGAGTGGCTGCCACCCGCACGACCAACCAGGGCCGGGGACAAACTGCAACCGAGGTACCTGCCCTTAGCGGGAACCGAACCCGGGTCCCTCCAGACCGCAGGCGGACGCTCTAACCACTGAGCCAAACCGGCCAGGGCTGTCTTAGTGTTTTTAATCAATGTATTAATTTTCCCCACTCTCACTGTCAGTCGGGGACAAATGCACTTTGTCTGTCTCCCTGGTACTCCTGGTGTGGGTTCTGCAGTCCGGGTGTGAACGGCGTGTTGAGATTCTGATAAACGGGCTTGAGGCCTAGGAGTTGCCTCCTGGGCCCTGTGGCCTCTCGGACCGCTGCAGGAGGTAGCGTGAGTGGTCATCAGCGCGCA
The DNA here is from genome assembly GCF_014108415.1 of Molossus molossus. Taxonomy (NCBI): domain Eukaryota; kingdom Metazoa; phylum Chordata; class Mammalia; order Chiroptera; family Molossidae; genus Molossus; species Molossus molossus. The sequence goes on from NW_023425402.1 coordinate 111,798,678, forward strand.
GGGGTGCCTGGTCCCGAGTTCGCCGCCGGCGAGATGGGCCGAGACTCCCTCCTGCGTGCTGTTCGGCCTCACCTGTGGAATGGGAATGAGTAACTCTACCCCTCCACTGCCGTCCTTGACGCTGAGGAGGGCGGTGGATGGGCCTGTTTTCAATTTTCTGGGTTCCAGAGGAAAACACGCAGAATCGAATCAGGGATTCAGCCGGCGGCTCGCACCTCGCTCGCCGAGGTGCACGGAGGAACACGGCGTTTAGGGGTGCGTGTATTGCAAAGGACTTGTGTCGACTCCGAGTGTAAATGTTCTCCTTTGGGTGATCTTAGAATTGCGGTATGCACTATTTGCTTTTTTATTCTTACCTTAATTTTTATTAACGCTTGCTAATAGCATTCCTTGTTGACTTAACCATGCCCAGCTGCCTTGCTCACCTGTTTCTCGGGACCCTGGAGCAGTCCCCAGCGTTTATTATAATTTCCTCCCGAGCCCTCCAGCCAGGAGGAATGTGTTTAAAGTGCTTAATAGATTCAGTGGGCCCAGGAATTTGAAGAGAATTCTCGAGTAACCCGGTTTCAGGACCATCATGCATTTCTCCCCCCTCTTTCCGCGGCCCTGTGTTGGTCACTTCACGTATGAAAACGGGGAGCCTTCTCCCTCTGCAGCCTGGGACCCCGAACCTGGGGACAGCGCTGCCTTTGTCTCAGCAGTGGGTCCAGAATGTGCTGATGCAGCCCCTCCCCCACCCAGAGCTAAAGCTTCGCACTCGACATCAGATTAAAGAGCAGATTTGGATTTTCCATGTTTTGTCCTTTGGGCCAATGCCCCGGCCAGTCAATTGATGCATTGTTCTTACAAATCTTCACTCTGGGTTTTCTGTGTGAGCCAGAATTAGGGCTTTTTCCTGTAAAGTCGTAAGCCAAGGCTAAACTATTTCAGCAATGTTGTCTGCAATGGATACTATCCAGAGTCTGGGTGTGCAAAATTCTCCTGGTTTCCAACCAGCCTCCGCGAGGAGCGTGCGGCCCCTACCAGCCCGGACCCCCGAACCCTGCTTTGACGGAGCCCTCCAGGCAGGCTCGTCCCGGCCACACTTGCCGTGCCACCGCTGCGGGCCCACGATGCTCCCACGAGGGTAACCGGTGCAGAGGCCCCCAAGGCACAGCATCTCCCGTGTCTTTCCGGACGGTGAGGTGTTCACAGTTGCCCCTGCTGGAGAGCCAGCCCGTTTGAGAGGTGACATTCTGGACTGGAGAGGTGGAGTTATAGAGTCACCGGGCAGCCAGGCCGGACCTAGGCTTCCTCGTTAAAGCTGGTGGGTGAGCCAGGCCTGTGGTGGTGCAGGGACCGGGTCCGTGCCCTGGGACAGCAGAAGGCACAGCACATCTTGTGATGGGGCCAGGGAGCTCCCCAGGGCCAGGCGGGTGTGTTTGTATGCACGTGTGATGTGTTCATGCATGTGTAATGTGCGTGTTCATGCATGTGTAATGTGTGTGCACGCGTATGGGCACATGTGTGTGTGCGCATGTGTGCCCGCGCAGGGAAGGAGGCAGGCACACACCCGGACAGGCCATGGCAGGGCCCTGGTGCCCCGTCTCTTGCTCCTGCTCCGCAGGCCCGGCGCGGGGGTGGCCCCTGGGCCCAAGCGGGCATCTGAGCTGAGCGGGCGCGGGCCGGGAGGTGGGGCTCAGGGTAGGGAGGGGAGGAGGAGGGAGCGGGGAGGGAGGAGGCGGCTCTGGGACGGGCGCTCTGGAGTTATTTGACAGGAGCCAGGGGAGCCGCAAGGACCGGAGGACCGCCGGGCGGAGCGCAGCTGGCGAAGTCCGGCTGCCGGGAGCGGGGAGAGGACCGCGAGGAGCAGCCCCACCGGCTCCGGCCACCGCTGCGTGTCCGCGGCCGCGCCGCCCGACCATGCTGCTGCCCCGGCTCTGCTGGCTGCCGCTGCTCGCGGGGCTGCTCCCGCCGGCGCCCGCGCAGAAGTTCTCGGCGCTCACGGTGAGTCCGCGGAGCCCGCGCGGGGAGCAGGTGACCCCGAGGCGGTGGCGCCTCCTCCTGCTGGCGGCGCGGGCAGGTGGGACCGCGGTCGGTCCGCGGCGTGCGCTCCGGGCTGGATGGCCGCAGGCTGCGGAGGGCGCACGGGGGTCCTAGCGCCGCGGGCCGGCGGAGTTGGGGTGCGCTCCCCACTTGCGGGTGGGCCGAACCGCGGAGGACGCAAGGTCTGCGATCGCCGGCGCCGCCCCGCGGACTGTTCCAGGCGGGCCCACCAGGGACTCCGCGCCCCCTCGCCCCGGCCCTCGCGTGGGTCCTGGGCCCCCCTGCCGCCCCCAAGTTTCCCTGACCCTCCTGGTGAAGTGAGGAGAGCGCTCCCAGTCTCCCGAAGTGAAGCTAGGAAAGCAGATGACAGTACAAATAAGGATCATTTGTTGCTAGCGCGAGCAGAAAGGGAGGGAGGAGACGCCTGCGGTCCCCTGGCCACTTCGCCCTGGGTCCCCTCCCGGCCGGCTGCGCGCCCGAGCGCGTGGGTCACCGCGGTTGACCACTGTGTGTGTTTCTTTCTTAGCTGCAGCTTCTCGCCATGGTCCCGGCGCGTGGTGCCAAGCGCCCAGCTATGTCCAGGGGCTGCGCCAAGCCACCGCCGCTGGCCCTCGCTGGGTCTGCAGCCCCCAGCTCCGCCGACCTCGTGGGCTTGCCGTGTTTGCAAACCCGTAATTAATGCAATCTGCAGAAACGAAAACATTCCACTTCGATGTGTTTTTGAACAAGTGCTTGAGAAAACATGGAGGTAGAGAGAACACCTCTGGTGGAGGGACGCTTTTAAGTGGCAGGGTTTGTCCTGAAGGCGTTGATTGTATCGAAAATAGAGGCTGTGGCCCGGTTCTGCTTTTCAGCAAATCCGAAGCACTCGGAGATTTTTTTAAAAGCAGTGCGAGGGGGGAAGGAGTTAGTGAGTTCATGGTTCATACCTAAGATTCTTCTGCGGCCGTCCTGGGTCCCTGCCTTGTGTCTCACAGTGACTTGTAGATTAGAGGCTCCAACTGGAGCTCGAAGGAAGTTTTCACACGCTTTCCCTGCAGACGTGTGTCTCCCCAGGGGGGACCATCGGACAACACTGCTGCATGCGTCCATGTGTACGCACATCTGTACGTACATGTGTGCATGATGCGCACACGGGAAAACAGACCCCCACCCCCCCGCTGGTGCACTGAAGGGTCAGAGGGACTGAGACCAGTTCTCAGAGCGAGACCCCAGGGCGGCGGCAGCAGGTCATCCGCCGTCCTGTGGATTTTCTGCAAATGGAAAAAGCGGCCTGCCCGCCGTCCTGGGGGAGCCCCAGCCGGGTGGTCCCTCCAAGGAGAAGCAGAATCTATGTGGTTAGTTATTGGAACAATTTAAATCTGCAGATTTTCTTTTCTTCTCTCCCTCCCCTCTTCTCGTTTAACCATTTCCTCCAAGCCTCTGGTCCTGGGTTCGGAGCGGCGTCGGGGCCTCCAGCCGGCCTCCGCGGGCGCCCGCGGCGAAGCCCAGCCCGCGGGCTCTGGTGCCTCTTCTGCACTGCCCAGAAAACGTTTGGCTCCGAAACCGCATTTGCAAATAAAATGCTGTGCTGCTTCTGCATCCAGGAGGAAAGTTTAAAGCTACACAGTATTTTGGCAGACGGCTGCCTACCCCACCCCCAGCCGAGGACACCAGGAAGTTGGCTGATGGGCCCCGTGGAATGTTACACGTGCTGGGTCTCTCGGTGGTGCTGTCTCTTCAGACCACTTCCTGGTACGTGGGGATCTCTTTGTTCCCAGAGGGATGGCTCTCTCTGCAGCGCTCACATCTGGTCTTGAATAAATCAGAGAGGCAGCATCGGCCCAGAGATTGGGGCGACGGCGGCTAGGTGGCCTCTGCAGGAGTGTTACTGCACCCCTATCTTCTTTACTTCCCTTGTCTGTATGGTGGGGGTCACGTAGCACTATCGGTTCAGCGTGTGTGAGGAGTAAAGATAAGGCCTTCAGTGTGCCCGGTACGTGCTGGTGCTCCAATCAGCAGTGCATCTGAGGGTGCCCACTCCACTGGCCCGTGAGGTCGTTTTAAACACCGTGATCATAGCTCGCAGGTGGCCGAGTGATCAGGTGTGCCGGATCCTGGGCCCGCGGTCTCCCCACCTGTCACAGCTGCCCAGGGCACTTGGCGAGTGCGTGGGCTTCGCCCCTGTAAGTCCTGTGGACTGGACAGGCCCTTGAGAAAGACTCGGGGCTCGGCCCCCCCCCCCCCCCGGGCCACGGCTTCTCAGCCAGAAACGGGAAGCCGCGCTCGGGGGGTGGGGTGTTTGGAGGTGTGTTGACCTTCCTTCTCAGAACCAAGCACCTGTCCTCCAGTCCCCCCGCTCTCTGGGGGTCAGCGTTGCCAGAGAGTGTCACTGGACTGGCAGAATCTGCTTTGCTGGATGAATATCGTCTTTACTTGTGTTCTTTCTCGTGCCTTTCGGAGGTCTTTGCGCAATCTCCGGGCTCTCCCCGGGGCCTCGCGTCGTTCCGTCAGCAGATGGGGCCCACCCCGTCCAACCCGCCCTAATTTGAACCCACTTCCCTTTCTTCCTCGAAGAAGTGGGTCCACTGTGAGGCCAGGCCGTCTCCGTGGTCCTGTGAGTGGCTGACTCTGTTTAATTTCTGTGTGTGGCCGAGACGGGCACCCTCTCCAGTGCAGGCTCTGGTCATGGGACCACAGCTTGTCCACGCTGCCCGAGGTGCAGGCATAAGGTTTGCCTGACAGCCCGGGAACCCACACCTGAGCGCCCCCTGTAGGGGCAGTAGGAGCGCAGCAGCCACGGCTCAATCCCAGCATGGTTTGGGGGGCCGTGGCCTCACCGCAGAGCTGACCCTTGTGCCTCTGTGCCCCCCTCGGAAGGCAGAGCTGACCTCGTGCCTCGTGCCCCCTTGGAAGGCAGAGCTGACCTCGTGCCTCGTGCCCCCCTCGGAAGGCAGAGCTGACCTCGTGCCTCGTGCCCCCCCTCGGAAGGCAGAGCTGACCTTGTGCCTCGTGCCCCCCTCGGAAGGCAGAGCTGACCTCGTGCCTCGTGCCCCCCTGGGAAGGCAGAGCTGACCTCGTGCCTTGGGCCCCCCCTTGGGAAGGCAGAGCTGACCTCGTGCCTCGTGTCCCCCCTCGGAAGGCAGAGCTGACCTCGTGCCTCGTGCCCCCCCTCGGAAGGCAGAGCTGACCTCGTGCCTCGTGCCCCCCTCGGAAGGCAGAGCTGACCTCGTGCCTTGGGCCCCCCTGGGAAGGCAGAGCTGACCTCGTGCCTTGTGTCCCCCCTGGGAAGGCAGAGCTGACCTTGTGCCTCGTGTCCTCCCTCGGAAGGCAGAGCTGACCTCGTGCCTCGTGCCCCCCCTCGGAAGGCAGAGCTGGACCTCGTGCCTTGAGCCCCCCCTCGGAAGGCAGAGCTGACCTCGTGCCTTGTGTCCCCCCTGGGAAGGCAGAGCTGACCTCGTGCCTTGTGTCCCCCCTGGGAAGGCAGAGCTGACCTCGTGCCTTGAGCCCCGCCTCGGAAGGCAGAGCTGACATCGTGCCTCGTGCCCCCCTCAGAAGGCAGAGCTGAGGGACCTCCCTCCAAGCCCCCTCACTGCCCGTGGAAGGTGAGCGCCCTGAGGTCCTCGTGCAGGCTCCGAGGGGCGCTCCGTGTCTGTGTTCTCACTGAACCCTCACGACCACCTAAGTGGACACATGCTGTGGTGGCCACGTTCAGGGAAGAGGGGCCGGAGCTTCCGGAGTCCCTGTGACTGCCCAGGGGCAGTCAGCTGGTCAGATGCTTTCAGACCGTCCTGGGCTTGTTTGCCTGCCTTCGGGGGGGGGGACCTTTAGGGACTTCGTGACCTTTTCCCTGCGGGACCCGGTGACCTCGTCACCTCCCCCACGCCGTCTGCGCACAGGGAGGGCTCAGGCCTTGCTGGTCTGGGGCACATGTGACCCCAGAGTGGAAAGGATACTTGCCACCCCAACGTGTATCTATTTGTTCCGAGAGGGAGCCGAGGGGAGACCGTGTTTGCGCAGAGGTCAGTTTCGAGGGTTTCGCTGTCAGCGTGTCCGAGATCTGCCGTCGGCTGCGCCGAGACACCAGCACCGCATGTTCTTCCGTTTCGGGGTGCCCGTGGTGTGAGGCGGGCACCAGGCTGTTGGGATGCCGCTCTCACGCGCGTCCGTGTGGTAGGAGGGGTTATGGCTTCTCCCCCCGCTGAGGTGCCGCGAGTCCCCTCGGTGCTCTGGGGGGCGCCGTTCACGCACCAGCACCCGCTGGACCATGGAGGGGTCCAGGAGAAGGAAACTGACACAATCAAGGTTCTCCCACCCGGAGGCCCGTTCACATGGCGACCGGCAACCCAGGCATCTGCAGGAGACTCTCACGTGGATCTGGAGTCAAGACCATAAATAAAACGTGAAGCACCCGTGGCCGTGGCAAGACCGCAGTGAGCGGCCCTGAAGGGGCGGAGCTCCGGGCCGAGAAGACGGCGGATCACGTGGCTCCTGCACCCACGGGAGCCTTCCCAGCGCCCAGGACGTGAGGACGGGCCTCGGGACGGCAGGGCAGCACCTGGGCACGGGTCACGGTGCCCTACCCCCCACAGGACAGACTCAGAACGACGAATTTCCAGTAGAACCTCGGACTCGGAGAAAAGACAGGAGGAGGACGCATTCTGAGTGCATTTCTAGAGCCTCGCGCTGTTACTGCAATCTCTCCCGTCGACAGCGGCGGGGTAAGAGTTCACTGTTCACTTTGGTGTGTCTTCGGGCGTCGAAGAGCAGCCCCCCGAAGGTTTTCCGAAGCCCCGAGAGGAGAGATTTCGGAGAAGAGCATTCCTGTCGCCCAGGGGCTATGAGCGCCGACTCTGCAAGCGAGAGCAGCCGGCACCTCACGCGGCCTCGGAGACCGGGGTCGGAGACCGAGCGCATGTCATAGCGTCAGGACTGAGACGACGTTACACCTGTGAGCGGGTCATCGGTACTGTCGGCCACATGTAACGACAGTGCCGACAGGGAGGCCGTCTCAGAGGGGCCTGAAGCCGTCGTGACAGTCGGGGCCCCGCTGTGTGTGACTTCAGGCGGCCTGTGGCCAGCGGAGCTGGATTTGGGAGAAGGACACATGTCCGTGGAGTTGCCCGAGTGCCGCCCCCTGCAGCATGTGTCTGCGTCCGTCCCCTCTCTTTGTCCCCGGACCACCTCTTCCTTTCTCTTTCACGCTCCTCCCGAACCATGCTCCTTCCCGTGTGGCTTCTCTTTTCCCCCGAGGCTGGCCACCAACCCGATCGTTTCTACGTCAGCGCCGATGAAACCCCGTCAGGTTTCTGTTTCCGTTCCTCATGCTCTTTGTCCTGAAAGCGCAGGCCCGTCCCCCTCTGCCGAGCTCCGTCCCGGTGGCCCCTCGTGGTGGTGGGTGGGCACGCCGCCCTTCTGTGCCAGCGTCATGTTACTGACCCATCTATTAGCAAGCCCCGTGCCTGTGGCAGATTTTTGGGGGGTGGGAGGGGGCAAACCGACTCCTCACACGTGAGGCTGCTGGCAGGGTCCTCCAGTGATAATGAAGTTGCAGGAAGCATGAAGGGCGTCAGATAAACACAATCTGCGGCGACTTTCATCGCCGGCTGGGAGTGCGTCTGCAGGGGACCCACCCCCCACTCCGGGCATCGCAAGTGTGTTGGTCTCATGACTTCTCAAAGAACCAGCCCACCAGCGTGTTGGCAAAGAAAATGCTGCGGCGGCAGGTTGACCTTGTCCAAGTCGGGTTTTCTGCTGCTCTGCTGGGTCCTCGGGCACTGGAAGCTCAGCCCACCTGCGGGCTGAGAGCCATCGGGGAGAGCGGCGTCCTGCTCGGGAGGAGGAAGCTTGTCTGGCTTCCTGGGGCTCGGCCTGCCTGGTCGGGTCCCTCCCGCACCAGCCCACGGTGGACGCGCCCCAGACGGGGCCCACCTGTCCCGTGCTGTGCATAAGGACGCGTGCTCAGTGGTGAGACAGGCCGGCGGAGAGGGGGGGTCCCAGGCCGTGGGGAGGACTCTGGCACATTCTCTCCCATGGAGACCTCTGAGATGAGCTTGGGAAGTCCCCCCATGGTGACCCGGAGTGGGGCCGCCCTGTCTCGGTCTCACCTTTCTGGAGCAGCGGGAGAGACACCTGTCACTGTGGAGCCGGAGGAGACCGGCCTGGCTCCTGTCGTCCGACCGAGAGGGACCACGGGCGCCAGTGGCTCCGTCTTCCTGTCAGTGGCTGCAGCCCCGCACGGACCAGGACGTGGTCTCATAGCACCGCGGGGAGGCGGGAGCGTCCCTCACCGCGCGGGTCGGCCGAGGAGCTGTGTCTCGGGCACCTTTCCGTTTCAGGGTGGCGGGATTTGTGGTTTTTGGAAAACGTGCCCCAGTACCAGGCAGACATGGTGGACCGAGCCTTTTCCGGGCTCGTCAGGACTCTGCTTGCGTCGGATGCTGTCACTCTGACCCAGCGTCCAGTCTGCTCTCGCATGACCACTTTGCAGCCAGCGTCTGACCTGAAGGCAGACTGGCCACTTCTTCACTGCGCCCCGCTCTGGGTTTCTGAGCACTGACCTCTGTGGGGCTCGGCGGCTCTCGCGCCTGCACCTCTCTGACGTGACCCCGTTTTTAACGACACCGAGGAAAACTAGGCAAATCAACAGAAACGTCACGGGACCCCCCTCCCCTCACCCTCTCAGAGGCACGCGTGTCCTTCCGAACACGAGACGTCAAACCGAAGTAACAGACTTCATGAGACGCAGCCGCCTCTTGCACGAGAGCGCGTCGCTCTAAGTGCGGGACAGCAGCCACGGAGCGAGAGCGGATTCCTCGCGCACCTGCAGCGGCGCGGTCAGGGGCTTCGCGTGACGTCTTTGGGCAGCACTCAGAGCTCTGACCCTTGGCGAGGGCGGCCCGTCCTGCGCCCGGGAACACGCGCGTTCTTTCGGGGACGCGGTGATGGCTGACGCCGGGCCCAGACTCCCCACGGAGGAGGGGCCATCAGCCTCGGCACCTCGCCCCAGAGCTCCCGAGATAGCATCTCCCTCGTCCTCGCTCCCTGCCAAGCCGCCGGATGGATTTCGTGGGCGTATGTAGCTGGGATTTTTGGAAACACCTCAGGGTAAGGAAGGTGAGTAACAGCCCCGACCTGAACGTACACGTCGGATCCCTGTGCCGGGTCCAGAGATGTGTCCACGCCAGCCAGGCCTTCGTTCTTAAGAGATTTATCTTGAGCGGGGGTTTGCCAAAGACAGATCTTCCTGCTCGTTCAGAGATATGATCCAGGTGGGGCCCTGGATTCCTCTTCCACTCCTGGAGTCTCTCCCCCCACTGACCCCCCCAGCACAGGTGTGGCGGGCAGGTTGGGAGCCATCTCCTGGGGGGCGGGCACCGTGGGTCCCAACCTTCCGTGTTCCACGCCGACCACAGGAGGGAGCCCGAGAGCAGCCTGGCCCCTCCTGGGGAACAGGGGCTCCAGAGGGGGGTTTGGGGTCAGGGCCATGGGCACAGCTCCCACTTCCTCGGTGGCTTTGCCACTGAAGATGAGTTCAGGCTCCACGCTGGACTCTCCAGCTTGAAGGGTCTGACTCATGAAGCCGAGATGCTCAGTCAGGGGCACGGTCTGTGCCCCAGCTCCTGTCCTGGGGGGTCTGGGCTACGCCTGGTCGGTCAGGGCTGCTACGCGGCCGTCCTGGTGGAAATGATGGAGGGAAGGCAGGGGCTTCCTTGTGTCATCTGCGGAACTGACATTATGTTTCAGGGTTTCCGGGGCAGATTTCACGGGGGAGTTCGACCCGAAAGACCCTGACACTGGAAATCAGTTTCTGCTCAGCCCGTTTCCTTTCTGAGTGAGCCTTACCCCTGAAGTCCTTGCACCCCATCAGGGGAAGGGGGCTCTGGGGATGCCCTGCCAGTTCCTGGTGCAGTGGGTAAATACATTAACATCCAGCCTTCACGAGGTGTCTGTACCTGCTCGAAGGGGCGGGGGGGCTTCACTGAGGAGCCTGAAGTCTCTTCTGGGTACTGGGGGAAGCTGGGAGTGCCCTGTGCACAGAGCCACGGTGGGGGAGCCCCCTCAGGGTCCTGGCAGGTGTGGGCACGAGCAGCTACAGGGGAGGTGGGCCGGGCAGCCAAGGGAAGCCTTCCAGGTGTCAGGGCAGGGGGCAAGCAGGCTCCTGATGGACCATGTTGGGGTGCAGACAGGTCCTGATGGACCATGATAAGGTGCAGACAGGCTCCTGGTGCAGCTGTGATGCTGGGGTGCAGACAGGTTTTTGGTGTAGCTATGATATGGGGTGCAGACAGGCTCCTGGTGCAGCTGTGATGCTGGGGTGCAGACAGGTTTTTGGTGTAGCTATGATATGGGGTGCAGACAGGCTCCTGGTGCAGCTGTGATGTTGGGGTGCAGACAGGTTTTTGGTGTAGCTATGATATGGGGTGCAGACAGGCTCCTGGTGCAGCTGTGATGTTGGGGTGCAGACAGGCTCCTGGTGCAGCTGTGATGCTGGGGTGCGGACAGGCTCCTGGTGCAGCTGTGATGCTGGGGTGCAGACAGGTTTTTGGTGTAGCTATGATATGGGGTGCAGACAGGCTCCTGGTGCAGCTGTGATGTTGGGGTGCAGACAGGCTCCTGGTGCAGCTGTGATGCTGGGGTGCAGACAGGCTCCTGGTGCAGCTGTGATGCTGGGGTGCAGACAGGCTCCTGGTGCAACTGTGATGTTGGGATGCAGACAGGTTTTTGGTGTAGCTATGATATGGGGTGCAGACAGGCTCCTGGTGCAGCTGTGATGCTGGGGTGCAGACAGGTTTTTGGTGCAGCTATGATATGGGGTGCAGACAGGTTCCTGGTGCAGCTGTGATGCTGGGATGCAGACAGGTGTTTGGTGTAGCTATGATATGGGGTGCAGACAGGCTCCTGGTACAACTGTGATGTTGGGATGCAGACAGGTTTTTGGTGCAGCTATGATATGGGGTGCAGACAGGCTCCTGGTGCAGCTGTGATGTTGGGGTGCAGACAGGTTTTTGGTGTAGCTATGATATGGGGTGCAGACAGGCTCCTGGTGCAGCTGTGATGCTGGGGTGCAGACAGGTTTTTGGTGCAGCTATGATATGGGGTGCAGACAGGTTCCTGGTGCAGCTGTGATGCTGGGATGCAGACAGGTGTTTGGTGTAGCTATGATATGGGGTGCAGACAGGCTCCTGGTACAACTGTGATGTTGGGATGCAGACAGGTTTTTGGTGCAGCTATGATATGGGGTGCAGACAGGCTCCTGGTGCAGCTGTGATGTTGGGGTGCAGACAGGTTTTTGGTGTAGCTATGATATGGGGTGCAGACAGGTTCCTGGTGCAGCTGTGATGCTGGGATGCAGACAGGTGTTTGGTGTAGCTATGATATGGGGTGCAGACAGGCTCCTGGTGCAGCTGTGATGTTGGGGTGCAGACAGGCTCCTGGTGCAGCTGTGATGCTGGGGTGCAGACAGGCTCCTGGTGCAGCTGTGATGCTGGGGTGCAGACAGGTTTTTGGTGTAGCTATGATATGGGGTGCAGACAGGCTCCTGGTGCAGCTGTGATGTTGGGGTGCAGACAGGCTCCTGGTGCAGCTGTGATGCTGGGGTGCAGACAGGCTCCTGGTGCAGCTGTGATGCTGGGGTGCGGACAGGTGTTTGGTGTAGCTATGATATGGGGTGCAGACAGGTTCCTGGTGCAGCTGTGATGCTGGAGTACAGACAGGCTCCTGGTGCAGCTGTGATGCTGGGGTGCAGACAGGTGTTTGGTGCAGCTGTGATGCTGGGGTGCAGACAGGCTCCTGGTGCAGCTGTGATGTGGCTGTAGCCAGTCCGGGCACCTTTCCTCCCGGGTGCTTGACTCTGTGGCGCTGGCCTCATGGGGACTAAGCAGACTGGGGATCCTTCCCCCACACACGCCCTCTCGTGCTGCTGGGCCCAGGCTCCCTGAGCCCGGCGGCTCCAGGACTCGGTGCTCTTGCCGACCGCGGTGACCTCGGAGGTGGGCGTCCCTTCCTGGCTGTGCATCGAGGCTGTAGAGCGCAGCGTCCTTCCCAGCGAGCTCTCTGGTCAGTGCCAGGCTGTCCGCGGTGCCGGGGCAAGGTGGCCGGGCAGCAGGGCTGGCTGCGCCTCTCCTCGGGGCGCTGCCACTGTTCACCGGGCTTCTCCTTCAGAAGAGCGAAGGGCACAGGAGCCCAGCGGGAAGGACGGGGGAGGGGTCGCCGCCCCGCTGGGGGTGCACATGGAAGGCTGTCTGCCCGCCAGTTGAACAAGCGGAAGCTTCATTCATACTTCTGCCAGCGAGATGCGCTCAGGGAAACAGTGAAGCCAAGGCAACAGGATAGCTAAGGACGACCAGGAGCAGACACGAACGTGGGAAGCGGCTGTTTTCTATGTCGCTCCTGCCGACAGGGCAGACTTTGGAAGAGCAGGGCCCGGCCTGACATCCTCAGTCCTCCTGGGACTTCCGGCACCCCCGTCTCGCTGTCTGGCTGTCACCTGGCGGGGCCCCTGAACCTCCGGGCTCCCGCGCGTATCCGGGGGGATGTGTTTAAACACGGAGTGAACATCTGGTGCAGCTTCGGGTGAGTGCGAATTCACCCTCCACCCTGTGGAAATCGAAACAGACTGCGATGCACCCACAGCGCCCGCCGGGCCGCCAAGCACAGCTGCCTTCCCGGGCGTCGCGTCTCGGGAGCCTGAGGGGCGGTGACTGGCGGAGCAGTGACAGGCGGTCGTGTGGCACTCACTAAACTGTAATGACTTAATCCCTGTGCTGCGCCTCTGGGCTGCCTTGTAATTACCAAGTGACCTGGAGCATCGCTGTAAACATGAGACCTGCCAGATTCTAACCACACACACGTGGGTGGAGTGGTCCTCCAGACCAGCAGGGGGCGACGACACGGCTCCAGGACTCCCTGGTGCACACGGGCTGGGGCCGGGCCTCCAGTCCTGTGCCCGGGGCATTGGAACTCACGCCTGTCTCCCTGGACGAGGACCTGCTGGAGGTCAGGTGCCCAGGTGGGCAGGCACTGGCTTTCCAAAAGTTGTCCCCCAACCCCTGTCTTCTCTTCCTCTCTACTGTTTTTAATCCTCACCCGAGGATACATTTTTATTGATTTTAGAGAGGAAGGGAGGGAGGGAGAGAGAGACACCCATCAGCTGCCTCCTGAATGCGCCCCGACCAGGGATGGAACCCACAGCCTTCTGGCGTACGGGATGGAGCTCCAACCAGCTGAGCCAGGCCAGCCCACGCTTCTCTTTCTTTACTTGTTATCTGTGGCTGCGTGGCTGCCGCCTCGTGCGTGCCCATCTCTGGCGACGTCCCCAGCCCAGCGTGTGGCACCGTCGGTGTTCACGGAGACTCCACCTGGAGTTCAGCACCACGGGCGTCCTGATGTGTTCCAGAAAGACCGCAGGGCCCAGTGATGAGGCCCAGCGCTCAGGCCATGGAGGGCTCCCTGCTGGGGGACGCGTCGCTGCGGCCTGACGTCTGGTCGGCAGGGGTAACGGGTCAGTGGGCAGGAGGACTTACCTGGCCTCCCCTGGGAGAGGTGGGTCACCCTGCCCGCCCGGGGGCCGGATACCGCCTGTCCTGGCCCAGAGCTCCATCTTCTGTGCTGCAAGTGGGAGACTGTCCAGGGTCCCCTCCTCCGCACAGCCCTTCCCTCCACGGTCCTGGAATCTCCTGCAGCTGCTGGGTGGGGGCGGGGAGTGACGACCCCCCGGCTGGACCACGTGCACCACCCCGCTGCCGCTGGCTCTTTGCGGTCTGGTGACACCGAGAGCACGTCCTGGTGCAGCCCCCACCACGCTGCGCGGAGCTCGCGGTGGTTTCCTGTTTCCTGCTCTCTGCAAACGCCGCTTCTTCCTCCAGGAAGTCCTCCTGATCCTGGGTATCAGTGCCAACTCCGTGCGAAGCTGGGGGCATTCACCTAGGCATATCGTTATCACCGTACTCACTTCCTAGTCATTACATGCTGATTTAGTAAGTGCGTTTTGGACACTAGCATCACGGAGCAGTTTGGTGCTATGGAAATTGCTGTTAATGAATAACGTGGAAATGGTAGTTACTGTGATGCTGCTGTACTCCGGGCCCTGAGAAAAACACGTTACGTCCTCTGCTGCTCACGGCGCCCGACAGTGGGGGTGCGGGTCGTGCCGCTTCGCAGGTGAGGACAGCGGAACTGAGGTCACCGCTGAGGGCAGGGGTGGCGAGCTCCGGGCAGCATCTTCAGGGGTAAGGTCTTTGGGACACGGTTGCGCAGGCCCATGCAGAGGGGATGTGGCTGTGTCGGCACCCACAGGTCCGAGGACCCGATGGGCCGTTCCTCCGGGAGGGCAGCTCCGGAGCCGCTTTAAATTCAACACAGGCGTGCACGTCAGAAACCCAGCCGCGGGCTCAGCCGCAGGGGCCGTGATGTGGTCCGTAGGTTTTGGCGAGTCCCCTGGGTGCGTGGAGGAGAACGTGGGTCAGCACAGGAAGGGCCGCCGTGACAGCCTGGATGGGAAGCACCGGAGACGTCAGGCGGGAACCTTCTCGGAACAGATCCTAGAGGATGGTTCTTCCGATGGGCGTGCCCGGCACGGCGGGACAAGCGGCTCACGTGGAAGAAGGGACACGTGACGAGCTGTCGGCAGCACCTGGAACCGAGGGGCTGTGCACCGTTCGGGCCCTGGTCCGGGTCGGGTGTTGGCCCGCCCTCCTCCCTCGCCTCTGAATCACACGTCCTCCAGCGGAGGTGTCTGGCTTCCGCCCTCCTGACTCATCCACCGTCCTCCTGCTGAAATTTTGAACTGTCCTGAAGATGCCTTTTAATTTATTGTAAAACAGACAAAGTTCACGTGGGCTGGCTGCTACTCCCAAAGGTTTCTCAGACTCACCTTCCACCCTGGCCTGACAGGTAACGTGAAGATGTGCCCACCTGCAGGGCATGGACTCCCAAGAGACGTGAACCCCGAAACCCAGCCTCCCAGCAGCCCGAGGAAGAGCGGATGGGCCCTCCTCCTGAAACAACGTGACAATGTAACAGACATGCAGACAAGTAGCCATGTGCTCCCAGCACGGGTGCTCTGCTCTGCTGTGGTTTTGAGAACACTGTCATCACGAGACGTTTCCATCCTTTTCACTTGGAGCCACGTGGGTAGGAGAGGCTGTTGGCCTTGACACCCGGCACTAGGGGAGTCTGCAGGGCTGTGTGGTCCCTCAGTTTGTGGGGAGCCTGAGCGGCAGCAGGGTCCAGCCCAGCCTCCTGCCACACGGCCTCGCTGGCTCCGTGTTTAAAGGGACATTTAGGGCTAGAATTCAACAGAATGGATTCCACCTCGAACCTCTGTGGTGTCTCACAGCTATTCTTATTTTGGCGGAAACAGGTTAATAGACCAAAGCATCACTTTTAACAATTAAAGGTGCAGAATACTGTGCTGCCGAGTGATGATAGTGTGGGAGGCGCCCTGTAGGACTCCCTGGACCCTGGGTTCCGCCTGCTGGTCCCGGCGCAGGGACCTTCAAGGACGGCCTTCGAGGGGTCCCCCGGAGTCAGCCGACTGGGGTTGAATCTTCCGGTGGCCTCTCCCCTGACGCGTGTTGGGGTTCCCGTGCTTTCTTGTACCGAGACCTGATGTCAGTTTGTGTGGCGTCGGGAGCGTTGTCAGCTGAGACCTTGGTTCAGACGCACATTCCAGCCCCGAGTCTTGCGCCTTCTCACGTGGAGGCACGCGGCCTGGACCCAGATCCGGTGGATCGGCGATCAGTGTGCCCTGGAGGAAGGAGGCAGACGCTCCGTCCCTCCCCACGGCACTCAGGCTGCACCTGTCGCAACGAGGTGCTTGCGTCTGTGTGACCCCAGATGACAGGCCTTTCATCATGAGTGAGGACAAGCGTTCGTCTGAGATCAGTCAGAACAGCTGTTGGGGAATCGTCGCTTCAGGCAGAAGCCCAAACAGTGAGACGAGGGGGATATGGCGCGGGGACACCCCCAGCAGGAAGGCGTTGCTATGGGTGCAGATAACAGGACCCAGTGACCGGATTCTACACTGCCTTTCACTGTTCAGTCCGGTGGCCGTCGGTCCAGTGGTCATCATGTCTGACTTTCTGATTCTCCTCAAAAACGGCTGTTGGACACAGGGCTGCTCAGGCCCCGTGCAAAGGGCATTTCGTCCGGTCTTCGCCCCGGCCTGGGGCTCCGAATGCAGGGCAGTCCCCCTGGGAGGGCAGCTCCGGCCCCACGTAAAGGGGTTCCGTCCACACTGCTCGGACCTGGTGCCGTCATGGGTCGTGGGTTCGTTTTCAAAATGTCTGCTCTGTTGTCACATCGTCCGGGGTGCCGTGGACGATGTGACGTGAGGCCGTGATGAGGTGGGTCGGGTGCGGTGGGCATGAGTGGGCGCCGGGTGATTCCTCAGCCGTGGGCCCGCAGACTGGCCCCCTGTCCCCTGCACACGCGTGTACGGAAACAGGACCCTTCACAGTGGTTCTCGTCCACGTCAGCCTGGAGCCGGAGCTGGGCCCCCCACCCGCTCACTTGTAGGAAGGGCTTGTTGCCCGATGACCTGGGTCCCAGAACCCACCGGTGCTGCCTGCCCCTTAGAGAACCTGAGCTTCTGTTCTGATGGTGGCTGCTCCCTGCTTAGGGGTTCACCCTGAGCCACGGCAGACTGTCACTGGGGATGGGGCCCGGTCAGAGCTGTGCTGTGTTGGCGCATCGAGCCAGCCTGTCCCTGCGAGGTGTGGCCTCCTCTGCTCCTGGGCTGCCTTTGCTGGACTCCGGGGTGCCCCAGAGCTCTGTGCCCCTGGCCTCCTGCTCGAGGGTGTGGGCCCACGTGAGATGAGGCGAGCACCCCTCTTTCCAGAGGTAGAATCTGCTGAGGGGCGCGGGGTCCGCCGCTCGAACCTTCGGCCGACGGTGCTTCGAGCTCTGTGGAGGTCCCTGTCCGGAGGAATGGTCCTGACTCGGGGGCTCGGCCGCAGGCCTGTCTCAGCTCGAGGTGACCTGACCTGACGCGGGGACGTTGGGAGCAAACGCCCGGGAACGGAAAGGGCGGCCAGAGGACCTGGCGTTCCCACGGTGGCCGAGGTCCAGGTGGCCTGCACGGATGTTGGAAATGACCGGTCCCACACCGAGCGGTCACTGAACTTGCAGAGTCCCACAGGACAGCCGGAGCCGGCTCTCGGGACAGCGGCTGCGGGTCGTCGGGAAGTCGCCCCGTCCACCCGCCCTCCCGGGGACTCAGGGTCTCTGTGCCCACACACTCCCCGCCCCAACTTGGAAAAGAAGAGAGTGAAGTGTGGGGTGAGAGTCACCTGCGCCCCATGGAATCGCACACCCTTCCCTGTGCTGCCCCGAAGTAGCGTCTCCTCTCAGCAGATACAGAGCGACCGCGGGGAGGCAGCTGCCGGTCTCGGGGGAGACCTGTCTGTTCCCACACGCTGAGCACTGCTCCCCGAGAACGGGGGGAGCAGTTAGTCTGAGTGGTTTGGGAGGCCCCGCGTCTGCCGGCTGTGACTTCCCGTGTCCTGCGTGTGGAAGGTGGAGGAATGAGAAGGAATGTGAGCGCGTGGGGATGAACAGGGCCAGAGCTGCTCCGGCGATGAACGGATGGGGTGTGGGCCGAGGGAAGGAGCTGGGCCTCGTCTGCGCAATGTCTGTGCTTTGGAACGGACAGCCTGGACCTATCGCGTTCCCTGCGCTTCTCGGACTGTAGCAGAGATGGCAGAGAGGGTCGGGCGTGGTGTCCAGGGGCCCATTCGGGGACGGGGAGGGGACTTCCCCGGGAGAGGCCGCCCCGAGGGGGGCTGGGCTTTTTTTTTTTTTTTCCTCATCCGAGGACATTTTTCCATTTTTTTGTACAGACAGAGTGGGAGGGAGAGAGAGGAAGAGAGAGAGAGAGAAACATCGACGTGAAAGGGACACATCGAGTGGCTGCCACCCGCACGACCAACCAGGGCCGGGGACAAACTGCAACCGAGGTACCTGCCCTTAGCGGGAACCGAACCCGGGTCTCTCCAGACTGCAGGCGGACGCTCTAACCGCTGAGCCAAACTGGCCAGGGCAGGGGGGTGGGGGGACTGGGCTTCATCACGGTTTATCCCTGGATTTCCAATCTCCTCCTGCTGATAGTCGCTCTGGGGCTGGCCCTGAAGGGTCCCTTCCGCCTGATGAACTGTCACCCTGCCTGCAGCCGCGACCCGCCCGAGGCCGCTGGCCCCGCGCCATTTCCGGTGCGCTGTTTTCGTGGCGAGGAACAGCCGAGTTCTCCGGAAGGAGCAAACCCTCGGGGATTATTAGCCAGCGATTGGCTCAGATGGAATCCCTTCCACGAGTATTGAATTAGGGTTTTTTCCGTTGTTTTTCAACATGCTGTCTGCATCGGAGGCTCAGGCCCGGAGCGCCGGATGTGCCCGCTACAGTGTTCCCAGGGCCTGCACGTGGGCGTCACCTGCCGCAGACGCTGGCGCTGTTTGTGGCCGAGCTCGGGAGCAGGACGTTGACGGGGCCCGGAGTTTCTGAGGGTGGCTCTGGTCACCTGCGTTCTGCCATCGCAGACTCAGCTTCTCTGGGGCAGTTTGTGTTAAAGACCCCCTTTTGGGAGGAGTAAAAGCCTAAAGGACCAGCGAGGAAAATGCCAAATCCAGTCGGTGTGGAGTGGCCTCCACACACCTCACAAGCCCAAGATAAAATAGACCCCTGCGTTTCCCGGGACGCCGGACGCCATGCAGGGAGGAGCAGCCCACCGAGCCCTGGGACCGTCTCCACGGGTCCCCAGCCCCTGCTCCTTTTCGGGGCCATGCGCTCCAGAGGCGGGGCACCCCCACAAGCCCCAAGGCAGGGTGAGTGCCGCCGGCCGCCGGACTGATGCAGTAGAACCTAACGCAGCTTATGTCTCGTCCACGCGAGTTCAGGGAACACGAAGTTATCTCAACGAGCTGCGAATTGTGTGTTGCTACCACGAAATGACCCGCAGTTATGCTCTTTGTCATCACCGTCTAGTCCACTGTGTGTGAACTTGGGCACCTGTGACCTTTGTCCTTCGTTGAACAAGCGTGACCGACCCTTCGAGGGGGTTTCTGCCCCAGGCCCATGCGTGTTTCTCTGACACTGTCTTTCTTGACCAAGTCACATTAGGTGTCTTTTCGGCCCCAAATCCCACGACACTGAACGTACAGAGAAGTCTGGATTCTCACCGTTGCCGTGGAGACTCCTCAGGGGTAAATTTTACCAAAACACAAGGAAAGAAGCAGCCGTCGTGAGTTCTGTGTACATGTTTCCTGCGGTGTCTGGTTAGTTCCATAGCACCGCGGCGACTCCACAGACGAGTTGTCGTTATGTTTTACTTATTTATTTATTTGAAATCCTCACCCGAGGATGTTCTTCCACTTTTTCTCGGGTAGAGGGAGGGAGAGAGAGAGAAACATCGATGTGAGAGGGACACATCGATCGGTTGCCTCCCGCACGACCTGACCAGGACCGGGGACCGAACCGCAACCAAGGAACATGCCCTTGACTGGAATCAAACCCCCGACTCTTTGGTCCACGGGCCGACGCTGTAACCATGGAGCCAAACCGGCCAGGGCTTGTTTTCAAAAGGTTTGAAGGTGACCCCAGGGACAGCGGGGACAGCGCTGGAGGTGGTAGGTGGGCATAGCTCCAACCCTGCCTTCCGGGCATGGCGACAGGTGACCCAGCTCTCGCTCTGCCACGGGACTCCCCACGTCCCTGGTACTGAGTGGCTGTCAGCTCCCCGCTCTGGGCCCTGCGGTAACGGTGCGATGAGTCTTTGCCAGGCAGATGCGAGATGCTGTCCTTCACGCACATGGGTGGGGGGCCGACTTCTTCCCCGACAGGCCTGGGCCAGGCCCACTGCAGAGAGGGTGGTTCTCAGGATCAAAATCACTTTTTGCGTTTTATTTACACTGATGCCTTGGGGCACAAGAGGAAATTTTCATGCCTTCTCTGTAAGTGTGGCCCGAGCACGTGTGTGGTGTGGAAAAGCCGAGGGCCCCTCCGCCTTGCCCGCTGCCTCCCCTCCCGCGCGGTCCCCGTGGTCGGTAGTGGCCTCAGGGCAGCTGGGCAGCTGATTCGCACACACGACACGTGGCAGCTCCCCACTGGCTGCTGCGGGGAACACGGCATCCTCGAGCTCGGAGCCCAGACCGATGCCGCAGACCCCAGGGCACCACGGTGTACACGGCGAAGAGCCCAGCAGCCCTGGGAACCCGCACCAAGCCCCCTGCTCCGTGGAGAACACGCGGAGCACCTGGCAGAGGAGCGGGCAGGCGTCTGCTCCGCCGGCCGGGGCAGCCGGCTTCCCAGCCACGAGGAGCTCGGACCGCTGGACCGCAGAGCCGCCGTTCCCGGGACAGGTGGTCGGCCCTCCGAATGCGGCTGCACAGAAACTGGCTTCTGTCCAGGACTGAGCGCTCGGAGCTTCCTGAGGGAGGAGCAGACAGATCCGACTGACCGGAGCAGACCACGCCGAGCTGACAGCCACGCACGACTTTACCTGGTCGCGTCTCTTCACGAAGCCTGGCGGCCCGGGGAGTCTGGGGCCGAGAAGTCTGCAGGTGCCATCTCGCGGTCACTGGCCTCTTCCCGGCAAGATCAGGCTGCTCCTGTCACAGGTGAGAGGCCGGAGCGGTGCCCGGCCTGGCCACAGCGTCCCCCCTCTGCCGAGGTCGCTGAAGTCACCAGGACACTGAGACGCGTGGGGAATGGCCCACGCTCCGGGCACGTGCAGAAATACCAGACGCCGACACCGTGCTCGGCCCCTCCCCCCCAGTGTCCCCTGCACGGCTGATGTGCGGACCCAGGTCATTTCAGCGAGACATCCGCGGGCGCCGTGGAGAAGAGGCGGGGACTGCACAGCTGCCGGGACGGCCGGCGCGGGCTCCCGGGGTGAGGGCAGAGCTGGGCTCACCTCGGGGGCCGTCGTCCCGACCTGCAGCCGGTGTGCTCACGGCCTAGGCTGCGGGAAGGAAAGGACCCCCGGCCGGCTGTGAGCTGTGGCAGGGGGAGAGGAGGGGCCCAGGCCGCCTGGAGTCGGGGTCCCTGCGGGCATCTGGGCGGCGTCAGCAGGTGGGGCTGGTGCCCTTCACCTGGTGGGTGGACGGGCTGAGCCCGCCTGTGGGTTGTCCCCGGGAGGTGATCATGACGTCTGCGGAGTGACAGGCTCTTCACGCTTTGTGTGACCGAACTCGCCAGTGCGCAGAAGCCGGCTGTTCCCACGGCCCCGGCGCCCAGGAGCCGGCTGGGGATCTGCTACGTGGCGGCTGCTCAGTTTCGCCGCCCGGCACCTGGAGACAGGAGGGCGTGTTGGCTGTTTCCGACGTGGGGGCGTCAGCCCAGGTGTGGGTGGCAGTGCTGGTAGAAACGGGCCTGGACCCACGACTCACTGGACGAGGGGTGGCTTCTGCGTCTGTGTGAGGGGCTGGGACAGGTGCCTGCTTCCCTGGGCTCGCGCACTGAGCTGGCTCTGGGTGTGCAGCCGACGCTTTTCCGCACTTTACACTGACTCAGGTCCATTTGGGAGGCGGATGTGTCGTTACGTGTTTTCAGGTGGATGCAGTCTTTTATACGTTGAAAGTGGCTCAGGCCCACTGTAGAACTCTGGAAACAGAAGAACCCTGAAATAGCAGACGTCTCTGTGATGTCATCACCCAGAGAGGAGACACTGAAGCGCTTTGCAGCACTGTGTGTTTGTGTCTGCAAGTGTGCACGTGTGTGCAAGTGTGGGGTGTGCACGTGTGAGTGTGCACATGTGTACAAGTGAGGATGTGCGTGTGTGAGTGTGTACATGTCTGTGCAAGTGTGTGGGGTGTGCATGTGTGGGTGTGCACATGTGAGTGCGCGCGTGTGTACAATTGAGGATGTACATGTGTGAGTGTGTACATGTCTGCAAGTGTGTGGGGTGTGCATGTGCGGCTGTACATGTGTGTGCACACGTGCGAGTGTGAATGTGCATTAGTGCACACATGTCTGTGCAAGTGTGTGTCTGTGTGGGTGTGCACATGTGTTAGTGTGAGAATGTGTGCACATGTGTGAGTGTGTGTGCGAGTGCTGGATGTGTGCATGTCGATGTGTGGATATAAATGTTTGTGAAATTGGGATCACACTTTGGTACGCATTGTAAGTTCTTTTTGCTTGAAGATATTTCTCACACTTTGGGTGACTTTGCGGATCGAGACACGTGTGGCGCACAGAGCTCCTCTGGTTTTCTCCGTGTGTCCCGTGCGCGGGGTGCTGGGCGTCGAGACTGTGGACACTGCAGGTGAGCCGGTTTCTGTGTGTGCGGTGCGCGTGCCGCTGGGACTGTTTGGAGCAAGTCTCCACTGGACGCCGAGTCAGCGTGTTCATTTCCCCCATTTTTAACCCAAGAAGCCATGTTCGCGTAGACCTCTGTGTGCAGTGGTGCCGAGACCCCCAAACTTCCACTGCGGTCAGGCTGATGTGAGTGGTTGAGCGCGTCTGAGGCTGGTTAGCTCGGGTGTGGCTCCGCCCTTTCCCAGTCCCGGTGCAGGCGCCACAGAGGGGCCGACCTGCACAGCCAGCTTGCCGTGGTGCCTCGGGCACGCGCCGAGACCGGCGGGCCTTCCCCGGGTGGGCCGGCCTCCAGCGCGGGTGTGGACGTCTCTCGGGCCCTGGCCAGCCGGCCGCTGGCCTGCCTCACACCCTCCCTACCTCCCCGTTCACCTTCCCCACATGCGGGGCTGGGAGGTGGGAGCCTTGGGCACGTCCCCCAGTCGGTACTGAACCGTTTGGATGCTTCCGGCACCAATCTCGGTATTTTCATCACGGCTTTGTTCTGCGGGGTTGACGAGGATGGTTGGAAGCTCTGAGCACATCACGGAGCCCGTTCTCCACGTGGACATGTCAGGGCCGGGAGGGGAGGAGGGTGGAGCAAGGCCCGCGGGTGATGGGGGACGGTCGCGCTTCGTGTGTGTGAGGGACAAAGAGAGGGAGGGAGGGAGGGAGGGAGGGAGGGAGGGAGGGAGGCAGTGGGGACACCCTTCAACGAGATGTTTGGAAGAACTGTCCCTGAATATGCTGGGTTTTTCGGGATCGACTCAAGATGAAACCCAGACACATGTCAGAACTACTGTGCAGCTGTCCGGCGTGGCCGTTCTACAAAGTGTGCTCACTGCCTGCAGCCCACACGGTCCTCCCAGCCCCGCGAACGTGGCGCAGCGGCTGCCCCAGCGTTTCCCAGGCCCACAGGCCTCCCCTTGCCCAGAGGAGCAGCTGAGCCGAGGGCGTCGTGAGCCTCCGTGCGGAGGACCTGGGGCATGCGTGCTCCGATGGCCTCTGTGTCGGGGTGGCGCCGTGTCCGCCTGTGCCCTGGACACCTGCGGAGTGACACTGGGGGCAGGAGGCTCCGCTCCTGGGCGTGGAGACCGTTGGTGTGGTGGGGAGCCACCCAGAGGGACCTGGGAACAGTCACCGTGGTCGGGAGTGGTGACCGTAGGGCCAGGTGTGATGGCGGGTGGTGTGCGGTGCTGAGAACAGCCAGGTTTCAGGTGAGTCTTCAGACAAGTGGGGGTTTTCACGTGCAGCGAGGCCAGCGTGAGAGGGTGGCACCGTGAGACAGGAAAGTGGATTTTTTTTAAATCATCCTCACCTGAGGACATTTTTCCATCTTTTGTTCAGGTAGAGTGGAAGGGAGAGAGAGGAAGAGAGAGAGAAAGAGAGAGAAACATCGACGTGAAAGGGGCACATCGAGTGGCTGCCACCCGCACGAAGGGCCGGGGACAAACTGCAACCGAGGTACGTGCCCTTAGCGCGAACCGAACCCGGGTCTCTCCGGACCGCAGGCCGACGCTCTAACCGCTGAGCCAAACCGGCCAGGGCAGAAAGTGGGTCTTGAGCAGGGCTTCTGCAGGGTGGCTTTCCCCGCTGTCCCGAGTACCCGGTCCTTGCTTGGGAGGGGCGGTGTTGGGTGTGCGTGGCCTCGTCTGTGTGCGCTCAGGGGCGGGCTGGCCGCTGTGGCGATGGACGGCCCTCCTCGCAGCCGTCGGCCGCAGTCATTCGTGTGTGCGTACCGGCAAGACCGTTGTGGGCAGCTGATCGTGGACAGACACATTGGAAGGTCTGCATAAACCACATTTCGAAAGCATCTCTGTTCCATCGCGTAAAGATAGTCAAGAAATGGAAAATGCTGGTAGTTTCCGCGTGGTTTTAGTAACGAGATTTGAAAGTCCCTGCGACTCTTCATCGAATTAAAATGCTCTGGCCCTGGCCGGTTTGGCTCAGCGGTTAGAGCGTCGGCCCGCAGACCAGAGAGACCCGGGTTCAGTTCCCGCTACGGGCACGTACCTTGGTTGCAGTTTGTCCCCGGCCCCATGGGGTTGTGTGGGTGGCAGCCAGTCGATGTGTCTCTCTCACATCGATGTTTCTCTCTCTCTTCCTCCCTCTCTCCTTCCAGCTCTATCTGAAGATAAATGCAAAAAAAAAAAAAAAAATTAAAATACTCTGCATGACCGACCTTTTGTCTTACTTGGAGCAGCTCGAAGCCATTGGCTCTGGAGAGCAGGGACCAGAGAAGTGGGT
This sequence comes from Molossus molossus, assembly GCF_014108415.1. NCBI lineage: Eukaryota > Metazoa > Chordata > Mammalia > Chiroptera > Molossidae > Molossus > Molossus molossus. The sequence goes on from NW_023425402.1 coordinate 111,823,215, forward strand.
GCTCCTGGTGTCCGTGGTCTGTGCAGCTCCCGCAGGTGGAGTCCCCTGACTGCGGGCTGAGGAATGGCAGTGAGGGGGTGGCGCTCCCCAATCCTGCAGAAATTTAATGCCGATCAGGGAAAGGCAGTACTAGGTGTCTGGGTTCCCCAAGTGGCACATCACCCCGCAAACTGCGTTTGGATTCGAGACTCAGGCCCTTTTCGGCGCATGTTCTCTGTCACTTGATGGGGCCCTTGCAGTGCCCCGGGCCCGGTGTGTGAGTTGGGGGGCAAGACCGACTCAGACAGAGACCTGTGTCCTGTGCTGCACTCCATCACAGAGAGCGGCCGGGCCTGGAGACGGGGTTGCTCTGGGGCATTTCCAGGTCCGAAGACCCCTCCTCCGTCTCCCGGCCCGTCCAGTGTCGCGCTTCCTCCCCGGCACCGGTACTGTGCCACTTCCAACCTTCGTGACTCGCGGGTGCATCAGCGGCGGGGTCGTGGGCACCGACTGTGAACACCTCTCTGAGCCCCTCGGTTTGTTCGGACTCTGTGGTGACTCTACCGCGTTTTGCCGAAAACAGTCCTGGTTCTAACGCCGCCGTCCGAGTCCGCCTGCGGTAGCTGCTCATGGAGAAAGTCCAGGGTGGCATCTCCGCCTTCACAGCGCCACCCCCTGGACGAGAACCGGAGACAGGGTCAGCCTCTTGCAGCTGGCTTCCTTGAAAACCTTTGATCTGGGGGTGTCTAGGCGGGGGGTGCACGTAAGGCAAGAGTGGATTTTGACCTTTTTGCTTTGCTTTTGTTAATCCTCACCCGAGGGTATTTTTCTGCGGATTTTTAGATAGCGTGGAAGGGAGGAAGGGAGAGAGAGGAACATCGATGGAGAGAGACATCGGTTGGCTGCCTCCCTCAGGACCCCGATGTGCTGGGAACCACACCTGGGACCCAGGTACGTGCCCTTGACTGGGAACCACACCTGGGACCCTTAGGTCCGTGGGCATGGAGCCACACCGGCCAGGGCGGGCCTTTCTGCTGTGTAATGGAGGACTCCCCTGGTTCATGTAGTTAACCCTCGATGTCCCACACGCGAGCAGATGGAAGGCGGGCGGCTGGGCTGGAGGCTGAGGGTGCAGGGGCCATGCTCCCGCGACCCCGGTGGTCCCCCCACCTTGACTCTCACTGTCCCGGCTGCAGCAGTGACCAGCACGTCTACCCTTGCTGATGAGTGGGCTCAGGTGGGGGCAGAGAAACCCTAAGAAGCAGCATTCTGTCCACGTCCACGGCACGTCCACGGCACCGGCACCCCCGCCTCCCCACCCCAGCTGCTCTCTGTCTCTGACCACGCGTGGCAGACTTTGCCCTCGTCTCCGACTTTCTTTCCTCCCCAGTGGAGCCGTCAGAATGGACCTGCCCTTGGAGCCTCGTTCTCCACCCGGGTCTGGGCAGCGTCGGGGGCCCTGTGCTTGGTCCTCAGCGCTGCCCAGTGCGCCCTCAGGCCCCGGATTCCCACTGTGGCCACACCCCGGGCGGAGCCAACACCCGCTCCCCCGGCCCCTGTCCCCTCCCCCAGCCCCTCGCCCTGTTCTGATCTCAGCTGGGAACAGGGCAGAAGAGCCTTCACCGTCACCGTCACCGGCTTATAAAGTGTTCAGCCCGACTCTCTCTCATCAGGCGGACACACAAGCTGTTTTATTTTAGGATAAACGGGCAGAAAGTCCGGGTTGGTTTCTGTCCGGTGCATCGCGCTGTCCACAGAGCTGCTGCTGAGATGCAGGGAGGAGGGTGTGCAGACGGACCACACACCCCAGTCACACGCCAAGGTCACACCCAAGGTCACGCACGGCCCCCAGCCTGCGGCCAGGTGCTCCCCTCCCCCTCGAGGACTTTGGGTAATTTTACAACTTTGGGGAACGTCTCTGTGGGAGGACGTCAGCACACTTATTATTCGACTCCTGTTACCAGGCAGCCCCTCTATCCGCAGTCCCTGGATTTCCTAGCAAATGCCGATAAACGAAGTGTCCTCAACTAGATAATTAATTTCTCTTGGTTCTGAGGCTGGGAGGCCGAGGTCAAGGGAGACGGGGCTGGAGCCTCCGGGGCTGTGAGGGGGGATCTGCTCTGGGGTTTGCTGGCATCTTTGGGGTCCTGGGCTTTAGACGCATCCCCCGACCTGCCCTCATCCCCCAGGCCTTCTCCCTGTGCCCATGTCTGTCCACATGTCCGCTGTTTATTGGACCTCAGCTCACCTCCCTTCAGCATGGCTCAGTTTACCTTAACTCATTCCCTCTCGAATGGGCCTGCTTCCATATAAGGCCCCATTCTGGGGTGAAGGGGGTCAGGACCTCCCATGCGAGTTCAGGGGGACACAGTTGAATTTGTCATGCACAGTGATTGAGTTTAGGGTCCACCGTCATTGGTCAGGACCTTGTCTTGACTTGGTGACACCTTCAAAGTCTGTCCAAGTGAGGTCACATCCCCAGGTACTGGGGCTAAGGTCAAACATATTCGGGGGGACATGTTTCAACCCACAATAACGTCTGTAGAACCTGCCTGACCCGATTCCACCCGTCAGCCCCGAGAGCGTCAGCCCAGCTTCTGTGTGGCCCGGACGAGTCGACGTGAGAGGCTCCGGGACTGTCCCCTTTCCGGTGCTCCCAGATGAGGAAGGTGTTCGGCTCAGGCTCGAAACCAGGTCTCCCCAGCCCCTCCAGTCCAACTGTGTTCGCAGTAAACGACGCGGGGGGCAGGGCAGCTTCCTTCGACGGTCATCACAACGTAGTATTAAAAATGCTGCGAGCCATTTACAATTGTAAGATCTGACAGCCCAAGTGTCCATCAGTAGACAATGGATAAAAAGCTGTGGTACATGTACACAACGGAGTACTACGCAGCTGTAAGAAAGAAAGATCTCGCATCCTTTGAGACGACATGGAGGGACCTCAAGAGTATTATGCTGAGCGAAACAAGCCAGTCAGAGAAAGACAAATACCACATGATCTCACTTATTTGTGGAACATAATGAACAAAATAAGCTGATGAGCAAGACAGACCCAGAGACATAGAAAGGAGTAGGGTTCAGACTGACAGACCCCGGAGGGTGAGGGGGTGAGATGAACCACAGAACTCATGTGCACAAATGTGTAACCAGTGGACATGGACAACAATGCTGGGGGGAAGTGGGGGAGGAGAAGGGTGTCTAGGGGGGGAAAAGGAGAAACATCTGTAACAAAAATAAATGAATAAAAACTGCAATGAAATACAAGTGCTGCACCCGGGAGGAGAGGGTGGTGACGCCTCTCACGCTCGAGGTGGCGCCAGCCCCTCCTGGTACAGTCCCCGGTGGACTCCGGGACAGGTGGTCCCGCTGAGAAACCCCAGGTTTTGAGACTTGGGGGACCCGAGAACTCCGCGGTGCAGGCCCCAGCTCTCCAAGCGGGGAAACCTGCCTGAAATGGAGAAACCCGTCCGGCGGTCACGTGGGCGCCGGCCCCAGGTCCTGTGACAGCAGGTTGGTGTCCGCAGAGCCCTGCTTGGGGCCTGTGCTGGCTCCGTGGGGACCTGTGAGCATCTCACCTGGCCTGTCCCAGGCTTCAGTGCAGTGACCGTGGCACAGGCTCCCTGTGGCCCGGCGGGAGCTGGGCTGGGGCTGCGCTTGGGGTGTGAACTCCCCGCTCACGCTAGGTGGGCAGGGTGTGAGGGGGCCTTCGACATGGGCCACCCAGCACCCGGCATGGACAAGCTTTCCCGCTGGACGATGACCCTGCACAACCTGGCAACACCCCCCCCCCCCCCGGATCCCAGGGAGCACTCCGGGGCATCGGGTGTGACTCGGACCTTCCTCCCGCCGGCCTCCCGAGCGTGGGTCAGGGCCCCGGCAGACGGGATGAATCTGAATTCTGAACAGGCCAGAGGCACATAGTGCCCGACCGAAAACGGACGCTTGTATCAAAGTCCCTCGTTCCCTTGAGTGGGAAGTCATGGGTGCTCCGACAACGTGAGTGGGGTGTTTCCGGACTTCTGAAGCGGAGGGGCCTGGGTCAAGGGCGAGAAGGAGGAAGGACGTTCCTGAGACCGCAGGGCGGCTGCGAGGCTGGGCTGAGGGGCCCCCGGCTTTGGAGTCGAGATGATGTCACCCACTCACCCTTCTTTAAAACAAGTATTTGGGCCCTGGCGGTTTAGCTCAGCAGTTAGAGCGTCGGCCCGCGGACCGAAGAGTCATGGGTTCGATTCCCGTCAAGGGCACGGACCTCGGTTGTGGTGGGTCCCCGGCCCTGGTCGGGGTCGTGCGAGAGGCAGCCAGTCGATGTGTCCCTTTCACATCGATGTTTCTCTCTCTCCTTCTCTCCCTCCCTGTCCCACTTTATCTGAATATCAGTGGGAAAATGTCTTCAGGTAAGGATTTTAAAAAACAAGTGCTTGGGGTTGTGAGCCAGGCTGTCTCGCACACGGACCCCGAAGGGTGAAATCACTGCCGATAGAGTGAGTCCGTGGATGCTCAGACCGGACATCCGCTTGGTACCTGAGTTCGAGCGTCTGCGCCGAGGGGCTGTGGGGAAGCTCCTCGTGTCCAGTGTCTGTGCCGAGGGCCGTGGGGAAGCTCCTCGTGTCCAGCAGAGGCGCCGGGACGCCGTCTCCGGTGAGTTCGTCCACACGGCTACAGTGGCTCCCGGGAGCGTCCGCAGTGCTCGGGCACCCGCCGGAGGGTCGCCCCGTCCACGGCGTGGTCCCATGTCTGTGGTTCACGGGACACGAGAGGTACTTGGGGACACGGAGGCTTGGAGAGGCCCCTGGACAGTGGCCCGAGCGGACCTGTGTCCTCACAGCGCTGTGACTCTCTGCCTTGTGGCTCTTCTCTGTCCTCGCTGGGCTCCGTGGATGGTCATCCTGCCCGGCCAGCGGCTTAGGCGTCCCCTCCCCGTCCCCGCGACCCCTCGGGTCCCCGCACCCAACCCTGTGCTCTGTGCTGGGGACCCCAGTGCCTCAGAGTCCCCCAGACTCCTCTTTCTTCCTCTGCAAAGCCCTTCAGGTTTTGTGCCTCCTGTAATTAAAATGTTTCCCTTTTCTCTATAATTAAAGGTGTGAGTTTCAAGATTTTTTTTTGAAAAAAAGACTTTCTCCTGAGCATTGTTTTATGGGCACTGCAGCCGTGGAGTGGATCGTGACTGGTTCTTCTGCAACTGCTCCTTTAAAAATTGGGGTTCAGGGAGCTGGTTTAGGAGGTTTCCACCCTGACCTCCACCTTCTGGGTGGCCCAGGAGAGGCAGGTGCCCGCAGCCACCGACGTGGCCCCCGCCCAGGGCTCCGGAGACGGCGGGTGTGAGGGGCGGAGCTGCTGAAGTTCCACGGGACTCGAAGGACGTCGTGAGAATAGCCCGCAGGGCCCTGCTGTCCTGAGCTGGGTCGGCGGGGCGTGTGCTTCAGGCCCCAGGTGCCTGTTGAAATGCCCGCGGGAAACCAGGGGCTGCCTGGGCCAGCCCCCCGCGGGGCCTGCTGGTGGGGAGGGACCTGCCCCTGGAGCTTGGTCTGTTGACTGGAGCACACAGGTCGGGTGGCTCTGCCTGCGTCCCGGGGAGGGGGGGGGGGTTTGTCCTTGACGGAGGACAGGGCACCTGGCCGCGTGGGGAGCGGGGGGCAGTTGCGAGGCTGCGTTTCGGGGAACTGTGGAGAGAGTCTGCTCCGAGGATCCCACGTCTCACTGTCTCCTCCCAGAGCCAGACTGATAGACAAGGTGGTGGACGTGTCACGTGTACCCAAGGTGACGGGGGAAGGCATGTGCGCTCTGGGTGATGCTGGACAGGAGCCAGCAGGGCATGAACACCCATGCAGGGCGGGGGACGCGAATGGGGGAGCACTGGGGACCCGTCCCTGGCCCCCCTTCTTTCCAGCGTCCCATGGCTTCTCTCCAGAAACGGCTCCGGGGTGGGGACCATTACGCCCCTGGAGTTGGTGTCCTGGAGAAGGGAGACCCCGCCTGCCACCTCGGGTTCCGGTGCCCTGCCATGCGTGATCGGTGGGGGTAGGACTGGGGTCCCGAGTCCTGGGTTCAGATCTAGCTGCATCGCAGAGGAGCAGGGTGACCCCCTCTGGGAACTTCGTTCTCTTCAGTGCTCAAGTCAGGCACCTGGCGTGGTGTCCTCTGAGAGCCTCTGTCTCTTCCTCTGTGCCCGTGAGCTCCTCCACCCACCCGGGGCTCTGACAGCACTCCCTCTGAGGGGCGGCCTCCGTGCTCCCCCAGGGCCCCGGCCAAGGACACTGCTTCTCTGTGGCACAGAGAAAGGGATTCTGGCTTCCTCGGGGTGGTGGTAGTGTCGGTGTTCGGAGGACAGGGATATGGGGAGGTGAGCGTCTTCTCTGGGTCCCCTTGTTTCTCCAGAACCCCTCCGGTTTGTCACCCAGTGTGCAGATCCTGCAGGGGTGGGGCCAGAGGGCTGTCGCTGGGACAACCGCTGACCAGCTGTTCACAGAGCCTGTCCTGCAGAGAGCCTGCTGCTTGCAGGGGTTGTTGGGAGAGCACCAGGCCCAGGAGCCCCGGGACCCCCTGCAGCTGTGACCCGTCAGCAGCTCAACGTCCTTCCTTTCAAATCCTTTTCTGGGCACACATCCGGCCCCAGGGAAGGCCAGATCTTGAACCCAGGAAGAAATACGAGGCTGGACGTGGTCAGGGGACGTAGGTGGTATTTCAGATGCTCGGAGGGTCTCACTGGAGCTCGGAGCAGGGACTGGACTCTGCCTGGTCTCTAGTCGGGTCAGAGGCCCCTGGCCCTTGCATGATGTATTTATTTTCTGACCCTGTCTCGGGACACGTTGGGAAGGTACGAATGGACCTAAGCCTCCGGGAGCCTGCAACTCATCCGGCCATGCGGGGAGGGTGCACCGGGAACGGTGGCACCTGCCGGTGCTCAGCTGTCCCGACAGTGCCGGCCGTTAGAGGGTTTGCAAATGACACATTTCGTGAGACAGAGCTGTTCTCTCAACACAGGACCGGGCCGGCAGGGCTGTGTGGTGTCGCACGGGGCACACGTGCCCAGCCGCTTTGCTCTGGGTCAGCCAGTCCGGCGTCCACCGTGTCCACTGTCAGCACCTCTGGAGCAAGGCGCACTCCTAGGCCCTGCGTGTTCCCTTCACCTGTGTGTTATATGTGGGGTTCCTGGGTGGGGACCGGGCATCTGCCTGGCCGACCAGCAGTCCTGCCCACCGACGGCGGTGCCCACTGAACCACGATGATGCCCGTGGCCACACAGGGTGGGCTGTTTAGAAAATGCTGATGACTACTCTCGAGGTCCATTTACTTGTGTCTGGACTGTCTCCCCTGCCACGGGCTCACTCTCCAGGCAGAGGCTGGTGACGTCGCCGAAGGGCAGAGTCTTGTCTGGTCCCCCAGGGGATGCAACGCACAGGAAACTGGTTCCACGGGGCGGGCAGGGAGACCCGCAGGTGGGGCATGTTGCTTTGCGGTCACGGCGGAGCGGCCGGCCGAGTGTGCTATTCCCACGTCCCTTTCTCAGACACTTGCCCCTGCCACGGGCCCTCCGGTTGTGCGGTGGGTCCCACACGGTTACACTAACACAGCTCTCGGGCAGCGGACGCTCACTGAGCACCACCGAGGACCTGGTACTGTGCCGGATGCTGTGGCCGACAGACGAACACAAGTCTTCTCCACCCTTGAGGGTCAGGGCCCCAGGGGCTCTGACACAATTAGTCTGGTGTCACTAAACTGTTCTCCCACATCCCGAGCTGTCTTGGTTTGTGAATCTGTAGCTGAGAAAAGCATGTGAGTTGTTCAGAGTGCGTTTGGCCTGTATCTGGGTCCCTACTGGGATCCTGGGCAGGAAGCTGGGACTTCATTGTGGCCAAACTGGTGAGGAGGGCGCCTTCCAGGCCCAGGACCCGCTGTGAGCACACCAATGGCCAGAGTAGGGGGAGACCCTCGGACAGAGCGGGTCTGACTTGCAAAAGCCTACGTTCACCCCACTGGGGTGTTTTATGGGGTATTTGTAGGATCTGCCCTGTGCAGACAGGCTGCCTCTGACCATAGGGATAATGACTGAATGTTGACGAAGGTGATTTTTCTGTTGTTGTTAATCCTCACCCAAGGATTTTTCCATTGATTTTTTTTTTTTTTTTTTGATAGAGTGGAAGGGAGAAGAGAAGAGAGAGAGAGACACATCGATATGAGAGACGCATCAATTGGTTGCCTTCCGCACAACCCTGACCAGGACTGGGGATGGGACCTACAACCCAGAGATGTGCCCTTGGCTGGGACTCGAACCTGAAACCCTTAGGTCCATGGGCTGATGCTCTGACCACTGAGCAAAACAGGCCAGGGTGACCAAGGTGATTTTTTATTGTGGAAGATAATTCTTGCATTAAGGAAACACCTTGCATGATACTTTATAAAGAAGGATTTTAGGATAATGAAGTTCTTACTGAATTTATTTATTTACTTTGGTACGTGCCCTTAGTGGCAACCGAACCCGGGATTCTCCGGTCCGCAGGCCAGCGCTCCAACCGCTGAGCCAAACAGGCCAGGGCTGAATTTAAATAAGCATATATCTGAAGCAATTAATAACCCAAGAGCTGTCTTGACTTAACTCAAAAAGTGCTGAGAAGAAGCAGACCCCTGTGTTTTCATCAGCGAAATGACTACTGACGTGGAGGCAGGGTTGGAAAGGAATAAACAGAGATGCTCGGGCGAGAAGCGGTTTGTGAGCAGGAAGTGAGCACAGCGTGTGCCCGGCCCCAGCGCGGGGCCAGGGCCCCAAAGCTGCCATGCAGACTGAGCTGGAAGACGGACCTGACCGAATTCTGCGGAGAGTCGGCTCAAGGCACCTGAAGCCAGTGAGGAGTCCGTGGCACACTTAGAAAAAGTCTCGTTCGTTCAAACAAAGCGGCAAAGGCAGCATGGTAAATAAAGAGAAAATCACCGATGGCTGAAAGTCTCCGCTCTCATCTCCACGGGTATGAAGGTGCGTCTCCACCTCATTCCCCCACAAGAAGCGCCCACAGCCTTGTACCCAGGCATCCCAGCGAGGCTATTGGATTGAGTTTCTCTTGGTCCCTCTGCGTCCTGAGAGGTCTGTCTTGGTCCCCACATCAGATCCACCCCTCCTGGTGCACAGCACTCAGACACTGTCCCAGCCCCTGTGCCACCCTGTGCAACATCTGTTGGGTCCTCCTCTCCTAGGCACTCTCCCCCTTCCACTAACCCTGAGAAATAGGCCTTCATTTTCTTCCTTGAAAAACCTGCTGTCTCCTCTTGACGTGGCGATCGTGCGTGGTCCTCGATGACGTGGCGATCGTGCGTGGTCCTCTTGACGTGGCGATCGTGCGTGGTCCTCGATGACCTGGTGATCGTGTGTGGTCCTTGATGACGTGGCGATCGTGCGTGGTCCTCTTGACGTGGCGATCGTGCGTGGTCCTCGATGACGTGGCAATCGTGTATGGTCCTCGATGACCTGGCGATCGTGCATGGTCCTTTTGACGTGGCGATCGTGTGTGGTCCCAGATTTGCTGCCCTCTAGATTTCAAGCTCCAGGAAGATCGTCCTTTCGGTTCTCACCCTCCTGGAGACGAGTTCAGTTCAAGCTGGGTCTAACTTTTGAATTATCTTAGAAAGATGAGTCTTTGTCCTTAAAGAGTGTGAAAAGGAGTCAAAGACCATAAAATACTAAAGTGGGTGTTTTTGAAACACATACAAATTGATGTATATTACTTTCCACAAATGAGTGAGTGGGTGAGCGAGTGAGTGGGTGAGTGAGTGGGTGAGTGAGTGGGTGAGTGAGTGGGTGAGTGGGTGAGTGGATGGGTGAGTGGGTGAGTGAGTGGGTGAGTGAGTGGGTGAGTGAGTGGGTGAGTGGGTGAGTGGGTGGGTGAGTGGGTGAGTGGGTGAGTGAGTGAGTGAGTGGGTGAGTGGGTGGGTGAGTGGGTGAGTGGATGGGTGAGTGGGTGAGTGAGTGGGTGAGTGAGTGGGTGAGTGGGTGAGTGGGTGGGTGAGTGGGTGAGTGGGTGGGTGAGTGGGTGAGTGGGTGGGTGAGTGGGTGGGTGAGTGAGTGAGTGGATGAGTGAGTGGGTGAGTGAGCAGGTGAGCGGGTGAGCGGGTGGGCGAGTGGGCGAGTGGGCGAGTGGGCGAGTGGGTGAGTGGGTGAGTGGGTGGGTGAGTGGGTGAGTGGGTGAGTGGGTGGGTGAGTGAGTGGATGAGTGAGTGGGTGAGTGGATGAGTGAGTGGGTGAGTGAGTGGGTGAGTGGGTGAGTGGGTGAGTGGGTGGGTGAGTGGGTGAGTGGGTGAGTGGGTGGGTGAGTGGGTGGGTGAGTGAGTGAGTGAGTGGGTGGGTGGCTGAGTGAGTGGGTGGGTGGGTGGGTGGGTGGGTGCTGAGTGAAGGGATGGGTGGCTACGAGTCTTCCTTCAGTAAGTTCCCCCGCAGCCAGTGCCGTAGCCCTCAGGGCTCCCTGTCCCCACGCCCCGGCCTGGGAGCCACGTCCCCGGTCCAGGCAAACACTCTCCGGACCTGTGCTGGAGTTCAGGTGGCCTCGGGCTTCGACAGCTGTTGCTTTGAGAACTGCATGGCTGCAGAATCATGCATGTCAGAGGCCTTTGGGTAGCGTGTGCGCACCCACGGGTCATTCCACATCCCATCTGTGAGAAATGTCTTCCATCCACGTTGCGGTGGGAAGACCTGTGACGTGAAGGTGTGAAGAGTGTTTTAACCTGTTTCTTAAACATTCTGACTTTGCTCCAGCTCTTTCTGGCTTAAACCTATGCATCTATTAAGCAAAATGCAGATCATGCTGGGACCCACCGTGTGTGACGGCGGCTGGGTGCGCACCTCTGTCCCTGTCCACCTGTGCAAACAGCCTGCAGTGGGCCAGGGCACCCCACAACGCCCCCCTGGGGCTGTTTTCCTAACAGTGTTGTTGGAGGGCTGCCTGACTTCATTCTAAACTTGGCAAAGTGCCTTTTATCTCGGCTGGTTTGAAAACCCCCCGCCGAGTTCTTTCGGTACCGAGTGAATTCTTGAGAACAGGGAGATCCCTTTTGTTCAAGAACACGCGTAGAGGCCCCTTTCCCGTGTCTCCTTGGAATCGAATCGCCAGTAGAACAGGAGAACCGTGTGCATGAAGAGCTCATTCCCGGCAGGACAGCCCCTGGTCAGCTCCACATGTCGCGTTGTCGGGGTTACGGTCAGATTTCAGATGCCTGCTGCTGGGGTTTTTCGGTATGAAAAGGTGCAGAGGGCACGTCTCCCGGCTTGGAGAAAGCGATGATTATGCTCTTACCCTAAGCCATCAGCATTTCCTCCCTGGGGCGTCAGGAGAAGCAGAGAGACCGGCGCCTCCACCAAAACCTCAGTGGGATCTAGGTTATTCCACTTTTCTCAAAAACAGAAGGCCGGGCAGGTGCCTGTGTGAGGCCCGGTCCTGGGACACGTTCAGATCTGTTCAGTGTTGCTGCTCTGTCTCTGTGTCTCCCTGTCTCTCTGTCTCTCTGTTTCTCTATGTCTCTTTCTGTCTCTCTGTCTGTCTGTCTCTCTCGCTCTCAGTGATGCTCTGCAGGGGCAGCTGTGTTAGGAGCTCAGGTCCGGCCTGCCCCGCCGTGCTCGGGAGGGAGGAACCAGCAGGGGTAAGAACTGTAAGTGGACGGACTCCCTCAGGCGCAGTAGGAAGCGTCCTCCCCGGAGCTGCCTGGCTGCAGGCCCCCTCCCAAGGACCCTCCGACCTGTTTCTGGTGAGGGGAAAAGGGCCTGAGACCCCTCAGGGACAGAGTTCAATCCAGCGACCCGCTCTGGCCATTTTTAAGTAAAAGGGAAGTTTTGCAAAACCCAGAAAAGGCACTGATCTGTTTTTCTTGTCTTGGCTCAAATGTGCCAGGGTTGTTTCGCCAAGTGAGACCAGAGCCTGCGGGGTGAGCTTGAACCACCTGGGAGATTCTCATGCCCGGGAGCCCCATGAATGAGGACCCCACCTCCGGGTGCTGCTCCCAGCCTCTTGTCTGAACCCCTCCCCCAGAACCCGGCAATGACCACCGCTGGGCGTCCAGGCCACGCACTGGGCTGCTGTGACCCACTCCTGCCTGGCCAGCGTGCCTGCCCCTCCCAGAACCCAGGGCGGGGCTGCGGGGACCCCACCTCCAGGACTCCTCTGGGGGATGGGCTCCCCCCTCAGTCACCTCCCCTGGGGGTCTTCCTCATGGCTTCACCTTGCCTTCTGCTCTTGGTTAACTTTTTTATTCTTTATTGATGTTAGAGAGAGAGGAAGGGGAGGGAGAGAGATAGAAACACTGATGAGAGAACATCGCCTGCCTGCCTCCTGCAGGCCCCCCACTGGGGATCAGCCCACAACCTGGGCATGTGCCCTGACCGGGAATCGAACCGGCGACCTCTTGGCGCAGGGTCGACGCCCAACCAGTGAGCCACACGGGCCGGGCTTGGCTAACTTTTAATGGTGCCAACTAGGACCCGCCGAGCTCGGGGAGGGAGCTCGGTGTCCTTCAAGGGACGAAGCGGCCTCAGCTGGAGGGCTCCCTTGTCTTCCTCGTGAGGAGCAGGTGGACCAGGGCCCACAGCTCACACTGGCGAAGGCCGGGCCGGTGAGCAGGGCTCTCCGTGTCATGGACGCCACAGGCCACGTACACTCGTGACACACGGGCCCCTGGGCCCAGGCTGCCGGCCGCGTACCGTGACGGCCGCGGCCCGAGGTTCGCGTCTCAACCACCCTCTTTCTTTGAACGAATTGCCGATGCCCCGTAAATCAGACGTGGCACCTTGGGGGCCCAGTGACATTCGGGGACCGGAGACGGTCCGTTTGCCCTGTCACGCAGGCCTTTCTGGGGGCTCCCCGAGACCACCTCCATGAGCTGTGCTCTCAGTCTGTGTGGCCGAGGACTGGGCCGGGCCGGGCAGAGGGCTTGGGAGTCCAGGGCAGGCCCTGTGAGGGCTGGCGGCCAGATCCCGGACCACACTGGGACACTGTTAGACTGGAGTGCGATGTCGGGGCTCCGAGGAGCCAAGGCGAGGATGCGGAGCCCCGAGGGTCATGGGGCTGCAGTGCGTGGAGGGCTGGGGGCCGTCCACGCTGTAGGTGATGCGCGCCAAGCCTGGAGAGCTGCCTCCTGGGCACGGAAGTCTGGTCCCAGCGGCGGGGCGTGGTGAGACTGTGTGGGACCCTGTCCCTGAGGTGCTGCCCCGAGGGCAGGATTCACTCCTGAGCTCACAGGGGAGGGCCAAGCAGGGCGACTGCAGAAACCGCCGCTCCGGCGTTTAGGGTGAAGGCCACACGCTCCCCGGCACACGTGAGCGGTTCCCCACGCCGTTGGCGGCGGTTCAGCCCGAACTCGGAGGTAGCGTACGGTCGGCTGTCGAGACCTTTGGATCAGACGGAGGCTTAGATTCAGGTTTCCCTGGCGTGTCCGGCGTGGCTCCCTGACATCACGTGGCCTTCGGTCGCTGTTTTCTGTCGCTCTGCTGAAAACAGTTCTTTCGGTTTATGTGGCTGCTTCTTTTTTCTCCTGAAGTTTCTGAGAGTCGATCAAGACAAAGACAAGGACTGCAGCCTGGACTGCGCGGGCTCCCCCCAGAAGTCCCTCTGTGCGTCCGACGGCAGGACCTTCCTGTCCCGCTGTGAGTTCCAGCGCGCCAAGTGCAAGGACGCTCACCTGGAGATCGCCTACCGCGGGAACTGCAAAGGTGAGTCCACGCCCCCGGGGCCGCGCGGGGAGACCGACACTGGGGGCACGGCCCCCGTGTTCTTCTCGCTGCGGTTTTGTGTGCAGGAGCTCGAGGGCCCGTCCGTGAAGTCTCTTCAGAGCACGCAGGGCCGACGCGTAATTCCTGACGCCTGAGGACAGTCGTTCCCACGGGTCCACGCTCTCCCTCGGACCGGTGCGCGACCCCGCGGCAGTTGTCCGAGGGCTCCCCAGGGTGTTCCCAAAGTCTTCTAAAACTGTTCTCACCGAAGTTCATGATTGCTTTTACAACTCTTCCTCGTGGCCCCTGTTAGCACGTGGTCGTGTACGGTGCCATGTGGGCTGTGTCTGTGACCCTTTTGGTGTCAGTTTGACACGCGGATGTTTGAGTCAGGTGGGGAGTTGTGCAGTACCCCGCAGAGGGACACACCTGCTGCCCACGTGACAGGGGGGATGGGGGCTGGCCCAGCCCAGGTGCCGACGCCCACCCCACATTCAGGTTCAGAAGGGGGCTGACCCTCTTTTCCTTGTTCTGTCGGAGAAAGGGCCGCGGGGCGTGGCAGGAGCTTCTGCAGCCTCTCCTGTTCGATCTGACAGTGTCCGGAACTCGGACTCCACGGGGCCCGTTACCCCGGCCTCCCGCTGGGCCAGGTTTTGAATACTTTGCTCTTTCTTCCTGCCACACTGCCGTGTCCTCGGTGTCGGATTCGAATCCCCGTCCCCATGACAGACAGGATTCTGCTTGCTCCTGACAGCGGGGCTCTGGGGACGGCCCGGGAAAGCGCCTCCTTCCAGGCTGAGGCCTTGGACCCTGGGCCCCGTCTGTGCCCACGTGTGTTTGTGCCACTCTGAGTGCAGGGGCGGGGAGGTGGCGCCCTCTCGGCACGCACCTGTGGCTGTGTCCGTGACTGATGGTGACTGAGGGGTTTCTGCCACTATGGTTTGTTCACGGTCAAAATATTTCAGGACCGTTGGACGTCCGGCCCGAGAGGCCCGGGCCTGAGCTGCAGTGGGCGGCGGGCCGTGCAGGCCGAGCACCTGGGAAACCTGGGCCCTGTCCTGTGGTCAGAGCCGCTGCTCACAGGTCAGCGCCCGGCAGGCCGGTCCCCTCACCGAGAGAGTCCAGCCGAGGGGACACCACACCGGAGGGTGTTGCAGGGGGCATGGGAGAGAGGGCGGGAGGGTTATGGCGAGATCGAAGGTCAGATGCTGGAATTTGCTCTCACCTGGGAGGCGTGGGGGCCACAGACAGTTGAGCAGAGGAAGGGAGGGCGGTGGACGTGGTCGCTGCTGAGCGTGGGCCAGCGCACCTGCCTCCAGCGCCTCTTAGCGCCCTGGGCGTGGAGCGGGGTGCCCGGGCCCCGTGGTGCTCGCCGTCCCAGATCAGCGGGAGCCCACACCCCTCCTGCTCCAGACGGGACGCAGGGGGTGAAGGGACCAGACACTACCCAGGGGGCGTGTGATTTTAATTCAGTCTTCCCCGGCTGTTGTGAACAAAAGGACAAACGCCACCAATGAAGTACGTGAGTCATACTCAACATGCTACGGTGGCAGCGTCATGGCTGAACCCCAAACACAGGCCTTGGAGACACTGGAGTGAACGCCTGGCCCAGGTGGGCTGAGCCACGTGCCATGTGGTCCCGGGACCGCCCCCCTCAGCATCCGCTTGGGGCCCAGGCCTGGGGACCGACCCCGACCACACCTGAGACCGACCCCGACCCCTCAGCCTGAGATCGGGCTGAGGATGTGTGTTTACCCAGCTCCCCGGTGGTTCCTGAGGAGAGATGACCTCCCCGTCCTGCCGGAGCTCCGGCCACTGTGAGCAGCTGCCCCGTGCTGCTCGGGGCGCCGAGCACACCTGGGGCCCAGGCCCTGCACCTGGGGGAGGAGCTCTCTTCCACCTGGGGCCCAGGCAGGCATAACGGTGTCTTGGAAGATGCGTTAAAAGTAAACAACTGTAATTTTTGTTGAAGAAAAGTAATGTGGTTTGCAAATTAAATTTTAGTGGGGAAAATAGTTTAAATAAGTGTTACAACACAAGTGTGAAACCTCTTTCTATGGAAAATGTCCATAAAAGGAAAACTGAGGATGTTCAGATTAGCTGCACTCGAAGTTCTTTGTTCAAATCACATGGACCTGTACGAACTGTCAGCAAGAGCACTCACGGAGACTAGAAGCTGCACCCGGGGTCTTTGTCCAGCGAGCAACACTTTCTACAGCCGTCTTTGTGGTGACGGGGAGGCAGAACATCCCTGTAAAAAGGGTTTTGTGAATGAAAAATTACTTTTCTTTGTAAATATCCATCATCATCCTTAGCAGCAGAAAATAGCAAGTATCATCTACCTGAAGTTCCTCGTTCTGTGTCAGTGTTTACCTGCACCTGTTTCTTTTCTTTTCTTTTTTTTTTTTATCCTCACCCGAGGATATTTTTCCATCTTTTTTGTACAGATAGAGTGGGAGGTAGAGAGAGAGAGAAACATCGACGTGCAAGAACACATCGAGTGGCTGCCACCCGCACAACCAACCAGGGCCGGGGACAAACTGCAACCGAAGTACGTGCCCTTAGCGGGAACCGAACCTGGGTCTCTCCAGCCCGCAGGCTGACGCTCTAACCGCTGAGCCAAACTGGCCAGGGCTACCTGAACCTGTTTCTGAGAGCTTGTTTGGGAAGAGTTTAAATGAGGATTATCAGGTTCCTTCAATGGACACACACACACAGACACACACATGCATATGTGCACACACTGTACACACATGCACGCACACACACACGCACACACATGCACGCACGCACATGTGCACACACATACATGCACATGCACACACGGGCACATAACGCAAATGCACACACATGCATGCGCACACAGATGCACACACACACATGCAAAATTATGCGTGTACACATGCACACACGCATGCACACACACGCGTGCACAGCACACACATTCGCATGCACACACTCGTGTGCACACGCGTGCGCACAGCACACACAGTCACGTGCACCCACAATTTGCAGACGCACGCACACTCACATGCACACGCACACATGTGCATACATGCACACACATGCGCGCACACAGTGCTGGTTGGTTTGCTCAAGTAGATGATACCTCTTCCTTCAGGCAGCTTCTTTCCCTGTGGTCCTAACACTGTGATGGTGGCTTTAGCCTAATGCTGTCCAGACCGGGCACAGGCGGGGTGCACTCAGATTAACACTGAGATGCTGAGACTCAGTGTTAATCAAATTAGTAAATTAATATTTTCTTCTAAGGAATGACCCCCTGAAGGGTCACCTGAAGGAAAACCAATAGGTTTTATTCTCTCTGCGTTTGATTCAGTTCCAGATCCAGGCCCTCGGGGACTTGGTGGGGACCAGGTGCAGTGCGGCCTGGGGACTGGCCTCCTCCGAGCTCTAACATGCCCGTGTGAGGCTCCCCAGGGTGGTGTCGGACCAAGAGCACCCGGGGGCCATCGCCGCGCCCTCTGCACCTGCTCCGTGTGCCCTCCGCTCACACCCGGGACGCTGTGTGTAACTTTACGCCTTGGCTGAAGTCACGCCTCTCGGTTATCTGGGCTGAGACATGAGGAGCGATTTAAGGATACATTCAAATGTCCGGCTATCCCTTTGGAGAAGCTTCTAGAAGCCATTGCCTGTGCTGACAGTGTCTGAAAACAAGAGCTGTGGGGGTGGTGGTCAAGTCCAAGGGTTTTATTTCCTCCCGTGTTCCTTTGGAGGAGCCCATGGCATGTTCTGCTGGGCCCTGGGAAGCTGCCCGCTCAGCGTGCCAGCCGGGGCCTCCTGGGACAGAGGGGTCTGTCTGCGTGGAAATCACCCCGTGTCCGGCCGCTCGCTGAGGCTGCCCTCAGAGCCTTTACCTGGGGCCTGGCCATGCCCACCGGTGGGCCCACGCGGGTTGGATGAGGAGGTGAATTTGAATTAAACAGGTGTCGTGTGTGGGCCCCGCCTGGCTTTTCTGGGATGATTTTCAAGGATAAATCCCTGGGTGGGGATCCCATTCACGCCACTGAACAAATTTCATGCCATAAACTCCTAGCAGTAAAAAGTGTGACGAGGAAGAAGTAGGTGGACACAGAACTTGCTTCAGAAAAGGAAGCTTAACTTAAATCCAAACAACTGCGGTGGAAGACAACGGAGACCCCTGGAGACAGCAAGTCCCGCACGTGGGTGCCCGCGGCCGAGGGCAGCAGGGGCTGGGCCCCAGTGAGGACGGTGAGCCTGGCGTGACGTTGCCGATGGAGACAAAGTCCCGCGCGTGGGTGCCCGCGGCCGAGGGCAGCAGGGGCTGGGCCCCAGGGAGGACGGTGAGCCTGGCGTGACGTTGCCGATGGAGACAAAGTCCCGCGCGTGGGTGCCCGCGGCCGAGGGCAGCAGGGGCTGGGCCCCCAGTGCGGACGGTGAGCCTGGCATGACGTTGCCGATGGAGACAAAGTCCCGCGCGTGGGTGCCCGCGGCCGAGGGCAGCAGGGGCTGGGCCCCCAGTGAGGACGGTGAGCCTGGCGTGACGTTGCCGATGGCTGGGCTGGTGCACCCCGTCCGTGCCCGGTCCCGGTGCAGGGCACAGCTCTGAAGCCTCAGCTTCCAGCCCACATCAGGTGGGTGAAGAGAGGGTGTTCCAGCTGGAGCTGCCCTGGAGAGGGGAGTCCCAGTCTTCAATCGGGGTCACCCTCCAGAAGAAGCCATTGCCTGGATCCCGCCTCAGGCAGAAATAGGGCGGGGACTGATGTGTCCCTGACGTCACTCCAGTAATGCAAACACCCACCGGCCCGTCTCTCATTAGCACCGTGTTGCAAATGGCCCGTGCGGCCTGGTGCTGACTTGTGAGGGCCGAGCGGGTCTGAGCGTGTTTTCCTGGCCCTTTGGACTCTCTGGCAGAAAGGACTCAGCGCCCAGGCCCTGGCTCACGGAGCGGGACCGAAGCGTTCCGCCGTCCACACCGATCGCCCCGACCCCGAACAGCCGCGCGGTGGTTCACGCCGACGGCACTGCCGCCGAGTCTTTGCGCAGCCCGTGGAGTGGTGTTTTCAGAACTCAGCAGACACATTCGTGTTTCCTTTTGATCTGAGACCGTTGGGGCTGTCCTGCTTTTCAACAAGATTGCTGGCATCCGCTGAGGAAGCCACAAGGAAAACACAGAAGCGAAGTCAAGTTCCAGGAGACCTCGGGACTATTTTGAGATTTCTGGGAACAGATCACAGTGACTCTGACTACAGCAGCTTCTGCGGAGATTTCCACGGCCAGGCGTCAGACGGACCGACCTGGAGGGGAAGGAGCGGCCGTTCGGACAGCTTCCCGGCGCCCGCCCATCCCGCCTCGGCCGCTGTCTGCTGGTCACCGCGGGTCACTGGTGCAGGGACCGCCTGAGCGCGGCTGGGCACACCCTGTGAGTCACCATGGACGCCACGGGCAGGGGTCAGGGTGTGGGGGCGGATGGCGCCCCTCAGCACGGACAGGGAATTGTCAGCACCCTCACCGCCATGGTGACACGTGCTCAGGGACTTTCTTCTTTCCCTGCGAGACCCCAGAGTGGGACAGACAGTGGCCAGTCATGCTGGGTACGGACACCCCTCCCCTCAGGACCTGCGTTGCCTGCTGGAACCACTCTGCAGAGACCGCTGACATCCTGGGCCTGTGGGCGCCACGAGAGCAGAGGTTTGGGGTCACACTTCCACCCCGGAGTCCCCTGTGCTAGGAGCAGTGGAAGCACACGGGTCCCAGAGGAGATCTGAGCCTTGCTGCCCGGAGACCCGGCCACGCGCTGCCACAGCAGCGTCTCCTGTCGGGGACGCGGGATCCCAGGGCCGCCTGTCCATGGAGGAGGATGGCGGCTGATTATCACAGAGATAAAATGATCAGTTGCTTCCTGTGGAAACGAGGTAGGAACCGTCCGGACACATTCATGCGTCCTGCTGTGGTCTGCAGTCTATCCGCACGGCCTCCTCTGCGTGTTGGCCATGCCCACCGCGTACGCAGGGTTCTCCTAGTGCACATCCGTCTGCATTGCGAAGGGAAAGGATGTTTTATTCATGCCAAAGAGCGTCACAGCCCCCAATGCTTAAGTTTTCTGAGAGCCTGGCCTTCACGATGACGGTGGGTAAAATATCGCTCAGGTCTGCCCTCAGCGGGTGGGACAGACATGAAAGGCAGGCCCCCCCCAGGGCTGCCCCTGGGCGGCCCCCACAGGGAGCCCACCTCCTTCCTCCGGCGGCCTTTGCTCATCCTCCCCTGCCTTCTAGTGGCAGCCGAGCCCGTGCCAGGACCCGAGCTGGGCCACGAGGGCACAGCCCCCAAACCGTCCCAACCAGTGTTCACACCACGGTGCTCAGGCACCACCCCTCACGGCCGTTCCAGACCAGAGTCCAGGCCCTGCCGACAGAAACTACCCGATCGCCTTTCACTGTGCATGTGGAAACGGGACTGTGATAATCCCGCGTGCCCGGATGTCCCACCTGAGCAGCTCGCCGAGCAGGGGGAGCCGTGATGGGCTTTGGAGGTAGCTGCGCATCCCGGGAGATGAACGCAGGAGGAGAAGGAAACTCCTCTGTGTTTCCTGGTTACCATGTCCCTGGGCCCTCTGCATGACGGACAGGCGTCCCGACCAGAAACGCCCTTGGGCTGAGGGCCTGCCGAGGTCAGGGCCACCCACGGACGTGCGTCTCCGGACCCCGTTCTGATGCAGCGGTTGCTTCTTCGAGATCCTTCCTCGAAGCTGTCTTCTCCCGATGGTTGCTTAATCCTGTTTTAAGTGATTTTAGCAAAGTATGAAATTACTTGCTTCCTGTTTCAATGAAAACCGTCAGTAGAAATAACCATGGAAAAACGTTGTTTATTTCTAGTTCATAGCGAGCACTGCTTTGGACAGTATCTGTGACAAGTCTGGGTGCCTAAAGGAGCCGCGTGGTCCCCCTGGAAAAGGGACCCATCTTCTTTGTCAACTGACAGAAAAAATTGAACAGCCAGGTAAAGAGATTGCTTACCGAACTCATTATCACTACCCAACAACTCATCCAAAAATGTCATGTTAAAACCTACCGCCAGGGATGCCTTGTGAAGAAATTCGTTACAATGTATCAGCTCTTTCGTATGAGAACAAAATGTTTCTAAAACACGTGCCCAGATCTGCACTGACGTTTCCCTTTGGTCCAGTACAGTGATTCCAGTCTTCGGTTAGGAGGTGGCACTAGTACTTTGATTTAATTAACATATCAATATTATTAGGTGAAAATGGACCGTAGTCTAAAGTTTCGGTGAGCCCCGAAGTTAGGAGAGCCCCCTGCATGCTCAGGAAGGCTATAGTTAGAGGTGGAGAAGACAGGGAGTAAGTGCTGGCGAGGACGCGGAGAGGTGGGGACCCTGGTCCGGCCTCACAGGCACGGGAGGGCTCAGCTCCTGTGGAAGGCAGTCTGGCGCCACCTCAGAATCACCAAGACCCAGAAGTCCGCTCCTCACCCAGATGCAGAAGGCGGGAGAACAGATGTTCCCGCACGGACCGGCTCCGGGCGCCTGCGGCGTGGCCACAGCAGCGTGGCCACAGCAGCCAGAGGCGGGGCCGGCTGTGCCATCTCAGCCACACAGTGGGATGTTCTCAGTGCAGAGAAGGGAGGAGGCTGTGGGCCCGTGCTGCAGGGTGACCCCGAGAACATGCTGGTGAATGAATGCGTGCACAGACCCACATCCTCCATGGCCCGTTCACATGACGGGCAGGAAGGTCCCAGGGACAGCGGACGGCGGTGGGGTGGGGCCGGGGTTCCTCGGGGAGGGAATGTTCTGGAACCAGGCGGAAGGTGGGCGACGGCACTGTGGGCACACGCAATGCCCTGAATCACACTCTTTCAAATGGCTCCAGTGCTGAATTTTATGCTTTATGACAAAAATGACAGGGTTTGTGCCTGGAGGCTCTAATTTTCAAACAGTCAAAAATAAAGTGTCTGGAGGAGACCCTCAGCCAGCCCCTGAGCAGGGCAGGACCTGCTCTGTCTGGACTCGGACCACGGCAGTGCAGAGCAGCGCTTGGACCCGGAGGGGCGACTTCCCGGGGCGCCGGGCCTTTCCATTGTCTTCAGGAGGTGGCGGGGACACCAAGGTGAGAAGGACGTGATTGTGAAGCTGGGCTGCACCCTCTGGTTTCCGCAGCGAGGGGCGTTCCGTTGAGCCTCCTGTGGGTGCCCGTAGCCAGGCGGCGGTGCAGCCGCTCAGCCGGGTCGCTCGCCGGGTGCGGCGCCTGCAGCCCCGGGCGCACTGTGCATGCAGAGGTCGGCGCGGACCTGGGCCTCATGTCGCCGCTGCCGCGTGAGGCCCTGGCAGACCAGCATGGGAGGCGCTAGCAGATCCAGGTCCGGGTGGTCTGCGTGCTTCAGCAGAACCGACTGGAGACTGACGTCCAGACTCTCGGCCACGGTCGGTTCCAGGCGCCTGGGTCAGCATATCTGGCGTGGGAACCGCAGGCAGGTGGCGGAGACCACAGCACCCTGACTTGGCAGCCGGCTGCGGGCCTGATTCTGGGGGGCAGTGCACGGGCCAGCAGTGGTGCTGAGGGTCCCCCGTCTCCTCTGGCTGTGCAGTCAGCTGGCCGTGAGCCTGGAACGTAGCACCTGACACCGAAAGGCTGTGGGTTCGAGGACTCTCCGAGCGGTGGCCGGAGCGGCGTCTTTCAAAGACGGCACCCACGCCAGGAATAGGCCCGCGGGTTTGGAAAACTCACGCTCCAGGAGAGTTCAAAGGTTTTACGTAATGTGTAACCCCATCTGCCCGTGCGGAGACCCAGAGAGCTGGGGCTCATATCGCGTTTCCCTGCAGACAGTCAAACCACAGGTTACCCTGAAACAGGAGGACGGCCCAGCTAGGCAGCGGTTTCTGCTCGGCTCAAACACAGAGCGCATTAAAACCACATGTCGCTGAGGGCTGGCTGCCGGGCCGGCCGAGGTTAGGCCGGGAGGCCGAGTCCAGGGTTTCTCCAGCGCAGGCCCCGAACCCAGGACGCGCCTCTCCCCGGGGGTCCCGGCTCCGGGCTGACCTGGGGACAGGGTTTGCCTGTGGCTCCCGACGCCCCCGAGCTGTCAGGCGTGGCCGGAGCCCGGGCAGCTGCCCAGATGGTACCTCCTCGAAGCCGGCCGCTTTCCCTACGAGGCCTTCGGAGAGTGGGCATGTCTGAAAAAGTCTCTCTCGGAGTCCACAGGGCTTTTAAGATCGAGACAACTTGTTATTTAAATCTGGAAACACTTAAGAAAACTTGGGAAGGCTGTTCTTTTCAAGGTTTGAAAGTCAGATGAGCTACATGGTAGGCGGGCCACGGAGAGAAAACCGGCACTTGTGGTGGTGTCCGGGGCGCGAGGCGCAGTGCGGACGGCCTGGCCCCTCTCCGGCGGCTGGAGGCTCCTCAGAGGGGCTCCACCAGCCATTGGCCAGGTCAGAATCAGGGGCCTGTGGACGGCTGTCCCACACCTGCAGTCCTACCCCAGAGCTGGACACTAGCATCAGGAAGGAGCATCCCTCCTGGCTCTAGGCGGCGTAAGTCCAGACTGCACAGCGCAGGGGGGCAGAGGCCTTGTACCCAGTGCCCGGGGCTCGCCCCCACCCCTTCCCTGCCCCCTCCCCTTCCCCCGCCCCTCCCCTTCCCTGCCCCCTCCTTCCTGTCCGGAGCGGACTTGGATGTGCTGAAGTATTTCTCCCCTTCTGTGTTGGCTTCAGGTGTGCAGCACAGTGGCTCAGCCACCATGCTCCTTCCAGAGTGTCCCCTCCATATTCCCAGGACCCCTGGCACCGCACAGTTATCGCAGTGTTAGGGACGTCACACCCCGTGGCTGGTTTGTAGCCACCAGTGTGTAGAGAGGTGAGTGTGAGGCTCACACGCGAAAACCCCGGGAGAGAGGAGCAGCGATCTCCGGCGTTTCCTCCCCGTCTCCCGCTGGAATGTGTGCGGACGTCTCCCAGGTCACTGAGTCCCGGGCTTCCTCCCGAGCCGGGGCCTGAGGACGGCACGTCGAACTGTGCTACAGGGACTCTCGTGCAACGTCTGAAAGGTTGGGGCTGGGTGATCGTCCGACTGTCCGTTTGCCCTGGGGAGAGGCTGGAGCTGTGTCGCTCTGACATCCTGGGAACGTAGATGCAGAGTAGAGAGGCCACCATGGTTTCCCCACCAAAGTGGTTTTCAGAGGGGGGGCCACCTGGACCCCTGCTGTGGGCCCGAGCGTCACGCACCCTCCCCGGTTCTGCAGGGCTCCCTCCCT
Organism: Molossus molossus; assembly: GCF_014108415.1. Classification (NCBI taxonomy): domain Eukaryota; kingdom Metazoa; phylum Chordata; class Mammalia; order Chiroptera; family Molossidae; genus Molossus; species Molossus molossus. Next base: position 111,847,119 of record NW_023425402.1, read on the forward strand.
CTGGGCCTGTGTTTCTGGTCTGATTTTGTTTGTGGCTTCAAGACCCCGTCCCTGTGGGCGTGTGGACCGGACCTGTGTGCTCAGGTGCGCGTCCTTGAACCTGAAGCGAGTCCGACTACTCGCTGGGCTGCAGCTTGTGTTTCTCCATTGGCCACAGAGCACATTCTGTTTCACGGGGACAAGCCAGGGAACCTTTGCTGAGCCTCGACTTCCGTGCTCGTGAGGGGTCGAGAGGACCCTGCTCTTCTGTGGGCCTTTCACTGGGTGACGCACGGTGGCGCTAAGCCGCCCTCTGCTGCTCGCTGGCCCGGGGCCTTCCCGCTGGGCGGTCCCCGCACTCCTGGGACCCCTGTGCATAACCGTCGCTCTGCTCTGTCCCTTCTGCAGACGTGTCCAGGTGTGTGGCCGAGAGGAAGTACACCCAGGAGCAGGCCCGGAAGGAGCTGCAGCAGGTGTTCATCCCGGAGTGCAACGATGACGGCACCTACAGCCAGGTCGTAGATTCAGCCAGACTTCTGGACGGGGGTGGGGCCGCGGGGGAGCCGAGCCGGAGAGGAGGGGCCGGGCATTCCCAGGAGCCCCCCTCCACGTGGTGGGTGTCTGTCCCTAACCAGGCCCAGGTTAGGTTCAGCAGTAGGTGGGTGAGCTGCACACCGCTCCTTCCTGACACAGGTCCGTGCGTGCTGCGGCCGGTCAACCTCATCACAGTGAGAGCCGGAACGGGGCAGGGAGCCGGTGGGACCCGCGTGCCCGGCTCATTGTTGAGAGCCTGACTTGAGTTTAGTTTGATCTTCGCGGGCGCACTCAGTCACAGAACTTCAGCAGCAGCCGGGAGCCCGGGCCTGGGGACACGGGGCGGGGCCCTGCGGTGTCTGACTCGGCTTGGAGGTCGTTGGCACAGGCCACATCCAGAAACGGCCCAGTGGTCTCTCCACTGTTGTCATCACTGTCGTTTCTGCTGAGGAACCGGAATTCCGGACACAGTGCTCTGGACAATAGCTGTGAGCACCGGTCATCACGAGAACCCAGTGCAATTCTGTAGCCATCGTCACCGTTGAGAGGAAAGAGCTGGAGACGGGCTGGAGCTACAGGGAGGCCCCTGGGGCTGGTGTGGAGGGCGGCCTGGGGCAGGACAGAGTCAGGAGGGACCCTGGCAGGGGGCTGGGGTGGAAGGAACATCCCACCACCAGCTGATGCCAGTCTCTCCTCCTGGACTCTGCATGGGGCACACGGGAGACAATGAGCCAGTCTCGTGACACCCTGGGTCCTCGGTTTCCCCCTTTGTCAGATGAGGGCTCGGGCTCCGGCTCCAAGGTGACGAGGGTTAGATGCTTCACCGCTGCGGGGCCAGCACACACGGGCGTTTAGCCAGCGCCTCTGGTGGCGTCTGCGTCCAGGACCCCAAGTTTGGGTTGTTGCATCGAGTGCTCCAAGGCAGGGTTTCGGGGTCACGAGAGCGGGCTCTACCCCAGCCAGGCCCTCCGTACTGACCGCTGTGTCCTGCCATTCCTCCAGGTCCAGTGTCACAGCTACACGGGATACTGTTGGTGTGTCACACCCAACGGAAGGCCCATCAGCGGCACCGCCGTGGCCCACAAGACACCCCGGTGCCCCGGTAGGTCTGGTTGAATGACGGGGTGAACCTTCCGCTGACGGATTTCCTGATCTTACCTGTGTTGGTTTATCATTCATAAGAAACTCAGCTCTGGCCCCCTGAGGCGTAATGGGAAGGGGTGTGTGTCGCCGGACGAACCCGCGATGTTACGAAACCACCGCTGACGGGAGCTCGGGTCTGAGCCACGCCAGGTCTTGGTGATTCAGGGCTCTTAGTATTAGAAATAACTACAAGCGCTCTAGTCAACAGTGGAAAGGAACAAATATTTTCTTTGGCCAAAAAAGAAAAAGCAAACATTTCTGGGTTTGTATGTATATTTTTGCAAAGGAAAAGTGGCTCATTCTTTACGGCTCCATTTCCAGATGGCTTGTTTGTGTTATTTTTATTACTCCTCAGAGGAGTTGATGTGCTGAACACAATAATACCGGCAAGAGAATTATCTATAAGATAGACTTTTTTTTTTCATTAATATTTTACCCAAAACTTTATAAATGATTCGAATCATTTTTATTTGAAAATAGTCTGCAGCCTTGCGTCTTGATTAATTGTTTGGGGAGATCAATCAGATCATCTATCAAAAAATGTGGTGGTCACCCTGGCCTGTTTGGCTCAGCGGTTAGAGCATCGGCCTGCGGTCCTGAGAGACCCGGGTTCGGTTCCCGCTAAGGGCACGTACCTCTGTTGCAGTTTGTCCCCGGCCCTGGTTGGTCATGCGGGTGGCAGCCACTCGATGTGTCCCTTTCACGTCGATGTTTCTCTCTCTCTCTCTCCCACTCTATCTGAACAACAAAATGGAAAAATGTCCTCGGGTGAGGATAAAAAGAAATGTTGTGGTCTACACGTCCAAATCCCCAGGTTAGATTTACGAAAATAGGCGCAAGTATCATTATAGACCAATACTGAAGTACAAAGTATCTTCCCGATATTTCTCATAAATTATCAGAACATTTACACTTGGAGGTTCCTTTGAGACGTATTTTCTATTGAAAGGCAGGCCTGTTATAATTAGAAATCGGCTCCTGATTCAGACTTTTATAGCGGGAGCCACGCAGGGGACAGGGCCCCACTGCCCAGAACGACACCCATAATTAACAGTAACGTGAAACCTAATATTTCCAGGGACTGGTCATCGCTGGAAAGCCACGGGCTGGGCATAATGTGGAATGGAAACATATTTATTTTTAAAAACTATTTTGTCATCCAAGACCTAAAAATTGCTGAAAAAATATTTTTAGTGAGCTAACCCTGCACCTAATAATTCTTTAACAAACTCATGGCGTCAACGCAAAAAGAAATAAATAACACACCAGGTTGGCCTGTGTGTGTCTCTGAGGCCGGAAGACGCCTCCACGTGCCGACTTCCCTCCGTCCACGGAGGCGCCGTGTCAGCCCCGGTCACTTTACGGAGCAGAACATGGGCCCGCGTCTGTGTCTGTGATTTTCAGTGAGACCGTCTGGAACATTAAGTAGTATCCCAAAGACCGTCATTAGAAAACCATGTGCAAAATTGGCTGAATTGTTCACATTTTCCCTAGAACTTTGCTTTTCGAATCGAACCGCTGCATTGCTGCTCGCGCAGATGTTTTTTCCAGGCATTGTGCACATTTTACTGTACAGAAATGCCCGTGGTTTTCAGTGCCCAGCTGGACGTTTTTGGTCCAGGTGACGGGTGTTGAAAGAAAGAGGATTCTGTTCTTATGCTTCAAAGTCTGGTTCAGTGTGCGGAAAGGCTGTGAGGAGGAGCCAGAGACGGAGGCATTCAGATTCGTGGCCGGGTGCCGACTGCGCCTCTAACCCTGTGCTGTGCACGCGTGCATGTGCTCACGCGTGTGCGTGTGTGTGTGCGCGCTTCCATGGCGTGTTTTTGTGACCTGCATGTTGGCTTGGCCGGGGTCATGTCACACCTCTCGGTACTAACAGACTCCGAGGGAGTTACAGAGAAATTCTCTTGATGCACAGTCGCCTCTGTGCTGTTATTCTGCGAGAATCTGGGCTTGAAGAGCGGGTCCTGGGGGGGGGGGACACCAGTGAGACAGCTGCAGTGAGCTACTGGGAAAACTGAAATCTAAGGGACGCTTTGGGAGGATGAAGTACACAACTGCACACATAGGCACAGAGTTTGTGACCAGCTTCTGTGTGACGTCACCTCCCAGACGTAGACTCATGTTCACAGGCTGCAGAGAAGCCGGGCGACGGCACATCCCTCTGCACGGGGCTGATGAGCGACGTCGGCACAGGTGTCCATCGGCTGGTGCTCAGCTGCACTGTCCGGTATGTCCAGGCTGGAGCAGGTCCTGTCCGTGTCCTTCAAAATGGGTAAACGTCTCTGTTCAATACCTTTCGTCCTAGAGTTTATTCCAAGCCGACCGTGGAGTCTGCGTACGTGCGACGCAGATTTGAAGATGAGAGCGATTTCAAATGTAGCCGTGGATGGTAACTGCCCCTCAGAAGCACACCTGCGTGCGTTTTTCTGTGCGTGCACACAGGGGCCCACAGGACACAGGGTCTTGCTGGATGGAGGGGAGCCCCTGCCCCGACTTCCACCTCTTCGCTTCTTCCAGAAAGACCTTCCAGAGGGGAACATTTCCGAATTCATGGCTCTGTATTTTTAAGCAGTTCGTGCAAAACAGCCAAATTCCTACTAAGCAATAAGAATGATGAGATGATGATGCCCTGGCCGGTTTTGCTCAGTGGTTAGAGCGTCGGCCTGTGGTCCGGAGAGACCAATGTTCGGTTCCCGCTAAGGGCACGTACCTCGGTTGCAGTTTGTCCCCGGCCCTGGTTGGGTCGTGTGGGTGGCAACCACTCGATGTGTCGCTTTCACGTCGATGTTTCTCTCTCTCTCTCTCTTCCTCCCACTCTATCTGAACAAAATATGAAAAAAAAAATGTCCTCAGGTGAGGATAAAAAAAAAAAAGAAGGATGAGATGATGAGATGACAGGTCTCAGCCCCTCGGTGGCCAGCACGTGGCTGGACCGGCCCTGGGGTTCGGGTTCTTACTACGATTGCGCTGAGCAATGCCCATGGGAGCTCGGGGAAGATGAGGCGAATGCTAACCAGGCCTGGAGATCGCAGAGGCCCAGACGGTCAGTTACTGAAGCCACCAAGATCTCCAAACCAAGAGGGGGTCCTGGCTCTTCCCCGGGTGTGTGGCTGGCGACACGTCCCCTCAGCCAGGCGTCCTTGAAGCAGAAACCTCTGGAAGGATGTGTGGACCACCCGAGCCCCAGTCAGGAACTCGCCTTACGACAAGGAAGAAGCAGCGGTCAGGGCTGGGAGGGTATCTGGTGGAGAAGGGGGCTGAAGTCCTGGGTGGGCAGCACTTTGTGGGAGGAAATGCTCAAGCCAAGGCAGGTAGGGTGCTGAGAACTGGGGACTGGCAGCTGAGCCCGCAGGGACGCCCCCGCCACCGCCTGTAGCGGTGAACCTGGGCTGTGCCGTGCTGGGGCCACCGTGCGAGTTCAGCTTGCTCCTTACCAGGGGTGACAGGGCCCAGTCACTGAGCAGGAGCCGTGCACGGGGCCGTCGGGGGCGGTGACCAAACCCTGCGGATGGGCCGGTGTCCTCGCGTCTGACTACAGAGAACACGTTTGCTCGGCCTGTTCTGTGGGAAACGAGGAAGAGCCGCTGCCCGAGTGACCGGGACAGGCGGCCACATGGTCCGGGGCAAGGACTGAGCCCACGAACCACTCGAGCACAGATGATCCCCTCTCTCACCGTAGACCCCTTTGGGTTGGAGAGCACAGTGACAGGTGTTCTGAGGGGCCTGGGACAGAACGGGGGGCCTGTGCACTGGGTCCCTGCCTGAGGGGGTCCCCGTGCTGGACACCCACGTGCTCTCATGAGTTGTCAATATTCCGCAAGTTTAAACAGTGAGAAGCGCAGATGCCTTCGGAAGGGGCCACAGGCTGACTCCTAAAGCTATGCCTGGATGGGACGTGTCCCTGAGGGCTGGGGAGGTGCGGGACCAGGAGGGGCAGAGGCCAGATAAGGAGAGGGTGCCCCCGGGCCGCAGGGAGGGCGCAGATGTCGTAAATGGCGGTTTGGGGGAGACCAGCGGGGACAGTGGCCATCAGTGAGCCTCTAGCCGAGCGGGGATGTCGCTGACACTCGGGGGCTGCCACGTGTTGGGGGTCCCGCAGCCTGGGTGGAGGTGGAGGTTCCGTCTGCTCTCAGGTGAGAGCTCTGCCCAAGGCCTCTGTGCTCGCGAGTGACCGAGCCCGGACTCAAGTCTGCGGCTTTGTCTCCGTGGCCCACAGCTGCCAGGCGCCACGGTGCAACGCCCGACTTCCCTGGGCCAGACGCATCGAGTTCGACCGCGAGCCCGGGCCCTGAGGTCCGCGGCCTGTGGCGGTTTTGTCCAGGCCCGGGCGGAGCTCCAGGACACGGCGCTGCGAGCTACCCCCCCACGGGAGCCCTGCCCGTCTGAGGACTGCCCGGCCTCCTGACCAGTGTCCGTCGGCAAAGGAGGGACACCCAGCATGGGTTCCCACCAGCGAGCGGGGCACCGTTCATTCCTGGGAGAGCCCTGGTCCTCACTTTTTTCCTGCTCCGTGTCCATTAGCTCCACTGAGAAGCTGAACAGATGGAGCAGCATTTTGGGGAGCAACCTGGGGGCATGTCCTTGGCCACCAGGTGCTGCCCGGACTGGTGCTGAGGACCAAACAGCTGCCCCCGGAGCCCCATCCCCAAGCAGCCCACCCCCGCCGGCCTCAGGGCCTGGCCTGGCCCTTTGACTTAGGCCCCAGGGTCTGCAGGCTGCCCCCCAGCTGGTCAGAGGGAGGGGACGGACGCGGGGCCTGCGTGCCGGTTTGGGCGGGTCAGCAGCCCCCAGCGCAGAGCCGACCTGGCCTTGTGTGGACCTGTGCTCTTCCTTCCTTCCCCGACTAGACTGACCCTGCTGGGGTGGGGCAGAGCTGAAACAAAAGGACTTTCTTGCAGGGAGGGTTTGAAGCGGCCTGTGGCCTGCTCTGCTCTGTGGGACCAGCTCCAGGCCTTTAATCTCTCCCTGGGTAACCCGCACCGGCCGAGGCTGGCGCTTGGCAGCCGCACAGAGCAGCGGAGGCTCTGAAAGCTGAACCCACGGGCAGAGATCTGCTCGGAGAGCCGGGGACCCGCTCGAGGGGCGCAGGCCTGGTGTTTGAAGTCAGCGGCAGACTCGGGGTGACGGAGAAGGAGGGGGCACGCTCCGCAGGCTGGGGGCGAGGCCCCTTTTAGACCAAGGTCCGAGGCAGGAAGCGGCGGGGAGGAGGGGCAGCCTCGCCACCTGGCCGCCCCTGGGTGGGGCGCAGGAGAGAAGGAAAGACGTCATCTGTCTGGCGCGGGCGCGGCCCGGACGATTCAGGCTCCTGCGCTGCCCGGCCCAGGCGTGGGAAGTCCGGGTCCTGTCCAGGCCTTCTCTCGGCTCAGCTGCCAAGGTGGGTTCTGGGACGGCCTGGTGACAAGGACAGGACCTCGGGTGGGAGCGGATAACTTCCAACCTACGGTTTATGTGACTCCCTGTCTCCCTGCGGTAGCTCACGCTCTTGCCTCTGCCCGACACTGGACTCCATGCTTCTGTAAGGAACCAGAGGTTTTCTGAAAATTTTAACTTTGTAAAAGAGAAGCTGTTTTTTATCTTTATTTTATTTTTCACAAATGACTATTCCTTTGTGCCTGTGTTATGGGCCCTGAGAAGCAGAGGAACTTGAAAAGAGTCACCCAGAACCATTGAATCCCCAAATATCAAAATCAGCAACAGGGCTGGTCTCTGACGCATCCCAAGTATTCCCCGATGGGAAGTATTAACATGCAAATGGAGAGTTGTTTGCCTTAAATTGGAAAAAATGCCCGTCAGAGGGACTCTCTTTATTTCCCCCCCAAAAAGCCTCTTCCTTAGGCTTCAACATCATTTTCTGAGAACCGAAAGTTGTTGAGAGAGGGGGATGAGTGTTGTCCGGGAAGCGTGACCGGCGGAGGCTCTGAACACGGGGCGCCTCCCATCTGGACCAGAAAGTCTGAGTGATTAACTTTGGTGGCGGCTTCAGGGGCGTTTCCCTCACTCGGGGTTCACTGTCTGCTGGTCTGGTCCCCGGGGCCAACCAGGACCCTGCAGTCACGTGGAGAAGCCAGCTGTTGTGACAGAGAGACCATATTCCTATAACTTTTATTCCTGTGTCTGGTTATCATTGGTCTACCTTATTGTCATTTATTATTAATCTCTGCGCCTAATTTATAAAGTAGGTAAATTTAGACTTTACCACAGGCTTGCGTGTATTTATGTATATGCGTACGTATATGTAGGGTTTGATACTGAGGCAGGGTTTCTCGGGGTCCGGGGACCCCAGGGTCCGTGACCCACTGCGGGTTGTTGGCGTCACGCAGGGAAGAATTGAAAGACGAGCTAGCACAGAGTTTAAAGTGAGAGCGAGTTTTTCAGTGAAGCAGGGAGACAGAGACGGGGTACCCCACAGACAGAGCAACCCCTTTAACGGAATTTACTTTCTTTATTGCGGTTTATTCAGTCGGGGGTGGGGAGGGTATTCAATGGAGAGGAACATTCATATCTTCTGGCGAAGGGGTGGGGGTTTCTCGAAGGGGCTCTGGCTCATGTTCTGGGCTTTGGTCCCCATCAGCGGGGGGGGGGGTGTCCTTCAGCGCGATCACCATGAGGTACAGGGAGGCCAGGGGCTTCCTTCAGATGGGATCGAGCTGCTCTCTGCCGGCGGTGGTCTAACCGAGTCCCTGTGGCGGTTTCTCCACACACCGGTCTCAGTACCAGCCGCCAGGCATCCACTCGGGGTCTTGCTAAGTGTCCTCCCTGGATGCGGGGCCGACGGTGTCGACTGAACTAAAGGAGTTATGTTTTTAGAGAACAACATAGAATGCGTTGCGCTCTCACAGACGATCGTGGCCATTTTTGAAGCAGTGAAGAAACGCATGTTGCATCCACGCGAAAATGAAATCGCGAGTTGCTTCAGCCAATGTTACGGGATACGTGACATTTCCAATAAAAGTTCTAGTGCGAGGGAGTCTCTGAGGCATCGAATCAACACCACAGTTGAAAAAAATAAGCCAGATATTCCGTGAAAAGACCACGGGGTGTGGTGATGATGCCAAACGAGGCTGAGAGCCTGCAGGGATCTGTCTGCCGAGCTGAGTGACAGGCTCTGACAGCTGAGGCGGGAACCGGATGTTCTCACGAGGACCTGAGCCCCGAGTGGCCCCGTGGCTGGTGGTGGGGTGCATCTGTGCTGAGGCCCACACCGGGCCAGAGTTCTCTGTTTCTCTTTTCTTTTTAATTTGGATTTGCTTTTGAATTATTCAACAACTTGATGAACGGTATTCTGGTGTTATTATTTTTCCTGTAGGAAAAACACTGCTTTTATTACCACTTTCCTTTCAGGAAAAACAGTCCGTCCAGGTGTCCAGCCCCTGCCTTTCATTACAGCTCCGTCGCTGGACTTTGTTGTCCGTTTAATTCACAACGGCTAATGTGGCTAATGTGTAATTGAATTTTTCATTACTTCAAAAGTGTATGAACTGTTTTTTCCATACCTAGTCTACGAGGGCTTTTCTCTCGTAGTTTCTCATGTGCAATAAAACTAGAAAAGAAACCAAGAAGCCTTGTAGCAGCAGATGGTTGCAATCCACGGCCCGTGGAGGAGCAGGGGGTGCGCCCCAAGGCCCTGTGCACATGTCTGCTCTCTGCCTTCCCGAGGGCACGTCCCCACGGCGCTTCTGCGCTGTGCGACCCGGCGGGCGGGGCGTGGGGGAGAGTGTGAGAAGGGCGCTAATGACTCTGTCTGTGGGTTGGGGGACCGAGGACCGTTCGGCGAGGACACAGCCGCACAGGTTCATCTCCTGAGGTCTGCGCAGAGGAGGGGGAACCACGCCAGGCGAGGACACAGGCTGTCATCTGGGCAGAGAGAACTGCAGGAGTCGCGGCTGCCTCTGCAGTCCGGGACGTCTCGCAGGGCGCAGCACTTCCTCCCTGTGTCTCAGGACGCGGTGGGAACGTTCAGCAAGCCCGCCCTCCCCCGGACCTGGAGGCCTGTGTGATTGTCCTCTTCCCACTGGACGCTGCCCGAGGCACAGCTGGCACAGGTGGCGACCCCCCTCCCCCCGTGTTCTCCTCGCTCACGTGGACCCCAGTATCCCGCACCGGGTGCTCAGGAAAAGCCCGCGGCCTTTAAAGTCCGGTGCTGAGGAAGGCATCGCTCCCTCTTGGGCGTCTTATTGCAATAGACACAGAAGATCTTCTGTTGTGTGAGGGCAGGAGGACACCTGTCTGGACCCCGCTCGGTCCACTGGCACCAGCCGCACCGCGGGGGCTGGCCGCCCATCAGACCAGCTGTTCCGAGAAGCACTGCTGTCCCGTCCTGAGGACGCAGCACTGGCCCTGGCGGGACAGGAGTAGAGAGCACGGCAGGTCATGCGTTGGGCGCCTGCAGTGTCGGTGGGTGACCCACGCTGTGCGCTGGACGGTCCAGTTTCCCCACTGCTTTGAGTTGTGCCCAGCACCCCTGGCAGGTGGGCGGGGTGGACAGGGTGCGGACGGATCCAACAGCCCCACAGCCCACGCTGGGTCACCCGCAGGACCTCCAGCACGTGTTTCAGGGCTGGCCTTGGTGGAACAGTGACGGGGGCTGTTTTTCAACACTCTGACTCCAACGTCACCTTGCCACAGGGGCCACGCTGCTTCCAGCTGGGGTCTCAGCCCGCGCCTGCCCGGGGCGAGGTGTGTGTGAGGGAGCCCGAGGTCAGGGGCTGCCACCCGCACGAGCCCGAGCCTCCTGGACCTTCACTAACGACGCACAGCGTCCCGGAGGCTGCCATGAACAAGACCCGGGCGCCCTGTGCGGGGTGTGCAGAGTGGCCAGGGGACAGGGGTGGAGCCTGCGGAGGGCGCTCTGGGGCCTGGGCACACCTGTGCCATCTCACGGCGGGTCCGCTCTGCCATCCTCTGCGCCCGGGGCCCCTTCCCAGACGAAGTTTGCCCCCCTGCATGGCTCCGCCACTTCCAGCTGAGGGGCCTTGGGCCTTGACGTACCCCTCGGGCCTCGGTGTCCTCATCTGTATAGTGGGCATAATAAACAGAGTGCCGACTCCCGAGGCTTGTGTGGGGCTGGACTTAGGACGATGACCAACGCGCGGGAAGAACGCCGTGTGCGCACCTGTGACATCGGTCATTTCTGATTTACACCCGTCTCCCAAAGCGGGCGGCACCTCCCTGCTGTCCCCTGGGGGTACACGTCTCCTGAGGAAAACCCGGACGTTCGGAAATTCGTGTGATGGAGAAAGAGCCCAGAGGGGCAGGAGAGACGGACGGCCAAGTGAGGGCTTCTGGGGATGTCCGCCGTCAGAGCCCAGCGCCAACCAGAGTGCTCAGTGACCGCCGAGGGACACGGGTCCCTCCAGGGGACACAAACGGCTGGGCCCTCCGGTCGCTCCTATTGCTGTTCCCTCTCCTTCCCTGTCCTTCCCTTCTGAGGCCAGGCCTTGTGAGGTTGTAAATCCGCCCTTGGCTGTGCGGGTTCCCGAGAGGGGCGCGTCTCTGGCTCCCTGCGCTCCTGCCCACGGGACCGGGCTGCTCCGGAGCTCGGCCAGCGCTCCGTGCCGTGAGCTGACCTCGTTAAGCCCTCGGCTCCCTCCCCCCGGGGACGCAGCACAGAGCTCCCTGTCCTCATTTAGTTTTAAAGAGCGTCTAGTACTTGTGAAAGGGCTGGTCTCAGACCACCAGCTCGGAGCAGACCCTGCGCCCTCCCTCGGGCTGCTCCTCTCCAAGTCCGTTTGCTGGCGGAGCTGGATTTGCACCAAGGGCTCTGAGCTGCACGGCTCAGGAGCTCATTACTCCGCCCCGAGACCACAGGCGCTCTCCGCGCTGTTCCTGTGGTTTCCTGCGCCAGCCACGCCTGCCCTCATGGGTAGGTCGCCTGCAGCGGGGGAGCTCGCTCTGCTGGAAGGGATTCGGGATGCTTTAAATCCAGGTCTGAGGAGCAGCCTTGAGGGGAGCCTTCTGTCTGAGCGAGATAGGCTGGGACGGTTCTGGTTGCATGGCTTCCAACGTTGGCCCCATTTCCAGCCCCTTTCTGCACCAACCTCCTAGAATCTAGACTCTTGCCTGCTGCACACCCTTGGGAGCTCTTCAGACAATCCTTATCTGCAGAAACCTGTCATGAAATAATAGGCCTGCTTTCTGGGCTAGCGGAGTGTCCGTGGCGTTGAGGGTTTGCCATGTGCAGAGTGAGGTGGCGCTGTGTCCGCGCCCTTGGCACCGGGCGGGCGGCCTGGGGAGGCTTCCTGTCCAGAGGCCGCTGGACCACGGACGAGGACGTGCCCTCTCGGGGCCTCCTCCGGTGTTGGAATCACGGAGCAGCTCCTCCAGGGACACTTGCGTCTGGTTTAAGAGGATTTCTTGCATATAAAGGACAAGACGGAATTATTTTTATTTGGGTTTATTCAAGTAAATATTGATTGGATTTACAGGGGCTGAGGAGTGAGTGGAAATGTTGGTCGATTCAGAGAGAAAGTGAGTTTTCTGCAGGCCGTCCTCAGATCCCAGCCTCTAATCAAATTGTGAATGAGCAGTTGGGCCTTTCTGTCCTTAGATTATAAAATATTATCTTCATTCGACCGAGAAGCTCTCTCAGGGGGGCATCTAATTCGTCTGTAGGGTGTTTGCATTTAGCTCAGAATAGTAAAGCCTGCATACATAGTTATATTCAGAAATATTACCAAACTATTATCACTTCCAGCCAAAAGTGGAAAACATTGTTTTTGACTCTTTGCCCAAACGCATGATAAAAATAAACGGATGACTAAGAAGCTTCAGCTGAAGAAATCTGGATTGGTAACGGATGGCACAAAGGAGAAGCTGGCGAGAGTCAGAGCCTGGGAGGCCACACAGGGAGGCCTGTGTCCCATCCCGAGCTCCGCAGGCCGAAGCCGTTGTGTCACAGGGAGACGCGGAGACAATGTATCATTTCACCAAGTGGTAACAGCAGCGGCCGGGAAGAAACCGGAGGCTCAGCAGCACCTAACATGCTGTGCACACAGGCCGAGCAGGGTCTTGGCACCCACGGGCTAAGCTAAGTTTGCAAACGCAGGTCCGGTGCTCACGTTCCACGCAGCCCGGGAGCCGGGGTGTGTCTCCTCCCTGCTGTGTTTATGGGAGAAGAGAGGGCGCCTCTGGACGGGGCGCTGTGTCCTGAGTGTGGGTCGCGTTTGAGGACCGGTCACCAGAACAGGACTCCGGCGGTGTCCGGGAGGCTGGCTGGTGGCAGCAGGTCCCAGCACCTTCTGTCTGTCTGGATCTTCTCTGCGAAGTGCCCGTGTGTGTCCTGTTCGGGTGCTGGTACACGTGCTCACAATGTCTTCACGGGGCCATCGTTGGTGTGCACGTTGGCCTGAGTCTCAACGCCACATTCAAGAGCGGAGAACAAACGATGACTTTCAGGGTCTGTTCCGTGAGACCCAGCGTTGGACTCTGCTCATTCTAAAGGCGCCCTGGGTGGGATGTCCTGAACGGATTCGGCAGATATGCTCCAAAGTGATTTTGAACAGATTTAAAAAACAATGTCTTAGACTGGCTGGTGTGGTTCAGTGGTCAGAGCATCAGCCCGTTCCCCAAAGCGTCTCGGTCTCGACTCCCAGTCAAGGGCATGCCCCTGGGTTGTAGGTTGGATCCCCAGCCCCCGTCGGGGTCACGCAGGAGGCAACCAGTCGACGTGTCTCTCTTGCAGAGATGTTTCTCTCCCCAGCCCCTCCACTCTCTCTAAAAATCAGTGGAAAAGCATCCTCGGGTGATGAACAAAACCACCCACGTCTCTGAGTGTGCGAGATGCTTCTGAGGGACCGCGTCAGTGTCCACAGCTGACTCAGCCCAGTGGGGACAACGAACACCTCACATCTGAACCACCCGTCTTACATTCTGTAAATACTAGACTTTCGTTGTAAATCACTGTCAGCCCGAGTGGGTTTCCTGTTCTGCTCCGTGAGAACATGGGTCCTCGGTTTTCTTTTGTGTAAATTAGAATCCAGCTGAAACTGGTGTTTTTTTAGAAATACAGTGATACCTCGGTTCTCGAACATAATTCGTTCCAGGAGGACGGTCGAGAACCAAATTGTTCGAGAACCAAAGCAATGAAACCCAATAGGAAATAATGGAAACTGGATTAATTCGTTCCAAGCCCCAGAAAATGCCTATTTACTGGCCTAATTTGTATATAATATGTAGAAAAACATAAGTCTCAACAAGAAATAAAAGTGTACAGTATGTCTAAGGGTTAAATTCAGTGTAAAGCGTGACTCTCTCCACAAAGCGTGACTCTCTCTCTGCACTCACACTGATGACGCGAGCAAGGCGCGCTGGGCCGAATGAACGCCATTCGGCTCAACTCGGCTCATCTCGGAAGTTCGAGTTCCAAATATTTGTTCGGATTCCAAGACAAAAGTTTCTCGAATCTCCTGGTCGAATACCGATTTGGTCGAAATCCGAGGCGTTCGAGAACCGAGGTATCACTGTATGTTTTTATTGATTTTTTAAGAGAGAGAGGAAGGGAGAGAGAGATGGAAACATCGATGTGAGAGAGAGCATCGATCGGCTGCCTCCTGCATGCCCCCCACTGGGGATCAAGCCTGCAACCCGGACATGTGCCCTGACTGGGAATCGAACCAGGACCTCTCAGTCCAGGGGACGACGCTCCATCCACTGAGCCACACCAGCCGGAGAAAGCAGGGTTTTTACTTATTTTTAGTTGCATAACTTTTTATTTAAAATTTTTTTAAAAAATTTATTTTACCACCCCCACATGGGGATGTACAGTTAAGGCTATTAATGACATTCTGCAGACGGAGTCACTGTCCTGTCCTGTACGTCAGAGAGTCTTACATTCACGTCCGACAAGTTGGCACACAGGTAGCGACTGTGCTCCCTGGTCTGGGACCAGGGTCTCCGGGCACCGCGCTGGCCAGGCACTGGGGAACGGTGTACTTTAACCAGACAGTGGCAAAGCTTTGTGGGCATTTCGTCACCGTGGAACAGAATGCCTTCATAGCAATTATTGATGACCATTTGAGAGCCAAAATAATTTCTTCCTTATTTTCCCCTCTTAGGTTCCGTAAACGAAAAGTTACCTCAGCGGGAAGGCACAGGAAAAACAGGTAACTATCTTACCATCGTTTTCCACCGTGAGACCGTGCGTCTGAGCCAACCTGTGCCTTAAAATAAGTGCTCCAGTTGAGATCTAAACGTGTGCTCGTGACGATAGAGAGAGGCGGAGCAGATGGCCAACTATTTCTCTGTTCAACAAAGTTGTATTCAACCTGCAGGGGGTGGGTGACGTGTTGGTGCTGGGCATAGAGCCTGCCCACTGTGCCCACGTCGGGGCTTCTCAGACCCGGCTTGTGTCGTGACCACCTATAGATGTTGTTGGGTGTCCCCTGCCCCCCCGAGTCCAACCCCATGGAGAGGACTCAAGTTTAGTATTCTGGGTGTCACACCTGTGATTGTTGAGGGCCACTGGGGGACTGTCAACCATTCCCCGGGAGGAAGAGGGGTCTGTTTCCACCCGTGACAGTCCCATGCTCTGGGACGGGTCCCGACAAGAACCAGGACGGTGAGCCCCTCCCTTTCGAAGTCACCCGTCACCTCCCGTGGGCTCCCAGCTCCCATCCACCTGTAAGCTCAGGAGTCACTTTCAAGATGAACTAAACACAGCGTTTTAGCACCCAAATCTCGGGCACCGTTTTTTCTGATGTAGCTTATGGTACGTGACGCAGTGATAACAAGAAGTGATAGAAAAGCAACCCAGTTCCCTTCAGCGTGTGTTGAGACTCTGGTGGGCACTGCCCCTGCCCTGGCAGGATCCTGGCCTCTGTGTGTTATTAAGATAAATACACGGATTGACGCCTGAGTGAATGCCAACCGTGCGAGGGCGAGGAGGGGGCTGCTCCCTAGGAGGAGGCGCCTGTGATGGTGGCGGGGGTGGAGCTGAGCAGGATCCCGCGGAGCAGAAGAACCTTGCGGTTGGGGCCACTGCCCCTTGTCCAGGGCAGCGGCGGGCGGGCGGGCTGGGGGCGGTCAGTGTCTGAAAGGAGGGAGGTCAAGCTGAGCTCACGCTGGGCTGAGGGCTTGGATTTGAGGCTGTAGATCTGGGTGGGACACAGTCACACGTGTTTGAGAAGAGGGAGGGACAACGTTCATGTCAGAAGAGTTGATCGAGTGGCGGCAGGGAGGAGGCGGAGGAAATGCTCGCTCAGAGGGTGGTCCCGTCTCGTCCCCTGCGCTGCACGCTGCGTCCTGTGCACAGAGGAACCCGGGGGCGTCGGTGCGGGGCGCAGGGCGCAGGGACGGATTCAAGGAAGGAGCCCTGTCTGTCATGAAGCCCCTTGATCTACAGACATGGCGAAGGAATACCTGAAATTAAGCAACAGAGCTGGCTTGCAGATAAAAATGAGATGTTTAGCACACGCTATTAGAAAACATATGAAAAGTACACAGCTGTCCATGGCTTTGCTTCTTTAGATTTTTAAAAAATTATGTTTTTATTGATTTTTTAGAGAGAGCAAAAAGGGGAGAGAGAGAGAAACATCAGTGAGAGAGAGCAACATCGATTGACCGGCTGCCTCCTGCACGCCCCCTACTGGGGATCGAGCCCACAACGCGGGCATGTGCCCTGACTGGGAATCGAACTGGGACCTCTCAGTCCACGGGGTGATGCTCAGTCCACTGAGCCACACTGGCCAGACGCCTCCACCCCTTTTGTTTCATGTCCTCAAGGCACAGTTCTGGGGGTGCCCGAGGGCCTGTTACACTGGTCAGGATGTCTGAGGGACCAGAGCGAGGACGTGGCCGAGGAGCGTCATGCTGGTGGCAGGGGGGCCCCAGGAGGGGAGTGGGAGGACCTCTGGTGCTGGTGAGAGGGTGGGGGAGGGGGCAGGCCCAGGGGCACCAGGAGGCCTCGTCCGCTTGGCGAGGGGGCGCCCCTCCCTGAGCAGGGACAGCTCAGCTCACACTGAACCAGTGACTCCGGGACAGGCTGGTGGCCCGAGTGGTGACCTGCTCAGGCCTCAGCAGCGCACACAGCTCTGACGGCACGTACGCTCTCACCCCAGACGGCCTGGAAACGTGTGCAGGCTCTTCCTCAGGCTGCGCTTTCAAGGGTTTTAAACATGTTTTAAGTATGTTCCCCATTTCGTTTTCTTGGAGGAAGATTGCAGACACCTCAGTAGCAAAATACTCAGTTTATGGTTACTCTCGATATTAGGCTTGGACGTTTCAAATCAATGATGTTCCATTTGGTTAGTTGTTGTTGTTTTGTTTTTTTTTTAACAAAAAGCAAACTTTTCCAAGAGATTCTTCAACGCTCAAGATTTTTTTTAAAGCTCCTTTTTGGTTTTCCCCCCAAAAGACCTCAGGAGAAACCTTGTTTCCTCCCTGGCCGGCAGGGCAAGTCCGAGAGGACACTTAGCTGGGGAAGCGTGTGGCCCTCATCCCCACTGTGGGCTGAGTTTGGTCACGACGTTGTCATACGGCAAAGCCACCCGCGTGAGCGGGAGAGGACCACGCTGGGCTGGTCCCTGGAGATCGCAAAGGGGCTGCGGCGGCTTCCCGGGCCCACGTGGTGGGCAGGACGTGGGCGCTCAGGCGCCTCCCGCTGTGCCTCAGTCTCTCTAGACCTTACGCCAGACCAGGGGAACCCAGAGAGTGTTTCAACCAATTAAGTGAAGATTATTCATTTGGAATATGTGTCGTCAGTGAAATGACCCAGAGCCCCAGTCCCCTCCCTCGTCCCCTGCTCAACAGCACTCCTGTCCCCACCCACACCCGAGCCCCTGGTGCCCGTCACTCTGCTGCAGAGGGGACGAGGGGCCCAGGTGTGCGGAGACCCAGCCACCAGCTCCCGCCAGACCCCTCACAACACATGGCTCAGGGCCGGGTCCCCATCCAGGCCCCGTCCCCCTCGCCTCCCCGTCCGGCCCTCGGTGGGCTCAGGGCTCAGGGCTCAGGGCTCAGACTCGCGTTCAGCCTCGAGGACGGTGCTGGGGGCCGCGGCTCCCGGGGAAGGAGGGCCCCGCCCCCCGCGTGGCTCTGCGTGTCCTGGGTGGTGGGCTGGTTAGTCTGTGGGCTGTTTGCTGACCTGGAGCCTCACCCGCACGCACACTTACTGAGCTTACTCTCGTGATTGTAGTCTTCTTGCAAATGTTTTCCGTTCTGAATTCAGATGATGCTTCTGCCCCTGCACTGGACACTCAGCCTCAAGGAGACGAAGAAGGTGAGCCCCAGGGACTGGGGTGGGGGGGGCTCCTGCGCACCTGCAGGCTGAGTGGGCCGGCCTGGCCGCCCAACCCTGTGAGCACCGCTGTCCCCGTGTCGGGGAGCGGCCGAGCGTGAGGCCTCATCCAGATCTGTGCGCTCACGTTCTGTCTCTCGGACGGTGTCGCCTCGATGTGTCACAAGAGCGAGGGGCCGGCCCTGATCAGGCCACAACCTGTCGCACGGTGTTCGCCGAGACGGTGCCCGAGATGCGCTTTGTGACGTCACGGCAGGGGTGTCTCGGGTCCGCCGAGTCTGTGGTCGTGACGAGGTGGATTTCCTCCTCCCAGCCTTGTCTCAGGTGTTGGTCAAAGGTGTCCGGGTCCGAAGACAAATACAAGAAATACACATAATGAGTAAATCTGAGATTGAAAAGTAGATGTACACTGTGCTTTGCAAACAACAATAATAATGATAATGATGATGATGATGATAATAATAATGATAGTGCTACACATGTGTCCTGCCGCATGCTCCCGGAACTCTCATGATCCCATTTCACAGGAGAGGACATTGAGGGAACTGGCCCGAGGTCATAAGGTCCATACGTGGCAAAGGCGGGCTGGACCTGGCCAGTCGGCTCCGCGAGGTTCTCAGGCCTCGAGGGGACGGCCCCACAGCCAGTATTCCAGCATCCTTGGTAAACAGTTTCACCAAAAAGATGTGTTCCTGAAACGCTTTGTGCAAAATTTATCTCACATGCCGCACTTTGCACTGAATCTTTCACCTGCGTGGAAACTCCGGTGTCGCGTGAAGATCCATCGCGACCCTGCAGGGATGTTTTCGGACACTGGGGCTTTAGGCTCACACCTGTTTCTATCCCATAGGGCCCGTCTGGACTCAGAGAACTTTTATTTACACTTCCGGATGAAGAAAGAAAGAAAAAATATGCTAAACATTTCTAAATGTCTATTATTATTTCTTATTGTCTCATGCGCACAATTATTCTGTTTTTTAAAATGGACACTATATAGACGTTGATTTTCTTTTCTTTTTTTTTTTTGGCTTTTAGACTACCTGCTGAAATCTTTGAGGGACTTTGTATTTTCATGATGAAATAAAAATAATCGTTTTATTCTGCTCCGTTAGATATCGCGTCGCGTTACCCTACGCTTTGGACAGAGCAAGTTAAAAGTCGACAGAACAAAACCAGCAAGAACGCAGGTAAAAAGGGCCTCGTGTCCGGGTTTTGTCCTCCTGAAGCTAAGTACTATTGCATTTTCCCCTTGGTTACCAGTGAGCCAGGCGAATAATCCGTGTGAGTCGGCCGCCCAAACAGTTCAAATTCTGGTATTTTTATTACGTTTTCTAGAGTCTTTGAAAGGCTGCGGTATATAAGCCAAGCAGAGTGTGGTGTTAGATACAAATGAAAATACTTGATAATAAGTTGTTTCTGACCTGATTTCAGAGACATCAAGACATTTGACTGAATTCAAAACCCTCGCGACCGGGTGATGGTTTCACTGCACAACAGTGTTTGACAGATTTCACCACCCAGCGCCAGGGGTGGGCGTCAGAGATGGGTGGTGGGTGGGTCTGTGAGCGTCGGGGGCTGCCCCCGCCACCTCGGCCTGCCCGCCCAGGTCCCCTCGGTTCCAACCAAAAGCAGCGGTCACCCCGGGTCTGGATCGTCCCCTCCTGGGGCCTGTTGGCCCCATGCAGAGGAACTGTAGATGCCCCAAAGGCAGCCTTCACATTGGGACCATGTGACGGTGGTCACCTGCTCCTCCGAGTGTGTTTTTATTTTATTTTATTTTTTTTATTTTTTTTTTTTTTTATCCTCACCCGAGGACATTTTTCCATTTTTTGTTCAGACACAGCGGGAGGGAGAGAGAGGAAGAGAGAGAGAGAGAGAAACATCGATGTGAAGGGACACATCGAGTGGCTGCCACCCGCACGACCAACCAGGGCCGGGGACAAACTGCAACCGAGGTATATGCCCTTAGCGGGAACCGAACCCGGGTCTCTCTGTACCGCAGGCCGACACTCCAACCGCTGAGCCAAACCGGCCAGGGCCGAGTGTGTTTTTAACACCCGTGTGCGTGAGTCGTTCAAAAGTCTTATCAAAGCTTGAGATGCAAAGGGTTTGACACCCCCGTTTGCCCCTTCTGAGCCCACCCCGAGGGGTGGTGCCTGAGTCCGGCTATTTCAGCAGCCGCCTCAGAGCCCAGGACAGAGTCCACAGGGAGGGAGGGACGGACTGACAGCCGCAGGCGATGTGGAAAGGACCTCTGATGGCAGGAGGAGGGGTGGGGGACAGGCCAAGCCACCTTGCGTGGCTTCTGCCCGGTGACTCCGCTGCCCGACGGCATCCTGCCCACTCGCCTTCAGCCTGCCCGACGGTCCTTGGCGCCGCGCCTGCGGCCACGCTGACAAAGCAGGCAAACCCTTGACCCGCAGATCCGTGCGTACAGCTGGCAGAGACGTTTAAACCTATTTATGGGAGGTGTAACTTTTCTCACGAATTACTGCGATGGATACAGTTCACTGTTGCCAAAGATTTGCCGTTGGGAACTGAGCTGTTCTGGTTCCGCCACCAGCGTGTGTGCCGAAGCCGCCCCCTTGGAGGTGTTCGTGCGCCCTGTTGATCGGCACCTGGGAAACTGATTAAAACCTGCGTGTTTCAGATTTACTGGTGGGTCTGGACTACTTCCCAAGGGAGAATCGTGTGGCCGCATCTAAATTAATTTGAGAAACAGATGTAATATTACCATGAGCCAGGCTGCTAGACATGTGTGTCCTCATTTTTATTTTATTATTTTATTTTATTTTAATCCTCACCCAAGGACATTTTTGCATTTATCTTCAGATAGAGTGAGAGGGAGGGAGAGAAACATCGATGTGAGAGAGACACATCGAGTGGCTGCCACCCACGCCCCAACCGGGACCGGGGACAAACTGCAAGCGAAGCACGTGCCC
Organism: Molossus molossus; assembly: GCF_014108415.1. Classification (NCBI taxonomy): domain Eukaryota; kingdom Metazoa; phylum Chordata; class Mammalia; order Chiroptera; family Molossidae; genus Molossus; species Molossus molossus. The sequence goes on from NW_023425402.1 coordinate 111,867,951, forward strand.
TTAGTGGGAACCGAACCCGGGGCTGTCTGGTCTGAGGGCCGACGCTCTAACCACAGAGCAGAGTGGCCAGGGCGGGACACGTGGGTCTGTAAAAGGCAGGTCTCGCCGGCAGGAGACCCCAGAGATTCCACGCACCCTCGTGAAGTAAGCGCGCTGTTCATGTCTCAGCGTCGCGTGCCTGGTGCTTCAGGTCCCAAGGGGCCTGTCGGGCGGAGCTGACCGGCAGGGACAGTCGGGCTTGCAGTGTTTACCGGGACTGAAATTGTGCTCCGTGTGCTGTGCCGGGGACCCCATTCACCCAGGTTGTCCTGCACAATAACTGGATTCAATCAGCCCGGGTGAGCAGCACATGGAAGACGCCCTGAGCTGACCTGCAGACATGGCATCGAGTGACCTGATCCTGTCTGCTTCCTGCCGGTTGTCCCAGTACCGGTTCCTCCTGAGGGTCCAGAAAGAGGCAGACCTGGCTGGCGCCGGAGGACATTCGAAATAGCATTGATTAGGTTGACGACGAAACGGGAAACAGTCATGGGGTGTATGCAATGACCCCGGTGTCATTGAGATGTGAAATGTCGCCCTGGCTGGTTGGCTCAGCGGTTAGAGCGTCAGCCCGCGGTCTGGAGAGACCTGGGTTCGGTTCCCGCTAAGGGCAGGGACCTCGGTTGCAGTTTGTCCCCGGCCCCGGTTGGGGTCATGTGGGTGGCAGCCACTCGATGTGTCTCTCTCACATCGATGTTTCTTCACGCTGTCTGTTCCTCCCTCTCTCCCTCTCGCTCTATGAATGCAAAAAGTGTCCTCAGATGAGGATTAAAAAAAAAAAAAAAAAGATGTCAAATGTCAGGAGAGATTTCTTTGTATTTAATTTTAATTTTAAAAGGTGCCTTTACTGATCATCTTCTTCGGTAGAGATAGGTCCATTCACTTAATGAAACAAATAATCTGACTTGTTTATCCTGTAGTTTTAAAGTACTGTGCCTTGTGTGTCGGTGAGTTGCCCCTGAGTCCAGAGGGGATGTCTCCAGGCCCGAGATCCAGGCACGTCCCTCTGGGAGAGACATCGGCCTCCCGCGTCCGCGGTCGCCCGGCCCAGGGTCAGATGCATTTCCGTCTGCGGGTGGTGGAAGCCTCGGATGGAGGTGCCCGGGCTGAGCGTGCCCCGTACCCTTCATGTTCTCTGACCGGAGGGGCCGGCAGGGACCGCTCCTCTCTGCTGTTTCTTCACCTCCGTTGCGAGGACTGTTTTCCTCCACGAGTTTATGCTGAAGTAGGTAATGTTACTTACTTTACCAGAGACAGACTGCGACCGCCGTGCAGGGTGCGGACACCTGTGTGGGTGCGGTCACAGTTCGGGGCGTTTCGTGGAGCAGGTCTTAGAAGGGACTCTTCTCACCAAGGGAAGGGAAGTCCTCCCGGTCTGTGAACATCTACATAGTCGGCACTCCAGTCACACATGTGTGCTCATGGAACTAGCGAAGAGGTTTCCATGAGAGGTGGCACGAGCACTTTAGGGTACTGTTGCTTTTTTAGTTTCTTTCCTTGTTTTTCTTTTTTAATCCTCGCCTGAGGATATTTTTCCATTTATCTTCAGATAGAGTGAGAAGGAGGGAGAGAGAGAGAAACATCGACGTGAGAGAGACACATCGGCGGGCTGCCTCCCGCACGACCCCGACCAGAGCCGGGGATGAACCGCAGCCGAGGCCCATGCCCTTGACCGGAATCGAACCCGAGATTCTTTGGTCCTCGGGCCGTTGCTCTAACTGCTGAGCCAGACCTGCCAGGACCGTGTGTCTCTTTTTCAAACCAATGTTCTTTTCCTCGGGTGCATTAAACCCCAGATTTCTGCCTCATTTCCTTCAGAGCCTTCTGGAGCAGCGGTTCTCAACCTGTGGGTCGCGACCCCTTTGGGGGGTCGAACGACCCTTTCACAGGGTCGCCTAAGACCATCAGAAAACACGTATTTCCGATGGTCTTAGGAACTGAGACACCGCCCCTCTGTCCGTCTCCAGGCGGCCCGCCCACCTGCAGACGCCCTCAGACAGCACCAGGACCCACGTCACAGGGTCACAGGGTCACAGGGTCGGGCATGAGGAAGGGTGGGAAGCACCATCTAGAGCATCAGCGGAGAGAGTGCACCTGTCTGCTGGTTGAACAAGCCACTGACGCGGCACCAAGCCACAGGGTCTCTGCAGGGGCCCCGCCGACCAGCGTGCAGGGCGCTGGGAGCAGGAGAAAGAGCAGACCTGGGGGCGGGACACTCCGAATGGACCCGGGGGACGTCCCGCAGGGCAGGGCGGCGCTGAGGCACGTGGGACCCCTCGTGGCTGGTCCCTGTGCTGCTGCTCCCCACGGCACGTGGCCTCCCCACGGCACGTGACCTCCCCACGGCACGTGGCCTCCCCACGGCACCGTGACCTCCCCACGGCACGTGGCCTCCCCACGGCACCGTGACCGTGGCCAGGAGAGCTCGAAGAGAGTGGAAGTAGCGTTGACGGAACGCTAGCCTCGCAGAATTTCGGTAGAAAGACTATTGGGTGGGAGGCGTTCACTGAAAAACACTCCTTCAACTGTGCCCTTAAACAAGCACGTCTGTGCATATGTTTTCCAGGCTTCGTTATGTTTTATTGAGAAAAGGAGGCACAGGTTGCTGTCGTTCTGTTTCAGGTGCCGTGATGTTTATGGAAAGTAAGGGTCAGGTGACCGTCGTCATAGTTTTTCCTCTCAGCTTCGCATGGTCTTAAATTTTAAATTCATGCCCCAGAATGGTCTCCACCTCCTCCAGTTAATGGGTGTGCTTCGGGGTCTAACTGGGTCACTACCGGGCGCTGCACAGAATGTACCAGGCAGCTCCCGGAACTGAGAAGCCACAAGCCCGCGTCGTCTGAAGTGTGGGCCACGGGTTGGGACCAAAGAGGGAGTCAGGGCAGAGGGGAGAACAGGTGGACTTCACTGATTTTGGAGCCAGAGTCCTAACCGTGGCTGAGCCCGGACTTAGCGTTTTGGATGAAGAGAAAAAGAAGGAAATTCTGAAGCGCAGAGGAGCCGGGAGACTTGCTGGTCGCCAGGCCCGTAAGGACGCTCCGTGCCGTGTCTGGTTTCGCCGTGTGGTCGGGCGAGTGTCGCGGGGAAGCCGAGGTTTCAGGGGTGCCTGGCCTCCTGGGTCGGATTTCACGGAATTGTGGACTCTTTTTCTTTTTTAAAAAATTGTTATTGCTGACACTGTCGCAGATGTCTCCCCTTTTCTCCCCTTTGCCCACCTCCACCCAGACCCGCCGCCCCTCCCTCCGGCCCTCACCGCACTGTGGCCGTGTCCCTGGGCGACGCATGCATGTCCCTCCGCTAATGTCCTCTGTGGAATCTGGAAACTAAAGAAGCCACAGACGCCGTCTCATTTGACCCCCTTAATCTAACGACTGAAGACATGAACCCCGACAAAGCAGAGTGGTCCGGGACCGACCGGTGTGTGAGCCTCTTGAGGGACGTTCTGGTCACCGGGAGGAAGCCGAGTAGCACAGCGTCCACACCTTAACTCATGTGTCCCCGCCATCGGAGAGGCTCACGCGCAGGGCGGGCTGAGGCGACATCTCGCCGTGTCTGTGATGCGCGGCCCAGGGTGTCAGGATTGGCGTCTGTCCCGACATCCCCGACGGTCACGGTACTGCTGTTCCTCCTCAGGGCGCTGAGCTCCAGGTCGCTCTCCTCTGAGCCCCCCATCTCCAGCCTGGATGTCCTCCCCGGGGTCCCCTTGCTCCTCCACTCACCCTCCCGTGGCCGTACGCTGGCCTTCTAAGCCCTCGTCACTTCCCACACAGTCAGCCTGTCACCACCTCCTTAGGTAGTGACTGTCTGGGCTGTCGTGTCGACTGACTTATTTGGTACCTTTTTTGTCTATTGAACATATTAAGACGTTTCTCTCGTCCTCCCAACACCCCCGTCCTGACCTGGTGTCACAGCTGAGGCGCCTGGGGATCCAGGGTGTCAGCGGCCTGGAGCCTGGGCCTATGCGGGCGTCCGCGGGGGTCCCCTTCTCCACTTAGACACGCAAACCCACAGCGGGGCAGGAGGCAGGGCTGGACGGGGCAGACGCTTCTTGCGTCAACATTAGTGCTAATTTCAGACACTTCCTTCAGGTCTTTTTCAGAAAATACTTTTACCGAAGTAAATAAAATTTCAGTGTTGTGAAGAAGCAGTTTATCCTCAAAGGCTTTTCTTCCAGCCAAACCCGTGACTGGGGTTTGTGTCGCAATCAACACCCTTCCCACCCTCCTCTCACCTCGCGTTCGACTCCACGGCCCTGAGCCGTCCACGCTGGACCCCCACGGGGGACCGTCTTTTGCACTAAGGAGCCTGCTGGGAAGGACACTCGCCGGAGTCTGGGGAGAGCAACCCAGCGTCCACGGAACCTCTCACTTTTCTTTCTTCGTTTGGAATAATGACGATACTTCCCGGAGGAGTTCACGTCTCTCCAGCTGCTCTGTGCTGAACAACCCCCGGGGGAGGGGTGCCGTCCTGACCTCCCTCCACAGAGGAGCGTGGGCGTCACAGAAGCTCAGGCAGTGCATGGAGCCCTCTCTACAGATGGGACCCAACTGCCCCCTGGCCCCCGAGATAGGCTCAGACTCCTGCACTCCAGAGCAAAGACACCCTGCACCCCTCAGCTGACCCCCGGCCCCCGAGACAGGCTCAGACTCCTGCACTCCAGAGCAAAGACACCCTGTACCCCTCAGCTGGCCCCTGGCCCCCAAGACAGGCTCAGACTCCTGCACTCCAGAGCAAAGACACCCTGCACCCCTCAGCTGGCCCCTGGCCCCCAAGACAGGCTCAGACTCCTGCACTCCAGAGCAGAGACACCCTGCACCCCTCAGCTGGCCCCCGGCCCCCGAGACAGGCTCAGACTCCTGCACTCCAGAGCAGAGACACCCTGCACCCCTCAGCTGGCCCCTGGCCTCCGAGACAGGCTCAGACTCCTGCACTCCAGAGCAGAGACACCCTGTACCCCTCAGCTGGCCCCTGGCCTCCGAGACAGGCTCAGACTCCTGCACTCCAGAGCAAAGACACCCTGCACCCCTCAGCTGACCCCTGGCCCCCGAGACAGGCTCAGACTCCTGCACTCCAGAGCAAAGACACCCTGTACCCCTCAGGGCTGGCCCCGTTGGCCCCGAGAAGGCTCAGACTCCTGCACTCCAGAGCAAAGACACCCTGCCCCCTCAGCTGGCCCCTGGCCCCCGAGACAGGCTCAGACTCCTGCACTCCAGAGCAAAGACACCCTGCACCCCTCAGCTGGCCCCCGGCCCCCGAGACAGGCTCAGACTCCTGCACTCCAGAGCAGAGACACCCTGCACCCCTCAGCTGGCCCCTGGCCTCCGAGACAGGCTCAGACTCCTGCACTCCAGAGCAGAGACACCCTGCACCCCTCAGCTGGCCCCTGGCCTCCGAGACAGGCTCAGACTCCTGCACTCCAGAGCAGAGACACCCTGCACCCCTCAGCTGACCCCTGGCCCCCGAGACAGGCTCAGACTCCTGCACTCCAGAGCAAAGACGCCCTGCACCCCTCAGCTGCCCCCTGGCCCCCGAGACAGGCTCAGACTCCTGCACTCCAGAGCAAAGACGCCCTGCACCCCTCAGATGCCCCTGGCCCCCGAGACAGGCTCAGACTCCTGCACTCCAGAGCAAAGACGCCCTGCACCCCTCAGCTGCCCCTGGCTTGTGGGGCGTCAGGAGGTGCCCGGGCATCGGTACCCCAGGAGGGGCCTGGAGGTGAGATGGTGAGGGGAGCCCGTCGTCCGGCAGGGATCCCGGCAGCGCCGAGAACATGCTGCTGCTTCCCTGTGGTCTGGCCCCTCCCAGGAGGGCAGGGTCTGCGAGAAGCCGGTGCCCTGGTGCCCGCTGCCTGCTGCCCGCACTCACCCGGCCTCAGGGAGGGCGAAGGCCAGCTCCGGGCTGCAGGTCAGGGAACCACCTCTGCCCCCGAGCCGCTGAGCCCAGGGACCCCTGTGGAGTCGCGGCCCACGGGCCAGGTGACCTCAGGGTGACTCGGCCGGGCCTGGTCCTCCACTGTGATGGGCCCTGTGCCTGGGTCTGGTCGTGTGGCTGTCAGGTGGGAGGGGGTGCGTTTTTCTGGGGCCCACGGGTGGATTCGGAAGTGGGTGCCGCGGAACCCAAACCTGATCGTGGGCACTGGCTCCACTGGACGTTTGGAGGGACCTTGGCTGTGGCGTCAGTGGAGAAAGAGCTGAAAGGAGCTCGTCCTGTGTGCGGGGATGAGGAGTCGGGCTTTGCTTATGCCCATCCCTCCTGTACCCATCTCTCCCGTGCCCCTCCCTCCCGTGCCCCTCCCTCCCGTGCCCAGCCCTCCCGTGCCCAGCCCTCCCGTGCCCCTCCCTCCCGTGCCCCTCTCTCCCGTGCCCAGCCCTCCCGTGCCCAGCCCTCCCGTGCCCAGCCCTCCCGTGCCCCTCTCTCCCGTGCCCAGCCCTCCCGTGCCCAGCCCTCCCGTGCCCCTCCCTCCCGTGCCCCTCTCTCCCGTGCCCAGCCCTCCCGTGCCCAGCTCCTGCTGAACCTCTGACGTTCAGACCTCAGACCTCTCTGCTTCGGTGATGTCATCGTTCCCAGGCGCAGGGGAGACCAAGTGGTACTTTCCGTGGACAGGGTAGGACTACAGGAAGGAGCTGTTGAACCCGTCAGACACCCAGCGTCTGTCCTGGGCCCAGTGTTTGCAGAGCTGGGCCCGTCGGTTGAGAGGACTTGGGGCTGTTTCGGCCAGTGGGCCACGTTAGGCGATGGGAGGAGAGGTTTCTGCTGCTTGTTCTCCCTGAGCCGAGCTCCTGTTCCACCAGAGAGTCCCCGACGACCAGCCTGGCGGTCAGCTCGCGTGTGCCCTGGCCCGGCCACGCACCAGCTGTCATGGAACGCTGGGTGCCCCTGGGCGGGCGCTGGTGGGAGAGCCGGTGGTGGCGTCCGTGGGCTGTAGGGAGAGCAGCGTATGCTCCTTGGCGGTCGTGCGGCAGCCCCTCGAGGACCCTCGGTGTCAGCCAGGTGGTGGGGGAGGGGCGCCTGGCGGGACTGTTCATGTTGTGAGTGGTAAGACCTGGGCTGGTGTGCGAGGCCCCAGCAGGTGCGGCTGGGCACCACAGCGCCCCCAGTGGCCTCGCGGGGAAGAGCAGCTTTGCAGAGCGCGCAGGGCCTGGGGCGCTGGCCTTAGGTTTCAGTGTTTGTTCCAGCTCTGAGGTTGGCCCTGGAGTGTGTCTGCTCTGTCTCTGCCCCTGGCTCTTCCGAAACCCGTGTGTGGGGCCGAGAGGACCCTTCCGAGACCTGCGCAGGCGTGTGGCCCGGGCCGCAGACCCAGGGCTCACGCAGGCCACGGACCAGTGCCGAGGAGCCGGGCCTCCCGTTCACGGCTCCGCGCGTGAGCAGAGCCCCGGCCCCAGTTCTGTCACCCCGAGATCCCTCCCCCGAGATCCCTCCCCCGAGATCCCTCCCCCCGAGATCCCTCCCCCGAGATAAAGTGTTTCTCCCTCCCAAACCCTCAGGCCGGCCCTGGTTCCCGTCCAGGGGCTGGCTGTGCACGATGTTCCTGTTTATGGGGCCACGTGCGGCCGTCTCTGCCTGCAGACCGTCCCGGGCGGTTCATCGCCCACACTGACTCGGTGCCAGAACGTGGGCATCGTTCGACTCCGCTCTGAGTCGCGGAGCCTCGCATTCCCGCGGGAGAAACCTTGCGGTTAGGTTCCCTTCATTTCTAAGTTTTAAAATATTATCCCCCCCACCCTTTAAATTTTGTTTTTAAACGCAGGATGGCAAAAACACAGACACCGCAGAGGCTCCTAAGTTATGAACTTTTGGTCACTTGCAGAGATTCAAATACGAAAAAAGAATCCAAATGGCTCCTTTTAAATGTGTACACGGCAGAAGTGTATGATGTAGGAACGTTCCCTGATCTGAGTAAAAATGTGCATAACTGAATTTACCACGTTTCTGAATTTACCCACTTTTCCTCCTTGTGAAGGGGCTTTTCGTTACGTCACGTTGAAGTCTTAGGTTTCAGTACCCAAACTGTGGCTCTGTACTTTGATGCCATGTGTCACCCTGAGAACACAAACTACCGGAAAAGGGACCCCCCCCATGTGCACCCCAGCTCCTCCTGCCCCCACTTGGCGGAGAAGGTGTCTGATTGGTCCCTGAACCAGGGAGGGCTGACATTACGTAGCATCCTTGGTAGGACCATGGCTACGACCCTGGAAAGCTTACTGTGTGTCGGGCAAGGGGCTGGGTCAGTGTTCTGCCCACCACGTGGCTCCGCTGTCCCAGCCCCGCTGTCCCGTGGGTTGGGAGGCAGCTCTGCACCTGGCCCGCTCCGAGTGCCGTGACAGGGAAGAACCTGGGCAGAAGCCTGTCTCAGCACGCAGACGGGACGCAGTGTGTGACCCGGGAAAACGGCAGCCTCTCCACGCTAGACCCCGAACCGAAGCCACGCCGTCCTCATCATGGCCGAGGGAAGGAGCACATTGGACGAGGGAGGGGACAGGAGAGAGACGCTCTGTGCTTGGGAAGACACGTGAGGACACGTGTGCGGGAGGCGTGAACCGAGGGGTGGGGGTGTGACCGTCCCTTCCCCCGGTGCCTGTGAGCCTCACCGAGGCCCTTCCTCTCACAGGGACTGTGATCCTCGTGGCCTCTGGGATGTGGGGGTAACCAAGGGGACTTGGGGTCCCCACTGGGATCCCGATCAAGTCATTTACGGCTCTGAGTCTCGGGCTTTCATCTTTAAAATGGTAGCGATGGGATGACCTCGCGGAATCTGGTCATGTCGGCCAGAGCCCAGCCCAGCCGGTTGGGTCCCTCGTTAGTCAGCAGGAACAGAATCACCTTCCACTGTTCACGTCCAAGGTCGAGCCTGGACTGCGCAGAATCCCGTGCGTGCGTGTTCATGCAGAAGTGACAAGTTACTCGCTTTGGAGAATCTGGGTGTCTCACCAGGACAGGGTGAGCAACGCCGATGCCCGAGGACAGGTCGTCCTGTCGCAGTGAAACGCGGGGGTTATCTCAAATACCGTTTGGTGTGAAACCCTTCAGACCTGAGATGTTTAGCTAAGCTGAAAAACGTCCAAGGAATTTCAGCCTCCACTGGAAGCACTTAACACTTGTATTGAGGAGTTATTTTACAGAACGTAGCCATGAGGCATGCTTCGTGGGGTGTGCTCCGTGGGGTGTGCTCCGTGGGGCGTGCTCCATGGGGTGTGCTACGTGGGGTGTTCTCTGTGGGGTGTGCTCCGTGGGGCGTGCTCCATGGGGTGTGCTACGTGGGGTGTTCTCTGTGGGGTGTGCTCCGTGGGGCGTGCTCCATGGGCCGTGCTTCGTGGGGTGTGCTCCGTGGGGTGTGCTCTGTGGGATGTGCTCCATGGGGTGTTCTCCGTGGGGTGTGCTCCGTGGGGTGTGCTCCGTGGAGTGTGCTCCATGGGGTGTGCTCCGTGGGGTGTTCTCTGTGGGGTGTGCTCCGTGGGGCGTGCTCCGTTGGTCTGGAAGATGCAGACCTGTGCCCTGGAGCAGAGACCTCGGGCCCTGACCTACCAGGGAGTCCTGACCAAGAGAGAAAAGAGACACTCACCTCCTGTTTCTACCATTCCGGACTCGAGAAACATTTCCCAAGACTGGTCTCAACGAAAGGGCACATTTTCTCTTTCATTTGGAAACTTGGACGTGTTGGTTCTTCTGTTGGTGTTGAATGGTGTCAAGAAAGAAAATGATACTTTGTTCATTTTGGAAGTCAGTTTTTATTTATTTAAAAGAATTGTCATTGCCCTTACTGACTGTAGAGGGAGAGAGAGAGAGAAACATCGATGAGAGAGAACATCGATTGGCCGCCTCCTGCACGCCCCCCACTGGGGATCAGGCCCACAACCTGGGCATGTGCCCTGACCGAGAATCGAACCGGCAACCTCTTGGTGCAGGGTCAATGCTCAGCCACTGACCACACTCGCTGGGCTAGAAGTCATTTTTAAACACTAAAAAATTAGTTTCTCTGAAGTGCTTGGTTGGGAAGAGAGTTTTTATTAACTTCAGATTAAAAAACAATTATTTTAAGCATTTTTCAATCGTTACACATTCTCATGGTCACTGAACTATGTATCCGACGCCGCTTCACCCCGTGTGTTGCTTCTGTGTTTAAAAACGACCGGCTCAGTTTTCTCTTTGTGCTTTTTTATCATCTGTAGGCTTGGTGGGTGGCTAGGGGGCGCCCCATGAAATAGCAGATGCCTGTGAGTCTCCTACAGTCTCTTGTAACATTTTCCGCCTTTTAGATGTGACGGCAAGTGAGGATGGAGGGTTTTGAGCAAACAAAATGACAGAAACCAGAGCGATTCAAGGGGCTGCGGGCATTGGTGGGGCCACCGGCTGGTTGTGTGGTCTTTATGAGGGACCCCACTGTGGCTGGGGGGTTTCCACGGCTGGAACTCAACGCTGACTCTCTCTTCAGCCGTGAAGCATGACGATTCTGTTTATTGATTGCATGTTTAAGACACTTTATTGTTTTTCTGCAGTTTTAGATTTACAGGGAAGTGTTCGGAGGGTACAGAGTTCCCGCTTCCCGCACAGTGTCCGTACGGTCTGCTTATTACAATGATGGACCGGTCCTGATGTATGATGGTTAACTCTCCTCCACAGTCACGGTGGGGTTCGCTGTTTGTATCGGATGTTCTACGGGTTTTGACAAACACGGTGTTCTGAGCCACGACAGTTCCACGCGGCATGTTTTACTGCCTTAAAAATCCCCGCGCTCCACCTGGTCACCCCTCACTCTCAACCCCTGGAATCCCTGGCCTGTTGGCTGTCTTCGTAGTTGGCCTTTTCCGAAATGTCACAGAGTGAAAATCTTTCTATCTGCCGTCTTTCCCGACTGGCTTCTCTCACTCAGTTGTGTGGATGTAAGTTTCCTCATGTCGTATCGTGACTTGATGGTCCCTTTCCCTCAATTCCTGAATAATCTCCCGAATGTCTGGATGGACCACCGTTCATTCGCCCGTCACCCACTGAAGGATTCCTGGTTGCTTCCAGCTGTGGGCAACTATGAATGAAGTTGCTATGAACTTCGTGAGCAGGTTTTAGTGTGGACAAAAGTTTTCAACTCATTTGGGGTAAATACCAAGGAGCATGGTTGCTGGATCGTAGGATAAGAGTATGAGTAGCTTTGTGTGAAACCCCCAGACCGTCGCCAGAGTGGCTGCACCGTGTTGCATTCCCACCCGCACCGAGTGAGGGTCCCTATTGCTCCGTGTCCTGGTCAGCACTTGGTGTTGTCAGGGTTCTGGATTTTAGCCATTCTGGTCGGTGTGTGGTGGCATCTCATTATTGTTCTTATTTGTTCTCCACTAATGACATATGGTCTTGAACATCCTCGCATATGCTTCTTTTTTTTTTTTTATTTTTTTTTTTTTATCCTCACCTGAGGACATTTTTCCATTTTTTGTATAGATAGAGTGGGAGGGAGAGAGAGGAAGAGAGAGTGAGAGGGAAACATCGATGTGAAAGGGACACATCGAGTGGCTGCCACCCGCACGACCAACCAGGGCCGGGGACAAACTGCAACCGAGGTACGTGCCCTTAGCGGGAACCGAACCCGGGTCTCTCCGGACCACAGGCGGACGCTCTAACCGCTGACCTAAACCGGCCAGGGCACATCCTCGCATATGCTTCTTTGACATTTGTGTACTTTCTTAGGTGAGAGATCTGGTTAGATCTTTGGCCCACTCTTAGTTGTTTTCGTATTGTTGAATTTTAAGTGCTCTTTGTATATTTTGGACACAAGTCTTCTATCAGACACATGCTTCGCAAATGTTTCCACCCTGTCTGTGGCCTGTCTGTCCTCTCGATGCACAGCGTCTTTCATGGGTGGATGCTTTCAATGTTCATCGAGTCCCAGGTATCAGTTTTTTCATCCCCAAACCCAAGGTCATCTAGGTTTTCTCCTCTGTTCTCTTCTAGGAGTTCAGTAGTTTTGCATGTAACATTTGCCCATGTCCGTCTGAGTTACTATTTGTGACCGGTATACATCTGTCTGGATTCTACTTTTTCCTGTGGGGACGTTCGTTCTTCTAGGACCATTTGTTGGAAAGACCATCTTTGCTCAGTGACTGGTGTTCGCCCCTTGGTCAGACATCAGTGAACTTTCGTGGGGGGTGTTTCTGGCTCCTGGAACAGTGTTGACACGTGGAAAGGTTCTCGGTCACGGCCTCAGAACCACCCGAGGTGCCCAGAGCTGGCCACCGGCTGCATCCCTGGATGGAAGCCAGCCCTGCGCAGCCTTCTCGGTGGGCTGGGTTAGATCCTGCTGTGTGGGAGATGCCCACCTTGAAAGGGGAGCAGAGTCACCGAAAGGCCTTCCCGAGCTGGGGCCTGTTCTCAGCAAGGCCCTCGGGCGTTTGCCACCCGAGAGGAAGGTCGCTTGGTTGGGGAAGGACTTCCAAAAGAAATTGGAGAACGACATACTTTTAGTTACTAGAAAGTGTATTTATTTCATTTTTTAAAAATCTTTTTTTTTCTTTATTCATTATTGATTTGAGAGAGAGAGAACATCGATTGGCCAACACACATCGATGGGTCGCCTCCTGCACGCCCCCCACTGGGGATCAGGCCCACAACCTGGGCATGTGCCCCAACTGGGAATTGAACCGGTGACCTCTGGGTGCAGGGTCGACGCTCAACCACTGAGCCACAACAGCCGGGCAAAAGTGTATATTATTTTTATTAATATTTTTTAAAATCGTCACCTGAGGATATTTTTTTCCATTTTTTAAGATAGAATGGGAGAGAGAGAGGAAGAGAGAGGAAAACCCAATATCAATGTGAGAGCGACACATCGATTGGTTGCCTCCCACACGACCCCAACCAGGGCTGGGGATCGAACCTGCCACCCGGGTAGGTGCCCTTGACCAGGCACTGAACCTGCGACTCTTTAGTCCAAGGGCTGAGGCTGGAACCACGGAGCCAAACGGCCAGGGCTGGAAAGTGTACCTTAACCCTTGGCCGTGGAAGGGGAGCGTGACCTTGGTGGTGGAGCATCGCTGACCCTCCCGTGTCTGCGGTTTCACTCATCTGTTTATCCGGACAGTCTTCCGTGAAAACCTCTCTCCTCTCCACTCCATCTGCGCGAGAGCCCATCACCCGCCCTGGAGCTTACAGCGGGCCAGGGACCCAGTCCCCTCTGAGCAGGGCGTGCGGGGGGTCGGGGTCCTGCTTGCAGGAGGCGGCGGGAGGCGACACCCCACGGCCCACACGCTGCCCTTCGCCCCACATGGGTGGGCTTTGCGGGAATCCAACGCGCGTGTTCCCAGGAGAGGTAGAGCGGCTTTTTGCTCAGCACAGAATTCGCAAGCGCTCTTTGTAGCCGACGTTCGCAAACAAGGAAGAAAACCTCGGGAGCCCACCACTCAGAGACAACACCTCGGGAGCCCACCACTCGGAGACACCACCTCGGGAGCCCACCACTCGGAGACACCACCTCGGGAGCCCACCACTCGGAGACAACACCGGCGCCCCCGGCAGGTGGGCGCCTCCCGCAGGCCGGTCCTTGCACAGGTGACCGCCTCTGCGTCGCGGGCTCCGTGAGCGTCTCCACGGCAGCGGCGCTGTTCCACGGCCGGGTCTCCGGGGGCGTGGCACACACACCGTCTCAGGTTATTGGAAACACACGGCGCCCAGGCCAGGCCCGCGGAATCCACGTCCTGTGGGCGGGTGGGGCCCAGGAATTTGAACTCATAATAAGTTCCCCAGATGATTCTTGGCAGAGAGCGATGTCGGCGAGACACTCCTCTGCTCTGTGTTAAGTTTACTGGCGTGCCTTTGGTTAAGATGATACAGGTTTCCGAGTACCGTTCGATGACACGGGATCTGTCTGTTGCATGGTGTGCCCACCCCCCGAATCTAGCCTCCTCCCATCACCGTGCGCGGGACCCCTTTCCCCTTTGCCCCTCCTTCCCTCTGGTCACCCCCGCTGTCTGTGTCCACCCGTTTGTCGGTTGGTTGCTTTAGTTTAACGTCCCACGAGTGAGCGAATTCATCCGGCTCTTGTCCGTTTCTGTGCCACGATTTCGCGCAGCAGGGTGCTCTCAGGTCCACCCGTGCTGTCGGGATGGCAGAGCCCCCGTGGGGGGACCTCGTCCTTGAGCCGCATTGCTTCGCGCTGTGTTGTTCTCATGAGCGCCGGTCACGCTGTCGCGGATGTGATGTCATTCACTGATCTAGTTTCTCCAGGGCAGATCCTCTTGCTAATTTTAATACATCGGTATTATTAGCAGTTCTTTAAGGAAAATGTGTCCATACAGTTTTCTTCATTTTGTGGTGACGTCCTTGGGGATACATTTCCCGGGGATGAACGGAAGGGCCGGGGACAGGAGACGCCTGTTCTGAAGGCCTCGGGCGCCCACCACCAGCCGGGCATCGAACGGCGGCTCGTCCACTGCGCGCTGCATTGCCGGCCGCCCCTTGTTCACGCACAGCCTGGGGTGCGGACAGGCTTGCTCACTCGGGGTGCCCCAGGGCCCCGGAGTCCTGCAGAACTTGGTTGCTGGTCACTGAACGTGGGGTCGGGGTGCACCTCTGACCTGCCCCAAGGGATGCCGGCCACGTCCTGAGAGGCAGTTTGCGTGCCGGCCGGGACGCACGGGCAGTATCGTCTCAGCCTGTGCTGTCCTGAGCGCCTGCCACACCACTGAAAGGTAACGGACGTACAGAAGAGTCTGCGGGGTCATCTGTGTGTTCTTCTCTCCAGCCCAGGGCCTCAGGGCCATGCCAGGCCCCAGGACCCCTCTCCGCAGGGGCTCATTCCCCAGCCGCCTGCTCCACACGGGGTCCCGGCCGTTCCCCTTGCCCAGACGGCGAGCCGACCAGTGGATGTTTTTAATGAAAGTCCCAGAAGTTATTTTCAGCAGACTCTTGGGTCACTTGTCCATCCTTGACCCAGAGAGAAGGGTGCTCCTACTGGCCCCTCCCAGGAGATGGGGAGCAGGTGGACATGGCCCCGCCCCCCCCCAAGGCCTGGCTGTCGGGACTGGCTCCCCCGTCCCTGCAGGTGACGGAAGAAACACCCCTGAGTAGACAGCGGAGGACGAATGTCACCGCAGACGGACTGTCCCGCCCAGCCTGGGGTCCGACCCCCTCTGAGCAGCCCCTGCGGCCGGTCCTCGCGCTGCAGACAGCTGGGCCTGGCGGGGGGCAGCTGGGCACCAGGCTGCTGTGTAAGCCCACTCAGAGCCTGGCCCTGTGACGTGACCTGGCTGGTGCCAGACCCCCGTTTCCTGTGCCCTGGTGATCCGCCGAGTCAGACACCAGGGTCTGTTCCGTTTGACCACTCCTGCCCGCACGTCCCTGTCGCCGTCCACCCCTTTGGGGGGCTTCGCGAAGGTGAGGTGCTCAGGTCAGGCAGGTGCTCTGAGGGAGGTGTGCAGAGCTGGGCTGTGGCCTGGCCTGGCTCGCCGAGGGCACGGGCCGGCCCCCCATGAGGCTAGGGGGGTGCACCTGCACTTCTACAGGCAGCTCTCCTGGGATCCGAAAGTGCACCGGGTATCAGGTTGTGAAAGAGCATCAGACGTGTGTTTTTGTTGCGTCTTTAAAAATAGCCCTTCCCTCCTCAGTGCTTCTCCGCCCACTGGCCCGGCTCGTCTGTGAACCGCCCGCTAAACACGCCAAGTGCGTCACTCGAGGCCATGGCCGCAGGGCCTCCTTCCAGCTGGACGGGGGCCCACCGGGTCCCACCAGCGGCCACCGAGGTGCACGAGACACGGGACACTGCCGTTGCCCGGGAGGGAGGCTGCGTCTGAGGTTGGGTCCTGGTGACCTGAGGCAGCCCAGCCGAGGTCAGACCGAGGGGTGGACGGAGGGGCTGCACACGTGGGAAAGTGTGGCCAGTGGCGGCCTCTGGGATGGCCCCGGCCGGGTCTGGGGTGGACACGGGGTCGGCCAGTTGGGCAGCTCCTCTGTAATCTCCCGGAGGTTTGCCCTCTGTAATTAGGACGCCGCTGTCCTCGAGATCACTGCCTGATGGACGGGGTCAGGCCTCCTGCCCGCGGCGCAGACGAACCGCTGTCGCTCCCCTGACGTCAACGCTCCTGGAGCAGCCCCGAGCGGAGCCCGCGCCCGCCTGCCCGCCGGCAGCGCACGGCCGGTCGCTGGTCCTCAGCTGGTGGTCGCGCAGGGCGGTGCGCAGGGCGCTCCCCCTGACCTCGGCCCCGGTGCCCACTCGGCCCCCCGACTCTGCGTCCAGCTCGGGCAGGGGCTCCCCGACGTGTCTCCTCAGGTGACCAGCAAGGCACGTACATTCCCAAGTCACATGGCCGAGGGGGCCGGAGGTCAGTGCTGGGACAGGCCTGGCCGCCCACGGATGCTGGTCACTGACGTCCTGGAGCCCAGCCCGGCCAGGAGGCTGGCTTCCGGACGGCCACTGACTCAGTTTTTCCAGGGCGGGCCACAAGGATGGGCGTGGCCTCAGCTCTGGGTGAGCGCGTGGCCCGTGGCCTGACTTAGGAAAGCTCTTCCCACCCCAGTCCTCAGGGGCCGTGTGGTGGCCACAGAGCTCGGGCTTGGAGGCCGGGGCGGGGCAGGGGGTGCAGGGGGCCGTGGGGGGCTCAGGGGGCTGTGGGGAGCTCAGGGGGTCTGGGGGGCTCAGGGGGTCTGGGGGGCTCAGGGGGTCTGGGGAGCTCAGGGGGTCTGGGGAGCTCAGGGGACCATGTGGGGCTCAGGGGGCTGTGGGGGGCTCAGGGGACCATGTGGGGCTCAGGGGGTCTGGGGAGCTCAGGGGGCCATGTGGGGCTCAGGGGGCCGTGTGGGGCTCAGGGGCTCTGGGGGACTCAGGGGGCCATGTGGGGCTCAGGGGGCTGTGTGGGGTTCAGGGGGCCGTGTGGGACTCAGGGGGCCGTGTGGGGCTCAGGGGGCCTGGGGGTTTCCGGGGGCCTTGTGGGGCTCAGGGGGCCAGGGCCTGGAAGTGGGGTGATCACAGCGTCCTGTGAGCTGAGGCTCCGAGGCCCCAGCTCACATTCGATCGCAGTTGCTGTCAGTGACCAGGGCCGGATGAGACCTCAGACGGCTCAGAGGCTGTACGTGCTGCGGAAACAGGACCTGGTTTTCCTTCCGTTCTGTCCACTCAGGAGACCAGCCTGGCTGACCACCGAGGTCCTTTCTGCTACATTTCATGTGGTCTCCGAACAGCTCCTTGCAAACCTAGCACACACTTTCCCTTCGCTGTCCTTCCTGCAGGAGCCCGGCGGGCTCAGCTTGCAGGGACAGTTTCCCCGAGGACAGAGGGCTCCCTTGGGGTGTCCCCGCAGGAGGGCCGAGACCTCCGCCCAGGACGGAGCTACGTTGTATGGTGCCCAGGGTGTGCCCGGAACAGCCCCTCCCACCTTGATGCCACGGCTGGGCTCAGCGGGCGCCCTGGACGGTGACCGGCGTGTGGGTGGGGTTTCAGGGTTTCAGGGCGTGCAGGCAGGTGGGGTTCTGCTCCTCGTGGCTCCTAGGGGGCCCCTCATCCTGACACAGTCACGTCGTCTGTCTCATGCCCACGAGGAAGAAGCTGCGCTCCCCGGTGACAGGACCATTGCTCTGCTGAGTGTCCGTGACAGGGCAGCGGGTCTGTGCCCCGTGGCAGCTGTGGACACAGGCTGTGAAGGCGCAGTTCAAGGACACCGCTCACGAGGACCTGAGCTGGGTGTGCTGGTTCTCGCCCAGCAGCGTGTCCAGGGCTGGGTTGGGCGGTGTGGCAGAGCGGTTCCCAAATACCTGTCATTTGCATCCCAAGGCTGCCTCTGCTGTTTCTGTCTTCTTACTTTTTCAACAAGAGGGTTAGTCTCTGCTTTATCCTCAAGCGCGGGGAAAAACGTGGCTGGAGTGCCCTCGGCATGTTTTATTTATTTATTATTTCTTTTTCAAATATGTTTCTATTGACTTTTTAGAAAGAGAGGAAGGAAGGGAGAGAGAGAAACATCGATCGGCCGCCTCCCGCATGCCCTTTACTGGGGATCAAGCCCGCAACCTGGGCTTGTGCCCTGACCCGGAATCAAACCGGGACCTCTCAGCCCAGGGGAGGGTGCTCAGTCCCCTGAGCCACGCCAGCCAGACTTACCTGGCATATGTTAAACGCGATGCCTATGTGGGTGCTGTCTGTGATCAGCTGTCTTAGATAAAACCACATCTTACCGTGGAGTTTTTCGGGAAAATGCAAACATCCTGGCTCTCTCTGAGAGGCATCCAAATACAAACGACTACCTGCCTAACTTCCTTGGGATAGAGTCGGCCTCAGGTTCTGCAGCCTGCAAGGGGGGACATTTCCATGGTGCTCGCAGCACATGGTGGCCCGGACCTCACAGCCACTCGGTCCGCACACACGTCCTCAGGAGACCAGGCGGGGGCGCTGTCTCAGAGCTGACCAGGGCTTAGGAGGTGTCGTGAGGTGACCAGGAGGGTCTGCGGTGGGGTCTGCTGGGTGATGGTGCAGGGGCTGGGGTTGCCCCCGGGGGGCTCGCGGTGCCCCGGCCCTGGGGTTGGGGCGGAGACTGTGGAAGGGGAGAGCGGAGGGGATCCCGGAGGCCCCGTGGAGAGCTAGGCTCCGTGTGGAGGTGCAGGAGAGAAGGCCGACCTGGCTGCAGGCGTTCGAGATGAGGTGGTGCAGTTGTCCTGGGTAAAGGCATCTGGACAGGCTGACTGTCCACCCAGATGGTCCATCTGTGCATGGGGGGCTCTTGGAGGGTGCAGACAGAGGCCAGGGTGGGGTTTGGGGTGGTGGGACCAGCACCATCACGGGGCTCCCAGGTCCCTCTGAGGGTCCATCTTTGTCCTGGCTGACCCTGCCTGCCCCTCATCTCTGGGCCCAGGACTCCTGTTCCCCATCAGAAACAACCCCTCGATCTACAGCTCTTCAAGCCCAAGTCTGCTGCCGCAGGACAACAATGACGACCAGGTAGTAAGGATGAGCCACAGTTTTCCTTCAAAGAAATCAGATCCGTGAAGTGCATCCAAATCTTTGTTTCGGGGACTACAGGTTTGACTATGAGCTTCTCATTGTTCATTTGGATCCACAGTCACTGTGAGCTTCTCCTGTTGTTCATTTGGATCCACAGTCACTGTGAGCTTCTCCTGTTGTTCATTTGGATCCACAGTCACTGTGAGCTTCTCCTGTTGTAAATTTGGATCCACAGGTCACTGTGGGCTTCTCCTGTTGTTCATTTGGATCCACAGTCACTGTGAGCTTCTCCTGTTGTTCATTTGGATCCACAGTCACTGTGAGCTTCTCCTGTTGTTCATTTGGATCCACAGGTCACTGTGAGCTTCTCCTGTTGTTCATTTGGATCCACAGTCACTGTGAGCTTCTCCTGTTGTTCATTTGGATCCACAGTCACTGTGAGCTTCTCCTGTTGTTCATTTGGATCCACAGTCACTGTGAGCTTCTCCTGTTGTTCATTTGGATCCACAGGTCATGGTGAGCTTCTCCTGTTGTTCATTTGGATCCACAGGTCACTGTGAGCTTCTCCTGTTGTTCATTTGGATCCACAGGTCACTGTGAGCTTCTCCTGTTGTTCATTTGGATCCACAGTCACTGTGAGCTTCTCCTGTTGTTCATTTGGATCACAGGTCACTGTGAGCTTCTCCTGTTGTTCATTGGGATCCACAGTCACTGTGAGCTTCTCCTGTTGTTCATTGGAATCCACAGTCACTGTGAGCTTCTCCTGTTGTCATTTGGATCCACAGGTCACTGTGAGCTTCTCCTGTTGTTCATTGGGATCCACAGTCACTGTGAGCTTCTCCTGTTGTTCATTTGGATCCACAGGTCACTGTGAGCTTCTCCTGTTGTTCATTTGGATCCACAGTCACTGTGAGCTTCTCCTGTTGTTCATTTGGATCCACAGGTCACTGTGAGCTTCTCCTGTTGTTCATTGGGATCCACAGTCACTGTGAGCTTCTCCTGTTGTTCATTTGGATCCACAGGTCACTGTGAGCTTCTCCTGTTGTTCATTTGGATCCACAGTCACTGTGAGCTTCTCCTGTTGTTCATTTGGATCCACAGTCACTGTGAGCTTCTCCTGTTGTTCATTTGGATCCACAGTCACTGTGAGCTTCTCCTGTTGTTCATTTGGATCCACAGGTCACGGTGAGCTTCTCCTGTTGTTTCATTGGATCCAAGGTCACTGTGAGCTTCTCCTGTTGTTCATTTGGATCCACAGGTCACTGTGAGCTTCTCCTGTTGTTCATTTGGATCCACAGGTCACTGTGAGCTTCTCCTGTTGTTCATTTGGAATCACAGGTCACTGTGAGCTTCTCCTGTTGTTCATTGGATCCACAGTCACTGTGAGCTTCTCCTGTTGTTCATTTGGATCCACAGGTCACTGTGAGCTTCTCCTGTTGTTCATTTGGATCCACAGTCACTGTGAGCTTCTCCTGTTGTTCATTTGGATCCACAGGTCACTGTGAGCTTCTCCTGTTGTTCATTGGGATCCACAGGTCACTGTGAGCTTCTCCTGTTGTTCTTTGGATCCACAGGTCACTGTGAGCTTCTCCTGTGTTCATTTGGATCCACAGTCACTGTGAGCTTCTCCTGTTGTTATTTGGATCCACAGGTCACTGTGAGCTTCTCCTGTTGTTCATTGGGATCCACAGTCACTGTGAGCTTCTCCTGTTGTTCTATTTGGATCCACAGGTCACTGTGAGCTTCTCCTGTTGTTCATTGGATCCACAGTCACTGTGAGCTTCTCCTGGTGTTCATTTGGATCCACAGGTCCACTGTGAGCTTCTCCTGTTGTTCATTTTGGATCCACAGTCACTGTGAGCTTCTCCTGTTGTTCATTTGGATCCACAGGTCACTGTGAGCTTCTCCTGTTGTTCATTTGGATCCACAGTCACTGTGAGCTTCTCCTGTTGTTCATTTGGATCCACAGGTCACTGTGAGCTTCTCCTGTTGTTCATTTGGATCCACAGTCACTGTGAGCTTCTCCTGTTGTTCATTTGGATCCACAGGTCACTGTGAGCTTCTCCTGTTGTTCATTGGGATCCACAGTCACTGTGAGCTTCTCCTGTTGTTCATTTGGATCCACAGGTCACGGTGAGCTTCTCCTGTTGTTCATTTGGATCCACAGGTCACTGTGAGCTTCTCCTGTTGTTCATTTGGATCCACAGGTCACTGTGAGCTTCTCCTGTTGTTCATTTGGATCCACAGTCACTGTGAGCTTCTCCTGTTGTTCATTTGGATCCACAGGTCACTGTGAGCTTCTCCTGTTGTTCATTGGGATCCACAGTCACTGTGAGCTTCTCCTGTTGTTCATTTGGATCCACAGGTCACTGTGAGCTTCTCCTGTTGTTCATTTGGATCCACAGTCACTGTGAGCTTCTCCTGTTGTTCATTTGGATCCACAGGTCACTGTGAGCTTCTCCTGTTGTTCATTGGGATCCACAGTCACTGTGAGCTTCTCCTGTTGTTTATTTGGATCCACAGGTCACTGTGAGCTTCTCCTGTTGTTCATTTGGATCCACAGTCACTGTGAGCTTCTCCTGTTGTTCATTTGGATCCACAGGTCACTGTGAGCTTCTCCTGTTGTTCATTTGGATCCACAGTCACTGTGAGCTTCTCCTGTTGTTCATTTGGATCCACAGTCACTGTGAGCTTCTCCTGTTGTTCATTTGGATCCACAGTCACTGTGAGCTTCTCCTGTTGTAA
The DNA here is from genome assembly GCF_014108415.1 of Molossus molossus. Taxonomy (NCBI): domain Eukaryota; kingdom Metazoa; phylum Chordata; class Mammalia; order Chiroptera; family Molossidae; genus Molossus; species Molossus molossus. The sequence continues at coordinate 111,889,636 of NW_023425402.1, forward strand.
ATTTGGATCCACAGGTCACTGTGAGCTTCTCCTGTTGTTCATTTGCCATTTTCTGTGTCCTGAGATGGCCTGACGCTCACCATTCCAGGGGCTCCTGGGTCACCATAGTGTGGCCTGTCACTCAGCTGTTCCCAGCTCTGTGATCTGGAGGAAGATCAGGAATTTTTGAGCCTCCGTTCGCTCGCTGGTAATATACACACCTCATCCTGTTCTTGCCGGGACTCACCCACGGTGCCTGTCAGCGTTGTGTCAGTGATGCCGCCGGAAGAAGCCTGTCTTGTCTCAGAAATCCTCTCTGGTGCTCGAAGTATCCAGCGGATCGCGGGGTGTGCCGCTCACGGGCGGAGCTGTCGCCGCCGCTTTGTGGAGGCCGCTTAGCCTGTCACCGGCTGGACCTGTGAATGATTATATCCCGTCGAAACTATACATTGCCAATCTGCCGCTCCTAGAAAATCAGATTCCGAAAGGGTTTCCTTTCCATGTTATTCTTTTTGCTTTTGATCCTCCGAATGCTGCCTAATTACAAAGGAAACCACAGAACACGCTGTGACTGATGAAGACAACATGTGTAAAAATTAAGGAATCAATCCTAAGGAAGAATCAAGGGCCCATATGTTGAAACCTGTGTCAAAGAAAAATGTAGGCTTGGCTTCACTGTGACCTGGGGACTCGGCTGTGCCCATTACTGCCCCCCCCCCCGGGACTCAGGGGCCTGATGCGCAGTCAGCCCTGGCTCTGGCTGTCGTGACCCCAGTGGCCTAGATTGGGGGAGCGACCTCTGTCCTCCAATCCAGTCCCTGAATGTGCAGAATGAGGACACTAACCCGAGCTCACAGAGTTCACATGTGGTTAAACTACTGTGTGAAAAGCATGTTATAATACCCACTCAAGGTTTTCAGTTCTCACTCTTGCTTTTTATAAGTGGGATCCTTTGAACAAACTGTTCATTAGTTCGTCTCTGAAATATTTTTATACGTGGCGTCCTATTTAAACCTCAGAATTCTTCGCGGAGCTCCTGACATGTAGCAGTAACGTTCGGTATCTGTCGGCCGAGACAATATGTAACCACACAGCAGTCACGTGTCCACGTCGGAGGGAGTAATTTACATCGTGCCTGGAGCACTCACGCTTGTTCAGAACACGCAGGACAGAGGTACCGGCTCATCCCCGGTTCAGTGTCTGACCAGGTTACCGCACCTGGTCTCAGGAGGGAAGGTCAGGGGCCACGGCCACGGAAGAACAGTGGTCACGTGTGTCTGTGGCCCTCCGTTGTTCTGTGCTGAGTTGTCTGTATTTTCTCTGGGTTTGCGCCTGTTCACAGTGTTTGCTGTTTTACGTGCCCCCGGCCTCAGCCATGAGGGCCTCCTCGCCCCTCGTTGGGACGGGTCCTCTAAGAGCCGCTCCCAGGGTGCTCCCAGCACAAACGTGGTCACAGCCTTGTAAACACTGTTGTGTGGCTCCCCACCCCCCCATGCTCGTGGGAATGTCTGCCCCTGGCTCCGGCCCCGGCTGCCTGCTGGGCCACACCCCAGCTCTGCTCCCTGTGAGCCTGCACCCGAGGCAGGAGCCCGCCGAGCGGGCCGTTCCGGACGCGGGACTAACTCTCCCTGCGGTCTCGGAAGGCCGGGCCGGGCACTGAGAGCGGTGGCTGGTGCTTTAACCTGCGGTGGTTCCGGGGGCTCTGGAAATACAGCCGGGGGGGCAGGAAGCGGATTCTGCCGCTGTCGCAGCTCACACCCACTGACCGTGGAGTGGACGGTGACGGGTGCCTGACCAAGAGCCCAGACTGTCACGCAGGCGCGGGCGGTGGAGGGGCTCGGAGCTGCCTTGGGTCTGGTCTGCCGGAACCCCTGTCATCTCCTCCTGTGAGTGAGACCCGGGGACCGTTCTCATGGCAACGCAGAGGTGCAGGGAGGCCTGTCCAGCTGCCTCAGGCCACAGCCATCCTGTGAGCCACGGAGGTCACGTTTGAGCCCAATGTCACAGAACAGGAAAGACACCTGCCAGTGTCAGGGGGCACAGGAACCCTGGTGACAGGGAGAGAGGGAGGGCCAGGCCATGACGTCATCTAGCTTTCCTGGGAGTGCGCATGTTTACTGTCCTGAGTGGGGGGAGGGCCTGCACTGGGCGTGTCGGGGACCAGGGTGTCGTCAGGGAAGAACGCGTCTCCCAGCCCTGTGGGCGCTGTGGCAGTGGTCTGGGACTCGGCCGAGGCCGTCGGGGTAAGCCAACGCCAGCGTGCACGGCAGAGCGGTGCCTTCCCCAGCATGAGGTGGGCCGGCCGGTGGTGACCGGTTTGGGGCCAGCAGAGGAAACTTAAGCAGGACGCTAAGATTCCCTCCAAGGATGCCGAGAGTGGACCACGGAGCACGGAGAGGCCTCTAGGGGTTTCACGTGACAGACGGCGCTGCTGTGACAATGCTTCTGCGTTGGATGTTGTGCCGTGAGGCCAGGACAGACCGGCTGTGCTGTAGTGTCTTAGTGAGGCTCCCAGTGAAACCGTCCTCAGCCAATGAAGCCGGAACTTGAAGACCCGCAGCGGCCATGGGCGAGGCTGACCCGGTGTGTACAGGCCAGCCTGGCACAAGGTGCTCAGATCCACACTTCACGCCACACTTCAGGGTGAGGACGCGCTGTTCAATGCAGCGTGGAGGGAGTGGATCCCCACGTCCTGTGGGGAAACCGTAAGAAAGACTAATAGCTCCGTCAGCACCGTTCTGGGAACCGATGGCCGACTCCCACAGGCGTGCATGTGGAATCGGGGACTCTGTCCCCAGTAAGACGCACCAACAAGGAAGAGTTAACAGTTAGCACGTGGCCAGTGTGTGCTCGTCTTGTACAATTCCCACTTCATTCTTACTGGAAAAACGCTTTGAGACTCATTTCGATGTCGATGTGTCGATCAGGAACAGTGACGTGGGCTTTGATGAGAGCGTGTGCCCAGGCGACTGGCTCCCCGGCTTTGGACGCTTTCGGATGTGTCCTTCCACACGGCCCTGTCGTGTGTGATCAAGGACAGTCTTACCACTTTTGTTTCAAATCTTCATGTCTTTTTCTAAGGCTCCGTTGAGACTTGTGTCCCTGGGTTGGTTTTGGGGTCGTGGTCCCAGGTGCCTTAGTGACTGGGAGCCCAGTGTTGGGGGGATGGGACTGTGATGTCCCTTGGTCCTCATCTGTCTTCTTCTGTACGTGTGGTTCACGTGCTTTTGGAACAGGGGTGTCTGTGCCCCAGCGACCCACCCACGAGGAAATCTTCCCTTTGCTCATGTCGTGTGGCCGAGCCCGACATGGTACAGAACGTGGGTCACTCCCGGGAGCGGGGACCCTCACAGGGTGCCAGGGAGACTTTCAGACGCACAAATCCTGCTTCTGTGCCTCTGCTCCCAGGGCGCTCAGCCTTGTGTCCAGGGGTAGCTTCTCCTCCATCACGGCCCTTCCTGACGCGAGATTGCATTTCCTAATGAGCCTCGGTTCCCACGAGGAGCCAGACCTGCCAAACTGAACTGCAAAGGTCACCGGAGCTGGCCAGCAGCCAGGACGCTCATGCAGACAAACCCGGCGTTTCTTCGGACCCGGCAGGCGTACCTTCGACTTTGACAGCCCTCTCAGCAAACTCCGAGCGCCGGTCGACTTAACCCCGTGTTGCCTGTGCTGCGTCTGCAAACGTGCCGAACGCCCTCCAAGGGCCCTTGCGTGGACTTTCCAGGGCGATGTCTGTAGACACAGTGTGTCCTTGGATCGAGATGGGAGTGTCTGTGCCCGGATGATCACGCCGTAAATCCTGCTCGCTGGGACTGTCTCTGAGAGGGGCCGAGGGAGCCCTGCGGTCTGCGTCACCTTCCCATGGGATGGTGGGGGCTCCGCGCCGCCGGGCACAGCCGCCTCTCACAGCGTTCAGTCCCTGCGTGCCTCGGTCCCTGCCCGTGATCTACAGTGATTCCTGGCAGTTCAGAAGGAATGCGGTCGTTGTCACCTGAGCACCTGCCAGGTTCTAAGTCCCCATGGGAGTGAAGTCTCTTTTCTTCCATAAAACTGCACGGCCCAGCGACCGGTTTCATTGTGTGTCTGTTTGCTGAGCGAAATCTTTAGCAGGAAGCACAGAACTTAGAGGACACAGTCGACAGAACTTGGACAACGCTGGGTGATGTTCCGAGGACCGCGTGGGCCACTGACATCGGTGCGGGCGAGGCGAGTGTGGGCAGGAGCCCGCCTGGGCCCCTCTCCAGCTGCAGCAATGCCCAGTGCAGGGCGGCCCGCATCCCAGCTGCCGTGTGCACCGATCCGTGTGCAGGAGAGTGCCCGCGTGGATGAAGACCGAGTGCCCAGTCCTATGTTGGGCTATGTCAGAGTCAGAACTCTGTTATTTAAGGTTCTTCACTTACAAACAAATCAGATGCTGGGAAAGTAAAGCCACGGGATTTGTTGGAAACACAGAGGCCTCACAGACAGTGGCTCCCCAGGGTCCTGAGGTGGCCCCGTGGTCTGGGTGCGCTCGGAGATCAGCACCTTTGAGCTGCAGGGTGAGAGCATCCACGTGGCCACAGCACCCCTGCCTGGTCCTCTGCAGACCGACTGGGCGCCAGGCGGCTGTGTGAGGGGCTGGAGCGCTCCGTGGAGAGCAGGACACCTGAACCACACCCTGCCTTCCTTCCCTTTCCTTCACAAGAATGACCTGAGCACCCACGGTGACCTGTGAATGACCCCGGGATGGGCTCTGAGATTAGCCCCCGAAATGTCAGCCTGGACCAACATGATTTAGCTTCCACTTGCCTGTCCGCCCCTCCAGGAGGCTGTGGTCAGTGGGCTACAGGTGGGAAGTAAGAGAATCGGAAAGGTCAGGTTGGTTCCTGTGCCCTTTCGGGACATCCACAGAAATGACATGGTTTAAAAAGTCAAACAGCAGTGTTCGGCAATACAGTGCGGTGCTCACCCCTGGCAGACCAAATAGATGGTAGCTGTCCTGTGCCATCCATGTCAGGTGGTATGGGCCGTTTCACTGTCACCTCTAGGACTGATTGTCATTCTGCACTGTTGCACACGTCCCTGGCCTTGTGCTTATCAGCTGCCTTGGACTGGTTTCAATAAAAAAATAAGCCAGGTGCATAGGAGTCTCACCCCCTATGGTTCAGCATCACCTTGAGTAAGAGTTGGGGACAACATTGAAAGCAGTATAACCTGGTCATTAGTCCAGCACCAATCGCAATAAAAAGGTTTAAAAAAGGCTTGCATGTGGCCTGTGAGCAAGCTAAGGCCTGGACTCAGACAGACATCCTTGTCCTGTGAAACTACATCCTCTCTGTCCCTCAGCTCTCTGGCTTCATCTGGATCCTCGCTGTAATCACAGGAGTTTCCTCGTTGAGCTCAGGTGTGGCCTGGACACTGACGGGCAGCCTCTGTGAAAGCCACTGGGCACGTCTGGACCAGACAAGACGGTGGCTTCACGGGGCTGTCAGGCCTGGGGCTCAGGTTCTGGAGAGCCCGGGTTGTCACAGGCCTTGTGGTGGACAGAAGCAAACACACACACGCCCAACCGCACAGCACACGGCCGCCGAGGCTGCACCCAAATGAGCAGACTGTCCCGGCACCTGGTCTTAACTGTAAGTGCTGGTGACATTCGGGTGAACAGTGAATTAACAAACAAAAGAAAACAGAACAAAACCTTTTCTCCACTGACTTAAACCGTGTTTTTTAACCAACTTTTATCTTCATTTGTCTTTGATTTTTCAGATTTTGAGTTTAGAGTTTCTTTTTTATCTGTGGTTTTCAGTAGTTAACAATTAGTTATGTCCTCAGCTCATTTGTAAGGGAACCTGCAGAGTGTATGTGTGTGTGTGTGTGCACGTGTGCATATGCATACATGTGTGTAACGCAGGGCCTTTTATACACTATGTAGAAACATGTTATATCCTGTGTATTGTATAGAGAGGGAGGGGCAGTCTGGGGTGCACAGCCCCGCTCCCCGCTCCAGAAGTCGGTTTCTCTGAATCTGGTTTTCTGGCTGGGATTTTAACAGGGCCCAGGTGTCTGCTGTCTGTTCGGGGGTGAGTGGGGTGACGAGCTGCGGGTGAGGCTTCTTGGTGGGAGTCGGGGAGGGACGTGGAGGCTCAGCTGCTCATCTCAGCATTGCTCAGGACGGGCAGGGGCCTCTTAGGGGCGAGGCGGCCCGTCAGCGGCATTCTCCATCCAAGGTCCTTGAGCGGCTCCCTGGCTGGTCGGTGAGGGTTTGGGGAGACTGCTCGTTCTGCCCGATTTCCCCCAGGGAACACGCTTCAGCACCCGAGCAGAGAGGCACCTGCCCGAGCTCCCCTCGGCTGCCGAAAGCAAGTCGGTGACGCTCGGGTTCCGGGGTGCTGTTGCCATGTCCCCCAAGGTGGTGCAGTCCAGAGCATATTTGTTAGAGGACGTCCCCGGTTTAGCCCTTTGGGTCAGAGGGTGGATGTATTCGATCCTGTCTGAACACAAAGAGAAACATTATTAACATAAACTGAGATCGGCCTTTACACATGGGGACACATGGCCCTGGGGTTTTAAGTCATTTTGTTCCTACGTGACTGTGCCTCCGAATGTCCGGAGCACAGAGCGGGGCACAGACCGGGGCAGGAATGCCTCTTCTGTGACTCCCAGTCCCCGAGGCTGTTTCAGAGACACCGCCGCTGGGGTGCCACCCCTTCGGGGCCTCAGACACGGAGCCCTTCCTGCTCAGCCTCAGTCAGAGCCTGGGGGTTGGGCCTGGACAGCAGGAGTCTTCAGTCCCCTCCTGGGGATGTGACCCTGGGGGCGGGTGGCAGGCATGTGGCAGGAGGGGCCCGGTCAGGACTCCTTGGGACCAGGCCATGTGCCTGCCGGGAACCTGCCTGACTCCGGACCACCCCGGGGCCATCCCACCTGCGACGGTGGAAATTCAGGTGGGCATCAGACCTGCTGGGGGACGCAGCTCTCACAGTGACAGAGAGGAACAGCACCCGCTGCTCCTGACCCTCCTCGCTGCCCCTCTGTTTCCCCGGCCCGCGCCGCCTGCCCACTCCCCTGACTTTCCAGGTGTCCTCAGGCTCCATGGGCTGTGCTGACCACGTGCTCACACTGTCTCTTCCTCTCTGTAGTGTCCTCGTGTGACCAGGAGCAGCAGTCGGCCCTGGAGGAGGCCCGGCAGCCCAGAAACGACAACGTGGTGATCCCCGAGTGCGCACACGGCGGCCTGTACAAGCCGGTGCAGTGCCACCCGTCCACGGGCTACTGCTGGTGTGTCCTGGTGGACACCGGGCGCCCCATTCCGGGCACCTCCACCAGGTACGGCCTTCTCGGGGGCCTCCGGGGCGGGGGGGAGCAGCACAGCGGAGGACGTTTGGAAAAGGCTCTGCTGTCGGGGGCACCTGGGACCCCGGTGTTTGCAAAGGAGCCAGCATTTCCAAGCAGAGGGAGCCGAACTCCCCTGGCGGGTGCCATGATCTTAAAACACCTGCCTCCCCCAGCTGCCCCTTAGAAGGGTCCGTGCTCAGAGCAGGGAGAGCAGCCCCTTCAGGGCCCCAGACACACCTGCTCAGGTGAGTCTCCACGGAGCACCTGCCACCCGCCTGGTGTACTGGCCTTGCCCCTGACCTGCCGTCAGCGGGTTCCGGTGTTTCTGCAGCGACTTGCCCTCTGACTTCTGTAAGTGTGGACACAGCTCACCACTGCATCAGAATACCTCAGCTTTACCAACCCGAGCGCCTGGTCCGACCTCTGCGCCCCTTCGGAGTGATTCCCCAGTTATTCCAGGGCGACCACTGGGCATTTAGATGAAGACACACAGCCACGTGTGACCTGGAGCCAGACGTTGGTGACAAACACTTCCTCGGCCCGCCGTGCATCCCGCTCTCAGTGAAACTGGTTTCCCTGGAAACCAGCGGATCAGGGTCGTGTTGGAGCTGGGCCTCGGTGGCCAGCGCACCCCCACCCCAGCCACAGGGACAGGCGGAGAGCCCTCCGCGCCGCTCGTGGTGCGCCCAGCGCCGTGGTGCCCAGCACGGAGCTGTGGCCGGGCCCGTCCCTGCAGGGCGCCCGCTCTGAGCCAGCCCCGCACGGGGGCCTTTCACGGGCTCGGGGTGAGAGGTTTTGGTTCCGCGCACGTGAGCACAGGGAGCGTGTGCTCTCAGATGCCTTGGGAAGCAGGGTTTCTGCACATTTTATAACTGGCCTGCTCACTGTGTGTTTAAGTTGGGGCGTTTGCTCCCCAGCCCGGGCTGCGCCTCTGGGAGGGGGAAGCGTCTCTGGCAGACGTCTTGCTAACGCCGGCCAACAAAATCCTCAAGCTGTCAAAACCAGAACTCCTCAAGCTGGCTGCAAAATGATGAGCTCAGCATTTACGACGGGGTCCCTCCCGAGCCCGGTTCATATTATGATCGGACCAGAAACATGACCGCGCCTCTCTTCCTCTGGCCTGACTCTCCGCCCAGGCCGGCTGTGGCCACCGGTCCTCACCGTCCCCTGTGCCTGCGGGATGGAGTATGTTTCTTCTCTGAGATTCGAGGTGCAGCGTTAAATGAGGAGGAGACCCCTGCGCTCCTGCTCTGTTACAATCTCCTTCGTTTGTTTGTTGGTTACCACGAATGCTGGTTGTCAGCGATGCCCAGACACCGTTCTCGGGACTGGGGACACGCACGTAGCCCTGGACAGCAGGTGGGTCCTTTCTGGGGGCTGCGCCTTCGCTCAGGAGGCCAGGGAGCGAGTGGGCGGGGGTAGGGCGGCTGCCTCCCACGCACCCAGTCCGCAAACGCGTCCAGCCTCGAAGTCCACCAGCCGGCGCACCGCAGAGAGCAGGAGGCTCAGATTGCTTCAAGCTCAAGGACCTCACGTTAACCAACCGTCTGTGTTCTCTGCCCCGCGGGCTTCGCGTCACCCGCCCGCGCTGCGGCTTCTGCGTCGTCAGCCAGGACACGTGTTTTGCTTCCGTCTGACAGCAAGGGAAGACTCCCCGCCATCCTCGGCCCTCAGGGGACTCCCCTCGCTCCAGCTGGCCAGAAGGTCACCCTGACCAGGGGCTCGTGGTGGGTGGGTGTGGGGGGGGGCCGTCCAGACGCAGGGGTGAAGGCTGCCCTGCACGGAGCCAGGCTTGGTTCAGTGTTGATCACCGCTGTGCTGTGTTGACCAGGGAGTCTTAGGCTTCGCGCAGTGATGAGCTGGCTAGTGGGCATTCGTAACGAGGGGGAGACTACCCCTTGGTGATGCCACTGAGGACAGGCCCCCAAACCGCCACTGCGACGTTCTCACCGTGCGTCTTTGTCCTCGGACGACTCCATCGTGGTCGCAAGGTGGCCGCAGAGATCCAGGCGCATTGGGCAAGGACCACATGCTCAGGGGGCGCAGGGAGCCCAGCACCTTCCCTAAAATCCCTTTCGCAGATTTAATTCAGGTGTTTGGGGCCGGAATTGTAGTGCACAACCGTGGTAACCGCATCACTGGGAGGGAAAACGGAATTGGTCTTAACTGCTCTCCGTGGAACAAGGACGTTGGGGACTGATCAAAGTCGTCACCTCTCAGGGCTGACCGAGGGGCCAGGCCACGTCACCAGCTCACGCCCCGGGCTCCGCGGTGGCCGCCAGGTCCCCGGGTCACGGTCACGCTGATGCAGTTTCTTACGCTCTCCTCAGATGTGCTCCAGGGAGACACTTCAGACTCCTGATTTTTATTTGGGTAGAAGTTCAAGGCTTTGTCTTCCTTGATCATCCACTATTTTACATTTCTGAGGAGGCAAAATAATTTTTTAAGACATCCAACACCAGTCAGAAGCCACAGACATGAAGGTAATCGTCCCGGTGAGCTAGCTCTTTCTGCCTCCAAGCAAGGTCATTGAAAAGCACACATTTGGGTGCAGGCTGGTGCCAAGGACAAAAGACCAACTCCGCTGGCCCGCGTGAGGCAGAGAGCAGCCGCCCCGGCACCGAATTGCTGCTGGGGTCCTCGTTCAGGGAGAAATCCGAGGTGGACCAGCCCTGCAGCACCTCCTGGTCCCCCTGACCTTTGTCTCCAGCTGGCATCTCGGCCGTGGTTCTAGGTGCTGCGGGCACCTGCGGGCGCCCACGCCGTGCGCGGGGCAGTGGGCGCTGGGGGTCGGGCAGGTGGCAGCCTGGCCGCCGTGGTGGTGGCTGCTGATGGGCGTGGCGCGTGGCCCCTGCTGCTGCCTGAGCTCCCAGAACGGGAGTTTCTCCTCCGCCCTCCTGAGGGTGAGGCAGGGCTTCCTCGATCACCGTCCGGCGCAAGCTGCTCTTCCCTGGACCAGCCCTGCTCCTGACGCCGGGCTCTCCCTCCCCGGCGGGCACATGTGTCCAGGGCACCGTGACCCGCCTTCCCCGGGCAGAGAGCCTGCTATCCGATGGGCACTGGACGGCCAGATGTTCGTTTTCTCTTCATACGAACAAGTGAACGTAAACACCGTGGGAAAGAACAGCGGTGGGCGTCTGAGCTCCCGTTGCAGCCCGAGGGCCCTGACTCTCTCCTGGGACTCCAGCCGCCATACGGGCTGGTCCCGGAGCTGCTCCGGAGGAGGACGCCGCCCGCCCACCGTACCCTTCCGACTCGGCGTCCCGGCTGGAGCCCCAGCCCGCGTGGGGGACGCCCGGAGTGGCTGCCCGAGGGCCCGTGTCCAGGCGGCTTCAACATTCCAGACTCAGCCTAGTAGCCGCGCGGCCGCGCCCTCGGCCTCACTGACCCTTGGGGTGGTGCAGCCCCGTCCGAACCCCTGTCCACGACCTGGCAGATCCCGGAGGCGACAGAGCCTTGGGCTGCCGCCGGGGGCCGGTGTGTGAGCCCGGACGGGGAGGCAGAGCCTGACACACTGCTTCCTGCCGACCGTGGGGACGAGCTCAGGGCACAAAGACATGCTGTCCTGTGAGACCTGGGGCCCCAGTATGTGCCCTGGGCGGGGGCAGGTCCAGCCCAAGACCATCTCTGTCCTGTGAGACCCAGGGCCGCAGTGTGTGCCCTGGGCGGGGGCGGGTCCGGCCCTACGACCAGGCGAGAAATGGAAGTGAACCCTTTCGGAGCCTGACCCCCTGACCTGTCTTCCCTCCCCCTCGCAGGTATGAGCAGCCGAAATGTGACAACACCGCCAGGGCGCACCCGACCAAAGCGCAGGACCTCTACAAGGGCCGGCAGCTGCCGGGTAAGTGGACGAGGGGGCGGCAGGACGGCCGGAGCTTCCCGGGTGAGAAGTCCCAGCAGCGCTGCCCCTGGTGGGCCGGGGCATGTCCTCGGGCCCGGCTGGCGCGGCCGTCGCCCCAGGGCGGGGGCAGGTGCCCCGCACAGAGACGCTGGCTTCAATGGTGGCGGCAACGCTGGAAGAGACACACCCCCGAGACCCGACATTTCAGACACGGAAGCGACGTCCTCTCGCTCAGAACAGGCCGCGGTGCGGCTCCCACCCCTGCGCCCTCGGGTCTTTCACCCAAAGGACGCGGGGCCCCGCGTGTGTCCCTCCGACCTGCCTCTGGAATCAGCCCAGCTGCCCGAGGCGCTGAGTCCGGCTCCCGTCACGTAAATGTCTAACCGCCTTTGCTCTGTTTCTAAGTGTCCAAGAGACTTATTATTTTTTTAATCCTCACCCGAGGACATTTTTTCATTTTTTGTTCAGATAGAGTGGGAGGGAGAGAGAGAGAAACATCGACGTGAAGGGACACATCGAGTGGCTGCCACCCACACGACCCAACCAGGGCCGGGGACAAACTGCAACCAGGGTACGTGCCCTTAGCGGGAACCGAACCCGGGTCTCTCTGGACCGCAGGCTGATGTTCTAACTGCTGAGCCAAACTGTCCAGGGCACTTAATTTGTTTTCGATGATGCAAAACCGCCCCCTGTCTGGCCTTTGGACAGACACATGGACGTGCTCATTCATGTCCCTCTGAGCCTCCTGATCACGGGAGTGGTCACGGTGACGGTCACGCTGGAGGCAGCCCCTCCGTGTCCTCCAGGGGACTGCGGGGACGGAGGTCGTCCATGGAAGCCAGTCCACTGAGCTCTAGATGGAGACGTAGTTTAAAGGCCAGGACGGTCGTGTTTGCTGTGGGAACAGCCGGTCAGCAACACCGAGAAACTTGGGGTCACACTTGGCGTGTCCGGCTGTCGATGTTCGTTAGAGAGACAGGTCTGAGCACGGGTCTCCGAGCTGGTTGGGGGAAGCGCTGTGACGAGGTCCACGCCCCCACCGCTGGCGGGGAGACTGTGGGGGTCGCGGGGTCTCCACCCAGACGCTGCCCCCGAGCTGCAGACACAAGCCAGAGGCCTGGCCGGCTCCGTGCGGGTCAGCTCGCTCCGCGGCGGGCGTTTGGAGTGTGCACTTCATGACCACTTCATCATTCTGATTTTTTGGAGATAATTATCCTTATTAGGGAAAAACAAGTCGGTCTTAAAATAACCCCGGGACAGAGGCTGTCCCTGGTCCAGTCACCGGTAGGAGGGCCGGCCGCTTCCTCTAAGCATCTCTCTGCAGCCTCGGGGAGGCGGGGCCTCTGTCCGCGGCCCCGGGAGCCCACGCCGGCCCTTCGTCACGGGCTCTGTGCCTGCCAACATGGAATTTTCACGATTTAAATGGAGTTTATGGGGGTGACATTGGCTCATAAAACCAGGCAGGTTCCAAGGTCACAGCTCCGTAGACACCATTCGCCCCACGCGACGCCTCCTTCCGTCCCCGTGTGCCCCTTGCGCACCCCACTGCCACCCCTGCTGACTGCGCCCTGTGCAGGCCGGAGAGGGGTCCCAGTGAGGTCGGAGGCCAGCACTACACGGGGGAGGGAGGTCCAGACCGGCACCGCGGGCACTGACCACTGCTGGGCCTGGACAGTCTTCCTCCTGCACGTTTCCCTGGAGGGCCGGCCGTCCGTCTGGAGACGAGTCAAACTGGGTGCTGACGTTTCAGGGAAAGGCCCCTGCTCGGTCATCCTGACATCTCGTCCAAGGGGCATTTTGAAGTCGTCGCTGTGCTAGTACCTTCTCACCGCCCGTCCCTCCCGCCGTCCGTCCCTGCCGCCCCCTGTCCCTGCCCACCTTCTCCTGGGCTCTGTGTCTGTTGGGCGACCTGCAGGGAGGGTGGTTCTCCAGTCCTGGGTGCTGCTCAGCCCAGCCCACAGGCTCGTTTCCCTCCTCCGCGCCCTCGGGCTGGGCTTTCTGGGCAGGTGCTCCGGCTCCTGTCCTCACACGTGGCCCAGTGGCCGGCCCTGTGCCCACAGGTGCCCTGAGAGGTGGGCGGAGCCTTCGGGCCCCAGGCAGGTGCAGCCCAGGGACAGTGCGTGAACAGAGGTCGCCTGGCGCGGGCTCTGGGCGGGCTGGTGCTGCCAGACTGTGGTCACAGCCCAGGGGTTTGGCCGCTCTCAGGGCACACGGCACGAGCCTACTCACGTGGGGAGGGTCGCCTGAGGGACAGACAGACAGACAGGCAGGCAGAGCGCATTGTTCTAGACCTCGGAGCACCTTCTGCCCAGCGACAGGAAGACCCATGTGTCCCGACCCCCGGCGGTGTGGGTGGCACCTCACGGCCAGCCAGAGGGCGCAGCCCGGGTCCCAGAGCAGTGTCGAGGGGAAGGGGCAGCACCCGCTTCACCCGTCGGGTACAGCGCCAGTCGGGGGGTGGCGGGAAGGCGGAGGGGGCTCTGTCACAGATGAGCCACCTTCACGCCTCAGGGGTGACGCCCTCCAGCAGGTGCTGATCCCGCGACGCGTGTCCTTGGCACTTAAATACGATCTGGGCTGATTCTTGTCCTCAGATGCGGTTGTAGCTGGCTGTCCCCGGGCAGGAGCAGGCTGTATTTCAGTCCCTGCTAAGGGGCCGTGTTAATCACCGGCTGCTGGTCACGGTGCAGTGCGACCCGATAGCACCGTAGGCGAGCACCCGGATTGCAGGCAGGTGGACGGTTCTGTGAGCCCGAGTCCAACGGCAGAGTCGGTCTCCTCGTCCGTCCCTCCTCCTTCCGTGTGGGTGAACGCTGAGGTCTCGTGGGTTCACTAGGTCTCCGGTGTCGCCCTAGCCCACAGGGGATGGCGAGTGAGCGACGGGCACCTCAGGTGCTCTGTGAACCTGAGAATGGTCCTTCCTTCCCTGCTCGTCCCCCAAACCAGGGCCATCGCCCACCTCGTGCATTCCGGCCCAGGCGTGCTGAGCGGTGTGCTCCGGTCAGAGGGACCCTCACGGCCGCCAGGCCTGAGCCTGGCCCCCCTCGGTCCTGTGAGGCCAGCAGCAGGGGGTCTCTTTCCTCAGGGCTCGTGACAGCCGGAGAGCAGGTCTGACTCAGTCAGGAACCCTGAGGGGCCCCGAGGTTTCCACGTCATCTTTCAGCACGATCGCAGACTTCTTCACGTTGAAGAAGATTCCTGAGGCAGCGTCAAGTGGTCCTCGCCCCGTCCGAAGCGGAGCTTAGGCTGCTTCCCAGCAGGGCTCAGAGCTGAGCCCAGCACCAGAACCGCCGGCACCACCGGCTCTAGTGCTGACCGTGCCGGCAACTGGACTCGGCCTTCGAGGCTCCTCCACAGACGGTGGGAACGTCAGCATCCCACCCAGGACAACGCCGCCGTCTGTGATCTCTGCACTAGGTCAGATGCTGGCTTCATGGGCCTGCTGACCTGGGCTGAGCCGGAGGGAAGTGTCCTGTTCAGACGGGTGGCCCTCTCCCCCGTGGCCGTGGATCGTGGGCACCGTGCTGTGCCCGGGCTCCCAGGGGCGCCTGGGGGCTGCCTGGACCCGCCTGGCTGGTGCGGCCAGGACCACGGCGTACGCAGGTGACATGGACATGGCCATGTCGGGGTCTCCGCTGGGCCCTGGAAGTGGAGGGGGCCGTTCTCAAGAGCTTGGTGAGAACTGAGCTACATCATTTCATGTTCTGACCACGGAGCTGATGATTAGACATGAAGTTCAGTCTGTCGGTAAGATGAGTAACCCTGCCCTGGCCGGTTTGGCTCAGCAGTTAGAGCGTCGGCCCGCGGACCGGGGAGTCACAGGTTCAGTTCCCGCTAAGGGCACGTACCTCGGTGGCAGTTTGTCCCCGGCCCTGGTTGGGGTCGTGTGGGTGACGACCAGTCAATGTGTCTCACGTCGATGTTTCTCTGTCTCCCCCCCCTCCCGCTCTATCTGAAGATAAATGCAAAAATGTCCTCGGATGAGGATAAAAAAAAAAAGATGACTAACTCTGTAGCTGAAAGGTGAGAAATTAGACCATCACATCCGTAGTTACTGAGAAAACGTCAGACCCGCACTGACCGTTTCTACCTAAAGACGTGACCGCGCCAGGGATCCCAGAGGCCCGCGTGGCCCCTCGCAGACGCCCCACAGACGGGGCGTACCTCTTCTTTAGGCCTCCCTCCCGCTGAGAAGAGTCGAGAGGGGCTGGGAGGCTGCAGGACTGAGGTGCCGATTGTCTCACACGGGGCCGAGGGCTCCGCGAGGTTTTTACTAGAATGTTCAGTTCAAGGGGTCCCCCCACCCCGTTTTTAAGAGAATGAGGAGAAACTGGAGAAAGCTTGGGGGAACACTGTGGAAATCGTTCGCTCACGAGAAAACAAGAACAGAGGAGCGGAAGGCGCAGAGACGTTTCCGGGCGTGCGGAGGGAATGTCCGCGGGAGACTGTTCCTCACCGGGCGTGGACGCCCCTCCGGCCCCGGCATCTGGACGCTGCAGAAGGCACGGCGCTGGGCGAACGGGGAGGGGCGTCCGCACACGTCGGGGCTCACTCGTAAGGGCAGCGAGTCTGAATTCACGGCCGTCTTCGTGTTTGGTGAACGGAGTTTGGAGGGGGCAGGGCGTGGGGGACCGTTTCTTTCAAGCCCTTTAAGACGGGCGTCCTGACTCTAATTTTCGAGGAGCAACTCCACCCCCCTCCCGCTGTGGCCACGGGGCTGGCCTCGTGCTCTCTGTGGCCTCGGTCCCTGGACAGACTCGGCGAGGGCGTCTGACCCTTGTCCACCCACAGCCCTGGAACAGAGCCGGCCTGGTCCTCGGCTGCGCGGTGGTCAGAGCTGCCCGTCACGGCCAACCCGCCCCTTCCCTCGCCTCCCTCCTGACGCCACGTCTCAGCCGCATCGAGTTATCTCCTCCGAGGTGTGCGTGTGTCCCAGTCTGCGCGACAGAGTGAGGGCCGCCTGCCGCTCTGCACACGAGGCCACGGAGGGCCCAGGCAGTGGACCCGCCACCGTCCACGCTCGCAGGCCTGTGTGCAGCCGAGCCACTCGCTCCTCACCGAGACGATGGATGCGCATCGCCCCTCGGGGGGGCTCCAGAGGAAGTCGCGGAGGCAGTGGACTGGAAGCAGGCGGGCTCCGGGGGCGCCCGGCACGTGGCCTGACCGTCCCCTCTCGCCGCCGCGACCTCCGTCATCAGCGTGGGAGGCCCCGCAGTGTGAGCTTTGCCCTGAGCCCGACTGACTGGCTGGTGTGGTTCATGGTCACACGGCTGCTGCTGTCTGTCGGCGTCCGGCCGAGAAGACCAGTGTCAGTGGCTGCAGGTTCGGGGCCAGGAGGCCTCAGAGTGGGTGAGAGATGACCAGCGGAGGACGCAGGAGCCTTTGGGGCGGCACCTGACCGCCGGGCTGGCACAGGCTGTGCGGCCGGTCGTTGTGGTGAAGGGGAGCCTTTGCCCAGAGGCACATGCATGACGGAGTCGACGGGTCAGGACCGGGACGGGCCCGTGAGCCACACCAGGCGGCCTGGAAGCCACGCGGAGGGAAATAAAATCACGTGGACAGCAAAGCTGTCAGGTCCTAACATCCCTGGTTCCAACTGGATTTCTTGTTTCCCAGCGTGAGGACAGCAGGTTTCCCCACCTCACACCGCCCGGCCTTCCTGAAGCAGCCGAGGGCTTCGGGCAGACACGGGCACTGACCGTTCACACAGGGCCCTGGGCGGGCAGAGCCTGCATCTCGGCACCAGACTGACCTCGGCCACCACTGACCTGCGGCGGGCGTGACCCCTCCGGCGGCACCGCACGGCCTCGGGCAGCCCGGCTCTGCTCCGTGCACAGTTACGATGAGCAGAAGGGAGACGGAACGCGATCCAACCGTGTCAGCCACGGAAATCCCGCCAGGCCCGTGTCGGCTGTCGGCTGTCGGCTGTCCTTCTGAGACGCTTCAGCCTGCCCGAGAGGACACAGCGTCTCTGACCCCATTAAGTGGGCCACACTGGTTGCAATTCTACGGCAAGTAGTTCTCTCTCTAGCGAAGCCGTTCGTTCAAAACGGTCTCTTTAAAACTTTCCGAGGAATGCGCACCCTCGGACATGACAAGCTGGCCTTTGTTTGGCCTGCGACTCACGTATTAGCTTCGGCTTCCTTCCCGGCGCGTCGGGATTTACTGGGACTGCGCCCTGGAAGGCCCTCCTGGGACAGGCTGCACAAGGAACCGGTTTCCGTCAGCGACGTGGCACAGCGTCCGCGCCCTCAGGCCGTGTCCTGCCGGAGTGGCCTCCGCCTCCGTCTCCAGGCCCGTCCACCGCGTACCTGCCGTGTGGGGACGTTTTCTGCAGCGAAACAGAGGCGCGCTCCAGTCTCTGCTCTTTCCCAGGGGACCCACCGTGGGTGCTGCTTCCCCACGACTTTCCTGAGCGTGTCCTCGTGGCTCCCGTGGTGGGGCTGGCTTCTCGGGGGGGCTGCGGCTCCGGGAGCTGGGTGGTGGCCGCGCCCTGTCGCCCTGTCTCCCTGTCCCCGGGGGGCAGGCTCACCGCTGCTCCGACGTCAACGCTTGACCTCGGTCTCCCCGCGTCACCTGCGGAGCAGTTCCAGCGGGTCCTTCAGCGTCTCGCCTCCAAGTTTTTTCTGAGTGTGTCTTGTTCTCGCGCATCCTCCCGGTTCTCCTGGTTGCGAACACAGTGGGTCAGAGCACAGTGCCGTCGGGTCGTCTCCCTGTTACACTTCGGGGCTCCTGGCTCTCCTGAACCTGGCAGATAGTTCCCTTGTGCTGTGTGTTTGGGGTGCAGAGCCCCGGGAGACCCCGCTCCTGGGCTCCGGAGTGAAGACCGTGGTTCTATGATCCCGGGACAGATGCTGCGAAGTATGAAATCAACCTCATCAGCAGCTGGAAAAACTGGGGCGATGAAGACAGGGCACAATAACATTTTTCTTTTAAATTAGAAAATGCCACGATGCCATTCTCACGCGCTGTGTGCAGACTGTGTCCACGGTGGACTGTTCTACCCTCGCCGACGCGCCGTGTGAGTTAGGACTCAGCGGCGGGGAGCGGCACGGCGCTGAGCATGCTGGGAGGGCTCCCGTCTCGTGAGAAACGCCAGGGGACCGCAGACGGGCACGGTCCACTCACCCACGCTGGACACGGGCTGGAGCCTGGCAGTTTCTTCTAGAATGGAGGTGGGACTAATGAAAGGTCACAGCTGATAGGAGAACTCGAGTTATAGTCTTCCTGATAGCGTCATTCTCTAAGAATTTCACCGGCCCGGTCGGTGTAGCTCAGTGGATGGAGCGTCGTCCCGCAGACGAGAGGTCCTGGTTCAATTCCCGGTCAGGCACGTGCCCGGGTGGCGGGCTCGATCCCCAGTAGGGGGCGTGCAGGAGGCAGCTGATCGTGTTTCTCTCTTCTTTCGATGTTTCTCTCTCTCCTTGCTCTCCTATCCCTCTAAAAAATAATCGATAAAAACATATTAAAAAAAAAGTTTAACTGGACAAACCGAGACCTCAAATGCATAGCTGTGTGTCAGATGACTTGGACACCCCCAGAGGATGGTGAGGGCAGGAAACCTCTCAAACCCGGGTCCAATGAGTCACAGGAGGCCCTGGAGACACCTGAAATGCTTTTCCTGGCAAGGTGATTGCATCTTTTTTCTTACCTCCCCTTTGACGTATCACGTCAAGAATAACTTTTTAGAAAACTCAGTGGTTTTGCCCTCTGACGGAAGAGGGTGAGTCAGCAGCTCTGTGGTTGCTAATTCATCTTCCGAAACTCCCGAGATGCATTGTTCTGGAGGTTTTCCCAGCAGACCCGTGTAGTGTGTTTAGTTCCCATCCCATGCATCCACTTGTCTGTGCACTGACCTGTTAAACAAACGAGCTCATTAAAGTGGACGGGGCCCTCGCTGGCAGAGGGGTGGCCGGCGCCGCTCTCTGCTCAGTCAGACGTCTCAGAATCGGGCCGGAGAACGGCATGCTGGTCAGGGAGCCCGCACATTCAAGACGCATCAGACTCCTGATGTTGTAATTGCCCGAGGAACACGCCTCGTCTGCCTTGAGAGAGCACTTTGGGGAGCGCCCTTTGAGATGCTCGGAACGTGTCGAAGTCCGTGCTACATTGAACACATTACATTGATAAATAATAACCCACTGGTTAGCTTACACAGGGCAACGTTGTTTATTCAGATGCAACAGGACAGGACTTTCGTCTCTATAATTTCTCTGATTAGAAATTAGAAGTCTTTCGTAAGCAGTGAGAGGGACAAAGTGGGCAACAGAAAGACAAAGAGCTGCCTGTGGGTTCCATTCCCTGTAACTTTCTTTTTCTAGTCACAGCATGTCATTTGCTGACTGCACTCTTTATTGTTGAGTGAACCCATTCTTCTTGCACATGCTATTTTCCCAGAACGCACCAGCCCTAGCATTCGGGGAGCTGGCCAGGTGCAACCCTTGTCTTCCCACCACGAGCTCAAAACGCTTCCACAGAATGACATTGTTTGCCCGTCAACACCTCTGCAGAGTGTCTTTTACCAAGGAGCAGCTGAGACACAAGCGTTGCACAAGTGAGACTCCTCTTGTCCCCTGTCACATGTCGTCTGCCGGAGGAGCTGAGGATGTGAAAGGCACCCACTCAGGCTCATAGCGACGCCTCTTTGCCCTGAGGACAGGGCACCCTGCGGGAAGCCGGTCCATTCAGGTCGAGCTCCTGGTAGCCCACCTCGGCCATCGTTGGGAACAATTTATTTGGAAATCCCTGTCTACAGGGAATGTTTCCATTCTCATAGCTCATTTATCTGGATAGCGACTTGGCTCGATTTTTACGTAAATGAATATGGATGAAATGACCTCTCGTCTGTCTCCTGGCTCCACCGTCCGGGGCATCTCTGTGGACATTCTTTAGATGGATAATGCCCGAGAGGCCGGTGGCGAAGGGAACCCAGGTCACTGGCAGCGGCTGGAGGGCAGGCGCATCCCCTGTCCCGTAGGGGACCTGGCCCCTCCTGAGGTGGGCACAGTCTGCTCCGATGGCTGTGGGTTCTGTCCACTGCCTGTGAGGCTCCAGGCTGACCTGGGCGCGGGCGCCTGACCTCTGGTTGCTGAGGATTTGATCCCGTCAGTGTTTCGTCGTCTGGGAAGTTTCCATCGCGCTGGGGTTCCGCTGAGCAGAGCATCCAGCCAGAGTCTCCACAGGAAGGGGTTGCCTTCTCTGGTCGACAGCCTCGTGCAGCAGCCCCGGGGCCCCACGTCTCGGGGCCGGAGCTGACGGTCAGGGTTCTGAGTGGACACACCACTGGACACACCGCTGAGCACGCGGCTGGGTGAGCGGCAGCTCTGGGCGGGGTGGCAGCAGATGAGGCCACACAGGCGTCACTGTTTCACATGACGTGTCCAGTGCTCATCGGTGTGGTGTGCTCGCAGGTAGGGGTGTCGAAGCTCTGCAGAAGGGGAGGCCCCCCAACACCTATGAGCTGACTGTGCTGACCCCAGCTCGTATTCCCTCTTGAAGCTCAGTCGGCTTGAAATGGGCAGGGGGCCAGTGGAGGTCCACGCGGGGGGCACGGCTGTCCTGGGAGCGGGGGGCACGGCTGTCCTGGGAGCGGGGGGCACGGCTGTCCTGTGAGCGGGGGCACAGCTGTCCTGGGAGCGGGGGGGGGGCACAGAGTCTGTGAGCCGGCACCTACTCTGCAGGGACAATCACATGCCCGCGCTGAGCTGAGAGCGTCTCCCTGTCTGGATGTGGGACGTCCCGCACGCAGGGACCTTCCGACACAGCGGCTGCCGGTGTGAAAGGCCCGCGCGCACCATCCAAGCCCAGGGCTTCCCCGTCCCTGCTCCCCGTCTGTCTGGTTCCAGGCTCAGCAGACACCCCAGCGGGCTCCCCTGCACTTCTGATCACCCCTCTTTAGCAGTGTGTGTGGCTTTGAGTCCGTCCCTCAGGCTGATCT
This sequence comes from Molossus molossus, assembly GCF_014108415.1. Classification (NCBI taxonomy): domain Eukaryota; kingdom Metazoa; phylum Chordata; class Mammalia; order Chiroptera; family Molossidae; genus Molossus; species Molossus molossus. The sequence continues at coordinate 111,910,710 of NW_023425402.1, forward strand.
ACAGGACTTGGCGGCGGCTTCGTCAGACGGACGACACTGCATGTGCCCGAAGGCTCCATCCCTTTCCGACTGTGGCCGCTCATCTGGGGAGGGCTCAGCAGACCGGCCTCTCCTGTGAGGACCTTGAAGTGAGGTCCTGGTGCCCATGCTGGCGGAACAGAGGGCCGTCCCGTCCCCGGGTTCCCTGCATTTCAGCCATGAGAGCTGTCCCCTCGGGACCAACGGGGACTCGAAACCGACCCTGGACTTTTCCACACTCGACTGTGGTCCGAGCTCTGAGCGACAGTCACCGAGAGGCAGGCTGGGGAGGGGCAGGAGCGGGAAGGGGCAGTGAGCCCCCCGCCCGGGGCACAGCGTGGGTGTTGACCTCCTGTGGGATCGGCACCTCTTCTCCGTCCGCCGGGGCAGGCCGGCCGTGCCCTGGAGACTGTCCACGCCCTGCGGCATTTTCACTGCGGACGCCTTTACTTCCGTCACGTTCTGTGTTTGAAAACACCTTTCTCCGGGAGACGTGCTGTCATCAGCTCGCTGTCCGACGGCCGCTCTGAGGGCTCCAATCTCGCTGCACAGAGAGCTTCCTGGCTCAGCAGCCGGGTGGTGTCGAGGGGCTTCTCTGCCAACCGTGCCAGGAGGTGCTCACAATGCATAGAACGTGCCTGGTTAGTCTGCATCCTTCCCGTCGAGGGCCGCTGCACATAAGGCAGAGCCCAGGCGGCGAAGCGGGGCCCACGGGCCCCCACGAGGACGGTGTGGACCGGAGCACCCGCCCCCTCAGGAGTCCGCCTGGCGGCCGTCTCGGGGGGACCTCGCCCGCCCTGCACCGCGTGCGATCGGTTCTGGACGTTACCCCCGTGCCAGGGAGCCGCGTCCCACGACCAAGTGCACGACTCAGTCCCGTGTGGGCTTTGCGGAGCCCGGGCGGAGGACCGCACCCCCAAATCGTGAAAGTTGGCAGCTCCAAAAGCGACGTGGGTGGTTCTTTCACCCCAGAACCGGATCCCTGAACACGAGGTTCTCTGCCGGGTGCACAGGGTTGAAGGGGTTGCGACCAGCCTCCGCCCACACGGGGCCCTCTTTCCGTGGCCAGGGTCGGTTGTGTGACCAGCGAACCCCGTAGTTAACCTGCGTTTGGGGTAGGGTTGTGAAGTTTTGCACCAAACAGTGGTTCACGAACCAGAAGGTCTTGGGCGTGTCAGGAAGAGAGGGTTCAGCTCAAAGGCTCACCGTCTCGGAAAAGCCCTGGCAGGACCCGGGGACAGGTCGAGGTCGCTGCTGCGTCGCTCCGGGCGAGCACGTCCTGGCGTCTGTGTCCAGGTCAGGAAACCCCGGGTCCTGCTGCCCAGCCCCACTCCCCCCTCTCCCCCCGGGAGGACACCGCCGGGTCCGGTCCCCACCTCCCCAGGCCGTCCAAGGGTCCCCCTCCTCCCCTCGGACCCACTGATTCTCTGTCCTGGATGCGAGGGGACAGGAAATGGGGGATCTTACTGTTCGGTGTTTCCTAAGAAGTGGGCTGGGCACCTGGCACGGCGGGATTTGGGGGCTGACGTGTGGGATGGACCGAGCAGGAGCCGGGTGTGTGAGGCGTGGGGGGGTCCCCTCCGAGTCTGGGACCCTCTGAGGCAGAGGAGGGGGCCATGCCCTGGGGGCGATGGGACAAGAGTGGGGGGCATTTTGTCGCAGGGTCTGCAGTCTTGGGCCGTGGGGTGAAGGGGCCCTGGGAGCCCTGGGTCCCCACCGCCTCGTCGTGGGCCGGCGCAGGGTGGGGTGTGGTGGGGTGCGTCTCCGGCCCCTCGGCCCCTGCGGGGATGGCGCAGTCTTCCCCACGAGAGGTGTGGGTTCCACAGCGCCTGCCTCTCAGCGTCCCGCTGGGGGCCTGACCCTGCTGGGCGACCTGTCTGCTGCCTGTGTCTGCAGCCCTGGGCCTTTCTCTGCATCGCTGGCGAGAACCACCTGACACTGAGCGTGAACTTGACGTCTGTGACCCCCGGAGGGGCTCCCGGAGGGGCCTCGCCTGAAAACCGCTTCTCCAGTCGGACCGGGCAGAGCCCCTCACCCCCCGAAGAACCCCGCTCTCGCTCGCTCCTGGCTGTATTTTGGGGGACCGCTTTGCTGGACATGAGTGGAGCCCCGAGTCCTGCCCAGCGGGCCCCACAGTCTTCAGCCTACAAAGACTGGACCCCTGTCACCTGACTGGCCGCGGGGACACTCACGGGACAACAGGCTCAGAGCAGAGCAGCGAGTCTGTCCTTGAGAGACGGTGCTAAGCATCTTACGACCCAGACAAAATGTATAGACTCCGACCCCCTTTGTCTTTGGGGCTCACGGCTAAGAACCTTCTTCACGCCTTTCGAAACGCCGCCAACCCCTTTGTGCTGGGACTGGGACTTTACAAAGGTGTCCTTGACCTCGACAGACGGCAGATGTGTTTCTCTGGAAGTTTCCATGGCAGGACATCTTGGGGCCTTGGTAACTCACTAGCTGGGCGGTCGCTATGCAACCCGGAGGAAGGGCAGGCTCGACGGAGGCCCAGAGGGCAGCTTCTGGGGATGATGGGTGTTGGGGACACCTTGGTCCCCGGTCCCAAGGAGGGACCCAGGGCTCAGGGTGGATCCGCTAGACCGGTGACGACAAGGGTGCACGAGAACGAGGCAGGCGTGTCCCCCTCAACCAGCGCTGGTCGGGTGGGACGACCCTGCGACAGGAGGCTGGAGGGTCTGGAACTACTGCTCAAACACGCGGCGACCTCAGGCCCGAGTGCCGTTTTCTTATTAATCATTTCGTTCTGACCCAAACCAAGAATTTACGGCTGCGGCAGAGTTGATGTGGCAGGAGGTTTGCAAAGACACACGTTTTCTGGACGAGAAGAGGGTCCCTGTGGGCTTGTCTTCCCGCTCGTGTGCTTGGCGAGCCGGCCCCACTCGCCAACACGGACGCGGCAGGGTGGGCGCCCCGAGGGTCCCCAGGGCTTGGTCTCCTTGCCCGCGTGGTTCCAGAGGCTCGGGTTCTCAGCACAGAGGGCTCTTTGTTCAGATCCGGCCGTCATTTCTCATCTCGTTCATCAAATTGTCAGCCGGTCTGCCAGCCGCGGCCCCGGGCACCGCGTTCGGACGCAGAGGGAAAGGAGGGGGCGTGTTGGGTCACTTCCAAGCTGTGGACAGACCTTCTGCTCCTGAAAGGCCCAACCTTGTGTGGCTGCCCAGACCCCGCCGAGCGGTGGGGCTTTCGTTCCAAAAGCCATCAGGGCGGCCCTGTCGCGCTGAGCTGGTCTGCCCGAGTGCACATCGGCCGCCGCGTTGAAATCGGTCAGTCGGAGAGTGTTCCTGAGCACAGACCCCTGGCAAATGCCCAGGATGAGTCCAGTGTTCTGTTCGGCTGCACAGTCTCGGGCAGGGGCCTGGAGCAGTGGCCGGGCACCTCCCGAGGGCGGGCTCCTCCGCCTCTGGTCCCGTCATGAGACGACCCCGCTCCCTTTCTCCCAGGTGCCTGGGGGCCTCAGCCTAGTCAGGGGGTCCCCTGAGCTCCCGGGCCCCCTTTCTTGGGGAAGCATTTGCTTTTCCCTCATCACCACCTCAGGCTTTGTTTGCTTTTTGCTTTTGTCTTTGCTCTTCTGGGTCGGTGGGTGGATTTGGGTAATTAAAGCCCGGATATCCGACTGTGCCCCTCCTCCGTCAGCGGGGTTTGTGGTTGGTCCTCCTGTCGGGAAGGAGCTCGGCGTCTTTCCCACGGCACGCTCCTCCGTGGGGTGGGGGGTCTGACCCCCGTGTGGACCCAGCCCAGGACGAGAGCGGAGGGTCAGCCAGGGCAGCCTGGTGGCTCCCCGGCTCCGTCATGCTCCGACCCAGCTCGTGGCCACTGCGAGGAGTCTCGCTGATGAGCCGTTGGGAGGCAGCACGTCCAGGTCACCAGGCATCGCGGGCACTCGGTCCTGTGAGAGTTCAGTGCACGTAACTGCGCGTGATCGCACCGGGGCCGTCGGCGCCATCGGGCACGATCGACAAGCGCACGGAGAGCGGCTGAGCCACAGGCGTGTGGTTGTGCGGTGGGCGGGCAGCTGTCCTGCCTGTTCCCGAGTCCTGTGCGAGCCGAGGCGCGGCCGAGCCTGGACAAGAGATGGACCAGGAGTTAGGGCCAGTTTTCTCCATCGAATGGGCAGCATTCCCTACATGACACCTGCTATTTAAGAAAAAGTAAAAGCAGCCCGAATACCTGGGCAGACTGTCTGTGGGGGCACGTGGGGTGCTGGGGCTGGGCTGTGCCATGAGGGGGGTGCTGTCGGCAGGTGTGTGAATGCCGAGCCCGGGAAGAAAGGAGGATTCCTTCCTCCCTTGGGGTCGCCCTCTACCCGGCCAGGTCTGTGCAGCCAAAGGAGCTCGTACCTTCGCCCCTGCGTCGAGCGTCGTGTGGGATCCCCTCCGAGGGGCACACGTGTAGGGGAGCTCAGGTGGCTGGTGGTGCAGTGGAAACACACCTCGTTACCACGCGGACAGGGACCTGTCCCGTGAGCGAAGTGCTGGAGACCAGGTGGGAGCCACGGGAACGCTCGGCGTCGAACGGACGAGAAGCCGTGACTTGGAAGGGCCGGGAGACTGTGTGGTGGCCAGAGGGACGCTCGGCGTCGAACGGACGAGAAGTCGTGACTTGGAAGGGCCGGGAGACTGTGTGGTGGCCAGGGGGACGCTCGGCGTCGAACGGACGAGAAGTCGTGACTTGGAAGGGCCGGGAGACTGTGTGGTGGCCAGAGGGACGCTCGGCGTCGAACGGACGAGAAGTCGTGACTTGAAGGGCCAGCTGTTTGCTGGGTATGAAACTGTCAGATGACAGAACTTGTTACTGGGGCAGGGTCGTGATTCAGCGTGGACGTGCCAAGTTCAGCAGAGGTCGGTAGCCCAGCAGGGCCAGGCCAGGCCCACCCCACAGGCCCCGGGAAGCAGGCGTCCTGGTCTGCGCTCGAGGGCGGAGCCTCGTCCGCCTGCTGCCTGGCGTGCAGCACAGAAGCCCCGAGCTCCCCCCCGAGCTCCCCCCGTCACCTGCAGAGAACCTGCGGCCTCGGGAGCTGCTCTCAGGACCCGACGGCTTCGAGAGCCAGGGCCTGAGATCGCCCCCTTCCAGGTGGGCGGGGTGCCCACCGCCGGCCCCCAGCAGCCACCTGCTGGCCCGGGAGCTGGCGCATTATTTCCGCGTCTCGTGACCCTCGAAAGCAGCACCTGTGGGTCCCCTTTTCTAGCCCGCGGTTTTGAGAGGACATCTATTCAGATCACCCCGGGGAAGAGGCGGAAAATAGCCTGCTCGGAGATTTGCAGCGACACATTCTGAAGCTGTGGGGAAGATGTGGTCTATACATATGTTTAAAATCCCCGGGAAAAAACAAATAAACCAGGTCGATCGGAGAAAGGGCTTCGCTACCATAACCCTTGGACCTTTAGTGCCACGAGACTCCCGTCCACCCTGGTCTGAGGACACCACAGGCCTCTGGGAGCATCCGGTCCCTCCACCAGGTTCTGACCAGCTCAGCAACAGCACAGCACCCGGCCTCCACGCAGCCTGTCACAGCTGCTGCCAGGGGCACAGACAGCCGCCCTACCTCGGCCTCCTGCGTGCGTGCACACACACAGACACGCACACACACAGACACACACACAGACACACACAGAGAGACACACACACCCAGACACACACACAGACACGCATGCAGAGACACACACACAGACACACACGCAGAGACACACACACAGACACACACGCAGAGACACACACACAGACACACACGCAGAGACACACACACACAGACACACATGCAGAGACACACGCAGACACACACGCAGACACACACACACAGACACACACACATGCACACACAGACACACACGCAGAGACACACACACACAGACACACATGCAGAGACACACACACAGACACACACGCAGACACACACACAGACACACACACAGACACACACAGACGCACACACAGACATACACACACACAGACACACACGTAGACACACACACAGACACACGCACAGACACAGATACACACAGACACACACAGACACACACATACAGAGACACACACACAAACACCGAGATACACAGAGAAACACACAGACACACATAGAGACACACACACTCAGAGATACACAGAGACACACACATAGACACACACACACAGCCTGAAGCCATCAAAAGCATCAGAGAAAGGTGTTACTTTTCATGTTCAAACTAATTTCTTTCTACGTTAGTTTCCTACACATTTGAACTTGAGAAACAGAAACAAACAAAAACGCAGGCAGAGGCTGTCGGCCACTCAGGGTTCGAGCAGTGTAGTGTCGTTGTCCCCAGACACTTCCTACCCCATCAAGTCGCTGACCTTCGAAACCACAGGACCGTCCACAGCTGACCGTCCGCTCCCATCTCGCACCCAGAATCCCACGGGCCTCGCCCGGCGGGCACGCAGACCACAGTATGTGGACTTGGGCGACGGGGTCCAGACACGCCACACGGGCTCCTTCAGACGGCGCTTCCTGCCGGTGACGCGGGTGGGGACCGCTGTCCGCCTGCGCTGTCCTGAGGTGGCCGCGTGAGCAGGCCAGACGACAGGAAGCAGGCGGGTGAACAGGGCACCGTCGGGGGCTGGGGGTGGCCCTCGGGCAGCAGCCGGAAAAGGTCCCCGCTCGCATTGCAAGACATGAGAAGACACGACGTGCGTGGATTCTCTGGAAACAGTCACGTCTGCACGAAAAGCTCCTGAGAGTTAACGCCCCTCTGCCGTCCAGACCGTGCAGAACGCTCACCTCAGAGGCGCCGGGCGAGCACTGGTTTAGGCCTCGCGGCCTCAGGCAGGGGCCGAGGACCCGGGAGCACGGGCAGAGGAGGCGGGTGACTGGGAACAGCTCGCTGCGTCCACTCGCTGGCTGGGCAAGCCGGGCGTGGGGAAGCACAGGCCTGGAACCCACGCGTGTGCACGGAAATCTGAGATGATGCGTGTATTTTACTCGGATCCTGCCGACAGATGGGGTCAAACGAGCAGCGCAGCCAAGCTGCCGGCTCTGTCTTTGCACAGCCACAGGCTCGTTGTGGCCGCTCTGCCCGACTTTGACGAGGACGGCAGGGCTCCCTCTCTGCAGACGCTCCTCCAGCGGCAGTGAGTTGTCCTTGGCAGGCGCTGGCCCCGCCCTGTGCGGTGACTCCCCGAGCGAACACTCTGAGCTGTGTCCCGTGTCCAGCTGGCTGGCACGCTCGAGCCTACGCTGTCCCTACATAAGCAGTGACTCCATGTGAGGTCACGGCCCGCAGGCTCCTGAGAGCACAGGCTCCGTGGAGGCCGGCAAGCGGCGGAGGCTGCTGTGCGGGAGAGGGGGCCGTGGGCTGTGGTGTGAGGGCTGTGCCTCGCAGGATGGCAGCTTCTTTGACAGCAGGAGGCAGGACCCGTGTGGCTTCTGAGAAGGCCTGGGAAGGACAGAGGTCTGCGTGGGCATCTCCCGAAGCCGCAGGCGGAGTGATCCTGGGGACCGCCGGCTGTTTCCCTGCATTTCACAGGGGAGCCCGGCTATTGGGGGGTTCTCTCTTAGGGGCGGCCATGCCGTTCCTTGGCACGCCTGGGAAAGCCGGGCTGTTTCGGCACGATGCAGTTCTGATTTCCACACACCCCTTCTCGTGATGCAAGTCCACTTCTTCGTAATGCGTCCTCTCGTTTTCCTTCCGATCCCGTCCCATTCCCCACTTCTGTTTGCCCTTTTCCCCCCAGAAATAGCTCTGAAGTACAGGCACTAGCCATGCGGCGACACGAGACAGACCAACGACTGGTGATCGACCTGATTCCCACCACTAGGTCTTCTCCAGAGTCTCCCTGGACCCTGCCGCGTAGGCTCGGACAGATGCAGGGACAGAGACAGACAGAAGGACGCTCGGGGGGGAGATGCAGACAGAGCTGCGGTGCCCTCCTCCGACCCCCTCCCGCCCCAACCCCAGCAGCACGGCATCTCTGCAGATAAAGCTGAGGGCGCCCCCACTGTGGACTGGAGGTCCCCTCTGGGGACCTGTGCCCCCCGCCGCCGTCCACCCCATGGCGAGAGTCGGCAGAGCGAACTCACTTCTCTGACTTCAGAAGTACATTCGACTCGTTATGGGTGTTGAAGACGCCTGAAGCTTCTCTGTGCCGTCGGTCTTGGGTTCTAGGAAGAACATGTATCATTTTCTAGTGAAGAATTAGGTGCTGCTTTACTGCATTTGGGGGGAAATGATCAAATTTGCAGAAAGAATGACCCGGTCCAGCCCCATGGAGGGCACACCGGCCGCACCGTCTCCTCTGCTCGCTGCTTGGCCCCAAGGCCGCTTCCTGCACGAAGCCTTTACCTGGACAGGTGCTTTCCTCCCTCAGTCCACGCCCCCCTTGGGGGTCCTCAGGGTAACGGGGTGGGGTGGTCCCTGGGGGTTGGGGCTGGCTGTGCACACCTGCCCTGAATCACCTATCCCGTGGCGTCTGCCTTCGGCCCAGAGATGTTCTCCTGGGGTCCGCCGGCCACAGGTGCTTCTGGGCCTGGAGCTGTGGCCTCCCCCACTCCTCCCGGGGGCCAGGGTGTGGGTCGGAGACCGATTGCCCCCACCAAGGCCACTGTCCTCTGCGAGCCGGGCTCCGGCAACCACTGGAGTCCCCGCTGCACCCTAATCAGAGACACACCCACAGCCTCTTCCTCTCTTTCTCCCAAGGGAAGAGTCCACGAGAAGTGGTCTTCTTGAGGAGTCCCGTGGCCCCGTGGCTGTGGCCCTCTCCGTCCATGACTCTGCCCCTCCAGGGCCTGGGCTGTTCCCACCCCAGCCTCGCTCCCCGAGGAGTCCCACCGTTTTCCGATGTGTGTTCAGTGACCCGGATACCGGGGCTGCAGCCAACGTGGACTCGAATGACGATAACAGGAGACTCGGTGTCCAAGGACATGCACGCAGACCACATCGGTGTACCGCTCAGCGTTCCCACGAGCCACCCAAAGACCCAACACACAAACTCCCCAGTAGTCAAGCGACGTCTCTCTCCATGACGGGGAAAATCTGTTATACTCTGTGAGTTCTGTGAAATGTGATAACATGTCCATACTCCGTTTTGTTTAGGTTGTCCTGGAGCCAAAAAAAATGAGTTTCTCACGAGCGTCCTGGACGCGCTGTCCACCGACATGGTCCACGCTGTGTCCGGCCCCTCCTCCCCCGGCAGGTACGGTGTCGCCCGCGGAGCTGGTGCTGGGAAGAACCCAGGAACGGGCTGGGAGCCGGTCAGCGCGCCTGGAGCCACGGGGTTCCCGAGAGGAGGCCTCTTCCCAACAGGAAGGGGCTTCCTGGGTTTGGGGGTGACTCCTTTAGTGGGTTTTTGTCACGTGATTAAATCACTGGAGACGTTCCGTTGCGGTGACACAGGGCACTTTCCGTGGTCCCCGGGGGAGGGAGAAGGAAGGGTCAGTTCTAGTCCCGATGGATTTACTCTTTGAAACTGCATTTGAGAGAGGATTGGATTTTAGTTACTGTGTATGAAAGTGTAGGCATCGTGGGAAAACACGTATCACGTAAAACGTACCATCTTAACTTCGAAGGGCACGATTCCGTATCCGTTACCTGATGCTGTTCAGTCAAACCCTGGAACTGGCCAGGTTCCCTCCGAGCCCGGGAGACACACCCGGCTTCTCACGTCCTGCGAGAGTCTGTCCGTCCTGTTCTGTCCCTCAAGGCCGGAGGGAGGGCAGCTTCCGGTGTCCTGGCTGTGGGGTCCATGGGGTCCCCCAGAGGATCATCAAACTGACCCCTTCATTTGAAGGACGTTTTCTGATGGAGAACCACACCACCAGCTCAGTCCTCTGCCCACCCCACCCCCCACGGGGTCCTGTGGCCTGAATGACCCCGACTCTCCGTCTCCTTCGCTGAAACACTCCTTGTTCTGCCTCTCCGCTTGGCGGTGAGCTTCACGGAAGAGAGAGAGAGACTGGAAATGGTTATAATCAGGTAGTGAATTAAACTGAAAATGGCAAAACATCACCTACATTTCCATCCGACGTCTCCTGTTCTTGGGGAGACGCTCTGACCGGGAAAACCAAAACCGAAAGCAGTGGGCAAAGTGCCGTCGGGGTGCACAGGGAGCCTCAAACCTGCCCAGTGTGAGCCCCCGGCCACGAAGGAAGAGCTGAACGTCCCTCACCTCCCACTTGGTGACGAGGCTCAGACTTGACACAGCTTCAGCCCCTGACTCACACCAGGCCTCTCGGAGAGGTTGGATGGATTCATGTTAAATCCAGTCTCTCGTTCAAGGGGACGAGTCCAGTCACCACGCGAAGCTGCACCTCGATGCGCACCATGCGCTGTACCCGGGACGTAGGCGACAGCACCACGGCATTAACACTGGGGCCCCGTGTCTTCAGGGGGCCCCACCGGGAGCTGACCTGCCCCACCCACAGAGCGCATACCGGGGACAAGGGCACCGTGTCCTCAAGGACGTGGCGCAAAATCGCTGTCGTTTTCAATGTTGAAACCAACTTCAAAAACATTTGCTGATCCTTTTCTCTAAAGTATGATTATTATAGAAACAGAGGAAGGGGGGCATCCGTCAGCTGACTCCTGCACCCCACGGGAATCAAGCCCACAGCCTGTCAGGGCACCCAACCAGCGGAGCCGCCCTCCAGGGCTGTCTGAATTCTTTACACAAACCGCCCGTCAAAGGGCCCATCCCCCCAGGGCAGGCACCCCGAGGGAACCGGGGGAGGGCCCTCCCTGGGCGGAGCGGGAGGTGCGGCCGCCCCTGATCCTGTGTTCTCCCCTGTCTTCCAGGCTTTCCGAACCCGACCCCAGCCACACGCTGGAGGAGAGAGTGGTCCACTGGTATTTCAAACTGCTGGACAAAAACTCCAGCGGGGACATCGGTAAGAAGGAGATGAAGCCCTTCAAGAGGTTCCTTCGGAAAAAGTCCAAACCCAAGAAGTGTGTGAAGAGGTTCGTGGAGTACTGCGACACCAGCAAGGACAAGGCCCTGTCGCTGAGCGAGCTGATGGGCTGCCTGGACGTCACCAAGGAGGAACACAGGGCCAGCGGCAGGAAGCGGCACAGTGAGCCCCCCACCCCGCCCCCGTCCGTGGTTGTCGAAGGTTGGGGGGACGGGGTCTGTCCTGGGGCAGCGGCAGGACCCTGGGATCCCGGGCAGAGGATGGGTCGAAAGGGGGGAGGGGGACTCTGGATCAAGCCATTCACCATCCCCCTGTGGGGGCCGACTGTCACGCGGTGTCGGCTCCGATGTTTTCGGTTGGATCTCGGGAACCGTGGCTTTAGCGGCTTCGTGAACAGTTGAGAGCAAGTTGTAGGTGGGCCCGGCCTAGGCAGACAAGTGTCCCAGAGAGAAAGTCGTCTGGCTCGGGGTCCCAGACGTTCCCAGCAGGGAGCAGGCTCCTGTGGACGCTGGGAAAGCCCTCCCCTCGGGGCGGGGTCCTGTCTTCTCCTGTGTACAGGAGCCTGTGCGGGGAGGGCTGAGGTTGTCCCCCTGCTGCCTCCGCTGTGGGCCAGCGTCGCCTTCGAGGGCACATTCGAACGGGACCCGTGTGGAGGTTCTGGGCCCCTGGGCCCTGTGACTCGGGGTCTGAGCCGTGGAGCCCACTGGGCTGACCCGCCGGGTTCTGGAGGCAGCCAGTGCCCACCACCGGTCTCTGCCCCGTACCCGTCGCGAGGGTCCCTCAACATGGTCCCACTGAATTGCGTTCCAGGCTGGGCCCCGGTGATTGTAAAACGTTCTTGCTCATTTCCTGGCGAGAAGTCCACCGTGAGCTTTATTTTGACGACTTCTATGTCGGGGCTCTGCCGATACCTGTAGCTCATGTCATCCTGAAAGTGTCCAGACTGGGGACCAAGGGCAAAACTGTGGGCCCGCCCCCTCTGCTCACCCTCACCAAGGGGGTGTTGAGGCCACCTTGCGGCAGGGGCAGCCTTGAGCCTCTGTCCTGCTCCCTGATTGGTCAGCCCGAGAACCCTGTAGCCAAGGGGACTTTGTGGGTGTCTGCGGGCACGAGAGGGTTAGGGAAGGAGGACAGGACGGGATGCTGGGCAGGTGCTGTCCGACGGAGGCTGGGGGGCTCTGACCATGGTGGGGACAGTCTAGTGAATGAACACCATCACTGCCCACCTTGGTAGCCGAGGTCAGGAGTCACCGGCCACCTTCCACGGGTCAGCTGCATCTCCAGGGGCCACAGCCCAGTGCACGGTGCTGGCTTGTGCTCCCCATGGCTCTGGGGTGAGCCATCCGCTCCAGGCTGGGTGACCCCACCGCTTCTCTGGGGCTGGAGCCGAGGGGGAGCTGTTTACATGCAGGAGACAGAGCCCAGGGCCCAGGGCCCACAGGTTCCTGGGGGAGCCGGTGCCCTGAGGTGGTTCAGACGCGTCCTCTCGCATCAGGGGTGCATCCTAACAGGGCCGGAGGCTCTGCGCACCCCAAGCGGCAGCAGGGTAGGAGCGCCAACCCGTTGCTGGGAAGAGGGGTGCAGGGCAGAGGACGGCAGGGTCTCGACGAGGTTGTCGCTCACCGGAAATGCTCCTTCCTGTGGGAGCTCCGGCCGCCTTCCGCAGGGCCCGGCGGATGAGCCTCTGAACCTTGTGCTCTCACCGGGAAGGTTGTCGGCGACCCTGTGTCCAGAGTGCGCGAGGGCCGTGCACGGCGGGCATGTCGTCCGAGAGGAGCCTCGGCCCTGGACGCACAGCGGAGTTTCTGGAACGTTTCTTTCCCCTGCAGACCTTTCCTAGGTTGTTCCGACTTTATTCATCTGTTCAGTTTGAGATCAGTTACTTTTTCCTGCCGTGTGATCTGAATCAGGGGGAGTCAGGAAAACCTCAGTGTCCAGGACAGTCCTCAGTGGGATTTTCTAAGCACCCAGGCGTCCGCTCTCTTTAGTTCTCGTTATGTTTGCTCACCAGTAACGAGGCACCTTTATTCTAAAAGTAGGAGGACTCAAGGGACATAAATAACCCCTGACCTATTTCTTCTCAGCCAGTCAGACCCAGATCCGTATTCACCCCAAAACATCTCTGCTGCCCAGTGACACCTGTGCCCGGTACTTCACCTCCGAAGGGCAGCACACGCGTCCCTTCCAATCCCATGTGTTTTGATCACACACGATTTTGCGTTTCAGTGGCTGCAACAAAGATAAAGCAATGGAACGTTTGATCTACACTTTCGCTATTAGAAAAAACTCAAAACTGAGAAAATTAACTAAAAACTGTTAGGGAATTTGGCAAAACCCCCAAAGAAAATATTTCTGAAGAACGCAGGGAAAGGGCCCAGAAGATTATATCGTGTCCCCGTTCCCCACCGTCCCCCAGAAACTCGGCCACCAGGAAACATCCGTTCTAGACCAAACGATCTTTTTCAACCACGTGGCCACGCCAGCCACATCACTTCCAGCGACGGCCTCACGGTGTCCCTCGCCAGGTCACCTGGACGCCATCAGGATCATTCGATACGATGACGCAAACTCTAGGTGGCTGGGACCCTCCTCTCTCTGGGATCGTCCACGGCTTGGGGTGTATTGTGAACATGTGCGTCCGTCCCCTTGGGGGACGTCATTTTCCTGTCCTTTGTGTGTTTGGAATAGAGGTTTTTGCCGCTGCCTTGAAGGCCCATTGCACCTGCACCTTGTGCAGTGTGGTGCTACGGGGCGTCTCTCCTTCTCCGCACCTAAGGCTATTAACATGGCTACTGCACTTGACCTTGAGCCTCCTGTTACCAGGGAGACGGACACTTGTCCTAAAAGAAACCAGGAAAATAAGCGGGGATCTTTGAACAGCCAAACTGGCTTAGAATGGATTCGAAGTAACACAAATCGTCTTTAAATGGGAACCAGCAGCCCCAAAGCCCACGTTCTTAGTAAAGTGGCCGTTTCAGGGCAAGCAGAGTGGCCACAGTGACCCTGATCCTTGAATCCTTCAAACCTACAATTGAGAAGCGTCGTCCGCTGATCTACGCTGGAATATTTTGCGACTCGCTCAGTCCCTCGGAGCTCCGACTTCACGCGGGGCTGTGTTCGCTGTGGAATGAGGTCGCGTCCCCCTCGGTGTTTTCCGTCCTGTAGTCAGACGTCAGCGCTCAGCCACGGCGGTGGGACGAGACACGCTGCCCTGTCTGCTGGCTTGTCCAGGACGCACTGTTGACTGCTCCCTGCTCTAAAAATTGGCAAAATGACAGAAAACAGAACCCACATCCTTCCAGAGCTTACCTGTTTAGTGGACACAAGAATGGAGATAAAGGGGTGTCTGTGGGGGGTGGAGATGTGTGCGGGGTCCGGGAGGGCTGGACGTCGGCAGGGCAGGCCCGGCGGCTCCCTGGGGACACGTCAGTCCCCGCGGGGCAGCGGGCACAGCAGGAGCCCAGGCCCAGCAGTGGGGAGAAGTCAGGGTGGCTGGGGCAGGGTGGGGGGCAGGAGAGGGGGTCAGCGAAGTGTGGAGGAGACTTTGTTCTGAACAGGGGTCAGGGAAGGTTTGACCAGGAAGCTGCACCCTGGAGACGGGGAATGGGGACACCTGGGGGCCACCAGGAGATGATGTTTAAACCCTCAGGCACCAGTGAGGAGAGGCCGGTGTCCTGGGCAGGGTGATTTGGGGCCCATGGGAGGGAGGGGGGAGCTGGGAGGTGGAAGCCATCTGGAGCTGTGTGTGCCGTGGAGGGGGCTGGGGTGCCCAGGGCAGCGGACGGGGAGCAGGGCAGACCCACCGGGGGAGGAGGCGGAGGTCTCGGCCTGCCTGGGCCTCCCTCAGGGGCCACGGGGAGAAGCCCCAGACAGCACCAAATCCCCAAGCTCCCTCCAGCTCCCGTTTCCCTGGGAAAAGTTATTCTGAGCCAAACATGCTCGTTTCTCATGATTTAAATAGAAAACCGAAAGGTTCTGGGCGTGGTGCGGGGCCCAGGAGCTCACCCCAGACTCCCAGCCGCACCGTCTCTCGGGAACATTGGGGAAACAGGGGCGAAGTGTCTGCACCTTTGTGCACAAGCCTTTGGGACTCTGGGTCCAGGGAGACGCTCCCCTGGAGCCGGACTGGGCACGTGTCCTGTAGAAAACGCCGGGGGCGTGACTTCCGTGACCCGTGCGCGCCCCCCGGGCTCGCGCTCACGGAAGCACATCTACCAGTTGTTGACGTCTCTCCGAAGTGGGTCCCTCTGTGCGGAGTGTCCTGACCCTTCACTCCACGAAGACGGTGCGTTGCTAACGTCGGCTTCCTCTTCTCTCCCGACAGCCCCGAAAGGCAGCACAGAGAGCGCGGCTCGTAGACAGGTGAGTGTCCGCGTCTCACGGTTCAGTAGGAAGATGTGTCATACGGTTTTCTTTGCTCAGCAAACGTGTACAGTTTTAACTTTATAAATCCCACCGCGAAGCACGGACACCCGCGAGCCCGGCCAGGCTGACGCGGTGACCCCGGCGCGTGCCCAGACTTGCCAAGGGCCGGTGTCCTTGGGGACGCGGTGACCGGCTCTCGGGGGCCACCCTCTGTCCGACAAGCTCAGTCCAGAACGCGGCCTCGCTCTTCAGCCGTGTCCTGGGAAGAGACACCGAAGCCATTTCCCGCCTCTTTCCATGATGCCTGGATGGGGACCCTGCCCCCCGCCATTATTCCAGCGGCTGAGACCGTGGGACGCAGCCGAAAGTGTGAACCAGCTCAGACTCTTGCAGCAGTTGACGACCGGAAATCTTTCTCCCGAGAGTAAAGAGCACCAAGCCCCAGCGTGTTTTGTTGCAGGAGTCACCAGAGACAAGGGGGCGCAGCCGTGGGAATGGGGGTGCGGGAGCTAACGCTCATCACAGTGAGCTCTCTCTCCCCGGTTTCCACGTGACTCAGAGGGGCCAGAGGGCACCTCAGGCTGCGGTGGGTGTGCGTTTGATGCCGGTGCGGCCCCTCGTCCAACACCTCGGACCAGCCTCAGGAACGGTGACGCGCCTTGATAGCGTGTCCGCGTCCCCAAGTACTGAGAACAGACTGCACAGCTCCCTGCAGGGAGCCCTCCCCTGGCCCATCGCCTCCCTGCCCCTTCCTCCGGGAACAGAGTCGACCCAGAAACCTAAACGCCGAAGTGGAACCATTTCAAACAGTGGGACGGACGGAGCACGTCAGCGGGAGGCTGGGGCGCTGGGAGAGAAACGGGGAGGTGTGCCCGGCTCTTCCTGCTGCTTCTCCCCGGCCGGCTGAGCACAGGACCGAGCCGCGTGAACACGCATCTCATGTCGCGTTTCGTCTCGGAGCCGTGAGCCGTGACTGGAAAGAGCGAGAAGGTGAAGAAACGTGTCTGAGGCTGGAGCCTGCGCCAGGTTCTGTGTCTCCGCGGCGGGAGGCACTTCTGTGCCCATGTGGCTGCGGAGCAGGGCCGATCCCTCCCGGCGTCGGCCCCGCACCTCTGACCGTGCGCGGCGGGTGCTGTTAGGAGGCAGGTGCTGTGTGCGAGTCACCGCAGTCAGTCACCCGCCCGCTCTCTCCTGCGTGTGTCTTGAGCCCTTGCCCCTGGCCGTCTGCAGGCAGCTGCCACCTGCGCAGACGGGGGACGCACCCTTCTAACGACACCCCTTGTTTTGTCTCTTTTCCAGCAGAGGAACCAAGGATAAGTGACCGCAGCCGAGGCGCCGCTGGACGCGTGGGACACCCCTCACCAAAACGCAATTAAAAACACAGAAACAAAACACATAGTATTTTGCACTTTGTACTTTACATGTAAATTCACTCTGTAGAAACGAGATATTTAAACAAACTGCTTTAATCTGTGAAGGGGGGGCTCCGGCAGATCCGTCGCGTACCAAGTGTGTGACCCCTTTGACCTCGGACGTCTGCACCGGCGGCGCTGTCCCGGGCGGGTCCCAGCTCGCTCTCTGCCTGCGTGTGTCCCGCAGAGGTCGCGGCCTGGGGCTCCAGCCCGTGCCTCCTCCCTGGCCCCCTCCCCGCACAGCCCCCTGGGGTCCCTCTGGGAGCGCTGTGCCCCCCGTCCACACGAGAGGCCATCGATGTCCTCGAGCGCAGTCACCAGGCGCCCAGTCTGCGTGGTTGTGGGACTGGGTTTGTCTGTTTTGCTTTCCCGAGACCCAGCTCCCGCCACATTCACCACCACGGCTGCCAGCCGGTGACCGGGGTTCGGGGACAGTTCCCAACCACCTTTGTGTGCCTGCGTCCCCTGCGAGCTTGGGCTCAGGTCTATCCGGCCAGAGAGAGGCCTGCTGGCCCCAGGCTGCCGGAGGGGTCGGTGGCCAGAGAAGGAAATGGAGGCAGGCGTGGCCTCGTGTCTGCCTCTTTCCCCCTACACTGGCCTTACCCCCGCCCCACCCCGGGAGCCCTCGAAGGCAAAGCGTCGCCTGAACAGGTACAGTCCCCCCAGAGAAGAGGCAACCAGGGGGCTGTGCTCGGGGGGGTCCCACCTTGGCAGGTGGGGAGCTGTGCCCGTGGTTTCTGTTGTCATTCTGTCCGGAAGGGCATGAGAGCGTGTCCCTGGGAAAGTCCTCTGGGTGGGAGTTGGGAGGCACCGGTCAGGGATGGACACTCACACTGCAGTCACAGGACAGCCCGCCGCCCAGCCAGGGGCCACTGTCAGGGCCGGATGGCCGTCCCTGAGCGGCCACAGCTCCGGCCCCCGAGAGGACGGCGGGAGCGTGCGGCCCCCGTGCGGCTGTCTCAGCTCCGAGATTCGGTTGGAAAAACACCTTTGTGACCCCCCCGCCCCCCAGCATGTCGTGGACGGTGGTCCTGTGACCGCGCAGAGACACGCCCTGAGGCCTCTTCCTTATTTAAACTGTGCGAAGTCAGAGCTGGGATTCCAGAGCCAAGACCAGCGCCAGCGCCACCGACCCTTAGAAACAGTTGTGCCCTAAAGTTACTGGATAATCTTCATGTTTCTGAACTTTGAATTTAATCATTTTTCTTAGATCGAAATAAAACATGCTATCAAAACTTGTCTTTTCTTTCTGGCTAAATACAGTCTTATAATTGCTTGATTTTAGGGTGTCTGTCAGCGGGGAGGCACGGGCAGGACTCGGGCCGGGATGTACTGGGGTCTGGCTCCCCGGGCAGCTGTGTGGCTTTGGTGGGGTTACTGGACCTGTTCTGCTTTCTTTCCCCACGTCCGTGTGACGAACCCGTTTGGGGAAACAGCTTGTGCTCAGTACGTCCCAGCCCAGCCCCGTGGACCTGCTGCCCGATGCCCGGGGGACCCTAGAAGAACCCGCTGTCCCAGGCCGCCCACTCCAGACCTCCCGTGGCCCCTTCCTGTCCTCCGGCCCGGGGTCGGTCTGGCTCCAGCCCCTGTGTCCCCGGGGCCGTGGCGGTAGCGCTCCTCCCGTGGCACTGAGGTGTGAGTGACATGACGCGTGGCTTCCGTTGTGGAATGATCGCCACGCGTCTCCACCACGTCCATCATCACACACACAGAGAAGGGTTTCCCGGTGCTGAGAATGTCTAGGAGCTGCTTCCCGAGCCCCTGCGCCAAAGCAGTGTCGACGCCAGGCTCCGCCCTGTGCCTTCCCGCCCGAGCCCCCAGGCTGGCCAGGCTCCCCCAGGATTCGGCACCCCTCCCTGAACTGATGGTGATGGTGATGGTGATGATGGTGAAAAGGGGTCTTTGTAAACCCAACCAATCTCCACATGTCCGTCTGCAGCAAGGATGACCCTGGAAGCAGAGTTAGGAGGAAGGCGGCTGTCGGGAAGGCCTCTGGGGAAGGTGGGCGGGACGGGCTCCAGGCAGATGGCGGAGGTAAGATGCTCAGGAGGCTGAGGGTTTGCCGGCAGGCGGGAGGGGGTGCCCATGGGCTGAGAGCCAGTACACGGGCAGCCGCAGCTGGTTCTCATTGCCTGGCATTAGAATTCAAATCTAAAGCAGAAATCTGTGTCCCTCACATCCCTGGTGCAGCTGGTTCTGGTGATCGATGCCTCCCCCCCGAGTCCCCCCTTCCCCGTTTGAAAGCCTCTCCTGATCCTTGTCAAAAATCTCCAAGTTGGACATTATTTACAAGTGTCCCGACCAGCTCATCAATCATGCCATGATGTTACTTACACCCAGACTTTTTTTTAAGGTGAAAGGTGTCAGCGTTTTTGTAATCAACATGTAGAAAGAACTGGCGTGATCTTACTCTGCCAAGTGGACAAGCAAAAAGCGCAGCCTACAAAGCTGCCCCCAGAGGAACTGGGAACACACAGCAGCACTTCAGGCCTGTGAGGACAGGGCGGTGGAAACGGAAACGGTGATGATGACGAAGGTGGAAATGATGGCGATGGTGGTGATGATGATGGTGGTGATGGTGGTAATGATGATGGTGATGATGGTGGTGATGATGGTGATGGTGATGGTAGTGATGATGATGATGGTGATGACGATGGTGATGATGATGATGGTGATGGTGATGACGATGATGGTGATGGTGATGGTGATGACGATGGTGATGATGATGATGATGGTGGTGATGATGATGATGATGGTGGTGGTGGTGATGGTGATGATGATGATGGTGGTGATGATGATGATGGTGGTGGTGATGATGGTGGTGATGATGGTGATGGTGGTGATGATGATGATGGTGGTGATGATGGTGATGGTGATGATGGTGGTGATGATGATGATGGTGGTGATGATGGTGGTGGTGATGGTGATGATGATGATGGTGGTGATGATGATGATGGTGATGATGATGATGGTGATGATGATGGTGATGGTGATGATGGTGATGATGATGATGGTGGTGATGATGGTGGTGGTGATGGTGATGATGATGATGGTGGTGATGATGATGATGGTGGTGATGATGATGATGGTGGTGATGATGATGATGGTGGTGATGATGATGGTGATGATGGTGATGGTGATGATGGTGGTGATGATGGTGATGGTGGTGATGATGGTGATGGTGATGATGGTGGTGATGATGATGATGGTGGTGATGATGATGATGGTGGTTATGATGATGATGGTGATGATGGCGATGGTGGTGATGATGATGATGGGGGTGATGATGGTGATGGTGGTGATGGTGGTGATGATGGTGGTGATGATGGTGATGGTGGTGATGATGGTGATGATGGAGATGATGGTGATGATGGTGGTGATGGTGATGATGGTGATGGTGATGGTGATGAGAATAGTGGTAATGGTGATAATTACGTTTTTTTTTCCTCTACCAACACACACTACTACATAGACCAAAATTTGGAAAACAGTTTGACTAATTAGATAGTCATTTTTGGTATTTCTTCAATCTAAGAAATGGTGCTAGCTCTCTCTTACTATAGTACAGGAAACAAGCCACCCCAAAACTTCATGGCTTAACACCACTTGTTTATTCTTGTTCACACGTCTGTGTCGGGGTGGGTTCACCAGTCTGGTCTGGGTGCAGGTCTGCCTCAGTCCCGCCCTCTAGGACGAATGGGTCATCTGGGCATGGTCTCTGCATTGGCTGTGCCCGGAGCAGGGGTACATTTCAATCCTTGGCTTGTGACCTGTGTGCCAATGTCCACTGGCAGGGCCTGTCACCTGGTTTAGAGCAAGTCACGGGCAGGGTAGTGGGTGTGCCCACCAGGGGGCCATGGCAGCTCTGGGCACAGAATGCTGCTTACTGACTCCCCAGCCAAACTGCGGCCGAGCCCATGCACGTGTCCTGAACTTCCTGTTCACAGAGCCACGCAGTGGTGCGACCGAATGGGCAGGAGGGGATGCGTGTCTGTGTGCCGCGGAGGGCACAGGAAGCCGAACACCCTTCCTGAACGTGCACACTCACCCACCGGTTCCTTGAGGCTCAGCCTGTGGCTTGAACAGTTATCCCCAGAGCACACGCTGGGGGAGGCACAGACACCACGGCCCACACGGATGGGTGGAGAGAGCCCTCACCCAGCGAACATCGGACACGCTGAGGATGCACTGTGAGAGCCCTCCACGCCCTCCCCTCTCTAGGTTCAGTTGTAGTTTGACTCTTCCAAAAACATTTGCCCGGAAAATATGTCCACTAAATGAAATATTGGAACATGAATTACATCTTGTCATTAATTACCATTATCAAGACATACTCCAGCGTAAGGACAGAAACAAAGACGGAAGCCAGCTGGGAGGAGGGGGGCAGAGGCGTCCGTGCCGGCTGGAGCTCCGAGTCGCGGCCCCTGGAGCGGGTCCTTCTCGCCTGGTCACAGAGCCGGGATGGGGCAGCATTCTGACCTCAGGGGTGTCCACCTGCGTCCATCACGTTGATGATTCTTTCAGGCACATTTTAAACATGCTCACCTCTTGCTGCCTAAAACCCATCATTGCTAGAACTCTCTCCTCTGGCTTGTTTGCTTTGGTCGCAGCTGCCTCACTACATTGGTGGGACGGGTTTGGACCCCGACAGGCCCGCGGAGCTGTGAGCACGCTGTTCCCTGTATGTCCGACACGGACGCCTCGACCTAATTCTCTCTTTCAAGTTCAAGGGCCCACGTGCCAAGTGAAGCTTCCACTCCAGACACGACACGTAGATCCAGTTTTCAGTAAAATCATCTATGTCCTCGACTTGTCGCCTTGGCCACCATTTCAAACCCCTCAGACCAGCGAAGCGTCTGTACGTCAGTTCCCATCAGATGAAGACCTTTCTTGGGGATCAAACGTACATGTTTCCTCTCCCCGAGTTTATTTCCTTCAGTTACGTCTCAGTTAACAGAAATTCTTTCCTTTCGACTTTTTGATTGTTCGTGTTCTTACCGTGACACAGAAATGCCACTGAACACGTTTGAGGCGGACACGCTGTCCTTGTGCCCGTCGGTCTTCCGCGCTGAGCAGTTTCGCGGAGCCGGCGTCCGGGGCCCGAGGCCTGGCGACTGCCCTCCGGCTCGTCACTTTGGTGGCGTGCCCACTGACCAAGAAAGGAGCTCCTTCCTGGGAACAAGCTTGGAGGGAAGCTGGTGACCTCCAGGGCGCGGAGATGTCCGTCCATTACCACCCGCTGGCTGTGAGCCACAGTGTCCTGTTTGATTACAAACTGGACGCATGTTCGATCAGTGAAGGTGCGGAGGGGTCTCCTCGTGTGCCGAGAGCGAGGTGGACGCCCTGGCAGCCTCTGGGCACCTCCTCGGCCCGCCGCTCCCGGGGCCACCTTCCCGAGCGTCCCTGGGTGGACGCCCGTCTTCCTCTGAAACCCCCCAGTGTGGTGGGTGGTAGACGCACACGGCACATTCGACCTGAGTGCCCACGACCGAGGGAGGCTGCCTCCCGGGCCAGGTGGAATCCTGCCGGCCTCCCTCGGGCTGCCTGCGACTTGGCTGGGCACGTCCATGGTCTATTCCGTCGGTCTGACCGTGACGGGCTGGCCGGCCTCTCTGAAAGTCCATTTCCTCCCTGGAAAACGAGGACATCGATGTCCGTCTCACAGGGTCAGCCTTGTCCAGGCCTCTGGCCGCCTCCACCGCCCTCTCCTCCGCTGGCTGTGGGAACACCCCAGCATCCCCCAGCTGGTCCCGCCTCTGCCCCCAGTGTCTCCCTGGTCGCTGCTCCCCTTTCTCCAGCATCCTGGCTCGGGGAGGCTCCCAGCAGTCTCCCTCTGCACCAGCACCTGCTGCCTCCTTGGTGGTCTCTGCAGTGAAGACCCCCCTGCGCTTCAGCCCAGAGACACGGAGTGAGCGCCGTCCCAGCCGCGGCCCACCTCCGGGCCCCGCTGCGCACCCCACCCCCCAC
Organism: Molossus molossus; assembly: GCF_014108415.1. Classification (NCBI taxonomy): domain Eukaryota; kingdom Metazoa; phylum Chordata; class Mammalia; order Chiroptera; family Molossidae; genus Molossus; species Molossus molossus. The sequence continues at coordinate 111,933,366 of NW_023425402.1, forward strand.
TCTGCCCTCCGGGTCCCGCTGCGCACCCCACCCCCCGCTCTGCCCTCCGGGTCCCGCTGCGCACCCCACCCCCTGCTCTGCCCTCCGGGTCCCGCTGCGCACCCCACCCCCCCCCACTCTGCCCTCCGGGTCCCGCTGCGCACCCCACCCCCCGCTCTGCCCTCCGGGTCCCGCTGCGCACCCCCCCCCCACTCTGCCTCCGGGTCCCGCTGCGCACCCCACCCCCCGCTCTGCCCTCCGGGTCCCGCTGCGCACCCCACCCCCCTGCTCTGCCCTCCGGGTCCCGCTGCGCACCCCACCCCCCCCACTCTGCCCTCCGGGTCCCGCTGCGCACCCCACCCCCCGCTCTGCCCTCCGGGTCCCGCTGCGCACCCCACCCCCTGCTCTGCCCTCCGGGTCCCGCTGCGCACCCCCCCCCCCCGCTCTGCCCTCCGGGTCCCGCTGCGCACCCCACCCCACCCCCGCTCTGCCCTCCGGGCAACCTGGGCGCGTCAGTCCCTGGGCGTTTCCGACCTGCGGCCGGCCCATTCGTTCTACTCACTGGCCATGTGCTACCTGGACCTTGCTCCTTACTCAGGTTAGAGTCTGTGGTCCAGATATCTTTGGGGGACCCATCACCTACACCCACACCTTTCCCCTCTCGCCCCCTCTTCCCAGCACACACCCCTCACACTGGCCAAGGAGTGTGTGCTGCGACATCTCTCTGGGGACTTGCAGCTGGACCTCCCGGCGACCCTGCCATGGGGCCGCTTTGTCCAGTTCGCCCGCCTCAGCGGTTCTTCTTCTCATCTCGTCTCAGAGCCGACACCCTGCCCCGACCTCTTCTCTTCCCTCTGCTGGTGGGTGCGGCAGCTCACCTGCGCTCCTGCAGGGGTGTCCTGGGGCTGAGCAGGGCGAGGAGGGGGTGGTGGGGACAGCCTCCCAGCCGGCGCCCGCCCCTCACGGACCTGCCCCAGGTCACCGGCCGCTGGGCACACAGAGGGGCCGGCAGCTGACCCACCACGATGGAGACAGTCCAGTCAGTTTCTGTTTTAATTGGAAGATGATTCTGGAAAATGAGGTTCTGACTGCTCGAACCGCTCGCCCGACGCGGCCTCCCCGGTTTCCCGCTGTCCGCACCTCTCCCGAGCGCCTTGGCAGCCGTCACGGCTGTTCTCACCACGGGGCTGCCACGTTCCTTGAACCCAGGCACGCCGCGGGCCCCGCCCTGTTTGATCGCCCTGAAGCGCTTAGAAAGTCCAGGCACGGTTCCGCTCGGGAATCCGGGCAGTGGGCCGTCTGCGGACACCACTCCCAGGGAGGACCAGCAGAGACGTCTGCTCCGTGAGGCCCTGGGCAGGGTCCAATCGCGCACACCTGCGCTGGGTGGCACGCAAGTCTGCTCCCCCCTTTCACATACGCTGCTCAAATCCCACCCTGACGCTGACCAGACAGGTGCTAGAATTTGTACTTTGCAGACAGGAGACACGGGACTTGTGTTTATTTGTCCAAGGTTACAGAGGTCAAAGCAAAGCTGGGGTTCCTAGGCCTCACATCCAAGTCTTCTCTGCTGAGACCCTCTGCCTCCAGGCGTCCAGGTCAACGCCGACGCAGCGCCTGGGGTGCTGGCCCCTCTTAGTGGTTCCGCCTTCGCAGACGCTGCTGCCGCTCCTGGGCTCCTGGAAATCCGAGCTGCTGGGGCAGGGTTGGCAGAGGACAGGACCCACTGTGAGTCCAAGACATAAACTCACTAGGCCCTTCATCTGCAGTAGAAAATGGTTTTTGCAAAAGAGAGGAAGAAGGAAAGAAAAGGTACCGGTCTGCATGCTGGGACCTTCATTGACATGATCCACTATGTCCCCTCCCCAGCCCAGGAGTCCCCGAGAGCTCTGGTTCGAGGGCAACTGGAAAGGAAGTTGTCCAAGTGCCATCCGTTCCTGAGCTGGTGTCTCCTGGCATTTGGACAGAGGACACACCCTCCTGGGCATTTCAGCCGCCGGTGTCCGCCCCGGCTTCTCACTTCCAGAACAACAGCGTGTCCCCTCCACACGCCGTGGGAGATCTCGATGCAGCGGGACACCCACCCAGGCCCCTCCTGCCCAGCCCCCCGGGCCCCTCGCATTGCTGCCCCAGCCCCAGAGACAGACAAGGGACTCCAGCTCGGCCTCCTCGTTTCTCCTCAAATTGCACCCCAGTCGTAACACAGTCACGACTCCTTCCCTTCCTCCGGCCTCCGGCGCTTACCCACCCCCACAGGGACACGCGCAGCCCATGACCTGACCCTCAGCTATTGGTGGGGAATAACATCTGCTCACGTGTAAAAGTCTCTGCAACCCTCGCGAGTTCAGAGTTGAAATATGGAGGGTTTTGAGCTCATTGTTTTTCCAAACATAAGGTCCTCACTGAGAAAACAGTTAACGGTTCACAAACGCCGGGACATCAGATAACGATTGCAAAGCAGCGTTCAGATAAGTTCAGTACGCAGAGAGGGATTAGAAACACATGAGTCACCGCTGCCTTCAAAAGCCTCTTGCGTTTATAGACGAAGGGGCGGAGAGATACTGATTAACCAAATGTGCTCAAGAGCTTACCCAGCGCATCACATTGAAACACCGCGAAGACTCTTAGGGAGAAGAACAGTTACAATGTTTGCTGAAGTCCACGGAGCGGGCAGGCAGAGCGGGCGCTGGGAGACGGGGCCCGGCTCAGCATCACTGACCTCGGGCACGTGGCCAGGACGACCCCCTGGGTGGACACACGGCCCCCAGCGCTGCTTCCCGCGGCCCAGCTGGGAAGCCACGGGCCCTCGGCGAGCCTGCCCAAAGGCGCCGGGAGCTGGACACCGGGAGCAAGGGGACGGCCCTCATTTCCTGAGAAGGGCACGGGGCTGATTTCGAGCGGACGCGTGCTGTGAGGTCCTTCCCTCTGCCAGAGGGGCCTTCTTCCCTGAGTCCACGGCAGCCCCACGGAAGCCGGTGACCTGGAACCTACATTTTAGAGAAATGAAAGTGTAGGGCGAGGTTGGTGACCCGACGCGCGTGGGCACGCCTGTGCTGGGGACACAGCGGGACGGAAACGTGGTCTTCCCGGCCGCCGAGGCAGAGGACGGCCGTGGTGAAGGTGGGGAGAGGACCTCGCCGAGCCGAGACCCAGGACTCGCAGAGGCTCCGCACGCGCGGACCCTGGCAGGCGACGGGCCGTACTCACCCGCTCCTGTCTTCCCAGCGTGGCCGCCGGCAGTCTGACAGCCGGCGGGACGGGCGCTGGCTCCCATCCAGCGAGATGGACCGTAGGCTCTCTCGTCTGCCACCTCCCGGAGGCCCCCCGTGGCCCTGGTGTCACCTTCCACCGGCCTCTCGCAAACCTCGATCGCGCGTGCTTCACGAGCACTCGGTGAGGAGTAACTTGCAGTTCGCCGTGTAAGGGGCTCAGCAGTGCAGGAGGTGTTCCGTTTCCCAACACCTGTTGCAGTTTGGTTGATACTCGTCACTACTGCGGTGTCACTGGGACAGGCGACTGTCGTGTGAGCCGCGGAAGCAGCCACCATGTTCCACGTGTGCCCACGTCCCGTCCCCGCGCCACGTCGGCTGCTTCTCGCAGCATCTCAAACGGTCTCCTTGTTACCACGTGTGCTGTGGTCTGATCCGCGGTGGCACCCGTGGAAGAAGGTGAGCGTGGCAGCTGTGGTCTGATCCGTGGCGGCACCCGTGGAAGGTGAACGTGGCAGCTGTGGTCTGATCCGTGGCGGCACCCGTGGGAGAAGGTGAGTGTGGCAGCTGTGGTCTGATCCGTGGCGGCACCCGTGGGAGAAGGTGAGCGTGGCAGCTGTGGTCTGATCCGTGGCGGCACCCGTGGAAGGTGAACGTGGCAGCTGTGGTCTGATCCGCGGTGGCACCCGTGGAAGAAGGTGAGCGTGGCAGCTGTGGTCTGATCCGTGGCGGCACCCGTGGGAGAAGGTGAATGTGGCAGTGGATGTGTAATCTCACGGCTCCTCGACCGGTCGCCCTGTCTCTGGCCCTCTCCCGGGCCTCCCAGTCCCCGAGACCTGTCCCGGAGACCCAGCCACCGAAGAACCGGCAGCCGCCTCCCGTGTTCCAGCAAAAACAGAATCGCAGGCGTCTCACTGGAAACGACAGCTGGGACCATGGAGCTCGGTGGGGAGGCGGGTGGAGCCGAGACCCCACCCCCTGTGCACCCCGCAGCCACAAGCTCCTGCGGGAGACTGACGCGCCTCTCCGGTGGGTGAGCACGTGGGGGGGAGCCGTGGACAGAGAACACGTGGAGCAGCCGTGTGACTGAGGCGCAGTGTCCGTGGCCAGGACAGGTCGAAGCTACCACCACAGCCGCCCCACCCCGGAGCCAGGCGCTCACCCCGTCAAGGCCGAGAGGCGAGGACGCCGGCAGAGGCGGGTCCCTGGGCTGAATGCAGAGACGTGTCTCCACAACATCGAGCGCCAGGTGAAGCCCCAGCAGGTCCCCAGGTGACCCGCCGACATCGTTCCTGAGGGGTGACACCGAGCAACAGTCTCAGAGTAGCTGGGACAGCCTCGCGGGGAAGAAGCCGCCAGGAGGACTCTCACAGCTGGAGCGGAGGGACAGGGCGCGGGCTTCAGGGCGTGGAGGACGGCTCTGCCCGCGAGGGGCTCCTGGCCCTTCCGGAGATCGGCCAGTTCGCCGTCTGTTTCTGCAAAGTGTATGGACGTGTCCCACTCGGTCACGTCTCCACTGTGGTCTGTGCGTGTCCCAGGCACACGCTCATAGGCGCTGCTGTGCGGTGATGCGCTGACACGGACTCTCGGTTACTCTCCCGTAACGCGTGTGCCCCTCGGTACCGGCTCCAGGGTGCTGACAGGTCCACGGGGGGAGGGGGCAGGAGCGGCAGGACAACCCCCGACTGGGCTCCAGGGGCGGCTGTGCCAGGGCCCCTCCCCCACACGGCGTCCCCTGCCTCCTCAGGCTGTCTGCTCTGCCTGTGTCCCAACGTCCCTCTGCGAGGACCCTGCCACGCTCCGTAGGGCCCACCCTCGTCTCTGCTGCAAAAACGCGAATAAGAAAGCGTTTGTGAACGATTTTTGTTATTTCCAAACAACCAAGCCTTCCTGACTGGTTTTCAAAGTCTTCCCACATTCCGCACAATGGGGTCAGGATGTTAACGTTCCCTTTCGAGGGACACGGGCCAGACCACAGCTCTTCACACACGTCATGCTCTGCTTTCCGACTGTTTTCTGGGAGCACAAAGGCCACTCGAGGGGAGCAGAGCGGGGGGGTGTCTTTCACAGTTTTAAAAATAATGAACATCTTTGTGCTCTAGATGGACAGACGAGACAGAAGGGCAGAACGTGAAGGGACGTTACCTGCCTTGTCCTGTGGCTACAGAAATGTTCTCTTTTAACGTTTCCATAAAGTAAGGAAAATGGGGGAATGTCAACCATTCCCAGCCGTCAGTGCTAACCATAACGTGACATGTTTTCATGACTTAGATGAAGATGAGCCCTCCTGGCAGGCAGGCAGGACCACGACAGAGCGTTTCCCGTGTGCTCTGCGTGGCTGCGCTCAGTCACCACAGAGCTACCGCCTTTGTCATCGCTGAAGTGTTTCCTGAAACAGGACCGATTCGACAGCCACGTTAACACGAATCGATGGCGTCGTATTAGCCTTTAGCTTCGACACCTCCAGAGACGCTTGGTTGCCTTCCTTTGCCTTCTCCGCCTTTCCGAAGACCGTGCTCTCGTGGTCTGTGCGACAAAGTGCTTCCAAGCCAGGGGACAGGGAGCCGCGGGGGGATTGGGGTTAACGACAGGGTGTCAGTCAACGGCAGGTCGCGGATTTCACAGACGTCTGTCTCCACACCGCACATTCGACCATCAGAGACGTAAACCACTGAGCTCTTCTCTTTCCGGGGTCAGTCTGTCCCACGTGGGGACAGATTTCATGGGAATCGGGGTGGACGTGTGCCCGGAGCTGACGTACTGAATCGCACCTCTTGTAGGAACTTACCTGTGGGCGGCAAGCCCACATCAATGACCCCGTTGTCCTGGACTGGGCCTGCGGCAGGTGTCGCCTGGAGCCGGGGCTCTGACTGACGCACCTGGGCCAGAGGAATGCGCCTTCTCTCCAGACAGAGTCTCGGGCCAGGAGCCCGTGGAACGTGCCTGCCCTGCGCCGAGGCCTCAGGTGGCCGAGTTCTTATCTCGGAGCCGCCGGCTCAGCTCCGCATTCCAGCCTCCCTCGGCTGACCCCCCCCCACATCTCTCCTGCACCCCCCTAAATACACAGACGAAAAGGGTAAGAAATAGAGCTTATCACAGGATTAAAAAGGATTTCGTGACAGGAACTTAAAGAGCGACTGCAGGGCCCTGGCCGGTTTGGCTCAGAGGTTAGAGCGTCGGCCTGCGGTCCTGAGACCCGGGTTCGGTTCCCGCTAAGGGCATGTACCTCGGTTGCAGTTTGTCCCCGGCCCTGGTTGGGTCGTGCGGGTGGCAGCCACTCGATGTGTCCCTTCACATCGATGTTTCCCTCTCTCTCTCCCTCCCACTCTATCTGAACAAAAATGGAAAAATGTCCTCGGGTGAGGATAAAAAAAACAAGAGCGACTGCAGGGACTGTGTGTGTTCATATGGTTCCATGCACAATGACATCTCTTCTTTCAAAATTCCTTATGACTCTCAAAATGCTTTCATTTCATGAGCCTGCCAAAAAGAAAAAAAAAATCAGTTTAAAAAAATATTTTTTCTTCTCTACGTGTTTTCGCTTACGCTCCGTCGTTACCCCCAAACCCACATTCAGGTGCTACAAGGAAAACAGTCCCGGGGGGCATCCGGTTCGAGTTCTTCCCCTAATCAGCTTAACTGGAACAGGTCCCCGTTCTCTCCCTCCGCTTCCCCGGAGTAAAACAGCCTCCTCGTGGGTCTGGCCGAGGCCCCCTCCCTGGGCGGGGAGTCCCTCGCGCTGCAGTGTCTTCGGGTGGACGCCGCGTGGGGTCTTTCTGGAGCGCGGCCGGCGAGGTTTGGGAGGAGGAGGAAGGTCCTGGGAGAAGAGCTGGACGAGACTGTGGTGAAAGACTGTAGATAAACAAACGAACCGACAACTATTCAACGAATTGAAGACCCAAAGAGTGTCTCAGGCAGAAAACAACAGAGGGAAGACACAGACTCTCCCTGCGCTGCTCCATCCACCGAAACGCGCCGCGTTCTGACGGCGCCCGGTGGGAGCCAGCGCCCCGGACGCAGGGAGACAGGATCGGGGCCTCCGGTGGGGTCCCCCGCGCCCACCCACAGGTAACCAGGCGGATTCCCCTCCCGGTCCACGCCCTGTCCCCCATCACTGACACGAGGAACCGGAGGGGGTGAAGCCTGCTTACTCCGGGCATTTGCTCAGCAGACGGATACCAACAGAATCACATCTTACAAAAGTCTTCATTTCTGTTCTATTCAGAGACGGACGGAGACTTGGCTCCGGGTGGTGAACACACCATACAATGTACACATGATGTATTAAAGCCTTGTACACCTGAAACCTATATAGTTTTACTAACCAGTGTCACCCAATAAATCCAATTAAAAACAAAACAATGAGTCTTCACAAATGCACCATCTCAGAAAAATGGCTAACAGCGTAAAATACCCAGCCGACGGCCAGGTCCCTCTAAGTCCTGGTCACCTCCCCCTTTTAACTCCGGAAAGTGGTTCCCACGACCACGGGTGTGGACGCCCAAGGGGGGCCCAGGTTCAGTCAGCACTGGGGACACTGGACTTCGTCAGCCTGACTTCCCCAGAATCTGGACGCACTTGAATGTCCCTGGGCACCGATGCCCGCGACCCCGGAGCCCCGGGGAGAAGGTGGCGTGAGCGGTTCTGAGCGGAGCCTGGCGGCCGGGCCGGGCTGCACCACCTAAAGCTTGTTTGTTCTCCGCGGAGGCCAGAGCTGCTGAGGACATGGCCTCGCCCGGAGCCCTCGATCCTCTGGGCTTTCCTGGACCCACAGCGAGAACACGGCCTCCTCCCAGCCTCTGCGCCCCGGGGGGGCGGGGGGGGTGTCACGCTCTCTCCTGGCTGCCCCGCCCGGGACAGGGGCCCTCAGAGCAGCCGTGGGCCAGGGGACGCTGTCCGAGCTGCGGGGAGGTTGCCGGCCCCCCCTGAACAAGCAGGATTTTTGGCTTGACCTTTTTCGTCACTGTTTTGGGAAATTTCAGAAAGTATTTTTGAAATTCACATAAAGCGAGAGATGAAAATTCCATTCATTTTGCAGTTTTTAAAGGTGACTCGAATTCTAACCTCCGAAGAGGTAAGACAAATAGTTCGTGAAATGGTGACAGGAAGAGGCTGCCTGTCGTCCTCGGTCCCTCTGCTGGGTTCTGGAGATGAACGAAGAAGAAGAACCAGACGCGTGGATGAGAGAGACCCGAGGCGTCTGGGCGGGCCGGGTGTTGTGTCCCGGTGACGTACCCGGGGCGTCCGGGGACAGGGGACAGGAATGGGCACCGTCCATGAGGCCCGAGGGGACTGTGTGTTGGCCTTTTCGGGAGGAGCAGTGTCTGTGAGTCGGGTGCTGTCTGCTCCTCCAGCCCCAACCCTCTCCCACAGAGATGCCCACGCCCAGCGGCATGTTGGGGGACGCACGGCCCCCTTCAGGAGACAGCAGGGTGCTCCACTCAGCCCGAGGCTTCACGGCCACTAATGTCCCTCCAGCCACTCCTCCTGGGGCCGTGCCCTCGGTGTGCTGGACGTGGCGGGAGGCGGTGACGTGGGTCCAGTCATGACACTCCTATCAGGACTGCGTGACCCAGGCAGAGGCCGCTGTCGCTGTGCCTTGTCTCCCGGTCCAGCCGCGCTGAGATGCTGAGACAGGACACGAAGGCGGGCACGTGGCCCACGTGGACACAGGGACTCCCCCTGGCGTGTGGCTGCAGCTTTCTGCGCTGGCTGTGACGTGGGGCTCCCCGTGGGGCAGGAGGAGTCCCTGCACCCCCACACAGAAGAAAAGGAAAAGACAATAAAGAGAAAGAAATGCCCGGGTCTCACATGCGCCCATTCCCATGGTCACTGTCCCACTGGGGTCGACACCAAGACACCCACACGCCAACCGCTCGCAGCGCCCGCCGGTCAGCAGCGGCTGGGCGGCGGATCAGTCCGGCTCAGTGCCCGGGAGGACCGGCCTCTGGGGCCTAAAGCCGTCGACACTCACGCTGAACACAAGCACGTGGCACGTTTCCCGCTTGCGAGCAGCCCTGGCCTCTGCTCCCATTTCCCCGTGGCCGTCTGCGTGGCTGGGAGCTGGAGCCACTGGGGTGCGTGGCGGGACCCAGGGGGACTGCCTGGACCTCTGGTCAGACCCTCCACAGACACTGCAGCTGCTGGGGTCCCTCAGGGGCCCCGGAGACGCTGCAGAGCCCGGGGGAGGACAGTGGGGCGTCCAGGGCAGAGCCGGCGCCTCTGTGTGCCGCTCGTTCAAGTTCCAGCGGCGAGGCCACAGGTGCGGCTCGGCGGCCGTCATAAATGACCCGCCTGAGCACAGCGTGGTTTCCGAAGGACACCGAGCTCTCAGGGGCCCCTCAGTGGCCGCTTCGTGCTGAAGGAAGCCCCAGACTCGGCAGGTTTCTCATTTAGGGCCCGAGCTCCCATGGGTTCCACATCTGACACTCAGAGCCGTGGAACGTGGCCTGGGGCCCTTCGCAGCCACGGCCCCGCACCTGCGTGTTACGGATGGAGGGCGGGCAGCCTGGGACCACACGTGGCCACGGGGAATGGCCAGGTGGACATGCACCCGAGAACCTCGAGGGGCAGAGAGGGGACGTGGGCAGGAAGGAGAGAGGGACACACTGCTCTGTGTTCTCTGGAGGCTGAAGTTCCGGTCTGGACGTGCACCTTCGTCAGCTGCTCACCGCGACCCACAGACGCCGAGCCCGGCCTGGCACTCGGCTTCTCTGCGGAGCCGCGACGCACAGCCACCGGCCCGGGCAACGGAAAGGAGAACGAAGCGTGGCTGTCTGGCCGTCGCTGCGGAAACCACCGAGGACGCAGGCAGCCGCGGTGCTGGGGGCTCGGCAGGACCCCTGGCACCATCCTCCAGATGCACCCCAAGTGGACACAACGGGCGTGTTCGCAGAGAAAGAGGAGCAGCAGACACGCGTCTTGTTCCATCGGCGGGTAGGTGGTCCTCGGGCGTGCAGGCTCGGCGACCTGCCCCGTCTCAGCCCTCGCCGCCCAGCCCTGTGCCCGACCACCACAACGCTGGCACCTGGGGGTGACCAGGCTTCGCTGTGCCCTGGGAAACGGTGCCCAAGGCCCCTGCCTCCACTTTCAAACCTGCTGCCCGGAGAGGGACTATTTCATTGTGACCGTGGTTCCTTAGAAAAGGAGCAGGTGAAAACAGCCTCATCCGATGGGGCCGGTCCTCACGGCCACAGGTGCACCGACCGCCGCTGGGGGCCCACGTGGCTCTCGTCTCCACCCGTGGGCCCTCGGCTCGGTCACTCAGCCTTTCTCCATGCCGCATCCCCCGCCGTAAAATGCGGTAACAATTCACGGAGCGATGAGTTAGATGTCCGGCCACGTGGCCACGGAGCCAGGAGTGGGCAGGAGCAGCTGGTGACAACCGCCGTCGGGTGTTGGCTGACCAATGGGGATGCTGTTCCCCCGATGGACAGGCGGGTTCTGGCGGCTCCTGGGCGCCGGGGTCCCTGAAGCCCTCTCGTGCCCTTGACTGTGGTGCGAGAAATGTTTGCTCACCTCACTTGTCCTCGTTCCGGTGAGAGGGAGAGGGAGGGGCCTGGACACTGTCGGGTTGTTTTCTCAGTTCTGAGCTGCCTTGGATTTGAGTGGCCGAGGCCAGTCTTGGTGACCCGGCAGGACGCTGCTTGAAGGGCACAGAGTGGCAGAGAAATTTCTCAAACCCCGTTGGTCTTATTCCTCCCCAGACCGGCTCCAGGCTGAGTGACCCGCAGGACCGCTCCGTCCCTGCAGGGCCCTTCAGAAGGCTCCCAGGGGACACGTCCTGAAGCCTGGGTGAGGCAGAGCCTCTTCCTGAGCAGTTTGCAGGTTCCGGGCCGTGTTTTCCAAATCTGGGCACAGACTGGCCTGTGACTAACACCCGGGGTCTGAGAGCGGCTCCGGCCACACTGGTGTCTCTGGAGCCGTGCTCCCCACGGCCTCGCGTGTCGGGGTCACCCGATCGCCCACTTGGAGCTGCTCAGACGGCGCCTGGCTGTGGCTGGGTTTTGGCCAATCGGAAAGAACCGTGCAGACACGGGAGGGTGAGCACGTGGACGGTGGTTCCCAGGTGCTTCCGGACTTCTGTCCCGTGTCCTGCCGCCCGCTCCTGACCGATCCTTCTGAACAGCGGCGGGAGTGGAAGCTGCTACTTCACTTTCCAAGACGTGACGTGGTTCCATTCAGGGCCCCCCGAGTCTGCGGCGGCAGTGTCCCCCAGTTCACCTGCGCAGGGAGCTTCACAAGGAGAAAGGAGTTCGTGGGGGACCCAGAGGTGCGGGTGTGGGGGGACGGCACACTTTGTGTGCACCTTGTACTGTCAGCGCCGTCACTCAGGGGTCAGTTTCCTTCGGAAGGGTCAGCGGTTCTCTGCCGAGTCCCTGAGCGGTGAGGTGGGGAGGGGGGCTTTGTCCTGAAAGGCACGGGTTCCTCGGACCCTCAGCGACACCCCAGGCCTGGTCAGAGCTTCTCCCTGGTCTCTCCAGGTTGGGGACACCCCCTACACCCCGAAGCCCAGGAAGAGCGGCAGGTGCCAACCCTTCCCTCCCCCAGGGCCAGGCGTTCCGAGCCTAAGGCCTGGCCCCGGGCAGGCGCGAGACCGTCCTCTCCCTGTCTGTCCAGCAAGGCGCCTGCCTGCTTGCTCCCCGAGCCTCGGGGGGGGGGGGTTCCCATCGTGGCCCCAGAAGACGGGTCAAGGGAGGAGAGCGGACGAGCAGGAAGACCTTCGAACACCGTGCTTCTTGTGTGAAACCGTGTTCCTTCTACGGCACCTCGAGTCACTGCGACACGGGGGAGCTGGAGGACGGGCATCAAGCCGAGGCCTGTTCGCAGCCCAGCCTCCCCGGGAAGGGTCTTTTCTCCGGGAGTCGGGCTGGATGCTGACTTAGCAACAGTCGTGCTCATCTTTCCGTGATGAACGGGGGAGGGCGCTTCTCTATATTGTCCGAAATGATGGCAACTGCGGCTCTTAGCAGAACTGAGGACAGAGTTCAAATAAGAACATTTCATGCACTTTGCTGGACATTTGCTTCCCTCCCTCCCGCCTCCCTCCCTCCCGCCTCCCTCGTCAGCGCTATGATCCAGTCACAAAATGCTGGAACCGTTTCGCATGATCTTGAGGGACAAGTGGGACTGGAGACACTTTCAATCACGCTCCGGCCAAAGAAAACGCACGGGCAGGTTTATACGGGCAGTAAGCGGGGTTCGTGGTCTGTGACGGAGCCCGCTTCAGGGACCAATGTGACCATTAAATGGCCCATAAGCAAAACGTAAAATTTAATATTAAAAATTTAATAAGATGAAATAGTTTATAAAACCCAGAAGTGTGCCCGGCACCTTCACATGTGCCGTTCGGTGAGTCATTATGTTTGTGCTCATTAAAGAATTAACTCATAAAACCTGGACGGCACATTCGGGCTGTTTAACTCTCCGCGTCCGAAGTGTGAGAGCAGGTCCCTGGTGGCACATTAGGGGGGAACAAATGCTCCGCCCACCGTTTAAACTCATCTCGTGTCCCTTACTGAAAGCACCCTCCAGCCACCCGCTGGGCCTCTCTGTTCATCACCACCCTCTGAGGTTGTCGCTGTGACATGTCTGTGGCAGGAGACGTCAGGCGGCGAGCGAGGGACCCTGCGAGGACCCGGACAACAGTGTTTGACGAGTGCGGGCCAACCAGACAAGACAACTACGTGTCCCTGGACCAGAGCCTTGCCCACTTGGCGGTGATGTTACCATGGGTCTTGCCTTTTGCACTTTCATGTTTCACGTTGATGAGAACGGTGGACGTGTCCTGACATCGTTATGTTGCAAGTCTGGGCTTCTCAGCTGCGCCACAAATCAACGTAACGGCTATTTCAAGACAACGAAATGCAGTCAGTTCAACGTGAGAAAGTCAATGAAGTCTCCACGGAGCACAGATGAAACCTGGGATGACGTAAAGTTTGGGGAGACAGGATAGACTGGCAGGGAGAGATGAGGGTGTGAGGGACCCCAAATGAGTCATTGTCATCGCTGACCCCAGGGCTGCAGTCCTGGGTGGGGGGCTCTGTGGGTGTCAGGATAAGGGGGGAAAGACGCTACAGACTGAATGTTTGTGTCCCCAAATTTGTATGTTTAATTTTACCCCCCAAAGTGATGGTATTGAGAGGTGATGAGGTCATGAGGGTGGGGCCCTTGTCAATGGGACCGCAGGAGCTTCCTGTCCCTTTCGCCATGTGAGGCCACGGTGAAGAGACGGCCACTGAGAACCAGGGAGTAGGTTCTCGGCACACCTGAAACTGTCGGCCTGCAGACTGAGAGAAATAAATGTCTGTTGTCTGTGAGCCCCGGCTGCGCTGTTCTGTGCCCGCAGCCCGACGACCACAGGAGGCTGCACAGGGGCTGGTGGCTGAGCATTCACCGGAAACAGGGACACGAAGGAAGGTAAGGAGGCTTGTGACGCGGAGCAAAGCGGCAGGGTTGGGGACCTCCTGGGCTGAGGGGCGAGTGCGGCTGCGTGGCCTGCGGTACGGGGCCCCCTCCCATCTGCAAACACAGATCGGCATCTCGCATGTCCGTGGAAGACTAGCAGCAGGTGCGCAGGTCTGGCTGTTGTGAAGGGTCATGAACAGTGGCCGCCTCATGCACGCCCCCTACTGGGGATCGAGCACACAACCCGGGCATGTGCCCCGACCGGGAATCGATCCAGGACCTCTCAGTCCACGAGACGGCATTCAACCACTGAGCCACACTGGCTGAGCAGATGACAGTATTATTTCTGAAAGGCAGGCAGACCACCGATGCCTTAAGAGTGTTTCCAGGTGATGCTGAGGCTGCATCTGAACAGCTCTGCCTCCTCAGCCCGTCCCAGCTGCAGACCCTGAGCAAAGGGTGCCCACAAAAAAGGGCTCCTGGTGGTTGAACTGGGCTGGAATTTAAACCAGCACTGCAAGATATGCTAAAAGGACTGCTGTAATTAGAAGAAGAAATAGGAAGAAAAATATAACCACACTAAACAAAAATGGCAATAAATAAGTACATATCAATAATTACCTTAAATGTAAATGGATTGAATGCTCCCATAAAAAGACACAGAGTAGCTGATTGGATAAGAAAGCACGACTCATCTATATGTTGTTTACAAGAGACCCACCTCTCAACAAAAGAATCACATAAGTTGAAAGATGGAAAAAAATCTTCCAAGCAAACGGAAAGGAAAAAAAAGCTGGGGTAGCAATACTCATATCTGATAAAGTACATTTCAAAATGAAGGCCATAACTAGAGACAAAGAAGGCCACTACATAATATTGAAAGAATCTATCCAACAGGAAGATATAACCTTGGCACCAACATATATTAAAAATCTTCTGGAGGACTTCAAAGGAGAAATCAACAGCAATACAATCATAGCAGGGGACTTCGACACCCCATTGACATCACTGGATAGATCATCCAGACAAAAAATTAGCCAGACAAAATATTAGCAAGGAAACACAGACTCTAAATGAAGCGCTAGATCAAATGGATTTAATATCTATAGAGAATTATACCCCAAAACTGCAGAATCCACATTCTTCTCAAGTGCACATGGGACATGCTCAAAGATAGACTACATGTTAGGACACAAACTAAGTCTCTACAAGTTTAAGAAGATTAAAATCAAGCATCTTCTCAGATCACAATGGCATGAAACTAGAAATCAATTGCAGCAAAAACATGCAAAGTCATTTGAAAACATGGAAGCTAAATGGCATGTTATTGAACAATGTTGAAATGGGTTACCATGGAGATCAAGGAAGAAATTAAAACTTCCTGGAAACCAATGAAAATGAACACACAACAACACAAAATTTATGGGAAAACAGTTCTGAGAGGGAAGTTCATAGCACTACAGGCCTAACTCAAGAAGCAAGAAAATTTTCTGGAAGGAAATAGTAAACATCAGAGCAGAAATAAATGCTTAGCTAGACTCACCAAGACACAAAGAGAGAGAACCCAAATACACAAAATTAGAAATGAAAGAGGAGAAGTAACAACTGACACAACAGAAATACAAAGGATTTTTAACAAATATTATGAACAATTATACGGCAACAAATTCGAAATGGACAAATTTCTAGAAACACATAGTCTCCCAAAAGTGAAACTGGAAGAGATAGACAACTTGAACAGACCAATAACAACAAAGGAATTTAAAGATGTAATCACGACTCTCTCAGCAAACAAAAGCCCAGGCCCGGGCGGCTTCATGGGGGAATTTTACCGAACATTCAAAGAAAAACTAATACCCATTCTCCTCAAACAGTTTCAAAAAATTTAAGAAGAAGGAAGACTTCCAAACTTGTTTTATGAAGCCAGCATAATTTTAATTTAAAAACCAGAAAAAGAAACTACAAAGAAAGAAAACTACAGGCCAATATCCCTGATGAACATAGATGCCAAAATCCTGAACAAAATACTAGCAAATCAAATCCAGTAATACATCAAAAACATTATTCACCAGGACCAAGTGGCATTCATCCCAGGGATGCAAGACTGTTACAATATTTGCAAATCAATAATTGTGATACACCACATAAACAAAGAAAGATAAAAATCATATGATTGCCCTGGCCAGTTTGGCTCAGCAGTTAGAGCATCGGCCTGCGGTCCAGAGAGACTCAGGTTTGGTCCCCACTAAGGGCGCGTACCTCAGCTGCAGTTTGTCCCCGGCCCTGGTTGGGTTGTGCGGGTGACAGCCACTCGATGTGTCCCTTTCACGTCGATGTTTCTCGCTCTCTCTCCCTCCCACTCTATCTGAACAAAAAATGAAAAATGTCGTCAGGTGAGGATATATATATATATATATATATATGTATATCATATGATCATATCAATAGATGCTGAAAAGGCATTTGACCAAATCCAGCACCCATTTCTGATAAAAATGCTCAGCATTTTGGTAGTAGAGGGATCATATCTTGTCATAATAAAGGCCATATATGAAAGTCCTTCAGCAAACATCATACTCAATGGACAAAAACTAAAAGCATTTCCCTTAAGAACAGGAATGCCCACTTTCGCCACTCTTATTTAACATAGTACTGGAAATCTTAGCCACAGCAATTAGACATGAAAAAAATAAATAAAAGGGATCCAAATTGGAAAGGAGGAAGTGAAACTGTCATTATCCGCGGATGACATGATATTATATGTAGAAAACCCCAAAGACTTCATCAAAAATCTACTAGACTTAATAAATGAATTTGGCAAAGTAGCAGGTTACAAAATTAATGTCAAGAAATCAACAGCATTCTTATACACCAATGACAAACTCACAGGAAGAGAAACTAAAAAAAAAAAAAAATCCCATTTACCATCGCAGCAAAAATATTAAGATATCTAGGAATTAAACTTAACCAAAGAAATGAAGGACCTATTCACAGAAAACTACAGACATTGAAAAAAGAAATAGAGGAAGATATAAAAGATTGGAAGCACATACCTTGTTCATGGATTGGAAGAATTAGCATCATTAAAATGTCCGTACTACCCAAAGCAATCTATAGATTCAATGCAATCCCCATCAAAATACCAATGACATACTTCACAGAACTAGAACAAACACTTCAAAACTTCATATGGAACCAAAAAAAATCCTGAATAGCCACGGCAATCTTGAAAAAGAAGAACAAAGTTGGAGGGATCACATTACCAGATTTCAGGTTATACTACAAAGCCACTGTAATCAAAACAGCCTGGTACTGGCACAAGATCAGGCCTATAGACCAGTGGAACAGAACAGAGAACCCAGAAATGGTCCCAAGGCAATATGCTCAATCAATATTTGACAAAGGTGGCAAGAGCATACAGTGGAGTATAGACAGCTTTTTTAATAAATGGTGTTGGGAAAATTGGACAGCTACATGCAAAAAAAAATGAAACTAGACCATCAACTTACACAATACAGAAGAATAAACTCAAAATGGATAAAAAAGACTTAAATGTGACTCATGAAGCCATAAAAATCCTAGAAGAAAGTGTAGGCAACAAAATTTCAGACATCATACGCAGCAGAATTTTCACTGATACATCATCTAAGGCAACAGAAACAAAGGAGAAAATAAACACATGGGACTACATCAAACTAAAAAGCTTCTGCACAGCAAAAGAAACAATCATCAAAATGGAAAGGCAACCCACTGTATGGGAGAACATCAATGCCAATGATACATCAGATAAGGGGTTAATTTCCAAAATATATAGAGTACTCATACAACTCTATGAAAGGAAGACAAAGAACCCAATTAAAAAATGGGTAGAGGAACTAAACAGACACCTCTCCAAACAGGACAAACAGGACATACAAATGGCTAAGAGACATATGAAGAAATGCTCAACATCACTAATCATCAGAGAGATGAAAATTAAAACAACAATGAGGTATTACCTCACACCTGTCAGAATGACCGCCATCAACAAATCATCAAACAACAAGTGTTGGTGAGGGTGTGGAGAAAAGAGGACACTAGTGCACCGCTGGTGGGAATGCAGACTGGTGCAGCCGCTGTGGAAAACAATATGGTGTTACCTCAAAAAATTAAAAATTGAATTGCCATTTGACCCAGTGATCCCACTTCTAGGAATATACCCTAAGAAGCCTGAAACACTAATCAGAAAGAATATATGTACCCCCATGTTCATAGCAGCACTATTTACAATAGCTGAGATCTGGAAACAGCCCAAATGTCCACCAGTAGTTGAATGGATAAAAAAGCTGTGGTACATGTACACAATGGAGTACTATGCAGCTGTAAGAAAGAAAGATCTCTTATCCTTTGAGACAAGATGGAGGGACCTAGAAAGTATTATCCTAAGCGAAACAAGCCAAACAGAGAAAGACAAGTATCATATGATCTCACTTATCTGTGGAATATAATGAACATAACAGTCGGAGGAATGGGGTAGTCCCAGAGACGTGGAAGTGGGGTACAGACTGACAATCCCCAGAAGAGGGGGTGTGGGGTGGGAGAGATAAACCACAGAACTTATATGCATGTATGCATGACCAATGGACATGGACAACAACGCTTGAGACAGGGTGGGGAGGGAGGGGGAGGAGGGTGTCAATGGGAGGGAAAGGAGAAAAGTGTAACAAAAATAAATGAATAAAAAATAAATAAATAAACAAACAAACAACAACCAACAACAAAGCCTAGCAACCATTTCTACACAGCGGCCTGTCACACAACCAAGTCAGGGAGCAGCCTGGTATGAACCCCCGTCCCGCCCTGAGCCCCCGGCCCCGCCCCCAGCCGCTCCCGCCCTGCCCACCTACACTGTGTTCCCACCACCTGAGCCGCCCTGACGAAGCAGTTCCTGGAATCCTAGTTCATCTAGTAGATGTACAGCTATATCTCCATTAGCATAATCACTGTCCAATCAGAGCAGCTCAATTCCGACCAATCAGGACGGTGTATTTTGGACCAATCAAACTGTAAGAGTGTAGAGCCCTCATCTGCATGAGGATGGGCCAATCAGGGGCCAGGGACAGGGCCTGCCTATAGCCCAGCTCCCTTTCCTTATGAGCTGTCCCCTCCCTGGAAGGCAGGAGACGCGTTCTGGCCGAGCAGAGACGCAGCCGGGCCCAGTGGCCCAGAGCAAAGCCACGCTGTCCCGCTGCGGAGGACCCGGCCCCAGGCTGCCTCGTGGCCACGGTGGGCCGTGCTGTATCACAGCTGAGCTGTTTGTACCAAGTAAACGGTCTGTACTACACCCCAAACCGTTGTGCCTCTCACACCCTCCCAGCACCCTGGCTGCAGACGGCCCCTCACAGGTCTGGCTTGACCTCGGCAGGGGCTCCGCATGTGCGCCTGCTGGGCTCTCCCTGAATTCCTGCTCCCGTGTACCTGACCGGAGCCAGCTCTGGGCTCACCGGGGGCTCCAGCCACAGCTCCGCGCCACCGGGAGGCCTTGCACTCGGGTGGACAGCAGCGTCCTCCTGGCTTGTGCGGCATCTGGAGGCCAGCGTGTGCTGCGGGCTGGTGGCACCCCCGGCCCCCCAGAAGCTGAGACACAGACGACCACCGTCTGCTGCAGAGAAAACTCAGAACACTCCTCTTCCCCCTCTTCTCCCTCCTGCCCTCCCCTTGTCCCCCCTCCATGAGGACCAGAGTTTCTGAGTGGGCAGCGTGGCAGCCAAGTGGCCGGCAGGGGTGGTCTTCGGGAAACAAAGGGGCACCAGGCGCCTGGGCGTCCAGGGAGAGGGGAGCATGAGGGCGGGCTGGCCCTCCTGGGAGGAGCTGGGCTTGAATCTTGGGGACGTGAGGTCTTTGGGGCTCTGCACAGAGCGTCAGGTGGGCCCAAGGGGTGCTGAGGGAGAGGCGGGTGAAGTGCTGGGGCCAGGGACGCACCGACAAGGGCAGCAGAGCTGTCTCCGACCGCACACCTGCCTGGCCAAGGAGGACGCTGGCCCCTTCCCGGCCTCTTCCCGGCAGTGTCTGAGCCTCTGCTCACCTGTGAGCTCTCCCTCTTTCCAGCGACAGCATCAAAGGCTGTGCTGCGCCCCCGGAGCCAGGGCCTGAGTGGGGTCGAGGCCGTGTGCCCAGAGGCTCCGCAGGCTGTGTGTGGGGGTTTAACCCACGTTTAGTCTCCTCCCAGGAACGGTCACGCTGGGTTTTCACAATCAGAGGGGACTTCAATGAAGTCCTTGTGTTTGGGCGGGGCCGCCCCAGTGCCTTGGAAACGGCTGGTGTTTTGTCCCCTTGGTTTCATGGCAGCCAGTTGGGCCAGTGGCCCCCCACCCCCTGCCCTGCTTCCGCCAGAGCTGGGCCAGCAGAGTGTCCCTGGTCAAGGGTCCAGGGTGGGCGACTCCATCCGGGGCTGGGATGATGCTTGTCAGGTTCTCAGACTTCTCAGGACATTTATTAAGCCACGATTTTCTGGGGTCCCCCAGCACAGCCTGACTCCACAGCGGCCCCTTGCGGCTGGAGGCGGTCCCTTTCCGGAAGGGACCTCAGCACAGCAAGGTCCTCGCCGTCCTGGGGCGCAGCGGGGTGACCCCCACGCTTCGGATGGTGCGGTCTCCAAACCCTTTATTTGGTCTCCTCTGCAGCTTGTGTCTGATGTGCGTGGTTTCGACTGAAATCACTCGGCAACGGTGGGGCCCAGGGCAAAGCCAGCGGATTTCATTGGACATTATTGCATATAGGTTCATGAGGTTTTGTGGTTTCCTCATCAAACGTGTAGTTAAATGTTACAAAATGAAACCATAAAAACCTTGTCGAGGCGAGATTCACGTCTCTCCAGAGGCGCCGCACAGGCGGTGGGGAGGCCGGGAAAGGTCTGCCTGGGACTCAGTCCTCTTGCTCCGTGAGACCTGGGATCCAGCAGTTCAACTATTTTTTAATCATTTTAAATGTTGAAGTACAAATAAACGTTGAAAAGAGGGCTAGTCCAAGGAAAACAGGGCCCTGCATGTTCTGGGCACTGCAAATGTCAGCGTTCAATCGGAGCTAGACCAATGTCCACAGGGCGACTCGGCATTGGAGAAAAAGTCACCCTCTCCTCGCAGTGCACGGACAAGCTGCACACCCCAGCCCACCTTCTCTGCTCCGCTGTCCCCAAGGCCTTCTTGTCCCTCTACAAGGACAACTTCATACTCACTGTACGTCTCAAAGGTGCCAAGTGCAGTCATCTGAGTCTGGGAGCTGTGCTCCCCACTGTCCCCGCTTTGTACGTTAATATTCCTGCAGAGGAAGCACTTGTACTCGACAGGAAGTGAACACGAGGCGATCAGGGTCAGCTGACGTGCCCGCTCCTGTGTGGGTGCATCCATTCAGTACCCGCTCCCGTTTGCCCTGGGGTAGGCTAGGCTCCCCCACAAGGAGGTGAACCCCTCTGAGAAAGGGCACTCAGTGAGCAAATAGCGGAACAGATCAGGGCTGGTCTGCACCCAGGAGGCCCCTGCAGACAGACTGCATTTCCTGCAGCCTCAGGCACAGGGAAGGCACGTGCAAAGGCCCTGAGGCAGGGGCCTGACAAGGACTCAGACAGGGAGGAATCCAAGACCTTGCTGGAGGCACCATGGGCAGGACTTGGCTTCTCTCTCAGAGTGATGGACACACAAGAAGTTTTGAGCAGAGTGAGGGGTTTGCAGGGACTACCTGGCTGCAGGCCCAGGCCAGGCAGACTTTGAGATTTTTATTTTTAAATTTTATTGATTTAGAAGTGTCCGGGACACTTCTCAATGCTAATGGACAAAGCAAAAAACTTTGAATGGGAAATATATTTTGGTAGAATAAAACCAGACCAGGTTTTTCACCCAGCCCCTGGAACCACAAATCTGGGGCCCAAGATCTCAGCCTGAAATTCAAAACAACAGACATATAATACTTCATATTTCAAAAAGGACTCAATTTTTCAGTAGTAACATGTGACCAACTTAGAGGAGATCAGAGAGTGGACTCGAGCGATGAGCTGAGGCAGAAGATTTCACTCTGGACAGCAGATGAGGAGGGTGGCAGGAAACACAGGGTCCTCTTTTCCTTCCTATTTAATCTTCCTTCCTTCCTTCCTTCCTTCCTTCCTTCCTTCCTTCCTTCCTTCCTTCCTTCCTTCCTCCCTCCTCCCTCCCTCCCTCCCCCCTCCCTCCTTCCCTCCCTTCCTTCCTTCCTTCCTCCTTCCTTCCTTCCTTCCTTCCTTCCTTCCTTCCTTCCTTCCTTCCTTCCTCCCTCCCTCCCTCCTTCCCTCCCTTTCTCCTTCCTTCCCTCCTGCCTTCCTGCCCGGCAGGGTCACGTCCCCTCGGCCTGTCCACACACGCTTTCACAGCCACGAGGCTCGCTCTGGAACCTGCCGGCAGGCCGTGGACACCTCCCTGCGCTGCTCTGCCCTGCGCACGGGAGACCCAGAGGCGCGTGTCCCCTGCAACGCCGGCGTTATGTCTGCGAGATCACAGGGGCGACCTCGGCCCTCACAGCCCTGCCGCCCATGTAACGTTTAAAACAAAACTGCTCAGAGGTTCAAAGTGGCCCGAGTCCTTGTTTCGCTGGCTTCTCCCCACTGTCCCCGGCCGCTCCCACAGTCACAGGCCGGCTCCCCAGAGGCCGCCCGAGCCGGCGCTGTTCTGACCGCCCGGGGCCCGCGCTGTTCTGACCGCCCGGGGCCCGCGCTGTTCTGACCGCCCGGGGCCCGCGCTGTTCTGACCGCCCGCCCTCTGTGCTGTGAGAACAGACCCTGCGTTTGTTGTGAAAGGTCACTTCCTGCCTTTCTCTTCTACACAAACATAATTTCTACTGGCTGCGGAGGGTGAAGAAAATACAGAAGCGTGTACGGCAGGAATGAAATAACGTATTTCTGCGCCCGGAGAGAACTGTGCCAGCCTTCCCGCCAGGTTCCCACGCAGAGTTTACGCGGCAGAGACATCTGCACACGGCCAGGCTCCGGTGCGCGCGCGGTCTCGCCGGGCGAGTGGTTTAGTTCAACCCGCGGGTGACCTGCAGCGCGGCCCCTCCACCTGTCCAATCTGAGAACAGATTCTTTCTGCATGCGTAGCGACGGACGCCTCTGCTTGGCCCGACACATAGCGTGGGGTCCTGCGGGTTCACAGGGCAAAGGCCCCACGTGTTAGGTTTTGTCCAAAGGTGTGGACTCAGCGCACCGTCTTGTACGGATGGACGCCGACCGACACGGCAGCCGCTTTGCCTACTTCTTCAGTTCAGGGCTGAAATGGTGCAGAGATACATGTTCTTCTGTGACACTTTCCTTTGCTGGATTTTCAGTGACGGGGCTGGTCGGGGGCACAGCTGAGGCAGACAGGCTGGCCCAGGACTGTCCCGAAGGAAGACTGTGTGGGCCACGTGTCTCCCAGACTTAGGTCGCAGTCCCGACCGACCTCTGGAAATCGTGACTGTGGCCGTATTCGGAAATGTGGTCTTTGGGGTTGTGGTCAAGGTAGGGCGAGGTCCGACTGGAGAGGGTGGGCCTGATCCCATACGACTGGTGTCCTTGTAAACGGGGACTGCGACCCTGCTGCCCCGTGAAGACAGGGGCCGAGGGCGGCTGATGCGCCTACCAGGACCGGGGATTGCTGGCACCCCCTGAACTGGGAAGGGGCGAGGCAGGAGTCCGCACCGAGTTTGGGGGGCGTGTGGCCCGAGGCACCTTGGTCTGGAGCATGCTGTCTCCAGGAGTGTGGGGGGCACTGTCTGTCTTTCTCAGCCCCTGGTCTGCGGTGCTTGGTTCGGTGCCCCCAGGGACGTCACAGGGCCCCCACCACCCCCTGCTGCCCGGCCACCGCCATGTCCCTGAGGCGGACCTTGGCCGGCTTACACCGAAGGTGATGACTTACCTGTCTGTCGTCTCCATCACTGAATGTGTTTCCAAATGTCTGCTTCCCAAAACAGGTGTCACTTTAAGGAGACAGGTGTGGTGTGTGAGGGGTGGTTTTCCTCTGAGAAGCTTCAGAAGAGAAAATATTCAAGTTTGTTTTCAAAATGTTCTCCAGCATCTTCACCCCCAGACATCCTGCTGGGAGTGGGGCACACAGACGAGAGGGGCGGGGTGCCTGCCGCCCGGGCGCCTCCGCGGCCACACGAGGGCAGGAATGTCCATGCAGGGCAGGGCCCGGGCGTCCCAGGGAGGACACACAGCCCTGGGCTGGCGGGTGTGGGAGCCGCTGCCCTCCTGTGCCTGTCACGGGGGCCCTACGCTGAGCACCCGCCGGACCAGGTCAGTGCGCCTGGGCCCTGGCCTGTGAGCTTCTGCTCAGAGGTTCCCACCAGGGCAGGGAAACAGCCCCCTTGGCGGGACACGTTTATTTAGCTCTCAGTTCGCCTCGGTCTGTGGAGATGTCCGCTGGGCCAAGCAAACATTCCGCAGAAAGTTCCGTCTCTGCCGGCCTCACCCCAAAGGACCTCACCCCGGGGACCTCACCCTGGAGGACCTCACCCGGAGGATCTCACCCTGGGGGACCTCACCCAGGGGACCTCACCCTGGGGGACCTCACCCGGAGGACCTCACCCGGAGGATCTCACCCGGAGGATCTCACCCTGGGGGACCTCACCCGGAGGACCTCACCCGGAGGACCTCACCCGGAGGACCTCACCCGGAGGACCTCACCCTGGGGGATCTCACCCTGGGGGATCTCACCCGGAGGACCTCACCCGGAGGACCTCACCCGGAGGACCTCACCCGGAGGACCTCACCCGGAGGATCTCACCCGGAGGACCTCACCCGGAGGATCTCACCCGGAGGACCTCACCCGGAGGACCTCACCCGGAGGACCTCACCCTGGGGGATCTCACCCTGGGGGATCTCACCCGGAGGACCTCACCCTGGGGGATCTCACCCTGGGGGATCTCACCCGGAGGATCTCACCCGGAGGATCTCACCCTGGGGGACCTCACCCTGGGGGATCTCACCCTGGGGGATCTCACCCGGAGGATCTCACCCGGAGGACCTCACCCGGAGGACCTCACCCTGGGGGATCTCACCCTGGGGGATCTCACCCGGAGGACCTCACCCTGGGGGACCTCACCCTGGGGGATCTCACCCGGAGGACCTCACCCGGAGGATCTCACCCGGAGGACCTCACCCTGGGGGATCTCACCCTGGGGGATCTCACCCGGAGGACCTCACCCGGAGGACCTCACCCGGAGGACCTCACCCGGAGGATCTCACCCGGAGGATCTCACCCGGAGGATCTCACCCGGAGGACCTCACCCGGAGGACCTCACCCGGAGGATCTCACCCGGAGGACCTCACCCGGAGGACCTCACCCGGAGGATCTCACCCGGAGGATCTCACCCTGGAGGACCTCACCCGGAGGATCTCACCCTGAGGACCTCACCCGGAGGATCTCACCCGGAGGACCTCACCTGGAGGATCTCACCCGGAGGACCTCACCCGGAGGATCTCACCTGGAGGACCTCACCCGGAGGATCTCACCCGGAGGACCTCACCCGGAGGACCTCACCCGGAGGATCTCACCTGGAGGACTTCACCCGGAGGACCTCACCCGGAGGATCTCACCCGGAGGACCTCACCCGGAGGATCTCACCCGGAGGACCTCACCCGGAGGACCTCACCCGGAGGATCTCACCCGGAGGACTTCACCCGGAGGACCTCACCCGGAGGATCTCACCTGGAGGACCTCACCCGGAGGATCTCACCCGGAGGACCTCACCCGGAGGACCTCACCCGGAGGACCTCACCCGGAGGATCTCACCTGGAGGACCTCACCGGAGGATCTCACCCGGAGGACCCTCACCCGGAGGACCTCACCCGGAGGATCTCACCTGGAGGACCTCACCCGGAGGATCTCCCCCGAGGACTCACCCGGAGGACCTCACCCGGAGGATCCTCACCCGGAGGACTTCACCCGGAGGACCTCACCGGAGGATCTTCACCCTGGAGGACCTCACACGGAGGATCTCACCCTGGAGGACCTCACGCGAGGACCTCACACGGGGACCTTCACCCGGAGGACCTCACCCGGAGGATCTCACCCGGAGGACCTCACCCGGAGGATCTCACCCGGAGGACCTCACCCGGAGGATCTCACCCGGAGGACCTCACCCGGAGGACCTCACCCGGAGGACCTCACCCGGAGGATCTCACCCGGAGGACCTCACCTGGAGGACCTCACCCGGAGGACCTCACCCGGAGGACCTCACCCGGAGGACCTCACCCGGAGGACCTCACCCGGAGGACCTCACCCGGAGGACCTCACCCGGAGGACCTCACCCGGAGGATCTCACCCGGAGGATCTCACACAGGAGGACCACACCCGGAGGACCTCACCCGGAGGACCTCACCCGGAGGATCTCACCCGGAGGACTCACACGGAGGACCTCACCCGGAGGGACCTCACCTGGAGGAACTCACCGGGAGGACCTCACCCGGAGGACCACACCCGGAGGATCTCACCCGGAGGATCTCACCCGGAGGATCTCACCCGGAGGACCTCACCCGGAGGACCTCACCCGGAGGACCTCACCCGGAGGACCTCACCCGGAGGACCTCACCCGGAGGATCTCACCCGGAGGACCTCACCCGGAGGACCTCACCCGGAGGATCTCACCTGGAGGATCTCACCCGGAGGACCTCACCCGGAGGATCTCACCTGGAGGACCACACCCGGAGGACCACACCCGGAGGACCTCACCTGGAGGATCTCACCTGAAGTATTTCACCCGGAGGATCAGGGCGGCGGTTTCCACCCCAGTTAAAGGTGATGCTGGGGCAGTCAACCTTGGGTCACTTTCATTTACTTGATTTTTGCTGAGGAGGAAGACAGACCATATGCCATGTGACCAGCTACTGAAGTGGCCGTGTTCACAGGGGAGCGGTCTGCCTGTCTGAGGCTGTGGCCACATGGTCCAGAATTCTTTGTCCCCCACCTGCTGGGCTGCTGCTTGACTGCAAACCTGGCCCACGAGGCTGGGGAAGCCACGTGCTTTGTGACTGCTACACAGGACTTCACGCGTGTGGACATGTCAGCTGTCTCAGCACAGACCTCGCACCATCCGCGGTCACCGTGAGAGAGCCGTCTTCAGAGGATGACCCATCACAGGTTAACTTGATGTGGGGAAGGGGAGAGAGGAGCAGGAACGTGTAGCCGTGAGGCAAAGCCAACCAGTTCCTGGGAGCAGAAGTGTTCCCATCCTGTCCGTCCCTCGTCCGCCCTCACCTGGTGTGGTCAGGGTCCACACCTGTCCATCCTCACCTGGTATGGCCCACACCTGTCTGTCCCTCGTCCGTCCTCACCTGGTGTGGTCAGGGTACACACCTGTCCGTCCTCACCTGGTATGGCCCACACCTGTCTGTCCCTCGTCCGTCCTCACCTGGTGTGGTCAGGGTACACACCTGTCCATCCTCACCTGGTATGGCCCACACCTGTCTGTCCCTCGTCCGTCCTCACCTGGTGTGGTCAGGGTACACACCTGTCTGTCCCTCGTCCGTCCTCACCTGGTGTGGTCAGGGTACACACCTGTCCGTCCCTCGTCCGCCCTCACCTGGTGTGGTCAGGGTACACACCTGTCCGTCCCTTGTCCGTCCTCACCTGGTGTGGTCAGGGTACACACCTGTCCGTCCCTCGTCCGCCCTCACCTGGTGTGGTCAGGGTCCACACCTGTCCATCCTCACCTGGTATGGCCCACACCTGTCTGTCCCTCGTCCGTCCTCACCTGGTGTGGTCAGGGTACACACCTGTCTGTCCCTCGTCCGTCCTCACCTGGTGTGGTCAGGGTACACACCTGTCCGTCCCTCGTCCGCCCTCACCTGGTGTGGTCAGGGTACACACCTGTCCGTCCCTTGTCCGTCCTCACCTGGTGTGGTCAGGGTACACACCTGTCTGTCCCTCGTCCGCCCTCACCTGGTGTGGTCAGGGTGCACACCTGTCCATTCCCGAAGCTCACGCCCCCTACCTGCCTGCCCTGATTCCCATCTTGGCCCGGACTCTGTGTGCTCGGGTGGGGAGCTGACCCTGGTGTGTGGCGAGTCCTCGAGTCCTCGGTGGGACGGTCGGATTTCAGAGACGTGCCTGCCTCCAAAGTTGTGTTTTCTCAAGAGAGGACACATCTGTGTACCTGCTTCATCTCTCGATCTTGGGAACTTCGAAGAGAACGTGGCCCTGACGACACCTGGGTTTGGACCTGCAGCCTCGGGACCCACGAGCGGAGTGCGCGTCGCGTTCAGCCGCCAGCCTGCGGGTCGACCAGGAGCGGAGCGCCGGGGCCGCAGGTGGTGGGAATCGAAGGGACGCCCCAGACTCCTCCTGACACTCGTCTTGACCCAGCATGACCCGACGAGCGAGCCCAGCAAAAGGAGAGCGGACACCCCTGGAGGGACGTGGGACCCTAACGTTGAAACAAGAGGGTCTGGGTGGTGCCCCCTTCTGCCCCGAGACAAACCCAACCAGCAGGCTGGACGGAGAAGAATGCGTCTCAGCTGTGTTTTCCGTTTCCAATTCTCTTCTGAACCGAACCGGGCCGATTTCTGAGATCTCCCGAGCCTGTCTCCCGGCATGAAGGGGTCACAACGCAGACACCCCCGGCGTGAGCGGAGGCATGGGTGGCCGGCCGCGACGTGGAGTTGCACGGAGCACGCATTTCTCCAAGGACACGGCTGAGGGGACCGGCCCCCACCTCGCCCGGGGGACCGACGTGCGATTGAACAAACGGACCAAGTTCCGAGGCCACTTCCCGGCCTGTGTCGTCGTCATGGTTTTGGCGGTTGCCGCTCGAGCATTTTTCCACCGGAAAGGGGGGCGCTCTTCCCATCAACGGGCTTTGCAGGAACAGTTTTCTTCCTCGGAGGTGTGAGTGACCTTCCGGAATCATTCTGCAGCCTTCCCTCCGGAGACCAGGGGCTCAGCGCTGACCGGACAGCCTCCTTTGTACGAAGACGACGGACGTGTCCCCTCCGCAGCCCCGGGGTTCAGACCTGTGAGGACACATCTCGGGCGCCTGTCATGGGTCATGAACGGTATTCAGATGGGCTGGGGCTCCAGGCAGGCTCCCTGGCCCCTCGGCACCACCCTGGGCAGACGGGGACAAAGCACCCCGCTCACATCCAGGCACCATCTGGAGCCCCAAGGGATGGAGAGCTGGCTTTCAGCCCGTTGGGCCTGTGGCAAGGTGGGGACCCCACACAGGTGCGGGTTCCTACACGAAGCCCGTGCCCACCCAGGTGACTGACCTGCCCCGGGCGGGGATGAGGGCGCTGTCAGGGATCCCCACCCGGCCGAGCAGCCGCCTGCGAGGTCGGGGCCCTGGGGAGGGACCCCAGCCCCCTGGGACGCAGCAGCCTCATCATCGGCGGCTCCTGCTGCTCACCCAGGGCGGCATTCCTGCTGCCTGATTAAAGGCATTTTCCTTTGTGGATGAAACCACACTACACAAACCCCAAATTGTCCCGTACCAGCCACACAGGCGGCCACTTTCTGAGCGCCGGGGGCCCCAGGCTGGGCCCGGACCACCCGGGATTTTAGCAGCTTCGGTGCCCCGTGAGGACCACCAGTTCCTGTGTGTGGGGTGGGAGCCGGGCAGCGCATCGGGGGAACAGTTACAAGGAAAGCTCACTTCCCGCTGTTCCCAGAACTGCCCTTTCTCGGCCCGGTGTGATTTAGGGGAAGAAGCAGACACCCACGTGGCTCCCCCTCATCTCCCTCCCTCTCAGTATTTCTCCTTCATCATCATGAAGGCTGCCAGGCTGCCGAGCGGAGAGTCGAGGTCCCCGCACCCAGGGTCCTAGCTCGAGGCTGGGTGGGCGCAGGGCGTGGCCAGGCGGAGGGACTCTCAGAAAGAAAACGTGGCTGCGACCAAACGTGGAAGACAGACGCCCCGCCCAGGAGCATCACCCGGACCTGCCAATAATCAACAGCGCCCACCGCCAGGTCTCCGTAGAGGTGATGCATCTCAGGACTGCACCTTTGGAACCTACGTGATTATATTCCCAGAGGAGACCCAGTGCCCCCTCTCTCCTCCCTGAGACTCTGACCTAAGGGCTCCAGGCGACCTGGTGAAGGTCATGAGGGCTGATTCCCAGCCGATGCTCCTTAACCGGGCTCAGGAGGCACAGAAGCCTAAGAGTCTATCAGGATGTCGGGAAAGGGGACAAGCTGCCAGGAAAGGGAATATTAATCGCACGCTGTGCTGAGAAATTGTTTTCCCACTTTGCCAAAAGGAGTGTGCTGGGAGCTGGGTGCTGGGAGCTGGGTGCTGGGTGCTGGGAGCTGGGTGTTGGGTGCTGGGTGCTGGGAGCTGGGTGCTGGGAGCTGGGTGCTGGGTGCTGGGAGCTGGGTGCTGGGTGCTGGGAGCTGGGTGCTGGGAGCTGGGTGCTGGGAGCTAGGTGCTGGGAGCTGGGTGCTGGGAGCTGGGTGCTGGGAGCTGGGTGCTGGGAGCTAGGTGCTGGGAGCTGGGTGCTGGGTGCTGGGAGCTGGGTGCTGGGTGCTGGGAGCTGGGTGCTGGGAGCTGGGTGCTGGGTGCTGGGTGCCAGGCGAGGGATGCAAGAGACTAGGCCCGGCCAGCAGGTGTCCTCGGACCCTGGGCCTGCACAGGGCTCAGAGGGGCTGTCTCACCGGACCAGTCTGTGCTCAGCAGGAGCGTGGGAAGGGTCTGCGGGGACACGGGGGGTCGTCTGCAGGGACAGGGGCTGAGGTGCTAGGGTGGCCCCTGAGGGGCGGGACAGTTCAGCCTCCACCTGCTGAGGTGCAGAGCCCTGGCCAGGTTCCTCAGGCAGGTGGGGAGGCTCAGATGCCTGTGCCGAGGCCTGGGCTCAGAGTGGGGACGGAGGCAGGGAGACGTTGTCACTGGCTCACACACGTCCAGGAGAGAGGGGATGGGTGGACGGGAGGTGATGAAGTCGGTGGGACTTGGCAGGAAGTGTTTATTGACCCACATGTTTGAACACCACGGAGCATCGATGTTCACCCATTTACCCGTGAGGATGCCACCGGTTCCTCTTGTGTCCTTGTCCTTGTCTGCCCCCCGCCCTGGAGCCGGGCACGCACCGGCGTGTGGGGGGGGGGGCACTGCAGACGCCCTGGACTGCTCGGCTCTGAAGACGCCGCTGCCGGCGGCCTGAAAGGTGATTTAAATGAAGACATATCCACAGAAGCTCTGTCCCCAAAGAACGTCCAACAGAGACACGGGCACTGCTGTGGCCATGTCCACTGCGAAATGACCAGAGGACAGAGGAGTCGGGGTACAGGGCAGAGCCGGCCTGTGAGGACAGAAGACGGCTTTCTTTGGAAGACGCACAGACACTCTTACCGAGGACGCTTTTCCTACAGAAGAGGGGGTTCTGAGGTGACGGGACCCCATGTGTCCTCGGGGATCCCAGAAATCTCCGTGGAAGGCGAGGGTGCACCTGCTAGTCTCCTCCTGGGCGCCCTCTCCCCGAGCTCTCTCTGGGGGAGCATTTCTGTTCCCCTCAATCTCCGAGAAGTTACCGCACCATTTCCCCTGCTGCCTGGTCCCCACTGGTCCCCACTGGTCCCCACTGGTCCTGCTGAGTCATCCAGAGCTGGCTCCCGGCCACAGGCTGGGCCCCAAAGCGCTTCCTGGGGTGTAGGTCTCGGGCACCCCAGCCGGCACTGAGCCCTCAGCTGTGTGCCAGGGACACCGCACTCCCGTGGCCTCTGAGGGGCTGAGGGTTCGTGAGGACTGAGCCACACCCGCTTGACACCAACCCCTGAGGTGGGAACCAGGGGGCATCGCGGCTGCTGACAGACTGAACGCAGGTCGGAAGCATCTGACTCGCGTCAGACGAAACCAGACGTCCTCACCGGCCCAGTCCTGAGACCACGACCTCCCAACACCCGCCCCCGGAGTCCCTGAGCCTCAGGGGTCTCTGCACCCCACTGGGTACAAACACTGAACCAGGAGAAACATGTGTCCTGACCTCAGCCCAGCCCCGCGGTGAACAGTCCCCAGTAATCAGGTTCACGTGCGCCCTCCAGGCCTGGGGGTGTCAGTGAGATCCTCAGTGTCCTTACTCCAGGCCTGGGGTGTCAGTGAGATCCTCAGCTTGTTACTCCAGGCCTGGGGGTGTCAGTGGGATCCTCAGCTTGTTACTCCAGGCCTGGGGGTGTCAGTGAGATCCTCAGCTTGTTACTCCAGGCCTGGGGGTGTCAGAGAGATCCTCAGCTTGTTACTCCAGGCCTGGGGGTGTCAGTGGGATCCTCAGCTTGTTGCTCCAGGCCTGGGGGTGTCAGTGGGATCCTCAGCTTGTTACTCCAGGCCTGGGGTGTCAGTGGGATCCTCAGCTTGTTACTCCAGGCCTGGGGGTGTCAGGAGATCCTCAGCTTGTTACTCCAGGCCTGGGGGTGTCAGTGGGATCCTCAGCTTGTTACTCCAGGCCTGGGGGTGTCAGTGGGATCCTCAGCTTGTTACTCCGGCCTGGGGGTTCAGTGGGATCCTCAGCCTATGTTACTCCCAGGCCTGGGTGTGTCAGTGAGGATCCTCAGCTTGTTACTCCAGGCTTGGGGGTGTCAGTGGGATCCTCAAGCTTTGTTGCTCCAGGCATGGGGTGTCAGTGGGATCCTCAGCTTGTTACTCCAGGCCTGGGGGTGTCCGTGGGATCCTCAGCTTGTTACTCCAGGCCTGGGGGTGTCAGTGGGATCCTCAGCTTGTTTACTCCCAGGCCTTGGGGGTGTCAGTGAGGATCCCTCAGTCTGTTATCCAGGCCTGGGAGGCTGTCAGTAGAGATCCTCAGCTTGTTACTCCAGGCCTGGGGGTGTCAGTGAGATCCTCAGCGTCGTTACTCCAGGCCTGGGGGTGTCAGTGGGATCCTCAGCTTGTTACTCCAGGCCTGGGGGTGTCAGTGGGATCCTCAGCTTGTTACTCCAGGCCTGGGGGTGTCAGGAGATCCTCAGCTTGTTACTCCAGGCCTGGGGGTGTCAGTGGGATCCTCAGCTTGTTACTCCAGGCCTGGGGGTGTCAGTGGGATCCTCAGCTTGTTGCTCCAGGCCTGGGGGTGTCAGTGGGATCCTCAGCTTGTTACTCCAGGCCTGGGGGTGTCAGTGGGATCCTCAGCTTGTTACTCCAGGCCTGGGGGTGTCAGTGGGATCCTCAGCTTGTTACTCCAGGCCTGGGGGTGTCAGTGGGATCCTCAGCGTCGTTACTCCAGGCCTGGGGGTGTCAGTGGGATCCTCAGCTTGTTACTCCAGGCCTGGGGGTGTCAGTGGGATCCTCAGACTGTTGCTCCAGGCTGGGGGTGTCAGTGGGATCCTCAGCTCTGTTACTTCACGGCTAGGGAGTTTTTTGTTCAGTGGGATCCTCAGCTTGTTACTCCGGCCTGGGGGTGTCAGTGGGATCCTCAGTCTTGTCTTACTTCAGGCCTGGGGGTGTCAGTGGATCTCAGCTTATACTCCAGGCCTGGGGGTGTCAGTGGGATCCTCAGCTTGTTACTCCAGGCCTGGGGGTGTCAGTGGGATCCTCAGCGTCGTTACTCCAGGCCTGGGGGTGTCAGTGGGATCCTCAGCTTGTTACTCCAGGCCTGGGGGTGTCAGTGAGAACCTCAGCTTGTTACTCCAGGCCTGGGGGTGTCAGTGGGATCCTCAGCGTCGTTACTCCAGGCCTGGGGGTGTCAGGAGATCCTCAGCTTATTACTCCAGGCCTGGGGGGTCAGTGGGATCCTCAGGGTCGTTACTCCAGGCCTGGGGGTGTCAGGAGATCCTCAGCTTATTACTCCAGGCCTGGGGGTGTCAGTGGGATCCTCAGCGTCGTTACTCCAGGCCTGGGGGTGTCAGTGGGATCCTCAGGGTCATTACTCCAGGCCTGGGGGGTCAGTGGGATCCTCAGCGTCGTTACTCCCGGGCGGGGGTGGGGAGTGAAAACGCCCACCTGTGAAGAATTCCCACCTGTTAGAGGAAGAGGCTCCCTTGGTCCACACACATTCCGGGTTGTTCGTTGAAATGGTCCCTTGGCTGCCCATGGCCCCGACACCCCACAATCGTGAGGCTGGAAGAACTGCTCTCAGAAAGACGGTTTTCTTCACCCCTTCCGGGAAAACCGCGTGTTCTCTGTGCAGCTTGCACCAACCACGGTGGCGGAGAGCACACCCCGAACGTCTGTACCTGAAAACCACGAAGGCGTCCGCGGGGCAACGGGGGGTTGGGATCCTGACGGTCTGAGGGGGACAAAAACATCAACCAGGACCGGCTTCCCTCGCTCTCTGCGGGCCCCCCTTGACCTTTAACCCTGCCAGAATCCGCTGCGGAACCCGCGCTTTGAAACGGGAGTGAGTCCCTCCCAGGTCAGGAGGCCAAGGTGTCCCAAGGCCACGCTCCGGCCGCAGCCTCTCAGGAGGGCCCCGTCCTGCCTCTGCCGGGTCCTGGGGCCCCAGGCGGCCACTTGGCTCCGGTGTCTGCCCCCTGACTTCACACAGCCCCTTCCCGGCTTGGCTGTGCCCTGAGCTCGGCTCGAGGTCACAGTCCTATTGGATCAGGGTCCCTTTCACTCACCGTAAACCGATCGCGTCTGCGATGACTGTTTCCACACAAGGCCACGTCCGCAGGCCCCGAGGGCTCCACACGTCCTTGAGGAGACGCCGGTCCCAGCGGCTGAGCCGGGATCGTGCGGGAAGCGTGTGCCTCCTGGAACCCGCGCCCGAGGGGCTGGTCTGACAAACCTGGGGGACGGCCGTGGCTGTGGTCAGCCGTGCGGAGGGGAGCAGGGCCCGGCAGAGTTTCGGAATGTGGGTGCCTTCTGCGAACCCCTCCCTGTCCTCACAGGGCTCCCCAACGACCGCAGCCGGCCTTTGCCAGCCGGCCAGTGTCACGGCTGTGTGAGCCCCGAGCCCTCTGCCTCCTCCGCCCTCACCCCTCCCAGCGTCCCAGGTCGATCAGAGCCCAGGCCGAGCTCTGTCCCCTGCTCTGCGCCCAGGTGACGGGTGCTCCTGCCTGCCCTGCCGCACAGAAACCGTGAGGTCCTCGAGGTGTCAGGAACTGTGCAAGTTCCCACCTCTCCTGCCTGTCTTCCTCTTTCTCCTCTCGTCTCACCCCAACCGAAAGCACACTTTCTCTGCAGACATGCGCGGCCCTCCCTGAGCCCCGCCTTCTCTGCACAGTGCGTGTTCAGGTCACCTGCACAGAGTCCCCTCCAGGAGGACACTGGGGTTCCACCGCCGCCGGCCAACGCGTGACAATTCCGCATCACGTTGCGCGCGGGCGCGAGAGACCCGTCTACAGAGAAACAGCTCAGCAGCACATCCGTTCTGACCATCTGTGGCTCTATCCAGCCATCTAAGCTCCAGGAGCACATCTCCAGTGGAAGAAGTGGGGAGACTGCAAGGTGTGGGGCGCCCGGGGTTGGAGCGCCAGGTGGGCGAGGAGGCCGGGAAGGACGGACGCAGCACAGGCGGACGCCTCTTCCAACACCCCGTTCCCGTGGGCCAGCTGCGTGCTCATTGTTCCAATAAAATCACACTTGCCGGAACCACAACTATTTTCCAGCCCAACCTCCATCCCATAGACCAAAGGCGGAATGGATGTGGCCGAAGGGAAATGAGCAAGTTTTGGAAAAATATAAAAATTTAAAATCATTTTTCCATTTTTAAACCAAAATGTTGTGTGAGTATATCCTTTGAAAACGCCAAGGCTTTGCAGTGGGTGAGATTGAATCCTGGACGAGTTACAGAGATGGAGTCAGGTCCTCGGTGATCGCAAAAACAGCCTGAGGAGCGAGTTGCCCGGACCCCTCAGAAACCACAGGCGTGGGGGAGGGGCGCTTCAGGGCAGACGGGGTGTTTCAGGGCAGACGGGGTGCTTTTGAGCACCCCTCAGAAACCACAGGCGTGGGGGAGGGGTGCTTCAGGGCAGACGGGGTGCTTCTGAGCACCCCTCAGAAACCATAGGCGTGGGGGAGGGGCGCTTCAGGGCAGACGGGGTGTTTCAGGGCAGACGGGGTGCTTCTGAGCACCCCTCAGAAACCACAGGCGTGGGGGAGGGGCACTTCAGGGCAGACGGGGTGTTTCAGGGCAGACGGGGTGCTTCTGAGCACCCCTCAGAAACCACAGGCGTGGGGGAGGGGCGCTTCAGGGCAGACGGGGTGTTTCTGAGCACCCCTCAGAAACCACAGGCGTGGGGGAGGGGTGCTTCAGGGCAGACGGGGTGTTTCTGAGCAGCACCGTTCTCCCAGACACGGGCCCAAAATCAGCATTTGCCCACTCGGTTCTGTCGGGAAGCCATGCACCCGTAAATTTTTCTAAAACTGGCTTTCACTCTAGATTCTCGAATTTTCTCAGTGACAACATTAGTTTTTCTATAGATTAAAAAAAATAGCAACAGAACTCCTGCAAAGTCTAAGAGGAGCCCATGGGCCGTGGCGCCCAGACTGAGCTCACACATAGGGCTGACCAGTGGGGGCCACAGCACAGCCACGGGGCCCAGGCTGAGCTCACACATAGGGCTGACCCGTGGGGGCCACAGCACAGCCACGGGGCCCAGGCTGAGCTCACACATAGGGCTGACCCGTGGGGGCCACAGCACAGCCACGGGGCCCAGGCTGAGCTCACACGTGGGGCTGACCCGTGGGGGCCACAGCACAGCCACGGGGCCCAGTCCAGCATCTCTCCTGCTGTTGGGACGTGGCTACTGTGGAAAAAGACTGTGCGGTTTCAGGAAATAGAGGGAAGTCAAGATTAAAAAGCCAATAACATTCTGTTTCAGGGACTTTTCAAAACTGTTTTTTAGAAGCCGATCTAGGTCATTGGAAACAAATGTTTTCCTGAATCACTAGTCGTGACAGAGATCAACAGATGGATTTAATGTTTGGATCTTTTGATCAGAAATTGTGGCAGTTGTTTGGCATTTTCGTACGTGGGGAAGGTGGTCCTACCCAGTCATGCTCTTCTCCAGCTAAAACTATTTTTCTGGAAAGTACAGTCTTGGCTCTACGCCCACGAAGCCTTGGTCTCTGTCTGCCCTGGAGGGCTCACGGGGTGATTCGCATTCCGGGACGGAGGGGTTCGCATTCTTTTTTTTTAATCCTCACTCGAGGATATTCTTCAGATAGAATGGGGGGTGGGGACACACACATTGACTGGTTGCCTCCCGCACGACCCCAACCAGGGCACATGCCCTTGGTGGAAATCTTTGGTCCTGGGGCTGATGCTCTAACCCTGAGGCACACCGGCCAGGCGGGGGTTGATTCTTAAAGCCTGACTCACAGCAGAGCAGGTGGGCATGGTCTCCTCTTCCTTCTCACCCACGGGATCCAGTGGAAACCGTCCTTGTCACAGTCGACACTGATAACTAAAACGACAGGCTCTCCACTGAGACAGAGTCTTTCGAAACAGGTGACGCCACGCGAGTCCACGAGATGCACCCAGTCGTGGTTCCTTAACGCTGAGATTCCGTGGATTCAGAATTGCCCAAGAGATTTAAAGACCAACATATGCAAAAAAGAGAAAAAGACAGAGAGAGAGAAAGAGAAAGAGAGAGAGAGAGAGAGAGAACTCAGCAAAACGGACCACAGTGTGGTGATCTGGGGGTGGGAGAGGGCAGAATGGGGTTCCAAGGTGATGGAAAACCATGAAATACATTTTAAAATAAGAGTGACATGGGGTTGTCAATTTCACATTTTTATGTATTTGCCAAGTAAACATTATAAAGAAATGTAATCTGCTGTCATCGTTTTTTATTTGAGGGGGGGAAAAAAAGCCAAAAGGGAGGAAGGGTAAATGCTAAATATTCTTTCTGAAACGACGTCACTCAGCGCAAAAAGCAGTCGTCACCATCGCTTCCTACTCGGGCAGGACGTTTGAGGGATGTGTCTCCTCACTGTCTTCTGTGCTGTGTGTTTGTTCAGCAGGGTCCAAGGACGGCCACTTCTGGCCCCTCCGAGGGTGGAGCCCAGAGGCTACAAACCACAGACAGTAAAGTAAGTCCTGAGGCTATAAATAAAAAAATATCACGCATTTGATATTTACATCGTCGGCGTGCCAGGAGGGGAGGAGCAAGAATCCGGTGCTCGGAGGAAACTTGGAAGGAATAATGACTAAAAGCTTCCCAAATATGGTTGAGGACAAAAATCTACAGATGCAGGAATTCAGTGAACCACAACAGGGTAAACTCAAGGACAACGGTGCTTAAACGCCTCCTCCTCGGAATACTGAAAACTGAGCATAAAGAAAAGTATGTGAAAAGGTAAGAAAAATCAAGGTTTTCCGTGAGGCCCAGTGAATAACACTGTCCTCATTAAAAAAAAAAGTCTGATACGGTTTCCTTTTGCAAAAGGCATTTCAATCAGCACGTCGGGCGGGCAGGGGGCATGGCGTTCGGCTCCGGGGGAGGATGCGCAGAACACGGAGCAAAACAGAAATTAGTGGGCAGATTATCTAAATATTTGGGGCCTCAAACAAATATTTGGCTTTATTTTGAGGCAAATAAACAACTCAATTGCTTCTTTTTTTATCCCCCGTGGCTCATCGTCTGTGGCGACGGCCAACGGGAGAAGACACGGCGAGGTGCGGGGTGACGCACAGGCAGAGGTGGCTGGAGGGCGTGGTGGTTTCACATTCCCAGCCAGGGATCCCGGACGCGTGTTTGCGACGACCCCACCACCTGCTCCGCGCTCGCACCCCTCCGTACGGTGGTGGTTCTCAGCTGGGTTGCCTCCACTGGCATCCCGGACGTTAAGGTTCACGCGGTCCCCAGCCTGGAAGGTCTGTGAAGGACACCTGGGGTCTGAGTGGTCCCCAAGCCGGTCTCCTTGGATTAGACAGGTTGTTCAGGCAGAAAACGTGGTCTCTCGCGTGTCACCACGGTGCTGGAGAAATGCCAAGTGACTCGGAAGCTCCGGAGACCCACACGCCCCTGTGGGCAGAACGGAGCCGTTCACGCAGAGGTGGGGCACCCCTTGACGGAAGGCCCTGCCACGGCACACGTGCTCTGTGTCTCTGTGCAGCTCCAGTTCCAGGCCCCGAAACGTTATCACAAAAGCGGCAAACGCTGTGGGGGAGACACGTGCAGAGAAGTGAGATGGGAACCTTGGAGGGCCGACGCGTGGCTCAGTGGTCTGACGGGGTCCTCGCCCCCCCGCGGGTCCCCTGAGAATCCTGGTGCTGGGCTGGAGATCCGCCACCTGCTCCCAGGGACCCTCAGCCCCAGGCGTGTTTCCGAGGGGCAGGGTTTGACTTCGGACACGGGGATCCAGGGAAACAAAGGGAGTTAGAACAGGTTCACTCCCCCCTGAAGAAGAAAGCACGTGGGACCTGCTAAATACCAGCTGAGAAGAGGAAGCGATGATCTCCGTTCTCAGAACGCAGCGAATGTAGGTCCTGGTTACTTCTACCTGAGAAGTATTTGTTCATAGCTGGGGAGGGGGGCGCATTGGTCATCTTATAACCACGTTTGCTCATTTTATTTTATTTTATTTATTTATTTTTGTCTGGGTATACTCAAGAATCTTTTTTTTTTTAATCCTGACCCGAGGATATTTTTCCATTCACCTTCAGAGAGAGAGAGAGAGACATCGACGTGAGAGAGACACATTGACTGGCTGCTTCCTGCATGACCCTGACCTTCACGTGTCACCACGGTGAACTGCAACCAAGGTCCGTGCCCTTGACTGGAATCGAACCCGAGACCCTTTGGTCCGCAGGCAAACGCTCTAACTGCGGAGCCAAACCAGCCAGAGCAAGAATCTTTACGTAACTCTCCTCACATCTTTCTTTCACTCTTTATTAACCAGAGCTTCTGAATGCAGACCTACTGCTGATCACTAACAAGTGGGAAGAACTAAGTTTCACGTCTCTTACTGGGGAAAGCGAGCAGCACTAGTCAGCGTGGCCGTGGCCCCTCACAGCCGTGGACGAGAGGCCGTCTCGCTGGCACCTGGCATCACGCTCCTGGAAGTCAACACAGCCGTGTTCGGAAAATGTTTGTGCAGCAGTTATATCACTTCAGGGGGCTGTGAGATGGTCACTAAAGAAAACTCACTTTTCTTTCTTCTCTTCCTAGAACAGCCTAGAACAAATACATGTGCACCCCCCCTCGGGAAGTAGGAAAATAAAAAAATACATAAAACAGGGAATAATGACACTCTCTCTGCGTAACTGCTTTCCAACGCCGCGTGAATACGTTTTAAATAATTCAGTCACGCTTGTCAGTCGGCCCACGTTTTAAAACGCCGAGAAGTCACTGGAGGCTTAGAATCCTGGCCCCTCCGGAATGAGACAGGATGTTTTTATATGTTAATATCTTTTTTTTTTTAATTCTCACCCGAGGATATTTTTTTTTCCATTTATTTTCAGAAAGTAGGAGGGAGAGAAAGAGAGAGACAGAGATGTGAGAGGGACCCATCGACTGGCTGCCTCCTGCACAGCCCAAACAGAGCCGGGGACAAAGGGCAACGGAGGTCCGTGACCTTGACCGGAATCAAACCCGCGACTCTGGTCCGTGGGCCAACACTCTAACCACTGAGCAACCGGCCAGGGAGAGATGCTCTATCTTAAACTTCCAACCCTTCTGAAGGTATACGACAAAATAACCACCTTGATAGTTGATAGACATTATGATTTCAGAAACGGTTTATGAGAGAGAAATAGGAGATGTTTATCTTCGTGGATGGAGATGTAGCCGAAGCTATGCATTCCGGTCCCCCGCTCGGCGCTGGTCTGACCACGTGTTCTGAGGCAGTGAACGAGACTCTCAATGGAGGGGACACCAGGCTCGCCTCCCCGCCGGACCCGGCGAGGCCGTGCAGGCCCCTGGAAGCTGGACCCGCCGGGAGGAGGCCGGACCAGCCCGCGCCAGCTGGCAGGCGCCCAGGGTGCAGTGACTCGGCAGTTTTCACTTGGAAGCCAGTGGGTTAGACTTCCTGCCCTAGAACTATTGTGACTCAATTGAAAATTAAACTCAGATTGAAAAAAAATAAAGTTATTAAAAAAACAACCTGAGGTTGTGCCTCCTGGGATCCAGTCCTGTGGCCTCGCCACCTCCGGGGGGTCACTCGAGGCCTCTCCCGGACACCAGGAGACCTCCGGGGTGTCAGACCGCACGCCTCCCGACCAGGACCTGAGCACGCGGGCCGGGGCGGCGCCACCTGTGCGTTCTGCGAGGCCCCAGGCTGGACCGTCCAGTGAACCTGTCCAGCACCATGGGGACCGTCTGGACGGGGGCCGATGCCACGAGCCCTTGAAATGTGGCTCCGCAACGGAGGCACCGAATTTCCAGTTTTGTTTAAAAATAGCCCCACACACGTGTGAATAAAAGCCGGTGTTCATTTTATGTAATGTCCAGCGGGCAAGGTTGAAAGGACCAGGCACAGCCTGAATGTCCGCTCTGAGCCTTTCAGAAACGCCACGCGGACGGCTTCTCGGCCCCAGGAAGGCCCCGGCGCGTGGGGCTGGTGCTCGTGGACACCCAGGAGCTCCCTGCTAGCACAGCGGGCTCCCCGGGCCCGGCGAGGGCCGCCGCAGAAGCGGACCCCAGATTCTTTCCCGGCACCGTCGCGCCGCACACCGTCGCGCCACGCACCTCTGCCCGTGCTGGTCACCAGTGCGATGTTCAGTGACGAGGAAGTCGGCCTCATTGTGTCTGAAGGGTCCCCTTTGTCAGAATCAACTTATCAGCCAAAATGCACACGCGATTCGTAATTTTCCCTTGACTTTTTATTTTTGAAAACTTCTTTGTTAATAGCTGAACTTCTTAAAATTTTATTTATTGACTGATCTTAGAGAGAGAGAGAGGACATCTCTTTCTTGTTCCACTTATTTATGCATCCATCGGTCGCTCCGTGGGTGTGCCCTCACCGCAGACTGAGCCCGCAACCTTGGTGTATTGGGACGACGCTCTAACCAACCGAGCCACACGGCCAGGGCCAAGAGCTGCTCTGTAAAGCTCCCCAGAAAAAGATGCCTTAATACATTTCCTTCTATCAGCAAAGTACACGTTGTGCTGTTAATC
Organism: Molossus molossus; assembly: GCF_014108415.1. Lineage (NCBI taxonomy): Eukaryota > Metazoa > Chordata > Mammalia > Chiroptera > Molossidae > Molossus > Molossus molossus. The sequence goes on from NW_023425402.1 coordinate 111,974,923, forward strand.
TCAGAATGTTGCCCACAACTGGCACACTTTTTAAAAGCAAGTAGACAGCCCAGCTGGTGTGGGGCAGTGGACTGAGCATGTCCCACGGACTGAGAGGTTCAGGTTTATTCCCGGTCAGAGCGCAGGCCCGGGTTGTGGGCTCGATCCCCAGTGGGGGGCGTGCAGGAGGCAGCCGATCGATGTTTCCATCTCTTTCTCCCTCCCTCTCTCTCTCAAAACCAATAAACACACATTTAAAAATAAATAAATAAAGACAAAACCTCAGCTAACCATGGCAGCATCTTAGAATTCTGGAAAATTCTCCAGTAGCCTCCGTGGTGAAGGTTCGCAAAGTCATCGGGCTGTTTGTCTTTTTTCTTCCTCTCTCGTCTTCCAAGAAAATACAAGTCAGGCTTAAGCAGGAAAACAAGCGTCACGACGGGCCGCGGCGACACGGGGGAGGTCACGCCCGTTTTCTCAGACGGCGGATCTCTGCGGGTCAGTGGCCGGCAGCGAACCGGACCGTGTTTGGGGAGTGTCTGCAAACCCAGACTCCTCTCTGCCCTTCCCTCCCCCACAGTTCTGAGTCCCTTCCTGAGCGTGGGTGTGCACCCTGCAAACAGGTGGCCTCGGGCCCAGGTTTACGAGGAAGGAGGACAGACCCCACCTGGGGAGAGACACAGGTGGACACCCAACCAGATGTGGGCCAGGCAGGGAGGAGCCAGAAGGGGCGAAAACAAATAGCCGTTTGGACACTGTCCAGAGGGAAGAGGCCAGGCCTGCAGAAGTCAGGGGCTGATGCCAAGGAAGGTCTGAATGGGGTCGGTCATGGCACGGAGCTGAGGGGTCACTGCAGGTCAGAGGTCAGTCACGGGGAAGGTAGTGCAGGATGGAGCGCGGTGGCCCACCTGTCCGGACGCCAGGAGAGGCCCCTAAGGCTGAGTTGCAGACACCTGGGCATCTGCACCCAGTAGTGCCGGGTGGGTATTCACGAGAAAATGATGCCCACTGGGGGTGCCGCTTAGGACTAAATGCACCACCTCAGGGAGTTGGGGGGCAGCGAGGTGAGCCCTTGTCAGCGAGAGCAAAGGCTCCGAAAGCAGGTGGGCTCAGAGACCGGCTGACATGCCCCCCAAAGTCCAGTGTAGTGTGACTGATACAGTCTGGGGGGAGAGCTGAGCTCCACGGGGTAAGTGGGGGGAGCTGGAGGCTGTGGTGAGCTCATCAGACATACCCGTTTCGACGGAACAGTTGGCAGTCAGACCCTTGGCGACGCTCGGTGCTGGCCAGTTGTGTGGAGAGGGTGTTGGTGTCGAGTGCGATGACGTTTTCCTGTGACGTTTCCACACGACCGTGATGTTTGTGCTCCCAGAAACGGAGCCTTACGTCCCTGCAGAGGGTTTTCCAACCAGGTGTTTGCCAGCTCGCTCTGTCTCGAGCCTCTCGCTTCCTTCTCCGACGGGTCCGGTCCGCGCCTGCTGTCTCCATCGTCCACGCCAGGTCTTCGCAGGTGTGGTTCCTCGTTCGCGCAGACAGCCGCGTCCGTCCCACCTTGAGATGCAATCTGCCTACAGTGGAGGCGCAAAGATTTCCGTGGCTTGGCAAAGGAGCACACCTGTGGAACCAACACTCTAATCAAGACATAGAACTTGTGAGTCCCCCCGAAAACGTCCTCATTCCTGAACTTAATACCCCGTCCTCCATGGTTACCTTCTACTCCGGTTTTCTTCCCTTGGCATCAGATTTCTTTCCTCTTGAATTTCATAAAAGCATCCGGTATGAACTTTTCCAGGTCTACCTTCTTCCGTTCACTATGTTTTAGAGATTCAGACAAGTGACTACGTGAATCCGTTCCTTCTTTTTTGCCGCTGACTCGTGCACCAGTGTGTAATAGACCACGGCTGACGTGTCCATGCCGCTGAGGTTTGAGTCCTTTCTAGTTTGGGGTTATAATGAAAAACATTTTGTGTAAGTTCTTTTACCGAGGGATGTTGTTATTTCACTCGGGTAAAACGTAAGCGGGATATTTCTGCCAGTTTCCCAAAGCAGTTTGACCACTTTAAGCTTCTACCAGCAGCATATAAACATTCCAGGAGCTCCACAATCTCACCCGCTTCTGGTATTAACGGTCTTTTTAATTTTAGCCATTTTGAAGTTAGTGAAATAGTATCTCATTGTGGTTTCATTTGGCATTTCTCTGATGATTAGTGACGTGGAAAACGTTTCAAATGGTTATTGGCAGTTTCTGTATCTTTCCGGAGTGTCCAAGTTTTTTTCACCCATTTTCAACGGGGTTGTTTGTCTTATCTATTTTTGGAAGCTCATTATACATTCTGAATATGAGACCTTTGTCAGATACTTGCCTTGTAAATATTTTCTACCAGTTTATGGCTTGCTTTCTCCTTTTCTTAATTATGCCATTTAACGCACAGACGTTTTTCATTCTGATGAGGTCCTTGATGACAGAGGTCCTGATGTAGGTAGTCTTTTTTTGCGTCTCCTCTGAGAACCTGTTGCCAGTTTGGACATTAAAAAGGTGTGTCTTTGTTTTCTTCTGGAAACTTTATAGTCTCAGTGTTCATGACTTATCGGAATTCACGTAGGTAGGGTTCTAAGGGACGAGACTTGGTTACATTTTTTCCTTTGTTTATCCAGATGGTCCAACACAAGTGGTTAGGAGGTCCCTTTTCCTCTGAGCCATGTTCCTCACGGTCTCAAACACCGCAGCTTTGAAGTGCGTCATGGAATCACAGTACGATTCTTCCAACTTTGTTCTTTTTGAAGTTTGCTTTGCCTATTTTATGTCTCTTGAGTTTAAAAATGAATTTGAAAATCAACACATCAATTTCTGTAAAAAGCCTAATAGGATTTTTTCCTGGGATTGTGTTGAATCTATGAATCAATTTGTGGACAATTGAGATCTTAACAATATTGAGTCTTCAAATCCATGAACATGGTATGTCAGTCCGTTTCTTTAGTTCTCTTTTAATTTCCTTGAGCAGTATTTTTAAATCACCAATGTAAAGGACGTGCATGTACTTTATACACTTCGTGCTCAATTATTTGCTTAATGATATTGTAAATGGAATTTATTTCATGTTTTATAGTTTGACCATTAATACATAAAAGCAATTATAGTTAGCCACCGAGAAGTTGTTTTATTCTGGTAGCTGGTTGGTTTCTTTGTATTTTTTATAGAAGCAGTATTATCTTCTTTAAATAAACACATTTTTTCTTCTTTCTTTCTAATGGTTTTGCTTTGACTTTTTTTGCCCTATTTTAACAGACAGGACTGTCAGAACAATGTCGAATAATCGTGATGAGAAAGGAGATGCTTGTCTTCCTAATCTCATGGGGAAAACACTCATTACTTCATCATTACATGTGACAGTGAACGTAATGAAATTATCGTAAAATACACGTAAGGAGTGCTGTAGGTCTTCTGCTTATTCTCTGTCAGACTGAGGCTGTGCTCTTGTATTCCAAGTTTTTGTTTTCTGAGTTGATGTTGGTATGTATAAATGTTAAAATGTGTTAAATGTTTTTCTTAACACATGATAATATGTATTTTACTTCTTAATCAGTTGTAATGGCATATTACATTGATTAAATAATAATGTTATAGAAACCTCAACATGTATTATTTATAAATCACAAATTGATTCTATTAAATTTATAAGTGAATAATGAAGTTTTGGTGATAAATGGCATGCTAGAACTGCTAAATATCTTGGTTTTTTACTGGTGGCGAAACAGCAGGAAGTGTTTACCAAGACACAGAATGGTCTACCCAAGATTCATCTTCTTATATGCACAATTTTTCATAATAATAATAATATGTTAGCTTATAGGATTTTCCCAGATGCCTTTTATCTCCTCAAGTACTTTTTATCACGCATGGATTAAGTTTTGTCAAACGCTTCCTCTGAATCTATTGAGATGGTCATGAATTTGATCAAAAGACTCCACACACAGAAGGGTACATACTGAACCCACAGAAAGTTGAAGGACAGACCTAGCGAATCGATGGCTTGGAAACCATAATACTGTTGCCAGTGGGGATGGCGCTGGCTGGAACCGGGCTCCAGCCCATTTTGTTCGTGGTTTAGCAGAAGCGTGGTCTTGGCGAGGGTGCTACAGGTGTGTGCACTGAACGCATTCCACTGGATGAACCTGCTGGGCCACGGCGTGTTAGTCCGGATTTTAACTGTATGATATTTCATTAAAATTCTCTCATTTATGTTTCTGAATAAAATTGATCTTCAGTTTCTTCCTTCCTTCCTTCCTTCCTTCCTTCCTTCCTTCCTTCCTTCCTTCCTTCCTTCCTTCCTTCCTTCCTTCCTCTCTTTCTCTCTCTCTCTCTCTTTCTTTCCTTTCTCCTTGATTCCTTTCTGCAATATTTTCCTCTAGTGTTGATAGCAGGATAACGCCAACCTCATAAAACAAGTTGAGAAATGTTCTTACCCACAAAAGCAAAAGAAATTGCTTTTGTTTTAAGACTGGTATTACTGGGCTAGTCTCAGCCAAGGTTGAGTAACAGGGTCAGTATTTACATTTTTGCCTAAAATGGTCATAAAATTCAGACAAAAAAATATAAAACATGATTTTCAATACACTGGGCCTCCGATGACGGGAGGTAACAATCGATGAGGAGTGGGAGCACGTGAGCCGAGCCCCACGGTGGCTCCAGCTCACTGCTTGCTGTCCCCAAGCTGTGTCCCAGGGAGGAAACTAGGCCAACCTGCAAGACCGCCGAGTCGAGGGGAGAGTGGACACGTTGGTGACCCTCTGCTGAGGACCAGTTAGTATCTGTGCAAGAGGCTGGGGTCAACCATTCCGCCGGATCAGAGAGGACGGCGGCTGACATACACGGCCAGAAAGCCTACCTTTCCCACCAGCCACACTGGAAAAACTCACAGTTCACGGGGTACTGGTGAGAGCAGCCAGGAAAACCTTGCTTCAATCGTGACAGATAATTGTTCTTAGAATAAACACTGCACCACACTCACTCGGTGAATCACTGAAGCAAGACTCGAAAGGACCGTGCTGTTTGCAAGTAAATCAACCTCAACCCAGAACCAAGCTCAAGCCTATTTACGAGAATTCAAAAATATCCAGCTCCCAGTAAGGTCAAAGCCACACTGTCGGGCATCCAATCAAAGGTAACCGAGCCGGTGAAGAAGCAGAAAGACGTGATTCATGATGAGTGAGTTACCGACCAATGGCAGCTGCCCCAGAATGCGCACAGATGGCAGAAGGATCAGAGCCGGGCCTTGAAAAAGTTACAGCAATGGAATCCAAATGTTCCAGAATGAAACAGGACGCCTGGGAGCTGAGAAACACAGAAACACAAACATGGTTCTTTAGGAGTCGGTAAACACCACGTCTGAAGTGGAAGACACATAAGATTAGATTCATGGCAAACTGTACGTTGAAATTTTACATGAAGACACTAGCTAGCCTGAAGACTCGAAGCAGACACTGCCCAAAGGAGACCATGAAGAGCGGCCACGAAACGGAAAGAGATGTGTGAACTGTGGGGGCAATTCCAAGCCCACCTACGTACGTGTGATTGCATGTTCATCAGAACAGGACATGGTATGAGGGCAGAAAAAGGATTCGTCTAAACGTGTTCCTATTTGATGAAAACTGTACGCCTGATCCAGAAGATGACAGACGCCCCCAAATGAGGGAGACTGCACCGCGGCACATGGCGCCCCATCTCTGAGGGCCGGACCGGGAAGGAGCGTCGCAGCGGAGAAGCCTGCACACGGGAACCGCGTGGTGATGGTGGCCACGGCTCCTCAGGGACAACGCCTGCAGGCGTCACGGCCGCAAGTCCTGGAATTTGATTAAAAAAAAATTAATCCACACATTTAAGAGGTTAAACGAATTCCATTAAACAGAACAAAGATTCCAACTAGCCCTGGCCGGTTTGGCTCAGCGGTTAGAGCGTCGGCCTGCGGTCCGGAGAGACCCGGGTTCGGTTCCCGCTAAGGGCACGTACCTCGGTTGCAGTTTGTCCCCGGCCCTGGTTGGTCGTGCGGGTGGCAGCCACTCGATGTGTCCCTTCACGTCGATGTTTCTCTCTCTCTCCCTTCCTCTCTCTCCCTCCCACTCTATCTGTACAAAAAATGGAAAAATATCCTCAGGTGAGGATAAAAAACAAAAAAAAACCAAAGATTCCAAATAAATGACCTAACGTCTCACCTTAAGAACTAAGAAAATCGGGGCAAGCAAAACCAAAAGAAGCGACAGGAAAAAAAGAACAAGGATAAGAGCAGATGAAAAAGGCACTAAGGTGGAGACAGAGCACTTGGAAGGTCTGTCACCAGTAAAAAGACGGCTTCATAATCAAAAACCTTCTCTTGAAGAAAATCCTGGGACCAAGTGGTTCTAGTGGCACCGTCTACACGGTATTTCAAAGGAATGAATATCAGTCCTTTATAAACTCTTCCCAAGAATAGAGGCCTCATTCCATGTGGCCAATATTACCCAGATTCCAAACAAGACAAATAGGTCACAAGGAAAGAAATCTACAGACCAGTCACCATTCTGAATACAAAATCCTCTGCAAAATGCTAGCAAACCAAGCCCCATGTTATGCGTATACACACACACACACACACACACGCACACACACACACGCACACACACGCATGCACACACACAAACCAATAGTCAGCAAGGTTACAGAATCCAAGATATAGTTATAAAAATTAGTTGTATTTTTAAACACTGGAAATAAAAAATCAGAATATGAAATTAGAGACAACAGAACTAGGAGGCTTCGTGTGTTGAAGACAAACCTCCGCAAATCAGTCCACAGAGCCAATGCGATACCTATCCAACGGCCTTTACAGAAATCAACAAGTTGATCCTAAATTTCATAAGGAAATTAAAGAGATGCGGATTAGCCAAAACAATATTTAAAAAGAAGAACAAACTTGGAGTGCTCATACTTCCTAATTCTGGGACTTAATATAAAACTGGCAGACATGTGGACAATAAAGCAACAGAGCAAAGCCAGGGGGCCAGAAATGAACCCAGGCATCATGGCAAATTGATTCTCCGGGGAGGGGAGGTGTCTTGGCCACCAAATGTGCTGGGACAATCGGATATGTACATGCAAATGGACGAAATGGAGCCATTTCTCACACCACATATTAAATCAACTCAAAATTAATCAGAAACTTAAATATAAGAGCTAAAACGATAAAACTTTTAAAAGAAAACTTGGATATGTCTTTATGACCATGACTTAGGCCACGTTTCTTAGTCTGACATCCAAAGCACAAGCAACAACGAAAAAATAGATACACTGGACTCGTTCAACATTTTTTTAAGAAGTCTGTGCTTCACAATACGCGGTCCCCCACCCCGTGGGGCCATGTGGTCAAACACCTGTCTGATGAGGGTTAGTACCACATGCCCATCTTTCAACGCAGCAATATAAAAAGTGACCCATGGAAACGGGGGAATGATTTAAACAGCTGTGTCTAGAAGAGAGACATGCAAATGGCGTGTGAAAATAAACGCATGAAAAGAGGCCCAACGTCGTCGGTCGTTAAGGGAAAACACAAACCAAAACCACTGGGAGATTGTTCTTCACACCATCAGGACGGCGATAGGTTTTTGGAAAACAAATAACAGGTGTTGACAAGGAGGTGGAGGGATCAGAACTCACTGCTGATGGGAACGTAAAGGGGCATCACCTCCGCTTAACACAGTTGGGCGGCCTGGCCGGCGTGGCTCTGTGGTTGAGCATCGACCCTGCACCAAGGGGTCGCCGTTTGATTCCCGGTCGGGACACATGTCCAGCTTGTGGGCCCGATCCCCAGTGGGGGGCGTGCAGGAGGCGGCCAGTCGATGTTCCCTCTCATCGATGTTTCTATCTCTCCCTCTGCCCTCCTCTCTGTAAAATAAATAAATGGAAAAAAATTAGGAAAAACAAAACAGTTGGGCAGTTCCTCAAAATTAAGCCAAATTACCATATGACTTTCAAATTCCGTTCTTAGGTCTATATACCCAAGAGGGCGGAATATTCGAGTTCCACAGAAACCTGTCCGGGAACGTCCACGGTCCTGTTCCCACGGCCACGGAGGAAGCGCGGCCCTGCCCCAGCCGGGGCCCGGACGCTGTGTCGGCACAACGGCATGGGGTTCAGCCTCAAGCCGTGAAGCCCTGAGCTGCCACGTGGATGAACTGTGACGACGTCACGCTAAGTAGAGGGAGTGAGCCACAGAGTCCCACAGGCGCCACGATCTTGTTTCTATGAACACCCAGCACGGGGGACACTGGGCACAGGTCCTCGCGGCTGGGCTGGGCTGGGCTGGGCGGGCTGGGCTGAGCTGGGCAAGCGACTATTCGGGTGCGAAGTTCTTTGGGGAGTGATGAAAACATCGAGAAGCTGGTGACGTTCCACAACCCTCTGAATGTGCTAAAAACCGCTTCGAGACGGCGAATGTGACCGTGTGTGGGTTCAACTTCCTTTTCTAAAAAAGTGTAAGAAGTCAGGCGAGACACGGAGAGGAGACAACCGTCGACCCCCCAGTCCACGTCGGGCAAAGTACCTTCCACGTGGGAGCAAAATGAAGCCTTTTCACCTGTGCAGATCGCGAGAGAGACGCCCCTGGACAGCTCGCGGGGGGGGGGGGGGAGTCCAGTCCTTCAGGCGGCAGGAAGCTGGTACCCCGCAGGGACCTGGATTTGCTCCAGTTACTCGGCGTCTTTGAAGGATAGGTGACCGATTAAACAACAGCACCAGCACTGTGGGTTTCTACACGTGTATCAATAAGACGAGTGACAGCAACGCAGTCGGAGGGGGAGAGACGTGGGCACATTTCACTGCATGACGGCCCCATGGACGCCCCCAGTGGCCCGTCGCCGGCCACAGACGGTGGTAGGTTCAAGATGTACCTACACCCTAATGACACCATGGAAACACAAAGCAGAGACAGAATTGGTCTGTCCCAACAGGGGACCCCTCATGCTCTCCGCTGGGGTCCCTCCCCTGAGCCCACCCTCTTCACGTCTGAAACTGGGGGCTGGGCCCTGTGCTCTCCTGTGCCACCTTTACGACCAGAGCCGGGCGGAAACTTCTGGAACGCGAACGGTCCAGCAAAATGATCCGGTCTTTCCGCCGCCCGGTGCCCCATTTGCCTGTGGCTCTCTGCAGCGTGAGGAGGGTGGCCTGCCGCTTCTTCGTCCCCAGGGTCCCTGTGGGAAGGGGGTGCTGCTTCTACCCGCCGCCTACCGGGCGTGGTGTCCGAGGGACAGTCCCAGGCTTGTCTTCTCGTCTTCTCCTCGTTCCAGGCTCGTTGTCCGGGCTAAGGGCAGACGGGCAGAGGCCAGCCGACCCCGGGAGCTCCTTCAGACATGCCCCATCACCTGCAGACCGAAGACGGAGCTGCGAGCGGGCAGTTTGCCAGGGTGGGAACCATCTGGTCCGAGCAGCCAGAGGACTGGGCAGCCGCTGAGAGACACGGGGAGCCGGGTGTCGAGGGACAGGCTGGGGACTGCTCGGGAGGAAGGCCTCTGGAGACGCTGTATCCGGTCAGTCCGAACCGCGAGGCCCTTTGCAGTCTCCCAGGACCCGGCCGGATCTCAGGACCCCTGATCTCACCGGGAAGATCACTCCCACGCAGGACCCGTCCCGGCGGAGGTTCTGAAAGCTGTGCCGGGAAAGGTAAAGTGTGAAGCTTCATCCAGCCGAGCTCAGGCAGGTCGCAGCCCTGCTGGAGGCTCCCAGCTCCCGGAGCGGCCGCGGGGCGGTTCCCGCCCTGCTCTCGGGGGAGCTCCCCAGGGTGGCACAGGCAGGGGCGACCATCCCGGGAGGCCGCTTTCACCACGGGCCGTCCTTCCTCCCCATCATCAGAGTCCGGACGGAAACACGGCGGCCGCAGAGACGTACGTCGGGGAATTGTTAGCAGGAAGAAGGAAAGTCTGTGTTCGTGTCTTGCCTCCACCGTTCTGAGTCTGTGGAGCCCGTGATGAGTTAAACTAAATCCCCGCGGGACAGGCAGCCTGAGAAAAGGGGCTGGTTTTTGTTCACCTTCCGCGTGTTCCTCGCACACCTGGGGTGGTTGAGCCGGGGGCAGCGTTTGGCCCGCACCCTCCCTGCCCTGGCGGCCAGGCCGTCCCCGGAGCACCTGCCGGGTCAGCAGCTGAGGGTCCTCTTGGGAATTCCCCAGGACATGTTCTGTGGGTGCGACTTCCTCGGGAATGACGTGGGGAAGCAGGACCGGCACCCACAGTGGGGAGTCGAGCGGCTCTGGGCCTGTGACCCGTCTGCCGACGGCCAAGCGAGCAGGGACTGAAACCCCGATGCTCCCGCGGGTCCCGGGGTCTCTGCGTCAGAGCTCCGGGCTCCGTTTCCGGAGGACACTGAAAACAGTCACAACACGACAGACCCCGCCAGACGCCCAGACACCCTGTGCTGACACCAGACGGGACGCGCTGATGTCACTCAGGCAGTCGGCCTTGGAAAACGTGAGTGTTTTCCTTGTAACGTTTGCTTAACTGAACTTGCTGGGGTGACATCGGTTAATAAAAGTATATAGGTTTCAGGTGTTCGGCGCTGTAGCACGTCATCTGTGTAATGTGCTGTGTTCACCACCCCGCGTCCAGTCTCCTCCACCCCCATTTCTCCGCCTTCACCCTCCGGCACCTCCCCTCCCCTTCCCTCTGGCCGTCACCCGCTGTCCCGTCTGTCCAGGACGGCTTTTTGCTGTTGTAACTTTTGAAAGACTTGACACCGGAGTCATGGTCGGATGCACACTCAGGTCCACGCAGAGCCGCAGAGCCTGGGGGAAGCTGGTGCGTTTCGGGGGCACGCCGTGCCTTGTTCCCCATTTGCGCAGCCCCACCTCCGCATCCACCAAGGCCTTTCCATGTTCTTTCGGTTTCTGGGAACTTTGATACTTTGTGTGTTTACACTTTGAAACATTCTTCAACACTGCTTGCGATGATTTAGTTCCAATAACCTGCCCAACGCCAGGGCTCGCTTGATTAACAAAGCCCCGTCGCACACGGCCCCCCCCCCCCCCGTCACACACGGACCCTCGTCGCGCACAGCCCCCCTGTCGCACACAGCCCCCCCATTGCACACGGCCCCCCCGTCACACATGGCCCCTCCCGTTGCACACGGCCCCCCCATCACACACGGCCCCCCCGTCACACACGGCCCCCCCGTCACACACAGCCCCCCCATCGCACACAGCCCCCCCATCGCACACGGCCCCCCCATTGCACACGGCCCCCTCACCCTCCCCTACTCTGGGCACACGAATTCCAATATCCAGCGGAAAGACTTTTTTCCTTTTGGATTTGCATCTACTCAATACCATGTGGTTTCCAACTTGAAAGTCGGGCGGGGTGCTTTCTGCCGCTGCTCCAGGGGAGGGGCCAAGGACAGCCCCAAAGCCTTCTTTGATGTCCAATAGTCCCAATAAAACAACGTTGATGAGCCCAGTGTGAGCGTGTCTGGCACACATGGGCTGCATTTTCTGCGGGGCACACGGGGGTTCGCCCTGGGAAACGCTGGGCTGGGGTCTGAGCACAGTGTGCTGGGAGGCAGACGCTGGAAGGTTCCATGAGGCGCCTTGGGGCCGAGGTTCACCCAGTGAGATACTGACGCCTATCGGGAGGCACCATCTAACACACTTGGGAGGCAATGAGCTATTTAAAATTGGAAGGTTAGTCAGGCCGGTGTGGCTCCATCGTTGAGCATCAACCCTGCACCAAGAGGTCACCAGTTCGATTCCCAGTGGGGGCACATGCCCAGGTTGTGGGCCCGATCCCCAGTGGCGGGCCTGCAGGAGGTGGCCAGTCGATGTTCTCTCTCATCCATGTTTCTGTCTCTGTCCCTCTCCTTTCTTCTCTCTCTAAAATCAATAAAGAAAAAAATTTTTAAAAAAAGGACACAGATTTTGCAACCTGCCACTGCTGAATGCATCATGCGTGATGTGTGCCGTATTTAGGGCCGGGGACACGAACCGTGACAGCCTGGGAGAGGAGCCATGACCCCCGACCCCTCGCGGGACGGCGGGTGGTGGGGGCGGCACAGCTGGCTCACTGCTGCCCGTGGAGACACGCAGGAGCCCCCTCGTGTCCGTGGGAGCAGCTGGGCGTGTGGCCGACCCTGCCTCTGCCGTGCAGTGTTCTCCAGGGAAGTCGTGTCCGCGGGGAGTCCCTGCTGCGTCCGGAGCGCCGGCTCCACACCTGCGAGGGTGGGAGACGCTCCGCAGGCTCCATGTGAGCGGAGGGGGCACCTTGAGCGGGTGGTGTCACAACCGTGCGCAGAGGAGCCTGCAGTCACGGCCCAGGTTGCGCATGCGGCGGTGGCCTGGGACCCCGTGGGAGTCACACCTGCTTCTGACGGCCAGGGGTCCTAGGTGACTAGTTGAAAGGCCTCGAGAAGCCGGCGGTCAGTACCGACCCACTGAGGTGGGTGTGCACTGAGGTCATCCCACACCGAGCGTTTCTGCCGAAATGAAAACAAAGACAGAGGTGATGCGCCCTCCCGGCGTCTGGCTCGGGTGGGAGCCCAGCCCGGCTGGGGAGGAAACGCCGGGAGAGGCCCTGGGTGCCCTGGCCTCCCCCTCTCCCCGCCCGTGTGTCTCCTGCGCTCTGTGCCCCGCGACACCGGCGGGCCCTGCCTGGGCCTGCAGCCCGGGGCCCTCTTCCCTCCGCTGGGCCCCCAGCCCCCCTGGGCGAGCCGTGTCCCCAGGGCCCGCTCTGCTTCCCATGGCAGAACCCACGGGAGAGCCCTGGCCACAGGTCCGTGCCCACGCCCCCAACCCCACGTCCCCAACCCTCTCAGCTCACACCGGTGCCCTTCCAGGTCCCGTAGACAACATGTGAAATAATGATTCCCATGGGCGGGCGAGTTCACAGCTGAGGCTGAGCATGTGGAGAACGCGTGGTGCTGAAGCGAGGCCTTGTCGTTCCTGCTCTGCTCACGTGCAGATCCCAGACGCACACGCTCTCACACGCACACGCACACGCGCTCACACGCACGCGCGCTCACACGCACGCGCGCTCACACGCACACGCTCTCACACGCACACGCTCCCACACGCACGCGCTCCCACACGCACACGCGCTCACACACACGCTCTCACACGCACACGCTCTCACACGCACGCACTCTCACACGCACACGTGCATATCTCAGGCACACACCCTCTCACGCACACGCTCTCACACACACGCGCTCACAAGCACACGCTCTCACACGCACGCACTCTCACACGCACACGTGCAGATCTCAGGCACACACCCTCTCACGCACACGCTCTCACACACACACGCTCTCACACGCACACGCTCTCACACACACGCGCTCACACGCACACGCTCTCACACACACGCGCTCACACGCACACACTCTCACACGCACACGCTCTCACACACACGCTCTCACACGCACACGCTCTCACACACACGCGCTCACACGCACACGCTTTCACACACACGCTCTCACACGCACACGCTCACACACACGCGCGCTCACAAGCACATGCAGATGGGCTGACGTGAGCAGCACCCAGCCAGGAGCCGCATCTCAACCAGGCACAGACAGGACAGGGGGGGACAGACGGGGAAGGACGGACAGGGGGGATGGACAGGGGGACAAACAGAGGGGGACGGACAGGGGAGGAAGGATGGGGGGATGGACAGGGGGACAAACAGAGGGGGATGGACAGGGGAGGAAGGATGGGGGATGGATGGGGGGATGAACAGGGCGGGACGCACAGGGGGAAGCACAGTGGCACCCCCAGGGCAGTCTGCACACAGGTCACTTGGGGCAGAGCTGAAGGACCTGGGCAGCACACCAGGCAGATATCTGGGCACAGCTCCCAGGTGGAGACGCCACCACGCACCGCCCACAGCAGGTGTCCCCCAACAGTGAGGGGCCGGCTGCTGTGGCTGGAGGGGTGGGGTGGAGGACACGTGCCGCCGGGCCAGAGAGGCCCCCGCAGGCGACGAGTGGGAACCGAGGGGCCGCAGGGCGTCTCAGGCTTTGCCGCATCAGCGAGCTGGAGCCTGCCTCCCACCTCGGTCTGTCAGGCCCTTCACACCACAGCCACACTTGATCCTCACGACCAAGCTTCTGTTTTTAGAGAGGGGAAGGGAGAGAGAGAAACATCAATGTGAGAGAGAAACATGGATCGGCCACCTCCTGCACACCCCTATTGGGGATCGAGCCCAAAACCCGGGCATGTGTCCTGACCGGGAATTGAACCCGCAGCCTTCCGGGTGCACAGGACGACACCCAGCCCGCTGAGCCACAGGAGCCACAACACGTCTGAATGAGGTCACAGGAGCAAGTGAATTGGTGAGGACACCAGAGCGATTCGGAGACTCAGGACCACGAAGCTGATACCGGTGCTTCCAGCCTCCAGACTGGGACCCCAGGACTCAACGTGTCCTCTGCTCCTTCGATCACCAAACAGGACACGGCCAGGGCCTCAGCCAGCATCTCCTGTCGGTGCCGAGACGGCGCCATCGCTGTGTCCAGTCTCCCTGCTTCGTTCCATCCGTTTCTTCTATTTTTAAAAATTTTTTAAGTATGTTATATTGATTTCAGAGAGAGGAAGGGAGAGGGAGTGAGAGACATTGATGAGAGAGAAACATCAACAGGCCGCCTCCTGCTCACCCACTGCTGGGGATGGAGCCCAAACCCTGGCCCAGGACGGAGCTCCAAGCCAACGGGCCACACTGGCCGGCCCTGGGCCGTTTCCTTATCTCTACCTCATCCGAGGAGCCAGCTTTTCTCTTGACCAAGTTCAGAAGTATTTTCCGGATTTGTAGAAATTAGTGCAATGAAGACAAAACTGCTGCATGAGCTGAGATTGCTCGTCAGCCACTGGGCACCGGGTTTCAATCTGCACATCTTCACACTCTGGGCCTCGCCAGATCGTGTTCGGCAGGAAGTGGGCCTTCGGAAGTCCACGCTTCAGACGACGGGATCGTATCGCTACAACCTGCGTGCGTTCCATGAGCCCTGTTTCCCTATTTCATCTCCCACGGTGCACGCATTTCATATGCTTTAGTGATAGCCATGTGTCACCTGGGAGCATGCCCTCACCCGGGATCACGCCCTCACCCGGGATCACGCCCTCACCCGGGATCACGCCCTCACCAGGGAACACACCCTCACCCGGGATCACGCCCTCACCCGGGATCACGCCCTCACCCGGGATCACGCCCTCACCCGGGATCACGCCCTCACCAGGGAACACACCCTCACCCGGGATCACGCCCTCACCTGGGATCACGCCCTCACCTGGGAGCACGCCCTCACCTGGGATCAAGCCCTCACCAGGGAACACACCCTCACCCGGGATCACGCCCTCACCTGGGAGCACGCCCTCACCTGGGATCACGCCCTCCCCTGGGAGCACGCCCTCCCCTGGGAGCACGCCCTCACCTGGGATCACGCCCTCCCCTGGGATCACGCCCTCACCCGGGATCACGCCCTCACCTGGGAGCACGCCCTCCCCTGGGAGCACGCCCTCACCCGGGAGCACGCCCTCCCCGGGATCACGCCCTCACCCTGGGAGCACGCCCTCACCCGGGACACGCCCTCACCCGGGATCACGCCCTCCCTGGGAGCACGCCTCCCCTGGGATCACGCCCTCACCCGGGATCACGCCCTCCCCTGGGATCACGCCCTCCCTGGGAGCACGCCCTCACCTGGGACACGCCCTCCCCCTGGATCACGCCCTCACCCGGGATCACGCCCTCACCCGGGATCACGCCCTCACCCGGGATCACGCCCTCACCTGGGATCACGCCCTCACCTGGGAGCACGCCCTCACCCGGGATCACGCCCTCACCTGGGAGCACGCCCTCACCCGGGATCACGCCCTCCCCTCACCCGGGATCACGCCCTCCCCTGGGATCACGCCCTCACCCGGGATCACGCCCTCACCTGGGAGCACGCCCTCCCCTGGGAGCACACCCTCACCCGGGATCACGCCCTCCCCTGGGATCACGCCCTCCCCTGGGAGCACGCCCTCACCTGGGAGCACGCCCTCCCCTGGGAGCACACCCTCACCCGGGATCACGCCCTCCCCTCACCCGGGATCACGCCCTCACCCGGGAGCACGCCCCACCTGGGATTCACGGCCCTCCCCCTGGGGAGCACAGCCCTCCCCTGGGAGGCACGCCCCTCCCCTGGGATCACGCCCGTCACCCGGGATCACGCCCTCACCCCGGGATCACGGCCCTCACCCGGGAGCACGCCCTCACCCGGGATTCACGCCCATCCCCTGGTGAGCACACCCTCACCCAGCGGATCACGCCCTCACCTGGGATCACGCCTCCCCTGGGATCACGCCCTCCCCTGGGATCACGCCCTCACCCGGGATCACGCCCTCACCTGGGAGCACACCCTCACCCGGGATCACGCCCTCCCCTGGGATCACGCCCTCCCCTGGGAGCACGCCCTCCCCTGGGAGCACACCCTCACCCGGGATCACGCCCTCCCCTGGGATCACGCCCTCCCCTGGGATCACGCCCTCACCCGGGATCACGCCCTCACCCGGGATCACGCCCTCACCCGGGAGCACGCCCTCCCCTGGGATCACGCCCTCCCCTGGGAGCACGCCCTCCCCTGGGATCACGCCCTCCCCTGGGATCACGCCCTCACCTGGGATCACGCCCTCACCCGGGATCACGCCCTCCCCTGGGATCACGCCCTCCCCTGGGAGCACGCCCTCACCTGGGAGCACGCCCTCACCCGGGAGCACGCCCTCACCCGGGATCACGCCCTCACCTGGGATCACGCCCTCACCAGGGAGCACGCCCTCACCTGGGAGCAGGCCCTCACCTAGGAGCACACACCTGGATCCCTCCCCTGGGAGCACGCCCTCCCCTGGGAGCAGTCACGCCCTCACCTGGGAGTCACGCCCTCCCTGGGATCACGCCCTCCCCTGGGATCACGCCCTCACCTGGGAGCACGCGTCACCTGGGATCACCCCTCCACCTGGAGCACGCGGTCACCTGGGATCACACGCCCTCCCTTGGGATCACGCCCTCACTGGGATCACGCCCTCCCCGGGATTCACGCCCTCCCCTGGAGCACGCCCTCCCTGGGATCACCCCTCACCGGATCACGCCCTCACCCGGGAGCACCTCCCCGGACGCCCTCCCCGGGAGCACGCCCTCCCTGGGAGCACGCCCTCCCCTGGGATCACGCCCTCACCCGGGATCACGCCCTCACCCGGGATCACGCCCTCACCCGGGAGCACACCGTCACAGAGCAGCCCTGCTAAAGGCCTGCGTGCCTCGCATCCCGATGGCCGCGATGGCCTGTGACCCTCCACTTGTGGACGGCTACAGCCCTGAAAGAGAAACCGTGGTGTCTGAACAGAATGTCTGTTCACTAATATTGATGGGTTTGCAAATACAACCAGGTCGTTCATATGATTCTGCACATGCTAAAAATGCAAAGTTAATAAACAGTTATGAAAACGATGAAGACTTTATGAAGTGCTAAATAAACAGCAGCTCTGTTGAACATGTCTTGGGTTGCAGCTGTAGGGCAGGTGTTTTCAAGAGTAATGAACTGATGTGTCAAAACACACTTCTCCAAAACAAACAAAGAAAAGGAGAAATAGTTTCTGTGCCTCAGAGTCAGACGTCTGGGCCACGGTGCCCCTTCCGGGACCCGTGTCACCCACTCCAGCAGCCACGAGGTGTGACCGTCAGGACGTCAGGCTCACCTGTCCCCGTCCCTGCCGGGGTCTGGGGGCTCACCCACTGCCACCCTCCCTGAGCTCTGCAGGCGGGGAGCCCTGGAGCAGCTCTGCAGTGACCCCGCTGCGGTCCTCTGCCTGCGGTGCCCCCTCCAGGGTGGGCTGAACCTGGCCCCTCACTTCACACTCACCTCTGATCAAACCAGCTCTCTGCTGACACCTGCGGAGGAGAGGCCGCAGGCAGGGTGCATGGCAGCCTCTGGCCAGTCTTCCTGCAGGAGCCAGACGCTGGCAGCGGGGTGAGCGTGGAATCACACCTGCCCGAGCCCCAGCCCCCGAGACCACCAAGCCCGGCCAGCGTTCGGATTGGAGCAGGAGGAGCCCACGCCTGGGTCCCGGGCCCACAGACACGGCGAGACGAGAACTGTTGTCTCTCTCGTGTGGGAATTCAGATGCTACCTTCACTGCTGGGTGTCAGCTCAGCGGACCTCCCGAGGGGGGCGTGAGGGCTTCCCCAACACCTCACCTGGGGCAGGAGGTCTCACACCTCTGGCGAAGGTCTGTGTTGAGTCTTTTATTTATTTGTTTTTAAATCCCCGCCCGAGGATATTTTTCCATTCATCTTCAGACAGAGTGGGAGGGAGGGAGAGAGGATGTGAGAGGGACACATCGACTGGTTGTCTCCAGCGCGACCCGTCCAGGGCCGGGGACCAGACTGCAACCAAGGTACGTGCCCTTGACCGGAATCGAACCCACAACTCTTTGGTCTGCCAGCCGATGCTCTAACCGCTGAACCAAACTGGCCAGGGCCAGAGCTTTTAATCACACGTCTACGTGCTAGGATCTTACTGCTGCGTCCGCAAACTGACCTGTGGTCTATGTGTTAGTCTCATGGCCCTGTCAGCACCGGCCAATGTCCACATTCAGGGACGTGAGGGGAGGGGACGAAGGAAGACAGACTCGCCATCCCCCGGAGCTGTGGTCCCCTGCGGGAGGGCAGATGCTCAAGCACCCTGAGCACTCGGAGACACCCGTGTGAGTTCACCACTGCCTGGGCCTGGCTGCGTCTCGGACTTGGGAAGTATTTTTGTACCAAACCAGCAACAACGAACACTGTCTTTTCGTTCAATAAGACCCTTTTCCATTTTCTGTTTTCCTTAACCTTTATATTTCTTCTTAAAAATAAAGTTTTGTATCAAGAAAGGTTTCTTCTCTGCTGATTACGACAGGTTGCTGACACGGGATGAACTTCCAGAACGTTCTGCCAAGAAGGCCCGGAGGGGTTTCTGCGCCCCGCGACCTCCTTCCGTCCTACCCAGGCCTGCAGTTTGAGAACAAAGGGAAAGAAATGGAAGGGTGTCGAGAAAGGAAAACAGGGGAATTTAAGTTTCTGGGTGGATTAGTTGTGATCCTCGTTTAGGAGCCTTTCCCAGAAAATTGAATGTGGCGAAAGAGCGAGAAAAATACGGCCAGGCTCCACCTCCAGTGTCTCGAATTCCCCAGGGAAGGGGCTTCGCAGAGCCAAGGGAAAGGGGTTGAGCT
The DNA here is from genome assembly GCF_014108415.1 of Molossus molossus. Lineage (NCBI taxonomy): Eukaryota > Metazoa > Chordata > Mammalia > Chiroptera > Molossidae > Molossus > Molossus molossus. The sequence continues at coordinate 111,994,152 of NW_023425402.1, forward strand.
GAGCTGGAGGACGGAGCCGCAGGCCGGCCGGCCAAGCCCCGTCTGTGCAAACAAGCCGCCGCCGCCGCCAGGGCCGGACAGCGCGGCCAGTGTTCTCTGCTGGCAGGCACCTGCCGTGAGTGGGCCTGGCACAGCGCTGACCCCAGGTACCCCGCGCGGCAGCGGCCACCGCAGGTCAGTGTCCGGGTCTGAGTCGCTCTCTCTCAGAGACACGTGTCTGGGGCAGAGGAGAGACCGGGGGTGCTGCCCTGGCCACGGCTGGTTCTCCACGCGCCCTGACGCAGGCAGGTTCCTGGGGGACCCTGGAGAGGCACCAACCCGGGTGCCAGCCGCTGTCTCTCCTCCGTTTTCTTGGAAGAAGCTGGGAGACTTGGAAGCAGTTTCTGGGCTCCCGCTGTGTTGCCCTGGGCAGAAAAACACGCCCCAAAAGAGCCCATTAGGAATAATTAACCGCGTTCGCCCGAGATGCTTCAGGACGACCGATGTGCCTCCGCAGGAGGGACCTCGAAACACCCAGCCAGGGCTCCGTATTAAAAAAAAAAAAAAAAAACAATTTAACAAGGACTGTTTCTTCAGAAAGCATTTTCTGTCTAAAGGCACTGATGGTGGGACCTCAAGAAATGATTTAAGTGTTTTTCTAAAGAACAAGGCAGGTATTTTGTGACTGGTCCCAGAGAGAACACACCACTCTTTCTGCCGAATACGTCTTGATACTTACAGAGATTTTAAAAGAAAATATTTGGGCTGTGGTTTAGGAATCAAACAGCCTTAAGTATGTAAATAATGACAGACTGGAAGTCTTTCTAAAAAACATATACTAACCGTCAAACACACGGCCCCGCGGAGGCCAGAAGGTGCTGGGGAGGCGCCCGGGTTCGCTGTGCGCCCACAGGGCTGCGCCCCGGGACAGGCGGGGCCGTCCACGCGCGGCCACGGGGGCGCCTTCCGCGGTGACCTCGGTGGAGGCCCCGGAAGTCAGCCTGCTGCTGAAGAGGCCTCTTGAAGAGTTTACGCTGGGCTGAGAGAATTTACTGTCTGGGAGGGACAACTCGTCCTCCCCACGCGGCGGGCGGCACGTGCGGAGGCCAGGCTGCACACGGACCACGTGGCTGCGGGGGTCCCTCCCGGCTCGGCTCGGTGGCTCTGTCGCACGCACACCGCGCTAGGCTCTGACTCAGCCTCCGGGCGGGAGGGAAGGCAGGCACCGAGAATTCCATTCAATAAGCACATTGTTCTCTGGCGTATCTGCGCACACGTTAGAAAAAGGGATTGCAGCCTGGCCGGTTTGGCTCAAAGGTTAGAGCATCGGCCCCCCGACCGGGGAGTCCCGGGTTCGATTCCCACTAAGGGCATGTACCTCGGCTGCAGTTTGTCCCCGATTCCGGTTGGGGTTGTGTGAGTGGCGACCACTCGATGTGTCTCTCTCACGTTGATGTTTCTCTCTCTTTCTTCCCCTCTCTCTCCCTCCCGCTCTATCTGAAGATAAATGCAAAAATGTCCTTGGGTGAGGATAAAAAAAAGAGAGAGAGCCCTGGCCGGTTTGGCTCAACGGTTGGAGCGTCGGCCTGCGGTACAGAGAGACCCGGGTTCGGTTCCCGCTAAGGGCACGTACCTCGGTTGCAGTTTGTCCCCGGCCCTGGTTGATCATGCGGGTGGCAGCCACTCGATGTGTCCCTTTCACATCGATGTTTCTCTCTCTCTCTCTTCCTCTCTCTGCCTCCTACTCTATCTGAACAAAAAATGGAAAAATGTTCTCGGGTGAGGATAAAAAAAAAGAGAGAGAGACTGTAGCCCAGCCGGTGTGGCTCAGTGGGTCGAGCACGTCCCATGGACTGAGAGGTCCCGGTTCGATTCCCTGTCAGGGCACATGCCTGGGTTTCGGGCTTGATCCCCAGTAGGGGGCGTGCAGGAGGCAGCCGATCCATGTTTCTCTCTCACATCGATGTTTCTCTCTCTCTCTCTCTCAAATTGAATGAAAGAAACATATTTTAAAGAAAAGATTCCATCACAAACAGGAGCCAGTGGCGCAGCCCAGGGAGGACGACTGCATGTCCTCCGAGCTCCGCACACAGAAGCTCCTGAGCTGGGCCGGGTCCCCACAGACATGCCTTCTGCTCCCTCTTGCGGCTGTGAATCGGGCGTGGGGCTGGGCTTCTGGCCCAGACACTCTGGCCAGGCTCCGGAGGCCAGGTGTCTGTGCTGCTTTAATAATATTCGTTTAAGAAAAGGCTGTTCGTGGTCCGGCTGTCGCGTGGAGGGTCGCGGGGAATCATGGGGATCAGCACGGGGCGAGGCTCCTGCAGGGTCGTGCACACCTGGGCTGAGTGAGTGACCACGCCCTAGCCTCAGAGACGAAGCCATGAGGCCGCCTGCCCGCTGCCCGGGCCCCACCAGCCTCGGGCCGGACAGAGGCCCCACGACTCTGGCTCCATGAAGGTCTTCCTGTCGCTCTGGCGGAATCAGGCTCAAGGCTGGAGAGGAGAATTCAGTCCGTTCAACCACAGCCGGGCAGACGCCTGTTGGACCGTGACGCCCCGAGGCAACCACGCGCACAGACTGCCGCGGGCCGTGAGCCCGTCGCCCGCCTCCTGCCTCCTCCGTGGGAAGGGTTTTGAGCGTGTAATTGACCACATGACTCGATTTTCCAGTTCTGCTTCCTTTGTAGATCGATTTTAAGATAGGTTTCGAGTCGATACACCGATTCTCCTCGGGGAACGGGAGGAAAATGAAGCCGGTTTTACGAACAAGGCCCGTTCCTGGTGACTTTCATTCATAGATGGCCCCAGTGGAAAATGATGGTGTCCTGCGTTTTTTCAAGAAGAGACATGGCGTTTATTCTTTCTCCGCGGCCAGGAGTCAGCAGGCGATTTGCCTGATGAGACGAAAGACGCCCCCTGCTGGTGAGACGAGGAGTCGGCTGGGCGAGTTCCAGGCCCCAACTGCAGCTCCGGCCTCTGTGGCGGGAGCAGGTCCCACTGACCGGACTCGGAGGACGGTGCGGGGTGGCCTGGGCGCTGGAGGCCGACACGCAGACCCGCGGTGTGGAAGGGACAGAGGAGCACAGAGCACTGTCACGGGGCCTGACAGTCTGGGGCTAGCCATCGGGGTTAGTGACCGGCATCTGGGACAGACGGCGCCTTCTGTCCACTCGTGCCATGGCTGTGACCACGGAAAACCGCCGTGTTTTTCTGGAATCTCAGTGTGGCAGCTCTAGGCGCCTGTCTCTTATTCTCCCCTGAAATTCATACTCTACACTTCACCCTGCTGCCCATGAAACTCGTAAGTCAACGTCGGTTCGTAACGTCCACCGGGACTCCGGGGAGGCGGGTTCGTCAGGCGCAGCTATACGCCTGCCACGCAGGATGGAGCAGCCGTGACGTGCGAAGGGCCAGACGCCACGGGAGGACCCGCTGACTCTGGTCTCGGGGCTCCCGGAGGCGGACCAGCCCGAAGCCATGGACGAGATCGGGGCGCGTGGGGAGCACAGGAGGAAGAGGGGAGAACACGCCCGAGAGGCAGCCTGTGCTCCGCACCCTGACTCTAGCCATCCACGGCCCCCACGCCGTCACGCCAACTTTCCCTAAAACCAGTCCCGGCCCGTGGAAACCGGGTCTTTCTCCACCGTCAGAGTGTTCTGGATCAGCCCCCATTTCCAAAGCAGCCCGACAGCTCTGTGCCCCTCTGCCCCGGGGCCGACACCCCAGACCACCGCGGGGCGGGCAGTGCCTCGCCTCTGACGTGGGCGCAGGAGACAATGTTCTCCCAGTGTGAGAAGAAACGTGTCCGCGGCAAGCTTCTCCCCAGAGAGAGGCATGAAATGGAGTCTAACGTGGACACTTCGGAGCACTTACCGTGTGGAAGACGCTTCGCCCGCTGCCCGCGGGTCCACACGCAGGATTCCGTGTCCGTCACCCCAAACAAAGGGTGCTGGTCCCCACGAGCGTGAGCCTTGTGAGTGTAACAGTGAGGGTAACAGGGAGGGTGACGGGGAGGGAAGCAGTGAGGGTGACCGGGAGGGTGACAGTGAGGGTGACAGGGAGGGTGACAGTGAGGGTGACAGGGAGGGTGACCGGGAGGGTGACAGGGAGGGTGACAGGGAGGGTGACAGGGGGGGTGACAGGGGGGTGACAGTGAGGGTGACAGTGAGGGTGACAGGGAGGGTGACGGGGGGTGACGGGGGGTGACAGGGAGGGTGACAGGGGTGACGGGGGGTGACGGGGGGTGACAGGGAGGGTGACAGGGGTGACAGGGAGGGTGACAGGGAGGGTGACAGGGGGGTGACAGGGAGGGTGCGGAGGGTGACAGGGAGGTGACAGGGAGGGTGACAGGGGGGTGACAGTGAGGTGACAGGGGGGTGACAGGGAGGGTGACAGGGGGGTGACAGGGAGGGTGACAGGGAGGGTGACAGGGAGGGTGACAGGGAGGGTGACAGGGGTGACAGGGAGGGTGACAGGGAGGGTGACAGGGAGGGTGACAGTGAGGTGACAGGGAGGGTGACAGGGAGGGTGACAGGGAGGGTGACAGGGAGGGTGACAGGGAGGGTGACAGGGAAGGTGACTGGGAGGGTGACGGGGAGGGTGACGGGGAGGGTGACTGGGAGGGTGACTGGGAGGGTGACAGGGAAGGTGACAGTGAGGTGACAGGGGGGTGACAGGGAGGGTGACAGGGGGGTGACAGGGAGGGTGACAATGAAGGTGACAGGGAGGGTGACAGGGAGGGTGACAGGGAAGGTGACTGGGAGGGTGACAGGGAGGGTGACAGGGGTGACAGGGAGGGTGACAGGGAGGGTGACAGGGAGGGTGACAGGGGGTGACAGGGAGGGTGACAGGGAGGGTGACAGGGAGGGTGACAGGGGGTGACAGGGAGGGTGACAGGGAGGGTGACAGGGGGTGACAGGGAGGGTGACAGGGGGTGACAGGGAGGGTGACAGCCGCAGGAGGGGAGCAGAGGCCGGAGCGGAAGTCCGGTCAGCCTGGCCGGGAGAGGCCGCACTGAACCGCAGGCTGGCACGGGTGTGCCAACATCACGACCCCTTTGGGAACATCGCTCGGCGGACATTCCGGTTCTGCGAGGCTACGGCTGGACCCGGCTAGGACGGGCCCACAGGTGTGTGCGCAGTTCGGACAGGTGAAGACACAGCCCATTTCTCAGGTTCTCGCTCGGTCTCTCCGCACCCCCTGGCTCCCCAGTGACCTGGGGGACGCTGACCGTCTGGTTCCGGACGAGTGCTGATTCCTCCTGGGATGGAAGCGATGGGCCGGCTGCGGCGGCCGGGCACAGGCTGAGGCACGGACGGGGGGCGACCACAGCCCCTCACTGCCCAGGGGCGGACAGGAGGCGGCAGAGGGAAGAGGTGGGGCAGGCGGGCCCTGCGCTGCGTGGCCGGGCAGAGGGCTGGGTCCAGACAGCGCCGCCGCACCTTCTCTTTGCTCTTCCAGCCCGAGCACGTTTTGTCCTCATCCGTCTCGGCAGCTTCTGTGTCTCCCCGAAGGACGGACGAGGAGACCCTGGAACGTGGCCCCCCTGCTGCACTAGAAGGACACGCGTGTGATGGTCTGTGGGAGGGAACCCGTGGACGCGGCAGCCCTCAGGCTGGTGCCTGGACGCTGCAGGGTCGGGACAGCCCCAGGCCCCATTGCGGACTCTCCCGCTGGGCCAGTGAGCAGGCGCTGTTAACAGGGGCCACCACACGGGGGCAGTACGCTCGCCACCCCAGTGCTCTGCCAGCCCACAGGACTGAAGGACGTCGGGGGCGGAAGGGAGACCCGGCGAGGCATCGGGGACACTCTGGGCCACCGCTCAGTCCTTGAGGCGACCTGAGAGGTGGAGCTGGTGTGTCCGAGGACAGGGGGGCCTCCGGGCACCGTGAGCACAGAGCTGCTTCTTCATGACCTGAGTGCTGGTCGCAACCTGTTTGGGTGGCGCCCCTCACAACACCGCCTCCCTGCACTGTGCGCCCCGCGCCACTCACCGCGCTCGGCCGGCCCCTTCCCCGCGCCCTGCCGGAGCGTCCGGAAACGGGGCTTGTGGGTCCCAGGAGGCGGCCAGAAGGCTCCGGTCCTTCTACACAGTTTCTGGTCGCCCCCTCTCTGGGCGGGTCCTTCCCACCAAAGGCAAACTGCTACTTCTCTGTCAATAAAAGAAATACTATTTATTGAAATTACTGGTTCAATGGTAAAAGGTGGTGTTTCCCACCTAGCCACGGACAAGAGTTGGATGTCGTCCAGACATTTTCAGTGAAAAACAAAGCGCAGCGGTGTGATACACTGATAACTAATGGTGAATATCGCACTCGCCACATTAGTGTTACAATTACAAAGTGCCCTGATGTTCATGGCATCTTACCAGTTCATACATATGAACTGACACACTCACACACTCTAACATGCGTGAATGAATTATAGGCAGTACACTAATATAGCACATTCTTGTTATAGTCACTTTAATTCGGTACACATAAGAGCGTCTACACTCGCTGCCTGATAAAGCGTGTACACAGCCAAGTCCCACACACGGAAACGGACTCCCCGTCCAGGCCTGGGAGGGACGGACGGACAGACGGCCGCTGTGTCCTGCCGCCGGGCGCGGGCCCGGCTGTGGCTTGCTCGAACAAGAGGCTGCTTGTGGCCAAATCTGGGGTTTCTCTCTGGCTCCCAGTTTCTGGTGGTCAGGCTGACCCCCAGGGCTCCGTCTCAGCAGCGTCTTTGAAAGCCGGTGAGGTCCCATGTGCTCCCGGCCCCCCCACACAGCGCAGAGGTGCCCCCGCCTCCGGGTCCCTGTCCGGAGGGACGTGGCTACGTGCTTGGCCCTTTCAGGCAGAAGAGACACAGGGAGCTTTTCCTGAGCACTGACTGGTGTCGGCCCGAGCTTCCAGCGGTACCTCTGGCAACTCTTTTTAAAAACATATGTTTTCCTTCATTTTAGAGAGAGTTGAAGGGAGAGGGGGAGAGAGAAAGAGGGAGAGAGAAACATTGATGTGAGAAAGAAACATCAACCCATTGCCTCCCTCCTGCACCCCGGCCAGGAACCTGCCCTGATGGGGAATCAAACCGGCAACCGTTCATGCACAGGGTGATGCTCCAACCACAGAGCCGCACTGGCCAGGGCCTGAGCAACCTGGGTGTCCCGGGGGGCCCCTGGCGCCGGGGCCGTGGGGTGCACGGGGGCATGGATGTCAGACAATCAATGTGAGTGTCATTAGCCCATGTCTGGTGGGGGGGGGGGGTCAGCAATATGCAAAGGGGGCCTGAGCCCTGGTCCTGGGAACCTATGTTCTGTGGGTGAGTCCTGGCCTCCCATACGAACGTCGGCTTTATGTAAGTTGGCTTGTTATTTCCTAGACAGAAAAATTGCCCTGGAGAGAAGGTACAACGGACTTTCACTGGGCAAGTTCCATGAGCCGGGGACGCCCCAGGGCTTGTCTGATGAGTCCCCTCACACCTCTGCAAGAATTACAGAGGCCGCCGGCTTCCCTCTGCTCCAAACGCCGGCCCAAGGACAAGAAGGGATCGGGCTGGGGTTCGCTCAGCCACGAAGACTTGATTCTTTCCACCGAAACCTGGACCCTGGACTTCAATGACCCTCCTTCTTCCCCAGGTGACCCGGAGGGTGTGGTTCTAAACAGCAGATCCGAACAGTCAGCCCAGCTGTCTCGGTATGGCTGTGTCTCACTCTGTCACCGTGTGTGAAAGGCAGGCTAGGGCCACCCCCCTTTTCCCTCGTGGGGGCGACGTGGCAGCGTGAACACGGACACCTCCCAGCGCTGTCTGTGACCAGGAGGGTCCACACGCTTGAAGTTACGCTTCTACCACTGAGCACGGGTCCGTCAGCGGCCATCTCCAGGATTAGACTGTTCCGTTTTTCCTTATTAAACGTTTTTTATTGATTCTTTTTTAGAGAGCGAGAAACATCAGTGTGAGAGACACATCAACCGGTTGCCTCTCGCATGACCCCGACCAGGGCCTGGGATTGAAGCTGCAACCCAGGTGCATGCCCTTGGCCGGGAATCACACCCACGACCCTCTGGTCCGCAGGCTGACGTTCAAACCACTGAACCACACCAGCCGGGCTGTTTCATTTGTCCTGCCCGTCCTCACCGCTACCTCTCGGCAGTCTGTACGTCACCCACGCGTGTGCTTTCGGAAAACAGCGTTCACCTTCCCGTCTGCCCAGGAGCCTAGATCTCAGCTCCTCACTGGGCCTCCGACGTCTTGGTGCCGGGTCCTTCCTTCTCTTCCCTCGTCCCTGAGCGAACTAGACAGCAGAGCCGCCAGCACCCACGTCGTCCAATAAGTAGAATGAAACGTGTACTTTGAAGGAGTCACCGACGATGAAACGCAGGGTTTTCCGGGGACAGAGAAGTAGAAGTTGAGTCGTCTCTCCTGCTACAGAGGAGCAGAGGCTGTAACAAAGCCGCTTGTTGAGACAATGAGATAAAAGAGGCCGGCTGCAGAGAATGTATGAGCCGCAGCAACAAAGTAACTTCCCTCCAGGTATGTTAACGATAAACACTGTAAGGTTTTAAGTAGCCTTGAGCTGCATTGATCCACCGCAATAGCCCTTTTTGTTGATAAAAATGGACCAAAAGAAACCCTGAGAGCGTCTCCTGCCCTTTGATCCCTGAGCTTAGGAGCCTGGGATGGCTCAGCTACTCCGACCTTGACCTTGAGAGTTTACTGGGGGGAGCCCACAGGCCCAGCGGTAAACAGGAGAGGAGAACCAGATGGGCCGACAGCCAGCCCCGCAGCCCCGCGGTCCTGGCCTAGCACTGGGGCACCCTCCTCGCTGTCTCGGAGATCGCTCTCGGCACCTTCGTGTCGTTTCCTGAGCAACCATGTGATTATTTTTGTCCAAACCAGGGCATTTCGAGAATGGAAAGAGAAATTTACCCTGGGTTCACCTTCAGTGCCAGCCGTGTTCTCTGGGCAGTCCATCTCGGTCGCCCCCGTCTGGGGACAGAAAGCGTGTCCTCCGACAGGGATGGCACACAGGTGGGGACGCAGCACACTCTGGGAAGCACACTCCAGGGGGTGGAGACGGTGCGTGGTCAACGCCCATGCACGCTGCGATCATGTGACTCCTTCAGGTAATTTGTCGACAATCGTTTAGACGCTTTGCATTGTCTTCTTTTTTTTGTAATATTTTTTTCTTTATTGATTTTAGAGAGAGAGGAAGGGAGAGGGAGAGAGAGAGAGAAACATCGATGAGAGAGAACAGCGATTGGCCGCCTCCTGCACGCCCCCCACTGGGGATCGGGCCCGCAACCTGGGCATGTGCCCCGACAGGGAATCGAACCGGCGACCTCTTGGTACAGGGTCGATGCTCAACCCCTGACCACATCTCTGGAAATAATAGAAAATGCCAAGGAGCACAGCTGCCGGGCCGGACGCTAAGGGCACGTGCATTTTGTCAGAAACCGACACACGGTCTCCCCGGTGGCTGCTCCCTGTCGCGTTCCCACCGGCACTCGGCATCGCCAGGGCTCCGAACAGAGGCCGTTCTAGCGGGTGGGTGGAGGCATCGCACTGCGCGTGAACTTGCAGCTCCCCGACGACCTGATGCGCACCTGCTCACGTGCTCACGCCCTCTGCACACCTGTTTGCTGGGGTGTCTGCTAAGGGCTTCCGGAAATCCGGTGACAGGTCAGCGTGTCCTCCCCCAGCTCCTGTGGTTCACGACGAGACGTCCACTGTCGGTCTTACTGGGAATCACGTCTGCGTGTCCGTATGTCCTTCCGCTTCCAGCTCCGACATGTTCTCTTTGTCGGGTCAGTGCACTGGGGGAGCGAGGTGTCTCACATGCAGCATGGTGCCCATCGTTAATAAAATTATAGTTTCTACCAAACATTTGCAAAGACACAGCTCTTATGTGGTCTTACTACACACACACGCACACACACATGCACACATGAGAACTATGTGAGGTGAATGCTGGAATAAGATCATTTTCTTCAACATGATTTGTTGTTATGTTGATAATCTTGAACGGGGTGACACTGGTTTTGTCATACACTGTTTTGCTGACAGTCAGAACTTCCAAGAGCCTACAGGTGACAGTAGGTGAGAAGTCACTGTACATTAAGTCATTACGTGGCACAGTTTATGTAAATTCATTTCTGTTATTCAATTCAATGCCTCAATAACTCCGGAGAAAGACGTTCTCTTGGTCTTTGACGTGTGTAATGTGTCTGTGATGTGTCTACTTGTGACTCATTTGCATTTATTCCGCTGGGTTGGCTGAGCTCCTGAGATGAGTATATGGACTTTTCTTCTTGTTTGGGGTATTTTCAGCCCTCACCTCCTCGCCCGTCTTTTTGTGCCTTTTCTCTTTCGCTGTCGGATTTCCGTGGCACCCATGTCGGTGTGCCTGGCATTGGCCCCTGGGGATCTCCTAGTTGAATCCAGGGGTCACCACACCCGAAACAGACTCCCCGGGGGCTGCGCGTCATACGAAAGATTGACCGAGTTCTGGTGTTTTTCATGGAAGCTCAAAATTGGGCCAATCTCTCCGCTGTCGTTCAGTTGCTGGCTTTGGCGACTACGGAGTGGTCTGGGGACGAGGGCTGGCCACCAGGTCCAGCATCCCTACCGAATGACCTGCCAAGATTCGGCAAGTTCTCTGGACAGCCGCCCGCGCCTGCCTGCTCCGGTCAGTCCCAGAGCGCTGGCCTGGTTTGTCTCGGTGGCTTTGCTGGCGTTTCCGCTGATTTAGGGGGGAAGCGGGTGCCGGAGGCCTTCCCGGCAGCGACCCCGGAGCCAACCTCTCGGCGTGGTGCTCTGTGGTTACCACTCTGAAGACAACGATCAGGAGAAATAAAAACACGGTGTGTTCGACGTTACACTCCGTGTGTTATAGAAAGATTCTGGGAGTGTGTTATTTAAACTTTGTTTTCGTTTTACAAGGGAAACATCAAAGAAAAAATTGCTTTCTTTTTAAAAAGTGGACTTTATTGGGGTGACATGGGTTTGCAAAACCATTCAGCTTCAAGGTTCCACGATGGACTACTGGTCGGCTGTAAAAAATAGGAGATCTTGCCTGTCTGAGGGCTCGGAGGGCCTGGAGGACCCTGGGCCGAGTGAACAAGCCGTCAGAGCGAGACGTACCGCGAGATCTCATCCACCTGGGATCGAACAGACAGCATCAGCCGAGGACCTGACAGAGACCGTGGAGGGACATGGGAACACGGACAGACGGACAGCTGTCGGGGGCGGGCCAGGGGGGCGGGGTGAGGATCTAGCAAAAGAGTATTTCTTCATCGATGGCATGGACATGTGCACAGTGAAAAGCCCAAAAGGATTCTAGTGTACACGTTTACTTCTCATACAACAGACTATGGAATGTAATGAATAAAGTGCAATTATTTCTGTAGCTAATCGTAATGCTTACTTCCCTCGCGTGGTCATTTTTGGTCGTCACTGAGGGAATCAGGGTGGACCCGCGGCGACTCCGCATCTCATGGACCAGCTCAGCCCCGGTGCTGAGAGACCCCACTCTCGGGACGCACAGGACTTGGCGAAAAGCAGAGCAATTAACACAAAGACAGGAGACCACACGGTTGAGGAGGTTGAGGGAGGGAAGGCTCTCAGAGCCACGACAACATCCTGTTTCTTCTTCTGAGTGAAGTGTTTTCTGCTTCTTAGGAAATACAAAACAAATGAAAAGCAGATGTGAAATTGGATGGTCTCGGCCATGTGAACGGCCAAGTCTGGCGCAGATGAAGAAGTCATCGCCTTCTGATGAGACAGCCCTTCGAGGCGAGTTCTGTGTGGGTTTGGGAAGTGGTAGGAATATCTGCGTGTCTATCGCTGACCGTGTCTGTGGGCACCTCGGAATCGAACAGGGCTCAGCGTCAGTGCTTCGCACACTTCAGGGTTTTCCCGTGGGGGGTTGAGCTGCCCCCTCACGGGGGGTTGAGTTGCCCCCTCAAGGGGATTGAGTTGCGTGCTTTTCAAGCAACATCAGAGCGTGGGATCGGACTGCAGGACTGTCCTGGGTTGAGACCCGATGCAGACGGTCCGGCGTGTGTCACGCACCCTCCGTCTCAGCCCGGACCTCCCAGGAGCCACGGGGTGAGCGGCCCACCTGCACTCCGTCACGCCTCCTCCTTGGCCTACAGTGCGAGTCGTGTTCTGCTGAACTTCCGGACACTTCTGTGCGTTCCCTCCTGGCATCGTGAGGACTTTGGGCACGAGACACATCTCATCCTCCAGAAAAGCATCTCGCGCTGGCCACCCCTGGCCTTCCCACCCGCCCGTCCGCCTCCGTGTGCCGGCGTCCAGCCTGCCCAGTGCTCAGGGCGACACCATCTTCTTACAGCAGCAGGGCCCGTCTGCAGCCCGCGGGCTGAGGGGGGGAGAAGGAACTCAGCTCCCCAAAACCCAAGCCCTGCTTCCCGGAGCAGCAGGCGGCTGGGGCGTCTGGTGGGTGGAGACGCCGTGTCTCCTCCCGCAAGGAGTCAGCCCTGCTGCCTGCACCACCTCTCAGCGTACAACCGAGCGGATGCAAGAAAGACCTGCGTTCAAATTCCAACGCGGAAACTTAAGTAGGACTCTTCGCTCGCCTCCACAGTGACCCTCAATGCTTCCCCTGCGGACTCGGTAGAAATGTCTAGGACGTCACCCCTGAATGGGGTTTCCTTTCGCCTTGTGAGTGGGTCAGTGCTCACGCACACGCAGCGCAGCGCCCTCGGACCCTCAGACCGTCAGCGATCAGGACTCGGAAAGGGCGAAGCCGGCGGCCGAGCGGACGGTCCAGGAAAGGGAGGGCACCAAGGTGGACGTTTCCAGGGGAAACGCATTTTCGGTCCCTTGTCAGGTCATTTAAAATGAAGCCCACGAGGTGCCTCACTCCCTTATCGACGGCTGGACGGTTAGCTGACCCTACACGTCCTGGCGAATAGCGTGTGTCTCGGGTTCGAGTTTTCCTAGTCCTTGTCCTGTGTGGATCAGTGCCGTCGGCTCGTGGGACCGGACCTCAGCGAATGCTCTGTGTGTCCTGCTTGGTGACACCCGAGAGCGGAAGGACCTGGGTCACAAACGGGCTGTCTCCACAGGTGACGGAGCAGTCAGAGCGGGAGCGGCCGCCGTTGCCAAGGCCCACGGCGTGCCTGGCACTCTGCGTCCGTCGCCTTACTGACCCAGAGGCTGTCTCCCCGGATGGGAAACGTTCACCCCCAGGGTTACTCTCATTCCTCCTCTTCCCCAAACCCTCGGCTGCACCTCACTGCTGTCCCTTGAATTTAGAGTCTAGAGTCTTGGCTTCTGGCTCCAGCGCCGCCCCTCCCCCCACCCCCCACCCCCCCCCACGCCACCGTCTCAGAAAAGCGCCAAGGAAGCTGGAACCACACCCCTGACTGTTTCTACGATCTGTTCTGAAACACTATTATCCTCTCTCCCATTTTTAAAACAATTATAAGCTGCTAAGTCCTTACTTCTCACTGTTTCCCTCCGTCTGATACAGTAGCAATTTACAAATCTCACATCCAAAGGAGATAAATAAATAACCCAACTCAAGATTCTGAAGGCAAACTAACCAGTGTGGCGAAGGGAACCGGTTTAAATTTGCATACGTCGTTTACATAAAACAGGGCCGGCTGGGAGCATCCGTCAGGATATTACCCGAATCTGTGTCTCCTGGGCTGCAGCGTGTTTTTTTGCTCACATACATGCTTTTTATCCTTTCTTAGAGTCTAAAATGGAGTTCGGTTTACACGATAAATCACAGCATCACAGACCTTGAGCAATGTTCGCTTACTCACAGGGCACGATTTACTGCGATCCGATCCCAACTCCGCACGAAAGATCGGGCCTGGCCTTCCAACCCACAGCCCACTTGGATGCAAGGTCTTCCCTGTTCGCGGGGCCAGAGAGCACTGATATCGCGAGATAATTAAAACATTGGATAATCAGATGAAGCTCTGCAAAACTATAATATCCGCAGTGGAGGAAATAACAGTTGAAATAAATCATTGGAGACATTGTTACTGACACGGTTGAAGCTGTCACTAAATTAAACACAATTTGTTAGACCTAATTGTCCATCCATAAAATTTACTTTTTTTTTTTCCTACACACGTGTTCTCTAACTTGGTAATCCCCTTGCCAACGCTATTCGCAAACTATTTTAAAGTTTATTAAGCTCTCTGACAAATATTAGGTCTCGATATAATGATCCCATTGTCAGATTTTGGATGGCGGCTCCTCTCTCATTCCATCCATCAGCCTCCCTTTGTCGGGCTGGCTGGGTTCCCTCCCTCCATGAGTCTTTTCATAACATCTACTGAGGAATTAGCTGTAACGAAGCCCAGACCAATTGTCGTTTTTCATGACATTTTACCATGTGGAAAACTGGCTGCAGATTTTATTTGCTTTGTATTTTATTTGCTACTTTCAAAATTGGAACACTGAACAAAAAAATAATAATAATAATAAGAGAGCATTAAACAAAAATCTGTCATCTTTCTACCTAATGGTCATGTTCTCATCTGGCAACTAGGTCAAATCTGTTGAATTTACACAGAGGGGAAGACTATGTTCTCTCCCTTTCTTTCATCAGTCACTTGCCCGTGGGCACCCACAGGTTAGTCTGGGGACCCAGCGGATCCCCGAAGAGTTCACTCCACACGTCACAAATGACTACTAGGCCCAAACATCGATGTCTCTGTAATAGTGTGCAGACACTGAGGTATCCCTGCTAGATTTCAAAAATGGCATCTTAAAGTGTCCGAATGCTACCAATCCTTGTACGCGCTAACCCAGATCTGGGAAAAGGATTAAGAAACACAATGTACTCCTCTCATGCCTTTTAGATTTAATCTCTTCTCATAGGCACTTAGGACCATTTTGAACACCCTCCCTCGCCCTGTGCTGTGACACACGTCCCGTTCTGCTCTTCAGGGTCCTGCCTCTGCTGCGGTCACAGTGGCTGTAGGGAAGTGACAGCCCGATGACCTCAGCACCACCTGGCTCCCGGAGCCAGCTGGGAGCGGGCTTATAGGGACCGAAGTCCCCGCCCTGGTCCCTGACTGGTCTGTCCTCATGCAAATGAGAACTCCAAAGTCTTATTGTTTTATTGTGCCCAAAGGGCACTGTCCTGGTCCGTCAGCATGAAGGTGCTCTGACTGGTTGGTGAAGAAGGGTGTATAGCTGCTCAGCTGTGCTTGGATGGGGAGAGCCACCATTCTATGGGTTGAACCTGGATTCCAGGAACCTTCCTGAGGGCGGCCCAGGTCCAGGAGCTCAGGGCAGGTGGGCAGCTCAGGGCCGCAGCTCCCTGGGTGGTTTGATGGAGGCCCACAGCTGCCGGACTCTGCTTTCGTATTTGAGCCCAGTTCGCCGCCAGGAGCCCTTAGTAGGTGTTTTCTTTCTCAGCGTCCACCTCCACCTCCACCTCCACCTCCACCTCCACCCCCACCTCCACCTCCAACCCCACCACCTCCACCTCCAACTCCACCTCCACCTCCACCCCCACCTCCACCTCCAACTCCACCACCTCCACCTCCACCTCCACCACCACCTCCACCTCCACCTCCACCTCCACCTCCACCTCCACCTCCACCTCCACCTCCAACTCCACCTCCACCTTTACCACCATCACCACCTCCACCTCCACCCCCACCTTCAACTCCACCACCTCCACCTCCACCTCCACCTCCACCTTCAACTCCACCACCTCCACCTCCACCTCCACCTCCACCTCCACCTCCACCTCCACCTCCACCTCCACCTTTACCTCCACCACCACCTCCACCTCCACCCCCACCACCTCCACCTCCACCCCCACCTTCAACTCCACCACCTCCACCTCCACCTCCACCTCCACCCCCACCTTCAACTCCACCACCTCCACCTCCACCTCCACCCCCACCTTCAACTCCACCACCTCCACCTCCACCTCCACCTCCACCTCCACCTTTACCTCCACCACCACCTCCACCTCCACCTCCACCTCCACCTCCACCTCCACCTCCACCTCCACCTTTACCTCCACCACCACCTCCACCTCCACCTCCACCTTTACCTCCACCCCCACCTCCACCCCCACCCCCACCACCTCCACCTCCACCTCCACCTCCACCTCCACCTCCACCTCCACCTCCACCCCCACCACCTCCACCTCCACCTCCACCTCCACCTCCACCTCCACCTCCACCTCCACCTCCACCTCCTCCTCCACCTCCACCATCTCCACCACTGCTCGCGCCTTAGAAAGCACGGAGTAAGTCCAGACAGTCTCCTGAGAGCTGCGACATGTGTCTGATTCGCCCTCATGGGAAGCGCAGGTTTCGGGTCCTCTTCTCTTCTCCTGCTCAGCAGGCTGGGGCTTAACTCCCAGGCCCCGGCTGGGCAGCCAGGCAGCGGTGTCCCTGTCCGGCAGCACCTGTGGAGCATGCTCCCTGCACAGCCCGTGCCTGAGGACCAGGACAGCCGTGGTGCAGGCCATGACACCCCACTCGTCGGGTCAGGGAGCAAGCACAGGGGTCCCGCTCATGGATGACGAGTAATGGGAGCTGGACTAGGACAGCAGTCATGAGGAGTTGGGACGCCACCCTGCAAGGGGTTTCCTGGGCACGGGGGTGGGGAAGGAGGACGCACATTATGGGCCCTTGTCCTACAGAGAGCAGGGCAGTAGGTAGCTATGGAGGGTGCCAGGGAGAGGCAGGCAGGGCTGCTGCTGAGGACGCACCGCACAGGTGGACGCATCCGCCCGTTGCAGAAGGAGAAGAAATGGGTACGAGCAGCCTGTTGGGTGGGATCCCTGAGAAGCGCTTTTGTAGATTCCCGACCTTGAAGATGGGCACCGTCCAGGTGAGTTAAGGACAGGCCTGTGGCTTCTTTCCCTGAACACACGCCATGCGCTCCCCGGGGCTTAAGGGCTGGCATGATGACATTTAGCCGCACTGCTGAAAACACTCTAGGAGATACTTATCTTGTTTAAATAATTGAAATTTACTGGTCTGCATTAAGGAAAACAGACTTGCGGGGAAGGCTGTTCCTGTCCTGGCCTGGGGGATGGGCCAGCGTCGCCGGGCACACGGCCACGGGCTCCGGCGAGGTGGTGGCCGCCTTCATTCCTGCTTGTGCAATCTTGTCAGTGTTGGGGGCTAGCATGAAGCTGCAGTGGCCACCCCCGGCGGTCCTTGCCCTTGCAGACAGCGGGGACAGCAGGGTTTGTGTGTGGTGGGGCCAGGCGCGCGGCCGGGACGCGGTGTGCTCGCTCCTGCCCCGAGCCCCCAGCCACCCAAGATGCGTGGGGACCGGACTCAGGCATCTCTCCGGGATGTGATCGCCCTTACAAAGTGTCTTGGTGATGACCCTGTGAAACGGGGGATGGCTGTGTCCCCAGTTCTGTGTTATTCTGGACACTTGGAAGGGCTGAGCCCAGAGGCCCAGAGGCTCCTTGTCATGATGTTATTGCTTCGCCCTTGAAAATTAGCTTTTTAGAAGACCATTTAGTGCAGTTATTTATGGCGTTGAATAAACACTGCATCCAAGAAGAAATTTCTGAAATATAAAGTGTGACATGTTTAATGGGGCCGGGCAATGTGATACGGCCACGAGGGCCTCATGAAACGTTAAATACAATTAACACGCGTACCTTCAACCCGCCCATGTGGCCGTGCCTTCCAGTCGCGAGAAATAAACACACGCTCGCGGCCCGTCCTAGAGCTGCAGTAAAGTCTGAGCTCTTATCTCCGTTTATCAGATGCTTTTTACAGGCTGGAATGAGCTCAGCGATGACGTGCTTTAATGACACTAACATTCCCGGCCGATGTTTTCAATCTAGAGCGGTCAGGAGGTGAAGGGTCTGCAGAGCCTGAAGCTTTGGACACGGGTCCAGCCGCAGGCTCCGTCGCGGGCCGTTGGCATGACTTCCATTTGCAGTCTGTCTGTCTGTCTGTGTCTTGGAGTCTTTGTGTTTGATGCCCAGCGGCTCTGGGGGCTGCAGTGGGCCTGCCCCCCGCCCCACCCCCGTCTCTGTGCCCTTGGGGTGCTCCAGGCACCCTGTGTCTGCGGATCCCCCTCGTTCGAGCCTTCACTTTGGGGCACTGCAGCTCTGTGTCTGGTGTGGCCCCCCCTCCACGGAGGGCTGACAGCAGATGGACATGGGAAAGTCAACGTTGTGTCCCCTGAGCCCAGATAACGGGCCCTCCATTCACTTGCACCCGAACTTTCGTTTGAACATCTTTTCAAGGTCGAATCTGCACGACAAAAATGTCACCTCTGTTCAGTGTAGGGTTCAAAGGTTTCTGTAAATGCACAGCCGTGTGACCATTGCCACCTCCGGTCACCACAGAATCTCTTGTGTGGTGACAGCCAGTCCTCATCCCCACCTGAGCCCCAGGCGGCCACGAATCCACAAGGGTTTTCAGGAAGTGGAGCAGAAAGGAACATTTTTCCAATTAAGTCTACGAAGCCAGTATTTACCCTGATACCAAAATCACATGAAATCTGTGCAAGAAGTGAAAACTACAGACCAGTATCTCTTGGGAATACTGAAGTAAAAATCCTCAACAAAATGCTGAGACCCTGACTCCAGGAACATATGAAAAGATTACACACCAGGCCCGGCCCATGTGGCTCAGTGGTTGAGCATCGTCCGTGGACCGAGAGGTCCGGTTTCATTCCTGGTCAGGGCACATGCCCGGGTTGCGGGCTCGATCCCCCGTGGGGGACATGCAGGAGGCAGCCGATCGATGTTTCTCACATCGATGTTTCTATCTCTTTCTCCCTTCCTCTCTCTCTGAAAAAAATCAATAAAAACATATTTTAAAAAAAGATCGCACACCAGGACCAAGTGGGAAGCCCAAGTCTGCAAGTTTAGCTTAACATCCAAATATTGATGACTCTAATAAACCGTATCAATAAAGGACAAAAAAGACACGATCATGTCACCAGAGAGAGGAAAAGCCTTCCACAACACCCACTTGTGATCAAGGCCTCAGCAAACCAGAACAAGGAGCAGCTTCCTCCGTGTGACCCTGCGTGTCCGGGGGAACCG
Source organism: Molossus molossus (assembly GCF_014108415.1). Taxonomy (NCBI): domain Eukaryota; kingdom Metazoa; phylum Chordata; class Mammalia; order Chiroptera; family Molossidae; genus Molossus; species Molossus molossus. The sequence goes on from NW_023425402.1 coordinate 112,013,151, forward strand.
GCGGGAGCATCATCCTCACTGGGGGAGGCCGAGGCGTCTCCCCGGAGGTCGGGAGCACGGTGAGTGTGCTCAGTCCCGTTCACACACTCGGCCAGCGAAGAGAAGGAAGGAGGAGGGGTGAGGGGAAGGAGGAGAGCACGGTGCATTCCTGTGTGCTGGCAATGAGCAGTCCAACCTGGAGTGAATGACATTACTTTCTGACATTAGCATCAAAAATAAAACACCTAGAAACAAGCATAGCAGAGAAAGTAAAACGTGCCTACCCCAAACTACCAAATATTGCCGACACCAATGGACAGATGGCATTTGAAGGAGATGCAGTGAATGGATTGGAAAAGTCAAACATTAGGAGGGACATTCTCATCACTGAGACACGGAAGATCACACACACACACACACACACACACACACACACACACAGGAACTGCCAGAGCATCTACACATCAGTCTCACCCCCCAGATCTGGGGATGAAACCAGAAACCGCAGCTCAACCCAGCTCTGAGCTGACCCACGATCAGAGTCCGGAACTCGGAATTCTCGTGAGGGGCCAACCTCCGTGTCCCTTCCGTTCTTTTTTTTTTATCCTCACCCGATGACATTTTTTTATTTTTTGTTCAGATAGAGTGGGAGGGAGGGAGAGAGAGAGAGAGAGAAACATCGACGTGAAAGGGACACATCGAGTGGCTGCCACCCGCACGACCAACCAGGGCCGGGGACAGACTGCAACCGAGGTACATGCCCTTAGCGGGAACCGAACCCGGGTCTCTCCGGACCACAGGCGGACGCTCTAACCGCTGAGCCAAACCGGCCAGGGCTCCATGTCCCTTCCTTTCTGAGACACTAGCCCCATGTGACAAGGACGTGTCTACATAGCAGCTGTCATTTGTCTATGTATCTAATCTATCTACTATTACCTGTGTAGCTACCTATAATCCATGGATATATTTATATATCCATTTATTATCTTTCTGTCTGATGTCTATCTATCTATATCATCTATGAATCCTTTATCCATCACCTGTGTCTATTCATCTTCCATCAATCTGGCCATTTTCCTCCTGAGCGGATGACCGCAGCTCGGTCCACCCCCTAAAGGCACGTCCCTTCCTCTCTGCAGCCTGTGGTTCTGTCCCTCACTGCGGAGACGTCCTCCTGCAGCTGCCTTGATGAGGAACCCCAGGCTGCGCACATCTGCCCGGGAGAGGACCCCACGGGAGCAGCGTCGGCGACCTGGTAACTGGCTCCCGGGGAGCGGGGTTGGTTTCAGCTTGGCGCGTTCCTTCTACCGTAAAACTCCAGTCGCGATGAGACAGGCTGGGGGGTGCCGATGTGAGTTTGGGGTTCTCTCCACCTGATCGACCTCGGACGTGGCTGTTCCCTCCCGTGGCTGCAGCGCCGGGTCTGGTGGAGTTTGGAAGGACCCCGGGTCTGCGAAGTGCACTTCAAACAGCACTGTCTGCAGCTGTGGTTCTGATTCTGTGGACTGACACTTTCTCAACACGGTGCCACCAGAACCAAGTGCAGCCGGAGCTCGGATCCCGTGTCGGCGTGAAGCAGCCACCACAGTCCACGCTCCGTGGCGTCCGCTTTGAAATGAGCGACAGAGCAGCCACCGTATTCCAGGCGGGACGAATAACCCGGCGGAGTTAAACTGACAGCAACTGCGGTGAGGGGGGGCCCTCTCCGTCCCTGCCGGTTGCCCACATGTCTCTGTGGGAGAAGCAGGCTCTGCCTTTGAGGAATGTTTAGAAACGAGCGTTCTGGACAGGAAGCTGCCAACGGAGCCGCCAGGCCCCGTCTGTGGGCACCCGTGGGCTTGTGCGGTTCCCGTGCCGTTTTGTAAACCAGGAGGCTCACATGGGACCCACACTTCATGCTCCCGTTGAAAACCAGAGGGTTTTACCTCCGTGTCCCACAGTGACTGTACCTGCTGGCTGCCCTGAGCGGCCACCCCTGTGAGACAGGCCACGGGCTCCTTGTCCCTGGTTCCCGGTGACCTCACGCCTCGCTCCCTCTCTCGCCTGCACGGACGCCGCACTCGGAGCCTGTCATCGCTCATCTCTCAGCTGCACCCCCAAGCGCGCAGACCCGGAGACGTGTGCACCTACACGGAGCAGCCCCGCAGTGCCCCCGGACGTCCCGGGAGACGTGAGGTCAGGGGCGCCCCCACACCGAGACGCGGCGCGGGCCGGCGGGCAGACGCTTTGTCAAAGGCAGCTGATGCTTGTGTTCCAACACGGGGGCGGCCCCGGCGTGTATAAAAGAAATCAAAGGCGTGGAAGCTGGTTATGCAGACATGAAAGGGGGCCGTTGCTTCACGTACCCTCGGCTCCAGTGACAGGCGCTGCAAACACCTGCCCCTGAGCGGCCGCCCGGCCGAGCTCGGCCACGCAGGGTGTTGGCAGGACGTTGTGCAGACGGACCGGCTGTGCCGGCCGCCCAGATGTTCAGAGGCCTGTCAGCCACAGGGCGCTCTCTAAGCTTCCACGCGAGACTTTCCTTTCTGCCGGGGCCCCTGCCATGGACTCTCGCCCCAGCACAGCCGGGCCCAGCACGCAGAGGACCCCAGGTGCCCGGGCAGCCTGGCTGCACACTCCTCGTGCCCCTCGCCGGCGCGGAGGCCCGGTGGCCGGAAAGAAGATGAGGCGGCCCCGCCAGGCTCGCCCTCCTCTCCCTGCCCCCTCCCATCCCTGGATACAGTTGTTAGTCAACGCGCCATGAAAGCAACGCTTGAAAACCAGCGCCTGTCCTCTGCGGTGTGAGCGGAGCTGAGGGCTCGACGTTAATTAAGCCTATATTTGAAGTCCCCGGAACTCATTAGGCCAGTTCTTTTCACTGCACGGTCTGGTGTTTAGCAAGAAGCCACGGCGCCCCCTACTGTCCAGGTTCAGCAGATGCACTCACTCCAGGGACGCAGGGACCACCTTCCTCGGGGACGACCCACAGGGCTCTGCCTTCCTCCGGACGGCTCTGCTGTTCCCAGGGTCGTCCGGGCCACAGCTGAGTCTGGCCGGGGCTGGGAGGTCCGGGTGGTCCATGCCTAGTGCTGGAGACACCTGTTCAAGGGCCAGCCCCACTGTCGGATGCCGAGGGAAGTTTCGGTGACACCCTGTTCACGTGGGGCGTCCATCCACGCAGGGTCACCTGGGAGGGCAGTGTGGGGACCGTCATGGGGCCGCGTCCCGCAGGTGGAGGCCTGTCTGAGCGCCCTCAGGAGGCGTAGAAATTCGTGTCACTTTTAAGGAAATTCATGTGACGAGCCCACCGCCCAGGGAAAGTGACGTGTTTGGGGGGGACACTGAGCTGAGGAGGCCAGGTGACCGAGGTTGTGACCCCACCCCAGCAGGGCAGACCCAGAGTTGCCTTCAGGACAAATTGGGGCTTCCTGTGACTGACCAGGCAGGACCACAGTGGGAGCCTCTGGACTGGAGGGGGAGCCCCACGGGCTGGACGGCAGGACGCTGGGAGGATGTGAGGAACCTGACTCCAGACAGGACGCCGTTTAGGTGATGGAGTCACACAGACACGTGGGAGCAGGGCCGTCCGTGGTCCTGGGACAGCCGGTGTGACGTGCGCTGTCCCCGCTGAGACACACGGGTGACGGGGAGACGGGTCTTGTCAGGACGCTCTGAAGAGAGACCGCGAGCCTGTGGGTCCCCACAGGTGCTCCGTCACCTTAAGAGGACGGCGGCTTTCAGGGGTGAGCAGGGCAAGCTGGGGGGCAGCAGTCAGGAGGGGGACATGTCCTGAGCCACACGGGGGGGTCCCTGCAGGGCCACACGCTCTCCTCTTCTGTCCAGAGGCAAATAGGTTTAAAACCGAGGGTGCACAGACCGGTAGGGGACAGGTCAGGACAGGGACCCCACAAGGAGTGGATGGCGAGGCCTCGGTGTTTGTGACTGTGCCCAGAGGGGACGGTGTGACAGGGGTCTGTAAGGTGCATGCAGGGCCCTGTGGGGGGAACAGGGGAGCAGGGATGGGTGTCTGGGCTCTGAGCTCGGGAACAGGTTGGCCCCAGAGAGCCGGCCGGCTGCTCCCCTGGAGGGACGGGGCCCACGAGAAGAGCTGTCGTCTGCGGAAGGCTGTCGGCTCCGTGTGTGTCCTGTCATCCCCAGGGTGCCGTCGGCCTGCGTGTCGGGTGTTTGGGGTGAGAAGTCTGAGGACCACACAGGAGGCCCTCCCGGGGGACAGGCGGGGGGCAGACCCTGACGCAGCCCAGAAGCAGAGCGGGACCAGTCACTGTGGCGGGAAGGGGCCCCAGAGGGGGCCTGCGCAGGGTCGGGGGGACGAGGGTCTGTGAGAGGACAGAGTAGGGTGGGGTTGGGGACACGGAGAAGCAGGAGCGTCTCGGAGGGAGGGAACGCGGCAGGACGAGGGCCTGAGTGTCCGGTGAGAGGCTCGAGCCCGTGGTTTGGCCTCAGTGTGGGGCCAGGAGGCGGTAGATGCGTCCTTAGCAGCCGTCAGGATGCCAGGTGTCCAGGAAGATCACGGGAGGTGGGTCCAGTCGGTGCTGGAAGCAGGGAGCTCAGTCGGGGGCTCCGGGGAGGGGCAGGGACCCCGCCCACCGTCACTGCCCAGCCACCTGACAGCTCAGGCCCTCACCCCAGGAGCCCGGCAGCGTCCCTGCGCGCGCTCAGGGTGGAGCCACCGTGGGGCTTTGCATTTCCAGGAGATTAAAACCGGGGACATCTCGTCGGGAAAAGGATGTCATTCGTCTGGATCCGGGAAGGCAGGTGCGCAGGGGGCTTCCGGGTGCACACACCTTACGGGGCGGCCGTGTACGTGTCGGGGTGTGTGGGCCGTGGCTGCTGAGACCCCTTTCTCTAGACTTCTGCCAGTTCGGGGTCTCACTTCTCACAAGCAGCCGTGGTCCCTTTCTGTTAACGGAGCGACGCCCAGCGTCTGTCCTGAGGGAGAGGCAGGAGCCCCCGTCCCGGGACTTCCGTGGGTCGACACCCGGCTCGGGGTCCGCGGGCCGCAGCTGCTCCGACCAGCTGCCTCTGGGGTCCTGGACATCCCTGCCTGTTGGCCCGCGTTGACCCCTGGGCTTTGATTCTCAGAACACAGCTTTAGGGTTGACGTTATCTAAAGAATTCACGCAGCGGGTTCTGTTCATTCTCATCTAGAAATATTGTTTTTAAAAATAAAAAGGACGACGTCTCTAGGGCCGCGGCCCATGAGCCCCACGCCTGGCCGGAGAGCTGGGTTAGGAACACGTCCTGGAGAGGCTCCGGCCTCGTGCGCACCCTGGTCCGGTGACCAGCGTCCTCTGCGGTAAGGACAGTGGGACAGGCTGCAGGGGCCGGGAGAACGGGCGTGTCATTGACGTGGGCAGCAATCCAACGCCCGGCTGGGCCAGCCGGTGCCAGGCCCGGGGGGCCGTCTCCTCAAACAGGAGTGACCTGGGACCAGCCTTGACGGCTGTTACACTCCCTCGTTCAGGATGTCCACGTGGGCCCAGGGAGCCTTCATGACCACGAGCACCTGTCGGACAACCTCTGGGGACATTAAACTGTAAATTAAAACAAAATTTTTATGTTTTTATTGATTTTTTTTAGAGAAACATTGATGAGAGAGAATATCGATCGGCTGCCTCCTGCACGCCCCCCACTGGGGATCGAGCCTGCAACCCGGGCATGTGCCCTGACGGGGAATCGAACCGGACCCCTCAGCTCGTGGGACGCACTCCACCCACTGAGCCGCACAGGCCGGGCTATGCTGTAATGTTCAACCATCTGTCTCGGACGTGCATAGGACGGACGAGAACACCAAGGTCCAGGTGGGTGGTTGTGTCGACGCCACCGTGAACGACTGAGAATGAGCTTCCCCGGCCCTAGGAGGGATCCGAGGGCGCAGAGCTTGGGACAGGCCTGAAGGAGCCCGAGGGTTAGCGACGGGGGGCTTCTGCTCACACGGCAGCGAGTCCCCATCACAGAACCAGGGGAGTCTGTCACTCTGAGCAGATGTGGTCGCGGTGGCAAAGGCGACGCTCACTTTCTAAGCAACTAGGCAGGTGGAGGAGCTGGGACTCACACTCGCTCACCCATCCACACTCACACACACACTCACACACATACTCTCACACTCACACTCACCCACACTCACATACTCACACCCACACTCCCTCACACACTTACACACTCACACTCACAAACTCACACTCGCTCACCCCCACACACACTCACGCACATACTCTCACACTCACACCCACCCACACTCACACTCACACACACACTCACATGCTCACACCCACACTTGCTCACACACTTACACACTCACACTCACAAACTCACACTTACTCACACTCACACACACACGCAGGGCTGACCTTTCCCTTTTGGACACTCTTTAGGGCAAAGTCTTCCCTGGCTTCCGACCCCCCTCCAGGTGGGGGCAGTGTGGGTACAAGGGACCCAGGTCCCTCTCATTCCACAGGTGACATGACACCTCACCAAGTTCACTCAGAGGCCATTGTTCCAACACAGGACATGGCCTCAGACACACACAGACTCTCACTGAGCCTGAGGGTCCAGGCTGCTTGGGCTCGGCCTGTGCTCTCTCCTCTGCTCCCCGGGTGTCCCAGGTCCCACGTGCAGGCTGTGGGCCGGGCCACGCCCGTCACGGTGCTCACACCCCTCAGAGACCGGCTTTCCCTCTCATCCAGCCAAGTTCATGGTGTAACACTGAAACCTTTTGTTTCCGATTTGAGTGGCTTTCCTCTTTTTAAACTTCAGCGGACAGATGGCGCCCTACTTCCTCATCAAACACTTTCCATCAACAACAAGTCCGACTCCAGTGTCCTGTTCTCTCCGCAGCCCCACGTCCTGCACCAGCTGAGTCTCCAAGTGCGTCTGTGCCTGGCTTCCCAGGGGACAGTGAGCCCAGGCCACGTTCCTGAAGCCCTCAGCCAGGGCATCTGAGGACCACGTGGCAGGCGGGCCCTTTCTGAGCCAGGGGAACACATGACAGTACGTGTCCTGCTGGAATTTTCAGGGAAACACTTCGAAGGCTGAGGCTTCATCTGCAGGTATTTCCCTTCGTCCTAGAAGTAAAACATGTTGCCCCTCTTAGAATGGACCCTCGTCCAGGCCGGACGTGAGTCAGAGCAGTGTCTCCACCGAGCCGTTCCCAGGGGAGGGGGAGCTGGGAGGCGGTACAGTGAGGTCACCGGTGAGGGTGTCCACGGGGGTGGGGAGGGGGGTTGTGTCATCCTGGGCACCTGAGCCGCCCGAGCCGAGCAGACAGGCCTGCGAGTTTCCGGAGGTGCTGTCAGGGGTTCGAACTTGAGCACGAAGGCTGAATCCAGAGGCCATGGGTCTGTGGGCTTCCGACCGAGCCCTGGTCTCGGGACGCTCCCTGCGGGGACCTGGGCGCCGGCCTCTGCATGGATGGCGTCGCTGGGCAAAGCTGTGGTCACCGAGGATGGGCAGGCCGGGGGGGGGGCACTGAGAGGGAACCTTCGTCCGTCTCCAACATCACTCTTGATTGCTCTGTTTCTGTCTGACTGGAAGCTGCGGTCGTGCGGCAGGTTCTCACACCGAAACCCCAGCCTGCTGGGCGCCTCCCTCGGGCATCAGGTGCTGGGGGACGCCGCCCCGAGGAGCAGACCCCAGAGCCCTGCGCCCCAGAAGGGAAGACAACTCCCCTGGGCAAAATGCAGGGATTTTCCCCGAGAGCCCCGGAGGGAGATTTCAGCTCCAGGCCTGGTGGGGGCGCTCACCTGTTTTCTCCCCAGTGAGCTGCTCACCAGACCCACTGCCGCGGACTCAGCCTGCTCTGGATTCACACTTGGCTCGTAAAACTCCCCAATAAAAACTCTTTGATGTCCAGTCCCAGCACATAAAGTACCAAAATAGGCTCCCACGAAGGTGAGGGAGGCCGTGGCCTGGGCTGACACGTGAGCAGTGGAAATGCCCACGGCTCGGAGGGACAGAGACGCACCGGAAACTGCACTCGGCCGGGTGTCGGCTTCGAATCGGAAGAACGAAGCTGTCGTACGGGGTGGCCCGTACGTGCCTGATAAAACGATGCCTTGCTCTCTCAGAAGTCGGGGGGACCGAGTGGCCTTGGGGGAGAAGAACCCTGGTCTCAGCCTGGGAGCCCAGCCCAGCCAGTGGAGGACGGTCCAGACTGACGTCTGTGTGGAGAACACCTGGTGGGTCCTCCACAGCCCCAGCTCACCCTGCTCCCTGGACACGAGGCCACGGGCCTTCAGAACCAACGCGCATGTTGTGAGTAAGGACGAGTGGCAGTCCACGGACAGAGGGTGTGAGCGTGGCTGTTTGCCTTCTAAGACTTGTTTAAGAAAACATTAAAGCTACAGAATAGTAAACAACCTATTTAAGAAGCAGCATTTAAATAGGGTCACGGATTTGGCGGACTGTGTAGAATTCCAGAGACGCCCCCTTTCCTCGTGTCCTCCCCCGGCGCCCTGGACGCAGGCACGCGGGAGGAAGTGGTTGCGTGATCGGTCCGCAGGACGGTGCCGGCACAGGAGACCCACACAGGCGCCCAGCCCCGCACCCATCAGTGTCCACGTCCACGGGACAAGGGCAGGGCTCGCCTTGCCGGAGAGCAGGGAGCGCGGACTCGCAGGAACACTGCGGACAGACCAGGAGACTTACGGCTGTGACCGTCACTGATGAGACCAGGCAGCACCTGGCACACGTGTGAGGAAATCGCAGGACAGACCAGACTCTGGACAATGCCCCGAAGGGAACAGGCCACGTGTGAGTTCGAACCATCTGTCTGCGTGGTGTGCAGAAAGACACTGTTTCTTCCAGGTGACGGTCAGCGTTTGTGCCGATACCCCCACCCCGCCTGTCTCCTGCCCCCCACCCGCACTTTGACGTGCGGTCACGCAGGAAAACAGGCTTCCCGCCGCGCAGAGACCTTGCCAGGACCCCTCAGGGCTCGATGGCAGCCCCCCGGTCATGGCCTCGTTCTGATGACTTTCACGTGGTGTGTAAACACTTCCCACTGAGAACAGCTCGGACGAGAACAGCGCAGCCCCAGATCCGGGCCCCGCACTTCCCCGTGGAGCGTCTGTGTCTCCGGCTGCCACGCGTGCGGCTCACCACAGCTCAGGGAGCCTTGTCCGGCTCGTGGACTCTGGAGCAGCTACCCACGGGCAACGTGGCAGCCGTGGCTGAGGCTGGGGGACCACATGATCTCCAAGCACGTGGAACACCGTGTAGAGATCTGAGATTTCTTTTTAACATTTAAAGCTGCGATTCACAGGGGTCATCAACGTGTCCCTTTAGCAGGTCAGCGACTGTGCGTGACTGAAACTTGGTGAAGACCAATCGCAGGCAAGTTCGTGGATCTCATTAGGGATGGCGCTAAATCTCCCCACACTTTTCTGGAAGACAAAGTCTGCACGTCAGTGGGAGAGAAAGGCGTGGCCAGTGACAGAACGTAGACAGAGTCCCCAGTGTCCGGGTCAGAGTCCCCCAGATCACGGTGTTCACAGTTTTTTATGGAAAGCATCATTTGGTGAATATCGTAGGTTTTGCAGGCTGCCTGGTTTTTCCTGTGGCCACTCAGCCTGTCCCTGTAGCTCACAGGACACCATAGATGCCACGCCAATAAATGTGCGTGGATGCTTTCCAATAAAACTTTATGCGAACCACAGCAACAACAAAGATAGGCAGCCAGCCCTGCCTTGCCCAAACCTTTCTAATTCAATACACTTTACGGATCAGGCTTTAGCTTTAAATCCTATCTAATCTTTAAATCTACAGAACAGAGTATGGCCAAATGTTTCCCTAGGACGGATTTGTGAATTTAAAGAAATAGGAATAAAATATGTCCTGAGGGAGTCGCACAGAGAGAACTGACTGGCTGGGGGGAAAGAGAAAAAGAAAAACAGTCTCAGCGCCTGGAGAATGATATGAAGAGGTATCACAGACTCATCACTGGAATCTCAGAAGGGTGAGACAAGAAGTTTTGAGACCATTGTGATCGCAAACATTGTGAGAATTGATGAAAACTTTAACTCCACAGCCCAGGACGCTCAGTCAGGGGCCGTGAACAGTGCCGCCCAACATGAGATTGACGGCAGATCTTTTGACAGACGCTATTCAAGCCGGTAGGCAATGAAATGACGGCTTCAGCGCTGAGAGAAAATACTGCCAGCCAAGAGTTGTATCCCCAGCAAAACGTCCTTGGAAACGAAGACCATCTACGGGAGAGGCCACCTCACCCCTGGAGTGGCTAGGACCCCAAAGTCCACCATCTTCAAGTGTTGGCAGAGATGAGGACTTGTAAACATTGTTGGTGGGAATGTAAAATGGCACATTGTGAACGTTGAAAAGATAAACATAAAAAAAAAAAAAAGATAAGCATCACCTTGGCTCAGCAGTTAGATCATCGGCCCATGGACCAAAGACTCGCAGGTTCCATCCCAGTCGAGGGCACGTACCTCCGTTGCAGTGGGGTCCCTGGCCCTGGTCGGGGTCGTGTGGGAGGCGGAAAATCTATGCGTCTCTCTCACATTGATGCTTCTCACACTCAATCTGAAGGTCAATGGAAACATCCTCGGGTGAGGATTTAGAAAACAGAAAAAGATAAGCATCTCCTTACCGTCCAAGGCACACACCTCGGACAGAGGAGGACCACCCACACAGTCTGTTCCCGAATGTCCACAGCTGTCGTGTTCCCGAAAGCGGAAACCAGAAACGACCCACACGCGCACTACGAGATCAGCGGTGAACAGAACGGGTGGTTCCGCCACACCGTGGGATACCACTGACCAGTCGGGAAACCGAGCTGCCCGTAATGTCACCACCGGGATGGGCCGCAGCTTCATGCAGGGGGAGGAAGGAGACAGGAGGGCGGGTCACACCTTCCCGTGACGTTTCTGTGGAGCCATGGCGCCTGTCGCGGTTTCTGCCACAGGCGTGCGTGAGCCGGGGTCTCCCAGACAGATAGGCCCAGTCGCACAGACCGAGGAGCAGAGGTGGGCGCGGGTGGGAACTGACCTGGGTGGGTGGCCCCTCCCCCGCGGACCCACATTTCTGCCTCCCCACCTGCCCTCCCCCCGCAGTGCCCACGGGGTCATCCAGTCTCAGCGCCGACTGCATCCACATTCACCCTCTACAAAGTCACCGAGCGGAAACTGTCACCCACGACTAACATTTATTTTGATATAAAAAAACAGGGATTTGTAGTTGACAAAGAGTTAAAAAAAAAAGGGGGCAGGAATGCTGATGGTTTAAACATGACCCAGCTTTGCTTACGCTTCCCGACAGCACCCCTATTATTTATGGGAATCGGGGAATTGTGGCATTGTCTCAGGTCACCTCGAGAACATCTGGAATCCATTTAGGAGACACGGGTTCATTAGAGGAGCTATGATTTATTGGGCCACTTGGCACTGGTCAGGAACGGCTGGGCTGTCGATACGCTTGGCGGGTCTGCGGGTGGGTGATGCTCGGGCGTGCAGGGAGCGGCGGCCGTGGTGTGTGAGGACGGCCGGCCGACAACAGCAATGTCTCTGCTCTGCAGGGAGCGGAGAGTGAGTCTGAATTGGTGACAAACGCCCATGTTTTCACTCGCGACATTGTTGCCTTGTTACTAATCCCAACACGCCCACCAAAACCGAATCGACGGCCAACCCAGGGATAAAGACAGAGCAGAAAGCACCCTCGGAGGGCGAGGCCAGCCTGCAGAGGCGACCTGCTGTCTAACGGACGGGCCTTGACCGCACGTCCGCCAAGAACGACGTTTCGGCCACGTGTCAGAGACAAGAGCGCTGACTAAGGGCCGGCCCACAGAGAAAGGTGCCGGGATTCAGCAAACAAAAAACTCAGACCCACCCTGGCCGGTTTGGCTCAGCGGTTGGAGCGTCGGCCTGCGGTCCAGAGAGACCCGGGTTCGGTTCCCGCTAAGGGCACGTACCTCGGTTGCAGTTTGTCCCCGACCCTGGTTGGGTCGTGCGGGTGGCGGCCACTCGATGTGTCCCTTCACATCGATGTCTCTCTCTCTTTCTCTCTCCCCCTCCCATTCTATCTGAACAAACAAACAAAAAAAACCTCAGACCCAGGCAACAGTATGGGGGTCACCAGAGGGAAAGGGGCACAAGAGGGTGAAGGGGGATGCATGAAGCAGACCAGACTTGGGGTGCTGGGCACACAGTGCAGTGTCCATTGTGTACAGAATCGGACACCTGTATTTCATCAACCAATGTCACCCCAATCCATTCAATTAAAAAAGAGAAAAGTTACAACAGAGGTGACCTTCCCGTCACAATCCTACACCAGACCTCGGCCCAGTGAAGAGCTGAGACCACTTCAAGGCTGCAGCCCCCTGGGATAAATGTCACCACAGGGCAGGTCTCCTGTCTCAGGACGACCCACCAACACGGGGCCGGGACCCAAGGACACGTGCTACCTGCAGTGCCGTGTGGCGGACACGGCTGTGCATTTCTGCCTGGCTGTGTTTCGATGATGAAGATAAAAGTAAAGGTGACTGAGGCCTTTGATGGTGACTTCCCGCACCCGCCATGAACCCGGAGTCCGAGCGCTGACCAAGGAGCCGACGGGCCCAGGACGCTGCCTCCCTCCTGTGTCGAGGAGAAAGGGTTTCACACCGGGTTTTAGGAACTGAGTATGGTTTCAGTTCTCTGGAAAGTCTGGTTGGATGCGAGTATCTTCTTCGACAAAGGAGAGGGAAGGAGTCAGAGAGAGAAGAGAAAGAAAACACAAGGCGCCGATGTGACGTTTCCTCGGGTTCAGGGGTGACCTTGTGCCCCAGGACAGGAAGTGGGAGGCGGAAAACCTGTTAATCTCACAACTACGTGTTTCATTTCCCGGCGGTCAGTTTCTGTTTAGTTTACTTCATTAATGATGGAAACGGAACATAGAATTTGAATAATGTCCTCAGGGTAAGAGCAACTAGATATGAAAAAAAAAATAGCAACTAAGAAGTAAAATGAATCTTACAGCAACTGGATTCGGTTCAGCTGGGGGAAACGTGTGGATTAGCAGTGCCCCTCGTGGGGGGCGGGGGGCGGGGGCTCTCCCCCTCGACCCTCCTCAGGGACGGTCCCGCTCACATGGCTTGTCCAGCGGCCAAGCAGGGGTTATGATATTAGCAACCCCAAGACCGGCCGACAGAGAAACTTGGTTCAAAATGCATCACTTGCCCAGCTGGTGTGGCTCAGTGGTTGAGCGTCGACCCTGCACCAAGAGGTCGCCGGTTCGATTCCTGGTCAGGACACGTGCCCAGGTTGTGGGTCTGACCCCCAGTGGGGGGCATGTCGGAGGCAGTCAGTCGATGTTCTCGCTCATCAATGTTTATCTCTCTCTCCCTTCCTCTCTCTCTCAAATCAATAAAGAAAAAAATTTTTTTTGTCAAAGTATCGCTTAATATTCATTTTGTACATTTACTTCAAATATAAAACAAAACGTAACCTTGAGGTTGACAAGGATTAGACTTCTTCCTATTTAGTTATTTATTGTTTTGGTCTTCTTGAAGTCCACATTTTAGAAGTTGAGAAAAGAATAAAAATGGGAGCACATTTCTCTGTAGCAGGAAAACAGAACACGGTGATGAAGTGGGTTGTGTGTGTTGACATTTATCAGAAATGAAAACCGGAGAGATTTCAAAACGTTTTTCTGATTTCAGTGAAACCCAATCATAAGCCGGTTGTGTGTCGACATAAATAACATTTCATGAGAAATAAGTGAAGCCACGCAGGAGAGCTCGTTTGGAGCGGGCGGCGGGGGCGTCGCCAGGCAGAGGGCGGGCCGTGGGGCGAGGCCTGAGGCCCAGGAGGGTCACCTCCGGCCGGGGAGCTGTCTGGCCGTGAGCTGCGGGGGCCACCACCACCCTCACCTGCTCCCTTTGCTCCGCCGCTGGGTGGGAGGTCAGAGCCCCGCGCAGGGTCCTCGGGAAGCTGGTTCGCGGCCTCCCGCGCAGACCCCGCATCGGCCGGCATGCGAACCCCTCTGTCGGTACCGACAGCAGCTCGCTCCTCTGGGAGGGGGCGGCCGGCGGGCTCACGGTGGCAGAGACAAGATCCCCGAATTCTGATGTTCACACCGACGCTCAGACTGCTCGGCGAGGGGTCAGGTGTGGCCCCCAAAGGACAGGCTCACCTGGTCACTCTGAGGGCACGTCTGCCTGGTCCCCTCGCCTGCATGACCGACCCGTCCGTGGCTCTGCTGAGTGAGCACCGGGCCCCATGGAAAGGAGGCAGCTGGTTCTCCGCCGTCCGACCCGCACACCTGCCCCTCCAGACAGACCACCTCCTGCCCAGGAGGCCGCGCACTCCGGGCTCACTTCCTGTCTGGGCAAAGAAAGTACTAAAAAGACACAGTCACAGGCCGGGATTTGTAAAATTAACAGCTTAACTGCTTTACAGAGACACGCGGGAGTCGGCCGGCCTCGTGCCCGGTGCAGTGGCCGGAAGCATGGACCCCGGGCTCCCAGCCAGTGGCCAGCACCTCTGGGCCCCTGTGAGCCCTGCCGCCTTCCCGCCAGGGTCCTGCCCGTCGGGCAGTGTCCACGGCGTGGGGCCCACGGGGATCCGGGTCCAGAGCAGTGACGCAAAGCTGCAGACACGCCAGAGCCACTTGGGGAAGCATGTTCACAAAAGGTCTTTCTGGACCCTTGACGGTGCTGAGTCCAAACACATCTGCAGAAGCAGGAAGGGCCTGAGCTCGTCTTTGGAAGCTCACCTGTTTATTTGTTTGTGAATCCTCACCCAAGGCTGTTTTTCATTTATCTTCGGACAGAGCAGGAGGGAGGGAGGGAGACACATCGACCGGTTCCCTCTAGCACGACCCCGACCAGGGGGCCTACGACCGAGGTTCGTGCCCTTGGCCGAAATCGATCTCACCACTGAGCAAATGGCCAAGGCAACACACCTTCCCATAGTCTCAGCCTAGAATGTTCTAGAAAGGGCAGAGTATACGGGTACACGTGCATTCGTGTCAGACAGACGCTGCCCCCGGGTGTCTGTACGGCACGCCGTGCGAGGACAGGGACACGCCACGTGTGACGCCCGTGCTCCAGCCGCACCTCGCGGGGACGTGAACACAGACCGTGACTGCCTCGCGGGCTGGGGCAAGGGCTGAGGTCAGGGTGGGGGTCGCTCCTTCCGAAGCCACAGGGGCGTCGCTGGCATCTCTGCGTCTCCGCGCTTCTCTCACCCCAGTTCCGCTTTTATCTCCACATGGCGTTGCGTCCAGGTCCCCTTGAGAAGGACAGCTGTCATGTGGGTGAGGGCCCAGCCCACTGACCTCACCTGAACCCTTACACCTGCAGTGACCCCATTTCCAAACTGGGCCACCTTCCGAGGAACCAGGGTTAAGACTTCAAGACATGAACTTGAGGGGACCCCACGTGTGTCTCCATGTGATCATGAGAACAGCCCTGCTCACTAGGGCACCTGAGGTCCCCCTCACTGCGGTCAGCCGGCGCCACGGCCATCACCCCTCGCTGTCGCTTCTTCTCCAAGGCGAATTCTGAAACTGGCCCAATGAGCCGGGAGAAGGCCGTGGGAGGCACTCTGGTCAACACCATTTCTGCCGAGTGTTGGTCCGCCCGGGAGGCTGTCCCACCATTGTAACTGGATTCGGAGGCGCCGGGCCCAGGCGGTGAGGATGCTCCCTTTGTGACCAGCAGCCTTCCTGACCGCTCGCGGCTGATCCTCGGAGAGACACGGGGCTCCAGGGCCCAGCTCAGTCCAGCCCTCACCTGGAGACCCAAATGGACACGGGCCGGTGGCTGGTGTTCTGTTCCTGGGAGCTCCTGGGGCCGCGCTGTCTGATCGCGGGTCCCGTGCACGGAGCACCCACGCTTCTCTGTCAGCCGCCACCTGCCCGATGCCCTCCTGGGCGTGCACTGACCACACGCTGTGCCCTGGCAGATGCCCGCACCCCCGGGCGTGTGGCCGCTCCTGCCCTGCTCTCCCCACCACCCTGCCTCGGGCCACGCCCACCTTCACTGCAGGCCTCCCCCGGGGAACCCAGCCTGCAGCACCCGTGGGCGCTCGGCGGGGCACAGCTGGCTTAACTCGGTGTGTCCTGGGAGGGAGGCGACTCCAGTCACAGGGACCCTCACCCACACCTTCACGTGTGGACAAATGTATGGGGCCCCGTTCACGCCGCGGCTCTCACCAGCGTGCTGGGGTTTCCTGCCTGTGGTCACCCTTTCTGGTCGGGAGAGGTGCTCAGACCCATATGCTCAACAGTGTCCACACTCCCCAGAGCCAAGAGGTGCCTCCAGCCCCAGCCCCAGCCTCAGCCTCCAACCTGAGCCTCAGCCTCAAACTCACCTCCAGCCTCAGCCTCCAACCTCAGCCTTCAGCCTCAGCCTCCAACCTCAAACTCACCCCCAGCCTCATCCCCAGCTTCAAACTCACCCCCAGCCTCAGCCCCAGCCACCACCACAGCAGCAGAAGGGAGGGTGGCCTCCACCCCATGCCAGCAGGTTGCCCATGTTCATGTGAGTTAAGCCCCGAACGCTGGGAGGACCAAGGCTATTTTCTTCTGATTATGTACCAATCAGTTCAGGCTGCAAGAACGAGGCGACCGAGGTCCCCAAGCAAGGCGATGGGGGACTTTCTAAGCAACAGCACGTCCGGGGTCGCGGCTGGCACTGTGGTGCACACGCAGCCATGAGCAGAGACCATGCCGCTTGGGCTCCGGTTGATGGTCAACGAACAGAATTCTCGGGAGAAACCCGAGTGTTCATTTCAGAAGGATCTGGCTGGAGCTACGATGGAAGAATGGCCGGACACCGTCTGTTCCGCACCTCGAGGAGCCCAGGTTCCGCGGACACTTTCACCTTCTGTGAGGAATGCGTGGGTTTGACGTGAGGGTCCCGGTTAGTCCCGGTGGCTTGGTCTCCCGGTGCCTCCCTGACCCACTCAGAGGACGCGTCTCAGAGCAGTGGTGGGCGTCGAGCCCACAGAGGCCAGTGTCCGGTCTGCGCTTGGAAGGGACCCTCCTGCGGTCTGGGGTGGAAAACCAGCGCTCGGGTCCCCAGGCGCTGGGACTCGCAGGACACAGGCTGCTGGTCGGTGCCATGCCCTTCCCGCGTGACACCCGCCGATCGAGGTGCCTCCTTTCACCCCACCCCCACGCGTCACTCGGGGTCCCACCGAGCCCCTCTCTGTGGTCATTGGGGGCCGGTGACTTCTGCTGCCGTGGCGGCTGCGCATGTCTGGGGATTTCTGTCAACCTCTCACCTGGCGGCCCTTCCCCCTTCCCACCCAGGGCCTCCTGAAGGCTGTGTCCCCAGCTCGCTTGGCGACGGGCACCGACCCCGTGCTGGGCTCGGACGGGGTCTCTCGCTGCTGAGACCTCCTAGGAAGTGGTGATTTGACAGGCACTCGGTTTTCCTGTTTCCTAGTGAAGTACCGGGTTCCAGAAACACCCGCGCTGTCCCGGGCGGGACGGGACTGAGCCCGACAGCCCATCGGGAATGCGACCGAGCTCAGCGAGTGCCGAGGACAGCGTGCGTGTGCTGCGGGGGGCACAGGACTGTGAACCCTTGTAGCCTGTCTGGGTGCAGGTTGTCACACGGTACAACTTACACTGTACAATGTCCACTCAGGTGGTCAACTATCTTGAATATTATCTCTTTATGGTCTAAGCAACTAGTTACCTCCTTAATTTTATCTATTTTTATTGATTTTTTCCTTATTGGCTTTTTAGAGAGGAGGGCAGAGGGAGAGAGAGATAGAAACATGGATGAGCGAGAACATCGACTGGCCGCCTCCTGCACGCCCCCCACTGGGGATCGGGCCCACAACCTGGGCATGTGCCCTGACCGGGAATCAAACCAGTAACCTCTTTTTTTATCCTCACCTGAGGACACCTTTTCATCTTTTGTTCAGGTAGAGTGGGAGGGAGAGAGAGGAAGAGAGAGAGAGAGAAACATCGACGTGAAAGGGACACATCGAGTGGCTGCCACCCGCACAACCGACCAGGGCCGGGGACAAACTGCAACCGAGGGTACATGCCCTTAGTGGGAACCGAACCCCGGCCCCTCAGGACCGCAGGCCGACGCTTCAACCGCTGAGCCAAACCGGCCAGGGCCAAACCAGTAACCTCTTGGTGCAGGGTTGATGCTCAACCACTGAGCCACACCGGCCGGGCGACCACCTTAATTTTAAAACCACCCAAATCAATCCCCGTGAGGGTTGAGCGTCCTGACACCCGGGGTGGTCCCCTCGGCCCGGAACTGAAGTTAGCGAAAGCTGACGCATTTTCCTCAAACCCAGGGGCTGGGTGACGGCGGCCACCCTGTCGGTGGCTGAGTGGTGGCCACACAGGGCCCTCGTGCACCAGGGGACACGCAGGTGTGTGGCCCCGTCATCCACGCAGCATTTGGAGTCTCACGCTCTGGCTCAGACCTAACTTAGCCGGAACCCGGTGTCCCTACAAACAGCCGCTGTGCTCAGCGGTGCTCCAGGGCCCGCCGGGTCCAAGCACGTCCGCCGGGGCGTCCTCCCCACAAACAGCAGGCAACCACCTCGTCTTGTCCGCTCCTCCCTGCGCACGAATTACAGGCATTTAAATTCTACTTAGCAGACAAGGAGGTCCGTTTGCCCGGAGCCCGTTGTTCCAGAATGAAACACTTATGTGGAAATTATTTCAAGATTTCCATCAGCAGCGGGGGGTTTCTGAAGAAGGATTTGGCAGGGACATCGGCCCTTGACGGCGTTTTCAGCGGGTCCCCAGCACGCAGCACAAAGTCGGGGTCCGTTCCCCAGAAGTGACCCAGGACGTCCTCTGCTGCGTCTCCCCGATGCTGGCACGACCTGGGTCGCCAGGCTGGGGGTGGGCAGCGGCGACGTCGGTGAGGGGGCTGGAGTCTGGCTTCCCGCTCACCAAGACCGCGGGGCACACGCACTCAGAGCGCCTGCTTGTCGTCCTCATGTCTCGGAAAGTCTTACGTTCTACCGCACGGCAGCTGCGCCGACGCAGTCTCCGCGTCTCAGCCACTCACTGGTTCATTTCTTCACAGGGCGTTCACCGAGCCGGCACGGAGCCAGCCCCGAGGACGGAGGCGTGGGCAGCCCCCGTGCCCCGTGTGCCCCGGGTGCCCGGGTGCCGTCCCAGTGGCCGAGGGCACCGGGATGAGCCTAGCGTCAGTGGGCACAGGCCTCACCCCCTCAGGCTCTCACGGTGTGCTCCCATAGACCCCAGAGGAACTGGCAGGGTCTGCCCCCGACTCCCCACGAGGAAGCGCACCTTAGAAGGGTCAGTGAGTTGTCTGGGGTCACGGTCGTGTGAGAGCCCCCGCGGCCTCTCGGATGTAACTGGGGCCCTGTGGCAGAGGCAGCTCCGGGCGCAGCACACTGACCCTCACTGCTGCACACACTTCTAACTGTTCCAGGTGCCGGAGGTCGCTGGCTGGGTCCGTGTACACGTGGGCCCGTCCCTCAGTCACACATCTGCTGGATCCCCTCCCGGGAGGCGCCCAGCGCTCCGTCTCCACGATGCCGGCTCCCTTCCCCCTCCGGGGGCGGCTCCAGTCAGGACAGGGTCCTTCGCTGCGGACAACGGGCAGCCAGAGAGCAGCCATGAGCGGCAGCACCGAGAGGGACTTAAGACAGGACAGTGACGTCCCCGTCAACCAGGCTTCTCGCTGCCGTGTCTACGGTGCAAGGGCGGCGCCTGGCGGGCGCGGGAGGGGTTGGCACGTGTCCGGTACACTTCTGCCGAGTCCCGAGAGACCACGACGTCTCAGCAGAACAGTGAGCAGCTCCAGGCCCCACCCTGGGTCTGGCGTCCAGGTGCAGCACAGCCGGTGACCGGGGGCTCCCTCAGGACAGCTGCCCGCCTCCCGGCCTCGCCGTCGCCGGGCTTTGATGAAAGAGACTCGGTGCTGGTGCAGTTCCAGCTCCTGATTGTGCGTCAGCAGGACGGGCTGCTGCTGCCAAGAAGCAGCGGTCGCCCCCCACCGGGGTGGAGAATGAAGTGCCCGCTGCTCCCCATGGCTGGGTCACACTCCGCGGGAGGGGCAGCGAGGTGGGCAGAGATCGGGGATCCGATGGGTGCCCCCGAGTCTGCAGAAGCCTGACTTAAACTCACCTGTGACTGATGGTGGCCAACACCAGAAGAGCAAGAGCCCGGCGCCCCAGCTCAGAGCCCCTCCTCCCGGCCGCTCCCCCGTGGCTGCCCTGTGTGCACACGGCCAGTCACCTGCGTGACCCTTCCCACGCAGCAGCGCGAGGCCGACCTGTGGACGGTGGGAAAGGGGGTCTCGGGGTGGGAAAGGAGGGAGAGAGACGGAGGTGATGAAAGGGATGGACAGGGATAGCGGTGACGAAAGAGACAGTGAAGATCGGTGAGCTTGCCTGGCGGTTTACCTCAGTGGCTGAGCGCTGACCCTGCTGCACTAAGAGGTCGCTGGTTCGATTCCCAGTCAGGACACGTGCCCAGGTTGTGGGCCCGAACCCTAGTGGGGGGCGTGCGGGAGGCGGCCAATCGATGTTCTCTCTCATCCATGTTTCTCTCTCTCTCCCTCTCCCTTCCTCTCTCTCTAAAATTAATAAAGGGAAAAATAAAAGAGAAAGAGGGAAGGAAGGGAGGGAGGGAGGGAGGAAGGAAGGAGGAAGGAAGGAAGGAAGGAAGGAAGGAAGGAAGGAAGGAAGGAAGGAAGGAAGGAAGGAAGGAAGGAAGGAAGGAAGGAAGGAAGGAAGGGGTCAAAATGAAAAATACACACCATCCTGAAAGTGGGTATTTGAACTCAGTCCTCCGGCATCCAGTCCGCACCAGAGACCACCTGAGAGGGTGGCCGTCGCCAGTCCAGCCGGATGCCAGAGACGTTCCGGGAACCCCAGGCCCAGGAGGGCAGGTTCTAGGGCTGTTCAAACGGCATCTGCAGAGAACGTCCTGGGACGCTCGCCAAGGCCAAGGTCAGCACACGGAGTTTAACTTAAAGCAAATGGAAAACGTAAGAGGTGGTCCCGTCACTGCCTCGTGCTGGGCCCGTGGGTCGCTGCTGGGGGGGTGAAGGGCTGGTGGCACTGAAAGGCGGGGTTCGGTGACCGGCGCGTCCGGGAGTCGCCAGGGTCAGACAGGGGTGAACGGTGTGAGCACCAGCGCAGGAACGTCAGACTCAAATCCAGTCCCGAAATTAAATTTCAGCAAATGCTTCATCTCAGCTTCTGGTCCCAGTTCTGCGGATCAGACTGGGCAGGAAACTCTCAAGGGAGCCAGACCCCTGGACGACCCCTCACAGGACGACCGGTGTGAACCCCCGAAGTGGCCTCCAGGAGAGCCTTTGTGGGCGACGTCTCCCTGCCTGGTGACCACAGTGTGAAGCAGAGAAGTCGGGTCCCCAAGAGACAGAGCTCAAGGGGCAGCGTGTGTCTGGACTTGGTGATGTCACAGAGGGTCTAGGGATGTGACCCCAGCCCTGGGCCCCAGCCCCTTCTCCCCTCAGCCCTTCCTTAAGGACACGGGAAATAGCCCTCGTCTTACTGAGATCGGGTGCACTCCGTTCTGTGGAAGTTTCTCGGACATTCTCCAGCGTGTGCCCCTAAGGACCTTCAGCTTAGACAAAGTGGGTTTTTTTTGTTTTTTTGTTTTTTATTGAATATATATATCCCATTTCTTTTATTTTTTTTTAATTTATTTATTTTTGTTACAGATGTTTCTCCTTTTCCCCCCACTGATTCCGCCTCCCCCTCCCTCCCCGCCCTGTCCCCAGCTTTGTTGTCCCTGTCCACTGTTCATGCACACATGCATATAAATTCTGTGGTTTATCTCTCCCTCTTCACCCCCTCTTCTGGGGATTGTCAGTCTGTACCCTACTTCCACGTCTCTGGGACTACCCCATTCCTCAGAATGTTATGTTCCACAAATAAGTGAGATCATGTGATACTTGTCTTTCTCTGATTGGCTTATTTTGCTTAGGACAATACTCTCCAGGTCCCTCCATGTCGTCTCAAAGGATAAGAGATCTTTTTTCTTTACAGCTGCATAGTACTCCATTGTGTATATGTACCACAGCTTTTTTATCCATTCATCTACTGATGGACACTTGGGCTGTTTCCAGATCTTAGCTATTGTAAATAGTGCTGATATGAACATAGGGGTACATATATTCTTTCTGACTGGTGTTTCAGGCTTCTTAGGGTATATTCCTAGAAGTGGGATCACTGGGTCAAATGGAAGTTCAATTTTTAATTTTTTGAGGTAACACCATATTGTTTTCCACAGCGGCTGCACCAGTCTGCATTCCCACCAGCAGTGCACTAGAGTCCCCTTTTCTCTACACCCTCGCCAACACTTGTTGTTTGATGATTTGTTGATGGCGGCCATTCTGACAGGTGTGAGATGATTGTTGTTTTAATTTGCATCTCTCTGATGATTAGTGATGATGAACATTTCTTCATATGTCTCTTAGCCATTTGTATGTCCTGTTTGGAGAGGTGTCTGTTTAGTTCCTCTGCCCATTTTTTAATTGGGTTCTTTGTCTTCCTTTTGTTGAGTTGTATGAGCACTCATTACATATTGGAAATTAACCCCTTATCTGATACATCATTGGCAATTATGCTCCCCCATACAGTGGGTAGCCTTTCCATTTTGATGATTGTATCTTTTGCTGTGCAGAAGCTTTTGAGTTTGATGTAGTCCCATGTGTTCATTTTCTCCTTTTTTCTGTTGCCTTAGGGGATGTATCAGTAAAAATTGTGTTGGGTATGATGTCTGAAATTTTGTTGCCTACAGTTTCTTCTAGGATGTTTATGGATTCATGAGTCACATTTAAGTCTTTTATCCATTTTCAGTTTATTCTTTGTCAAATATTAATTGAGCATATTGCCTTGGGTCCATTTCTGGGTTCTCTGTTCTGTTCCACTGGTCTATATGCCTGTTCTTGTGCCAGTACCAGGCTGTTTTGATTACAGTGTCTTTGTAGTATAACCTGAAATCTGGTAATGTGATCCCTCCAACTTTGTTCTTCCTTTTCAAGATTGCTGTGGCTATTCGAGGTCTTTTTTGGTTCCATATGAACTTTTGAAGTAATTGTTCTAGTTCTGTGAAATATGTCGTTGGTATTTTGATGGGGATTGCATTGAATCCATAGATTGCTTTGGGTACTATGGACATTTTAATGATATTGATTCTTCCAATCCATGAACAGGGTATGTGCTTCCACTTTTTTATATCTTCCTCTATTTCTTTTTTCAATGACCTGTAGTTTTCTGCGAATAGGTCCTTTATTTCTTTGGTTAAGTTTATTCCTAGGTATCTTAATTTTTTTTGCCGCAGTGGTAAATGGGGTTGTTTTCTTAGTTTCTCTTTCTGTGAGTTCATCATTGGTATATAAGAATGTCATCGATTTATTGACGTTAATTTTGTATCCTGCTACTTTGCCAAATTCATTTAAGTCTAGTAAATTTTTGATGGAGTCTTTGGGGTTTTCTACGTATAGTATCATGTCATCTGCAAGTAATGCCAGGGGTTTTCTACGTATAGTATCATGTCATCTGCAAGTAATGACAGTTTCACTTCCTCCTTTCCAATTTGGATCCCTTTTATTTTTTCTTCCTGTCTGATTGCTGTGGCTAAGACTTCCAGTACTATGTTAAATAGGAGTAGCGAAAGTGGGCATCCTTGTCTTGTTCCTGTTCTTAAGGGAAATGCTTTTAGTTTTTGCCCATTGAGTATGATATTGGCTGTAGGTCTTTCATATATGACCTTTATTATGTCTAAATATGATCCCTCTATTCCCACACTGCTGAGCATTTTTATCAGAAATGGATGCTGGATTTTGTCGAAGGCTTTTTCAGCATCTATTGGTATGATCATGTGGTTTTTATTCTTCATTTTATTTATGTGGTGTATCACGTTTATTGATTTGTGAATATAGTACCAGCCTTGCATCCCTGGGATCAATCGCACTTGGTCATGGTGAATAATTCTTTTGATGTATTGCTGGATCCGATTTGCTAGTATTTTGTTCAGGATTTTGGCGTCTATGTTCATCAGGGATATTGGCCTGTAGTTTTCTTTCTTTGTAATGTCTTTTTCTGGTTTTGGAATTAGAATTATGCTGGCTTCATAAAACGAGTTTGGAAGTCTTCCTTCTTCTTGAATTTTTTGAAATAGTTTGAGGAGAATTGGTGTTATTTCTTTTTTGAATGTTCAGTAAAACTCCCCCATGAAGCCATCCGGGCCTGGGGTTTTGTTTGCTGGGAGAGTCTTGATTACCTCTTCAATTTCCTTAGTTGTTATTGGTCTGTTCAAGTTTTCTAACTCTTCCTGGTCCAGTTTTGGGAGACTGTGTGTCTAGAAATTTGTCCATTTCTCTTAGATTGTCTAATTTGTTGCCATATAATTGTTCATAGTAGTTGTTAACGATCTTTTGTATTTCTGTTGTGTCAGTTGTTACTTCTCCTCTTTCATTTCTGATTTTGTGTATTTGGGTTCTCTCGCTTTGTTTCTTGGTGAGTCTACCTAAGGGTCCATCAATCTTGTTTATCTTTTTGAAAAACCAGCTCTTTGTTTCGTTGATCCTTTGAATTGTCTTTTTGGACTCTAGGTCATTTATTTCTGCTCTGATCTTTACTATTTCCTTCCTTCTACTTGCTCTGGGGTTTTCTTTTTGTTTGCTCTCTAGTTCTTTAAGCTGTGAGGTTAGATAGTCTATCAGAGATTTTCACTGTTTCTTGAGATAGGCCTGTAGTGCTATGAACTTTCCTCTCAGAACTGCTTTCGCTGCATCCCACACATTTTGTGTTGTTGTGTGTTCATTTTCATTGGTTTCCAGGAAGTTTTCAATTTCTTCCTTGATCTCCTCAGTAACCCATTTGTTGTTTAATAACATGCTATTTAGCTTCCATGTGTTCAAATGTCTTTGCATGTTCTTATTGCAATTGATTTCTAGTTTCATGCCATTGTGATCTGAGAAGATGCTTGATATGATTTCAATCTTCTTGAACTTGTAGAGACTTAGTTTGTGTCCTAACATGTGGTCTATCTTTGAGAATGTCCCACGTGCACTTGAGAAGAATGTGAAATCTGTAGTTTAAGGATGTAATTCTCTGTAGATATTTATTACATCCATTTGGTCTAGTGCTTCATTTAGAGTCTCTGTTTCCATGCTAATTTTTTGTCTAGAGGATCTATCCAGTGATGTCAGCGGGTTGCCGAAGTCCCCTGCTGATTGTATTGTTATCAATTTCTCCTTTGAAGTCTTCCAGAAGATTTTTAATATATTTTGGTGCTCCTATATTGGGTGCATATATGTTTATCAAGGTTATATCTTCCTGTTAGATAGATCCTTTCAATATTGTGTATTGGCCTTCTTTGTGTGTAGTTATGGCCTTTGTTTTGAAATCTATTTTATCAGATATGAGTAATGCTACCCCAGCTTTTTTTCCCTTTCCATTTGCTTGGAAGATTTTTTTCCATCCCTACACTTTCAATCTATGTGAGTCTTTTGTTGTGAGGTGGGTCTCTTGTAAACAACATAGAGATGAGTCATGCTTTCTTATCCAATCAGCTACTCTGTGTCTTTTTATCAGAGCATTCAATCCATTTACATTGAAGGTGAGTATTGATATGTACTTATTTATTGCCATTTTTGTTTAGTGTGGTTCTACTTTTATTCCTATTTCTCCTGCTAATTACAGCAGTCCTTTTAACATTTCTTGCAGTACTGGTTTGGTGCTAATGTATTCCCTTAGCTTTTTTTTTTTTTATCTGGGAAGCTCTTTATTTGACCTTCTATTTTGAATGACAGCCTTGCTGGGTAGAGTAGTCTTGGATTCAGATCCTTGTTTTTCATGACCTTGATTACTTCATGCCACTCCCTTCTGGCCTGTAGTGTTTCTGTTGAGAAGATGGCCAATAGCCTTATGGGGGTTCCTTTGTAGGTAACCTGTTGCTTATCCCTTGGTGCTTTTAGAATTCTCTCTTTGTCTTTAATTTTGGCATTTTGATTACTATGTGTCTTGGTGTGGACCTGTTTGGGTTCTCCTTACTTGGGGTTCTCTGTGCTTTTGAACTTGAATGCCTTCTTCCTTCACCAAATTAGGGACGTTTTCTGTCACTATTTCTTTGAATATATTCTCTAACCCTTGCTCATTTTCTTCTTCTTCGGGAACTCTATGATGCGAATGTTATTACGTTCCCAGTTGTCCCACAGTTCTCTTAAGCTGTCTTTCTGTTTTTTAATTGTTTTTTCCTTTTGGTTTTCTGATTGGTTGATTTTTTCTACCCTGTCTTTTAATTCACTGATCCGGTCCTCAGCTTCCTCTACTCTGCTATTTAGACCTTCCAATGTGTTCTTTATTTCTGATATGTCATTCTTCATTTCTTCTTGGTGGTTTTTAATTTCCAACTGGTTGATTTTCAACATTTCTGTGTCTCTACTCATGGTGCTCATGTCCTTACACATGCTGTTGAGCTTCCTTAATATCATGGCTCTGAATTCTAGTTCTGTTAACTTGCTTAACTGCACCTCATTTATCTCATCTTCAGTAGAGGTCTCTTGTTCTTACATTTGGCTTTTGTTTCTTTGTTTCACCATTTTGGCAATCACAGTCAGCTTTGGAGCCTGCCAAATTTTCCCTGTGGGTGTTGGTGTTCTGCTGTTTGTGGCTCCCTCTCCTGGGTTTGGATGAGCCAAGGAGGACCCACGTTAAACACCACTGTCAAGTCTTACTTTCCTGGTTAGAGTTGCTATCCCAGCAATGGATCAGTTATCCTCTAGCTTTTTGCCTGGAGGCTATCAGTAGCGGTTTCTTGAAGAGCCTTGGGTTCTCAGTTGAATGAAAAACTCCCTCAGGTGCTCAGCATAAGGGGATTTCCCGAGGGTGGGGCAGATGCTGGTTGTTAATGAGCCTCAGTTGCATTTCAATGGCCACCGGGTGGGGTTGAGTCTCCGAGGGAGGGGCCGCTGCCTCTCCCCAGGGCCCTGGGAAGGAGTAAGATGACCACCGTCCTGCATGGCCACAACTCAGCAACAGCTCTGAGCGCCCTCCAAACCCCGAGTGTCCCCACACAGTTCCAATCCAGTCTGCCCTCCCTCTGCCGGAGCCCAAGGTAAGTGGCTGTGGTTATTTTAGCCTCTGTCCCAGCTCTGTGCTGTGGAGCCGCCTGGGAGTGTGACCCGAGGGCGCTGCTCCCAGCTAAGGCCACTGCTGACCGTGGGCTCCCAGCCCCCCGCTCGCGTCTCCGCAAGCCTACAGGGACTGAGTCAGTGTCCCTGGTTATGTGGTCCTCCAAGCTGCTTTTCTGTTGCTTTTTCCTGATGATTTGTCTTTATTTAATTGTAATTCCAGTTCGGTCCTGGGAGACGGTCTGTGTAGCTTCCGTTCACTCTGCGCCATTTTGGAATCTCCTGTCCTGTTCTCATGCAAACCACTTTGAAGGCAGCATGGAGGCCTACCTGTCACAGGCCGTTCTACCTGGTTTCTGGGTGCTACCTGTCCATGGCTTTTGTTTAACTTCTGGAAGGAAATCACACATATGTCCCTGACATGCTTCCCAAGTCCTCTTGATGCTGGGGGCCCACGGGGAGGCTGGGAGACCTCAACCCGGTGAGTGTTCAGATTCTCGGGGGCCCACAGGAAGGTGGGGAGACCTCAACCCAGTGAGTATCTAGATTTTGGGGATCCATGGGGAGGCCGGGAGACCTCAACCCAGTGAGTGTTCAGATTCTCGGGGGCCCACGGGGAGGTGGAGAGACCTCAACCCAGTGAGTATCTAGATTTTGGGGATCCATGGGGAGGCCGGGAGACCTCAACCCAGTGAGTGTCCAGATTCTCGGGGGCCCACGGGGAGGCTGGGAGACCTCAACCCAGTGACAGTGTCCAGGTTCTTGTCAGTGTGCAGGAAAATAATTCAAGAGCCAGACAGGGATTCAGTAAAGCAGAGCAAACATGTTCAGATGAGAGCAGACACTCAGGAAGGAGCGGTGTGGGGCGGCCGAGGGAGTGGGCTGTGCCCAGGGGTCTGGGTGGAGGCTCTTACCAGCTGTGGGCAGGGCAGGGCCTTGGCCTGTGGTCTGAGGGCCGGGCAGCTTCAAAACTGCCGTGCGGGTCCCCGTGGCTGCCAATCCCGGCTGAGTTGGTTTTCATTTGTGTCAACGACTTCTTACCCCAGGAAATGGGGAGGGGGCATTGGGGGACGGGTGTGTGCCCACAAGTCTAATTCACAGTGTTCCAGACCCAGGTCACTGGCCTAGGGTCATGGACGTGGTCCAGAGCCACCTGTGGGGGGCAGAAGCCAGGTCGGGCTGCTGTGCTCTGGGGTCAGTGGTCTTGGTTCCCAAAGTGCCTGTTTCCTGCATCATCAATGTGTCTGCAGACCTGTGAGCAGGTGCGTGTGCCCAGGTGGCTCGTCCCCCCACTTCCCAGCACACGACCTTCTTCTCCTGAGGCGTCTGAAACCCAGCTCCTGAGCCCCGGGTCCGCGGGAGCCTGTCCCCGGCCGCCCTGTGCCTGGTCCTCGGGCGGCACAACCTCGAGAACAGAATGTGCTCTGCATACAGACGGCGCTCGGGGCCCTGGGGAGACAGGTGGGGGGGCGGCTTTGGCTTTACTTTGCTTGGTTATTTCTGAGGTGTGCTGGGTGAGGACGAGGTGTCTGGTCTCACAGGGTAAACTGGCTGCGACCATCCTGGGGACACCTTCAGGCGGCGCTGGGGCTTGTGGCTGTGAATGGGGTACAGGGTTTTGAAGAGCTGGCCTCTCCCCATTTATACTTTTCTGTGACATGTCGCTAACCTTGGGTCTAGCTGGGAACTGAGGCAGATGAAGAGCGTCCACCCTGCAGAATGCGTCAGTGTGACAGCCGCGTGTGAACGCATGAACTGGGTGTTTTTGTCAACAACAGATTCAGCCTTTATTAACCTAAAATTTGCAGTCAACTCTTCCTGTTTGGGAGCCAATGCAATTCTTTTTAAACCTCAGTCGTTTTAACAAACTTGAAAAGCTGGTCGTGATTGTGTCTAAAAGATTATAGCGGGGAAACCTGACCAGTCTCCTCATTCTGGGGAAGGCTGGATGAGGGCCACGAAAGACAGCCACGGAAGACGGCCACATCTGAGAACACCTCGGAACTGTGAATACGGTGCCTCACGGGGCACGGGGATGGAATTGAGGTCTCAAGCTGGGACCCTCCCCGTGAAGTGGGGTACCCAGGGGTCCAGCATGGTCGCCAGGGTTCTGATGAGAGAGAAGCAAGAGCGTAGAAGTTAGAACCAGGAGGTGAGACCAGGCACCGGAGTTTGGGGCGATGCACCTCGAAGGTGGAGGAATGCAGGCACCTCTGGAAGCTGGTAAAGGGAGAAAACAGATTCCCCCCGAAAGCTCTGTAGGATGTCGTCCTGCTGACGCTGGACTTGACACCGCTGGCCTCCGGCGTCTGAGGAGAACAAGTCTGAGTGTGATTTGTCACAGCCGTGGAGGTCACTCACACCCACCTCACACTCCTCGGATCTCGGCATCAGAGCCCGGCCACAGCGGCCTTCCCTCTGGGGTCCTCTACCAGCCCCCAGGGGGGCCCCTGCCCTGGACTCGGGGCCCCTCTGTACCCACCTCTCACCTGGCTTCCCCAACGTGGTGGGGATGGCAGGCCCCTGCCTCCCAGGGATCCTGACTCAAGGCCGAACCTGGGGGGAAGGTGGGAGCCGGGGGGCAGGTCGGAACCACCTCCACCTGCTGGACACTGTGCAGTTGCTCAGGGAGAGATGCTAAGGCTACAGTGTGTCTGGACCAGACGTGCGACCATCAGGAAAGCCGTCGACCTTGAGCTAGTTATGGACACTGCAGGGTTTTCTCAAAGAAAAACTAGATTAAACGTGTGTTTCTGCTTCGGAAACTTAGTGCAGGTTGCGATCACCCCTGTGACTGGTGAGTCATTACGTGTGCGACCTGACTTCACAGGGCATGTTCAGTTTTGTTTCTTTTTTCCATTTTTATTTGACTAGAAACAAACTTGATAAACGCATGCTCTGTGCTCCTACTTAAAATGGAATCGTTCTCTCTCCTCATGTCCGCAGAAAGGACGAGCTCCGAGCGGAATGTGCGCAACTGGCGTTTCCTGGAGCTCAGAAACAAGTCTGTAACAATTCTGTTTGTAACAATTCTGTTTGTAACAATTCTGTTTGTAACAATTCTGTTGTTAACAATTCTGTTTGTTAACAATTCTGTTTGTAACAATTCTGTTTGTAACAATTCTGTTTGTTAACAATTCTGTTTGTAACAATTCTGTTTGTAAACAATTCTGTATGTAACAATTCTGTTTGTTAACAATTCTGTTTGTAACAATTCTGTTTGTTAACAATTCTGTTTGTTAACAATTCTGTTTGTAACAATTCTGTTTGTAAACAATTCTGTTTGTAACAATTCTGTTTGTAACAATTCTGTTTGTAACAATTCTGCACATCTCAGCACCTCAGAAGCTGGGTCTAGATCTTGAAAAGTGCACCAGATACGTTGAGAACCCAAGCTCCTGGCCAGCCCTTTGTCAGGGGCCATAAAGTGTTACAGTTTCTCCTTATTTAGTCTCTTTGGATCATATAAAAATCACCCTTAGCTTTGAGGAAATAACACATATGCATTTTTTTTTTATCCTCACCCAAGGACATTTTCCCATTTTTTGTTCAGATAGAGTGAGAGGGGAGAGGAAGAGAGAGAGAGAGAGAAACATCAATGTGAAAGGAATACATTGAGGGGTCGCCACCCACATGACCCAACCAGGACCTGGGAAAACTGCAACCGAGGTACATGCCCTTAGCGGGAACCGAACCCGGGTCTCTCTGGACCACAGGCCGATGCTCTAACCACTGAGCAAACCAGCCAGGGCAACACATATGCATTGTTTAACATCGGAGAGTCAGTCCAATGGGATCAATAACGCCCACAGGCCCCTCTGTTTTCCCCTCTGCCTGCTGCAGGCTCCCTGGCTGGTGCAGTGGCCACAGCGGGCCACTGGAGGGCACTGCAGACTGTCCTTTCTGTGGGCCTGCTCAGAGTCCCTCCACCTGCCACAGGGTGGTGTGTGGTTCCATCCATGGCCCACACACACTGGAGAGAGGCTAAGAGTCTACAAGAACCTCCTATACATACGCTTAAAAATATTTAGTTAGAATCCAAAATGATCTGATGAAGCTCCTGGTCCCTGTGACTGAAAGTGTGTGAGCCCAAGTGTGCATATGTACGTGTGTGCGCACTCGACTGTGCATGCAGGTGCACGTGTGTACTTGTGTGTACACATGCACACTTGTCTTACGTAAGGGAACCATCGCTGGGAAAGAAGCAGACCAGCCTTAGCCCGGGGCCTGATTCCCATCTGACCTGCTGCCCCCGGATTCTGCCTTCGCCGGAAAGAAGGTGAGCGGAGTCGGAAAGGCACTGTGCCCACGGACCAAAGCTGTGGCACCTCTGGTCGGCCGCCAGTGAACTGTGGACGTGGCGGGTGACGGGATGTGCACACAGCAGCCTTTCCTTCTCCAGACACCAGTGGAGTTTCCATCCGGTGCCCTGTCTGTTCTCCTCTGCAAAGTTGTTCCTGCCCCTCCCCTCCCCCTCCTTCCCCCTCCCTCCCTTCTCTTTCATTTGTCCCTTGTGATTGGTCATGCAGACTGAGCTTGGCTCCTAGTGGTGGACGTCATACACTCATTCACTCCTCCCTTCCTCCCTTCCTTCCTTCCTTCCTTCCTTCCTTCCTTCCTTCCTTCCTCCTTCCTCCCTCCTTCCTTCCTTCCTTCCTTCCTCCTTCCTCCCTCCTTCCTTCCTTCCTTCCTTCCCTCCTTCCCTCCTTCCTTCCTTCCTTCCTTCCTTCCTTCCTTCCTTCCCTCCTTCCCTCCTCCCTCCCTCCTTCCTGGAGTGTGGCCGGTAAGGCCGGGATGATCAGTAACCCGGTGGCCGAGCACATGGGCCACCCTTGTGCCCACTCTCGGGCTGGTGAAGGTCAGTGTGATGCACCAACCACCACGGGGGAACCATGAGGGAGCGCGTCCGGAGTCTGGCCGTGCGAGGGACGTGTGAGCTGATGCTTGAGGAGGAGGGGACCGTCCTCGCAAAGGGCTGGGAAGTTAAGAAACGACCATTTCAGAGCAAAACGGCAGGTTGAGGCCCCTGCTGCTGAGGGCGGGGTCAGGTCCTGAAGCCACGGGAAGAAGTAAGTCCATGTGCAGAATTTGACAGGCGAGTGGGGGTGGTACCGACGGCGGGGGAGGCCGGGACGGGTCACGAGGATGCGGCACCGAGCCCTGCAGCCCCCGTCTTACTGTGATGGAAGGACACTGAAGGTCAGAGTTCAGGGGACCGATACAACGGACTAGATAAGATGGCCCTGACCTCCAAATTCCCGGGCTTCAGAGGAACGGCGGATGCTCAGGGCCTCGTCGGAGGCTCCAAAGCTGTGGGCCTTCAGGGGTCCCCAGGCTGTGGTGGTGGACGTGGAGAAGCTGTCCTGACAGCAGACCGGCCAGCGCACGGCCTCCTGAGAACCACTGCGGGGGGGCGGGGGGGGGCGGGGCACGGGTCCTGCTTCCCGGGACATCTGCGCTTACACCCCCGCCAGGAGAGGGCGCTGCAGCAGGAGGGCGGGAGGGGCAGACAGGGTCCTGGGCTGCAATCTTCTGCTCAAGTACAAGCCCAGGGTTTCCACACGGGTTTTGGAGGAAGAGCCGGGAACAGGGGATGAACCAGAGGAGAGGGTTTCTCTTGCCCAGCGCAGTCGGGGTGCTCACCTCGAAATCAGAATCATCGGAGAGAGGTTCTTGACGGTAATGCTAAGATGTGCGTTCGGGGTAAAAGTCTCTGGAGACGTCAGACGGGTGACCGAGTGACCTGGTGAGCAAGGATCCGAGATACGTTCTGGGCGAGGGAGACAGATTCGGAACCAGCCTCATACCGGTGAGAATCGGGGCTGCGGGCACAGGTGGGACCTCCCCTGGCCGCGCCCTGTTAGTTTAACACACGTTTCTGGGTATTTCTTCCCTCTGACCCTAATTTCTAACTTACCAGGTGTTGTGGACTGTGTGGCGACCCCAGAGATACGTCCACATCCCAGTCCTTGGATCCCGGGAACGGGAAGGGGCCTGGAACCAGTCTTTGCCGACGTGACAAGGGAAGGGTTTGGAGACGAGATGGCCGCGGATTGTCCTGTGAGCCACAGGCCGGTGTGAGCGTCTCTACCCGAGGAGGGGGTCAGGCAGACGTGAAGGGAGCTGAAACCAGACCACGGCCTAGAAAGGCCAAGGACAGTGGCCTCCATCGGACATCAGAGAAGGGAGTGGTCCTCTCCCAGACTCCCCCGCAGGACGGGGGCCCTGATCTCACCGCGTGCCTGGTGCCAAGGAAGACCGACCGCAGCCTGAGCTGGGACAAGAGGCAGAGAAGGCGGGCGGAGGGCAGGCTCGTCCGATCCCACGTGACAGCTCAGGGCCACCCCCACCGCCAACCAGCTGCTGGCCGCACATCACCGTCACCTTCCACCAGCCCTGCCCGTCGCCTTCCATGGCTCTGGCGAAGTCTTTCCCGTTTATGTTTCTGGTTGGATAAGAGCGAAAAGAATAGGATTTTCTACCAAACTGTTCGTTGGCGTATTTTCAGGCACAGTGAGAGGAAATCACTCCTCGCAACGTTGTGGGCATGAGATTCCCTTTCCTTGGGGACGGCTGGGCGCCGGCCGCATCTGAGGGCTGAGGCCGCGCCACGAGCCCCCCCCCCCCTCTGCCCGTGGGTCTGTAGTCTCCTTGTGGACACTGTTGTCCTGGCCAAACCACCAAGCTTGAGAAACGCGTTGAGGCAGCAGGGGCTGCCAGTCATGGCTGTTCGCGCCCCAGGGTCACCGTCCGAGGAACAGCGGCCTGTGCAGAGGGGACAGGGACGGACGGCCAGCCGACCACCTCTCCCCTGCCCGTCCTTCCTGGCTTCCCTGTGCTTCTAGGAGAGCAGCCCCGAGTCACCGAGACCAGGCTTGGTGTGGAGCCCCCACGACGCGGGGGCAGGCAGGCCGCCCTGGGACCACGATGCGTCCCCTCCCTGTGTGAGGACCCGGGACCAGCCCCCGCACTTCGAAAGGCCTCTCCGGGAGGGTCGCCGCGGCCGATGCTCCTGCTCCTCCTTCTCGGGTCTGACTCCCTGGAAAACAGGATCGGCGAGCCGTGTTTCCCCAACTTTCAAATCCAGCTGGAAGAACTTGGTTCTCCTTGAATGTTAAAAGAAAAAAATCAAGTTTAGATCAGTTTATCTATTTCTTCAAAACAGGATCGTCAAGTAGAAGGACCGAGCCACAGAAGCCTGATAGCTCTGTGGCAGCCGTGGCCGAGCCCACGTGGGGCTGAAACCCCAGCCACAGGCCACGCCCAGCCCCTCGGCCCACCTCCCTCGGGGCTAAATCGCACCCCTGCCGCTTTCTAAGTGCTGCCGGTGGGGCTGGGGGCTCTCAGCTTCCGGCTCCACAGCCACCGGCCGTTGAAAAGGCTGTGGGTTCGCCTCCCGGGACCACCGAGCGTGTTGGTGTAAGAAAGTCCACGCGCACAGATGGCCTGCGTTCGGCTTTCAAACCCAGTGAGCCCACAGTGAGACATTTTCTTGAAATCAGTTTTTAATTTAAAAATTAAATAAAAACTTTAGAGAATTCATAAAAACGGTCTCTTTTCTTTAAAACCAAGGGGATGTTTTATTCAGTCAAGAAGACCGAAGGTTGCTGATCCAGTCCCTTCAGTGGTCCGACCACGTCAGCGTCCGGGCCGGTCCCCACGGGTTCCATGGCTGAGCCCCCGCGGCAGGCGGCCAGGCCCCGGGCCCTGCGTCGCTGGCGGCTCCCCCGGCAGGAAACACGAGCTGGAGAGGAAGAGAAGTCTCCGTCCATGGCAACGAAGTAGGTGCCCAGTCAGGCGGCAGGGTGCCCGCAGCCCTGGCAGGAGCCTGGCGTTGGCTTCCAGAGCCTTCCTCCGCGTCCAGACGCAGGCAGAGCTCACAGGCAGCAAGTTCAGCTTCCCCGCCGCTCCGAGGCCTCCGCTCCTCCTCGTTCCCGGGGTTGTCTGCCTCACCCGAGCCCAGCGGCGCGGCCCGAGTCTCACGCGCGTGTCTTCGTGGGGATGGTTTTCTGTTGCAGTGACATGCAGACATTCTTTCTAGTTTGGCTCAGGGTCCAGCGTCGC
Organism: Molossus molossus; assembly: GCF_014108415.1. Taxonomy (NCBI): domain Eukaryota; kingdom Metazoa; phylum Chordata; class Mammalia; order Chiroptera; family Molossidae; genus Molossus; species Molossus molossus. The sequence continues at coordinate 112,048,255 of NW_023425402.1, forward strand.
CCTGTCCACGCCCTCTCCGTGACCGATCGCCTGATGTATGCGCGGCTCGGGCACAGAGCTTCTCTGGGGCCGGCGCCGATTTCAACCTGCGGAGGCTCCGTCTCCGTCTTCCTCCCGATACGCGGCCCCAGGCTGCAGAGGAGCGGCCTGTGAGAACGTTGGAGAGACTGTCACAGGTTTGGGCTCCGCTGCCCAGGGGCTGGGGACCCGGACACCATGTGCCAGGGGAGGGGGAGCTCCGAGTCCCCTCCGAGCGGCGAGGGCACCTTTCATGGGAAGTATGTCCAAGGCCCCGCGCTCACTCTGCGTCGGTCTCTCGTCCACCAGCCGTTCGTAGAGTCTGGATGGTCTCCCAGGAGAGTCCCCGGCACTGGCCTGCCGTTGTGAAGTTCGGGGTAAAATCTGCAATCACGGTCAGATATCCGAACACCGTTTCCTCCCGGCAATTCTCCTTCCACTCGAACCCAATACGACTGGCAGTCAGAACCGAGGTGGAAATTCAGCCATCAGCAGGGCGACCGTTTGGCTCGGGGTGGGTGCCCGGAGCCTCGGGGACAGAGCTGCTGGAGCAGGGCCGTGCTGTCTCTTTCCCACTCTTCACCAACGTCAGGCGGCGTTGGATTCCCGCCAACGTCTTCGTGGATCCAGGGTCTCAGCAGCTCGTTTCAGGAGAAGCCCAAGAATTTCTGTGGAAATTCGACTCCTGCAAATGCCGGACTCTGAGGGTGCAGCTCACCACCCCCTGCGGCTGAGCCGCAGACACGACCGAGCATCGTGACACCCACGCCGGGAAGTCCCGCAGGAGGCAGGCAGCTCCGCCCCCGAGTGTGTGGAAAGTGTGGCGACCGTCTCCCGGACACGAAGCCACCACCCGGCCCGGCTGCCACGCTGGACACCTTGGCCGTGTCCCTGACAGGCCACCCCCGTCACACAGCCCAGGGGAGGGCCTGCCGACCTGTGTCTGGCACTGAGCCTTCCCCTTGAAAACACAATTGCGTCCAGCCCGTGTGGCTCAGAGGACTGACCGTCATCCATGGACTGAGAGGTCCGGGTTCGATTCCCAGTCACATACTCGAGTTGTGGGCTCGATCCCTAGTAGGGGGTGTGAAGGAGGCGACCAATCAATGATTCTCACATGGATGTTTCTCTCTCTCTCTAAAAATCAATAAAAACATACTTGAAAATACCATAATTTCAACAATCCACACAGTAATTTAGGATTGGGCTGATCGCAGACGATGCAATGAGAGCCTCATGCAATACACCGAAGATAATCAATGTCAACTTCTACATTCAGCACATGAAACAATGCACACATGACGCACACACAAAACACATGCTGCACACATGCTGAGCACATGATGCACATGATGCACGATACACACATGCTGAGCACATGATGCACATGATGCACAATACACACATGCTGAGCACATGATGCACATGATGCACGATACACACATGCTGAGTACACGATGCACACGATGCACACACAACGCACACATGACGCACACACAGTGAGCACACGATGCACACAGGATGCACACCCATCCGGGCAGCCTGCCTTCTGCAGGGACAGCAGCAGCACCCCCTGTTCGGGGTTCTGAGCCTGTGAGCCTGGCTCTCTGACTAGAAACTACGGAAGTTCTGAGCTGCGGCCCCTGCATCCACCCCGAGACCACGTTTGTACGGGACTTCTCATCGGTTTGACTGGATGGCGGCTCGTCCTTCTGAGCAGGTCGCTCCTCCAGGAGAAGGCCGCGTCGTTGCCGTTTTCCATCTGCGTTGGGTTCTCTGCGCCTGTGGTTGGGAAGATGATGACGAGGCCACGTGGACGAGCAGATTCCCTCGTGCTGTGGGCTGAGGCGTAGGCAGATGCCGTGGTGGTGGCACGAGTCTGGGCCGCGTTCCGTGGGAGCCAGTCCTCACTGTGCCCAGCACGATACACACGTGTCCCACCGGAGCCACGGAACCCCTCCACGGTCAAGGGACCTGCTACACGGCTCATGGGCCCTTCAGCCACTCCTGAGGGGGTGGGCGAGAGGGGTGCCAGCCAGGGGTCTGCTCCGTTTGTGTCTCGGGCTTCCACCTACACTTCTGTTTAAAACAAGGGTTGCTTGGGGCACACACACACGTGCACACACACACACGTGCACACACACACGTGCACACACACACACGTGCACACACACACGTGCACACACACACGTGCACACACACACGTGCACACACACACACACACAACATCTGGATTACTCATGAAGCCTTGCTAACCTGTGAAACAAGACCGGTTTCTGTGAACAGCAAACACATTCTCCTGCAGTGTAAGGAATTTCCAAAGGCTTGTGTCCCATGAGCTCAGAAGCGGTTTGAACGGACCCTCACGACGCCACATGACAGACCACAACTCTGAGCACATTTCTGACATGACTGTGTCTACACCCCAGGCTTCCCTGCCAGGCCGGGCTCGGGGTCCCAGAGCAGAGGGGCTTTGCTCCCCAGTGGGAATGAAAACCCCCCTCTCACCCCTTCTGCATTACCACATGAGCTCACAATTAAAAATGACCCCCAAAGTGCTGAAGAAACACCTCCATGAAAGAGAGCCACAGACAACGAAAATGAGGCTGAGACTTAGAAGAGACTAAAAATAACCAGACAGCATTGAAAATATAGAACTTTAGACCCAAGACTATAATCACTGTAATTAGAAACTTGATGATTAATGATAGTTTATCTACAGTTAACTATAGAAATCTATCGTTTTTTACAGGTGACAACAAGTGACAAGAAGCAGACCTGAGCACGGACCTGCACCCCCTTTGGGAGTCGAGCGGCCAAGGCTGACTCGGCGCTGGGGGAGCCCGTGGTGCAGTCTGCTCTCTCTGTGCCGACCTGCTCGGGTGGAGGTATCAGGTCATTTTGATCCTACTAACTACTGGGGAGTATCTCCTCTTGTATGTTCCGGAAGAAGGTGTGTGAAACTGGTGTTCACTCTTCGTTCATGTTTGGTGCAATCCTCCGATGAAGTCATCTGAGCCTGGAGATTTATTTTTGGAGAGCGTTTTAGTTACAACTTCGAAGTCGTTCATGTTTCTAGGGCATTTAAATGACATATTTTTATCTTCACTGAGATTCTGTAGTTTGTGGTTTCCAAAGAACTGGTTAGTTTCTCTGAAGCTGCCAGATTCAGAAACACAGATTTGTTGTTGTCTCCTATTCTCCTTGTAGGGCCTGTGGGATCTACAGTGATGCCCTTTATTTTATTCCTCGTGTTGTTGATTGGTGTCTTCTCTCTTTTTAGAGTCATTCTTCCTAAAATTTATAAATTTTATTGGTTTTTCGAAGAACCAGCTTTTGGTTTTATTGATTTCTGATTAAAAATTTTTTGTTTAGTTTCATTGATTTCTACCCTTTATTATTTTCTTTTATCCACCTGCTTTGAATTTAGTTTGCTCTTCTTTTTCTAGTTTATTGAGGTAGAAACTTAGATTATTAATTTGAGATCTTTACTCTTTCCTAATATAAGCAAATCGTGCTATGAATTTCCCTCTCACGGTGCTTTGGCCACATCCCACACATTTTGAAAGGCTGTACCTTCACCTTTATTCAATTATGTATATTTTTAAATTTTTTATTTCGACTTCCTATTTGACCCATGGATTATTTAGAAGGCGGTTATTTAATTCCCTTGTGTTTAGAGATTTTCCTGTCACCCGTCAGTCATTGTTTCCAGTTTGCTTCCATTATGCCAAAGAATATACTCTACTTGACATGAATCATTTTTTATTTCTGAAGGTTTTATGGTCCAGGATATGGTCTATCTTGGTGAATATTCCATGGGTATTTGTAAATGTATATCCTGTTGTTGGGTGGAGTAGTCTATAAATGCCCTTTAGATTCTGTTGCTTTATTATGTTTTTCAGGTGGTATACACCCTACCTATATTTCCATTACTTTCTCAGAGGGGAACATTAAAGTTTCTAACTATAACTGTATAATTGTTTGTTTTTCCTTTTAGCTTTATCAGCTGTCTTTATCTATTTTTCCAGCTTTATTGAGGTTTAATTGACAGATAAAATTATATATATCTAAGGTGTACAATATGATCATTTGATATAATTCTACTTTATGAAATGATTATTCCAATCAGGTTAGTGAACTCATCCATTGCCTCATGCTGTTACCTTTTTCTTTTTCTGGTAAGAATACGTAATATTTATTCTTTTAGTGAATTTCAAGCATACAATGCAGTATTATTTATAGTCATCATGTACATCTGATGCCCGTGCTGTCTTTATCAGCCTTGTAACTGTTGGTTCATATATTTTTAGGTTCTTTTATTTGGTGTCCACACATTTTGCATCATTGTGATTTACAGGTGGGTTGTCTTTTTCATCATTTAAGTAATGTTCCTCTTTGTCCTAGTGATTTTATTTGCTCTGACGTCCACTTTTTAAGGTATGAATGTAGGCTCTTCTGTTTTTAAAATTAATTGCTGTGTGGTATATATTTTCCTGTTTTTCTACTTTCAACGTATATTGTCGAAGTTGAAATGAATTTCTCATCAAGTGCAAATAGTTGGATGGGGAGTTCTTTATCCATTCTGCCAATCTTCGCCCTTTGATTGGTGTATTGAGACCATTTAAATCTCATTAATTATTGCTATGTAAAGGCTTATCTTTGTCATTTTATGATTCAGTTTTTATCTATTTTCTTGTTTCTTATTTCTTTGTGTTATTTGAACATTATTTAGCATCGCATCTTAGTGTTTATGGTACTTTTAGTGTATCTCTTTGCAAAGGTTTCATAGTGGCTGTTCTCGGTGCCACAACACTCACGGACGGATTGTCACAATACACGGTCTCAACACCCACCCTCAGCGAGTGTGGAAGACTCACTCCCGCGTGGCTCCCACTCCCTCCCTGCTTTTCACTGTGGTGGTCTCCTTACCAGGCAGAGTTCTAATTTGCATTATAATCATCAAGTATAATTTCTAAAACTCTCGAGGAAAATAGTCCCATGCAGATACCATATGTCTGCCTTGTCCGTGGTCGATTCTTTCCTTCCGTGGCTCTGAGAGTCTCTTATTCTTTGCTTTATGATTGAAAATTTTTCTTCCGCTCGTCTTTACGTATAGGTTGGCTGGCAGTAACTTCTTTTTACTTTTCCTTCATCTCGATATCTTTATGTCCGTGTAATTTCTCAAGGTTAATATTTTCAGATATGGAATTTTTAGTGAACACCTTTTTCCTTTGACACCTAAAGAGTGTCGTGCGAAAGGAAAAGCATTAAGCTACTTTTTTCTGGCCCCCTTTCTTTGCCTGTGAGTAAAGGGTATTTTCCTTCCTTCTGTCTGTTTACAAGATGTTTTGTTTGTCTTTATTTTTCAGGATGATGATGATAATGATGATTTTGGTGTGGATTTCCTTGAGCTTATTCTGTTCGGAGTTTTCTTGATATCTTGAATCTATGGGACTATGGCTTTTGCCAAATTTGGGGTGTCATTATTTCCTTTAAAAAAATACAAGTTTTTATTGATTTTTTAGAGATAGAGAAAGAGGTAGAAACATGGACCTGTCGCCTCCTGCACGCCCCCTACTGGGGATCAAGCCTGCAACCTGAGCACGTGCCCTGACTGGGAATCGAGCCGGGACCTCTCAGTCCGCGGGCGATGCTCAGTCCTCGGAGCCACACCGGCCGGGCTGTGTTTTATCCTCGCACACCCAGCTCAGTGGTTTATTCACACATCATGTCTGTCACGTGCAGCTAACGTCACGACGAGCCAGGCGTTCACTCGGCGGGAACGCACAGCCCAGCCAGGCTGCGGTCAGCACCCTCAGCTCCAAAATGTCTCCTTGGGATCTGCACCGACGCAGCACTGTGGGAGCAACACCGTGTGAGACCCTGGTCTCATCCACATACTCACAGCTCAGGACTGGCTTCCCCAGCAGGGACTCTGCAGGGGCCCAGGGACAGCTCGGGGAGAGATCGAGGGGCCTGCCCATCAGCCTGACCAAAGCGGGCACAGGCTCCTCTTGCTTGTCTGGAAATCCACGTAAGATTTAGCGTGGGGAAGGCAGGAGGGGTGGGGGTAGGGAGGAGGGCGTCAATGGGGGAAGGGGGCCTCTGTAATGTTCTCTACAATAAAGATTAAAAAATAAATACATGCAAATAAAAAATAAAATAAAAGGATTGGGCACACACACACAAAGATTTTATATAAAAAGTAGAATGAGGCCCTGGCCAGTTTGGTTCAGCAATTAGAGCGTCGGCCTGCGGTCTGGAGAGACCCGGGTTCGGTTCCCGCTAAGGGCACGTACTTCGGTTGCAGTTTGTCCCTGGCCCTGGTTGGTCGTGCGGGTGGCAGTCACTCATTGTGTCCCTTCACGTCGATGTTTCTCTCTCTCTCTCCCTTCCTCTCTCTCCCTCCCACTCTACCTGAACAAAAAATGGAAAAATGTCCTCGGGTGAGGATAAAAAAAAAAAAAGTAGAACGAGGACCTCACTCTGCCACCCGGTTGGAACCCCGGCCGTGACCCGTGGGTTTCCCGCAGCTCAGCGGCAGACATGGGGAACGGCAGCCTGTGGACGCCCACTTGCTGAGAGCTCCTAGTTTCCCACTTGTTTCGAGAGAATTTGTAATGGGTTGCTGGTTCTTTTGTGGCCGTTACTTCAAAATCCTTGCAGATGTCGACGTAAGAAACATTCACACCTGTGAAGGATTTTGTGAGTATATTTGAGCCAAACTGTCGACAAATTCCAGGAAGCAACACCTCAGGGATCGAGACAGCGCTCTGGAGAAGGGCAGTCTGCGCCCTAATTTATACGTTACCATCAAGAGAGAAGGAGTTTGTGGGTTCCGTGAAATCCGTGGGTGATGGATGAGGGAGGCGGGAGCAAGCAAAGGGGGCAGGGAACCTCTGGGATTGGATGAAAAGTGAAATGATAGACTCGTCCCTCTACACAGGTGGGTGCAGGATGGTTAACGGTCAATAATTAACGTGATGATGACAGCAACGAGGGGACCTGTGGTTTCTTCAGGTGCACAGGTTGTGCCCTGAGGGGTCTGGGAAAAGGAAGTCACCCACATTCCAAAGGTCTGTTATCTTAGGAGCAAAGAAGACAACAGGCTCCATTAAGGTGAAATTAAGGTGAAAATAGACCTTTGTTAGGGAAGATGCCGGCCTGGGACAGGACTACCTGCCATAAACTGCTTTTTGTTAAAAAGTGTAGATTTCCTTGGTGGTTACTTGCAGTCTGTGAGTTTGCACGGCCAGAGGAAGGCCTCCCTGAGCTGGTCAGGTCTGCGTGTGGCCCCTTCCGTCCACAGATGATGTAAAACCCAGCCCGCTTCTTGGCTGTCTCTTCAGACTCAGGCTGGTTGCCTGGTTCCCGGGACGATGCTGGTCGCGTGCACGTCTGAGGCGGGGAGAGGGTTCCCAGACCCATCTGGACACAGGTGCCTCAGACGTGGGACTCACCCAGGTGCCCTCGGACCCGCCCTATCTGAGAGTGAGCAGAGACCTCCAGGCTCCTGGGCCCGGACACCCGGTGGGGTGGGTCCCTCTGGCTGGTGTTGCAGACGCCCTGAGTCCTTGGTAAGAGTGGGGAGCCTCTGGTTGTTGGCGGGGCTTCTGGTCGGTGACCTTGCCGTGGGGGGTCCCTCCTCACCTGGGGCGTCACAGGCTCTGTCAGAACTAGGGCCAGGCGTAGCCTCCGTGGGCTTTGAGCTGTTGTCAGGTTTGGGGTCTGGAAACTCTTTGGAGGGTGCACGGTGCCCTCCAGCCTGGGGAGCAAACCACTTCCTCCTTCTCTGTTCGCCTTCCAGGTTCTCCCTTCTCCCCCACCTGTGCTCAGGGTGTCCAGGTGCTTTTATTAGTCAGGGCAGGAAGAGAGGTCCAGGTCCTCCCGCCCGGCACAAGTCCTGCTGCGGTTTAGGGACAGTCTCACCTGTCTCGGGTGCGCGTCACTAACGGGACAGAGGGAACATGTGACACAGTGAAGGGGGAGGAACAGAAACAGGACAGTCACAGACCAGAATGCTGAGGATGGGCTGGGCGCACACACTCACGCACCAAGGCTCACACACACACACAAAGGCTCACACTCACACACAAAGGCTCACACACACAAATGCTCACACACACACCAATGCTCACACACATTCACACAAATGCTCACACACATGTTCACACACACACAAATGCTCACACTCACACACAAATGCTCGCACACACTCATGCACAAATGCTCACACACATGTTCACACACACACAAATGCTCACACACACTCACACACAAATGCTCACACACTCACACACAAATGCTCACACACATTCACACACACAAATGCTCACACACACTCACACACAAATGCTTACACACACTGTCACACTCACACAAATGCTCACACACATGTTCACACACACAAATGCTCACACACACTCACACACAAATGCTCACACACTCACACACAAATGCTCACACACATTCACACACACAAATGCTCACACACACTCACACACAAATGCTTACACACACTGTCACACTCACACACAAATGCTCACTACACATGTTCCACACAACACAATGCTCACATCCACAACTCCCACACAAATGCTCACTCACTCACACACAAATGCTCACACACACTCACACACAAATGCTCACACACTCACACACACACAAATGCTTACACACACTGTCACACTCACACACAAATGCTCGCACACACTCATGCACAAATGCTCACACACATGTTCACACACACAAATGCTCACACACACTGTCACACTCACACACAAATGCTCACATACATGTTCACACACACACAAATGCTCACACACACTCACACACAAATGCTCACACACATGTTCACACACACAAATGCTCACACACACACTCACACACAAATGCTCACACACACTCACACAAATGCTCACACACATGTTCACACACACACAAATGCTCACACTCACACACAAATGCTCGCACACACTCATGCACAAATGCTCACACACATGTTCACACACACAAATGCTCACACACACTCACACACAAATGCTCACACACTCACACACAAATGCTCACACACATTCACACACACAAATGCTCACACACACTCACACACAAATGCTTACACACACTGTCACACTCACACACAAATGCTCACACACATGTTCACACACACACAAATGCTCACACACACTCACACACAAATGCTCACACACTCACACACAAATGCTCACACACATTCACACACACAAATGCTCACACACACTCACACACAAATGCTTACACACACTGTCACACTCACACACAAATGCTCGCACACACTCATGCACAAATGCTCACACACATGTTCACACACACAAATGCTCACACACACTGTCACACTCACACACAAATGCTCACATACATGTTCACACACACACAAATGCTCACACACACTCACACACAAATGCTCACACACATGTTCACACACACAAATGCTCACACACACACACACTCACACACAAATGCTCACGCACTCCTTATCTTACCGACTCCAGCCCCCCATTACCCCTGATTCACCTCCTGAGACCCAGCGTGTTTCCTGAAGAGCAGGCCCGTATGAAATGGCCTGTGGACATCTCCACTGGACGTCAAAGGAGTAAGATGGACACGTCCTTCCAAACCTAAGCTCCGATCTGCTGCCCAAACCAACGCCCCGCCTCCTGCAGAGTCTCCACATCTAGACGGCGGCACCTCCTGCCAGCTGCACAGACTAAACCCCACAGTCTCGACTGACCCCCCCCCCCAGCTTCACTCGCAAATCCAGACGGTGAAGATTCTCAAACTTTTCAAGAATCTGATCACTCCTTCCATCCCGTCCGCTGACCACCTATCCCAGGCCATCTGCATGTCCCCACCGCCTCTTACGTGGGCGCAGTGAGTCTCCTGACGTTCTCCTTGCTCGCGTTCTGTTCCCTCTGCGTCCAGCCCCACACACAGCGGCCTGGTCTTGTTGAAAGCGAGGTCGGAAGCCAGCGCGCCCCCTCTAGGGCTGTGGCTGCCCGTCTGTCTGTTGGGTGGCGTCCTCAGGTCGACAGGTCTGCGCGCCTGAACAGATGCGTCAGCATCCTCGCCGCGCCGTGGGTGTGCCCCGTTTCCCCAGTGACGCCAGCTTGGTCCCACATTTCGTCCTGTATGTGTGTGATGGTGCGTGAAGGGGAGGGTTTTGTGTCTTCTTGTTTTCTTCTTTTAATTTTTTTCTTTATTGATTTGAGAGAGAGAAGAAGAGAGCGCACGAGAGAGAAACATTGATGAGAGAACATCGACCGGCCACCTCCTGCACGCCCCCCCCGGGGATCAGGCCCACAACCTGGGCATGTGCCCTGACCCGGAATCGAACCGGCGACCTCTTGGTGCAGGGTCATCACTCAACCACTGAGCCACACCGGCCGGGCTCCCTTGTTTTCTTTATGAAATGCCCCCTTGGTGTTTAGAATCTTCTCAGAGCATGACAAGATTAACTGGAAATAATGTTGTGTGTGCATGTATGTATGTGTATATATATGAAATCCTTGAGTATGGAACCTAAAGAGCACACTTCTAAATTGCCAGGGGTCACCCTGGCCAGTTTGGCTCAGCGGTTGGAGCGTCGGCCTGCGGTCCAGAGAGGCCTGGGTTCGGTTCCCGCTAAGGGCACGTACTTCAGTTGCAGTTTGTCCCCGGCCCTGGTTGGTCGTACGGTGGCAGCCACTCGATGTGTCCCTTTCATGTCGATGTTTCTCTCTCTCTGTCTCTTCCTCTTTCTCCCTCCCACTCTACCTGTACAAAAAATGGAAAAATGTCCTCGGGTGAGGATAAAAAAAAAATAAAATAAAAAATAAATTGTCAGGGGTCCACAGAGAAACCTCACACTGAATTAAAAACACCTTGGGCTCAATGAAAAGACAACATATCAAAACTGGCAAAATGTAGGGAAAACAGTGCATGGAGGAAAATTTAGGGTTTTCAATGCTTGTGGTAGAAAATAAACATCTGCCCTGGCTGGGGCTCAGTTGGTTGGAGTGTCATCCATACACCAAAGGTTGTGGGTTTGATTCCCAGTCGGGGCGCATACGCGAGGAAGCTGATGGATGTTTCTCACACTGACGTCTCTCTCTCCCTCTCTCTCCTTTCTCTCTCTCTAAAATCCATACAAAAAAAAACAAACAGACATATCCTCAGGTGAGGATTTGAAAAAAAGAAACATCCAAAGTCAGTAATATTACAAACATCCCTGTGCCCATAAATTGAACGACCTTATATAAAACTTTAATATATTTCTATGTACAATGACAAAAATTTGAATTTTTAAAATGTCATTTGCAATTGCACCAAAACAAATGGGGATTAGGTTTAAATACAACAAAATAAGTAAAATATTTCTAGGCTGAGACTACAGGACATTGATGAAAGCAATTTTTAAAATCTCAATAAGTGGAGGAATATACTATTTCATGGACAGGAAGACCCGGTATTTTTAAAATGTCGATTCTTGCCCTGGCAGGTTTGTCTCAGCGGTTAGAGCGTCGGCCTGCGGACCGGAGAGTCCCAGGTTCGGTTCCCGCTGAGGGCACGTACCTCGGTTGCAGTTTGTTCTCGGCCCTGGTTTGGGTTGTGTGGGTGGCAACCAGTCGATGTGTCCCTTTCACGTCGATGTTTCTCTCTCTCTCTTCCCTCCTCTCTCCCTCTACTCTATCTGAAGATAAATGAAAAAAAAAAAAATGTCCTCGTGTAAGGATACAAAAAAAAAGTCGATTCTCCCAGTTCTGTCAAATTTTGGCCAGTCTGTTCCGTGGATAACACACTGGATCTAAAAACCACACAGAAAGGCAAAGGAGCTATGAGAACCACAGTTAATTCTAGCAACCAAATGGACCCCAGAGGGACAGAGGCATTGGACTCCCAGGACCCAATTTCGGGACTTAGACATCACATCACTGCAGGAATAAATACCGTGTGGCATCGGCATCGGCGGGGACAAAGGCATCTAGACATCAAGACTGTCCAGAAATAGACACACACACACATCGGCCAGTGACTTGAAGACGTGAGAGGCTTTTCTGTCACTCGAGAGAGAATCTTTTCAATGAACGGTGTCGGGACACCTGTATATTCTTATGCAAGAAAACAGCGTGATCCGTACCTGGCCCCATAAACAAACATTGCCTGGTGATACACTATAGACCAAAATGTAAAATACAAAACTATACATTTTCTGGACGAAAACCTCAAAGAAAATCTGCATGGCCTCACTTTTGACGATGAGTTTGCAGATTTGGTACCAAAAGTAAGACCCACAAAAAAATGTGCTGAATTTGACTTCATCAAAATTGTAAAATGAACCACTTTTACTTCACGAAAGGCATTGCAAATACAATGAGAAGACAAGCCAGGACTTGGAGAAGCCATTGGCAAACTGCGTATCCAATGAAGAACCCCAGGGCACACACCCCCAGTCTCACCAAGAACTGCTGCTAAAAATCTTTTTTTTTGAAAAGGTGACCAAATATTACTATGGGTGTGAATCCTAAAAAACTCTCATTCTTGCCCCGGCTGGTTGGATCAGCGGTTAGAGCTTCAGCCCGCGGACCAGAGTTGCGGGTTTGATTCCAGTCAAGGTCATGTACCTCGGTTGTGGTTCGTCCCCGGCCCTGGTCTGGGTTGTGCAGGAGGCAGCCAGTCGATGTGTCCCTCTCACGTCAATGTTCCTCTCTCTTCCTTTCCCTTCCTCCCTCCCACAGTGTCTGAAGATAAGTAGAAAAGAAAACATATATCCTCGGGGGAGGATTAAACACAAAAACAAAAACAAACTTTCATTCTATGTGGACAGGATGCCAGAATAGAAAAGAGCCCAAGTGGGTGTCAGTTTGGTTGTGTGGGTGTCAGTTTGGTTGTGTGGGTGTCAGTTTGGTTGTGTGGGTGTCAGTTGGTTGTGTGGGTGTCAGTTTGGTTGTGTGGGTGTCAGTTTGGTTGTGTGGGTGTCAGTTTGGTTGTGTGGGTGTCAGTTGGTGTGTGGGTGTCAGTTTGGTTGTGTGGGTGTCAGTTTGGTTGTGTGGGTGTCAGTTTGGTTGTGTGGGTGTCAGTTTGGTTGTGTGGGTGTCAGTTTGGTTGTCCGTTACAACAATAAACGCACACGCACTGTGTGGCCCAGAAACCCTTTCCCAGAACCTACACCTGAGCCAATGGAAACATTTGTATCCATGTTACTTATAAAGCGTCCTTCACAGAGAGCAGATACACAAACGCCCGTGCACAGGTGGGACACGGCCCGCGGTGCAGAGCAGGGAGGGAGCAGCTCGCAGGACCACGGGCGGATTTCAAGTCCACTTTGAGGTGGAAGGAGCCTACGTGTCGTCTCCTGTTTATGTGGCATCCTGGGGGCGGCAGAGCAGGCTGGAAGGAGGGGGTGCTCTCCCAGGGTCCGAGTGCAAACAGGCCACACAGGGAAACACGGACATGGAGGAATTGTTGCGTGGTCCTGGTGGGGACACCGGACTCCCACGTTTGTCAAATGTCATAGAAACGTCGAAAGCACAGAGAAAAATTTCTTTTGTGCAAAGAAAGATGTCGACCATCGGAGGCAGATCCAAAGGTAAAATGCAGATGGTGACCAATGACTCTAACTGTGTTACAAATAATAACAACTCAGGCTCCACCTCCAGAGCGGAGAGATTTCTGAGGGGCTTCAGGGCAGCCACTAGGTGGAGCCAGAGGACCGCGAATGAAACCTGCAAACATTTTCCGTGACATCTCCTGTTACAGCGAAGACGAGGGGCCACTCAGTCACCGTGAGCCCGGACGCCTCGGCTGCGCTGCTGGACACGAAGCTGGCACTTGTCTGTTGGTCAAGAGCTTACTACAAAGGACAGCGGGCACTTGGGCAGTGCCCACAAGCCTGAGCACCAGGGTCCTTTCTGGATCACGTGTAACGACGCTGTCTAATGAGTTTTGATTTTGTCTTGGTCATTGTTGGATTTTTCCCAGAACCGACGGCAACTTTTACTTCTCAGACTGGTCAGCAGAAAAAGAACATGTATAGACGAATGTAACTACATTGGTTTCCAACGTAGAGAACAGATCAATGTCCAGGCTGTTGCTGAGACTCCCACGGCATGACTTCCCCCGAGACCCCCGATCGCCCGCCCGGGACAGAGGGAGCCGATGTTGGGTAGGGCTGGAACCGCCCAGATGATCGGCCACCCTGGGGCTTCCTCGTGCAGACTGTTTGCACTCATGACCACAAGTCTGCACACCCCGGCCCTCATTAACCCTCCCCTATAGCTTGTCACGGGTTTCGCTATTATGTGAAGTGTTTATTCCCCCAATTTTCTTTCTTTCTTTTTTTGTTTTGTTTTTTGTTTTGTTTTGTTTTGTTTTTTGGAGAGAGAGATAGAAACATTGATGTGAGAGAGAAACACCGATCGGCCCCCACTGGGGATCCTGTCAGTCCATGGACGATGCTCCATCCAGGCTGTCCCCCCAGTTTTCAACTCCAGCTCCCTTCCGGACAAAGTAACTGACTTCGAAGGGCCTGTGTACTAACCTCGGCCTCACAGCTGGGGGCTGCCGTGTTGGAGGGTCCCAGCCGCTGCTTACGGCCCCCCGCAGAGCAGAAACTCCAGAGGGGCCCCCGGAGCTGTGCAGGGTGCCATGAGGTTTCACCTGGTCACCAGCCCCCCCCCCCCCCAGGACACTCACAGCAGAGGCTGCAGGGTGTGTCCGGACAGAGAACCTGGGGGGAGATGGACCCGAAGACCGGGAGGAACAGGACAGCACTGAGAACTAGGGAGTTTCCCACCGAGACCCCTGCGTATTTTCTGGCTGGATCTAGAGACGGTCACACGGTGATCCTCCGGGTTCCTGGGAGTCTTGGTGCCTGTCGCGCACGTAGGTTCTGCCCTGCCACAGACTCGTGGTGCCAGCGTCGGTCACTGCTCAGTTGGTTGCCCAGGTAACTGCTCAGCCATGAAGTGAAGTTTTAGGGACAGCGTTAGAGGCTGTTTCAAGAAATCCCTGGGGACCACTTTGTCAGAGAACAAGTGGCCCATCCAGGCAGAAGTCACCAGGATGATATATTTCTAATCTGGGCAAAAAGTCCAGGTGTCAAAAACTCACCTCAGACGTCTGGCTTCACCTTGTCACCGAGCCTGTCATCACAAGACAGATGACCCAGCCCAGCCACGGGGCCCTGCACGTCCCCCCAGTGACCAGGCCTCTGCCAAGGACACTGTCCTCTGTTTCATCTGATCGGCAAACTGGTGTCCTGGTGTGAAGTTGGTCGTCAACCCTCAGTCCCCACAGAGCACTAATTCGGGTGATCTCCGTGGCATGGGTCATATGTTCCTTTATCTCTCTTTCTTCCATCAATATCGTGGGTCTTCCAGGATCTCAGGTCTCTGGAGGGTGAGTCCTGTGGAGTCTGATGCTCTGACCCTCCCTGGAGAGACCTGGGGGCCAGGAGAGTTTTAAGAAACTACAATGTAGTTTTCTGTGACTGGTTGGTTCTTAGAGCTCACGTGTGCTCTCATCTCATGTGTGCTCACATCTCACGTGTGCTCACATCTCATGTGTGCTCAGATCTCATGTGCTCACATCTCACGTGTGCTCAGATCTCATACATTTATTGTGTGCTGTACTCAAACACTTTTTCTCCTTTTTATCATCTGAAACATCTTTCTTGGGAAGATTCATGTGTCGGCATTTGAGAGTGTATATGCTGAACACGTGTGTGATGGTGGAGGGTGTTGGTGTGTGGGCGTGTGTTCACAGCATGTGTGTGATGGTATGACACTATGTTTCTTCGAAAGTGAAGAATACAAGCTTTGAGAGGTTATACCACGTGCTCAAGGTCACACAATAAGCTTAAGAATTACAATGAATACTAGAAGATTTGATAAACATTTATTAAAATGAGAAAATTAAATGAAACTTATATACAACTCAAATCTTCGTAAAAATGTACTAAACAGACCTTAAGTAAGCATTCGAGAAATTCCTATCGATCCAAAAATACTGGAATGACAGAGACTAACCTCTGTTTTTGTAACTGAATATTTTAGGAGCATTTCTGAGGTAAAATTCATACACCATACGAGTCAGCCTGTAATGTATCTTCAGGGTTGCGCAACCCTGACCACAGTGCAATTTGGGAACACTTACTCCAAACCCATGAGCCGTGGTCTCCTGTGCCCCTCCACGCCCGACCCCGCCCGAGGCCACCGCTAGTCTACTCTGTCTCGGACACGTGTCTGCTGTGGACACGGTGCGACTGCAGCCTCGCAAGGTAAGGGCTCTGCCCCGGCCCCAAGGAGCCCTCGCTCCGTAGCTCGAACCAGCACTGCCTGGCTCTGTACTGGGCTGATCTCTTCTCAAAAAACCTGCCAAACCCGCACCGTCCCTAAGCCTCTGAAGTCACGGGCCTTTGAAATACTTTTGAAGAGAACGTTCGAGTCACTGTCATGGGAAAGACCACACACCCTTCGGGAACGCACCTGCCACAGACGGATCTCTGCAAAGCCGAGCTGCTGGAGGTGAGGGTCTGAGAGGGGAAGAAACACGGGTTGAGGAGACTCGTCTCTGCTCCGCCCCGTGGCGGGGACAGCGGAAGACACGCATCGGAAAAGCCACGCGGCTCTCACACAATCAGGCGTAAACTCCAGCCACCGCGCCTGTGGCAGGGGCCACGTGGTCACATCACGAAGCACGTGCCCGGGAACCCCCTTGTATTTAGGGTTCGATCTGTGCAGCACTGGAACCGCGGCTTTCTGGGGGGAGGAGGTCGAAAATAAACTGCAGACGGGGACCAGGGAGAAAGAAAGTAACCAGTGCGGACGGGGCAGCGGGGGCCACGGGTGTCTGGCTGTCCCCGCCCAGCCTGGGAGCCCACTTCTGATCTCGGTCTCTCTGAACCCGTGAAAACAAGAGGAGGCCTCAGTGCACCTCCAGACAGGTCAACGCATTTCCCAGACCTGTTCTCACTCGGCCTAAATATAGACGCCCCGGCCTCGGAGACGGTTCCGGGCCGGTCGGAGGGCTGGCGTCACGCTCCCGTCATTCCTGCGCTTGGACAGGCTCCTGCAGCCCCCCGACCCTCCGATTCCTCCCTTATGAAGTAACAGGCCCACACGTAGAACTTCCCAGCTTGTTGCCGCGACACATTAACCCGGCGCATTCCTGGTCGAAGGTCTGCTCGCCGCGGACCCTGCGCGATGCCGCTGGCCGGGCCGGGAACGCCGTCCTCTGCGAGGCAGACCGCGAGCGGAGGACGTGGTAAATGGATTACCTGTCCCTTCTGCAGGAAGCCCTGTGCACATATGGTTTCTATCTCCTTCGAACGGCCATAAATCGCCGCTAATTCCCTTCCTGGCGGGGAAGCTGCTGATGCGAACCCCAGGCCTCTCTGTGGCTTCGTGTGGCGTGGCCCGGCTCCCTGGAACCCGCCGCCCCCAAGGAGCAGCCGCGCACTCAGAGGGAGCGTGGAGCTGGAGTTATTTTGAAAATGAAGGATGGATATTTTCCTGACTTCGTAAAAGCTCCTCGTGGGGGCCTCCCGGGACACCAGCGTGCACGCAGGGCCCGGCCGCTCTCTGTGGCCATGGCCGTGGCTCTGTGGAGGGCCGTGGCTCCTGGCGCTGTGGACATTTGACAGAAATGTCCACCCTCAGACCGAGGTGGGCGCTGGGCATCGGGCACAAGGCCACGTCCTACATGAGGTCCACACTGAGTTCGGTGACCCCTCCTGCGTGAGACCCTGCTCACCGGTCCCCGCCGGCACCGTGTCTTCTTTGGTGACATGTCTGTTCAGATTCTCTGTCCACTTTTTCAGTTGTTTGTTTGTTTTTTTGTGTTTGAGTTTGCGGAGTCCTTATGTGCTGATGGTCGTGCTAGACGCTGTGTTCGCTGATAGCATGAGGGGTTGAGAACCACCCTGCCGCTTGGGGGTCCAGCCCCACACTCTGCACGGGTCCCCCAGAGGGCACCTGGCTGCTGCCGCAGGCGGTGACTGCGAGGCAGGGGTTCTCTCCACGGAGGGTCCCCTCCCCTGTGTCCCCTGGTTGTGGTCAGTCTCTGATAGCCTGGCCCTGGGCTGGGGGGGGGGCACAGGAAATGAGGAGAGCAAGAGCTGGGGTACACCCACGGCCGTCTCAGAGGACACCACGCAGAGACAGTGTCATTTCCGACTGTGTTCACGAGGAGCAGACGCGAGGCCTGCAGGGCGCATCCATGGCGGACAGTCAGTCCCGTGGAGCCGGACGCGGGCGCTTCCTCCAACGGGCTGCGTGGCCCACACAGCCCTGTCCTCCTGCGGGAAATAGTCCTGTGACCGGCCCTGCCGCTCCCGGAGGCAAAGGAGAGGGAGAGTCGTGCGAACAGCTCGCGGTGGAGGTCTGATTTCAGGGGCCTCCCGGGCCTTCCCCGTCTGCCCCCCGTGAGCGAGCTCTGACCTTGCTTTGTCTGCAGCTCCTGGTCTCAGCAGCCCCTCAACAAGGACAGAGTGACTGTCTACGAGTCGGGGTGCGTGGGCATTGAGGAACGAGTGAAAGTGGCCCAGATGGAGACACGGGGTCCCCGGAACAGACGACCCTCCCCCTGAGTCCGATCCTCATCATGTCCCACACCCTGCAGGACCCCGTCACCTCTCAGGAGCCGCGGACCCTGGACGCACACGGCACAGAGCGAGCTCGCTGTCCACGGGGCCCGCCGTCCTGCCCGACCTCAGCAGACGTAGAACAGAGGTCCTGTCTCTGTCTTCCTGATGCTTGTCCCCCAGGGGTCCCCTGGTCCTCGGTCTCCATGTGCCCCATCCAGCTGCACATAGCTCTGTTTTGGTTGGAATCTAATCTCATCTCTTTTCCCTGCAACTCTCCACGCCACCCTCCCCCCGTCCCTCCACCTTTCTCGACCAGCGTCTCGGGCACCACAGCCCTTCTCTGCCCAGCCCCGACCACGCTCTCCCACGGGCATTCTTTGGGGAGCTCCTCCCCGCACCCCCAGTGAGGAGCGGCAGGGCCCCTCGGGGGTGTCGACGATTCAGGGCAGGTGGGAGCCGGTGGCGGGTCCCATCCAGGGACAGGCCGACAGGTCTGAAAAACTCCCACGTCGCCACCGTGGACAGAAGGTGCGCCCACCCCGCCTGGGAGCTGGGGCAGAAGAAGGGGTTTCCACTGTGCTCGGAAAAATTCAGGCTCGAGCCAAACGAAACAGAAATGCTTTCCCTCCTGCCAAAGTGTCCATATGTTTCCAGATGCACTAACCCAGCAGAGGCGCAGACACTCGTTTGCTAAAAGTGGAGCAAGAGCACATTCTTCCCCTGGAAAGCCGCCCGCGCCGGGAAGGGGGATTGGACGTGTCACTTTGGATGACATGGAGGCGAGGCTGCCATCTGGACAGGGCTCGCGGGGAGGATGGAAAGCCGACCTCGCGTCTCCCGCCGGGCGCCCAGCCCGGCGAGGCTCTGACCCTGCTGTGGAATGTTCCCTCGACGGGTGTGGGACTTCGCGGTGACAAGGACGATGCATGACCGGCATGCCTGGGGACACAGAGTACGTTCTCCGGTTGTGGAGAGCGAACAGCACGTGCGGACACCAGAGCCCGCAGACGTCGCCTGGTCCGGGGCCGCGGGAGGAGACCAGGCTCTGACCTCTGCGGGGCCGAGCTGGGGTTAGCGTCGTCCTGCTGGGCCCCCAGTCAGGGCCCCAGAAAGTGCATTTTAAGTCCAGCCGCCCTTCCGTGCCAGGCCACATCTTTACGGTGAAATCCAAAGCCGCATGGTGCTGGTGCGCCGTTCGTATCGGACTCGGGGTTCAGGGTGCCTGTGCTCGGGGCGGCAGGCTGCACGTCGTGGGTGTTCAGCGTACCCGTGTCCTTAGCCAGGCCCCCACCAGGACGGGCTCGGCGGGCACCTCCCCCTGCCGGGAACCCCCGATGTGCAGAGCAAACGTTTACCAAGTGGAAAGCTCATGGTCGCTCAGTCCGCTCACGTGGCTGAAGCCCTACCAGGTGCTGAGTGCAGGCCCACGTCACAGGTGCCGCAATGGGGCGACAAAGCGCCCTCTCCGAGCGGCCCCCCCTCCCCTCCCCTCCGGAGAACAGCCCCCCGCAGGGGACCTCAGAGACCCTGACGCAGAGACAGAGAAACCGAGAGCTAAGAGCAGAGTCACTCGTACAAGCTCCTGGAAACCAGAGAGTCACAGCGACCAGAGCGCTTTGTGGTTGTAGCTTCGAGACAGTCTCTGGGCGTCTGGCCGGGTGCACGCCGGGTCAGTGACACCCAGAGGGAACCAGAGGGAACACCCACAGGGGATGCAGAGACCCCGCCCCAGAGCGCGCTCGGGCCGCCACCCCCACCTTCTCTGCGGGCACAGGGCACAGCCGCTCTCTCAGCCGGAGCAGACGCCCCAGGTGCAGCCCAGGTGCCCCTTCCTGCTGCTCTGTGCAAGGTGCCCGACCTCCGCTCCCGCCCCAGCCGCCCCTCCCCCGCTCTCCTCCTGACCCTTATTCACCAGTCACCTTGACCTGCTCACTGTTACTGCCTCAGGCTTCAGCTTGAAAAGAAGCTGCCTGGGAAGGAAGCGTGTCCTGTCCCAGGGACGCACCACAAAGAGGTGCACACCCATGGGGAGAGGTCAAAGGGGCGGGGTCAACAGGGCGGGGTCAACGGGGCGGGGTCAACGGGGCGAGGTCAACGGGGCGGGGTCAACGGGGCGGGGTCAACGGGGTGGGGTCAACGGGGTGAGGTCAATTAAGCAGAGTCAATGGGGTGGGGTCAGTGGGGCGGGGTCAACAGGGCGGGGTCAACGGGGTGAGGTCAACGGGGTGAGGTGGAAACACTCCAAAGGCCTCAGCAGGTGACAGGGCAGAAGGGGTGGGCAGGTCTGGGACAGGGTGGTCCATAAAGGTGGGTGTGTCCTCTCAGGTGAGCCCCGAAACCTCACGCATGAAGAGCGAGTCCTGCATCCCACCATGGTCTGTCTCCTTGGCCTGTGGGCCCAAACCCAGGAGGCTGAGCAGTGTTTAGGAGGCATATATGCGGCCGGCCACTTGGAAAGGGGGAGGGTGTTTAGGGGAGCTGCTCTCCGGGGGGAGACAGTGTGGTGGACAAACGTGAGTTGGGGCCGATGGCGTCATGGGCCTCAGGAGCCGGGGCAATTCTGCACCTTGAGCTGTGGGGTGGGGTCTTATTGAAAGCTGTGTGTGTGCATCATGTATGTGCAACGATGTATCATGAAATGTTACAATATGAGTGATAGGAGTGTTAGAGAGTATTTATTATTATTTTTTTTAATATTTTTATTTTATTGATTTTTAGAGAGAGAGGAAAGGAGAGAGAGAGATAGAAACATCAATGAGACAGAACATCGATCTGCTGCCTCCTGCACGCCCCCTGTGCCCTGACCGGGAATTGAACCGGCGACCTCTTGGTACACGGGTCAACGCTCAACCACTGAGCCACACTGGCCGGGCCAGAGAGGGATTTATTGTTTTAAATACAATGTTCATAACTGTATTCACAGATAGGGTTTGTATGGCTGGAGTAGGAAAACGTTTACGAGAGGGGAGACCGTAACCCCATCCCATCCCCAGGGAAAGGCCTATGAATCATGTATGACCCGATGGGCGCAGTGTGTGTGCCCACACCGTGTGCTAGACCTGCATTTTCTTCATGTGCTCACCCCAGACGCCGCTGCGATTCGCATCGATGTGATGCCGTGACCCCAGTTTAGATTTTTTTCCTACAAGTTTTTGGGTTTTTTTTATCCTCACCTAAGGACATGTTTGCACCTATCTTCAGATAGAGGGGGAGGGGGAGAGGGAGAGAAACATTGATGAGAGAGACACACACCGACTGGCTGCCACTCACACGACCCAACCGGGGCCGGAAAACAAACTGCAACCGAGGTACGTGCCCGCAGCGGGAACTGAACCCGGGACTCTCTGGCCCGCGGGCCGACGCTCCAACCGCTGAGCCAGACCGGCCAGGGCATCCAGTGTGCATTTCTTAATTCAGGTTTTGTAACTCTGTGCCTTTCTGTCCTGCCCCCTCTTCTGCTCAGTCTTCTCTCCTTCCCTGCAAATCCTGCACAGATAAAGTGGTGGCTGTTCAAGCCCTGTTTTCTAGCTCGAATTCTGGGCCCAGCATCCCACTGTTCACTGTTTCTCTACTTGGTAAGCCAAGCATTACTTTGCATGTCTCTTGATTTTGTAAAATGTTTCTTGATTGTTTTTTTAGCGAGAAAGGAAGGGACAGAGAGAGAGAAACATCGATCGGCTGCCTCCTGCTCGCCCCCTACTGGGCATCGAGCCCACAGCCCGGGCGTGTTCTCTGACCAGGAATCGAACCAGGACCCCTCAGGCCAGGGGAGACACCCCATCCACTGAGCTGCACCGGCTGGGCAACGTGTCTCTTGATTTTGGATGATACATGAACTTGCGTACGGAAAGGCATTGGAATATAAAACCTTCTCATGCAATGCGGCTGGTTTGTTTCTGTCCCCTGGACGAAAGGAGCCTTACATTTGACCAGCAGTCCTGCCGAGCCGGGACCCCAGGACTGCTCTAAGGGAACGAGGGCCCTCGCGGAGGCCAGGTCCAAGCCCCGCATCCACTCTGGCCACTGCCGAGCGGGGAGCGGCCCTCCTTTGTCAGCTGTCACAAGGACTCCAGTCTCAGGCTCCTTGAAAATAAGCAAAACTGTGCGAATTCTGGTCTTCAGCCCATTCTTCACGGGCTTTTCTCTTCTCTTCTCGAGCACTGGGGTTGGGCCAGGGACAGTTTTCGGGGTAAGCAAATTACTGTTTCGCTTGGCGCTCCGCCGAACTCTGACCCATCCCACCATTGCTAACAGCTTGGCTGGACTCGGCGTGACCTTGTCGGCTCTGATATCTTGGAGTGTTTCCTTCTGCCACATGATGGGGAGACCTGGGCTCTGTCCTGAGGAAGCGTCCCCCCTCTGGCCACCTGGGAAGGACCCCTCAGTTCATTGGCGTCTTCCCGGTCCCGACTCATGGTCATTCTCATGGGCAAGGGAACCTTCTCCGTACCCGCTGCTCAGTGTCCTCTGTCATTCACCATCAAGTATGATCAACATGTAACACTTTAGGACATCGGGAAGGAATGTGGGAACGTATCCTCACATCGCATAGTTTACGTTATGAGACTGACCTCTTCGGAGCGAGCCCGCTGCCCCCGCCATCTGCTCCGTGTTTCGTGCTCGGGACACAGAGCCAGGAGGAATGCCTTCCGGGGCTCGTGGTCGGCCCAGCTGCTGAGCCCAGACGCGGCGGCTGGTGTGAACACAGTGTGGTCGCTGCCGAGTAGCCGCTGAGCAGCTGGTGATGACGGTGAGCGTGTCAGGACTTACAGCTGTGGCTGGGGGGCCAAGCAGTTGTCACGTGGGGTTAAGGTCAGGGTCAGGGTCCCTCCGAGAGGCCGATTCGCCTCACCGTGTTCTGAGGTCACAGATGAGATCCAGGCCATCGCAGGCCCGGCTGACTTTTCCACAGAGACGGAGCGGGTGACAGTACGTGGACGGGCAGCGTGGGCCTGTCTGCCTCACGCCCGGACACGTGTCCCCGGACACGCTGCCTTCCGTCACAGACTTTGAACTCCCCTTTGGCCTCCGATCCTGCCCGCTACGCGAAGGCTGGTGAGGGACCACTGCGGTGACGAACAGGACAGCTCCTCTGTCCAAGGCGGCTCTCGTCACAGCGCGTGGCCGTTGCCCGTGTGTTTGGTGGATGTGGTTTCTCTGAGTATGTGTGGCTATGTGAATTCATCATTCTCTTTGAAAAACAGTCTGAAATGCTCGTGGAGCCTGGCCAGTGTGGCTCAGTGGATGGAGTTGGGGTTCGATTCCCGGTCAGGACACGCGCCCGGGTAGATGGAGTCAGGGTTTGATTCCCAGTCAGGACATGCGCCCGGGATTCGGGCTCTATCCCCAGTAGGGGGCGTGCAGGAGGCGGCCGATGGATGCTCCTCTCTCATTGATGTTTCTCTCTCTCTCTCTCCCTCCCTCTCTCTCTAAAACAATCAATAAAATTTTTTAAAAATAGCTCATTGAGCTGTTACTTGGTCAGAATCCAGACGAGAACGTTAGCGCCGACGTGAAGGCCGGTGTTACCATTTATCAGCCAGGATGACGCTATTTGAACTAAAACGCGCTTTCAAGAATCAGCGTGTCTCTGGCCCTTAGAAAGGAGCGAATGTGGAAATAAATGTTTATCTCCGCAGCGTCGGCATTCTGAAGCGAACCGGTACGCCGCGAGGTCTGGGTGAAGCTCACAGACACCTGGGCAATTGCGGAGACTTCTTAGGGGTGTTCTTTCTCCCCCTCGGCTCACGCACCTCTAAACTGAACGGAAAGAGCCCTTTCCTAGCGAGTTGGCTAAGGGGGCATGAAAAGAAGCAAAACCCTAGGAGACATGCAGAGACGTTCCCAAATGCCTCCCCGAAAGGTGCTACGTGCTGATGTTACGAAATACTTGCCAGAGTTCGCTGCAAACCCATGACCCTCCCAACGCTCTCCTTCCCGCACTTGGCCCTGACCTTGGCGTGCGTCCTAAGGGGGGTCTGCCTGCCTCCCGGGCTCATCCACACTGAGGCCGGCCTCTCCCCTGGACGTGTCCCCCCCCGAGCTCTGGTTTGCTTCCGGGCCCCTCCGGCTTGCTTTCTCTTCTCGGATTTTGGTGCTGTGATTTTTTTTTTATGTCATTTAACTGGATTGCGTTTCAATTTCAGGCTTTTGTGTGTGATGACGCAGGACCTCGAGTCTTTGGAGAGAAGCTGGGGGGTGAGTTCGTTCTACCTGGAACCTTCCATAGATCACGGAGTGAATCCCGTCTTCCAGGGAGAAAATACAATAAACTAGAAATGCTTGTGTCCTGGTAAAGAGAAAGGCGTGATGTATGGTCGTGTTTAAAGAAAATATTGTTTCTTTAAAATGAAGAAAGCGCCCTGGCCAGTTTGGCTCAGTGGTTAGAGCATCGGCCGGAGGACCAGAGAGTCCGGGTTCGGTTCCCACTAAGGGCATGTACCTCGGTTGCAGTTTGTCTGCGGCCTCTGTGGGGGTTGTGTGGGTGGCAGCCACTCGATGTGTCTCTCTCTCTTCCTCTCTCCCTCTCGCTCTCTATCTGAAGATAAATGCAAAAATGTCCTCGGGTGAGGGTAAAAAAAGAAAATATTGTTTTAAAGCATCTCTCCCTGACGGCTGCATTTGGCTGAGACGGCGGCGCTGGCCAAGCCTGTTTGCAGAACTCGTATCAGATGAACTGGTTACTAAAATGCTCTGTGGGGGAGAACATGGAAGGAGGTTAAAGGGAAAGACTCCCAGGACACGGTCAGACAGTCTGGTCCAGAGGAATAAACTCCGACAGCACATCACTCCCCTCTGATGTGACGGAATCGCCCCTTGCCTCTAGCCGTCCCTCAGGCTCCTGTCCAGCCACGGGAAACACATCCGACTCCCAGGACACGGTCAGACAGTCTGGTCCAGAGGAATAAACTCTGACAGCACATCACTCCCCTCTGATGTGACGGAATCGCCCCTTGCCTCTAGCCGTCCCCTCAGGCTCCTGTCCAGCCACGGGAAACACATCCGACTCCAGTGGAGCTCATTCTGCAGGACACCTGACCAGCGCACCTCCGCTCCACCAACGCCACCAACGCAAGACGCGGCTGAGACTCTCACGGCCACGAAGAGGCGTAGCTGATGCCACGTGGGCCCTGCCTGAGATCTCGGAACAGGAGAAACTGGTAAGAGCTGAGGAAACTTGAATCAAGTATGGACTTCAGGGAGGGGAAACATATCGATATTGATTGATTCACATGCTGTTGCAGATGTAACACCTTAGCATGAGCCGTAGAAGAAAGAGAAAATAACTCGCCCTCCGTGACCAGTTCAAGCCCTGTTTTACGGACATTTTTGTTACACATTTTACAACGAAAGGAGGTGACTACAGTCTTGACTCTTTGTATCACAGAGAATTAGATGCAAGCGAAGTCGGCGGTGCTCCTAAGTGTGATTAGCGGTCAGGACTTGGTTGGGTTGGCACCGGGCTCCGTGCCCTGGGTTCTTCCTTCCCTAAACTCTGCGCTTTCTTGACCACCGTCCGCCTTCGCCAGGCCAGGGGCATGACCGCTGGGGCACACGAGGCCACGCACGGCTCTGGGGACTTGCTCGTTCAACCCTGACAAGCCCCGGGGCTGCTGTGACCATTTTCTCTATTTCAAGACTTAGACCCAGGAGGCAACTTTCCAAGGCCGTGGTGGTTGCGAGTGAAGCAGACACGCCAGGTGCCACGAGTCGGACCCAATCTGTGCGGCTCCCAAGGCAGGCGCTTAACACCTGGCACGTTGGTGGGTCAGAGACAACACCGCAGGGGTGCATGAGGCGGGGGTGCAGCTCCCCGTCCGCTGTTACCGCCGCTCACGCGGTGCGGGTCATTCCCGTATCTGAGTGCGTGTGTCTGTGTGAGTGTGTGTGTGGGGGTGTCTCTGAGTGTATCTGTATACCTGTGACTGTCTCTGTGTGAGTGTCTGAGTGTGTCTGTGTGAGTGTGTGTCTGTGTGTGTGTGTGTCTGTGTGAGTGTCTGAGTGTGTCTGTGTGAGTGTGTGTCTCTGTGTGAGCATGTCTGTGTGTGTGTGTGTGTCTCTGTGTGAGTGTCTGAGTGTGTCTGTGTAAGTGTGTGTCTCTGTGTGAGCATGTCTGTATGAGTGTGGGTGGGTGTCTCTGAGTGTGTGTATCTGTGTGACTGTGTCTCTGTGTGAGTGTCTGAGTGTGTCTGTGTGTGTGGATGTCTCTGTGTGAGCGTGTCTGTGAGCAGGTCTGTGGGAGTGTGTCTGTGTGTGAGTGTGTACCTGTGACTGTATCTTTGGTTGTGTCCGTGTGTGCATCTCAGTACACTGCTGAGCACTCATTTAGGACACACGAGGGTTATCTGGGGACAGTCCCAGGAGACAATGCGGCCACAGGATGTTTTGTGCCATGACAAGTGTGCTCCTCCGCTCTCTCTCTGCTCCCTTGGCCCCTCTGATTGGTGCCAGTACTGTGAATTTATTTATTTACTTTTTAATAATCTTCACCAGAGAATATTCCATTTATCTTCAGATGGAGGGGGAGAGACAGACACATGGATGTGAGAGAGACACATGGACTGGCTGCCTCCCACAAGACCCGACCAGGGCCGGGACGGACCGAAACCGAGGCCTGTGCCCTTGTCCGAAACTGAACTCGTGACTCATTGGTCTGCGGGCCGACGCTCTAACCGCTGAGCCGCACTGGCCAGGGCGTAGCTTCACGGTCATGTTCTGTGATGCGCTGGATCGCACGGTCCTAGCGGATAACGGAGGAGGTTGTGTGACGAGGACCACACTGAGCCGTCAGGGGCGGGCCTGGTCCGCCGCCACGTGGCCCGGTTCAAGCCACACAGACTAGGAGTTTCAATAGTCCTCTCTTTAAACTACAGAAAACGATGCCTATTTCATGGGATGATTAGAAGATGAAGTGAATTTTGCACGAACAGTCACTCCTCAACGCGGAGGGTCCACGTCATGACTTCACTGGCGGTCAGTGTCTTGCGTGCTGTTACTGGCTCTGGCCGTGTGAGTGGACAGAGACGGCAGTCCAGTCTCTCACCAGGACTGAGTTCTGGCCGCCCCAGGAGAGCCCCCCCGGCCTCCCAGTGCTGCGTGAAGTCGCGAAGTCCCGGATCAGCAGCCCGAACGCGTACGACCGCCCCGTCTGAGCACGGCTGGTGTGCCCTCCAGGCCCCCCGTGAACTCCGGTCCCTACTCTGCTTCAGCCTTGGCGACTCCCCTTCTCCCCACAAGTCCTCCCTGGGCTCACCCACCCTCCCGTGTTCACCCTACAGGCTCCCAAGCTGTGCGTCGGACATGGGATCAGATCACCCACGTGGAGCTGGAACAAACTCTATCTGACGGGCAGCGTGTCTGAACCACCATCACAATCAGGGAAATAATGACAGAGAGAGGGTGTACCTACGCTTCACTCGTTCACGGATCTAACCACTCGAGACAACGCCGCTGCGTGCCCGCTGTTCCCGGTTCCATCGTGTCCACTGAAGTCTGCAGGCCGCGGAAATACCCGTGTTCATGCGCGGCCCAGACCAGAGGTGAACGGTTCACGGCTCCCATCAAAATACCTCTCACCTCACGTCCTTTCTCTAGACCCACGACCTCGCCCCAGTCACACCTTAAGATCGGACGCTGACCCCCCAGATTCGAGCCTTTTCTCTGAAATCCACCCCACCCGCTGCCACCGTCACACTCTGGGTCCCGAGCTGCCTGCTCCCTCCAAGCCCAGCTGTCCCTCATTCTCAGCTGCGTGGCTCTGCCCGGTTTTCCATGACGTGTTCCTGGCCTTGCTGACCGGGCCACACACCAGCTCTGTCCAGGGTGTTGCGGGGACAGCAGTGAGCGGAGTGACCCGCCCTGGAACTCAGGGGGCAGGGGAAAGGTGTCAATAAAAGATCCCAAAGTTCAGTAAAAGTGAACTTTAAAAACGCATCCACAGAGGACAAAACGGAAGAAGATGCGACAGAGACCCTGAGGGTCTCCGACACTCGCGTCTAATCGTGTTTCCCCCCAACCTCACTCTTTCATCAGTAACACTGGTGAGAGATCTGTTTCCAGGGGTGATCCCAGGGGTTTCACGTGTTTCACGTCTGCGCACAGAAGATGCTCTCTCTCCGGCTGTCGAGTTCATCTCCTTGAGCCGGTAATAAACACCTACCTGAATGGCCTTCAGGGTCCAGCTGTGTGGACCGGGTGTGACCGGGGCTTCTGAGAGAACAGAGCAAATAAACCTCGATCTCCAGGGAAGGCAGTGAGGACGAACCCCGGTTCTCACGCCCTCAGGGCGAGGCTCCCCACAACTCGCAGTGAGTGAGTCAGTGAGATTTCGTGTTTCTGTTCCTCCGCCCAGATCCCACCAGGACAAACATGGGCGCATGCTCCGCGTCCACGCCTAGAACCCGGCTCCCCCTCACGGGCTCCCCGACGGCGTCACCACCTCCAACCTGCGTAGGGTTAGGTGTGGGCCCCAAACATTTCGACAGCAGTTTTCTCCTGCAAGATTTTATGCTGTAACAAGAAATCAACTACCTCATCCCCACCCTCATTTCTCTCAAATTCCTTTTAGGAAGATGTGTTCCCAGCTCTCCATTCATCTCGCCAGCAGGGGTCCCCACCACCTGGCGAAGTCGGCGTTTCGATGTGGATTTTACTATGTATTTATTTATTTACTTTTATCCTCGCCCGGGGACATTTTTGCATTTTAGATAGAGCGGGAGGGAGAGAGAGAGAAACATCGATGTGAGAGGGACACATCGAGGGGCTGCCACCCACACAACAGGGCCGGGGACAAGCTGCAACCGAGGTACATGCCCTTAGCGGGAACCAAACCCGGGACCCTCTGGACCACGGGCCGACGCTCTAACCGCTGAGCAAACCGGCCAGGGCCTGATGAGGATTTTATGAAGAGATGCTCACGGTTCCACTGCCGGCTCCCCAGGGACCTGATTCTGAAGCCCGGCTGTGTGAAGAAGTATCGGAGGTACAAGAGGGGGACCTGACACAGGAGAAAAGCAAAAGGGAGTGGGGGAGGGGAGGAGAGGGGCTGGGAGAGAGGTTGTTGATGGTGACACCAGAGACGCTCTGACCTGTCCGATGACTTGTTAATTTTTTCATCCTCCTCTGTGCTCTTCTAATAAACCCCCTTTTCCGTTATCTTAGTTCACGCTGGACTCTGTTACCATGAAGATATGAGTTCCCCTGAAATTCAGGCCGGCCGTGGGGTGTCACAGGAAAGGTTCCCAAACACAACTGTGCCACGCCCCTGTCACGTGCAGTGAGCCCTCGAGAGCCACGCCCCGCTGGACACTGGCGCCCAGCACCTCCAAGGGCTGCAACCAACTGGGAGGAAAGCAACGCTCCCCCCATTATACTAATAAAACCCAGACTTGCAAATCGCAGGCAGTAAGTTTGTGCAATAAAGCGGAGTTTTGTTTCACCCAGAATGAAGAACGCGTGTGTGTCCAAGAAGTTGAGATTCAGACTAGATGGAGGGGACTCGCCCCGAGACGCTGGAGGGGTGTCGTGGGGACCGGCGTGGGCCAGCCCAGGGCCTCTCACCGGGGGCTGGCGCCCCGTGAGGCTGCACTCCGGTTCCACGGTGACCGGACCTCGCTGCTCGATTCAGGGATGTCGTGAAACCCCCCTGCACTGGAACCGGAGTCTGGTTCTGTTCAGAGCGTTTTGGCTGCGGCGTCCCGTGGACGGGCCCGTGGGCCAGCACCTTCCGTTTCCAGCAAAATGCATCTCAGCCTGTTTGAAAGGTTCTGGCACAGGCATCGGCCGGCCTGTCTTCCCCTCGCTCGTTGGACTCGTGAGGAAACAGACCCATGTGCATCTCATCAAGTTACCAGCAATGCTTTGAAAAGCTCTTTGTGAGAAACGCTTCGCCACCAGAAATCCTTGGAAACCCTTCCCTTTGAACCACGTCTTCCCATTCTGTCGAAATAACGTGGAACTTGAAATCGATGCCTTAAACTCGACTCTACAGTTGGCACGCTGCCGCTGACTAAATGAGAAACGGTTGAAAAGTCAATAAGCAATAAAAATTTAATGTATTGAATGGAATCTGTGCTTCACGAGATTCTTGTTCGTTTCGAAATCTTACTTGGCCACGTGTGCTTGTTAAGCGGCACCGACCGAAGTCAGTCACCGTGGCTGCACAGGTCCCTGAAATCAAACTGCCTGCAAAGGTGACAGTGAGCCTCAGGTACGTGGTTGTGTCTGTGTCACAGTCTTGTCCTGGGTGGAACGGAGATGGAATGAGCAGCAACTGCTGGTTTGAAGCAGCCGACAGGACTCCACACTGCGCCGCTCCCCTCGGAGGGTTGGGAGTAGGGACGGTGCGGCTCTGCCTGGCCGGGCTCCTGAGTCCGTCTCACCGGCAGGTGCCTGCAATCAGCCCATGTCTGGGCGATTTTTTGGGGCTCAAGTCACACATTCCTACGACCCTGCTGGGCACCCGGCCCCACACCCTTGCGACAGCCTCCTACCCGATGTGTCTAATGAATGCGCATCTCCGCTGTCCTCCAGCTACGGGGGTCCTCTCGGGTGGCCCTGCGGACGTGGGATGTGAGACGTGCAGATTTCTCTACCACTCACGTTCAAACCAGCCTTCTCTAAGCTGCACCCGCCTACATCGGGTCACCGGTCCAAGCGAACAGTCCGCCTCCCTTCTCCTCCTCCTCCGTGACCCCTTGTTTAGGTTGTCGACATGTTTTGTCAACAATTCCTACCCCGTCTCTGCTCTGGGTCCCCCCCCAACACATCTCACTAGCAAACGCCCTGTCAGCCAGAAAGCCTCCCCGGCCGGGTGATGGTCTGTCCTGCTCGTCCCTGTATCTGGCCAGTAGGACGGGGGTGGGGTCATCTCCCCATAAATATTCATTAGGGGATGAGAGAGTATGATGAGCGGACTGAGCAGGACCTGTGGACTGACAGCAGGGGGACACCTCCGATTCTTTCCAGAAGGGCTCAGTTAAGTCGCTGGGTAAACAATTCCACAGTGACTGGACCGGGGGACCCCTTCCACGCGTGGGTGGGGCTTACAATGGTGTCAGTCACCTCTGGGGAAAACGCACGGTGGTTTCTCAAAAAGTTAAAGACATTTTCCATGGGACCCAGCAACTCTCCGTCTGAGTGAACACCCAGAGGTTGCAGGGGGGCCGCGGGGCCCGCACACCCGCGAGCTCGGGGCATCATTGCAGCCGCTGCGCGCGTGGTCCCGGGGCCTGGGAGATGCACTCGGGGGACGGCCCCCAGCCTGGGGGGGCGGAAGTGCACCTCGCCGATGAAGGCCGTGGACCCCAGTTCCTACAGCCAAGTCCGGGGCAACGGAGAGCAGGGCGCTGGGTGCCAGGCCTCGGGCGAGGTCACTGTTTCACGGAAAGTCCTGGACACGGGTGGTGGCGGGTCCCTGAGGTCGCAGGGGGGCCGAGCTGGTGGGAGGCCGCATCAGAGGCACAGGGGAGCGAGGGGAGGAGCCCGGGGCTGGAGGCTGCTCCCCGCGGCCCGTGTCCCGGAGGAGCGGGTGCCCTGCGGGTCGGCTGGCGCTGCGCACGGGCGAGGCCTGGACGTGCGGACGCACAGAGGCCGGGAGACAAGCGGGACCGGGCGGGGCGGCCCGAGGCGCGGCGGAGAGGCCCAGAGAAGCGGGTGCGGACCAGGCGGGTGCAGACTTGACCTGGCGGCCGGCGGAGGACGGCGGAGCCGCTGGGGCGGGTGGGCCGGCCGGTAGGTGCGATGGCAGGGACGGCGCGGTGACCTGCGGACACACCGGGCGGCCCCGCGGCCCCGCGAGGCACGTGGGTGGAGAACCGTCACGTGGCCTCGCCGCGGCCGTGTCCACGCGAGCTCTGTGCCCCCCACTGGCTCTGCCGCGTGGGCGAAGGTCCGGGCTGCGCCCCCCGGTCTGGCCTCGCGGCCCCTGGGCCCGGGCTCCGGAAACCCCTCCGGGCTGGGGCTGCGTCCGCCAGGGCGTTGCCTGGGCAACATGTGAAGTCCGGGCAGAGGCGGGGCGCACAGGCTGCTGTTGGGGTGTTCTCTGGGGAGCAATGGAAAGGGCGTGGTTTGGGGCCGTTTGGCGCGTCTGTGGGACCGGGGTCCCTCCAGGAAGGGGACGCCAGCCAGCCCGGGCGAAGGGCCATCTGGGTGGGGCACTTGAGTGACCGGTCTTCGCGGGAACTGACATTTGAATGTTCACCCGCGTCTCGAGCTTTGCGGGTGGCGCAGCCGGGCGGGTCTGGAGTTGGGGGGGGGGGGGGAGCAGGACTATGGTGTTTGCCCATCGCTGTCTGCTCTTCTTCACCCCAAAAGGCAACGAGAACAGCACCGCCTGCCCGATCCACGCCCATCGTCTCCGTTCCTGGGCACCCAGAACCGCGTGTCGTCCGCCGGCCCCTTCCTGCAGGATTGTGGCGACTCGGCCGCCCGGGGCTCGGGGCCCTCGCGGTCTCCTTCCGCCCGGGGCTCGGGGGTCTCGGCCGGTCTCTGCCTGGTGCAGGGCCGCACCCCGGGCCTGAGCAAGGGCCCCAGACAGGCCGGCTGGGCCGTCCCCGCCTCCCCATCCTCTGGACCCTCCGGATCGGCCTCCCTGTGCTGGTACCGACACCGCAGACGTGAGGGGCGCTAGGCTTGGTCCCTGGAGCCTGCAGCTGAGACTATTCAGGTGTCTGGGGTCTGAGGCCGACCCCACTCGAAACAGGGGTGTTTCAGTTCGTTTTGCATCGTGGTTGGCATTAACTCCCTCTGAACCCCCAATTCAAAAACTATTCGCAAATCCCCTTGCGATGTCATCTAACGCTTCCCACTCGGCATCACCAGGATTTTCGTGGGAAGTGCGACCTCCGTGGGAACCCAGGCTGCTCAAGACAAACCATGAAGGAATAGCCGACGCTGGGGGTGGGAATGAGTGACGGGAGGAGCAGGGGCGTGGGGAACCCCGCGCCCTAAAGACGAGGCAGGATTTCACTGACTTCCCAGAAGGGCCACGGCAGAGCCACGCGACAGCAGACACGGCCCCCGGAGGAACCCTCTTTCCTGGGAAATGCGCCCCAGCAGCCGAACGTGTCCAGGTGGAGGAAAGCACAGACCAAGAGGCAAGGCAGATAAAACTCTGGCCAAAAAGGAGACTGGTTCCCCAGTCACGCAGAACCCCAAATGCAATGCAAACGGTATTTTATGCAAACAGTTGCAACAGCTGAAGTGCACTGAACACGCTGTGAGCCACACACGCATGTCTCGTGCGACTATCAGATGCCTGTGCGTCTTGTTCTCTATTTCTGTCTCATTATCCACATTATTTTTATCCTACATTGATTTCATGTTTCTAGATTATAGCATAAGTACTTTTACATCTGCGTAAATCATCGATATTATGTAAATGAGACACATGCGATTTCCTGGCCACAGCTATACAAGTGAGAACTGTGCAGACAAGGGAGCTTTGAGGACGTGGAGAACACCCCACTGTCTGCAGCCAGGCCCCCTCGGGCTCCTGAGAGCAGAGGTGTCCCCAGGACACGCTGGCCCATAGAACACTTCTCCTGACTTCCCGCCCATCCCCACTGAACGTGTCTGCTTCCTCAACCTCCGCACAGAAGTGTGTTTGTCCGTGAAGAATGCACCAGACTTGATAAAGGACAACAGAGCACATTCTCTTGGTTCGTGTGTGTGGTGGTTTTGCCTTGTCCCCATGTGGCATCAATGTTTAAGCACAGTTCGTGTAAAGTACGTAACGAGCCTGGCCGGCGTGGCTCAGTGGTTGAGCATCGACCCTGCACCAAGAAGTCACTGGACCTATTCCCGGCCATGGCACATGCCCAGGTTGTGGGCCTGGTCCCCAGTTGGGGGCATGCAGGAGGCAGCCAATCGATGTTCTGTCTCATCGATGTTTCTATCTCTCTCTCCCTCCCCCTTCCTCTCTCTCAATAATCAATAAAGAAAAAAATAATTAAAAATAAATAAAATAACAATTAATCAGTTCACCGGACAGCAGGTCAAATTTTCCCTGCACCCCTTTGGCCAAGATGGGGGTTCACTATACTCTGACTTTTCATAGCAATTCAAGAACAACGTAATAAATAAAATAAAAGCAGAGAGAAAGACCCGATGCTCCATGTCACACAGCACAGACGGACACAGAAGCACACCCCGCCCCCCAAGTGTGCACCAGCCTCCCCTGCCGCTCCAATAACAGGACACGGATGAGAAATGGAGTAAACATCACCCACCGCTGCCATCCCACCCATGACCCCTGTGCACGCAGGTAGGTCAGTGCACAGGTGGACACTCCCCAGCCGCCGGCGGACACGCCCCCAGCCCCAGCAAGAGCTCAGCAAGAGAGGACCCCCCTTCTCTGTGCTTCCGCTGGTAGTTTCTATAAACTATAAAACAAAACACCCCAACTGGAAACATAGATTCTTGATGTATCTGCACAGGGCAGAAGTAGCATCATCGGTGCACAGAGCACCCTCCTGCCTGCAGGGAGAGCTCAGTTCTCCCCGCGGGGCGCCGCCGACTCCGGGGCCTCCGCCCGCAGAGCGCAGGGACAAGCCGAGCTGCCCCTTGGACTAAAACGGTCCGTGAGAATGGAAAACTGGGCTTGTCTGTGCAAAACAACTTACTTTCTGAAGAGGCAAATCCGCCAGGGAGCGGGAAGGAGGTGCAAGTGCACTTGGCTGTGCGTTCTTACTTATTTACTTATTCACTTTTTCACTATTGACTTTAGAGAGAGAGGAAGGAAGAGGGAGAGAGAAACATTGATGAGAGAGAACATGGACTGGCCGTCTCCTGCGTGCCCCCCACTGGGGATCAGGCTCACAACCTGGGCCTGGGCCCCAACCAGGAATCCAACCAGGACCTCGTGGTGCAGGGTCAACACTCAGCCACTGAGCCACACCAGCCGGGCGGCTCTATGTTTTTAAATAATGCAGATAGTAAGTCTGTGTCTCACATACACACGGAGAGAGAAGAGCATCTGGAAAGAAATATACCAAAACGTGGCCGGTTTTATTGTGGGTGATGTGATTTCTTTTTTAACATTTCTTTCTTTAAATTTGCATTTTCTACATGTCCTGTAAGGGATATCCCGCTATTTTGGAAGCAAGCCTGCTTTCAGAGGGCGCACAGTGACTACTTCTGGGGAGGGGAGAGGCTGATGGAAAAACCCCAGCGAAAAAGACATTCCCGCAGTCTGGCTCGCGCTCCTGACTGCAAAGGAAACACTGATTTAAAAACAT
Source organism: Molossus molossus (assembly GCF_014108415.1). Lineage (NCBI taxonomy): Eukaryota > Metazoa > Chordata > Mammalia > Chiroptera > Molossidae > Molossus > Molossus molossus. The sequence goes on from NW_023425402.1 coordinate 112,084,114, forward strand.
GACTCCTTAGCAGCCTGGAGCCCGTCGATTCTCCGATTTGGGCAGATTCCAGGTTACCTGTAGCCCACACTATGGACAAATGTGCCACCTAGTCGAGTGGCCAAGCGCCGGACCGTGAACGAGCTTCGTGGTTCAGGACCGAGGCCCCGTGGACCAGGCGCACCATGGGCGTCTCACAGGAGAGAGAACTGAGACGAGGTAGTGAGACCATGTTTGGCCACATGAGCATCAGGGCTGCCCTTCCCCAGAGCCCACTGGCCCAGCCACTATTTCAGCAGCCTCAGCGACAACCACTATCACCCAGAAATGACATAATTTACAAGTCATATAAGGGCTTTGCATACGTAAGAACTGTGTAGAAATGAAATAAAACAATGAAATTGTGTCCCGGCAAACGGAGGCAGATACCAGGGCACTGAGTGTGGAAACACTCTGTGTGGGGCGGGCAGCCGACCTCGCGCGAGGAGGGGCAGACCCGCGGAGCGGCCGGGCCCCTTCCTGCCCCCTCTGCTTCCTCCAGCTGCTGGGAGCCAGCCTGTCTTCTCAGCAGGTGTCCACGCGGCAGAAACCTTCGTTCTGAGACACACTGTGCGTCGAAGCATCTCGACCATTGTCCTGTTCTCATGGCGAAGCCCCCAGTGCAGGGAGAGGACCCGGGTCGCAGTGGCGGCCCCGTCACCCCCTGGACTCCGGTCCGCAGCCGCATGTCCCCAGAGCACGCGTGAGAACCAGATGAGGCCCACGAACTGAAGCAAAGAGGAAAGTGTGTAATTAAAACCACTCGAGGAAAGTCCGAGGTGCCTGGCGTTGACATGTGTCTGTGGTCTTGGGCCACGTTGGCCTCTGTGGTTGGTGACTGAGACCGAGACCCTGCAGGGAAGAGTGATGTGTCCGCTCTCCCCACACCGGGACACTTGGACGAGGCAGGTGTGGCTTCCGACAGAAGATGTGAGCCCACGGGACAGTCACCCGCTTGGGGCCACACCGTGGGAGCCGTCAGCGACAGGGCCCCCGCAGGTCCTGCGACCACGGCCTCCGAGTTCCGTCTCCAGGCGTCTGTGAGTCTGTGAGATCAGGGGGAGGCAAGAGCAAGCCCCCACAAACCAGTGAGTGAAGCAGGGGGTGGACAAGGAGGGGAGCATGGAGAGCGTGTGGGAACCACAGAAGTGGGTCTGAAACGGTCCTGACTCTGGAGCGGCCGACCACACGGCCTGTGGATGCGTCTCCTGCCCCGTGGCTGGTGCCTGGAGTCCGTCCTCGCGTGGCGTTCTCTGACAAGGACGCCGGTCGTCTCGGGCTGGGTTCCACCCCCCCGAGGACCCTTGGCAGGGACGATGCTGTGAACTTAAAACAGGGCCGGGAGCACAGTAGCTTCCCAGGGAATGTTACCATTTCCAAATACTATTAACTGGTCACTCACGCATTTGTGAATTCCTGTCCAACTGAGCGAGTTTGTGTGTTTCCTGGCCTTCCCGAAGCAAGGCCAGTGAGCTCAGGAGACCAAGGTTACAGCCTCGTCTGAGCTGATCCCCGCGGGTGTGGACGGACGCAGCTTCTGAGCCGCGGGCTCGGACGGGAATGTGGAGAACCCCTCGGGACGCGGAGCGGGCCTGCCGCTCACTCACGAAGCAATGAAGAAACAGCGAATGTCAGGAGACGCTGCCTTGGAAAAACAGAGATTTCCAAAGTGTTTAGCCCTGCTGTGTGCACGTCGGGAGCTCTGCAAGCCTGTCTGTCTGTCTGTCCAGTGACCCCTCCCACCTTGTCACGGGGCCAAGGGCAGGACTTGGGGCATCGGGTCCTCAGACCCGGGGGCTCCCTTGGCCCAGCGGAGTCATGAGCCTTTGCAAACGCTTCACCCACGTGACCCAGGAAAGACCGAGTTCTGACTCAGAAGGGCAGCGAGGGCCTCAGTCGCGTTTGCACAAGAGACGGTCAGGAGGTTTCCCAGGAAGAGAGAAATAAAGACTGAAAAACAAACCGTCGAAAGCTCATCAGGAGAATGACAGGTAGGAAGGGCCTCCAGGCTTCTGCGCCACGCTCCGGGACGTGGGCCCCGCCGCTGACCAAGGTGGTCAGCCGGTCACTGACCTGGACTGAGCTCACGGGGTCCTCCGTTCTGTGGCCTCTCATGGATGAACAGAGACGCCCCACAGCTCTGACCACTGCAGGGGACTGAGGGAACCTCGATGGCCAATGGGATGGCGAAAGGGCCTCCCACTTCACGCAGAACGTCCACGAGGCGTCTTCCCACGGTGGGCGGAGCGGCAGCCACCTGTCCACACCAGCCCGTCGGGGGCCGGCTCACCGCGCAGGCCCTCACCCTGCAGCCGGGCAGAACAGTGTGAGACCCGGAGTCAGAAACACGCAGACAAGAAATGTCTGTGGACTGTGAGTTTTCTCGCTCGGATCTTCTGCAAGAACCGCACGTCTCCTTGCACCACCTCGCACGAGAAGAGGGGTCGTCCTTTGAAATCGGCAGAGGGTTTAGACACAGTGTTGTACAATAAAACCGGAATGGCAGGTTGTGTTGTGTGATCTGCATGCTATTAGGCTCGACATTCTTGTGTGTGGAGGAGGAATTGTTTGGAACAGACAAGTCGGTGCCAAGTTATTCTTTCCTGCATTGAATTAAGTGAATCACCCATTTTAACTCATCTGCTCTCCGTGGTTTATACGAAGCTTTGTTTACCCAGCTGCTTTTTATAACGATGTAATCTCGAAATACCACTGTAACTGCATCTAGCCACCAACCGATCTGCATTCCCTTCTGTTCACCAAGTCTAAGGACGTCATCCCAGACCGACGAGGGCCCTTCCCACAGTCTGTGAGCAAAGGAGCCGAGGTCCTGGCGGGCCCCACGCACCTGGTTGTGGCCGTGTGGCCGCCGAGACCCCTCTGGGTCCGGACGGCGTGCGGCGTGAGGACAGCCTTGGCCCGAGTGCCCGCCGCGCAGGGCCGTCTCTCCTGGGCCCTCTCCTGACTCCTGCGCCGCCCCAACTGCACAAGCCGATGTCATGAGATAACTCTGTGTGTCCTTCCTTGGTTGCACTGAGTGATGAACCTCAGTTCGATCCGACTCCACAAAGATTTGCAGAGCCCGACCAAGACTCAGCTTGGGTGCCCGTGTTTGCCCTGCAGACACGCAGAGCCCAGTGTGCTGTGTGACCCCGGCCATAGCACAAGTCCCGGCGAGGGGCCAGTTCTTCGAAAGGGCCGTGTGGGAGGGGAGGGGGACCATGTGGTGGGTGTGCGCCAGGCGGGCGGGCGGCAGCCCTGCTGCTCCCATCGCCCAGGGCGGAAGCGGGCTCCTGGTGCAGGGCAGGGCCGGGGCCTGGTGCTGGACCCCTCACCACAGGGGCCGGACCACGGGGCACCTGCCCTGCAGGACAGACGTGTTCACGTAAGGGGGTAGAATCCCAGGAGGAGAGGAAAGAAAGGGAGAGAATAAATGTTTGAAAAAATAATGACTGATCATTCTCCCAGATCACTGTCAGACACCAAGCCGCTGCTCCATGAAGCCCAGAAACACCAAGCCGAAAACATTCACCCGGATTTGTCAACTCTGCCCCGGCAGCTGCGGCTGTTGCTTGTGTGCATCCCATGGACTGGAAGGTCCCGGTTTGATTCCCAGGTGGTGGGCTCCATGCCCAGTAGGGGGCGTGCAGGAGGCAGCCAGTCCATGTTTCTCTCTCACATCGATGTTTCTACCTCTTTATCCCTTCCTCTCTCTTTCTAAAAATCAAGTAAAAAAAACCTTTAAATATACATATATTTATAAACTTGTATTTCCTTCTGGTACATGTACGTGATTTTATGTGACAGCAAAATCTCAGATGATTTGAAATACGATGGTATAACTTCAGTTTTTGTCCCAAGTTTGGTGATATTTTCCAAGAATAGTCCAATCTTGGTCTGTTCTTTTCAATGTTAACCATAATAAATCAACATCTAGCATTTATTTATATTTGTTTTGGGTTGACTATCCACCTAATTGATAGCCTTTCCACGCTACTTCCAGATCTGATAGTTTCAAAATACATTATATGTAATATCAAAACTGGACACACGAAAGCTTTACTTATCCCGCCTTCTGACGTGATCCTCTTCGTGGTCATCCCCTCGCGACGGTGGTCAGTCAGCGACACCACTCCATCCCTCCGTTTCCACACGTACGCAACAAAACGGCGAAAATAACGCATGTCTAAGGTTCCCCTCAAATTTAATACTCTCCTATTTTGTTTTTATGTTTTATTTACTGATTGATTTTAGAGAGAGGGGAAGGGAGAGGGAGAGAGAGATAGACACACTGATGAGAGGGAACATTGATTGGCCGCCTCCTGCACACCCCCCACTGGGGATGGGCCCACAACATGGGCATGTGCCCTGACCCGGAATCGAACCAGGACCTCTTGGTGCAGGGTCGACGCTCAACCGCTGAGCCACACCGGCCAAACTAGTTTCCTATTTGTAATCTATTAAGTTTCCACTGTGGACCAACTGTGTTACGTTTAATGTCCAAAAGGACATGGAAGGTCAATGTCGAAGGGATGTCTGCAGCTGAGTGGCCGGGGGCTCCGTCTGTGGGCCTCCTCCCGCCGCAGCTCGGGCTCTGCTGGGCACGCCCCCTTCAAGAGGAGGGCACCGTGGATCACGGAGAAAACCTACTTTAGCTTTTCTTCAGCTGAATGTTTTTCCTGCTGGTGCTGCCTTTAAGAAACGAATTTGGAAATGAGTTTTTATTTTCTTCTAAAACACCCCCAAGCGTTTCCAGCTGAAACGCTCGCAGCTTCAGGAGGGCGGGCCACCTGGACCGTAGGGACGGGTCGTGGACTCAAACAACGAGGCTCAGGTCCCAGGCCCGCGGGGTTGCCCGAAGGCAGGCTCCGTCCCGGGTTCAAGTTTCTCTTTGTGGAATTTGCAGCACAAGCTACTGTGTTCGGGCAGATGTGGCCATTAGGTTTTCAGTTTCTTGGAAGATTTCAACTGGGGATCTGAAGTCCTTGGAGTTTCCACCGACATTCTTCAGATTACAGTCATCGCAGGGTTTCACTCACGCCCGAAGCGCTGGACCTGGGTCAGACAGCAGATGTCCACGGGGACAAAGATCACGTTTCCCGCCCTGGCCCGTTTGGCTCAGCGGTTAGAGCGTCAGCCCGCGGTCCAGAGAGACCCGGGTTCGGTTCCCACTAAGGCCACGTGCCTCCGTTGCGATGGTCCCCGGCCCCGGTCAGGGTTGTGCAGGAGGCAGCCAGTTGATGTGTCCCTTTCGCATCGATGTTTCTTTCTCTCTCTCTCTTCCTCTCTCTCCCTCCCACTCTATCTGAACAAAAATGAAAAAGTGTCCTCGCGTGAGGATTCAAAAAAAAAAAAAATCACGTTTTTTACGGTTCATGTCTTCTTCATGTATTAAAAAACTAACTTGAGAATGATCTTATTTGAAGTGGAATTCAGGCTCTGGGGAAGCAAATGGCTAACATGCGGAAACCCAAGAGCGTGTGGCCTTGTGGGAAATAAGGAGAGAGGCTCCTGTTGGTGCGGGGTCCCGGCAGCAGCCACGAGCCCCGGCCACCCTGCCGTCCTGGTGAGCGCCTGCACGCGCTTGTCCGCACGTCTCAGGTGAACACCGTGATGTCCGAGCCGCCTCGCTCACACCACAGAGCGCGGAGCATGTGCATTTGACTTGGGACTGACCAGTCCCTCCGGGGATGAGAGGGTTGGTGGAATGTGAAGGCTGTGAACCAGCACCGCCCCCGTCACCCTGGCTGGTCCCTCGTTTCTGCGCCGTGCTGCAGACTCTGGGCGCCGCTCCACGGTGCTCAGGACAGTCACTCCGATGGGCCGGCCGGCTCTCCCACACCGCTCCTTCCTCCCGGTCCTCGGAAGTGCACACCTGTCCCCATGGCTCCCTGTGGCCACCTCCCGGGGGGTCCCTGCCGCTTGCTTCTACCCCCCGCCAGCACCTGCTCCCCGAGGACCCAGACAGACCGAAAAGGATGTAAACCAAAGAGTGCCTTTCTTTCTAAAACAAATCCTGTCTTTTAATCACGGTTTCCTGAGTTGTATACAATGTGTCAAACAACAGAAAACCGTGTGCTCATAAAACACTGCGCTTAGATACACTGTGTCTTTTATTTTTAGCAATTTTCTGTTTCAAACTCTCAATTCTGTTTCAGAATCTTTGGTCACTTTGATTGTTTTAAACTTTCATTTTTTTTTTTTTTTTTAGTGCAGTTTTAGTTTTACGACAAAGAGCGGGAAGGGTTAGGGCTCCCACACACCCTCACCCGCCCACACACACCGCCTTTCCATCGTCCGCGTGAATCGAATCTCAATCTTAACGTTCCAATTCTGGTAGAAAAAAGATTCCTAAACCTCAATCCCTTTGTTGCTTAAAAAGAGGTTCCAGGGCGTTTTGAAAAACATGCTTTTGTAGCAACGTCCGCTCGCCCATCCTGCCAGCCGAGGTCCACGAACTCCCTTACGCTTCGTGCGCCGACGGTCGTGACCGGTGGTGTCTGCCCACGTTACTGATGGGCACGTGGACTTCAGAGAACGTATTGGGTTCTGTTTTGGGAAAAACGCGTATCACTCAGGGTCGGATTTTTATTTCTCTTTCTACATTTCTTTCCTTGGCAGAGCAAACCCTTGGAAAACAAGGCTTCTATTCCTGTGGTTTTGCTAAAAGTGGGATTTTCATGGCTCCCCTTCCCCCGCTCCCGCCGGCCGGTGTGTTTCCACTCGCTTTTCCAACCTGCCTGTCTCACATTTTCCTAAAGGCCGGTCCCACTGTTTTAACTGGGAAATGGTGACTCAGCGAAAGGCTAGTTGATGTGAAACACATTTACCAAAAATAAACGCTGCGGGGAACAGAAAGGCTTCAGCTCACACTCTCCGCCGTGTCGATAGGTGCTATTATTTTTATAGCTCACATATTTTACTCCGTAAGGTCTTCCAGATACTTTTTCCATCGAACCTTTACTCACAGTGATTTCTGCCTCCAGAACTTCATGCTACGTTCACAATTCTTTCCTTGCACCACCGCAAGTGTGAAAGCTACATTTGTATTTGACTCGTTTCGGCCAGTGACATAGTTTCTCGGGCGTTAAAACTACACGCGAACTGCCCTGGCCGGTTTGGCTCAGCGGTTAGAGCGTCGGCCTGCGGTCCGGAGAGACCCGGGTTCGGTTCCCGCTAAGGGCACATACCTCGGTTGCAGTTTGTCCCTGGCCCTGGTTGGTTGTGCGGGTGGCAGCAACTCGATGTGTCTCTTTCACGTCGATGTTTCTCTCTCTCTCTCTCTCTCTTCCTCTCTCTCCTTCCCACCGTCTGTACAAAAAATGGAAAAATGTCCTCGGATGAGGATAAAAAAAAAAAAACTGCACGCGAACTGTCTCCGCAGTTTGGTATTTTCAGTAAGATGAGCTATCGATGAGTCAGGAGGTCCCCCCGTAGTCATGCTTATGATGCCGTGTGTTTAAGAAGAAATACGGCGCTGCGTTCTCTAGGGCGTCGTCGAAGAAAGAGGTAACATTTAAAGCACCGGCCGTCCCTCCCGGCTTCCATCGCCTGACTGTGCGGCTTTGTTCTCAGACATCCGGAGCCTCACTGACGGTCACTCCTCAGCGTCTGTGAGTTGCTGGATTCCACGCCCGAAGGGACTGCAGGGCGGGAGGAGGGCAGGCTCCTGGTGCCCCGTGGGCGCTGGGCACGGGCAGAGGTGCCCCCACTGGGGTGTGTGTTTTCAAGAAAAGCTCATTGATATTCACCAGACAGTATTTGAGAATGTGCCACGGGCGCACCTCTGTTCACATCCTGACTTCCCAACGTGCAGTTTCTCGCAGCTTCTCATTTTCAAATGCTGAATAAACCCGACGGTCACCAGGCGGTCGGACCCACGGAGTCCGTGGGAAGCGCAGGAAGGAAACAATAAAGCGGCCAACGATTATTAACAAAAAATATTTTTTCTAAATGGCGTTCATGGGGACTATTGTCAAAAGAACAGTCTGCATATTGTTGTTTCTAACCCGGCCAAGGACATTCTTCCCTTTATCATCAGGTAGAGTGACAGGGAGGGAGAGAGAAACATTGACGTGCGAGGGACACGTTGACTGGTTGCCTCCCACACGACCCAACCAGGGCCCGGAAATAAAAAGTAGTTTCTTGCCCTGGCCAGTTTGGCGCAGTGGTTAGAGCATCGGCCTGCGGTCCAGAGAGACCCGGGTTCGGTTCCCACTAAGGGCATGTACCTCGGTTGCAGTTTGTCCCCGGCCCTGGTTGGGTTGTGCAGGAGGCAGCCACTCGATGTGTTCCTTTCACGTCGATGTTTCTCTCTCTCTCTCTATCTGAACAAAAAATGGAAAAATGTTCTTGGATGAGGATAAAAAAAGTAGATAGTTTCTGGATCAGCCCAGGGGCTGGTTTTCAGCACGACGCCAGGTCACCGCCCATGAAGCTGCCCCAGGACGTCCCTGCTTCGTTTCACAAACACCTTCACCTCAGGACGAAAGGGGGACCAGGTCACACAGCACCTGGTGGGTGCTCAGCACAGATGCAGACGTGTGGCATCGTCCCCACGCTGACGTCCTTCAAATCCCTGCGTTTGCCCCGCAGAGAACTCGAAGAATCACCCGTTTCCTTAGCCAAGACGGGGAGGAGCGAAAAGGTCCAGACTAGGAAAGAACGAGGACTCTGGGGGAAGCTGCCGTCCTGCGGTCACAGAGCCGAACACAGTGAAGGGGGTGCAGGCGGCAAAGGTCTGTGGGCAGACCTGAGGGCAGAGGCCACCGTCCGGGTGGGGAGTGGCCCCTGCCACCCCGGCGTCTCCTTTTCCCCCCGAGCCTGTCTGCACAGGAGGAGGCTCGGGGCGCCAGGCCAGGCCCAGCCCCTCGCGCTGTCTCGTCTCGGAGGGAGGGGACTCGGGACGCATCGTAGCGGGTTGGCGGTGGCCTGATTTGTGCGGGCTGTCACTGGGCCTGGGGCTCATGCGCATCGGGAAGTCCTGCGTGGACCACATGTGCATTGAACCTCCACTGGTCCTGGTCGCTTGTGGACACGTAACCGGTCAGGGTGGGGAGTGACATGCCGGGCCCAGTTCATGGGTTGCTAGGGCTCGGACGTCTCGCTCTGAGACCATCACCGTAGACCCCGGGGAACTAGGACCAGGGGACCAGGAAGTTCTCAGAAAGTGTGAAGACAGTCGGGGCACATTTGCCTCCAGCACTGCAGACCCCCCCCCCCCAAGCACGGCTCCCCTTTCCGAGCCTCCGACGCTGCCAGGTCCACTCAGAAGGATTCCTGGAGGGTGACACCCTCGGCAGGCCAGGCTGGCGGCTGTTGTTTTAAAGACACTGTTTCCTTTGCCTGTTGCATTTCTCCTTTCGTTTCTCCTTCAGGCTGTGGCCCCTCCCCCCAGGCTTCCCACACACAGAGGCAGAAACCTGTTTGTCAGCGTCACCGGGCCCTGGGAACCCGGCGCAAGGACATTGTCCACAGGAGGGGATGGCGGGCTCCAGGGAGCCTAGGAGCTGCCTCAGTGTGACGGACCCAAATGCCAGTCAGGGCTACGGACAGAAGTGAGGGGTGTTGGCATCTCTGGGAGCAGTGCTGGGAGTGAGGGGTTCCAGGGGTGAGGGGCGCTGGGGGTGAGGGGTCCTGCTGGGGGTGAGGGGTGTTGGGGGTGAGGGGCGCCGGGGGTGAGGGGTCCTGCTGGGGGTGAGGGGTGTTGGGGGTGAGGGGTCCTGCTGGGAGTGAGGGGCACCAGGGGTGAGGGGCGCCGGGGGTGAGGGGCGCCGGGGGTGAGGGGCGCCGGGGGTGAGGGGCCCCAGGGGTGGGGGATGCCAGGAGTTAGGGGTGTCGGGGATGAGGGGTGCCGGGGGTGAGGGGTGTCAGGGATGAGGGGTGCTGGGGGTGAGGGGTGTCAGGGATGAGGGGTGCCGGGGGTGAGGGGGGCTGAGCCGAGTCCCTGGAAGTGAATTTCAGGCTCCCCCCTGCTCTCACCAAGGAAACTGCTCTGGACACACGGGAACTGAGGGATCACCCCACAGGGCCTGCGGAGGCTCTGAAGACACTGGGGAGAACCTGGATGAGAATGGGGGTCATGCTGAGGTCATGGTGGAGGCAGAGACCTGGGCCTGAGTCAGCGTCCCCGAGGCTGACACAATCCCCAGCAGTGGGTACAGGCCACCCCGTGCCGTGGCTCAGACCCACAGACGCTGGTCTGCACGGGATTCTGGGGGTCCAGAGCCAGCGTGGACCTGGGCCTGAGCATCCTGGGCCCACACAGCCCAACACGACCCTGCCCCCACGGGACCCTGCCCCCCACGGGGACCCTGCCCCCACGGGACCCTGCCCCCCACGGGGACCCTGCCCCCACGGGACCCTGCCCCCACGGGACCCTGCCCCCCACGGGGACCCTGCCCCCACGGGACCCTGCCCCCCCGGGACCCTGCCCCCACGGGACCCTGCCCCCCACGGGACCCTGCCCCCACGGGACCCTGCCCCCACGGGGACCCTGTCTTCCAACACGCCCTCACCTCTTAGAAACAGGTCACCCGGTAACGTGTCTGAGGAGCGCAGTGCAGGCCAGACAGCCGGACCTGGTGGTACTTTCGCTCCTCACCGTGTCCCGGTGTCAGACAGCGTCTGGGCTGCGCTCCCGCCCTCCTCGGGACACCTCTCCGGACGGAGGCCGAGCCCAGCCGTCCAGGGCCCGGGCAGCTGCTCCAGGACATGCCCCGGTGGGCTCAGGATTGCAGCCCCGCTCGGTGAGCTATGGCTCCCTCTGCACCGTGAACCGCAATGAAACGTCATCGTCTTAGGTGCCGTGTGGACTTTGGGCCCAAGTCCACGGTTACAGGAGTTACTTTACGACACGGGCGCGTTGCACTGACCTTTTCTGGTTCAGCGTTAGGAGCCGTTTATCAGATGTTGTGGAAGCAGGGGCACCGGGCTGATGTTTAATACAGACACGAGTTATAAAAATAACAGTCGCGAGTTAAGCAAGTGGCTTATGAACAAAACCGTGTCCCTGGTGACCAGGAACAGAGTATTTCCTGCACCCAGACGGCCGCTGTCCCTTCTCATCACCTCCGTCCCTCCTCCCGAGGTGACCCCCGCCGGACACCGGACCACAGCACAGTGCTGTCTGTTTCTTCGCTTTATCTCCCACGACGCCTGCCACTCGTCTGCCTGTGGCATGTCCACGGCCCACGTTGTGGACGACGTTTCTTTCCGAATAGTAACCCCTTGTAAATGCCATCCCTTCCTCAGCCGGGTGACAGTCAGTCTGGGCCGTGGGGACAACACAGCCGCCCTGAGCACCGTGTTCGCGCCTTCCAGTCACGTGGGCACGTCCGTGGCGTCCCCGCGGGGAGCACTGTGGGACCTTCTGCGGTGATGCCCGGAGCCCTGCTGCTGCCCTCGGACACCCACCGCCGGACTGTGTCAGGGCCCCGCGGATGGACGGGACACGATGGCGGGCCCTCCTCAGGGGACCCGGGACATTGCCTCGGCCTCAGGACTCCAAGGGCTGAAACCTCCGCGGACCACGAACCACGCACCGTCTGGGACCGTCCACCCTTCTCCTTGTCCTCATCTGGCTTCAGACCTCATCTTGGTCCAGTGGTCTTCCGGGGCCGCCGCTCCCCCTCCGCAGACCTTCCCGAGCTCCCTGCACGTCTAATCGCGCCCTGGTGGCACTGTTGAGGGGTCACGGACATCCTCGTGCCCACCTGACCTTGCGGAGCCTGGTGCCACGTGGTGGGGTGTTCCCACGGAGGGCCCGGCTGAAGGCCTCATCCCAGGAGTGGCCGCACTGTGGCCCCAGGGACCCGAGCGGAGGACCCAGCCAGGCAGAGCCCAGGTCCGGCTCACACACCTATGAGGTCATAGTGGGTACATGTCACAATGTTTGTGGTGACGTGTTAGAAAAAGATAGAAAATTAACCCATCAGAAGGTGTGTACACTATTTGAACTTGATGCATAGGCGCCCCTTGCTGGAAACAGCCCGTCATTCCACGAGAAAAGGGGGTGACATGGGCACACCCACATGCGGAATCGTGTGCAGCGATGGAGGTGAGAACTATGTCCTGGTAGGGCCGGTGGCATGGCCGAAGTGCACACGTGGTGCTCGGTGACAGAGCCGTGTCCCCCCGAGGAGTGACAGGAGAGGTTGGGCTGGCCCGTGGCCACAGCCGTGGTCACCACCAGAGAGGAGAGGAGGCCTCTGGGAACAGGACGACCGAACTTCCCGGGAAGCTGGACACACCCACATCTTTGTCGGGTGTTGGTTACGTGGTGACCTCGGTAACATCCGGGAACCTGCGCCCGCCACACAGGTGCTTCCTACAGCTCTGGTCCCCTCGACACGGAGTCAGAGCCCAAAGGGGAGAGGGCCCGAGGCCCGGGGCCGGTTATTTGCCTTCAGGGCTTCGTAGCTGTTCTTTGCATAAATAGTGTCCCCATTGGGACATCACCTGCTCCCAGAGCAGATAAGAAATCCAGGTATGAGGGTGACAGGGGCTTGAATGCGTCTTTGCGGGGGGCTCGGAGAACACTCGGCTTGAGCAGAGGGGAGAGTTAGGGCCCATTCGAACCCGTGACCAGAGTGTCTCCAAATCCAGCCTCCTACCCCAGCAACGCTGGACGTGTCTACAAAGGGACCAACAAGACCCGACATCTCATGATTTTTATTTTATCAAAACGTGTGCACTTGCGAGGTGATGCAAAGCCGGGGTTTTCCGAGGGAAAACACGCACTTTTCACGTACTCACCCCCGAGTGGAGGCCGCGTGGACGTGAGTGCCCAGCATCGCCTTAGTGAAGAGCCTGAGAGCTCTGGGTGGCCCGGACAGCGTCACGCGATCCTGGGGTCTGGGCTCCGCGTCGTGGGTGCTGACCCAGCCGAGCGGGCTGGGCTGGGAGCAGCGAGGGACAGCCGGCCGGCCGAGTGTTCACGCCCGGCTGCAGTGCTGACCGTCTCCACGGGCCCTCGTGAACGCGCCGTGACCGGATCTGGGAATCGACCGAGCTCCCAGCGGCCTCTCCTCGATCGTCATCTCCACTCAGGCCTCGGCTGCGTTGCAAACTCAGAAACTACGTGACCCCCTCCCGCCAAAGAGCCCCCGGGGCCGGGAGAGAGGGGCCGTGGTGGGGGCCGCCTCACAGGAGGAAGGACCTCCGGGGCCTCGAACCCCGGTTCCCTCCTCTCATCAGCGTCCGGGGGTCAGAAGGCAGGTGTTCCAAAGACACTGCCGGTACGGGTGTCCCTGGACTTCTGGGAAGTGAGCCCTTAAACAAGAGATGAAGATAAGAATACTTTACAAGACAAGACAAGTGACGTTTTAGAAAGATCTCCAGGTGCTGCTGACAGACCGCAGAGCCCGCTGCTGAGCGCGGTGGGTGGAAGAGGCCTCAGGTCTGGTAGGTGCCAGTCCCAGTGCCCGTCCGTCACCAAGGCCCCGCGTGTGTTCACGGAACAGCCCAAGTCTGGAGCGAGCCTGTGCTCAGAACACTCAGCATGTGGAACTGAGTTCCTGCCCTGAAGCGAGGCCCACGGGGAGGGGCGGGCACCCCGGGGCCCACGGGGAGGAGGGAGGACACCAAGGGGCCCATGGGGAGGGGCCAGCACCCCGGGGCCCAGGGGGAGGAGGGGCGGGCACCCCAGGGCCCACGGGGAGGAGGGCGGGCACCCCGGGGCCCACGGGGAGGAGGGCGGGCACCCGGGGCCCACGGGGAGGGGCGGGCACCCCGGGGCCCAGGGGGAGGAGGGGCGGGCACCCCGGGGCCCAGGGGGAGGAGGGCGGGCACCACGGGGCCCACGGGGAGGGGCGGGCACCCCGGGGCCCAGGGGGAGGAGGGCGGGCACCACGGGGCCCAGGGGGAGGAGGGCGGGCACCCCGGGGCCCAGGGGGAGGAGGGCGGGCACCCCGGGGCCCATGGGGAGGAGGGGTGGGCACCCCGGGGCCCACGGGGAGGAGGGCGGGCACCCCGGGGCCCAGGGGGAGGAGGGTGGGCACCCCGGGGCCCAGGGGAGGAGCTGCCCCCAGGAGGCACGGCAGCCCCGCGGATGGCAGCTCCTGCTTCTGTCCCTCTGACCCCTCGCTCCGGGGGCACCAGCCTCCTCGCCGGCTCCTTCCTCTGCTGGGAAAGCCGGTCTTGGCAGAGTCGGGAAAAATACACACACACTGGCAACTGGAGAGGAAGCCAAGGGCTACCTGATGCGGGAAAACCCAGAGGAGCCAGGGCACCGGCTCCAGCCTCTTGGCGTAAGGGTCCAGCACCGGGAGGAGGGGATGTTCGGGGCACCGGAGGCCGTCCGAGGCCGTGAGGGCTGAGCAGGCGGCGACGTGCTGGGTTTGTGCACCTGCTGTCCAGGGGCCATTAGATCGTCAGTCACTGACGTCTGTCACATGCCCCCGTGAAGAGCTCTGTGCTCAGCTGAACGGATAGGACAATGTTCGTGCGCAAAGAACAGTCTGAGGAAACAACTTCGTGCGGACGTGCCTGATGCAAGCGTGTCCCCTTGGAGAAACGGAATCTCAACAGAGGCCTAGAGCTCGGAGCAGCGGGGTCCTTGTGTCCGAGGGGCTCTGGCCACGCGGCCTCCGCAGACAGGGAGGACGGTCTCAGTCCCGTGTCGCGTTGGGACACCACCTGCGCTCCCACGGAGAGAGTGTGCGCAGGAGACGTGACCAGCTCACACCGGCACCGGACACAGCCACGCGGCTCGTGCGCTAAGTTTTCACCCAGGGAAGGGACAGAAGACAAACCGGCGAACAGAAGACCCGGCGCCGGTCCCCTGAGCTGAGTGCCTGGTCTGACTGGTGACAGGATGGGCAGCCAGAGTGTCTGAGGGACTGGGCCCAGTCTGGGCTGGGAGACCACAGGGCGGCTCAGTGCGCTGAACCGGGGACGGTGGTGGAGGGAGCTGGAGAGTCAACAGCTTGGGGAGCGGTTTAACTCTATTTTTTTTTTTTGGTACGTGCCCCTATCAGGAACCGAACCCAGGTCTCTCTGGTCCGCAATCCGACACTCCAACCACTGGGCCAAACAGGCCAGGGCATTAAGTCTATCATCTTACATTGTTTCCTGCCGTATTATAATTTGAGATAGATAAAAAATAGTTCTCACATCGTTTGAAACTAAAAGGACAGCCCTGGCGAGTTTGGCTCAGCGGTTAGAGCGTCAGCCCACGGACCAGAGAGACCCGGGTTCGGTTCCCACGAAGGGCACGTACCTCAGTTGCAGTTTGTCCCCGGCCCTGGTTGGGGTCGTGTGGGTGACTACCAGTCAATGTGTCCCTCTCACGTCGATGTGTCTGTCTCTCTCTTCCCCCCTCTCTCCCTCCTGCTCCATCTGAAGATAAATGCAAAACTGTCCTCAGGTGAGGAGAAAAAGGAAAAAAAAAAAGAAACTAAAAGGACATAAAACGCAACTTCTTTAACCAGAACACCACTAGGTCCCTGGGCGCTTGGATCCAAGCACAGCGACGTAAGCGGTCGGGGTCGACGGTTCCTATGGGTGTCGGAACGAGGAGAAAGGCCCGACGTGTGTCTGCTCCCACCGCACCAGAGCCGGGACCCGTCCGCTGTCCACCTCTGCTCGCAAGCACGGGCTTCGCTCCCCAGACCTCACGCCCAACGGGATCCCCAGCGGAGGTTTTCATACCTTATGCCTCGTAGAACAGAAAGTTAGTAGGTCGTTTTGTCGATTATTCATGAAGAAAAACCAACAGAATTACCTTGAATTAAAATGTGTAAAATATGGAAAGTGACCCCGGGCCAGTGTGGCTCAGTTGGTGGGGCACCATCCTGGACACTGAGAGGCCAGGGCTCGATTCCCGGTCAGGGCACGGGCTTAGATTGGGGTTTGATCCCCAGTAGGGGGCGTGCAGGAGGCAGCCGATCGGTGTTTCTCTCGAACAATCTTTAAATGGCCCGGCCGGTGTGGCTCAGTGGCTGAGCATCGACCCTGCACCAAGAGGTCGCCGGTTCGATTTCCGGTGGGGGGGCGTGCAGGAGGCAGCCCATCGATGTTCTCTCTCATCCATGTTTCTCTCTCTCTCCCCTCTCCCTTCCTCTCTCTCTCAAGCCAACAAAGAAAAAAAATTTTTTAAATATAGAGAGAACCTGAAGACTCCTGTTCTTGCAGTGTCGTGACCTCGGAGGGTTAACAGTGTGTTCCGCTTCATTTCCACATTCCCAGCCACACAGCCACGTGACACCATCATCCGCTCACACACCCTGATGGCCACAGAGGCGTGGTGAGCTCGTGTTTCAACACGCTCACGACTCGGAGGAATGTGTCACCACGCCGAGGACCAGGGTCGGAAGGCCGTGTGTACCCCCCGGTCACCGACAACAACGGGTGAGCCCCGGGGAGCGTGATCACATACTCACGGTTTGTCAGTGGGGCTGATGCGCTTTCAAGTTAATTTAGACACAAAACACGCATCTGGATAACATGGATGATGAAGCTCCATGAGCTCGTCTCACACATAAGGAAAAAATTGAACAGTTTATCTTGAAATACGTTCAAAACTTGGATTTCGCACATGGATTAAAAATTCTGGCCTGGCCCTAAACTAACCAGCCAACCAGAAACACCCAGAGAACTCTGCAACAAGGGTTTCTAGTTTTACCCACTTGGAGAGTCCGTCTCACGCACATCTTCCTGGGGGCCAACGGCAGGAGGCGGTTTAAAAATGTCCTTTAAGCCCGGGCCGGTTTGGCTCAGCGGCTGAGCGTCGGCCTGCGGTCCGGAGAGACCCGGGTTCGGTTCCCGCTAAGGGCATGTCCCCGGCCCTGGTTGGGTCGTGCGGGTGGCAGCCACTCGATGTGTCCCTTTCACGTCGATGTTTCTCTCTCTCTCTCTCTTCCTCTCTCTCCCTCCCTCTCTATCTGAACAAAAAAATGGAAGAAAATGTCCTCGGGTGAGGATAAAAAAAAATGTCCTTTATTAGGCCCTTTTTATACTAACAAACCAAAGTATTTTGTGTCAAGTATCTCAATCCGGGGCCTCTCTTGGAACACTGTGAAAGCCAGCAGCCTGGGCCAGAGGCCCTCATGGCACCGACCGTTCCGTCACCTGCTGTCCAGGTCTCCGCGGCCCCGGGTGGCGCCGGGGGTGCCGCCTCGGCCACAGGGCGGCAGCTGTCTCTGCCGCTGCTCCTGCCCCGGCCCTGCCAAGAGTCTGCGAAGGGTCTGAGCCCACACGTCTGCCAGGCGCGTCTGCACACTTCGTGCATCGAAGCACAGGGATTATTAATGTGCAGCTCACCCCGAGAGCTTGCTGAGCACGGGAACAGAGCCTCGTGTTAACAGTCTGGAAGCCGACGAGTGGGAACCTCCTCCGGCACCGGCGGCAGCCAGTGGACAAGCCTCCGCACCCCGTTTCGGAGACGGAGGCTGCGCTGTCACCAGCCGCCCCCCCCCCCCAGCCTCGGGGAACCGTGGCCACGGGGCAGGTGCCGGGCAGCCGGGTCTCAGGGTGCCTGTCCTGGGACACGGGCAGCACCAGAGGTCATGCCGTCGCCTCTTCCGGCTCCTCACCGGCAGCACAGGGAGCAGCCTCGTGTGAACACCCCGAGCTGCGAGTGGCCCCGCCAGAGCCTGAGGACGGACCCCGGGGCCACCTGAGGGAACGGCGCCCGAACCCGCCGGAGGCGGAAGCCCAGTCGGGGCTGGTGGGTCTCTCGGAGACTCTGGTTTGTCCTTTATGATCTGAGCAAAAGAACCATCGACTCCGCCACCTCTGCCCGGCACCAGGTCCTGGCCTCCCCCCTCCCTTTTCCTCCTGCGTGGAAACAGGTCACATGACCCACTTCCTCCTTCCTGTTGGCTCCTGGGGCCCTGCCTGATGCCGTCGGCAGGGACCCAACACGCGTGCTCCAGCCCCGTCTCCTGGGTGACGGGTCACTGACCGGGTGGCATCCGCCGTTCTGTTCGTCAGCAGTGAGTGCTGCCGAAGGTCTCACCCCAAGGTGCCCGCAAGGTCACAGCACTGCTGTCGCTGCCCCCCCAGAGGAAGCTCCAGGGCGTCTCAGGCCGGGGGGCTGTGACCAGAGGCCCAGCGTTGCCTGGTCAGCATGGCAGCCTTCACTGGACGCCGCCTCTCACTGTGCCCAGGGAGAGCGACCCCTGACGGTGCCACCTCTCCAGCTAAGTCCTCAGCCCGAAGTGACACCCGTCACCTGGCCTGACCCAGCCACGGGCCACCAGGCCAAGCGTCGTGACGGGCGTTTGGAGGTATTTAAAGAGGCGCATCCATGTCTACTGTCCCCAGACGCTGCCCACATCCTGACTGAAACGAGGGCTGTGACGTGTCCCCTAAAGTCACCCCAAAGAGGCCCGGGCTCCACACATGGTGTTCATTCCAGAGGAATCAGTGAAGGGCAAAGCGACCGGAATTTCTAGGAGAAAGAGCGAAAGTGCTTTGCACGTAACGACGTATTGATGAGTCACTGTTCTGGGCTCGGCCCCGATGACTCACACTGTCCCGTCAATGCTCCGACACCATCTCACAAGTGTAACGGCCCCGAAATTCCAGCTTCTGATCCCGCCTCCTCCGCCAGCCGCAGGGCCCCGTCCAGTCCTCGGCAGAGTCCGCAGCTCATCGTGCTGCCCACTGTCCGCAGTGACAGCTCCAGCCTGCCGTCTGCTCTGGGCCGTGGGCACGCGTCTCCGGAGCTGCGCCAGGCATCCACGGGGGGCGGGGCTCACGGGGACTCGCCGTCCCCGACCCACAAGCCACGCGGCGACGTCGCACCACCCCCGTTCCCGCGCCCATCGGTTGCAAGAGAAGGTGAACGTATGCACTGTTTAGAGCACACCACAGCTGGGACCTCACAAATGTGCTCACTACGCAGCAACCGCGCTGACATCACCGAGCACGTGACAACGGTCGCTGCGCGGAGGGCGCGCGGGTGCCAGCCGAGGCCCCGAGCAGCGCGAGCGCCCGAGGAAGTGGCCGGCCTCAGCGCCAACCTCCCCGGTGCCTGGAGACGGGCGGGGCCCACCTGACACACAGAGCATGAGGCAGAGGAAGCCCACTGTCTGCTCGGGTCAGTCCAGTTGGCTCTGTGAGCGGACGACTCAAACGCTTGAGCCCCTGTGGCAGAGCGTGCCACTGCTCGACACGGGGTGAGCTGGGCTTCCCCTCAGTGCCCCGAGTGATTAATGAGATGCGGAGCACACTCCCATGTGGACACCAGCCATCGGAGCAAATGCGCTGGACGGGACCCCAGCTCCGGGCGGGAGGAAGCCGAGCGCAGCCCCAGCTGGGCGCAATTACCGCCGGAAGGGGGGCCGCGCTGCAAAGCCAGCCCCGGTCCTCAGTCTCCGGTGCCTCCCGAGCCCTTTCCAGCTGCTCCCCGCCCCCAGTACCTTGGAGACGGGACATTCCACTAAGCACAACAACAAGAGAGGAAAGAAAAGTCTGGGACGTGGACACGTGGAAGGTACGTGTCCCTTCGTGTGGTCCCCGTGAACGGAAGCCAGGCATTTCCACGCCGTCTCTCCATCCGACCGCTCCCAACAGCATTTTTGGTGAAACAACTGTATAAACATATACATCGACTGTTCTTCTTTCCAAGCCTCCGTGACGGCTGTTTCCATAGAAAAGTATGTTCCTAGAGAGAAGGTTTGTCTTGACCTAGAATTCCAGGTGCCCGGGGAATTGGTTAACAACTCACTTAAAGAGATGAATTTTAGTTATGCTCCTAAGAGTAGTTATGGGGGTAGATTTGCTTATGTAGTGGATTATCCAAGAGTAAAAATTTTTAAAAATGAGTAGCTGTTTTTTGATATTTATTTAAATTCCCTGGCACCATGGTCTTCTGAAACACTGAGATAGCACGTCAGGTATAAAGACATGTTCTTTCAACATTAGGCTTATTTTCTAGACGAAATTTAAGTTCTAGCGCAAAGCTACATCCTGGCTCATTTAAGGAGTGGATCTGTTAGGAATCACACAGGGATCTTTCTGTCGTAAACGCAATTCTGATTTAAATAAGACAATAAAGTGGGGGGCTGGCGATGCTTGAAGACCCTGTGCACTGGCCAGGCACAAACACCCCCTCCCCAGGTCCAGGCGGAGATGCAGGGCAGGGGGTCCCGGGACACATCGCGCAGACGGGAGGATTTGGGGACAAATGATGAGAACCTGGAGTATTAAGCAAAAGTGTATATTCACGAATAATTTATAACATAATTATAAGAACAGCATAGCTTTTCCACTACTTTAAACAAAGATGGATATTCAAGAATTCGCGAATTTATAAAAGTTGTAAGAATGTTCAGACAACCCTTATTTCCACGTCTACTGAAAATTCCATGGGAAACTGTGTTCAGTCACAATCCATGGGAGGTATTTGAGATATGCAAGGGTCTCATTCCTGAGTGATTCTTAGAAAACAATGCAGTCCAACTGACTACCAACAGACTTCATCCTTTCTTTTTTTTTAATCCTCGCCCGAGGATACTTTTCCATTTATCTTCATATAGAGTGAGAGGGAGGAAGAGAGAGACAAACATCAACATGAGAGGGACACATCGACTGGTTACCTCTGGCAAGATCCCAACCAGGGTCGGGGATGAACTGTAACCCAGGCACGTACCCTTGACCAGAACCGAGCCCGAGACTCATCGGTCCTCAGGCCGATGCTCTAACCACTGAGCAAGACCAGCCAGGGCCTGGATTTCACTTCTGTGGGTGCATTTGGACTTCACCAGAGCAGGCAGAGGCGTGGACTCCTTCAGGGTAACGTTCTCTCGTCGAGCCAAGTGGTGCTTCTCTCAACTCCTGTGTGTCAGCACCGGCTGTCCCCTGGGAGTCACAGAGAGACGGCCGGTCCGCCACATCCTGACACCAGCTCTCGGGGGTCTCCCGGGGACCCTCCAGTCACGCATCTTCACGTCCATGTTTCCTCTGTCACACTGGGGAGCTTTCTTGGAACAGGCTTCAATGTATCACTTTCCGAAAGGTGCTGGACACTTGTTTCAATGTATCACTTTCCGAAAGGTGCTGGACACTTGTTTCAATGTATCACTTTCCAAAAGGTGCTGGACGCTTGTTTCAATGTATCACTTTCCGAAAGGTGCTGGACACTTGTTTCAATGTATCACTTTCCAAAAGGTGCTGGACGCTTGTTTCAATGTATCACTTTCCGAAAGGTGCTGGACACTTGTTTCAGTGCCTCTGACGTGGGACAGCACGTGGCGCCTGGTGCGGAGGCAGGAGGCAGCTGAGAGAGGCTCCGGTTTGCCTCGTCCGTGGGCAGTAGCTGGAGGTGGGGCAGCCCACGGGGAGTTGCACAGAGGCTGGGGACAACCGAATCCGCCCACCCCACCTTCCTGGACGTTCCCCTCGGTCTCACCGCCGGATGTCTTCCTGCTGAGCACAATGAAGTTATGTTTAGTTTATTTGCTAAACATTTTCACCTTTTCATTTAGCTTCAATAAGGACTCAACATATCCACAATGAAACCATAAAGGTCTATTAACAGTGCGTTTTGACTATCACATGTCCACTTTCTCTGTGCTCCCTCTCCCCCCACTCACGACCCGCCCACCCCGTGCTCCCCGAGCTGGAGAAGCAAGGTCTCCCTCGCTGGCATGGCTTCACTGTTCGGTGCAATGAAACAGAAATAAACACATTCGTGGTTCAGGAAACCCGTGCTGCAGAATAGAACACGTACACCAGGTCACAGTCACGGACTGTGGGAGCAATATTCACAGTCAGGAGTGGGAACGTCGAGGACTCGGTGATGCTGTGAGGCGGGGTGTGGCGGGGTCCAGGGTGAACTGCAAGGCCGTGAAGTCACAGGCCCTTGTGCCCACAGCTCCCTGGCACCGGAGGCGCTGCCTGGGGGTTCAGACACCCGGGCAGGAAGGAGAGACGGCCCTTCATCCCCGCTGACGGGGACCAGACCTTCCTTCGGTGGGAGCTCACGGCCCAGTCGCCCTTGTTTACTAGAGGGCTCAGGGGACCTGGGATCTTTCCGGGCACCGTGACTGTTTCCTCCTGCGAACCTGCCACTTTCTCCAGACATGGCCCTTCGTTCTCTCCTGGGTCAGTCGTCTGACCGCAGGTCGGACCCGCTCAGACCTGCCTTGTCCTCCACACCCGCCACCCCCTCTGCACGAGGTGGACGGCCTGTGGGGAGCTGGCGTGGGGAGCGGGGGCACCAGGAAGCTGTTCATCTTCTAAGCCTCTTGTCTGCCCACAGCAAAGGTTTCGGGGTCCTGGGGGCTGTGGAAAGGGAGGGACAATGGTTAGAGCACCGTGTGACCCTGCTCTGCTCGGGCTCGGAAGGACCCTAAAGTCTGCTTCGAGACTCCATGAGGACATGCAAACCTCCTCGTGGGCAGGAGGTCAAGGCCTCACGGCGAAGCCGGGCCCCTCGTGCTGACAGTAATAAAGTTGAAGCCTCGGGGTGCGATGTTTGAAACATTCCCAAAGGGTTGGAAACACAGCCCAACGTTCTCGGGGCTCAGAAGCAAACAAAAACCCCTCTCCCTTTCCCGTCTCCAAACCCTTTCATTCCAGCCTTCCAGAACGCTAGCTGAAGGGCAAAGTCAAACAGAAAATGTGTTTCTAGTCAAGAAATGTTCAAGTGAATCTGCAATGATTTCTTGGTCAAAGTTTTCCTTTCCCGAGATAAAGATAATCGGAAGCACATGTGAGGACCGTTGGCTTGCCTTCCAGCCCGGGAAGCCAGTGCTCCCCCCACGGCCGCGAGCCCGCGGGGGAGCCGGAGCGCCGAGCCCGGGCCGGGCCAGCGAGGTCCTCAGACCTGGCCTCGGGAGCGGGAGGGGGTAGCGCCCACCCAGCCCCCAGGGGTGCCTCCGCACACTGCCCGCCCTCCTGCACCCTGGCTGCCCCGCCTTTGCGGCCTGCCTGCTGCCCCCGTGAATGTAGATGGACTGAGGATGTTTCCACGGACCTGCCTTCGCAGCGATGCATCTTTTCAACACCACCTCCCAGGACTCACCCTCTATCCGTCCCCATAAAATGTGAACTTCAGAGTTTGCCCCAAATGAACGTCGTGGCTGCTGACGTACCTGAAGACGAGCAGGAGCTGCATCCATCCGAGGCCAGGTCCCAGGCTCTGTGGGCCCACAGGGACGGGTCCGAGGGCCTGTGACTTTCAATGAGCGTAAAAGTCTAACAGAGGATCTTAGCAACTGTAAATAGTGCTGCTGTGAACATGGGGGTACGTATATTCCTTCTGATTGGTGTTTCAGGCTTCTTAGGGTACATTCTTAGAAGTGGGATCACTGGGTCAAAGGGCGGTTCCATTTTTAATGTTTTGAGGTAGCACCATAGTGTTTTCCATAGTGGCTGCACCAGTCTGCATTCCCACCAGCAGTGCACTAGAGTCCCCTTTTCTCCACACCCTCGCCAACACTTGTTGTTTGATGATTTGTTGATGGAGCCATTCTGACAGGTGTGAGGTGATACCTCATTGTTGTTTTAATTTGTGTCTCTCTGATGCTTAGTGACGTTGAGCATTTTTTCATGTCTGTGGGCCATTTGTATGTCCTGTTTGGAGCGGTGTCTACTTTGGTCCTCTGCCCATTTTTTGACCAGGTTCTTTGTCTTCCTTTCGTTGAGCTGCATGAGCACCCGGCTTGCAGCCCTGAGGTGCTGGGCTCCAGGGTTAAACAAAGCGTCGGATCCCGGCGTGGACCACACCTGTGCTGGACGTGGCTGAGGTGAGCTCCATCCCTGTCAGGAGGCCCAGGGCAGGGTGGGGCGGGACCTTCTCCAGGGAAACTGGCTTTGGGACAGGCGGGTGGTGGGGGACTGCGGTGGCTGCGCGGATGGAGAAGGCCCACCTGTGCGGGTGTTCATCCCCCCTTGGCGTCCACCCCAGCTTCGTCCTGGCCGCAGCGCCGGTGGCAGGAGGCCTGCTGGCCGACACCTGTCACACTGATGCAGGGTGAACCTCTCCAGTGGCTTCTCTTTCACCAGACAACAGCCGTCCTCGGACTCAGGACAGAGGGACACTGTCCACACAACGCCAAAAGCTGTTCTGGTGTCTTTCACTTTCGAGTGCGACCTGAGGTGACAAACAAACCCACAGGACCCAGCCCGCTATTCAGCTGAGCTTCCTCCCCCCGGCGTGGGGCCGAGGGGACGCCGACCCTCTGCTCTGGGACCAGCTGTGGTGGCCTGGGTGCCACCGGTTTCCCTGTGACTCCAACGAGGGCAGAGTGAAGCTTCCCGACTCAGGTCGGGTGCAGGGCCTCGCACCCCCTCATCAGGGTGAGCTGTTTGCTCCCAGAAGTTTGTCCAAACTCCAGAGCGGTGACGGCGCCCCGGGTCCTGCCCCGGGGGACCCGGCCTCCGTGGGTTGGCACCACTGTGTCACAGGGTGGGCGGGCGGCAGCCGGTTGCTGACCCTGTGACCCAGAGCGGACCCTGTGACGGGGCAGCACAGCAGAAGTCCCTGCTCAGAGACTAGTCACGAGCACAGCTCCGTCCACGTGACAAAGGCCGGTTCTACTTCTGCCGGCTCCGTTCGCCGGTGGGATCCCGGCGGCTCGTTCCCTGGCGCCAGCTGCCCGGCTGGGTCTGTGAGGGGCTGGGTGGGGCTCAGGGAGGGAGTCGGGACCACAGTCAAGGGGATTTCCCAGCTGGGATGGGGTCCTGGTGACAGATCGTCCGCAAAGTTTCCTGATGCAAACTTTGCTAACAAGGTCCTGGGGTTCTCATTTATCGGCAAAAATTCCAGATTCCTTTTGCCTTTGGTGTAGACACGGAGTCCGCCTTTGGAGGAGAGTCGCTGCAATAGACTCAGGAAGAGGAATGTCAGTAGGAAGGGAAATGAAGTCCTAGGACTGCACGTCCTCAGAAGAAGGTCAGGGGGCCACAGGTGAGTGATGAGACGCTGTCCCCTCCGCACACACCTGCCCAGTCTGCTCCCTCCTGAGCTCTGCCCCAGGGGTGTGCACCTGTGCTGGGGCCGGGTCCCTCCAGGCGCCTCAGGTCTTCAGGGACCCACTGACCTCTGTCTCTGTCATCTCTGTCCCCACACCAGGTTTTTTCTTTCTCTCCTATAGCACCTTAGAGGTTATGTATCATCTTGTTATCTCTCTCCCACTAGAAAGTAACACATTTTGCCTATTCTGTTTATTGTTATCCCCTAATTTCCTCGAGTAAATGTAGGTTCATTCACAGGCTAAAGAGCCCTGGCCAGCGTGGCTCAGTGGGTTGGGCATCATCCCAAGCACCACAGGGCTGCCAGTTCAATTCCTGGCAGGGCGTGGACCTGGGCTTCAGGCTTCCCCCCTGTTGGGGGCGTGCAGGAGGCAGCTGGCCCATGTTTCTCACATCAGTGTTTCTTTCTCTCTCTCTCCCTCTACAACACAATCAATGAAAACATATTTTTGAACGAAGCTGGAACACCACGTGATCTGCCAACACGCGGGACACGCACCCTCCAGGCACAGCGGGAGCGGAGCAGCCACAGGAAGGCGCCACCCGAGTGACAAATCAGCACCTTCCAGTAGACACTGTGCTTTTCCCATTTTCAAACGATACACAGAACCATAGAGCGTGGATCTAGAAATGAATCTCGCCCTGGCCGCTTTGGCTCAGCGGTTAGAGCGTCGGCCTGCGGTCCAGAGAGACCCGGGCTCGGTTCCCGCTAAGGGCACGTACCTCGGTTGCAGTTTGTCCCCGGCCCTGATTGGTCGTGCGGGAGGCAGCCACTCGATGTGTCCCTTTCACGTCGATGTTTTTCTCTCTCTCTCCTCCTCCCACTTTATGGAAACAAAAAATGAAAAAAAAATGTCCTCGGATAAGGATAAAAAAAAAATAGAAATGAATCTCAAGCTACCTCAGGAGCAGAAGGTCACATGCTCATATTTTATGGCAATTGTGGTCTCAAATACTTGAAACAAAACCAAAAATATGGTTTCCGAACATAAATCAGAACAGCCGATTCTGCGTGGACACGTGTTCTGTTCCCTCCCACGCACACGGCACAGTAAGCCACACAGGGGTCGCGGGGTCAGAGGTGCCCAGGCCCCGGCCCCACACCGGAGGGGACACCTCCTGGAAGGGGGCGCACTCAGCTGGGGGCCAGCAGCGTCCTCCAGGGAGGCACCCAGCCCCACCCAAGGCCTCAGGTCTGCGGGGGCGGGGGGACAGAACCCACCCGCGATCCACTCCCCCCGCGTCTTTGACAGAAACTGGTATGTAAACAGGAGATTTTTTTAAGCAACCAGGCTCAGAATTGTTTATTTCATTCTCGTAAAAGTGGAAGGATCATCGATTTCATCACAACACAATGTGATGATTGTCCCGCTTGGGAGAAGAAGTAACAAAGACCCATTGTTCAGGGCGGGCGAGTGGGCCGCGCCGAGTCCGCCAGCTGCGTGGGGTCTCGGACAGCACAGGGGGGACCCGTTAGGAGTGTCCCCCTGGATGTGATCGGAGGGAAGAGAGAAAAGGTGGGTCTAAAACCCAGTCCCCAGTGTGGCCACAGCCTCCGGGCTTCACGGCCGAGGACGTGAGAGCTGTCCCCCAAGCGCCCGTGGGTTCTCCGTTCACCTGTGCGGTCACTTGGCTGCACGCTGCGTGGGTGTTTGCCCCGGGGCCCCTTCTCCGCGGCCCACAGCTCCCCATCGTCCCTGTGAGAGCCCCCTGCTTCCGGGCCCGCTCTCGCACCCGGTCCTCGGCCGCACGCTCAGGGCTGAGGCTGTTGCTCCCTCGCACCCCCTCTCCAGCATCTGGGCAGTAACCGCGGTGTCTTAGACTCCCCGTTTCTCTCAAAGCCAGCCCCCTTCCCTGATGGCATCTGCTAGCAGCCGGGCCAGCGGGACCTGGGGAGCAGGGGGCGAGCACAGCAGGGCCTGCTGGACCGGGGAGCAGGGGGCAGGTCGCCGAGTACCCGGCGGAGGAGCTGACCCCGGGTGCCCGGAGCTCCACGCAGACACTGAGGGGCGCTGAGAGCCCCCCAACCTTTCACCGCTTTTCTAGCTTGAAAACGAGCGCACATGGGCGCGAGGCCTCACTGAAGGCCCACAGGACACGAAGTCGAATGTGAGCCTGAGACAAACGAGCGTGGACGGCCACGGGACGTGGGCGGGAGTTTCTGCCTAACCCTCCCCCATTCCGAGCGTCCTCTGCGTATTCACTGGACAGGTGTTGGCTGGGTGTGTCCTGCAAGCCAGTGCAGGCTGCATCTGCGATCCCCGTGTGAGGAGGCTCCTCCGGGGAAGGGGGGAGAGACAGAGACACAGAGTGAGAGACAGAGACCGAGAGACAGAGACCGAGAGACAGAGACCGAGAGACAGAGTGAGAGACAGGCACAGAGACAGAGACAAAGACAGAGAGAGAGAAGAGAGACGGGTGAAAAGAGGGACAAAGCGTCGACTGGGTGATGTCGCCAGTATTAGAAGGACACTGGTCCGAGGATGGGTCTGCGGGAAGTTCAGGCTCGGCTTTGATGGGTGGGAAGCAGTGACCTGGGTGGAGACGGCTGGGAAGCATGTTCTAGGCTGAAGGGACAGCCGTGCGGAGCCCCTGTGAGCTGGAGACTCCTCCAGGGTGTGACCTGGTGGGTGCAGGGAGGGGTGCTGGCCACCTCGGAGGACAGGTTGGGGGCGATGGGTTTAACCTGGATGTAATTTTTTCTTCGACTTTTTCAGTTCTGGCTACTTTATTTGTTGCCTAAATCCTTAAACATCTCTTTCACTTAAAAAATTGTTTTGTTATAGTTGTTCTCAGCAAGAAGGTTGGTCAGATGCAAATGGCATCATTGCACTCACAAGGCTCCATGCTTTAATTAAACTGTGATGCTCATCTTCTCGTCACCGAGCAAAATGTATCAGAGAGAGAGAAACATGGATGGGAGAGAGAAACATCGATCGGCTGCCTCCCGCACGCCCCCACTGGAGATCGATCCTGAAACCGAGGCCTGTGCCCTGACCAGGAATCTAACTAGTGACCTCTTGGTACAGGGGGTGATGTTCAATCCACTGAGCCACACCGGCTGGGCTAGAAACTTTAAAAATATGCAATCTTAATGGCACTGTTTTTTTTATTATAGTTTTTCAATTTACATACATTTTTCTTAAGTATGATGCAGTATCCACAACTTGTAAATTTATGTCAGAATAAACATCAATTAGGAAGACAGAGTGGAAAAGTAAGCTTTTAAAATGTGTAGTAGTGCAAAGTTTGAGTATAAGAGAACAGCTTTTTCTTGTATCTTTTTAATGCGAATCGTGGTGAGGTCGGGCTGCTGCAGTCTTTAGATGCGCCCGTGTGTAATTTAAAGTGATATGCCAGCTTAACTTCTAAAAAATCAGTAACAAGACAAATACCACACGATCTCACTTATTTGTGGAATATGATGAACAAAACAAACTGTTGAACAAAAGAGACCCAAAGACACAGAAGTAGGGTTCAGACTGGCAAACCTCAGAAGGGGGGGATAAACAACAGAACTTACATGCACGGACTCGGAACCATGGACATGGACAACAAAGCTGGGGACACGGTGGGGGGATCGGGGGGAGGGTGGCAATGGGGGAGAAAGGAGAAGTATCTGTAACAAAAATAAATTAATACAAATAATTTAAAAATTTTAAAAAAGAAGGGGAGAGACCCGGGGAAGGCCATGCGACGGCCGAGGGAGAGACTGAACCACATGGACAGGCCGACTGTCCGCAGAAGCAAGCGGAGAGCATGGGACAGATACCTCCCCGCAGCCCCCAGACAGACCCAACTTGCCGACACCTTGGTCTCAGACTTCCAGTCTCTAGACTAAGAGAATGAATTTCTGTTGTTTAAAAAAAAATAATAAAAATCAATATTTGTTTGCAACCCTTTAAACTTACAAAGAAAAGTTTATATACCTGCTTAAAAATATGATAGTAAGATAAACAAAGGAGAAAATGAACACATGGGACTACATCAAACTTGAAAGCTTCTGCACAGCGAAAGAAACAACCATCAAAATGGAAAGGCTACCCACTGTATGGGAGAACATCATTGCCAATGATACATCAGATAAGGGGTTAATTTCCAAAATATGTAGAATGCTCATACAGCTCAACAAAAGGAAGACAAAGAACCTAATTAAAAAATGAGCAGAGGACCTAAATAGACACCTCTCCAAAAAGGACATACAAATGGCCAAGAGACATGAAAAAATGTTCAGCGTCACTATCAGAGAGATGCAAATTAAAACAACAATGAGGTATCACCTCACACCTGTCAGAATGACCGCCATCAACAAATCATCAAACAACAAGTGTTGGCGAGGGTGTGGAGAAAAGGGGACTCTAGTACACTGCTGGTGGGAATGCAGACTGGTGCAGCCACTATGGAAAACACTATGGTGTTACCTCAAAAAATTAAAAATTGAACTTCCATTTGACCCAGTGATCCCACTTCTAGGAATATACCCTAAGAAGCCTGAAACACTAATCAGAAAGAGTATATGTACCCCCATGTTTGTAGCAACACTATTTACAATAGCTAAGATCTGGAAACAGCCCAAGTGTCCATCAGTAGACGAATGGATAAAAAAGCTGTGGTACATATACGCAATGGAGTACTATGCAGCTGTAAGGAAAAAAGATCTCTTATCCTTTGAGATGACATGGAGGGACCTGGAGAGTATTGTCCTAAGCAAAATAAGCCAATCAGAGAAAGACAAGTATCACATGATCTCACTTATTTGTGAAATACAATGAACAAAATAAGCTGAAGATCAAAATAGATCCAGAGTCGTGAAGTAGGGAACAGACTGACAAACCTCAGAGAGAAGGGGTGTGGGGGGCGGGAGGAGACAAACCAAAGAACTTACATGCACGTATGTACCACCAATCGACAGGGACACTAGCCTGGGGTAGGTGGGAGGGGGTGGGAGAGAGGAGGAGGGGGTTCATGAGGGAAAAAGGGGAAAAATACGTTATACTTTCAACAATAAAAAAAAAAATGTGGTCGCTTTTACGCAAATGGTTTTACAAAATTCTTCCAGGTAATGTAAGAGCAAAGAGTTTGAAGACTGGTTCTTTCTATCATCACCCCCGGCCCTGGTGTGCGCGGGCTGATGCAGGTCTGCGTAAGCCGAGCTCCATCTGCCCCGCACTGCTCACCAACTAGTGACCACCCTCGCGGATACTGCGCACCCACCTGCGTTTTCCTCTTTCTCGCTTTTTTAAAAAGTGATTATTTTGCGGTAACACATCCTGGAATAATTTCTCCAGAAAAGTTCAACTGGCTGACTGCTGGCTGTTTTACTTGTCACTTGATGGGCAGACTTATTGGCAGTGGAATTCTAGGTTCACAATTATTTCCCTCAGAATTTTCATGCAACATTGTTGCCAATAGGAAGCCTCTTTTTTATCCTCTCGTAACATTGTAGCACTGTTGCTGGGTCTTTTCTTTTCTCTTGCTATGAACATTCACAGGGATGCACCAAGGCTTGTCTACATGTTTGTATTCAATATCTTTACAGTTGTGCAGTTCTGTGAATCTTTCTCTATTTTTTGCTGCTATGTTCTCTGTGCTCATTCTTGAAGGATCCCGTCAGGAAGACGATAAACTTCCCAAACGGAATCCCGTCGTCCTGTTATCTTTGTCTAGACTTCTTTGCATTTTTTTTCTTTTCCCGCCATTTTCAAAATGTTTCTTTCACTTTATTATCTGATTCTTCCCATTTATTTTTTATTGGATAATAATCCTCAGAACTATTTAATCGTCTTAGAGTGTTATTTTAATGGTGTTCTTAGTTTCTCTAAAAATAATCATGTCCTGTATTTTAAATCATCCTCTCTTAACTGTCTGTGTGACCTTTTTCTGGGTCATTACCTCTGCTTACTCACCTTGGCTTCTTTCTTCCATTCTACTTGTCTTTTTACACATCTGATTTTGAGCTCCGTGTTTATAACTACAAATGGGACAGAAAGTCACGTTATAGGTCCGTGGTGTGGGTTTCTCTGCTGTTGCACCGCAGGACTGCTCCCACAGCTGTGCACCATCAGACCCTGGAGCACACAGGTAAATAATACAAATATAAATATATAGATACACATGGAGAATTAGATACATACAATACACAGTCTCAGTGTTTCTCCTTCTCCGATTAAACCTTGATTGTACAGCTGTATGTTTCCCTTTCGTAAAGAACTGATTAAGAATTTAATAAACGTGTGGGGTGACAGTGGATGAACTGGAGGGAAACCCATCTTTTTTCAGCTTTGGATGCCCAGCTCCTGGAACAGGGGCCCGACTACCCGGATGGGCTGCCGACCTGCCTGGACATGGGCGTAGAGAGCGGGGGGGACAAACGGGGACACACCTGGAGAGTCTCTCTGGACCTCTAGCTCGAGGGTCCTGTGCAGTGCTCACCTGGGTGCTCATTCAGAAGCCTCAGGAAAATGCGTTTCTGTTACTTCATCCTCTCTGTCTGAATATTGGCCGTCGCTCCTGCAACAAGACCCATTCCCTCACTCTCTTCTGAGGGTTTGCCGGAATTTCAGCAGACTGTCCTCTGTTCTCTCTGCTGTTTGGGGCACATGCTTGGCAGGCTCGGGACAGAGGGGAGGCGCATGCTTGCGGGGGCTCCTCGCCCTGGGCCGCGTCTCCCCAGGCAGTGCTGCTGCGAACACCTGGGAAGGGAGTGAGTGGTGGGAACAGGCAATGAACACGTGGAGAATCAGGCAAAGAGAGAGATTAGATGATTCGAAACATGGGTCATGAAGAGAGATTGTATTTGTTCTTTCCTTTCCTTTTTTTTTTGAAATCCTCACCGGAGGATATTTTACCATTTATCTTCAGGTAACGTGGGAGGGAGGGAGAGAGAAACATTGACATGAGAGACACATCGATTGGTTGTCTCCTGCATGACCCCGACCAGGGCCGGGGACCGAATCACAACTGGGGTAGGGGCCCTTGACCGGAATTGAACCCGAGACTCTTTGGTCTGTGGGCCGATGCTCTAGCCGCCGAGCCAAACCGGCCGGGGCCATTTGTTCTTTTCTTATATCCAATGGTTCCTACAGTTCCGATCGGCTCATAGGAAGCCGCCAGGACAGACAAGACTGAGCTGTCTCCCTGCCGGTGCGGGGGGGCTTCGGTGGACCCCAGCTCGGAGACCTCACAGTCGCTGGGCATCTGACTTAGGTTTCTGTTTCCTCACTGTGGGCAGCAGGGACTGTGCCCAGCTCATGAGGCTGATGTGAGGAGTAGAGAGATCATCCGTGCAAGAACGCACTGTCGAGACAGACGGGCAGGCCGGGCAGGAAGCCCTCGAACAGCCGCTCCTTCAAGCATTAGCCTGGAGATGACACCTGGGCCTCAGCTGGGTTTCAGCTCCAGGCCCAGAAAGGAAGCAGACCCAGACAAGGGGGCCCTGGCCGACCTCAGGACCAGCGGTGATGACTGCTGACCCCTTTCCTGGCGCCGACCCATCATCGGAGGCCAGAGCCCTGTAAGGCGGCTCCTGGGAAGCTGGCAGATGGTCTACTGGGACCCCCCCGGGACCGCCCCCCCAGCACCCCACCCTGAGAAGCCCTCAGGACGGGGGCCAGGAGCACCCTCAGGGAGCACACGGGCCTTCCCCGCCCCTCCCCCAGCGGCTCTCCGGGCCTCTGTCCTGAGCTCCAAGGCCCTTCTCTGCCTGACCCTTGTTCCCTGCCCAGGTCTCCCACGGCCCACGGCCCCTCTGCGACTCGCTCAGCACAGTCTGCTCGTGGCTGCGTTTCTCGCTCAGCCAGAGCCCACGGTCCAGGTTGCTGAGCCGAGGTCTGGGCTCACACTGGTCTGTGTGTCCACCGCTGACCCTGGAATACACAGAACAAGCATCCGATTCAAACTCATTCTTGTTCCAAAGAGATAGGGCTGAAAGGATGATTATTCCAATATCATTCCTGAGCAGGAAGTCAATTTTTTGGTGTGTCTTGTTTAATGCGTTATTTTCAACACAAACTTAAAATATGTTTTCTGTTGCGATTTAATCATTACCAAGCAAAGAAAGAGACAGAAGAGTCTAGACGATTGTGACAATTTTTAAAATGTATTTCATTTGTGTGAACTTGCTACAGTGTCCGTCTTTGGTGGTCTTTGGCCACGTAAAGGGCTGTATTTAATCATGCGTCCTGTTCGGTCTGTCTGACCTCCCTGTTGGCTCCGACTGGTAACTACTGCTGTTCCCTCCTCGCCGGGAAGGAGGCCAGGGACTTCCAGAGGTCACCCCAGGCGACAGGCCTCCCACTTTCTCTCTGAGGAAGCCGATCACTTAAAGGAAAAGAACGCTAATGACTAACACCTGCAGAGCCCTTCACGCCTGACCAGCATCTCACAGTGCGTCTCAGACACTCACAGGTTCAGATCAGACCAGTGACTTCAGTGTGCTCCCTCGAGATGGGCACAGAGCTTGTCTGAAGCCACGGTCCCAGACCACGTGGTCACGACAGCAGTGAGCAGAACAAGCCACCGCTGTGCCCCTTCCACCGTCAGCCACGCAGGGTCTGTGGGCAGTGGGAACAGGAGAGAGGTGATCGCTGGGGTTCCTGGCGTCAGCGAACCGCCCCCCTCCGAGCCTGGCTCCGTGGGGACAGTGACACCCCGTCACAGGGAGCTTCCCGAGTCTGAGGGCTTTGCTGTGTGGACGGGGAGCTCCAGGAAGAGGAGAAGGTGGTACCTTCCTGGGCGGAGCCAGGCAGGAGAGTGGGGAGAAGAGCAGGGGCCCCCCTCTGGCCCCACCGCACCGCTGTCCGGGGGTTCTCTCCAGGAGACACGCGGCCCCGCGGCCCCTCCCCCCGAGGTGGGCACCGGGGAGGGACATCCCTGCTTCTGTCACCAAGAGGGGTGTGCCCGGGGTGCTGCGCCCAAGGCGGCGGCGTCTGCTCCGATTCCATTTTCTTTTCTTTTTGAAGAAGAAAATAAAAATCTCTCATACTAAGTTCTCACACACTAATTCCTGGAAATCATTCTGGACTCAAGATTCTTTGGCCTGTTCAGAAAAAAAAGAACATTTAGAGACTTCCTGCCTCTCCGGGAGCAGCGCCAGGAGACGGCTTCGCCCTCCCGTCCGAGCTCCTGCAACGTGGCAGCTGCAGCCCCGCAGCTGGGCTGGACCGCGGCCTCCGCGGGGACGGGAACGGCTTCGCTTCGACGGTGAGCTCAACCGTCTCCAGCACCGGGGTTGGGCCCCGACCAGCGCAGCCTCAGAGAAGCCTGGCTCGGACACCCCAGCCCGCGTCGACCCCAAGCCCTGCTTCGCGGACCCTCCTGCCGACGGCCGGCCTGGGAATGTCTTTGTGGTCACTTCTAAGGCAGATACAATTTTCAGTAACGTCGTGATTTATGGAAAGTGTTCATGGTCTTGAGTGAGAAGCCAGGGAAGAGGCTGGGGATACTTGACCCCTGCCACGCTTGCAAGAGTCCACAGACCGAACGTCTGGCAGGACGCCCGCCACCCTGGGCTCTGAGGCCACGGGCCTTTTGAATCTCATGACCTTTGCAGGTCCGTCTCTCATCCTCTGAAGGCCCAGTGTCCCCACCTCACCCCGTTTAGATCCCACGGAACACCCCTTTTCTGCCATCTTCACACCTGGGCCTCTCTTGCTGTGCTCGGTGAAATCACACTGTCTTCCGAGGCCACGGCCGGTGGGAAGCTCTCTCAAAACCACACGTCAGAGACATGGACCCCAGCTGGACGTGGGGCCACCCATCGGCCATACTCTCCCTTGTCCGCGCCCTCCTGCGGCCTGACGACTGTGATCCCTGCTCCTCAGCCCCCCCTCTGCTGGCCTCACCCTGTCTCACCGCCGGTGCCACCCTCCTGCCACCTGCGTGCCCCTCGGTCACGCCCAGGTTTGCAGCATCCGCACCGTGACCCCGCCCTCCGTCCTGATGACGGCCCCGGCCCCCGCCAACAGCAAGCTCTCCATGTGCCGGGGACCCCCCCCCCATGTGCTAGCAGGGTCCCTCCCGCAGCTCCGCCTCTCCCTCCGCATCTCTGCTTTCCCACCGGATTCCGTCTGCAAGCCCCCTGCTGCCGTCTGTCCCGCAGACAGGAACCGGACCATGCTGAGCCCCCGGGCCCCCTTCGCTGCCGGCTCCCTGCCGTTCTCATCCCGAGCCGTCCGAAGCCGGGGCCTCCCCTCTCGTCCCCCTCGTCCGCAGGCCTGCGCCGGGGCCTCCCCTCACGTCCCCCTTGTCCGCAGGCCTGCGCCGGGGCCTCCCCTCTCGTCCCCCTCGTCCGCAGGCCTGCGCCGGGGCCTCCCCTCACGTCCCCCTTGTCCGCAGGCCTGCGCCGGGGCCTCCCCTCTCGTCCCCCTCGTCCGCAGGCCTGCGCCGGGGCCTCCCCTCTCGTCCCCCTCGTCCGCAGGCCTGCGCCGGGGCCTCCCCTCTCGTCCCCCTCGTCCGCAGGCCTGCGCCGGGGCCTCCCTCTCGTCCCCTCGTCGCAGGCCTGCGACGGGGCCTCCCCTCACGTCCCTTGTCCGCAGGCCTGCGCCGGGCCTCCCCTCTACGTCCCCCTTCGTCCGCAGGCCTGCGCCGGGGCCTCCCCTCTCGTCCCCTCGTCCGCAGGCCTGCGCCGGGGCCTCCCCTCTCGTCCCCCTCGTCCGCAGGCCTGCGCCGGGGCCTCCCCTCCGTCCCCCTTGTCCGCAGGCCTGCGCCGGGGCCTCCCCTCTCGTCCCCCTTGTCCGCAGGCCTGCGCCGGGGCCTCCCCTCTCGTCCCCCTTGTCCGCAGGCCTGCGCCGGGGCCTCCCCTCTCGTCCCCCTTGTCCGCAGGCCTGCGCCGGGGCTTCCCCTCACGTCCCCCTTGTCCGCAGGCCTGTGCCGGGGCCTCCCCTCTCGTCCCCCTTGTCCGCAGGCCTGCGCCGGGGCCTTCCCTCTCGTCCCCCTTGTCCGCAGGCCTGCGCCGGGGCCTCCCCTCACGTCCCCCTTGTCCGCAGGCCTGCGCCGGGGCCTCCCCTCTCGTCCCCCTTGTCCGCAGGCCTGCGCCGGGGCCTCCCCTCTCGTCCCCCTTGTCCGCAGGCCTGCGCCGGGGCCTCCCCTCTCGTCCCCCTTGCCCACCTCGCCCTCTCCACATCCCTCTGCTGCCACTGGACTCGCTTGTCTCGTCGGCGACCCCGACCTGGGACCCCTGAACCCAGGGAGCGTCTCAGTCTTGCTCCTACCTGACCTGCGGGCAGCGTCCGTCTAGCTGACCCCTCCCGTGCTCCGCCTGAGAGCCCACGCCAGACCTCACGGCCACCCCTCCCATGCCCGGTCCCCTTCTCAGGACGAGCCTCCTGCCAGGCTTTGGGCGTCTGCCCTGTTCCTCAGGCACCTTCCCACGCCCACCAGCTCCCGCTGACACGCTGCTTTCGTGGGCTCCTCCCCGTGGCTTGTCCCTGCCGGGGTCTCACGTGCTATTGATGGAGAAGGTGTCCGCACCCCCGGTGTGACCGCAAGAGCAGGATCACACGGCTCAGCTGCTGGCGTCGGGTGAGGAGGCTTCTGTGTTTCCAGTCGCGGATGAAGACCTCGAGGTCACGTGGCCGCTGACCCACAGAACCCAGGCAAACCTGACCACGTCCGGGTGGGCGGCCCTCACTCAGGTCATCTGCACGACCCCCGTGTGAGCTGGGACCAGCAGGGACTCAAGGGAAACCTTTTAGGTGGTGCCGTCCACCCTCCCCGCAGAGACCGAGGCCAAGGCCACAGCTCAGAGACCATCCTAACCGACGTCCGTCCCACCAACTGTGCCCCTTCTGAAAACACTGTTCACCCTTAAATCCTTTTAAATCCCAACCTTGAGTCAAATTCTCAAACAACAAGTGCTGGCGAGGGTGTGGAGAAAAGGGGACTCTAGTGCACTGCTGGTGGGAATGCAGACTGGTGCAGCCGCTATGGAAAACAGTATGGTGTTACCTCAAATAATTAAAAATTGAACTTCCATTTGACCCAGTGATCCCACTTCTAGGAACATACCCTAAGAAGCCTGAAACATCAATCAGGAAGAATATGTGTACCCCCATGTTCATAGCAACACTATTTACAATAGCTAAGATCTGGAAACAGCCCAAGTGTCCATCAGTAGACGAATGGATAAAAAAGCTGTGGTACAAATACACAATGGAGTACTATGCAGCTGTAAGAAAGAAAGATCTCTTGTCCTTTGAGACGACATGGAGGGACCTGGAGAGTATTATCCTAAGTGAAACAAGCTAAACAGAGAAAGACAAGTATCATATGATCTCACTTATTTGTGGAATATAATGAACTAAATAAGCTGAGGAACAAAATAGACCCACAGACGTGGAAGTAGGGAACAGACTGACAAACCTCAGAGGGAAGGGAGGTGGGGGTGGGCAGAGACAAACCACAGAACCGATATGCATGTACGCACAGCCATGGACACAGACAGTAGTTTGGGGAAGGCAGGAGGGGGTAGGAGTGGGGAGGAGGGAGTCAATGGGGGAAAAAGGGCAGAACATCTGTAATACTTTCAACAATAGAAGAAATTATTTCAGTGACTCTCTCACTTACAGTCAGTTTAAAACTCTCAACAGGATACATTGGATAGTGTCCGGCCAGGGCACCAGAGACCCCTCCCCCCCAGACATTTTAGGCAGAGGGAGTCATGTGGTCAGTGGCTCACCCCAGGAACGGAATAAATGACAAGCCGACCAGGAACAAGCAGGCCACCGAGAACCCTCCACTATGCGGGATGAGGAGAAGGTGGCACCGAAATGTCCAAGCTGAGGTGACCATTCCAGCGGCTTCCAGGAGGGACCTGGGACCATGGGGGTGGAGGGGAGGACTCATCGAGCAGCGACAGGAAAAGCAGCTGCCAGACCCCACCCAGGGAAAGAATGGGGGGTGGTCTGGCTCTGCTGAGGTTGGGCTGCGGCCAGCGCGCCCACGACGGAGCCTGTGGGATCGTGGGACAGCTCGCAGGGTGATTCTGCTCACAACACAGAGCAGAGCCACAGCGAGGTGGGAGGGGGAGGGTCAGACAGGGGCAGCGGGACTGCGTGGCCCAGCCACGTCCCTCAGCCACAGCTGCCCTCCTGTGCTCCCGACCTGGGCAGAGCTGGCCACTGTCCCCAGCATCACATTCTGAGTGGGAGCCCCTTTGCCCTGGGATAAGCCCTCACTTCACACACAGCAAGCTCGGAGCTTGTCACATGTCAGCGTTTCTGTGTGTGTTTCTCACCACCTTGGAAGTTGGGGGCGGGTGGCGCTGTATGTCACTCGTCACATGTTCTCTGGTACCGTCACCACCCACTCTCCCCAGTGACGGGACTGAAGCTCGGAGGCGTGGAGGGCTCACCCAGGACCCGCAGTGGATGGGGACCAGTGGCTCCTACCCAGAGCCAGCAGTGAAGTCCCCAGTGTCATCGCTGAATCTGGCCACAGCATATAAACGTGGGTGGCGGGGGTCACTGTCCCTGCCGTTAAAATGCCTCTGAGAGTCCCAGCTGGGCTGTGGTCAAACGTCCAGCTGGCTGCGTGCTCCAGGGACGGGCCTCAGGACACTGCCGTCCCGTGGTAGGTCGTGGCCAACCCGAAGCTGCCCCTCCTCAGCTCCCCTCTGTCCAGGCTTAGGGGTCCGAGTCCACCGTCAGTACTTGCAGACACAGCTCACCCTCCCTCGCGGCTCCTGGTGAGGAGCTTCTGGTCACTCCCGGGCTGCCCGGCCCGCCCCCCACGCCCCACACGCCCCTAGACGCCGCTACTCTCCACAAGAATTCGGAACAAACGAGAAATCGTAAGGGGGCAAATAGCATGTTATCACAGGCAAATAAAAAAACTGAACGTTTAAGCAGAAAAGAAGCCCAGCGTTGCAGCCCAGACCAGGCAGGACGCCCTCGGTGAACTTGCCGCGGGCGTCTGAGAGGCGCCGGCCTGGTGACCCGCCTGGTGCCCCTTGGCAGGAGGAAATGTCTGCTTATCAGAGGGTAGTCTAAGGCAGACCAGTGAGAGGGATTTTTTAAAATAATTTGTCAAATACTTCCAGCACTATAGATTAAAAAATAAATCAATCAAATAAAATTTTTTAAGCTAAAAACAGCCTGCTGTGAGTAGCCGGACAAACATCAGACACCCCTGACCACAAAGGCCGCCCAAGCACAATTTCACTCGAACCATTTGCGAAGTATGTGCTGAGGTCACCATGGCTCTGCCGCGTCTCAGGCGGAGCAGAGTTTAAACCCGAGGGGAGGGAGGGGCGGGCCACTCTCACCGGAAATGGCCCGTCCGAGCCGCGTTCCAGGAGAGAGACTGTACGTCGCGTCCAAACCTCCGCAGGGTCCTGGAAGACCTCCGCCTAGGGGGGCGTCAGGTGTGGTCCCCGACGGGACTCAGCCCAGGGAGCCCCTGGTCAGCGTAAGAAAGAAGAACCAGGCAAGGCGTTTGCACCCCAGCAAGAGGGCGGCCCCCAGCCAGACAGGGTGGTGAGAAGGATGCAGATTTGAAGCACCAGAACAGTGGGGGGGGGGGAGCAGCCATCTGGGAAATGCTGAGCTTCGTTGCCACGGGCACCCAGGTCGAGGTGTCTCATTGCTGATCTGCGGTCCAGGCAGGGGAAGAGGTTGAGGTTTGCCCTGAGTGGCCGTGGACACCGAGGCTGCTGCGACCCCCTGGAAGGCGCTGTTAGGGGGCAGCGAGTAGGCATTTAACAGGACTCAGGGACCTGTGACCAGACAGGTATGCAGAGAGGGACAGACGCAGCCTCTTGGTGCCATGGGGACAACGTGAAGAAGTCGGGGTCACTGTGATGCCTGCAGATGACTGGTGAAGAGGAGGTTTGGGGGATGATTGTGCTGGTTACTGGGATGACCCTCGCAGGTGTGGACGTCCCCAAACCTTCTAAGTGCAGACTGGCTGTGGGCTGAGATGCACCTGAGATGCCTCCTGGCTGACAGGCTTCCAGACAAAGGCCCTGCTCAGGGGCTGAGTCCACGCCCGGGAGCAAGGCTGCAGACCAGTTTCCACAGAAGAAAGGGGTGGCCAGGCTCACGTAAAGAGGGCAGAGTGAGTGGTGGTTATGCCACCAAACGCTGGACGGCTGAGTGTCGAGCAGTGGTCACTGGCGCCAACTCAACGCAACGGGAAGCCCCAGGCGGGGTGCAGCAAGGACAGTGTTCAGTGAACAGCTCATTCGTGATACAAGCACGTGGAACAGCACGTCCAGGACGTGGCCTGCCTGGTCTCCCGCTGTCTGGGACACACAGGAGACACGGGTGGAACGGAACCTCAGAGAGGGGCCGGAGCCGGCTTCTGTGGACAGGAGTCCCCGCCCCTGGTCCCTGATTGGTCCGTCCTCATGCAAATAAGAATACAGAATCATCCCAGTTTGATGGGTCCAGAAGGCACTGTCAGGATTGGTCAGAATAGAACTGCTCTGATTGGTCAGAGCTGCTCAGCTCTGATTGGGTGGGGAAAGCCTCCGTCCTATTGGTTGAACCTGGATTCCAGGAACCGTCCGTCCTCAGGGCGGCGCAGGTGCAGGAGCTCAGGGCAGGTGGGCCGCTCAGGGCCGCTGCTCCCTGGGTGGTTCGGTGGAGGCTGATGTGGGAAGAGCTGGCCAGGAGCCCTTCTTTCCCAGGGTCCTCATCTTCACTTCTCGGGGGGTCCTGAAGGCTGTGCTCTGCACCCCTGCAGACCCCAGAGGCACGCCCACAGGGCAGGGGCACGCGGCGCCCAGCTGTGTGAGGCCGGGAGAGACCTCGGTGTCACTGCGAGTGGAGAACAGGCAGCACATTTTTTCTGCCCAAATTATACTTTTAGCTCCACGCTTATATTTTAAAAGCTCAAATTATTTTACAATTTTCTGAAAATACATCATAGTGCCATCTGTTTTCAATACCGGATCTGTAAGCTTTCATAAGATTTAAAAAACGTTTTCCAACTTTGGGTCAAATAATGAAGAAATAAATATTATCCAGTTAAGACCAGTAACTGAATTATTTTTATGTGTCTCCCTGAAACACAGCTTCCCGTGGGAAGAGCACGTGATGGTGGCGAGGCCTGTGGCTCCAGCTGTGGCTGCTGGAGGCATTGCGTGGCCCACGTGGTGTCCTCTGTCCCCCGAGGCAGATGTGGGACTGGGCTCCGAGGACCCCAGCACAGGATTGTGTGAGCGGCAAACAATGGGGCCACTCTCCACTCATCTCCGAGCACCAGGGTCTCTCCCCGCCGGACAGACTGGCCCCTCTGGAGTTCCTCTCGTCTCAGGAGCTCCTGACCATGGCAGAGGTGTGGCCACGGCAGGGGTGTAACCACGGCAGGGGTGTGACCACGGCAGGGGTGTGACCTCCGGACTTTGACAGGTGGCCTGAGCCCAGGCTGCGCTACACAGGTAGTGAGCATCCTTCTCTGCCGGAATTACGTGATCTGGAAAGAGCCCCTCAGACCAGGCCTCCCGTCCTCTGAGCGTCTCAGGGTTGCCTGATGCCTGCAATTGCCTCGTGCTAATTTCCCCGAGTGCCGGGGCAGCCGGAGCAGCTCCCAGACCGGGCTGCGGTGGGTCTGGTCACGGTCAGCGACGTCTCCTTGTTCCCTGCCGAGCCCCTACACCCCTCCTTCCCGAAAGTGCTACAGGGCTCTGCTGGGGATGACATCTCACCATGGTGACAAATAGCACTGTTTCCTTCCCCACTAGTTACAAAGTATCTGACGACGCCGTTCATCCCTCCCACTCTCTCCAGCGAGAGAAGCGCCCCAGGTCCCTTTGCTCACCTGCCGCCCAGCCCTGGGGCCACACCCGCGGGGTCTCGCTCCCCGAGGCCCCACCACCTGTGATTCTTGCTTCACTGGGACTTCCAGGGGCCCCTCCCTGCCCGCCCCCTCGTCCCCGGTCCCAGAGAAGAAAAGCAGCTGCGGAATGGGGAGAGAACAGATACTCTGTGAGCGTAGACTTTTCCGAAAGAAAGAACGAACCCACAGAGGAAAACAAAGCAGACACCAGTGGATCTACATCGAGACCTGCGCTGAGGAGGCTGTGGCAGGTCCAGGCGGACGAACGCAGGAGGGAGAATTTCCAAGGCGGACACTGAGCAGGCTGGCCCGGGACCTCTGTCTGGCAGGTTTGAGAGAAGCGTTAAGCAGATGTCACCTGTTTTTCCTCAAACACAGAGGCCACAGCCACTGGGCCTGTGGTTCCAGCAGGTGACAGCGTCCACTGTCTAATCGGGAGGATGGGGGCACCTACCCGGCCCCCCTGCGCCCCTCCCTCCACTCTGCAAGGACCCCAAACCCAGCTCTCCCCTCCCCTGGTCCTGACACCCCTACAACCACCATGGAGGGAAAAACTCCTAAATCAGAAAGAAGAGGGAGAGAATTAGAATCAACGCCAGGCACCTCAACAGCACAGTGACCAGTGGAGGACGGACGCGCGGACCCGCGACAGATGGACGAAGGAGGTCTCCTTAACACTGGAGTCCACAGTACGTGGTTTTTAATTTTGTCTTTTCTGCCTCTAACTATTTTGCACATTTTAATAGGCACTGCATACAATAGTCAACTACTGGGCAGAGTCTTCACGGGCAGCCACACAAGATACCAAGACCAATGAATCACTGTGTGTTTGATGAAGTCTCTGGGGACTTTGCTGATCCCGGGAAGGAGCAGAGCCTCCCCCGGAGGCCCCCAGACCGTGCAGAGGCCACAGCTCGGGGGGTGGCTGGCTGCTTCCTGGGCTCAGCCCTTCATCCCGGGCCCGGGGCCGAAGGCCTGGGTGTCTGTGTACCGGGTCTTTCTCTCCCTCGCCAACGAGGAAGATGAACATAAACAGATGACATAATTCAGAGCAGCCTCGTGAGTTAAGAGCGTGTGAGTTTTCAGAGACGCTGGCTCCATTTTAATCCAATTAATGCAGAAATGAAGACGTGAACATTTGAGAATCTTTAAAAATCACATTTCAGCCAAAAGATTTATCTTACAGAAGATAATTTCCAACCCAGCCAAAAACAGCAGATGCTGGCTTGTTCTAGAAAGCCCGCGTCGTGTGGGGATGTGACATCCGGCCTCGTTTTGGGGGTTCATCCACCTCCCGGACGGCTCGTTCCGCACGCGGTCCCAGGGCGCAAGCTCGGGGCGGCATCAGCCTGGTGACGGGAAATCAGAAAGTACAGCTCCCGGCCCCGCGGAGAAATGCCACGGCCTCGTGAGCGAAGGGTGGCATTTCGGGATGTTCCGGGGTATCTGTAATCGATTCTCTCCGAAGGGCATGTGCTGCCTTGGACATGTGTGACTCGCCATTGACCAGGGGCACCGGGTTAGCTCACGTGCTAGGAGGGAGGGTTTCATGAGCAGGGTGATGGTAACGGAACAATTTCACGTCCTGGAAGCCATTCCTGTGGGTGTCGAATCCAGAACCATCGCCACCAAGACAGCGGTGCCCCAGCAGTTAACGCCACCCCCCACGGACGCACGCGCTCCCGGCACCTACCTGTCCGTGGCGGGCAGGGCGTCGCGGAGACCAGGCGGCCCAGCCCTCGCCCATGAGCACAGCTGGCAGAGAAGCCAGGACGATCGGTCAGTGCGGACGGCAGAGGTTGGCTCCCAGCAAGGACAAGTCCACAGGGCCCTTCCCTACGTGGGCAGCGGGAGGCCAGTCAGTCCCGAAACAGGTCCTCTGCAGCCGAGGGAAAACACAGACGCTGGGCTCTGCCTCCCCAGTGCAAAGGGTCTGACCACACGTCACCTGTGGGGGAACCGGTGACAGCGTCGCGGCCGCTACGGCGGGAGGACGAGGGCGCAGGTGGGACCTCCCAGCGCGTCGAGAGCCCCAGCTGGCCACGTGGGACACGGGGTGGTCCGTGCCGAAGAAGTGCAGGCTGGAGCTCTGCGCGGTTTCCGTGTCACCGTGAGACCTCCCAGGCGCACGTGTCCACATGTCCGTCTGACGCCCCCCCCCCCCCCCCCCCCCCGGCACCAGCCGAAGCAGGGAGGGCGGACACAGCCCTTGCTCAGCCTGGAGCCACGGAGCTCAGACCCCGGCCGCGGTCTCCTGTGCAGCGGGATCTGGGGACTGGGCTCCCGGCACTGCACCAGCAGGGGGTGAGGGGTTCTTCCCCTGTGTCCGTCAGACGAGGGTGCTAACAAACAAGACCTGTGCCTTCATGTTTCGGTCTCTCGTGCCTTCTCCCAGAGCCTCTCGGTTCACCAGCTGAGCAAAGCTCCCCTCTGCTCTGACGAGAATGTTTTACAACAATGTCACCCTGGCCAGTGTGGCTCAGTAGTTGGAGCGTCGGCCTGCGGTCCAGAGAGGCCCGGGTTCGGTTCCCGCTAAGGGCATGTACCTTGGTTGCAGTTTGTCCCCGGTCCTGGTTGGTTCGTGTGGGTGGCAGCCACTCGATGTGTCCCTTTCACGTGGATGTTTCTTTCTCTCTCTCTCCCTCCCACTCTATCTGAACAAAAAAATGAAAAAATGTCCTCGGGTGAGGATAAAAAACTAATAATAAAAAAAATAATAAACAGTGTGGCCGTCTCACTGAGCCCCCTTCCTCGGTGGAAACAGAAACAGCATTTTGAGTTTTATTTGAACGGATTGGTACCGGTGGGCAGCAAGGTTCGATGTGCGCTTACAGGAGAGCTTTGTGCCTCCTTGTAGCAAACCAGGAAAGAAGAGAGCGGGGTCTGGGG
This sequence comes from Molossus molossus, assembly GCF_014108415.1. Classification (NCBI taxonomy): domain Eukaryota; kingdom Metazoa; phylum Chordata; class Mammalia; order Chiroptera; family Molossidae; genus Molossus; species Molossus molossus. Next base: position 112,128,727 of record NW_023425402.1, read on the forward strand.
GAGACCTCAGCACTGGCCTTTGGGGGTTCCGGAAGGTCTCTTTGGTGCTTATTCCACCGACAGGTCTCTCGTGTAAATGAAGATTTCGGCGCATTTCGTAGGTGGCGCTTCGAGAAGGCTCCTTCTTATGCACGTCATCAGTGGTAGGGCCTGCGTGCTGGGCACGGATGGCACCAGACCCCCGGGGCTGCACCACCGCCTCACCTGGGCACGGATGGCGCCAGACCCTCGGGGCTGCACCACCGCCTCACCTGGGCACGGATGGCGCCAGACCCCCGGGGCTGCACCACCTCCTCACCTGGGCACGGATGGCGCCAGACACTCGGGGCTGCACCACCGCCTCACCTGGGCACGGATGGCGCCAGACCCCCGGGGCTGCACCACCGCCTCACCTGGGCACGGATGGCGCCAGACCCTCGGGACTGCACCACCGCCTCACCTGGGCACGGATGGCGCCAGACCCTCGGGGCTGCACCACCGCCTCACCTGGGCACGGATGGCGCCAGACCCTCGGGGCTGCACTGCGCCTCACCTGGGCGGCTTCCCGAGGTACCGGGGGCTGTGACGAAAACACAGGCTCAAACGCAGAAGAGCCGTGTGGAGGGTGTGGCTTCCTGAACCTTCTCCGAGGCTCCATGTGACCCTAACACAGACCCTCCCACCTGGAGAGCTCGGCAGGACTGCACCCCAAGTCCGATGAGCTGAGCAGTGCGTGTGGGGGAACTGGGCGCTGTTACATTGTGTCCTGTGATTACGAGGACTGTCCTCGCCCATACCCAGGGCCCGTGACCGTCCACGGCACACTCACCTCGGCGCTGCTCACCCCAGCCCCGCCAGAGACACGGGGGTGAGCCTGGGGCGTGGCCGTCATGGCGAGCACACGCCCTCGAGCTCACACGGCCGACAGAGGAAGCGGAGCCCTGAGCAGGGAGCTGCAGGGGGACGGGCACGGGGTCAGCGGCTGGGCATCAGAAGGTTGGCGGTGACAGTTATGCACACAGACGAGTCTCGGGCATCTTCATGGGGCGGCCGTGGCCCTGCTTACGTCGGGAAACACAGAGGGGCAGGAGGAGCCGTCGAGTGGTCGGTTCTTAAAGGCCTCTGGCATCTCGTGGCCACTGCGCTGTCAGACATGCAGGCCCAGCCTCTCCCTCCCCACGCGTGTGCTCCGTGTCTGCCACGTGAAGACCTCTGGGTCCGTTCCGGCGGGCGCCTGTCTGAATCATGTTGACAAGCACACGTCGCTGGTGCTCTCCCGTGTGGCTGAGTGGGCGAGGGGGCGATGGCGTCAGCAAGTGCGGCTCCCGTGTCCAGAGAGTACGTCAGCCGGCAAACGGTTCACAAAGGCATCGTCCTTTAGTCCGAAGCAGGTGTTTGAGAGAAAAACGAAACGTAATTGTCTTGAAAGACTTGCAGAAACGTCCGTTTGGCGTTCCATCTGTGGTTATCCCGAAGGAAACGGCGTATTTGCAACCCAAAGTCGACAGAATGCTGTTGCTTCCGAAGATTCTGTTTGTTTCCCGGGAAACAGTGATGGATACAGGCTAATGCAACCTCACAGGGACCCGCACCTGCTGGGACAATGCAGTACGTACGAAGAGACACGCGCTCGAGACGCCTAAATCGTTAAACACCAGGAGACCGGACTGAGGACCTCACCTGACGCCACGTCCTTCCGCTCGTCCCTGTCACAGAGGGTTTCTGTCTGACATCTCACGGCAGCAGGAGACCCCGAACCCACTTCAGCCAAGTTTCCTTCACAACAAGGAAACCCACGCCCCGCCCCCCATGACAGGTCAAACTGGGACCCCTGGGCTGACAGGTGTCTCGGGGACCCAGTGCCCGGAGTCCTGCTGCGCCTCCCTGGGCTTCGGGTGGCCTGCAGGACAGTGGGGTGCTGGCTGGAAACAGAGGAGAACCACAGGGAGAGGTCACCCCAAGTCACAGGCCGTGGGGGCCTTTCGGGGCTGATGAGCTCCCAGCAAGAAGCTGGGAGGCAAATGCTCACCCACATAGTGGCCTTTGGGAAACCTGCAGCCGGTGGTCACCCTCCTGGGGCCTGGGCCCGGGGGCTCAGAGGGAGAGCACGCCCCAGGTCCCGGAGCACAGTCACACACAGCTCACCCCGGTCTGGGCTGGGGGCCCCTGCGGGAGCCGGTGTCAGCCCTCCAACCGGTGCCGGTGGGGGAGCAGGTGTGCAGGGCTGGGGGTCAGTAGCCAGAGGTGAACACCTGGAGAACTGCAGGTCCATTCACTTCCAAGGCGAGGTCCACTGACCGCGTGTACCTCCTGCGTCAGGGTCCAAGCTCATGCACGCGCCTGTGAAATCCGGCACCTCGGACAGTGCTCCGCCTCCCGCGGACAGACAGACACGTGGCCGCGTCCACCACAAGAGGCCTCGTGACGCCGGGCACCACAACGTCTTCCACAGAGTCCGCTCACAGCCTTCCCAGCCATCAAACGTCATTCGTCAGAGGCTGGGCTCTTTGTATAAACCCCGCCCACGGGTCCCGCGTCCGCTGTGCTCTGTCCTCTGTCCCCCCTCCTAAGAGCAGGGTCCGAGCCGGCCTCACTGCGTCCTCACCACCCTGCCCAAGGACCTGGCGCCTGGCTGAAACAGCGGGTTCGCTAAAACGTGGCTGAGCGGTCAAGCGACGAATCGATGCGTTTCAGGTTGTTATTTGAGATGGACGATTTTCTAGGGTGGCATGGCTGTTCCCTCTGTGCCATGCGGTGCCCCCCCACTCAGACACACAGTTAGACGTCCCCGGGACACATTCGGTGCCAAGCCTTGGCCCCCGTCTCCAGGGTCACGCGCCCCGGTGCAGACGCAGGCATTTTCGGGGTCTTGGCCCACCCCCGGCCCTGCCCAGCCCCACCGGCCGGCCCCGCGCTGGCCCTGACCACAGTCGTGACTGTCTCCCCGCTGCCCAGGCGGGCCAGCTCTCTGCCACGTCCCAGACTCAGGAAAGGCAGCGTCTCCGTGTGCCCGTGGAGCCCAGCCAGACACCAGCCCCAGGAATCTGGTCCTTCCCAGCTTGAATCATCATAACTGCATTTCTGGGAAACTTGGAATCCTGGGGTCCAACGCAGGGAATGTTCATGATTTAAGGTAAATGTTGAAACTTTCCATGGCATAATAAAGTACACGCTGGATATAATCTCACTGGCCATTAAGAGAACCACAAACGATTTGCTGACTTTTGTTTTCAAAAAGTACTTTTAAGTCATGTGTTGGCGAGCCGGGTAATAGCTGTTTCTGGGTTTGGGGCTTTTCCTGAATTAGAATCTGGACGGGGAATGTGGGAGATGCTTCAATTCAAAACCTGAGAAACACACAAGCACTGTGGAAAGATGGGCCCTGTGTGGTTACTGTTAAAATAGGCAGCACTTGCCGTTTATTAAGCTCCAAGGCAAACCCACACTCGGAATATGCTCAGAGGGGGAGCAGCCACACCAAGGCGGATCCCCACGCGAAAACGAGCCCGCACGCTGCCGGGTCTGGGCTGCGGAGAGCCCGGCGGGGACCCAGCCGCCGCGGCGCAGCTGACTGACCTCGGGCACAGGCAGAGGCTTTTGGGGGGCAGGCCAGAGCAGCAACCTGCCGGGCACCCCCGGGGTCCCGTGGGGGGCTCGGGGCCTCTGCCACCCACAGGGTCTGCTCCCCGTCACAGACGAGAAAGGGACCCCGGCCGGAGGATGTAGCCGTAGCCACACAGCGGGGAAATGTCAGGCCGGGGACTTGCACCCCAGGCTGCACCTCTGGTCAGAGAGCCCCCGCCGGGTGCAGAAGCAAACTGCTGTCCGTTCACGAAGACTTTCCAAAGATCAGGGTCCCCACCTCTGGGGGCTGTGAGCTGTTGCTACGACAACCACTGGTTTGAGCTGCTCTTTCCAGTTCTCCGGGGCGCACACCTGGGTGGACCTGCCGGGCCTGTCATATCGCCACGTTCAACTTCCTTTATCCCTAAATATGTGTTCAACTTTTGGAGGATCGGTCAAACCGTTTTCCACAAAAGCTGACCCGTTTAATGTCCCCACAGTGATTCATTCCAATGTCCCCACACCCTTGCTAGTGCTTATTTGTTTGGCTTTTTTTTAATCCTCACCTGAGGACATTTTTCCATTTTTTGTTCAGACAGAGTGGGAGGAAGAGAGAGAGAGAAACATCGACGTGAAAGGGACACATCGAGTGGCTGCCACCCGCACGACCGACCAGGGCCAGGGACAAACTGCAACCGAGGTACCTGCCCTTAGCGGGAACCGAACCCGGGTCTCTCCGGACCGCAGGCCGACGCTCTCACCGCTGAGCCAAACCGGCCAGGGCTGTTTGTTCAGCTTTAATTGTAACCATCCCAGTGGGTGTGAGGTGACAGCTCACTGTGGTTTGACTTGCATTTCCGGTGACCCGGGGGCTGAGCATGTTCTCATGTGCTGCCGGCACCGGCCAGTCTTCCTGGGAAGAAGTCTGTTCACATTCGCTGCCCTTTGTTTTCAGCTGAGTTTTTTGCCGTTTTGTTGTTGGGCTGTAAGAGTGCTTTGCTTATCCTGGACACCAGACCGTTTGCAGACGCTCGCTTTGTGAATACGCCCTCCCATCCCGTCTTGGGTCTTTCTGCTTTCTTAATAATCGTCTCTGGTCCACAAATTATTTTTGAATTTTGAGACTCACTTGAGCTTTCTGTGAGCTATTTAAGAACCTACCGTCAAATCCCAGGTGGTGAAGGTTCACGCGTGTTTTTATCTGAGTTTTGTGGTCTTACTCTTCCCTTTAGGTGGCTGACACATTGTAACTACTTTGTACAGAGTGTGAGGTAGGATTCGGTTTCATGCTTTTGTGGAGAGACAACGCCTTCTTCCCTGGATGGTGCCGGGACCCGGGAAATAACTCGACCAGCCGTAAGGGTTCGGGCCCACTCCCGGACTCCGCTCCGTCCCTTCGGTCCAGGGGTTTGTCCCGAAGCCAGCGCTGCAGTGTCTTGAATGCTGTCGCTTAGTAGTCAGTTTTGAAATCAGGAACGGTGAGTCCTCCGAATTTGTTTTTATTTTTCAGCGTTGTTTCGGCTTGTTAGAGCCCGAGCCATCCCCCATGAACCTGACCGTCCTCTTCCATTTCTTCACAGAGGCGGTTGGAGTTCTGCTCCGGGTCGTACCACCGCGCCAACAGTACTAAACCTTCCGATCCAGACAGGAGAGTTCCGTCCACGTACTCTTCTCTTCGGGAATTTCTTCCCGCGATGCCTTACATGGTTCGCTGTAGAAATCTTCCACCTCCCGGAATGAAGTTATTTCTACGGAGTGTCTTGTATGGGTTGCCATTATCAATGGGATTGACTCCTTAGTCTCACGTTTCATACTTATTGAAGGTTTATGGAAACACACTGATTTGTTTCCTGCCGATCGTGCACGGTCGTGAATTCTGCACCTTTGCTGAATCCCCACTTTTCAACGCTGTTGAGCTATGACTGACGTGCAACGGTGTGTAAGTTGAAGGTGACACCCATTTCTTTAATCCCAGGAAAATATAGCATTGGAAGAGAGCTTACAAAGAAACCACTTAGCTCCGTGAGGGAGATACTTTTGCGTTACAGCGATGGGATTTAAATAGTCGGATACTATGTATCAAACAGCCCCGGAAGAGTGTCGGCCACCTAGAAGCGCTTGAGCCGTGGGGCTGCGGTCCCCTTCCGGGTTGGTCCGGGCCCCCCGAGGCACTCTGAGGGGCGCCCCCCAAGCACGGCAGGAAGTCCAGAATCCGATAGAACCGCCTGGTCGTCATCCTCCCGGAGCAGCTGAGCACTTCACCTGAACTGCAACAATTCGGATCTGCAAGATAGGACTCTCCGAGGACATCACGCCCGTGAAGAGCTTCTGTCTCTCGGAGGTACGTCTTCGTGTGCCTGCTTATAACATTAAACACGACATCAAAACTAAGTTATTACATACTCTACGGTAAGGATACGCGAACATATTTAATATATTTTTCATTATTAAAAGCACGGGGGTGACATCGGTTGATGGGATTGTAAGAGCTTCCCGTGTACAGTTCTATCACACGTCATCGGTATGGTTGCTCGTGTGTTCACCACCCCCTTCCACCCTCCACTTCCCCCTTCTCCTCCGGGAACCACCCCACTGGTGTCTCTGTCTGAGGGTTTGCTTGTCTGTCTCGTGTGTTCGTTTGCTGCATGTGTGTTATGTGCTACACATGAGCGAAGTCGTGAGCAGAATACGCTCAAGGTCTGTCCACGTTGTCACCAGGGGCCCATCTCATCCTTCCTTCCGGCTGAGTCGTATTCCCCTGTGGACGTGGTCCACACAGTCCCTGTGTGACAGTGTGATTTGTTCCTGAAACCACACAAAGAGAAAAATAATTCTATTTTTTAACAGGGAAAATGATGTGTGTTCCGTGCCAGCCCAGGATAACCAAACAACGTTCACAGATAGGAAAATAAACCCACCGGACAGCAAGCGTGGGTGCGTGATACACAATTCCAAAGGGAGTCAGGGGTACATAGGACTAAGTGCCACTGACATCGATCGCACAAACATTTCTTCCTCTTTCGGCAGATTTTTTATTTCCCAACCGCCCCTTCGGGTGCCGGCTCCTGGCAGTCGGACACTGTGTGAAGTCACATCGCAGCAAGACCCTCGGGCACGGGAGGGGCCGCGGCCGGGCCTGGGGCGCTCGACCCCTGTGCCTGTGTGGAGGGGCCGCCCTCGTGCTCCAGGGCGCGTCCCCAGAGCAGACCCCAGGTCCACACACACGGGCCAGGCCTCAGACTTGCGGGGTCCTCGCCCCGATGCTGTGCCGACAGCATGATGCTCTTCTCCCGATGTGTTTGGTGCCTTCGGGGTGGAAAGTGATTCCACGGGAGACGCGATGTCTGAAAAGTGGTGAGTGTCCAGGCGTCATTATGGCTGAGACGTGACGTGGTCGCCCAGTGGGGCAGCCTGAGATCACAGGCCCCGCCACGGGCCCTGGGACCTGAGGACCACGGGGCGCCAGGTCGGCAGCACTGCCCAGGGCGTCCCCACGGCTGCTCCCGGGTGCACTCGCTCTGCTCTCCGAGCCTCGGGCTCTCTGCCAAGTGGCTCCCTGGGAGCAGGGCCGGCCGGGGCCTGGCGGGGGCTGTCCCAGGGCGTCCCAGCTGTCTCCTCCTCCTGCCTGGAGCCCAGAGCCCTGGTTCCCGTGAGTCTGCATACGGGTCTTTCCGTCCTCAGCAGAAGCCCACTCTGCAGGCATTCGCATCCCTGCTCTGCGGGTCGGTCACTTGAGCAGAGCCATGGAGCTGTCATGTGGTGGCTGTCCCTCCAGGCTACTCTGCTCCTGCGGCCAGAACACGGCTCCGTGACCTCAGACCAACTACGGGAACCTATGTGAGATGTTGAGATGCAGACACCCAGGGAGGGACCCCTCCCCCTGCCAGGAGTCAGGCTACGGGAGTCCCTCCCGGGCACAGGCCCCTCTGGACCCGTGAGGATGGTGGTCTCATGTGTCATCACCAGCTCCTGGGCCTCACAGTGTGGGCGCCCTAAAGACGAGCTGGCTTGTGCACCCCGGGGCTTTCGGAGGCCCGCCGTCTCGGCCTGCCGTGGCCTGTGGCTGTGTGGCCTCACACGCCAGGGACACCTCAGCACCCGGCCCAGTGACAGGCGCTGGACTCGGGATGTGTTCCGAGGCGGCCGGGCCCAGCAGGCTTCCAGAAAGTGGGGCGTGTCCGTGACTGACAAACACGCCTGAATGTGTGGGAAGCACCTGCTTCCGTGCCTGACGCCCGAGCACCACGATCAAACGTGACGTGTTTTCTGTGTCACGAGCAAAGTGGACATGAGGCCCTTTCCGTTGGCTGCCTTGGGTGCCCGATCCCTGCCCTCACCGTGTCTCTGAAACCCTCAGGCGTCTTGCTTCCGTGAGTGAGAGGAGGTCTGGCTTCTCCTCCACGTGCACGTCCAGAGGCAGGTCAGCGCCAGGCCCCGGCGCCTCAGACGCCTCCCTGGCCCCTGCCTCCGCTCTGACTCCCCGCTGGGCCCGGCCAACATGGCCTGTGTCCGCCCCTCCCCCAGCAGCGCTCTCTCCTGTTCCCAGGCCCCGGCGCCGTCACCCGGGGGAGACCCGGCCTGGGTGTGGTCGCTGTCTGCTCCCCAGACCGAGCCGGGGTTCACGCCATGTCGCAGTCCCACGTGGTCCTCCCTGTGGCCTCTGCCCTCGCACCTCCGGCGGGAACGGGAACGGGAACAAGTCAGGGGTGCAGGGGGCTGACCAGAGGGCCCAGTGCTGCTGCGAACCCCTGAATCTCGTCGGGGACTCTGGCTAAAACCCAGTGTAGTTCTGTTCTTGGAGGTGGGAGCTCCCGCCCCGAGGACCCAGAGCACCCCCCGACCCGAGAGCGGACGGGGCACCGCGCCCCGATGGGCCTGTTCACGGCACGGGAGGCAAAGTGGCGAATCTCCCGTTGGGGTGTCTCCCTTCCCCCCAGTGGAAACTTTTTTTTAAAAAAAGGGAGAGAGATTCATTGATAGAAAACCTTTTTACAATTTATTTTCTGTTATTAATCTTTAAAGTATAAAAAGGAGGCTCTAGCTAAATGCAGGGGCTCCGTGGTGAAATGTCAACCATGTGAACAAATAAATAAGTATTTACATTCTTTGCCAAAACAAACGATGTTTCATCATCTGTACGAGAAGTTCGTTCAGAAAACATAAATAATTTACAAGAAAATATGGTACATTCTAGATATTCACATCACCATCCCACCCGTGTCCCTCGCCACCCCCCACCCAGCCGCCGGTCCTGTCGTCTCGGGAATAGAAGCCACAGAAGATCAACCTCAAAGACAGCAGCAAACTAACTGTGTCGAATGACACGTGAGCGCGGAGGCAGACGCCACGGATTCTCTCGATTGGACTTGGAAACGAAATCCCTCCTAACAGAGACGAAAGCCTTTCCCCGCCGGACCAGACACCCGCCTGTGATTAAGCCTGCGGGCGGATCAAGCAGTTAGAGCAGAAATAAGCCTGCGTGGCCGGGGGCAGCCGGCGGCTCGAACCCTCACACGGCCGCCGAGAGCAGGAGGAGAAGTGGAATGAACGTCACCGGCAACCGCACATACTGAGGCCCACTGCAGACTCTCGTCACTGTTTATTGATGCCACACATTACAGCGCACTTCATCTGACAACGTTAAGTACAAAGCTCGTGTTCGGCAGGAAGCTGCTTTGCTGCCACCTGCTGTGACACACCCGCTCGGCGTTTCTTCTAGAAACGGGGCAGCTGTGTCCCTCGGCAGACGTGAAATAAGTTACTGTGGACTGGAGCTCACTCGATAGCCTTTCAATAAATATTCACACAACACTTACAACGGGAGCCTCAATGAAATGCGTCACCCAATCCCGCGCAAGCGACTTTTCCGTGAATTCGAAGCCTAGGCTGGGAGCTGGGGGCCACGGGCGCCGGCCGTCTCTGCTCGTCGGAGGAGCGCGAGGCAGCGCTGGGATCGGGAGCCGAGCCGGTGACAGCGGCTGCGCTCTCCCGGGCCCCAGCAGCACAAGGGCCAGCACCGCACGCTGCCCCTGTCACACGGGCCAGGTCTCGCCAGGCCCACGGCTGACCCACGTCCGACCTCGGAGCAGGCAGGTCCCTCTGTCTCTGCCGAGTGACAGGGCTTTGCTCCTAGACGGGATGGGGGAGGGGAACCCTAACTCTCAGAATCATTGTTAATGTTCCCTCTAGGGACCTGCCAGCTGCCTTGTGCGACCGTCACCGCCGGCCTCACCCAGGACGGCCTCACTGCAGACCCGAGTCCAGCCTTCTCCCTAAGGACCTGACCTGACCCGTGACCTCAGATCCGCGCGAAGCAAGAGCAGCAGCCCCTGAGCCACCTGCAGCGACCGCCTGCCGCAGGGACAGCGTCTCACACCATGTCCCCTCCACTCCACACACAGAAACACAAGTAGTCGCTCTGGTAGGTAAATGCCAAGCTTTTTAAGCGAACAAGAAGACACAGCGTCATGGCGGTGGGCACTGCGCAGGCTCGTGCCGGCTGGACGTCCCTCTCTGGGTCCTGCGAGGGCACCTGGGCTTGGGGTTGGCGGCAGGAGGCGAAGAAAGGCTGGGGGTCAAGGTCAAGGACAGAAGACACTGCGAGGGGGGGAAGCCGGAAGATCCAGGGTGGACGGTGGTGTCTGGGCAACAGCATCTACGTGGGGAAACGCAGCCAGTCTGGGTCACGCATCTGCAGGAACGAGAGACAGTGAGGGTGGCGGGCTGTCGTCCGCTCTAGGTTGTTCTGCCGATGACCTAAAGCATCGTTATTTCCACAGAAACGGACACCCACAGTAGGCTGGACGGACGCGCGGGGCAGCCGTGCAGGGAGGGAGGAGGAACAGACATCTGGAAAGATACCACGCCCAGGGCGAGGCGAGGTCAGCAGGTGCGAGAGGTGAGCCGACGTCCTGAGTTCCCTCCTCTCTGCTCGAGGTCTGGTGTCCCATGTGGTTTGGAGAAGCGTGTCTGAGCCTCCCTCCCCCTTCCCCCTCCCCCCTTCCCCCCTCCCTCTCCCTCACTCTCCCGAGAGCCAGGATCCAAGCCGGTAGGCCCCGCAGGTGTGGACAGCAGGGCCCCTGGGGGACGGTGGGTCTGTGAGTGGCGGCAAAGCCTGTGCCCTCCCCAAGGCTCCACATTCAATTTCAAACCAACAAACATCGGAGCAACTGCAGCCCCAGCGTGTCGGTGTCGGTCCCCAGCGCAGCCTCTGCCAGAGGACAGGGCCCCACCCACTCAGCGGGCTTGTCCTCACCCACCTCTGCACTCGTACTTGAGATCCGAGAAATAGACCATTTCTTGAGAGAAGACGAACAGGCCCAGCCGCCCGCCCGCGTAGGTCTGGTCGTAAATGGGTCCCGAGTCTGCCATGACCTGTTTGCCTTCGTGTACCAGGACTCTGGGCAGAAGGAGCAGGGGGAGGTGAGCTGGGAGGCGGCTCCGCAGGGGGCGGTCGGCCCTCCCCCTCCCGGGCAGCAGTGACCCTCCTCGCCCCTCCTGTGCTCCCTGTGGCCACGTCAGCCAGCCGTCCCTCCCAGTCCCCCCGAGCCGAGCCCTCCTCCAGCCTGGACGCCCGTTCTCTCCGCCATGTCATCCACCCTCGGCCGTCACAGGCATTTCAGCCACATGCTCCCGCTCCGTCCACACTAACTGTGAGCTGCTGTCTGGACGCCAGGACAGCCCCTCCCCCCCCACCCCGAGCACAGGACGGGGCTGGGACCCTGGGCTCCGACGAGGGGGGAGCGGGGAGAGAGCGAGACGCCAGGAAACCGGGGGCCCGGCACCCCAGCTGCACCTGCTCAGGTCTGCTCCCCATTCCTACTCTGCGTCTGTGGGGACCCTGGCTGCGGGGTGCACTTTTAAATGAGCTTCACTCGCAAGAACGCAAATTTCAACCATCGAGTGTGATTGTCTCCGGACCCCTCGCCAATGCCGTCTCGACACCAGAACGACATTCTGGGGCCTGCTGCTCGCCACCGGGTTTCCGTCGAGCGTTCACGGACCAGAACTCGCCCGACAGAACACCTGCCTCCCGGAGCTGCTCACCTGATGTAGCCCGTCTTCGGCCTGTGGGTCAGGTGCCACCTGTAGGCAGTGTAGTCTTTCCAGCCAATATTTTTGGGGTCGTGCCACAAGGTCCGAACCTGAGGGAACACCACTGGTGAGCACAGGCAGCACTGAGCCCCAAGCAGGAGTAGGGACCAGGACGCTCCTTGGCAGACTCGTCCCTGCGACTCCGCTCCTGACATGAGACCCTCGTGTGGACAAGAACCTGCCGAAGGTGAGCCAGGACGGTCAGCGCAGAGACAGGCCCTGAGCCGGACTCACAGGGCCAGACTCTGGGTCCTGTCGTCCCGGCTGGGCCTCGGGAGCCAGGCCCACACACTGTGGATGCCTCTCCGTGTCCCGCAGGGACAGTGTGTCTCATCTGGGAGAGGATCACAGTGACATTTATAAAGGGCCAGGCACAGGGTCTGTAACCAGGGAGAGGCTCGATGAAGGATGGTTAAAATGGACAAATACGGAAGTGGGGTGTCTTCAGCGGGGCTGGACTGCCCCCCAAAGCCCTACAGAGCGGTGCCAACGTCACTCCCGGCTGACCTGCCCCGCCGTGTTCCCGGTGTGCCACAGGGCGTTCCTCAGGTGCTCGCCGGTGCCCGTGCTGGAGTTGACCACCTTGAGCGACACCCCCGAGTAGCCGTAGGCGCGGGTGGGCTGGTCTTCCCAGTAGGTCTGGGTCACCTGCTTCCACATCACCACGTAGAAGCGGCTGCTGGACTGGTAGCCGAAGACGAAGCCGGCGTAGTCGTCGTCCCTGTCCGTGTTGACGTAGAAGGTGCCGCTGAAGTCCACGGACCCGAACTCGTCGAAACCTGGGTGCCGGGGGGAGAGAGCCGCGCAAGGAAGTCAGAGCAGCCGGGTCTGCTTTGCATTTTCTCTTCAGAGAAAGAGGAAGGGAGACAGAGAGAGGAGAGACGTCGGTGGGAGGGGGAAACTGATCGCTGAGACCAAACCCACAACCCGGGCATCGAATGGACAACTTTGGGTGCACAGGACCACATTCAACCAGCTGAGCCTCAGGGCGTGGGAGAGGCCGCCTGCACCCCGCATGGCGCTCTCCCTGAGCTCGGCCCTGTCGCCCGAACGCTAACAGCATGTGTGTGAACACCTCTCAGATCCGACTGCAGGGCACGGAGGGGCTGCCCTGGACTGTGATGGTTGTGCCCAAGTTCATACAATAACAGGGCCCATGGCTTCCTGAGAATGAATCTCAGAGACTCTGAAGAGGCCACATGTACTGATTGGAGGCTCCACAGACTGTGGAGGGGCGGGGCCGCCAGAGGGACCCACTGATCTGTCCCCGCGGGTTTAAAGAGCACCTGGCCCCGGACCGAGGCTGCCGGGTGGACTGGGAGGCTCACCCACAGCGATGCCCGGGTCGGAGTTGGCTGTCTGCACCAGCTCCTTGCCCTGGTGCCGGATGACCCAGTTGGGGTCAATCTGGGTGGTGCCCTTGGGGTCCAAGTGCACCATCTGGAAGTTCCTGAAGTCAGTCTCGCTGATGGCGTTGTTCTCAGGACACACGTCGTCAATGTCCGGGACGCTGTCATTGTCAAAGTCGTCCTTACAAGCATCTCCCCGCCCATCACCTGTCACCGAGGACAAGCAGAGACATGGGAGCAGGACACGCTGGCCACTCGCCCTCCTGGGCCCAGGAGACACAGCAAGGACTCCGGGTGGGCACCTGGTGGTGCCTCGTGGGTGCGCACGCATCACCCTCTCTGCGCTGGACGCCCTGAGGTGCCCGGACACTCCCAGCATCACAGCCATAAGCCTGCGACCCCGCCCGCCACACCTGCCTCACCTGCCTCACCTGCCCTGTCACCATCCTGAGGGACCCGGGTCACCACCCGCCCTCACCCAGCTCTGAGCCAAGACGGGGCAACCTGAGGGGCTGGCAAGTAGTCAACTGAACTAGCAGCATTCCTGTTGCTGTAAATATTGTCCGGACCGTCTTTCAGCCCCTCTCACGTCCTGTGCTCACCGGGCACTGGAGCGGCACCTACGTCTTGCCCTGAACACGACTTTCCGGGGAGAGATGGGCTCCCTTTTTTAAAAGGTTCTTGTCAAATTTTCCAGTGAGGTAAGGGGGGGGTCGGGGCCACAGCCCCTGGTGTGTGAGGTTATAGGGGGTGGGCCCCCCGGAGCCCAGGGTCTGGTGATAATGACCCGCAAGCAGGTCAGTTGCTAAGCTGGCCTTTGCTTCAGGAGACACCACGTCCCCAGCAAGTCCTGCAGCCTCCTCTCCTGCTGTTCAACCATCAGCACACACCTCCCTCCTGCCACATGGCTGCTCGCGCCCACGCACGAGGAAACGTAGACCACTCAGAGCCTCCCGTGCCGCCAGCCCCTCCGCCACCCGCCGAGCCGCAAGCCTGCCGAGCCGAGCGGCTGTGGGGGCCGAACGTGTGCTCCCTGCTGAACCCCCTGCGGCTCTCGGGAGGGTCCCCGGGCTGCGCCCAGGTCAGAGTCCCGCCTCAGCCAGTCTGTCATTTCCAGACATGACCGAGGGCTCCGACCTTCCCAGGGGCTGGGCCTTCGTGCGCCCCTCGCCCCAGGCCGCACACCTACCGTCGGAGTCCTCCTGGTCGGGGTTGGAGACCAGCCGGCAGTTGTCCCTGTCGTCAGGCACCCCGTCATTGTCGTCGTCCGAGTCGCAGGCGTCGCCCCTGCCGTCGCCGTCATGGTCGGCCTGGTTGGCGTTGGAGATGTAGGGGCAGTTGTCCTGGTTGTTCTGATGGCCGTCCTCGTCGATGTCCTCGTTGTTGTCACACTGGTCTCCCACGAGGTCATTGTCCACGTCGGTCTGGGGGACAGAGCACAGGGAGCGGCCTGAGCATCTGTCCAGTGAGCTGGACGCAGACCAGGCCTCGGGTGGGCGTGCAGGCTGGACACCCTCGTCCCGCACGTGAGCGGCTGGTCTGTGGACGGCAGTGGCTTCCCGAGGCCACCGTGTCTCCGCACAGCCGGCTGGAGCCCAGGCACCTGTTCCTCTATGGGCCCTTCACTTAGGCAAGATGGAAAAAACTCTGCAGAACTGAGTCCCTTTTGGACACCGTCTGCCTCGGTATACACGGTGGGCAGCCGGCAGCAGCGATTCACAAACGTGTGCAAACAAACCGCTTCGCGTGCTCAGGTCTGCACGCCTGCCGCTGCCCAGCCTCCTCCCAGGAACCAGAGCAACGTCCGTGTTCTCCTGGGGCCTCCAAGTCACCCTGGGAGGGAGCCCAGTCCTCCGACAGCCAGAGGCGGAGACAGCCGGCGGGACACCAGGGCCCGGAGAAGCCGCTGCGGTCGGGCCCTGGGCAGAGATGCCAGGGTCCCACCTGGAGCTCAGCTCGGTGTTCTCAATGAAAAGGACTGAGGGGCCCACGTGGCCACGTCCTGGCAGAGCTGATGGAAGCCCGAGAGCCCGGGCCTCCCGCGCACCCCCCGCCGGCTGCCCACCTGATCAGGGTTGTGCACGAGGGGGCAGTTGTCACAGTGGTCGCCCACGCCGTCGCCGTCCGTGTCTCTCTGGTCGGTGTTGTAGACGTAGGGACAATTGTCCCGCTCATTGAAGACATCTGCAGGGGTTCAGGGGAGCGGGGCTGCTGAGCTCAGCAAGGGCACAACTCCCCACCGCACTGCAGGCTCACAGCCCAGCGTCAGTCAGCAACGCAGCCCAGGGACGAAGTCGTGGAGGCATTAGCTCCGTGGAAGAGCACACGTGACCTTTCCCATTAACATTCACACGTCCTCCGGCCTTTTGTTTGTCCTCACCCAAGGACACTTCTCCATTTTTGATCAGACAGAGAGGGAGGAAGAGAGAGAGAGAGACATCGACGCGAAAGGGACACATCGAGTGGCTGCCACCCACACGACCAACCAGGGCGGGGGACGAACCACAACCAAAGCACAAGCCCTTGGCCAGAATCAAACCCGCGGCTCCTTGGTCCGCGGGCCGGCGCTCTAACCGCTGAGCCAAACGGGCCAGGGCTCAAGCGCCGTCCCTTTGAAAGAGAGCCGGCTCTGAGTGTCCCGACGCGGTCACCCACCGGGTCAGCCTCTGCAGCAGTTTCCCCGGATACCCGCTCAGAAAAGGGGCCCCGAGCAGCTGCCCAGCCCCATCGCCCATCGTCCTCCCCTGCGTTACTGGGACGGGACGGCGGCAGAGGGACGGGGCTTTCAGGAGGGTCACCGACCCCGTCGAGACAGGAGTTAGGGAAAGATGGGTGGATTGTGGACCATCCAACACGCCACCGGGACCAGGCAGCCCACATCCCAAACCGGGAGTCACAGGAAGAGAGCGAGACCGTCCTGGGGTCCGAGGAGCAGGAGGGTCGGCCCGGCTCCAGAGGAGGCGGAGGGGCCCTGGAGCCCGGAGAGCAGCAGGCAGACGCTGCCTGGCGCCGGGGAAGCTCTTGGCGCCACGCCAGTGACACCAGGAAACACAGGGGCCCCAAGGCCCCGCAGGAGGCTGTGTGCCCAGTGAGGGCTGGTCCCCGGGGCACCAGGACCTGGGATTCAAGGCCCGCGTCGAGGTGTCGGACATTCCCACCCATGGGGACCTGGGACCTGGGGGAGCTCTGTAACTCAAGATTCACAGAATGGAGAGAAACAAGGCCTTGGACGCGTCCCCAGAGAGGGGCGAACGGGCAGACCCCCAGGCAGGCCGGTGAGGAGAGACGTGTCCCTGGGAGCACTGGACCGTGCATCGTAGCACACGCCCGACGGGCGCCAGGTCCAGTCAGAGGACAGCCGTGCGGGCTGCAGTGTCCTAGGGAGCTCCTGAGGCTGGCGACCCCTTCCAAGCCCCACCCCACGGGGTCAGACGGGCAGACCGAGGACGGGCCCCCGAGAACAGCTGAGAACCCCGAAGATCGAGGAGCCGCAGGCGGAGTGAGCGCAGCCCACAGCCACGGAGCACACGGCCGCAAAGGCGCCAGCTGGGCCTCGGCCGCGCCCGTGAGAACGAGCAGACTGACCGTCCCCGTCGATGTCCACGGAGCAGGCGTCGCCCTCGCCGTTGTGGTCGGTGTCGATCTGGGCGGGGTTGTGCACGTAGGGGCAGTTGTCGCAGCGGTCGCCCACCTCGTCCTTGTCGTAGTCGGACTGGCGGGGGTTGAAGAGGAGCTGGCAGTTGTCCTAGGGGGCGGGAGGGGGAGGGGGAGGCAGCTCAGGAGCCTCGCCGGGCCCTGCGGCTCGGCGCGCGGCGCACACTCCACGCCGCCCGAGATGGCGGCAGAGCCCGGCGGCAGGGCCGGTGAGCCCTGCACATCCCGACACGCCGTGGACCACACACTGCGCGGTGGGGACGGTGAGTGAGGAAGGCGGGAGTGATCGGGTGGTCGGACGGCAGCAGCGCTGCGCACAGGTGCAGGTGGTCTACCTGCTGCCCTGGGTTCGGCACTGAGCTGGGACCCTCCAGGGTCCCCCCCGCCCCCGTTTCGCAGGAGAGGCAGCGCTGGTTCAGCGAGAGCCCCGCGCACACGGGACCCGCCAGTGGAGGCTCCAGTCAGCAGCTCACACTGTCACAATGTTTCTAGCGGCAGCTCTGTGCTCCCTCCGTCACGGTTCTGTAGCGAAGGACCCGCGCTCTCTGCGGGTGGCTTTCGGACAGTGGGCAGGGACACCCATCTCATCTCAGTGTGCCCCCCGCCCCGGAGCCCGAGCAGGGGCCCGGACAGCACCGCCCTCTGACCTTCTCGTCACTGACGCCGTCGTTGTCGTCGTCCTCATCACAGGCGTCGCCGATGCCGTCCTTGTCGAAGTCTTCTTGCCCAGAGTTAGGCAGGAAGGGGCAGTTGTCCTGTGAGCAGAGCATCCCAGTGAGAGACACCCGGGACCCTCTGTCCGGGTGGCAGGCCGGTAAGGCCGGGGGGACGGGGCAGAGAGGCCGGAGCCACACATCTGTCCCCACGAGACGCAGAGGAGCGAGACCGCCCAGCGCGGCCGGGGCACCTGCTTCCTTTTGAGGCTGCCCCTGGACACCGCGTCGCCACGGCCCTGGACACCGCGTCGCCACGGCCCTGGACACCGCGTCGCCACGGCCCTGGACACCGCGTCGCCACGGCCCTGGACACCGCGTCACCACGGCCCTGGACACCGCGTCACCACGGCCCTGGACACCGCGTCACCACGGCCCTGGACACCGTGTCACCACGGCCCGGGGTCGGGACACAGGTGGGTGTCCTGAGCCCAGGACCCTGGGAAGCTGCCAGGCTCCCGATGAGGGGACAGAGCTCCAGTGTCCCCTCTCCTTGCCGTGACCTTCGGCTTATCTGCCAGGAAGCCCAAGCTCCTACAGCTTCCCCTCAGAGCCGGGACCACGCGGTGACCTGCTGGGAGCCTCACCCCCAGACCCCGGCCCGGGCTCAGCTCTTCCGGGAACAGACAGCTTGTGTCCAAGTCGCAGTTCAGGTTTTATAAATGTTATGAATCCAAACGGAGCCATGTGGACACTGACAACGTGTGGGAACCGGAGAAACCTGGAGAGGGCGGATGCACCACCCACGGTCCGAGAGTCAGCACCGGCCCACGAGGAGAAAGAGAACGTTCCGGGGGCCCGGGGCACCCCTGAAGCAGATACACAGGAGCCTCTCGGACCAGGTGCGGGTTCCCATCAACAGTCTCATTCTGCACCTGCTCACACGTAGTGTGTCTGTAGCTGGGAACCCCGATGTGCCATTTTTAAGGGGCTAAATACCTGTCTGAAATTCCACAATGTAACAAAGTGGGGTGCCCTACGGCAGTCTTGGCTCGGGGACACCATCTGTCACCCCTGCCCTGACGCCTGGGGTGTGGCTGACGCTAACGGAAGCCCCACCAATAGTCACGGCCACAAGCTCCTGTCCTCAGACCGCCAGGCTCCACCCCGCGAGCCAGGGACCGAGCAGGCAGGTGGCCGGGGAGACGGGACACGCCTGCCACCTCGGAGCACGAACACTGTCCTGTCAACACCGCCATCCTTAACGAGGACAGACCGGAAGGGACACGTCCGTTAGAACTGACTACCCAACAGGCACGAGAAGGAACGCACGTAAATGTTACGCAGCTGAATACACTTATAATCGCAAACGATGTTTTTGTAAGTTTGTGTCGTTCGCGTTTCTGAAGCTGTGAAGACACCGCACCGCACTGACACCTTTGGGACACGCGGTCCAGTGGACCGAGTCTGGTTCCCAGAACGTGGGCCCAGTCCGATCTCTGCACAGCGAATGAGCGGGCATCCCCTTCCGCACAGGACATGCCTTGGGTTCTGGGTCTCCGAGGAAGTTTCCGGAGCACCCAGGTGGCCCTAACCAACCACGTCCATCCTGACGCCCTTGCCAGAGCGAGTCGGGGGGTTGGGGACGAACTCACAGGGGAGAAGGCTCGAGGAAGCGGAAGCAGAGGTTGGAGGGTCACCTCAGAACTGAGCAAATCCTGGGGCCAAGTGTCCCCGACGACACCATGGCTTCCGACCCCCAGCCCTGGGCTGAGAGTTAAGTTTCTGCTGTTCTCGGCCACCCCGTCCGTGCCCACTGGCTCCAGCCGCCCCAGGAAAGGGACGCCGCACCTGTTACAGACCCTGAGGAAGCTCGCTCCTCGGTGCTGGAGGGCGCCCTCACCTTGACGCAATGGTAGGTGGCGTTGGTGGCACAGACCAGGTTCTTGTTGGGCCAGCCATCCAGGTCCGAGTCCTCGCCGCAGATGAACCCGTCGCCCGCGTAGCCCGTCTGGCACTCGCACTTGTACATGGGGTCGCTGAAGTGGCCCAGGTAGACGCACTCGGCGTGCCGGTGGCACCTGTGGGTCTTGTCCTTGCAGGGGTTCTCAGGCTCACACACCTGGGGGGGGCGCACAGGTGAGGGCGGCCGAGACCCTGGCCTGACCGGGGGCCTCCCAGGGAATGCCCCACGGCAGCCACTGAACAAGCATCCAGACACTAGACTCTGCTCCCCTGGAGCGACCAAGGCAGATCCCCGGCTCCACTGAGCGCTGCCCACAGGCGTCGGCCACAGGTGCCGTGTGGAGCTGCTGATTCACCAGCGGCTGAGTCCTGGTCCTCACGGGTCCGGTGTGTGACAGCTGCGCTCTGCACCCCACCTGGTGGGCTCCCAGAGGCAAACAGCGGGCCCCACAGCCCCCGGACCCCAGAGCAGGTGCACCCTGCCTTCGCTCCCCGCAACACAGCCCGTCCTCTCTCCCGCCCGACTTCCCCAGATGTCGGCTGGTGTCCGAGGCCCACGCCGCTCACCTGCTTGTCTGTCTGGGCCGCCTCCAGGCCGGCCCCGAAGGGCTGGGTCCCTCTGTAGCGAGGGGGACAGGGCAGGCAGTGGAACCCAGGGTCGGTGTTGACGCAGCGGCTGGACTTGCTGGTTGTGGAGAAGCAGACGTCTGCGACCAGGGCGCACTGCGGGACAGACAGACGTGAGCCTGCTGCCGCCCCGCAGCCGCCCTGCAGCCGCCCGCCCAGGCCGGCACCCACCTCGTCCAGGTCCTCGCAGTGGGTCCCGTTGCCCAGGAAGCCCAGCGGGCAGGAGCCGCAGGACCAGGAGCCGTCGGGGAAGCTGTTGCACTGGGCTCCCGGGAAGCAGGGGCTGGACAAGCAGCCGTCTGCATGGGGAGCGGAGAGGTCAGGGTGGCCCAGGCAGCTCCCCGGCTCAGGACAGACGCTCCGAGCCCCAGAGGTGCCAGGGTCATGGTCAGACACTGTGGTCAGTGAATGAGGACGGAGCACACACCAGAGGTCTGCACCCCGGGGAGCACTCCGAGGCTGGGGGGCCTGTGTGTGACTCCCCGAGGTGCCCCAGGGTCCGTCCTGGCCACACTGCTGCTACACAGAAGCGTGGAGGAACCGAACCCCGACACCCAGAGCGGCCACCCTTCTGTGCTGACCACAGATCTTCCTGTTCTGCGTGTCCTCCCCTGACCAGGATGAAGCCCGGGGTCGCCTCCCAGAGCCGGGGGCCCACCTGCAGGGCAGCTCCTCTTGTTGCACATCTGCTGGTCCACCACGTCCCCCGCACAGGCCTTCCCTCCGTGCTGGGGCTCCGGGCTGTTGCACACGCGCGTCCGCTCCCGGATGCCACCCGCGCAGGTGACGGTGCAGGCGGACCACGGGGACCAGGGGCTCCACCGGCCATCGACTGCGGGGAGAGAGCAGGCAGAGGGTCAGGCGGGTCGGGGGAGACCCGGGGACGCAGGAGACAGGGTGAGGCGGCCTCCGGTGCCGAGTCAGGGGTGTCGGAGGCCCACTCGGGTGGTTTGACCCTGAGGACGGAAATTCACAGCAGCTCTGTGGGCAGAGGCTGAGAGCTGGTGACGGGGCTGCGGGCCCTCGGCCACGTACATGGAGGCTGTGTGACGCTGAGGTTCATGTAAGCAGCCCCTGCCCACCACCCACACACGGTGCTCTGAGGGATAGGACCCAGGAATCAGGTTCCCAATCAGGTCCTAGCACTGGGACCCACTGTCCTCTGTCAGCGGGACCCATGGCTGGACGGGGGCGGGGGGACGGCCGTGCCCCACACTCCCCTCCGTCTGCTGCTCCCCGGTCTGGCCATTTGCCGCGTGGCTGTGGACTGACCGTGCAGCCTGGGCCCGTGTGCAGGGGGGCAGCCCACGATGGGCATCGACGCCCAGGGCCGCTTCCAGTGGGGACGGGCGCCTGCCCGGCCCTGGTCCCAGCGGCCCCCATGCCCACCCCCCGCCTCACTCACTAGGGCACGGGGCTCCCTGACAGCCCCTTGTCTCCCGGCCGCTGCCCTTGCAGGCCTTGCCCCCCATCTGGGGCACCGGCGAGTTGCAGAGACGTATCCGCGTGATGTTGCCGAGCCCACAGGTCACGGAGCAGGAGGACCACGGGGACCAGTGGCTCCAGCCGCCATCCTGCCGGACTAGCACACAAGGGACGCAGGCGTCAGCCACAGGCCCACAGGCGCTGGAGTTGGCTTGTCCCCCGGGCTGTGGGGGAGGGACGGGACCCAGCGGAGCCCGGAACAAGGCTGGGTGCCAGCCAGGAGGGCAGCTGTCCTCCCCCCACCCCCAGGGACGCCGCGGCACTCACTGCGGTTGTCACACTTTCCCAGGCTGCAGGCCCGCGTCTGGATAGACGGCCCCCGGCAGGTGTTGCTGGTGACGTCGCAGGAGCGCCCCCTCTGCTGGGTGCCGGGCCCGCAGGTGGCAGAGCATTGGGTCCACTCCGCCCACGGGGACCAGCCCTCCTCGCCGTCCGCTGCTGGGAGGGAAACTGGCGTCAGGCGTCCAGCAGTGACGCGCACAGGCCCACGGGACAGGGGTGTCAGCCTCCAGCAGGAGGGTGCCGGGCAGTGGGCGCTGAGCGGACGAGGAGCCTCTGTCCTCCGCGGGCTGACTCCGGGTGACCACGGAGAGCAGGTGCGCCCAGGAGACACTGGGGAGGCTGTCGAGGTGCAGGGGCCCAAGTGTGGGGACCTGAGGCCCGGCGGCCCTTCCTCTCAGCCCCATCTCAGCATCTTTCCTCAGCCCTGTCACTATCTTTCCTCCCAAGGGTGTTTGAAGGGGGACTCGTCATTCACTCAGAGCGAGCTGGTCACTGGGGACCGGCCAGGACAGGAGCCTCGTGCCTGAGGCCTTGCAGCCATCTGCTGGCCGTGGGCAGTGCGTGTGGGCAGTGGTGAGCGGCCCTGCACAGCCCAGCCTCACCCTGAGGGCCGGGGGCCGGGCAGGCGGAAGGGGCCAGGGCACCGGCCGCCGCACTCACGGTGGGAGCAGAACGGGCAGCAGTCACCCTCCAGCAGGGACGGGTTGGCGCAGGTCACCGGCGGGCAGGAGATTTGGTGGCAAACCGTCTTAAATTTCTGCAAGTACAGAAAGGTGCTCACGTAACGCTCCTGGAGGTGCACCCTCCGTACCGGGCGGATCGAGGGCCCCGGGCCACCACAGTGATCTCTACCCCCCGGCTGCGTCCCCGCAGCCTCCCCCAGTGCCGGACAACAGAGACCTTCCCGCTGTGGGCGGCAGACTGTGGGATGTCTGAGGCCACCATCAGTGGAGACCAGTGAATGACCGTGGGGGAGGGAAATGGGTCCCTGCAGGCTGGGGGTGGTGACGTGCCCCCCAGACATCTCTGCTGAGCCTCGCGGCCCTCGCAGAGCTGATCGGACCTAAGCGCAGGCTGGAGGCCCATCTGGAAGCTCCATCCCAGCTGCCTGTGGCCACCCGGTGACACAGGCCCAGTCACTTCACCTCCTGAGACCGGAGTCTTTACGTGTGACGCAGGGAGGCTGATCGAACCCTGTTAGCAGTCAGCTCTGCTCCTGGGTGCCCACTCTGCCTGCCTGCACCCCATGTCCAGGCTGTCCCCTCGCGCTGGGTGCACCTCGGCGGCAGCCCCCACCCCCAGAGCAGCCTGCTGAGGCCTCACCTGGCAGGTGCACTTGGTGCAGCTGTCCACCACCCAGGTCTCGTTCTCCGCGAAGAACCGGCCGTCCTGCCAGCAAGCAGACATGTTCCTCGTCTTCGGGGGGCCGCCGATGAGCTCCCAGAGGTACTGGTTGTCGTTCGACTGGAAGATCAAGCAGGGTTGGAGGACAGACAGGGGCAGGAGGCACTCGGGGTCACACTCCCGGGACGTCCCCTTGCTCACAGCCTGACTGCCCGGAGCAGGGAGCAGGTGGGGACAGGACTCAGCTGAGAGCGCAGCCCAGAGGGACAGGGCGTGCAAATCGCCGTGAAGGTGCCCAGGGATTCACACCCCACGGCCTCGCCGACCTCGCTTCTCCACGGCCGCTCCACTCGCTTGTGAACAACAGACTCCGCTCCTGCCCACCCCATGCTCCTGTGGAAAGTTCCGGAAGGTGCCCTCCATCCTGGTACTTCCCAGCCAGCCCCTGGCCTTGGCCCCAGCTGCCCTTGCGGTGCCCATGCCCTCGACCTCCCAGGGACCACCGTCCTGCAGCGAGAGCCGGGCTGTGGGTACAGACACGGGGGCCCGGCACGCACCACTTTCCGGAGGTTCTCGTGCAGCTGGTTGACGACCAGGCGCAGCCCCGACAGCTCGCTGGCCATACTGCCCAGCTCCTCACAGGAGCGCTCGCACACCCCCGGCCGCTGCTCCGCGCTCGGGCCCTCGTGCACCGTGGTGACCGCAGGGCCCAGGTGCAGCGTCTCCGTGTTCTCGCTGATGGCGTTGGCTTCCGCTGAGGGGACGCACGGAAAGCGGTCAGAGCCCCTCAGGTGCGGCCTGCGGGCCTCGGGGCGCCCACGGTGGGCTGCCGGCAGGGTCCCCGGGGTCCACCCACTCACCACCCACTGGTTCCGCGCGGACACCTCCCGGGGGGGGGAGGCAAAGCCCTGCACAGGCCACGAGACCCACAGGCCAGGGCGTTCAGACAAGCGACGCTGCTGGTGCCCACCACTCACTGAGCACACCTGACAACTCTGCGCCTCGGCCCTCATTTTCCCTCCGAAACGCCTATTCCTGTCTCCTTGCTCCGCACGAAGCAGACTTTGTCCTCCTCAATCTTCTCCTCCCTTGTCCCTGACACAGTCCCTCTGCTGGGTCCCCAGAGGGCAGGCCGCTCCCCCGGGTCCCCAGCCCTGAGCCCTCGCGGGCGCAATGCCACCAGCAGCCTGAGACAGGCAGGGGCAGCCCTGGTGGCACCGGGCGGGACTGGGCTGCATCCTGGCGGCCTCCATGCCCCTCCCCATCCCTTCTGCCACAGCGCTGTGCCTGCCCCTTGAACAGGCACCTTCAGATGCTGCTCAGCTTGTCTACCACCAGGAGGCGCTCCATTGGGCCCGCCCCTGGTCTCTGCGTCCTGAGCTCTCCAGAGCGTTTGCCGTTTTGCCTTCCCAGCACCCAAACCCATAAGGATGACGACCTGGCTCACAGCCTGGGATGCAGAGCGCGAGGCAGACACGGACTTGGGACTCGAAAGGGTGTCACGGGAGGCGTCAGAAATCCTCCTCCCCACACTGGCCGAAAACCAGTGTGTTAATTCTGTCCTGCTTTGTACTAGCCAGCAGCGGACAGACCGACAGACACATGGAAGGGCCGGGCCGAGTACCAACAGTCACACTGTGACCTGGGGGCAACCTAGACTCATCACATTCAGGGTGGACGGGAAGACGTGGTCTCAGTGGGAACATCGCGTGGCAGGTAAGAGCCTTCTCGCTGGAGACGCAGACCAGGTGGGCAGCCAGCCTGGCAGCTAACGGGTCCTCCCTGACCTCAGCTCCCTCACCTGCCAGCGGGGCCAGGTGCAGGGCCTGAGTCCCGGGTGCCCGGGAGACCGAGGGACATGACAGTCACCCCACAAATCAGTGCTCGGCAGTGTCAACCCAGCACCAACAGGTCGCCCGTTGGGTCCCAGTCAGGGCACAAGCCCAGGTTGTGGCCCGATCCCCACTGGGACCACGCAGGAGGCAGCCGGTCGATGTTCTCTCTCATCCATGTTTCTTTCTCTCTCCCTCTCCCTTCTTCTCCCTTTAAAATCAATAAAGTAAAAAGAAAAGAAATGCTAGCAGTCGTGGTTGGATGTGCATTCACAATGCAATCAGCAGAAGGCAGGGGTATCAGAATTTCTCCTGAGGCTGAACCCCAGCTGCCCACAGCCCAGGGACAAAGGTCTGGGGTGCAAGCTCACTGAGATGCTCCTCTCACACTGATAGACGAGGAGCTCTGCATATATTTAAAATCATGTTAAAATGCCGAGGTTTATCGTTTGGCTTGTAAATGAACTATTTTGGATTATTAAAATGTACTCAAAATTAATCCTTCCAGCAACATGTGATGTTCAGACAGTAACACATCTAAGTTGACCTGCTAACTCATTCACAGACATTGGTGCCGCTTTATGCAAGTACTTTTATTTAAATTCTCACAAGCCCACATTCGCACATGCACACACACGCATGCAAACATGCACACACACATATACACACACAGAACATAGCAGAAATCCATCCGAGACGGGATGCGGAGAAGGAAGTCACCATGCATGAGACACACCTACCTCCCTGTCTTTGCGGACAACCTTTCCTGCTGAGAATGTCCTCCACGGAGTCGGCAAACAGCAGGTACACGTTCTGCAGCAGCCCCTGTGAGCGCCCCCCGGGGAAGACAGCACCAGTGAGCAAACCCCAGCTGTGCGAAGCCCAGCGGATGACATGAAACCACAAAAGGTCACCGGGAAGAGAGGGGACACGTTTTCGGAGCCTCACACCCGGGAGGTCGTCTGCAAGGAGCCCCCTGCACCTGGGCCGGAAGAGGGCTGGTGCACGGGACACGTACAGAGGGATCCACACAAGAAGCAGCTGTGCGGCGAGGAGCTGAAGGAGGCCCCTGGATGGGTAACAGCAACTCCTGAGGGGACAGATGGACGTTCCAGGACACTCTGCCCTTCAGGGGTGAGCGTGGCTGTTGGTTTTGGTGAATGTCCGCAGGGCCAACCACAGACACAGCGACAAGACATAACCCTGGCGTCCATGCAGCCGTGTGAGCAAGAGTCACCGTGGCGCAGGGTGACCCATATCCAGCAGCACCCGAACCATCCACCAACCGTAACTATGACTGAAAACAGATCGTAACCCTAAGCAAACACAGCCAGAAACCAAACCCAAACATTACCTAACCCTGAGCCTAAACCAACCACGACCCATATATAAACCAACATCAACCATAACGCAATTCCAGCCTAGCCCTAACCGGATCTTAACCCTAATCTGCTTCGAACAATAACCATACAAAAATCCCAAACTCAACGACAACGCCCAACCCTACCTCACCCTAAACCTAAGCCTAAACCTAACGATACACTAATCCTAACCATACATTAAGCCTAAATCTAACCCTAACCTCTAATCACACAAACTCTAATCCTAATCCCAACCTAATGGTGCACTAACCCTAACCTGACTGAAACCAGAACGTAACCATGACCAATCACAACCACAAACCCCAAAAACAACCTAACCCTGAGCCTAAAGCAACCACAACCAAAATCAAACACCAGTATCAAACCAAACGCAACTGTAACCTAACCCTAAATTGATATTATGCCTAATCTGCCTAAAACACAAAAATCCCAAACTCAACCCCAACACTAAACCTACCTCACCCTAAACCTAATCACAACCCTAAATACACAATAACCCTAACCCTAAGGGTACACTAACCCTAACCTAACCCTAACCCCACCCTAACCCCACCTTAACCATACACTAACCCTAACCTGACCCTAACCCTAACCCTAACCCCACCCTAACCGTACACTAACCCTAACCTGACCCTGACCCTAATCCTAACCCCACCCTAATGATACACTAATCCTAACCTGACCCTAACCCTAACCCTAACCCCACCTTAACCATGCACTAACCCTAACCTGACCCTGACCCCACCCTAACCATACACTAACCCTAACCCCACCCTAACCGTACACTAACCCTGACCTGACCCTGACCCTAACCCTGGCCACCAGCAATCGACTCAGCAGTGAGCGAAGCATCTGCAGCCCTGCCACTCACAGGGTCAGGAAGAGAACAGGCACCGCCCTCCGCTATGGTTCTTAATCGCCTGTGGTTTCAAGGAGCCTCCTCCAGAAACGTCCCAGCGAGGTGCACCTGGGACTCCAGTAGACTTTCTCAGAAAAGCTCCCGTCAGCATCGTCGCATGACAGAGGGCCTTTGGCAATGGGTCAAGCACAATAAGGTCCATCTGGGTCACTGGGAACCTTGGACTGGGGCTGATCCCTTGATCCCAGATCAGTCGTCATGTGCACAGGTGGGAAGGTGAGTCGACCACACTCTTGCTTCTCCTTCCTGGCTCTGTGTGTGGGTGCACATGAGTCCCAGGGTAGATGTGTGTGCACACGCGTGTGTGTGCACGTATGCCAGGGCAAGCATGTATGTGTGTGTGCGCGTGCCTGGCCTGCTCCGAAACAGGCCTCGGACAGGAGCCGCCCCATGTGGTCACTCTCCTCGGAGTTCCCCGCACACCCGCGCCCCGACACCTACCCTGAAGTGACTCTCGCGAGCAGAGCCCTTGGCCACGTACATCTTGCTCCTCTCCGTGTGCAGCTGCCCGTAGAAGGGCTCGTCCATTATGAAGCTGTCGATCAGCTCGCAGCCCACGTACAGGCTGAAGGTCTCGCCGGCCACCTGCACGGTGACGTTCTTCCACTGGGCGTCGGCCAGGCCCACGTCCTCGAGGGACTGGATGTGCAGGGTGCCGTCCACCCAGTAGGCGAGGTCCAGCGTGTCGGCCGGGCCGTTGGAGACGATCTCAAACTGCCGGTGGGCGGCGCCAGGGCCCTCCAGGGCCAGCAGCGTGCCCCGGGTCTGGCGGTCCTGCCGCAGGCTGGCCGTGAGGAAGAAGCCCTCCCGCTGCTGCATGAGCCGCGCGATGCGGCCCAGGGCGTCCGCGCCCACCGGCGGGATGTAGTCGAAGCGCACGAAGCGGTAGGCAGGCGCGCTGGGGTCGGGCCCCCGGAACTGCTTGGCCCCGATGGTCTTCCGGTTGATGTTGCTGACGGTGAAGAGGTTGAAGGCGGTGTCGTCGTCCTGGTCACCAGCTACTCAGGGAGCAGAGCGGGGTTACAGCAGGCCAGCGATTCATGGGGCCCCTGACATCCAACTTCCGTCCCTCCCCTCTGGCTACGTGCTTCGTGGAAAACCTCTCCCCTCTCTCCCGGCCACAGCCCAGAGTGTGGTCCCTGAGACGGGCTGGTGCCCTCCAGTCAGGGAGCGTGGCCAGAAGGTCACCAACAAGGTCACTCCTCACTTGGTTTAGCTCGGCTGACACTTTCCCCAGCGAGACTTCTGAAGACGGAACCGGACGTAGTCCCCACCCGGACTCAGCCCCTCGCTCCTGCTCTTCACCCCAGAGCTGGGGGTTGGTGCAACGCCCTACCCCACCCATGGGTGCCCAGAACCATCCTGGAGAGGAATGTGCCCTCGCCTGCCCCCTGGGCATGTGCAGAGAGCCCCGCGGTACCGGCCACCTGCTCACTGAGACCACCCACAGTGACCTGGCCTCGCTGCTTTGGGGAAACCGCGGGCAGAGCTGACAGCGAGGGCTGGAGTCTGGGAAGAGACCTTATCAGACCTCCCAAACCACCGCAGTCTACATCATTCAGGGTCGTTTACTGAGCAAAGTTCCGCTTTGACGGAGCTGCGTGGCGCCAGACTCGAAACCCTTAAAAAAGTCGAAGCCAAGACCCATTCCGTGGTGTCATCTGTCCTAGTAACAGTGAACTCACCAGGGGGGAATTGGCCCAAAGTGTTTCGTTGACCATCTGGTGGACTCAATACAGGCATGAAAACTCATGCCGTGAAAGGATAAAGACACAGGAATATTTACCATATTTAAGGTGGAAAAAAGGTGGAATGAAGAGAAATGACAGAAAGATCAAATAAGTCGAGTGTTGTAAACGTAGCAACAGAGAAAGGGCTAAACCGTGCCCAGAAAGAAAGGTGTCTCGAGGTGAAAGTGTTTTCCTCTAATACCCGAATGTTCAAAAAAAACTCAGGTCCTTGGGTATGGACTCAAAACTAAACAAATGTTTAAAACGAAGTGAAAAGGGCTGAGAGGTCAGACACCCGGATGGCAGACGGTCATCACGGTGTGCAGCCCTCGCCCTGCAGGGGACCCGCACCCGGAGCCTGGTTCCCGGGGCCGCGCCCACTCACCGTGAGCCCCACACGAGGCCCAGAGGGCCGGCAGCACCAGCGTCCAGAGCATCCCGCCTCCCGGCCGCTGGAGCCCTGCGGGGAACAGAGCTGTCAGCCACGGCGCAGACAGCGCCCTCAGTGCAGACGGGAGGCCCTTCTCCTGGGCCGTGCGAAGGTGTGTGCGTGGAAGTCGGAGCCCGTGGGGTTGTGGGGATGAGAATCGAGAGAGACGGGCCCCTCAGAGGGCACGTCTCCAGCCACACGTCTTCCTGGCCGGGGCTTGCTGACGGTTCCGTGCTAATCCCCCTCACACGTTCATCTCATTTAACCTTCGTGAGGACCCGGAGGTCAGTGCCGCTGCCGTGACCTGTGGAAGGGGCCTGGGGGAGCTGTCCCTGCCCAGCTGCTGACGAGGAGCTGAGCCAGGGGGTTTGAATCCAGAAAAACATCAGCAGGGTGGACGTAATCCCTGAAGGCAGCGTGTGGAAATAGCCAAGAAAATAAAGTTATGCATAACTTAATTAGATGGAATACACACGAGCTGTGCCCGGAGCTGGGGATGGACTTGATTGGAGTCTCGTAATTACGGAAAACAAAACCTTGCCCTTGGAGGCAGCCCGCGTTCCGCTGGCCCCCCTCCCGAAGGCCTGTTTCCAGTCCCGGGATTGCAGTTGGCTCAGCAGAGGCCGGACCACAGTCAGGAGGCCTGGCGGGCAGCCCGCTCTCCACGTTAACCCCTGCTGGGCCGCCTGCGTCCTGGTCGGGGTCCCTCATCCCCATGAGCGGCGGGGCACCCAGGTCCACCCTGCTGTGCTGTCTGGGTCCTGAGCCAGAAAAACGAGGCCCAATTCCTTCCCCTGCAGGATATCGGAGTGCGTGCAGCGTCCCAGCGCTGAGGAACCTCAGCCCCCCCAGGAAGGTCTGGTGAACCTGCAAAACCCTCTCCTTTGTGGCAGACTCCCCAGAGGCAGGCGTGCCCCGCAGGGTCCTTGGTCCCTCTGGAGTCAAGATGCCCGCTTCACACCATCTGCCCCCGAGGAGCCCGGGAGCCCAGCTGTGTGCAGCCTGCCCCAGGGCAGCAGAGGGCCCAGGCAGCACAGACCCAACAGAAGCTGTGGCCCCTGCTGCACCCCTGGGGGCCCCCTGGGCTCTCTGTGGGGCCTCGTCTGCACAATGAAATCAGTGCTTTAAGATACCCACCTCCAGCCCTGGCCGGTTTGGCTCAGCGGTTAGAGCGTCGGCCTGCGGTCCGGAGAGGCCCGGGTTCGGTTCCCGCTAAGGGCACGTACCTCGTTTGCAGTTTGTCCCCGGCCCTGGTTGGTCGTGCGGGTGGCAGCCACTCGATGTGTCCCTTCACATCGATGTTTCTCTCTCTCTCTCTCTTCCTCTCTCTCCCTCCCACTCTATCTGTATAAAAAATGGAAAAATGTCCTCGGATGAGGATAAAGAAAAAAAAGATACCCACCTCCAGGGGTGAGGGTGAGGGGTGGGCTCACTCAGCGCCACGAACACACGGGCAGGGGTCACACATGGGCCGGGTCTCTGTCTGGGATGCTCTGGCCTGGGACCTCCCAGCACAGAGACATGACGATGGCAACAGGGACGAGAGCAGACACTGTCCACGCTCACTCAGGAAGCTCCGCATCAGTGGCAGTTTCCCTGACCACCCAGGGGTGCGCCTCTGTCCCCAACAGACAGCAGGTGAGGCCAGCCCTGGCAAAGGCAGCCTCCACCCAAATACACACTTTAAATTCCTGGGTGCCCAGCTCCCCGAGTCCAGGCTTAAACAGAGTTAATCAACCTCTGTTCTGACCACGTCCAACCCTGTGCTTCCTGAAACAGATGTCAGTGTCCACCCGGCCCCGTGCCGGGTGAGGGTGGGGTCTGGTCTCATCTCACAGGCTCACGACAGCGACAAGCTGAGCCTGGCCGCGGCGCTCATCCCGTCACATGGGGACAGGACGCCGCACGGCGCCGGGCTCCGCGCTGCCACACTCGCAGGGCGTTCACGGATCCGTGTTTGCCAAAGGCTTTCGGCCACAGCGTGTCATTAGAACACCCGAAGATCTTCTAAAATTATTTTTGTATCAGCCAGCAGAGCAAAAATAACTTTCTGAGAGGTCACCCTCCCCCTCATCCGATGCCCAGGTCAAAGGCTCTGCCCCTCAGGCTCCCTGAGACAGACCCAGCCCCCAGGTGCAGCCAGGCTGACCTTCCACATGCCGATCACCCCACACCTGCCTTCCAGGCCACCCTGGCCCCTTGCATAGACTCACTATGTGTTACTCATTAACTAACGTCCAAAACCACTCTTCAGCTAGAAATAGTGTCTGCAGTCAGAGGGTCTATAATCTCTGATTATTTTTCATGTTCTAAGGAATATCCCCCAATTCCCTCCTCATGATTCCCCCAGAATAACAGACTTTCTGGTGCAAACTTCTGATTCCGTAGCTAAAAGATAAGCATCTGCCCAGGTCCCCAGGTACGTGCACGAAGTCGCCAGGCAGGGCTGATGCAGGTGAGGCCGCCCCTCGGAAATCCGGGGTGCCTTCTCCGAAAATTAAACCACAATGAAATGATTTGGGAAAGTTAAAAAAAAAAAGTCTTACCCGGTGAAAGCAGAGGCTGCAGTGAGGACTGGTTCCGTGCTGGGACGGAATCGGGCGCTGGCGGGGGCTCGGGGTTCGGGCAGCCCTCTGCTGACGAGCGGGGGGCGCACTGGCCTCTGGGCCGCTGCCCCTGCTTTATATGCTCCTGTCTCCGCGCTCAATTCATTCCCTCGAAGGAATGACATAATTCCTCCTCCGCGCGGAGGACCACAGAGGAGGAGTCAGACGGGGGAGGCCTTCTCCTCTCAGGAAACAAGTGCTATAAATAAAGCAGCGGGAGGAAGCATGCAGCTCTCCGCGGCCGAGCGAGCGCGGCCTTTCTGCACAGGCGGGCCCCGCCGGCAGACGCCGCGGAGTGAGGGGTGCGGATCACTGGTCCAAAATGATGACGCTGTCACACAGACAAATTAATTCGTTGTGTGCAAACAGTGATACTTAGCCCAACAGCAAGTGGACACGTTTCCGTTCCTGCTGCTGAGTGACTAAGAAACAGGTTTGGGAGAACTTAATTTGCACCCAAATCCAGCTTCTTTGGCTCAGTCTGGCCTCTCCCGGTGGATGTCCAGACCCCGACAGGGCCATGTGGCCCACACTTTCCCAGGGGCACAAATAATCCCTAATCCCGCGCACGGGCTCAGCAGGCGGCCCAACCTGTGTGCAGAATAAATGTTGAAGTAAAGAGGGGCCGTAGCCGGACTCACTGCCATTGCTCAGGGCTCACAGCCTGGAGCAGGGCGGGCAGAGGGTGGGTCGGCTGTGCAGGGGGCTCCGGGCCTGGGCCTGGACACGTACAGCCGCAGACACGCGAGTTGCAATGGAAGACGTGTAAGCATGTGCGTGGGGTGAGCGCTGAGCCAGCCTGGGCCGTGGCGTGTCACGTGATGAGGACCTGGCACCCCTGCACCTGGTCCAGCTCGGGGCTCCTGCCTGGGTCAGGACGGGCCGGGGGGGCGGACCTTGTCCCGTTCATGGTTCTGAAGCCTCTTCCTCGTGGGAACGGCTTCCTACCGTCTCAAAGACACTATCAAATTCAATCAGAGAGAAAACTGCTCGAAGGACACAGGCCTTCCTCGTGCTCAGAGAGCTGCTGCTAAAGCCATCATCTGAGCAAAAACACCTGGACTCTGTCCCTAACGGACGTCTTCTTAAACTCCAAAGGCTGCATCACCCAGTCTCCCGAACAGCGCTCAGGGGTCACCGTCGGTGCACCGGTTCTCCTTCACCTGCTCACGGGCTGGCTGCGTCACCGGCTCTGCTCGTCCGGTGAACCTCAGACCTGAGCGCCTCTGTGAGACACGGGTCTGGCCCCCTCGCCTTCCAGGAACACCCCGGCAAGGAACACGGACACAGCGCCACCGCTGATTGGAGGCACGAGCCACAGGGAAGGTGCTGCCTGTTCAGAGGAGCCCCCGGCCATGAGGACCACCCGCTGGTTCAACAGCAGAGAGGTCTTCCTGTGTTTTCCAAAGGGGACGGCCAGGGAGGCTTCTCAAGGGGCAGAGTGAGCCAACCAGGTCATTCCACGTGGGGAGGGCGCCCTGGGTGGAGGGAGGTCCCAGGAAAGACACCAGGTGGGGACTGAGGGTGTGCCAGAGAAGAAGTTGGGCGCAGGCTCCAGGCTGGGTGCTGGCGCGAGGTCTGTAGGTGAGGGAGTTAGAGACTCGGGCAGGACAAGGTGCGTCCCCCCTGGAAGCCGGAGGAGGCAGCAGCCCTGTGACACGGCACCTTCTGTCTGTCCGTCCGTCCCCCACTCTGCGTCACCACAGCAGCCCTGGGACGTTCATGCAGACATACTGAAGGTTCTGGAAATTTCCATCATCGCGGCATTATTTTGGGGGGGTTGATGCAGTGCTGTGATCCCTGTCCAGTGACAGATTGCCCCTCTGACCATCAGAGACAAGCCTGCAGGGCAGGGGCTGCTGTCGGGGATGTGGCCAGGGGGGGTACCTGAGATTGTCCTGACGGGGGCGGTGGGGGCTCGCCGCCCAGCCCTGACCCTGAGCACTCCCATCAGTGACCCCTACACACCGGCGGGGACAGTGAGCAGACCCTGACTGTAGCAAGCCTGGGGCAGTTAACACAGAAAGTGAGGACCATGGACCAATCGGCGATCCAATCACCTAGACGCGAGGCACTGTCAGGGCCCAAGGTCGGCTTGCCGCCGTGGACACCAGCCTGGGCCCAGCCAGTCTTCCAGAATCTGAAAATCGAACACCCAAACTGGGTAGAAAATTGAGAGGTAGGAGGTAGGAGACCCGGGGCAGCCACAGCCCAGCCCTCACCTGGGAGCAGAAGACAGGCCACAACCATGGTGGACAGAGCAGGCCCAAGTGGAGACGCTGGAGGGCCCGGTGGGGTCGAGGGAGCCAGGTGAGGGCCAGGAGCTGGGCAGACATGGAGGGTCACTGACTGACCGCAACAGATGGACAACAAGGGCCGTCCTGGCTGAGGCTTTCGGGGGCATGTGGAGCTGTGGCGACCCTCTCCCCTAGTCCCTTCAGCCGCCTGATGCGTGACCCCTGCCGCATCCCACAGGTGTCCTCGGGCTGATGCTCCTGTCTGCGACCAGAAGACACTGGTTCCACAGAGTTAGGACACCGTGGTCTGGCCGTGAGCATCTGGCTCAGGGATCACGCGGTGTGGATGCTCACCAGGTGCCAAGGTGGAGGACATCCACACCAAGGAGAGGGGGCAGGGAGGAACAGGGCTTGAGACAGGACTCTGAACACACCAGGTCTACCCAGGGAGGTGGCGATGAAGCCAGCACCCCGGCCGGAGTGCCCATGAGCAGCAGGACAGCCGCGGACGGGCAGGTCAGCCTGGACAGTTCTCTGAGGCCGAAGGTCAGGGATCGCTCTCTTCTTGTGGGAGGACGGATGGGGTTCCAGCAGTTCATCACCCCAGAACAGAAGGAAACATCTTCACCAGGGCCCAAGTATCACCTCAGTAGGGTGCCCTTTGCAGAAGGCAGGTGATGGGTGTGGACTCGGGTGTGGATGGGCAGCCCTCCCACAGGAGAGGTCCCCGCAGTCACAGGCCACACCGGGCACATGCTCAGCTCCAGGCTGGTGCAAGAGGGGGGCGGGTAGGACGCAGAGGGGACTCGGAGGCCATGGCAGAGGCTTCAAAGCCACCAGGAGAGGGGCTCCGTGACACTGGGGTGCAGTGGGAGCCTGGGGCGGAAGAAGATGGGCTGAGAGTCCTGCTCACGCCCAGCGGCCCCCCAGTCCCGAGAAACACTTGTGAACCGGCCGATGGCCACGGACCACGGTCAGAGACGTGGCCAGGTTCAGGCAGCCCACGTAGGCTGGACTAGCGTGATGCTGGAAGGGCTCCGTCAGGCTCCGCAGGACAGCGTCTGGTCGGGCTGGGTGTGACAGAGGCCACGCTGACACCTCCGTGTAACAAAGGAGCAAACTAATTCATGAGTCGCCACTGTGCTCTTTCCACACAAAAGTTCGAGTGGCCAAGTCTGGACAGCATCGAAGGAAGACGGGGGGCCAGGAGCTTGCCCGGTGGGGAGGCCCAGGCCACGAGGACGGGTCCTGACTCCCTGGGGACCATGGGGCCTGGGGTGAGGGCCAGGAACCTTCGGGCAGCCGTGCGGGGCCCAGAGGAGCCGGGGGCGCAGGCAGCCTCGGGCCTGTGGCGCGGGGGCCAGCTGTGCCATCCCGGCTCCGGCATCTGTTTCCGCTTAGCGCCCTGGCCGTGAGTGAGCAGGGGCTCCCACCCCTGCTCTGGGCGGCGGGTTTCGGGAACTGGTGCTTTCATAACTGAAAACAGGGCGACAGCAGCCTGTGGTTCCTGCTCGCAGAGGCTGGAGGAGGGATCCGGGGAAAAGCTCCCGAGGACGGAGGCCAGGCCGATGAGGTCATGGTCACGGCCATTCCTGCTGTGAGCTCACACAAAGGCTGGGCTGGGCCGGGGAGGGGGGCGGCCGCCCACGGGGCACACAGGAGAAGGCGGACGCGGGGACACCCTCCTGGGAGAGGCGATGAAAGGGATGGGATGGACCCGAGCTGGGCACAGTCTCCTGTGAAATGGGCACAGTCGCAGCCCTGCTCTGGGGCCAGGCCCAGGTGTGCACACACGGCGTCAAGACCCTGCCCCGAAGGGTCCTCTGACCCCCAGCGAGCGCAGCACGGGTGGCCTGCAAGCCCCTGGGACTTCTCTCTCTGCCTGCAAGGCCCCAGGCAGCCCACCGCAGGCTTAGCCCTCACCCATCTGCCTGCTGCTCCATCCCGGCGTGGCCCCGGCAGGTCCAGGCTGTGGGGAACCCTCCCCAGGACAGCAGGCTCCAGGAACTGCTGCTGTCCTGCTCAGACCCGAGCTGGCCTGGCCATCCTGCCCAGGCTAGACTGCAGCAAGACCGAGCGGACAAGAGTGTCTTCTCCCGGAGCTGTGGCCCTCCCACACAGAGGGCGTGGCGAGGCCCGTGTGGGGCGAACACTTGGTAGACGCCAGGGGCCACCACTGTGGGGCCCCGTCTGCTTCCCTGTCCCCCCTGTAGCCATTTTCCCAAATGCCTGGAGGTCCCTGCATGAGGACAGCATGGGATGGCCCTGCACACTCCCAGTGACCCCGCCATCCTGAGGATAAAACCAGTGTCCTCCCATGGAGGGTGGGAACCGGGTTCGTGGGGACAGCTGCCTGCTGGTGGGTCACCCGCAGAGAACGGGAAGGTGAACTCAGGCCCAAGTGTGTTCGTGTGGACCAAGGGACCCAAGAAATTCTGGGCCGGGCACCCTGCTGGCCACTGAGCTGCCGTTGCAACAAAACCCACGAGGGCTGACATCAGACACATCACCGAGGCCAGGGGTTAAAGGGTTCGGTGGCCTTGTCACTGAGTGCACAGCAGTCCTGCGTCCAGGGAGCCTCGGCCCCCAGCCCAGCCAACAGGGATGCACAGGTTCCTGGGACTGAGGAGCTGGTCAGGGCGCCTGGGCCCTGGGAGGCAGGAGACTCAGAGAAGGGCCTGGGCTAGCACAGAGGCAAAGCTCAGGAGAAAACCTGGGGGATGTTGCACTCACAAGAGAGGGAAGTGGGATTCTCGTACACAGCCCGGCAGGTCCCCAGACTAGACAAGGTGGGGCTGAGACCAGTGAATGTTTTCTGCCAGGTCAAGGTGGCCTCAGGCAATGAGGGAGGGAGGGAAAGGCTTTGGCCGCCCAAACTCGAGTAGGTTCTTGGAGCTGGGATTCAAAGGGGAACAGAGATGGACACATGACAAAGCCAGAAGACAGTCTGGGGGCATTTCCCAGGACCCGGAAGGGATGGGCCGGAAGGACACCTGGCATTCCCAAAAAGGCGCCCTCTCCCTCCGGGACAACCCGAGCTGGGCCAGCCCAAGCCCCATGGTGAGCTTGGGCACCACCTCACAGGACGCCAGCATGTCTGCTGAAGAAGCCTCCGAGAGAGGCTACAGCTAGGTCTGCACGGACCTTCGAACACAGGTGTTCCCCGTCCCCTCTGCTGGGTCCCCTGTGCTCGCAAAACAGTCCGTGGGGCTGGGGGCCAGGGCCCTCGCATACTTTCCTCTAATGAGACTATCATCCCACACACGTGAGGTCTGCCAGGTGCCTGGCGCCCTCCTCTTCTCCAGCCCTGAAGACCACAGGCAGGACAGCCCGAGCAGGGGAGGCTGCGGCCGCACCTGGCTCCGTGGCTTCGGCAGGGTGGTGCTCGCGTGTGCTGGGCTGCGGGGGACGGGACTGGTGCTGAGTCACTGGGGCAGTCTGGGAGCGGGCACACGTGGCAGCATGGTTTCACAAGCAGGTTCATGTGACTGACGCTTACGCAATGCTGTTGTCATTAGGCAGGAATCTGAGCTGGGGGCCGACGGGGAGATGCCGGGCCCGCGGCTTCGTGCATCATGTTGTGGGCATGTGCGTGCCGTGTTCCCAGGAACTCAGCGCTCGGTGCAGGGCATAGGCATCCAGAGAGTAACCGAGCCCCCCGTGTGAGACGTAAATGCGGTCTCAGCACTTAGCAAGCCTGACCTTCCTCCCAGTGCAGCCACCACAGAGCTTAGAAGCTTCTTTCCTACCAATGCCATCACGAGTACAAACAGCCACATTCTGCAAGATGTCCCAGGCGGCACAGCCTCGCAGACGGGCTCAGGGCCTTCCTTTTCTCTACCACTATGGACTGTCCTGAAAAGCACTGGGCACACCTTATGTGCCGGTCATGCTCTCAAGAGAAAGACGGCCGATACAATGTACACACGTGCAGACATTTGTTACAAGGAACTGACACTCAGTTAGCGAGACTGACCAGGCGCAGACCTGCAGTCGGGAACCCCGGAGAGCTGGCGGGTCAGGTCCAGGCTGAAGGCCAGTAGGCTCCACATCCAGAAAGAGCCCATGTTTCAGATGGAATGTGATAGGTGGGCAAAGCCGATGTCCCAGTTCAGACAGTCAGGCAAGAATTTCCTGAGATTCAGGGGAGGATCCGCCTTGCCATTCTACTTAGGCCTTCAGCTGATTAGACAAGACCCACCTACACAAGGAGGGCAACCTGCTTTAGTCA
Source organism: Molossus molossus (assembly GCF_014108415.1). Classification (NCBI taxonomy): domain Eukaryota; kingdom Metazoa; phylum Chordata; class Mammalia; order Chiroptera; family Molossidae; genus Molossus; species Molossus molossus. The sequence goes on from NW_023425402.1 coordinate 112,167,090, forward strand.
GTTTTCCCAAACACGCTCAGGGTACTGTCTGAACAAATGTCTGGGCTCCCCGTGGCCCAGTCAAATAAAGACATAAAATTAACCATCACAACTTATATGAACAAAAATTAAAACACAAAAGAGGAAAAAGCAAAAAGACCCCTCTGGTGAGTAGGGTTTCTCAATGGACTCAGGTTTCTCAATGGACTCAGGTTAATAATGAGCTGAATAAATACTACTCATTGCTAGAAGGAATTCAGGCAGAACCAACAGTGAGCTGACGTTACTAAGGGAATAAAAAATAAAAATAAAAAACTCCACTAGTTTATTTGATCCTGAAAGAACTTATTATATTCATTTTATTCTTTAGATTTTTGAAGCTACTAAAATTTTTTAAAAATGAAAATGTTTACTGATCAAAATATTTTATAAAGTACTTATTCAGAAAAGCAGTGAAAATCATCAGGAGAGAGGCTCTTAATTTATCTTTTAAAGGCCTACTAATTTGGTCGATAAAGCACCTAGCACGGTAAGAACCAAATAGTAATGTGTGTTCTTTCGTTGTTTTTTACCTGAAATTGTCAATTCAAAGGTGAAGCTGGTGATCTAAAGTATAATGGAAATTAGGTAAATATTAAATAAGTTTTGGGCAATCCAAGACCTAAACCAACCTACAAAAATGATGCAATTTAACTCGAGTTTCACTGGTTACATTTCTTCATATGTCTTCTAATATCTAGTGTGTATTTACTGCTATCTCTAGAAATCTTCAAAATCGGGTCAATTTTTTTAACAAACTTATTTTTTATTATTTTTCTTTTTTATTCTATAGGTGTGGGCAAAAGCAGGTTTACAGTTGTTCATAAATAATTGGTAAATAGTAATACAAGAATAAACTGTGTCTCACACACTCACAACTGTTAAGTCTACTTTTGCCCACCCCTGTATTATAAATGGGATATTTCTCTTAATTTCCAACTAATTTTTTCAGTGTATAAAAACACAACTGGTTTTTAGATGTTGATTTTATATCCTGAAACTGTGCTGAATGTATTAGTTCCACAACCAGGCTTCTTTTTGTGGAGTCTTTAGGGTTTTCTACGTTAAGATCATGACAACAGCATAGATCATTTTACTTCTTCCTTTCTGATTCGAATGACTCGTATTTCTTTTTCGTGCCAACTTGCTCTGGCTACAACCTCAAAGTATTAAGTTGAATACATGTGAGGACAGTGGCCATCCTTACTTTCTTCCAGATCTTAGAGTAAAAGGTCAGCTGCAGGTTTTTTACACACAGCCTGTTATGTTGAGGTAAAGTCTTTCTATGTGCTGAATTTTATCTCGTGCTTTTTCCCCATATAAGATCTCATGTGCCCTTCATCCTCCATTCTGCTAATGAGGTATATCACCAGATTTGCACGTTGGACCATGCCTGCATGCCAGGGATAAATCCCACCTAGTGGTGTGTGATCTTTTCACTGTGCTATGGAATTCAGTGTGCTAGTACTTTATTGAGGGATTTTGCATCTATGTTCATCAGGGGTCTTGGTTTGTGGTTTTTCTCTTTTGCGGTATCTTTGCCTGATTTTGGTGTTCTGATATTGCTGGTCTCAGAGTATGGAAGTGTCTCCTCTTCTATTTTTGGAAGAGTTTAAGAAGAATTGGTATTCATTTTTCATTAAATGTTTAGTAGAGCCCTGGCCGGTTTTGGGGGCATGTGGGTGGCAGCCACTTGATGTGTCTCTCTCATGTCAATTTTGTTTCTCTTCCCTCTTCTCTCCTTCCTGTTAAAAAAAAAAGTTTGGTAGAATTCACTCATGATATCATATGGTCCTGGGCTTTTGTCGTTGTTAAAAGGTTTAGATTATTAATTCAACCTTGTTATTTCTTGGTTCAAGGACATTGCCTTCTTTATTCATTTTGAGGTTGTATGTTTCACTGAATTTTTTCATTTCTTCTAGATTGTCCAATTTGTTGGTGTATAATTTGTTCATAATAGTCCCTTATGATATTTTTGTTACTTTTTGTGGCATGGGTTGTAATATCTTCTCTTCAATTTACTTTATTTGATTCTTCTCTCTGTCTAGCTGAGGTTTATCAGTTTTATCTTTTCAAAACATAAACTCCTAGTTTTGTTGATTAGTTTCTATTGCTTCATTCGATATTTCATTTATTTCTGCTCTGATTTTTTCTATTTCCTTCCTAATGTTAACTTTGGACTTAGATTTTTCATTCGTTTTCTAGTTCCTTAAAGTGTAAACTTAGGTCTTTGTTTGAAATCTTTCTTCTTTTTTAATGTAGGCATTTATCACTATAAACTTCCTTCTGAGTGATGTATCGCATAGGTATGCTGTGTTTTTGTTTTCGTTTGTCTTAAGATATTGTCTCCTTTTTTACTTCTCTGACCCAGTGATTGTTCAAGATGGTGGTGTTTAAATTCTATGTATTGTGAATTTTCCCATTTTCCTTCTGTTTTTGCCTTCTAGTTTCATTCCATTGTGGTTGAAAAACATACTTGAAATGATTTCAACCATCTTAAAATTGTGAAGACTGGTGTTATGACCCAGCATGTGATCTGTCCTGGAGAAAGTTCTGTGTGTCCCGGAGAAGGAGGCACAGGCCCTGTTGTCAGGTGGATGGTCCTTGTAGGTCTGCTTGGACCATGTGGTCCGCAATGCCCTTCAAGTCTGCCTTTTCCTTCGATTTCCCTGTCTGGATGACTCTTCCATTATTGCAAATGGGGTATGGAAATCTTCCCCCTGTTATTACTCTGTGGTGTTTACTTATTCCATCAGGCCTGTCAATGTTTAGAAGCTCTGAAGTTGGATGCATACATATTTACATTTATCATATATTCTGGTTAAATTGATCCATTTTTAAAATTATGCAATAACTTTGTCTTTGTGACAGTGTTTCACCAAAAGTCCACTTTGTCTAACCTCTTTCCATCCCTTCACTTTCAACCTTACGTGCCCTGAAATCTAGAGCAGGTTTCTCAGATTCGGTATGTGGCTGGATCTCGTGGATTTTTTTAATCTATTCCACCACTTCACTTCTTTTGCTTGGTGAGTTTAATCTATTTACACTTAAAGTAATTGTTAAGAACTCACTATTGATGGTTTTTTATTTTATTTTTTTCCATCAACATGTATCCCCCTTTTGTCCAGGAGGGGGGATCCTTTTCTCTGCCAAGAGCCCTTTGGATATTTATAACATCATCTGCAGGCCATGCATTATCAACTTAAAAATCAGCCTGCTGATTGTGGTCAGGCTAGTTCAGTGAGGCGTGTGGTGTTAGCTAGTATCGATTTCTGGGCCTTATACGGCCCTCACATCAGACGTTCCCCATCCCTGCGCCCTCTTCCTCCTCCACTCCTCCTCCCCCCACACAATCACCACACTGCTGTCCATGTCCATGAATTCTCTCTCTTTTTCTTTTTTGCTCAATCCTTCCTCCTAAACACCCTCCTCCCCAGAGCTGTGAGCCTGCTCTCTCTGAGTCCGGCTCTATTTTTTTGTTAGTTCATTGTGTTCATTAGATTCCACATATGAGTGAGATGATGTGGCCCTTGTTTCTCTGACTGGCTTATGTCACTCAGCTCATTGCTCTCCAGGTCCCTCCACACTGTTGCCCTAACACTTTTTGTTCTGCCCTTTCTTGTAGTTTTTGTTCCCCATCTTCCATTGTGACTCGATCAATTTTTCAGTATTATACTTTGGGTTTTTTTCTCTTTCGTGTCCACAAAGCAGGCTTCTACTTTTGGGGTCACCATGGAGCATTCGTACAACTTCGGATTGTTACCAAAGTGTATCTTGAGCTGGTAACTTCACTGCCAGTGCGTGGAAATTCTACACGGTCACTTCTCCCCACACCTTCCACCACCACTGCCAGGGTGCACTTCTTCCCGCATATCTGTGCCCTCCACCAACCACTGCGGGGGTTGTCATCTTAGTCATTTTGTCTTCTGACTTATGCTTGGTTAGAAGTGATGCACACACCACCCTTGCTCTGTGACAGTCTTCATTGTGTATCTTCCCTTTACCTTTACTCATGACCGTTATTCCTTCAGATACTACAGTGTCTGTTCAGTGTTCGTTCATCTCTATTGAAGAGATCTCTAATTCTTTTTAAAGACAGTTCTAGCCTGAGAAAGTTTCTCGGTTTTTTGTTTAGGAGATTCTGTTTTGGAAATCCTCACCCGAGGATATTCTTCCATTTATCTTCAGATAATGTGTGAGGGAGAGAGGGAAAGAGGGAAAGAGTGATGTGAGAGAGACACATCGACTGGTTGCCTCCCACACAACTCCGACCAGGGCCGGAGAAGAACCACAACCAAGGCACGTGCCCTTGACTGGAATCGAACCTGTGACTCTTTGGTTCATGGGCCGACGCTGTAAATGCTGACCCAAACTGGCCAGGGCTGGGAAATTCTTTATCTATATTTTATTGTTTTCAAGTTTTTTATTTTACTAAAATGCACATAGAATTTTCTATCTGAACCTTTTTTTTTTTTAACCTCACCCGAGAACATTTTTTGCATTTATCTTCAGACAGAGCGGGAGGGAGAGAGGGAGAAAGATATCGAGAAACATCGATGTTAGACACATTAAGTGGATGCCACCCACACAACCCCAACCAGGGCTGGGGACAAACTGCAATCGAGGTACGTGCCCTTAGCAGGAACTGAACCCGGGACTCTCTGGTCCACACAACGGGTTGACGCTCTAACCGCTGAGCAAAACTGTCCAGGGCAACATCTGAACCATTTTTAAGTGCACAGTTCAGTGGTTTTAATACATTTGCAAGGTTGTATAGCCACCATCATTATTTGTCTGTATAACAGACAAGCGTACACTTTATCTTTTTCTCTTATAGACTGAAACCCTCCCCATGAAATAACCTCCCACCTCCCCTCCCTCCAGCCCGACGACCACCACTCACCTAGGTCTCCAGGAAGTGGCTGGTGCAGGTAGCTCACAGACATGGAATCATAGAGTCTTTGTCTTTTCGTGTCTGGCTTCATTCAGTGAGCAGAGCGTCGCCCAGGTTCACCTGTAACATAGCCTGTGACGGGATCTCTGCACATTTCCAAATGCAGGTCACTTCCTGCTGGGGTGTCCTTCACGCAATCGCTGACGTTGTTATTTCTTTTGATTGTAGCAAATCTGCATCCAATACTCGTTACATTTCAAGATTAACTTTTCTCTTTGGAATATGATTGGTACGTAACGCCATGCAGCCTCAGGTGTGAAACAGAACGGCGGCATGACCTACATAGTTGTGAAATGATGACCACAAAGAACTTTGGCTGGCATTCTTTTTTTCATATAGCACTTTTTTTTGGGGGGGGGGGGTTCCTTATGATGAGAACTCTCAGGATCTACTCTTAACCTTCAGATACACCAACAGCAGTGCACCAATGCACAGGACACCCAGTACCTGGTGGGACACCTGCCTGTGGGTCCCTTCTATCACCCTCAGGCAGGCCCCACACCCGAGCCCATCTCAGGGGAAACTACCAGGACCTAAGTTATACCTCCAAGGACATCCTCAGGCAGGGAGCTGGGATCTCAAAGCCACACACCTCGATCAGCAGCTCCAGGCAGCCCAGCTCCTGGCAGGCAGGTGGGACAGTCCAGGAAGCTGGAGAAGGCATGCAGAAGTGAGGAAGGGGCTGAGGGGCTGGAAAGAGGGTCATGGGCGTTTCACAGGTGCGTTAACCGAGGGTCATGGGCGTTTCACAGGTGCGTTAACCTAGGTACAGAGACAACAAACAACGCTGCACCTGCCAGCCCACGTTGGGGACCTTTCTCAGTTCCTCTCCACATGTCTGGACTTGGCTGGAACTGGAGGTGAGGCTGGCCAGAAGTTGAGAAAAGGAAAAAGACCTGACTTTGGTCGTGAAAGATGGGACGGTACAACCAGGCCATAGTGTCTGTTTTAACAAGACCCTGGGGAACCAGCGGACGACACAGGGTAGGAGAAGACAAGACAACTGGGAGCCCCGGGGGGCCCATCACCCAGAAAAGAAACTCACTTTGAGAACAGAGCAAGGGCAGGACACACTTTGATTTCGTGGCTGTGCCTGCACCCTGACCTGAGCCTCGGGGAGTCTGCCTCAGGGGTGCTAACCCTCGGAGACCCAAAAACAGCTGCTGTAATATCACAGATTAGCCGCCTTGTTACGGGGCTTCGAGCTCCTGGAGGCAGGACTGCAGACCCTCCTGCCTCTCCTTGTCACACTTCAGCTCACCTCCGGGGATTCGTCCTTCCTGTCTGCTCTCTCTCTGCCTCCCTCCTGGGATGCACTTGGGGCCACACAGACAATCCAGAAAGATCTCTTCATCTCCAGACTCTTCATTCCACCTCCCCTGCTGTTTGCATGATGGTCCCAGGTCCCAGAGATTGGGGCCTGCTACCTCTGGGGCTGTTGTTCGTCCTACAACGTCTGCCAAGATGATCTGGGAATCATGTTCCTGGGAAGAAACACAGAAGGAGGCTGGGGGACCAGGGTCTCCTGTGAAGACAGGGCCCAACTGCGTGGGCACGAGAGGGGCAGATGGCAGCCTGGGTCCCTCACACAGCCCTGCCACTCAGGGAGAGTGGAGAGAAGGCCCTGGGCTGGGTGAGAGAAGAAGCATGAACCAGACAGACGCTGATCAATCCTCCACTTTTTCTCAAGGGCCAGTCTGCCTCCTGCCCATTTTCACATCATTTCAAAACAGCCATGAGATAAAGAATGATGTTTTGTGGATGCCTGGGAAGCAGCTGGAATGCAGAATGAGCCCCATCTGGGCCTTCCTCTGATTCTGCCGTGTGGTGACAGAGACGTCTCAGACCAAGGACAGAGGCCACCAGCGGGTTTGCCTCCCCTTTCATCCGTCTCCAGGACAGCAACCGTGTCCCAGCACGGCCCCCATACACAGCCGACACCGCAGCCCCAGCCGCCGGGGACCTCTCACCCGGCTCCCTTTCTCACACGGAGGTGGGGGACACCAGACACCTTGTCCCACATCTGGAGCCAAGTTCAGGAAACAAATGGTCGGGATGCTTCAAAGAAAGGACATTTTCTGACCACTTTCCTCTCTGGGGGCAAAAACCTCACCATGTTCCATTAGCACAGTCAAGGCGCGTCGGAAGGCCGTGCTCAACTACGGTGGCTCACCTCCGCGGCAAAGCCAAGGCCTTTTGGGTTGATCCTTGGTAGAAAAACAGGCAGCAAGACAGCACCGTGCTCAGGTTCAGGGGCTTTGCAGATGCGAGGTCCCCAGGCTCCCTCCCGCACGCCATCTGTCTTCTGCAGAGAGGACACACAGATCACGTGGCTCCTGTCGGAATCCCACTGGCTTTCCAAGGAAAAGAGACGGTTACCTGCTGAGCGTCTGTGGTCTCCAGTCCCAGGAGGAGGTCCGGGAGCTTGGCCACAAGAAAGTTTGTTTTCTGCAGCCGCACAACTGGTTTGGATTTTTCAGGCCAAATAAAGACGTTTTTAGTAAGCAGTCTGGTGGACTCTGCTAAATTCCAAGACACCACAAGAAAGGCGACTTCACCCATGGGCCACATCACGCTGGGTCTAGAGCAGGGTGACACCTGGCACCAGCCACACTGAGGGCGGCATCCCGGTGGTGGCTGGCTCCCTGGCATGCCCTGCTCTCCCTCCGGGTCCGGCCGCCTCCCCAGCTGCTCTGCGCTGGCATGCTGGCTCCGGTCCCATCAGCCATCCTGTGTGCCCGCCCCCGGCACTGGTCCTCTGCCCTGCTCTGTCGCTTCTTAGCCCCGTGACCTCAGCCATGCCCACAAGCACCGTTTCCCCATGTACGTTCAAATTTACACATTCAAACCCAGTCTCTCTCCTGTGCTCCCTAATTCCAGTCCCAAGTGAAATGTCGGCCAGACGCTTCCTGGTGACTCTGAGTCTCCTCTAAGACCTCCCCTTGGATGTCCTGGGCAGGTGATGCAGCTCAAATGCCATTTCTTCCTCCAGTGGACCTCACACCGAAGCATCTCCCAGCCCTGATCCCGCCACCTGACCCTCTGAGGCTGCCCTGAGAGGGCACCCCGGTCCTCACGGACAGGAACGAGCAAACACCAGGCGAGAAGTTGTCATCACTGACATTTTCCACGAACTGCACACTAAGCCCTCACCTGCAAGGCTGAGTGTAGCTGTTCCCATGGGATAGCTAAGGAAACAGAAATTCCCAGAGCTGACCCCAGGTGACCAAATCACACAGCGAGACATCAAGTCACAGGGGCTGAGGTCGGCCTCACTGCAAAGCCCAGACTCGGGAAGAGAAGAACCACAGCCTGTGTGCAGACAGTGGCCAGGCGGAACCCGGGCTCCGTGGAGTCTGCTTGCCTTTCAGCTGCCAGGGGACCCTCTCAGGGCGTAGGGTCCGCAGGGACCAGGAGGGTCAGAAGCTGGTAACAGGATTGTAACCCCCCTTTTTTATTAATATGTGCCCCTGGCAGGAACCGAACCCAGGACTCTCTGGTCCGCAGGCCAACGCTCCAACCGCTGAGCCAAACCAGCCAGGGCTGTAACCCCAACTCTTTATGGCCTCGCCTGGGTTCGAGTGTGCTCTACCCACACCGGTACCAGATTCGCTGACCATCCTACAACGCATCTCCTTCAAAAGAGACCCGGTCGCTTCAGGTCCCTCGCACGTCGTTGGCCAACAGAGGGTCTCAGCTTCTTTAGGAACATGAGCTCTGTCCGCAGCCCGCCGCCTGCCAGCACCCTGGTTCCCCTGGTTCCAATCAGCGCGTCAGAAGTGCCCCCCAGGGGCAAACTCCCCCGTCTCTCCTCCTGCTCCCCGCACGTGCTGGTCCTAATCTCGGGATTCCCTTCCGCCCATGTCTGAGCACCTGCTCCCACGTCCTCCTCCACGGCTCACAGCAGATCCCCTGGGAATCGCCCCCCCCACCCCCCAGGGCGCCGTGTCCTCACCACGTGGCTCACGCGGGGACAGAGGGCCGGCTCTCCGCTGGTCCCCTCCATGGTGCCCCCTCGTCCTCCCGCCTCCTCACCTCTCGTGACGTCTCACCTCCGGCCTCGCCTCCTCGACGCCCCGAAACTCTCACTCGGCGCCCACAGACCTGCTCCCTGCCCACGCGCCACGAGACGCCGCCGCTCCCTCCAGGCTGTGTCCGCCGTGAACTGCAACACCGCTGGCGACTTCCGACGGCGGGAGCGGCGTCCCAGGACCGGCCACCCCGCGAGGCGGGGGACCCCTCGGGCCCTGCAGCAGGGGGACCGGCCGCGACCCCTCGGGCCCGTGCAGCAGGGGGACCGGCCGCCCTCGCGAGGCGGGGGACCCCTCGGGCCCTGCAGCAGGGGGACCGGCCGCGACCCCTCGGGCCCTGCAGCAGGGGGCGCGGGGCGGTGTCGCGGGCCTTCGGGGCAGTACTTAGACGAGAAGGCGGAGTGTCGGCCGATGACCACCGGCGCCGACTCAGCGCCAACAGACACCCCCCAGTGGGGCGGAGAAGGGGGGACACAGGCCCCTCCGCGGCCGCGCTCCGCTCTGCCCCAGCGCCGGCCCGCAGCTCCAGCTCCGCAGGGAAATGGCTCCAGGCTTCCGGCAGCGGCGGGTTATGTGGAGGAAGTCCCGCCCCTGGTCCCGGATTGGTCCGTCCTCATGCAGATGAGGGCTCCAAATCCTCACCATTTGATTGGTCCGGAAGACACTGTCAGGATTGGTCAGAATAGAACTGCTCTGATTGGTCAGAGCTGCTCAGCTCTGATTGGGTGGGGAAAGCCTCCGTCCTATTGGTTGAACCTGGATTCCCGGACCGTCCTCAGGGCGGCGCAGGTGCAGGCGCTCAGGGCAGGTGGGCAGCTCAGGGCAGGTGGGCCGCTCAGGGCAGGTGGGCCGCTCAGGGCAGGTGGGCCGCTCAGCTCAGGGCCGCTGCTCCCTGGGTGGTTCGGGGGAGGCCCCTGTGGGAACAGCTGCCGGGCTCCGCTCTCGTATTTGAGCCCAGTTCGCCGCCAGGACCCTTAGGAGACACCTTGGCAGGTGCCTCGTCCTCGGGGCCACAGCGGCACATTAGAGCAGGAAAGGTGACTGCCTGTCGCTGGGGCGCCCTGATGGACGCTGTCCGCCAGGTGACCGGCACCGTCTGGTCTCTGAGCGCAGGGCCTGCCCGCACTCCGCACGGAGGCCCCGGTTCCCGGTCACCCTTCCCGGCAGTGGGGCCTCTCCCAGGCGGGGGGCTGCTCGCCTGGCCCCCGGGCTTCCTCTCCTGCACTTTGTCCTACGACTGTGCCATCGTCTGTTTCTTGTTTCTGTGTCCCGGTGGCGCCTGCAGCGGGCTGGGGGCAGGTGTTAAAAGCATAAACTCACACCTGTCTTGATCAGAAGTCTCACCGATGTTTCATAGCCTGTCACTGCCTCGTTTAAGCCCCTGAGGCCCGAAGCCTGCCTACAAGCCGTTGGTTTTCAGCCGGTTTTCACCGTCTTCGGGGCCCCCAGCGCCTGGAGGGCCTCGGGTCAGGACTGGGAAGTGAGCGCCCGTGGTACCCAGCTGTTGGACGGAGAGACTTTCCCAGTAGGGCACCCAGGGAGCCGCTCTGCCCGTGGCCTTGACCTCGAGCTCACCCCGGGGCCTCGGGGCCACTGTGCAAGGCCTTGCAGCGCGAGGCCCTCACTGCGAAACGCCGTTTGCTGGCCCTCTGCCGAGCCCGTCCAGCCTTTGTCTTGTCAGGCGGGGTCTGGTCTGTAGCTGCCGAAAAATGTTCTTCCCATTTCATCGTGGTTTGATGTTTTATAACCTGGCTCTTCACAATAATTAAAAGCAGCCCCCGCTCCGGGGCAGGAGCTTCCTGCTCACACAGGACGATTGTACGGGCTCGGACCGCGGCGTGACTCATCCGACCTCTGAGCTCGGCATTTGAACTCTGGAAGGGGAATTTCATTACCAAATGGTTCGAAAAAGACAATTAAAACATTCAAAGTCGTTTCTCATGCAGGCATTTTGCAAACATGACTACATCAGATGGTTTCGATCATTCATTGTGGGACAATAATTAGTGTTCGGTGGGTTGAATCAGAGTCTCAGAACAGAATTTACTCTGTGTTCCCTTTGCTATCTCACAGTTTAAATCATTCCTGTCCTCCTATCAACATCATTTCTATGATGGGGTTTCCGTGCATGAAAACAGAGGGAGGGAGAGGGAGGGAGGGAGGGGGACTCCCACAAGGTCAGACATTTTTATAAATATTGATCTGACAGATGTATTTCAGTCACCCAGGAATACCCCAATGGACAAGCCATTTCCTAGGTGGAGAAATATCGGACTGAGTACACAAACTGTATGTTCGCTCCTTTGGGTCCCGATGCAGTTGTCCGCCGCGGCTGTCTGACCCACGTCTCCCCTGGATGCAACTCCGTGGTGCATAATAGGAATTGCACTTGCTGTTCTTCACGGAATGGGTTGAGGTAGCAACTACGTACTGGAAAATGCTAACACTCGAGAGTCCTGTCCCAACCTTGTGACCGTCAAAAATGCCCAGGCTCCCACCTCCTGCTGATTATCTGGGGAAAGGCTGGGTCTCGGGGGGGGGGGGGGGGGTTCTAGAGCTAGGATTTAAAACTAAATCTAATCAAAGTCGTAAGGACCTTCGGTTTCATAGAATGTCCGTAAATTGAATAGTACAACGTGTCGCCTTTTGTTTTGAATTTTAAAACCTTTATTGATGTGTAATTGAAGTAAAATAAAGTGTACATTTGATGAGTTTTGACATGTTACCTGTGAAGCCATCGCCACAATCAAGATGATGAATGTCTTCCCCGGCCTGTGTGGCTCAGTGGTTGGGTGTCGTTCCTGGCACCGAAAGGTTGCGGGTTTGATTCCTGGTCAGGCCTGGGTTTTGAGCTTGATCCCCAGTGGGGGGCATGCAGGAGGCGACCAATCGATGTTCTCTCTCATCGATGTTTCTCTCTCTCTCTCCCTCTCCCTCCCTCTTTCTCTCTCTAAAAACCAACCAAAACATTTTTTAAAATTAAAAAGTAGGAATCAATAAAAAAGGAAAAACCAGAGAACTAGAAAGAGCTCGCAGAACAAACCATATAATGACAAGAATCCCCGTTTCGGAATGACACAAAGAACACGAAGGCAGCCCCCTTGTGCCAACAAGAAAAGCCACAACACACGGAACCTCAGCAACCTGTCGGGATCCGTCAGAGAACTGAGGCCAGCGGGCGGGGCGCCGCGAGTCTCTGGAGAAGCGCCGCGTCAGGGTCTCGGAGAGACCGGCGCAAACCCAGGAAAGCTCTCGGGGTAACCGAGCATCGCAGGAGCGTGAGAGGGAACCCGGGCAGTCATGGGGAGAACTTCCCATGTCCGTGGGTCTTACCTCCAAGAATTCCCATTTCTCACGGTGAAGACCCAAGAGATGGTCCTGTCCAATGTGCGCCTGTATGTCTCCGCTCCGCCTGCCTGGGCCCCAACACAGAATGATGGAACCTGTGATGCTTTCGGGGTACGATTCACATATGGCAAACGGCACAGTTGGTCCAGTTGTGGAAAACGCATGTCACGGCAACCCTCACACCGACGTCAAGATGGACCCTTTACCGTCCCAGGACGGTCCCGTGTGCCCCTCCCGTCAGCCTCGTCTCACGAGGAAGCCGCTGTCCGCATTGACCACCGCAGGGATCGGCTCGCAGGCAGCATGAGGGTGGGTGGTCTGCCGCTTTTTATTGCTGAGCAGAATTCATTAAATGAACATACTGCATTTCATTGCTTTTTGTATCATGGATGTTAGCGTCATGTGCATGTCTTCCTCGTTAGGAACAAACCCACTGTGAACGTTTTCGTACTTGCCACCTCGTGGGCACATGTTTCTGTTCCTGTTACACATACACATCGCTGCGTCACCAAGTTCGACTTCGTAAGAAACAGAGAAAACTTCTTCAAGGGGACGGCACCCACTTCACTATACAAAGAGTATGTAAAGTCCCCGATCACTGTGTCACCGAGTTCGACTTCGTAAGAAACAGAGAAAACTTCTTCAAGGGGACGGCACCCACTTCACCCTTACAAAGAGTATGTAAAGTCCCCGAATTCAGTGCACCGGCCCCTCTGTGGGTCACTCGGTGGTGCCCAGGGGCCGCTGGGTGTGAGCTCGCGTGTCTGAGGCGCACGCTGGGTCATCTGTGTGTGGCATCTCCGGTTGTCTGTTGTCCGTCTTATTTTGTTTTTTTATCGTTAAATTACAGGAGTTCTTTTTATATTTTTTACATGCAGGATTCGTCTCAACTAAACTCATAACTACTTGAGTTTTTGCCTACAGGTGTTATATATATATATAGATATATATAGATAGATAGATATAGATATAGATATAGATATAGATATAGATATAGATATAGATATAGATATAGATATAGATATAGATATATTTTATCCTCACCCAAGGACATTTTTTTTTTTTTTGATATTTTGTTCAGATAGAGTGGGAGGGAGAGAGAGAGAGAGAGAAACATCGACGTGAAAGGGACACATCGAGTGGCTGCCACCCACACGACCCAACCAGGGCCGGGGACAAACTGCAATCAAGGTACATGCCCTTGGCGGGAACCGAACCTGGGTCTCTCCGGACCGCAGGCTGTGGCTCTAACTGCTGAGCCAAACCGGCCAGAGCGACTGCATGGTTTTTTAACGGGGTTCTTTCCCACCAGAAACTTTTAACTTTCTTGATACAGTCTAATTTACCATTTTTCATGGTTCGTTTTTCTGTGACAGTCTATGAAACCTTCACCTGTTACAAAGTTATAAATACATTTTCTTAGTTTTCTTCTAGAAATGTTATAACTTTAAGTTCGCTATGTAGGCCAGTGTTCCATGTGGACCTAATTTTGTGTCATGATATGAAGAGGGGGTCCGATTTCATCTTTTCTAGAAGACGATCCGGTTGCCCTAACCTTATTTGTTGGATAGACTTGTTTTATGCCAATTAAATCAAATTGCGTTGGCACTTTTAAGACAAACACACTGTGGTCTGAGTGGCTAAGCAAGGTCTGCTTCTCACAGTTCCAGAGGTCGGGGTGCCCAGAGTGGAGGTGCTGGGGATGCGGGGGGCCCACTGCATGTTTGCAGATGTCACAGAGACTCATGGCGAGGAGCCCCCTCTTCAAAGGACATCCCATTGGGGGGCCTCCACCCTCACGACATAATCACCCCTGAAGACCCCACCTCCACCCTCACGACACAATCCCCCCGAAGACCCCACCTGCAGTGCCCTCACTGTGGGGGCTTGGCTTCAAGTGTGGGCTTAGGGACCACAGACATTCAGCTCGGGGCATGTTCATGTACTGTCTCCGCCCAGCTTCGATTTGGGGATTACGGAGACGTTGTAAAATTAGTTGAACAATATTTTCTTCACTATTTTCTGAAGAAGAAAAAAAATCTGAGTAAGATGGATGCTATTTCTTCCTCAGGTGTTCAGTCGAATTCTCAGTAAGACCATCTGGACCTAGAGGTTTCCTTCTAGGAAGGTTTTAAACAACACATTCGACTTATTTGAAGGACATAAAACCGTGCAGAACTGTGGCTTCTGTTGTGGGATGTTGGCATATATTTTCCAAGAAATATGTCCCGTTGATCCGTTTTCGAATTTGTCAGAATAAAGTTTTCAAAATATAAAGTTACTATTTTTTCATGCCTGTGGGGTCACTAGGGGTCACCTCTTTTTCATTCCTGATATTTAATGTTTTTAATTACCTGTCTAGCCAGGTGTTTGTCAACAGGGTTGATTAGTTCAAGAAACCACGGTTTGCCTTTGATAATGTACTCTATTGTCTGTTTCTGTCCTACGACATTTTTCTATCGTTTGGTTAAAAATGGTGCGATTTCCCTTGTGATTTTAGTTTTGACTCATGCGTGACGTGGATGTGTGTGGTTCGACTTCAAACAGTGCAGGAAAAGAAAGATAACCAAATTATTTGTGGTTACTGTGTGCTTTTTTACCATTTTTCAAAATAATGAATTAGGGCATTAACATCCTACATGGAGAACAGCTAGGTGTGTTTTTTAAAAACTGTTATTATGCACCAAATGTAACAAAGTATCGCCCACAGTGCAGCTTACTGGGTTCACCACCCTTCCCGGTGGTCACGCCTCTGGTCTGGTCAGTTTGTTGTTTTATTTCAGAAGCAAGAAGTTCTAATTTTATTTCATTTTTATTAGTCAATTTGTTCTTGTTGCAGATGTTTCTCCTTTTCCCCCTTAGACACCCTCCTCCCGACCACCACCCCCAGCATTGTTGTCCATGTCCATTGGTGACGCACACATGCATCTGAGTTCCCCGGTTCATCTCCTCCCTCCCCCAGCCCCTCTCTGAGGTCTGTCAGTCTGAACCGTACTCCTTTTTATGTCTGTTTTGTTCGTCAGCTTATTTTGTTCATTATGTTCCACAAATAAGCGAGATCGTGTGATATTTGTCTTTCTCTGATTGGCTTATTTCGCTCAGCATAATGCGCTCCAGGTCCCTCCATGTCGTCTACATGTTTGGTCAGTTTGAGCCCTGCGACCTCTGACTTCGGCCGCCATCTGCTGTTCACGTGGCCCGGTGCCGGGCAGTTTTCTGACTCCACGTCGGGTCACAGCCGGTTCTCCAAGGGGCCTGGCTGGACCTCCGCTGGGGCACGTCGGGGGCTCGTTACCGCTGGCCATTACTTTAGGGCAATTTAGTGGGGAAAAATTACAAGGCTCTTATTTTAATATCAACTACATCATGAGTTCATTCTGATGCAGCCAGTTACAGTCCTAATTCTGGGTTTGTGCTAAACCTCCTACCTCTTACATCTGCCTTCATCCTGTGCCAAGAAACTTGGTTTTAAATAATATTGTAAATGACAGAATAAAATGCCATGAACTCCCGCGTCCCACAGTACCACACCCAGCGTCTCAGGATGACAGTGTCAACAGGCCTAAACCACAGCGCCATCACCCCAAAAAGTGCTCGTGTTCTACAGCTTCCCGAACCTCACCTCGTCCTTCACCACGGGGGCACCGTGACTGTTTCAGCCATTTCAACTATTTTCTGTGTCGTCATTTCACCAACTCTGTACGGACGTTAACATTTATTTGTTTCTTTATACATTTGGGTGTTTAGACATTCAACTTTCAAATCCGCTTCCGTTCTATGCTTGCGTAACTAACGTGTGCGGCTCCAAAATCCAACGTGCGGGTTAGGTTCTGCCCCAGAAGTCTGGCTCCTGCTCTGAGCCGAGGAACACGGGGACACATCCGTCACCCCGTCACCACCCCGTCCCAGGATAGCCCCTGGGACGTTCTCTGGTTCCTTACGAAGAGAGTCCTATGCTTTCATTCTTCTCTTAGGAAAAGGGGTGTGTTATGCACACTGACACCGATGGTGATGCAGACACAGCGCTGCAGCCCAGAGGCAGCCACAGCCCTGCGTCCAGCTCCCTCCGCAGAAGACGAGCATCGGGGGAGGAGGCCACCAGGCCCGTGACTGGATTGTTCAGTGAGGGGCGGACGTGATCATCCGTTCTCTGCTCCGGGCCAGACAGCTACACAGTTCATCCCGGGCACTGATCACAGCAACCTCGTCGATGAGGACTTACTGTCTCCAATTTAAAATGACAAAGTGGCCCTGGCCAGTTTGGCTCAGCAGTAAAAGTGTCGGTCCGCAGACAGAAGGATCTCAGGTCCATCCTAGTCAAGGGCACGTACCTGGATTGCAGGTTCGATCCCGGCCCTGGTCAGGGTCGTGTGGGAAGCAGCCAATCGATGTGTCTGTCTCACACTGACATCTGTCTCTCTCTCCCTCTCCCTCCCTCCCTTCCACGCTACCTGGAAATCAATGGGAGAATGTCCTCAGGGGAAGAGTAAAGAAAATGGAAATGACAGAGTGATCTTCAGAGGTAGCTTTCCCAGGTCGCACAGCTGTTTGTGCGTGCGCCTGGGTGTGTCTCACCGGCACCTCGCCTTCACGCTGTGGGCAGCGTGGCCGTTCATCTCCCGTGTCCTGGGCTTTTGACGAAGGGCCGTCAGACTTCCTCCCAGCACAGAGCTGGGCCTTGGCTGTCACCACTGATTTGCTATTTTAACAATTTTCATTACTTTAACCAAAGTTCCATTTTTTATCATTTTAAAGGAATGAGTCACCCTTGGCCGATTTCCAAGAAAGAACATGGAGTCCGAGGAACAAGCGCTCCCGGGCCGGGCGTCAGGCTCAGGTGAGGGCCCAGGAGTCGCCCCACGTGCCCTGCTCATCGACGGGTCCCCTCCCCTCAAGGTGTCCCATCGGAACACAAGGCCAGTGGTGACTGTCGCAGTGGCAGGGAGTGTTTTGAAAGCACCAACAAGAACATTCTGTACACACTCCCTCCCCTCAGAGGATCCCTGAGCTGGGAACGGCCCCGAGGACCCGGGATGGAGCCTCATCAGAGAAGTCACGCTGGGGGACCAGCTGTACGTGTTTGCCTTGTGTTGCCATAAACATCCCCATATGTTCCACAGATCCTTTATTAAAAAATGAGAATGTTCAAAGGAGAACTGAAAGTACTTTCTGAGAGTTCTGTGTGAGAAATTCCTGCCCAGCACATTCATAAAACCGCAGTGTTTTGTGGGTGCCCAGTAGCATCCCTCGGGGGTGGGGGAGACACAGAGCAGGACACAGCCCTCGGCGACCTGTGGCCACTGGCTGACCGCTGCCCGTGTCTTCCAATCAAAATTCTGCATATAAAACTTTTTTTTTTTTAACCCTTACCCGAAGATATTTTTTCCACTGATTTTCAGATAGAGTGGAGGGAGGGAGGGAGAGAAACATTGATGTGAAAGAAACACATCAACTGGTTGCCTCCCGCACGACCCCAGCCAGGGCCGGCACCAAACCTTCAACCAAGATACATGCCCTTGACCAGGAATCGAACCCACAACTCTCTGGTCCGAGGGCTGCTGCTCCCCGCTGTGCCAGACAGGCCAGGGCCTGCAGAGAAAACTTTAATCTCCAAGCGACTTATGCTCTTTGAAATAGGGGTGCACTCCTCCGATGTGAGCTCAGTGCCAGGGCTCTGTCGCCATGGGGAACACAGGGCAGGGGCAGTGGACCCCCGCCAGGTGGGACTCCCAGCTGTGTGGGGGCCTTTCACGCAGTTGAGCTCCCAGACCAGCGTTTCACACCAGGTGATGCTTCAAAGGCCGATTCAGAACGCAAGTAGGGGCCACTCTGGGTGGGGCGAGTGCGGGCGTGGCCCCAGGCCGGGCTGCAGGGGGGCGCTCACAGACGGGACCGGAGTGAAGTCAGGTGGGCAGCAGCCTGCACGGGGCATCGTGAGGGCCCCGGGGGACACATCCCCTCACCCGAGGTCTGAGCCCTGGGGCTCGCTGATGCCCAGCTGAGCGCACAGGTCGTCAGCCAGGGACAGAGCTGGGACCACAGCCCCCTGTAAGCACCAGACGCTGGAACGACCGAGCCTCACTGCCTGTGGACAACACGCCGACCCTGAAGACGGCGTCACCGCAGGGCCGCCCGCGGGTTGGGCTCATTCACAGCAGCCTCGGGGGACCGGCTCCCGATACAGCTTCCGCAGAGACGGGACCGGCCACGGCTCCACGCACGGTGACC
Organism: Molossus molossus; assembly: GCF_014108415.1. Lineage (NCBI taxonomy): Eukaryota > Metazoa > Chordata > Mammalia > Chiroptera > Molossidae > Molossus > Molossus molossus. Next base: position 112,185,669 of record NW_023425402.1, read on the forward strand.
GAGCCCTGCACGTGGGTGAGGGTCGAGAAGCGGCTTCCCTTCCACTCTGTTCCACTGTATTCCTTCGGACCTGAGTGGCCCCCCGGGGGTGGCGGTACCACACTGGACAGTGCGGATGTGGGCCCAGGAGGACAGCGACCGTCCTGAAGGACACGCGGGTCCCCACTCAGGTCAGCGGTCATGCACGTGGAGCTGGAATCACCATCCGCAAGGGAAAAGCCGCCATAAGCAAGAGCCATCAGGAGAACCGGCAACACCCACCCGAGAGCTTCCGACATCGGCCTCATCCAGTGAAGACTGTAAAATCCGCGAGAAAGAGAAGAGATAAAATTAAAAATATAAGGCAGAAACCAGAGCCCATGAAACAGTAACAGGTAGATTTAGGAAAGAACAAAACAGGGCTTTAAAACACACGAGACCACATGTACACATACGTACACACACGTACACACGTCCCCATATGCACACACGCACGTGTGCACACGTGAACATGTGGATTTTTAATGAAAAATCCCATGGGTTATTATAAGCAAGACTGTAGGCCTCGCTCATAGAGAGTCGGTGGCCCCAGGACCCTCTGCACACCTTCCCAGAGAGAAAACGGAGTTGCAGCTGGGGTTCAAGGGTGAGCACAGACAGCAGGCGACGGGGGCACCTCAGGGCCACCTCGTGGGCTCCAGGACCGAGTGGAAGGAGAAGAGGGAGCATGCAGACTCGCGGAACGGGGGTCGGAACATGTGCGTGGACCTGGGGGCAAGTGTTCACAGCCCCAAGTGGAAGAGCCCTCGCGTGGATACGTGAGCCGTGGTACGGATGTGCCGGTCCCACGTGTGAGGTGGGCGAGCCTCGGGCCACCACGGAGAGGAGGCAGCGGGACACGCAACAACCGACACATAAAGTCCTTCAGCAGGGATGCTCCCTGTCACACCGGAGCCATCGGGCCAGCCGTGGGGAGGAACGTGGGCAGTGGCCTGGTGGCCGTGTCCTCGGCCGAGCTGGGGCCTCGCTCTCCCCAGGCTGTGCCCGCACCATCTGTCCACAGTCGAGACACCGCGTGCTGCTTCTCTCTGTTCTCGGCCAGGGTCCTGCTTTGACTGATGTGCTGGTCTAAGGTGGTGACGACCTAGACGAGAACTTCAGAAGGTCGCCCTGGGGTGACCTTTAGGTGAGGATTTATCTGCTTTTTAAAGCGAAGTTTTTGTCTTTGTCTTTTTCCCCCGAGAAGAGCAGACAGGTCGGAAGCCTGCACCTCCCAGGGGTTACAAGGTGATGCCCAAAGTGTTCTTGTTTTATTTGTTAACTTTGTTTCTATTGCTGACGCTGTGCAGATGTCCCCACCCCCACGACCGTCACCACACTGCCGTCTGCGTCTCTGGGTTATGCACAGATGTCTTTTGTCCAATCCCTTCAGCTTCTTTCACCCAGTTCCCCGCCCCCTTCGCCTGACATCTGTCCGTCTGCATCCACACCTCTGGTTCTATTTTGTTCATCAGTTTATTTTGTTCATTAGATTCCACATGAGTGAGATCATGTGGTAGTTGTCCTTCTCCGACGGGGAGAAGGTAGTTGTCCTTCTTCACTCAGCACAGTGTCTCCGGGGCCATCCGTGCTGTCTCGAAACCAAACAGCGCTTCGAAGCGGTGCCTGCTGACCTGCGGGCCTCCCACTCGCTGCTCCCGCCCCAGACGGCTCCCAGCACCTCCTGTCACCGTTCTGAGGTGCCGGTGACTCAGAAACGGCACTAGGAGGAAGCATCCGTGGAGAAGTCTCAAGAAGAACTGACAGGACAGCGTCTGGGGTTTAACCCTTCATTACCAGTTTTTCCTGAAACATAAAACTGATTCTGCGGGAAAGCAGAGCGGGGGTGATGGTTGGTCCTGACCGGGCCCCAGCCAGGCTGCCTCCGAGTCAGGACAGGCGCTCACAGGACCCGGGGCCTCAGGGCCGCCCTCTTCCGTCTGGGCTCCAGGACCCAGAGGCCCCGGGCTCCTCGACGCTGTGTGAGCTCCGAGTCCGGGGTCAGGTGGGAACAGGCAGGGATGACTCCCTACAATGATTCCTCAGTTACAGAGGAGAAACTCAGCGTTTCTACCTCTCTGACTGCGTGGCCCTTGTGTTATTTGCCAACTTTGTTGATCTGCATTTTATTCACCAACTGTGGGTCTCCTCCGATGCTGGTTTGAATGGAAGGGCTCTGTTCCCACTCTAGGAGCACGTGCTCACACACAGTACACTCCACAGGCGTGCACACACACAAGCACACACACATTCATACATGCACACGGTTATATACACACATTCACACACACTCACATACAAGCACACACACATTCACACACGTGCACACCGTACACACACAGCACTTCCCTGTCTGTCTGTGTACTGTCACCCAAAGGAGATGGTGAACTACTGAGACCCAAGCTCCGACCTCCCCACGCAGACGCCGCGCACCCAGCTTGCTCGGAGGGTGTCCGCCGTCATCTGCAGGCTGGACGGGACTGGACATTACAAGTCACGAAGCAGCAGGCCCTTTCCATCCGCTGCGTTCGTCCCATTTCTGCCGTACCCAGCAGTGGCTCAGGAGTCAGGTAGCCAGAGTCTTGGTCTGAGCTTGGAACTGAATCCTTGTGGAAATTCTTTCTGGTCGGTTGGCTTTGGTTAACGGCCTGCCTGTGTTCTCGGTGTTTTCCGCCAAATTCCATCCGACGCCGCCTGCCTCGCCAAGTCAGGGCAGCGCAGAAGCCGGGCAGCTCTGACTCGAGCGGAGAGGAGGGGAACAGAACACAGCACCTCCTCGGGGCCTGGAGGGCCCAGCAGGGGGCCAGCACAACAGCTCTGCCCACCTGAGAGCAGTTCCCGACCTCGGAGCAACTGCTTAACTCGGTCGGGAACCCGGAACCTGGTTAACTCCATCGGGAACCCGGAACCCGGTTAACTCAGAAACCCAGAACCCAGTTAATTCCGTCGGGAACCCGGAACCTGGTTAACTCTGCCGGGAACCCGGAACCCGGTTAACTCAGAAACCCAGAACCCAGTTAACTCAGTCGGGAACCCGGAACCCGGTTAACTCCGTCGGGAACCTGGAACCTGGTTAACTCAGAAACCCAGAACCCAGTTAACTCAGTCGGGAACCCGGAACCCGGTTAACTCCGCCGGGAACCCGGAACCCGGTTAACTCAGAAACCCAGAACCCAGTTAACTCAGTCGGGAACCCGGAACCCGGTTAACTCTGCCGGGAACCCGGAACCCGGTTAACTCAGAAACCCAGAACCCAGTTAACTCAGTTCGGGAACCCAGAACCCGGTTAACTCCGTCGGGAAACCCGGAACCTGGTTAACTCAGAAACCCAGAACCCGGTTAACTCGGTTGGGAACCCAGAACCCAGTTAACTCAGTCGGGAACCCGGAACCCGGTTAACTCCGCCGGGAACCCGGAACCCGGTTAACTCAGAAACCCAGAACCCAGTTAACTCAGTCGGGAACCCAGAACCCGGTTAACTCCGTCGGGAACCCGGAACCTGGTTAACTCAGAAACCCAGAACCCGGTTAACTCGGTTGGGAACCCAGAACCCAGTTAACTCAGTCGGGAACCCGGAACCCGGTTAACTCTGCCGGGAACCCGGAACCCGGTTAACTCAGAAACCCAGAACCCAGTTAACTCAGTCGGGAACCCGGAACCCGGTTAACTCCGTCGGGAACCCGGAACCTGGTTAACTCAGAAACCCAGAACCCGGTTAACTCGGTTGGGAACCCAGAACCCAGTTAACTCAGTCGGGAACCCGGAACCCGGTTAACTCGAAAAAATAATAATTTTGAGTTGCTTGCTGCTCTCATGTAGTCGAGAGGAGCTGAGTGTCCCGTCATCACCAGTCGACACTGGGTCTACGAGCTGAACTTGGGGGACAGACACCGGGGTAGTAACATTCACCATCTGCTCTCTGCCCCTGACCTGGGCAGTCCTGGGACAGTCACTCGAACATGAGTGACATCAGACGCCTGCCCTGTCGCCCAGGTAAACCTCCTCCCACCCATGTCTCTGGGTGGGGGCACCCCGTCCTCTGCGTTAGGATCTGTTCGTCTGGGGGGTGAGAGCGTGGGGGGCAGGAAGATGGCCTACTGACCAGGGAAACGGTGTCGGGCCTGATGGGTGCTGGGTGAAAGGTCATGGCCAGCTCTTGTCCTGCTTGTTTGTCGTAAGTGCCCACTCTGCTCCGGTCCCTGGGGTCACAGTGGCAGCAGCACCAGTCTGCTGGAGGCCTGGCTGAGCTGACCCGGCCCACCTGGTGCTCCTGGACCCGCCGTCCCGGGTCCCTGCTGGACACACCAGGGGAGGGCGCTCTGCCGCAGAGCCGGGTCTGCACTGACATCCAGCCAGGAGTGCAGGGCTGGGCGCGGGGGTCACAGTCTTGCATGTCACAGGGGCCAGTGGAGGAGAGGGGACACGGCTGTGACCACTCCCGGGCTCCGTCTGCCGCCCGAGGGGACACGGCGGTGACCACTCCCGGGCCTCCGTCTGCTGCCCCAGCGGGATCTTCCCTGGGCGCTCTGGGGGGAGGATGGTGAGCCCTGAGCCGAGACCCCCACAGCGGAGCCCGGGCTGCCCTGGCACACAGAGGACAGATTTCCCAGGAAGCATCCTCCATCCCCAGGGAGCTCTGGGCTCACGCCGTGGGGCTGCCTTTCTGGGGTGGGCAGCGGGAGTGCCCCTCAGTCTCGCACCCGCCCTGCTGCGTCCTCCTCGGTTGTTGAGAGGACCTGAGGCAACACTGAGCAGCCGCGGGCCGGGCAGGTCAGCGTGCAGGGCCCCGGCCGCTCCCCCACGAAGCGTGGGTGCCAGGGCTCCAGGTGTGAAAGGGGAGGAAGACTGGTCAGCGGTGGTTTCATCGCAGACTCAGCTCCGCTGTACTCAATGCTCCCAACACGCGCTTCGAAATTGTGTTATTTTTCAAAATAATGAAGAAATGGATTCGCGAGGGTCCACAAATGGACAGGGCAGACCCAGACACAGGATCTTGAGCAACACTTGACTGGCCTTTGTTGGCTTTGGAAATGGCCCGGGACCACAAGCCAAGAGATACGCTGGCGAAGAATCTGGAGAAGCCCAGCCGGCTCAGAGGACTGACCGTGTCCCGTGGACCGAGAGGTCCAGGTCGATTCCCGGGTTGTGGCCTCGATCCCCAGTAGGGGGCGTGCAGGAGGCAACTGATGGCTGTTTCTCTCTCCTGTTGATGTCTCTCTCTCTCTCTCCCCTCCTCCTTCTCTAACATATCAATAAAAACATATTTAAAAAAAAAAGAATTGGAGAAGATGAAAAGAATGGATTCCCCCGGAGAGCGTCCAGGAAAGAACAAAGGGCTGCCGACATCCTGCCTGTATCCCCCCGGAGCGACGTCAGACCTCTAACCTCCGAACTGGACGACGGAGAATATAACCGAGTGGGTTAAGCCCGTGGCTGTGGTCGTCTGTGATCGCTGTCCATGTGCTCAGACTGGTGTGCAAGGGGCTCCGAGGAGGCAGCCAGCGTCCCCCCACCACCTCCGGGGCAAACGGTGTCTCTTCCCTACGGCGCCCCCTCCTGGCGACTCAGCCATCACACCCCCAGCCTCGGTCGGTAGGAAGCCCTTTCCCTCCCGAAGGTCCAGGGGTCCGTGCACAGGGACCCAGGCCCCCAACACAGACATGGCACCAAGTGCAGGAAACGGAGAGAATCAGGAGAAACTGCAGATAATGGAGCCAACGGAGGGAATCGGGAGATAGCGGAGCCAACGGAGAGAAGTGAGCACTCGCTCCCGGACGGTCTCTGCAGCCCTGTGGGCACCACAGGACACTACGGAACCCCACGGGGCTCAGAATTGTTGGGAGATTACCGGGGACACGTGTCTGTGGAGCAGCCCTGGGCAGTTGGGCGGTTCACACGGTCACCAAGTCCCTACGTGTCTTTCGAGGACGCTGCCCTTCTGGGGTACGCCCCGCCTCGGTGGACCTCGGTGGACGCTCTGCTCCGGTGTTTGTCCATCGGACTCAATCTATTTCCCGTCGGCCTCGCTGTGGTCGGCGGTCCTTGCACCCTTCAGGGTGTGGAGCTTCTGAGGGTGAACTCTGTCGGTCGCCCTGACATGGGCTGGGAAGACGGAGGCGGGCACGTCCTTGCCTGACTGTTGTCCAAGTGGAAATTGGGAAGAACAGGGAAGCGAAGAGACAACGGACCGTGGGCCAGAGGAGAGGCAACACCCCGAGAGGCCCTGGGGTCCACCCGCTGGGAAGGAGGCGCACAGAGGCTCACAGTGGGGATCGGGCGTGTTCCCCGTCCCAGCCTCTGATTTCAGCTCGCTGGGGAAACGCCACGGTCTCCGCGAGAAAACTGCCCACCAGCCGCACGCTTTAGAAATAACTCGTCTGGGCCTCCCCGTTCACACTCACACAGCCGCGTCGACCCCGTCTCCGGGCAGTCAGCCCCTGGGGGAGCAGACACCCCAAACCCCAAAGGTACCTGCCAGTGCACACGCCCCGCTGCCTGCCCACATGGCTCCCCACCGCCAGGACCGACCTCTGCCTGACCCAGTTCCTGCCTCCTGCAGGTCATCGTCCCGCTGAGAACACATTCACGCGGGTGAACACTCTTCCTGGGGCAGAGTGAACCCCAGAGGCCAGAGGGTGTCTGACCCGAGGCCCAGGATGCAGCCTGGCCCATAGCAGGTGCTGGCAGAGGGGAGACAGGAGCGGACTTGAGTGGGTTTCTAGTAACTTACACAGATGATGGCCAAGGAGGAGCCAAACAAATGAAAAACAGTCAAGATTTCGTCGCCAGATCTGTAATTTTCAACCATTTTAGAGGGAGAGGAAGAGGAGGGAAGAGGAGGGAAGGAAGGAAGGAAGGAAGGAAGGAAGGAAGGAAGGAAGGAAGGAAGGGAGGGAGGGAGGGAGGGAAGGAGGGAGGGAGGGAGGGAAGGAGGAAGGAAGGAAGGAGGGAAGGAAGGAAGGAAGGAGGGAGGGGGGAAGGAGGAAGGAGGGAGGGAGGAGGGAGGAAATGAGGAAGGAGGGAGGGAAGGAGGAAGGAAGGAGGAAGGAGGAAGGAGGAAGGAGGGAGGGGGGAAGGAGGAAGGAGGGAGGGGGGAAGGAGGGAAGGAAGGAAGGAAGGAAGGAAGGAAGGAAGGAAGGAAGGAGGGAAGGAAGGAAGGAAGGAAGGAAGGAAGGAAGGAAGGAAGGAAGGAAGGAAGGAGGGAGGAGGGGGGAAGGAGGAAGGAAGGAGGAAGGACGGAGGGAGGGAGGGAGGGAAGGAGGAAGGGAGGAGGGAGGGAGGAAGGACGGAGGAAGGGAGGAGGGAGGGAAGGAGGAAGGAAGGAGGAAGGAGGGAGGAGGAAGGACGGAGGGGGGAAGGAGGGATAAATCTGGAAGCTGAATCCCAGGCCCTGGACAGGCTGGCGGGGTTGCTGATGTATTTACTCCTCCGCATCTGGGTAGATGTAGTTGCTAAAAATGCAAAATAGCATAAAGTTTTAAATAAATGCTTCTGCTCTTCTCTCCCAGCTACATTGTGAGGTGACTCAGACTCCAAGGTGCCTCGGCCGCGCCCCGGTGGTGAGGGGACCCCCACACTTCGATGGCCCAGGAAAGGCGGCCTGTTTATCACAAGGAGGCTTTCGTGTTGGCTGCGGATGAAAACGGTCTGTGTCGGAGACATACAGACCTTGTTTATACAATCTTCTTTTATTGGTCTCATTTCTGGTGATGTGTGCCTCCCCGGAGTCCAAGAATACCATGTTCCCCGTTTGATGAACAGGAGTGGTGTCACAGGTCGCCAGGGTTTCGAAACGCCGGAGGAAAGCCGTCTCCTGGGCCGCAGCGGCCCCTCCGCGCGGCTGTGTCCTGGGCTTCCGTCTCAGGCTCAGACTCCAAGGTCGGAGCAGCCAGGACGTCAGGACAGGTCACGGAGAGACCCCTGACCTCTCCCGATGCATGTAAAGTGTTTCGTCAGTGAAACAGGTTTTTTGAAGTGGTTTCCAGAAAATATATTGCTCTCACCCAAAACGGCCGCCACCGTGTTGCGACGGGGTGGCTGTGGTTGGAGGCGATCCATGGAGGATGCACGGCGTCAGGCCTTCTGGCTCCCTTCCCCCGGCAGGGGATGGCGCCGCAGCGGTGAGTCCCCGCGGTGCCACCTCCTGCCCCGTCACCTGCGCCCTAAGACCAGGCTCAGACGTGTCTGTGGTGGGGAAGCCAGACGGACTCACACTCCCCAGGAGGAAAGTCACAGTGTCAGCCTACAAGGTGGGGACACGTCTGTCCACGTGAAGCAGAGAGCGCTCTGCCATTCAGCACACGGGTCCGGTGCGTTGACCTTCCGTGGGTGCCCTCTGGGACTGAGAGGTGGAGAGGCCCACACGGCGTGAATGCCAGCAGCACAGATGGGGACACACACAGGTGACCACACCCCCACCCCTGCTCCCCTCGGCCTCCCTTCACACCTGCGGCCACCTGCTGGTCCCCACGGGGCCTCTGATGGAGGCGGGGAGGGCCGAGCGCGGTCACAGCCAAGTGCTGAGACTGCCCTGGTCACTGTGCACCTTAGGGACACACATGGACACACGGCATGACGGACAGCTTGACGGTCTGGTCAGAGGTCTGAGGGAGGAGGGCGACAAGTCACAGATGGAGAAGTGGCCTGTGGGCACCCCAGTGGGTGTGGGCACCTTGACCTGTGGGAGTGGACACCCTGTGGGAGTGGACACCCTGACCTGTGGGAGTGGACACCCTGCCCTGTGTGAGTGGACACACTGACCTGTGGGAGTGGATACCCCGCCCTGTGGGAGTGGACACCCTGTGGGAGTGGACACCCTGACCTGTGGGAGTGGACACCCTGCCCTGTGGGAGTGGACACCCTGACCTCTGGGAGTGGACACCCTGACCTCTGGGAGTGGACACCCTGACCTGTGGGAGTGGACACCTGACCTTCATGCTGGAAGACATGAGACATAAAAACCACTCGTGTTCTGAGCAGTTAACTTCTTCAGGTTCCTGCTCAGCTGATGTTTTCTATCTTTAGGGCCCATCCTCTCGAGACTTGATCAACGTGAAGACATTTCGTGTCGTCGAAAACTTTCTTCTGCTGACCCACAGGGTGGGCTACAGCTCCCCACGAGGTCAGCATTCTGCTCTAGGTCGTGATGTCATAGTTTTCAACATTGGCCCAGACGCGCTTTGAATTCATTCCAAGTGTCCTTAACAAACTGAATTAACAGCCCATCATTCTGAACCCGTAAGACAGAAGAAAATAGTTTATTAATTTCACGTTGCTACCTGGACAGGTAGACCACACACATGAAACAGAGAAGTACCCGTCTGTACCGTGAGCATCGTGGGACAGGCCTTGACGAATGCCCACTGTGCCTGTCCCGGGCAGAAATGAGGAGCATCGTCCCCACTGTGCTCTGTGACGGCGTCAAGGTCACGTCCGTGCCCTTCGGCGTGTTTGTGCATCCTGTTATCTTCAGCAGGTCCTCTCGCAGCCTCGATAAAGCAGCTAAACATCTGCTCTCTCCCCCTCAGGTTCTGACCGTAAAAGCCGATTCCCCACCCGTGTGAAGCCGGGCAGTGCAGACAGCGAGGGCCCGGGGTGACTCCTGGCACCAGATGAAATGATCCGGGTGGAGTGTTTACATGTTTGATCCTTGTAAGATGTTTGACCACAAATATCATTCCCCACGTGTCACGGGGTTCGGGGAAGCAAGTGTTGTCTGGAAGTCCTGGGAGAATTATAAATAGCCACGTAGGCTTAGGAACAGAGATCAGAGCCCCAACCATGATACAATTAATTATGCTTCGTCTCTCACGTTAAATGCTGTCTTCATTCCTGAACGTTGATTCAAAAGATGACATTTCCGCTGGTACGCCTTCAAGCCGATGCACACACACGCGTGTTCCCAGAAGCCCCGTTCGCGCTGAGCACACCGAACGGGCAACGGCAGGTGTTTGGTGGGACGGTGATTTATAGAAAATGTTGAGATAGTTTCTCCACCCAGAGCTCCTCCAGGAAGACAAACGCTCTGTTGTGTTCGGACGGCCGGTGAGTCACCATCTGTGATCATGTGAGGACGCCGGGACTCCTCTGTGTCAGTGTTGGAGAAGGGCTCCGAGGTCATCCCATGGAACAAACCCAGAACTGCCGGATGTAGGAACATTTGAAACATTTGTTTTCTGTTTCTAATCGTTTACATATGCGATGCCGACAGTTCGCCCCTTGATGCTGGTTGGCTCGGAGGTCTCTCCTCTTCGTGGAGAACAGGGCGCTGGGACACGAGCTGGGCCAGGAAGTGGGTCTGGAGTCCTGGGAAGGTGCCCCTGGGAGCAGGTGGAATAGGTTCTATAAAATGTCCTGTGCGTGAAGAATCAGGCTACGGTCACAAGGACCGGACTGAAAAACACCGCACCAGCCCCGTCCCCACGCCGGTGCCTGTGTTTCACGCCTAATTGACAAACGGCGAGAAGAGGAACCTGCACTGAATTGGGGTCGGACATTCTAGGAAACAGACAGCAAAGCAGTAAGCACAGGTCATCTAACGACGACGACGACGATGACGAAGACGTTGGTTTAAAACTCTCCGCGCGCGCACGGGAAACCTCCAAGAACGCGTCCTTCCCCAATGCCTCCGTTTAAATACCTGGCAGAGTTCACGGCTGAGAATAAAGCTGTTTTGTCATCTGGGAAAAGTCCCCTCACTTCCCAGGGTCCAGAGTCTTCACTGGGAAGAGAAGCAAACATGCCAGCACGTTCTAAATGCTCCACACAACAGCCACGCGTGTAACCCTCCCAACCACACCGTGGGCAAGTCCTCCTGCTGTTTTGATTCTGCAGATGAGGGGAGTGAGGAGGAGGAGGGACCTGGATTGCTTAGGGTCACACAGCAAGTAAGAAAGCGGCTGGGAGTCGAACCCAGGCAGTTAGGCTCGGAGTCTGTGCTGTGAGCCATCGTAGACACCACCTTAGAAAGTACTGTCCACCAATGCTGTCTTTATTGTAATTAACTGCAGCCCGACCTGGCACAAGAGCAGGAGGAAGCCCCTTCGGTGGTCGTCCCTTCTGTCGCTGGTGAAGACACAGGTGGAGCCAGCGGATCAACAGGTCTGGTTAGATTCGCCGATCGCACGGTGCATGGAGCACACACCCCACACCCCGTATTCACCGGCGGCTGCTGCAGGCTCCCCACAAACATCTCACATTCCTGTCTTTTCATCTGGTTTCACTCCTACATCGATGACGGCTGTGGCTCTGACCAGCTCCTGGGGTCACAAAAGTCGAGGTGCTCACGGTCAAAGCAGAGCCTTCCTTCCGTGAGATGAGTGATGTGCAAGTCGAGTCACGGTTTCAGGTAAAACAGTGTGTGGGGCAGAAGAACAGGCTCCAACTGCCTGAGCCCAGCAACTCCTTCTTCCCTGTCACGGCTCAGTCTGATGACAGGGCAGCTCCCCGGTCCGGTCCAAACACCGCTGGGAGCCCTGTCCTGATGCCCGGGAGTGTCCTGAGTGTTCAGCCCTGGACGTGGCAGACCCTACAGAAATAAAGCAGGGACGGAGGGAGGAACGGAAGATGAAGGGCATTTAAACTCCGATCTAGGTCACCGGGCTGTGGCTGAGATGGGAACACCAATGGGAACACCATCTGCCCCTGGACATGGTAGACCAGCACTCCAAGGTCTGAGGCCGACGGGCGTTTGACAACGGCACACTGAGGACTGTGGTCATGGGCTGCGCCGCTGTGACCCCAAGTCCACCCAGCGGCTCCAGGGAGACAAGTGCCCTGGATGACACTGGAAATCATTGAGAGCTTAGCAAACTCATGGTGTGTAGCAGAATCTTTTAGATGTAAATTAGTTCTATGATACAAAGAAGACGAATAAGCCAGATCGTTGGCTTTAATCCAGAAATGATGGCAATATCAAATCCCCTTCAGTGTCATAAAGGGATTGGTTCTTGCCTCGTAGACACACGTGAACTGTACACGTCCCAGACCCTTAAATGACCGTAGAATTACTCTAAATTCACCACTAGAATAATAGAATTCCGCCGAATTGTCTCTAAATCTCCAAATGGGTTGTTTTTGTTTTTTTTTTATCCTCACCCGAGGACATTCTTCCACTTTTTGTACAGACAGAGTGGGAGGGAGAGAGAGGAAGAGAGAGAAAGAGAAACATTGATGTGAAGGGACACATCGAGTGGCTGCCACCCGCACGACCAACCAGGGCCGGGGACAAACTGCAACCGAAGTACGTGCCCTTAGCGGGAACCGAACCCGGGTCTCTCCGGACTGCAGGCCGACGCTCTAACCGCTGAGCCAAACCAGCCAGGGCTCCAAATGGGTTTTTAAACCGTGTTACATCGATTACGATCTTATTAAAGAAAGCTGGCGTGTGCTCCCAATCTTACCCGAGGGTTTCTGGGATTGGAGCACACGGTGTCGGTTTCGAGGACACTCGTCACGTGGAGAAACCGTCGGAACGAATCTGGACTCTCCTGACGCTGGGATTCGCCATCACTGGAGCCGCTGCCGGGGACACCTGTGGAAGCACAGTGTCTGACGAGCAGGGAGCCACCGGTCACCTCGACAGACACACCGGCGCTCCCCCGGGTGAATCCCACGGTGCCCGCGGACACTGGCCCCTCTGAGCCGCTTTCCACCCCTGACCAGCGCGCAGCCCAGACGCGATGCTGGGTTCGCCTTTGCTTTCGGCCCCTCGGATTTTGTGCCCACGCTTATTTTCCTCGGTGTGGGGACCTTTTTAAATATTTTTATGTATTTTTTGTTAACCCTTAGCCGAGGGTGCTTCTCCACTGATTCTCAGAGTGGAAGGCGGGAGAGAGAAGCATCGGTGTGAGGGAGACACATCAACTGGTTGCCTCCCGCACGACCCCGACCGGGGCCGGGAATCGAACCTGCAACCCAGGTATGTGCCCTTGACCGGAATCAAGCCCCTGACCCTTCTTTCGGTCTGAGGCCGATGCTCCGAATGCTGAACCACACCGCCGGGCGTCGACGTGGGGACCTCTGCTCCTGCACCCCTCACGGCGCCCGAAGGGGCTGTGCTCTGGGCTGTCCTGTCTCCGCACCGTCTGGCCACCACGTGGGAGAGGACAGGACTCAGCCACGTGACTGAATCCACTGCCCCAGGGGGCTTCCTGTCCCCCCCCCCCCCAGCCGCTCGCCCAGGCTCCAAAGGGGCCCCTTCGCCCTCTGCAGGTCTGCAGCCGTCTTCCTAAGACGTGTCGGGCCTTCCGCAGCCTTGGGAACCCTGCGTTTTCCCACTCGGATTCCTTCTCCGGACCTTGTCCTCGGCCCTGCTCTCTGCACACGTGGCCACGGCGAAGTCTTCCGAACCCACTGCCGGCGTCCGGTCTGGAGAACCCAGGACACGCTCCTGCTGGTCCACCCGGGGCCACACAGCACCGGCCGTGCCCGGAGCAATGTCTGCTTTCGCTCGCTGACCCTTTGTCCCGGGCGCGGTGCCCACGGTCACTGGTCGGGCAGCCCTCCAGCCCACGCGCCGAGGCCTGTGCTGAGGGACGTGGCCGGGCAGGGGACAAAACAGAGGGCGAGGAAACCGGAACGTGTGGAAGGGAGAGACAGAGGGAAGTCTCCCACTTACATCGGGTGTGTCCGTCCCTCGGGTGTGTCACCCTCAGAAGGGGTCCGTCGGAGGACAAATTACACGGCCACCTTACTCAACACCACAGCCCTACACACGCCGCTGACGCATGATGAAAACAGATGCGTCTGCTGTTTATCATGATCAGTATTTTGAATGGACTTTATTTTAAATACTTTCATTCGATGTAGGAAACCATCTAATAAACCGTTTAAGGAATCCGTGTGGGGGCAGTAATCACGGCCGTCTCTCGGGGCGGACACACGGGCCGTCCTGCAGCAACCGTGACCGAGTCCTTCACGTTACGACACAGGCCAACGTGTCAACTGTGACACAGGAGAAAACTTGCCTTCGTTCACCTACACGTGCCCTTCAGCTGAGAAGTAAGAACACTGTCTGAGCTTTTAGGGAAATCAGACACGTCCACGGAAACCCACAACCACAGGGGAGCTTCCTGTTACCAAACGCGGCCGCTCGGCCCGCAGAAGCCGACCTGGCCGCTGGGTCCTTCCCGCCCTCGGCCGCGCCGGCCAGGCTGCAGGGGCTCACCCGCGACTCCTGCAGGACTCCGGGACCTTCCGCAAACCGACTTCTCCAAAGCTAAAAAGCCAATTACCACCACACAAAAAATATCACATCCTTGCCGCATGTCTCAATATCTTTACCAGAAATGCAGTATTTTCCCATGAGTTCTCCAGTTTGGCCGGTGTGGGCTGGGAGGGGGCACTGCAGGGAGGGAGCAGGGCCCCCGGCAGGCTCGGGCACCGCCGAGGCTGTCTGGGCGGAAGGGCCCAACCTTCTGCCAGGCGAGGAGGAAACGGCTCGCTGAGGGCTCCGAGCTCGCTGGGCTTCCTGGCAGGGAGACACGGGCAGTTCCAGTCGGGCCGGGCGCCATGCAGGTGCGGTGGGACGGCACAGACACGCCGCTCCCGCCGCCAAGGTTATGCTGCCCGACAGGATGCGTGTCAACAGAGCACGGAGCTGGCTCAGCAAACCACACCATAAACGCTTCGAGAAAACAAAAACACCCTTTAAAGTAGCATTTTAGACAAATGTACGTTCCTCGAGTGGTTAGGGAAGGAACAATGGACCCAGACACGCTCCTTGCCAAGTTCCACAGCCGGGGACAGAAGGACAGCCAGGTGACTGTGCACAGCGAGGCCACACCTGTGCGGGGCACCTGGGCGCCGGGAGCTCCAGGGCTGGCTCTGTCCGCCTGGGGCTGCGGGCCGAGAGCGGGTGCAGGTGGCCGGGCAGCAGACACACCGTCCCTGTGCCCAGAGGCCTGGCAGCTCGAACGGCCCCCGTCGGCCCCCTTATTACAGGACCTGTGGGCGAAGTTCGGTTTGGTTTTCATTTCCTTTCTGTTATTTTTGGGGTGGAATTTCTTCCCGAGGTGAGGGACCATGGCAGTTTGGGGGAATGTCGGCTAATCTGTTTGCTTCCCACCGATACTCACATTGGAACGTACTGGCTTTAAAGTGTTCCCCAAGGACGCCTTCCCTGTGCTCGACCTGCGTCCTCGGGGACACAGCACACGGGGTGCTCTCCACCTCCCCTTTCGAGTCCCGTGCCCGCTAACCTCAGGCTCACCTTCACGGGGTCCCCCAGGCCACGGAGCAAGGCATCCGGGACGCAGCCCCCCCCCCCCGCAGCCTCGCCGCTGGGCAGGGAGACCCTCCTCGGGGGCTGGCGTCTTCTCCAGCTGACCTGGTCCCCTGGCTGGTCACCTGGGTGCCTCTGCGGTGAGATCGGCCACGGCCACGGCCACGGCTTCTGCACAGACTCAGACAGACCCACAGCCTCGTGCAGAAGGGGGGGGGGGGACGCGACCACTCTGAGAGGGACGACACTTTAAAAGTCCACTGAGGGCGTGTGCTTAAGTCAGTCGGTGAGTCAGGGTGACCTACTTTCGAAAGGAAGTCAGCCCGTTAAGGGTAAGGAGAGGACGCCTCGTGTCGATGCTGAAGGAGTATCGGTCCCGGTGCGACAATCAAAGTTGCCGCAGGAAACCGTCTCCACACAGACGGCAGGGCCCAGCTAACTCGGGTCCGCACCACGGACGGTGCTGACGTCCACCTTCTCCTCCGTCGGACCAGAGTCCCCCTCGCGCGGCCGCAGCTGGAGGTTCTCAGTTCCGGGGCCTCGGCTGTCGACTGGCTTCTGCCCGACTGAGGCAGGGCCTCTCCGTGGCCCGCATCCAACTTCCACTTCAAGCGAAAACAACAACAGCACTTCTGCCGGCTCAGCGTCAGCGCGTCGGCCTGCGGACCGAGGGGTCAGGGGGGCCCCGGTCCATGTATCTCTCTCATCGATGTTTCTGAGAAATGGAAAAACATCCTCGGGTGAGGATTAAAAACAAAAAAGCGATGCTTCAAGTGCCGGAGGCCGTGGGTGATCGCGGCCGTACACGCATGAGTGCGGCCCTGCCTGGTGCGGCCCGTGGACCGGGCGTCTGGGCGCCGAGGGTGCCGGCTCCATCCCCCCGGACGGAGGGCGCAGGACGCAGCTGATCCATGTTTCTACTCTCTCTTTCTCCCTCACCCTCGCCCACCTCTCTCTAAAAATCAATGAAAATATTTAAAATACATAAAATGCATGAGTACAGCGGTCTTTGGACCTTTGGAGTTCATCTGTCTCAGACCCCCCCAAAACAGAGTCAGCTCTGCCCACACGTGCCGTGTCCTGAGGGCCTGGCCTTCGAACAGGCGTGAGGAGGGGCTCCTGCCGGGGCGGCACCGTGGGGCGGGGGGCAGCACTCGGCTTCCTGCTGCGTCTGAGCGAGCCACCGGGGAGGGCGTCTCGGGGGGACGCCGAGGACCAGACCCTGCCCCCCAGCGGGGCTGCCCGTCCTTTCTGAGGCTGGAGAAAGGGGAACTAAGATTTTTAAAAACTTGACTCTAAACTCATTGGCCCCATTGTTGTGGGAAGTTGGCCCAGAACCTTCTAAAACCGTGAGGCTGTTTTTCTACCGCATATTTTAGAGCCTTTTCTGTTTTCTTCTCTGTCTCCTTGGCTGTTCCCACAGGAGCCTGGAAGCAGACCCACGAGGGAAGGAACGTCAGCCAGATGCTGACCCTGATTAGGGTTTTGAGAGCACTTAAGGGTTTCGCTCATTAAAATACGTCCGTGGCAAATTGTTTGCTGAAGCAAAGTAACCCCGTGCGAAGCGGAGAGCAGGGCCTTCGCCATCGTCCTGAAGGCTCCCTCCCCGTTGTAAGAGGGGCTGTACGTCTCGGACCCCGGAGTCCGGTCTCCCGTGACTCAGACAGCTGGGTGTGTGTTGTCGCCCCTGCCCCGTGGGGAGCGACGGCACCTCCGACGGGCTCTGGCGGAAGGTGTGGGGGTGCCGAGGCTGGGGGTGCTGGTCAGGACGGTCACCACAGGGCTGCCTCCCACACCGTGAGCGGGGGAGCTCCGGCCAGCACCCCTGCTAAGGGCGCGTCCCACCCTGCGCACATCCTCCCCGGCCATGGCCAGCCTCCTGAGCACCCTCGTGGGGAGGGCGGGCTGGAAAGGGACACGGGGCCGGAGAAGCTGACCCGGGTGCTGCGGGCATCATCCGGACACTGTGGGCCCCACGGCCAAGGGGACAGGAGGGCAAGAGTCTGCACAGATGGCCCCAGGCAGCAGGACAGGCCTGCAGGGCGGGGCCCGGGAGGGGCAGGAGGAGGCCGGAGGCAGAGCTGCAGCTGGACACCCAGTAGCTGTCATCCTGTCCAAGGTCAAGGTCAAGGCTAAACCGACCGCTGGCCAGAGCCGTCCTGGCAGGAGCACCCAGGCCGAGGGCTGTGTTTGTCATCGAGCCGTCTGAGTCACGGTCACCCCGGGGCGTGGGCACCGCCTGTTGTATCGCGCTGCCCAGCCCGGGTCGGCGGGTCGACCTCCGGCCTGGGCTCTGGGCTCACCTCCTCCAGAAGCGCCCCAGGCCTGCGGGCACGCAGGGCCCCTCCCGCGCAGCGCCCTCTGCAGGGACGAGGAGGACAAGCAGGGTCCCCAGGCGGAGGGCAGGAGGCGTCCCGGACACCGGAGCCCAGGAGGCTGCCCTGCCGGGGTCCCTACTACGGGCGGCCGAGCTTCCTGTTTGGGAGGATGTTGTAAATACTTGACAAAGAACTGCTTTCGGCATTTTTATGTAACAGCACATGACAAAGGCCCGGCTGGTGTGGCCCAGTGGATGGAGCGTGTCCCGTGGACTGAGAGGTCCCGGTTCGATTCCCGGTCAGGGCACATGCCCGGGTTGTGGGCTCGATCCCCAGTAGGGGGCGTGCAGGAGGCGGCCGATCCGTGTCTCTCTCACATCGATGTTTCTCTCTCTCTCCCTTCCTCTCTTTCTAAAAACCAATAAAAACATATTTTTTGAAAAACACTCAATAAGCCCTGGCCGGTTTGGCTCAGCAGTTAGAGCATCAGCCTGCGGTCCAGAGAGACCCGGGTTCGGTTCCCACTAAGGGCATGTACCTCCGTTGCGGTTTGTCCCCGGCCTTGGTTGGTCATGCGGGTGGCAGCCACTCGATGTGTCCCTTCACGTCGATGTTTCTCTCTCTCTCTCTCTCTCTCTCTCTCTCTCTCTCTCCCTCCCACTCTACCTGAACAAAAAATGGAAAAAATGTCCTTGGGTGAGGATGGGAAAAAAAAAAAAAAACAATAAAGCACAGTACTGATGCCCTTTTCATAGCTTTTGGGGAGGGATCCCCGCATGTCACCACCGCCCTTCGCCCTGTTTGGAAGGAAGCAAACAGCGTCGCTTGGTCTGGGGGAGCCGGTCCCCCCTCACTCGGGGTGGCCCCACCTCGGGTCACCCCCTGGAGGAGAGGCGTGTATCTCTGCAGCGGAAACCGGGTTCTCCATTCCCTAGGTGTCTGGGTCCCGCAAAACTGTTTGGTTTCCCAAGATCTCAGGCAACTCTCTGTTTACGAGCAGTTTCTGTGCCAACACACATGAAGCCTCCCGGACGCTCACTGGGGCTGGTACGTGTCGTGATCTTAAGGTTTCATGTCCTCTCTGCCGCGCTTGTCCACAGCGTGAGCCCCGGGAAGGAGAGAGAAATGGCAATGTCCCCATCAGTGTGTCCCCGGCACCTAACACAGAGCCTGAAAAATCAAGGCGCTCAGTCAATACCGAAAAACTGAATACATGCATAATGTCAACAGCTCCGCATTATTTCATCTACTTGATGAAAATAAGCATCAGTGAACAAATATTATTTTCTGGGGAAAAAAGAGCAACAGAGTGGCCAGAAAACAGGAGCATTTGGAGGTCTGCCCACCTGCCTCTTTAGACTGGTCCCCGAGCCCTGCGCAGGGGGACCCCGCGTGCCTGCTCCAGCAGCCGCAGTGGGTTCACTCGGGGTGCTCCTGGCCCAGGCCAAGCAAATCTGGTCATCACGATTAAAAAAATAGTAATAACAGCAAAGCGAGGGTCGTGCAGATCAGCCCGTCTGTCCATCTGTCCTTCCCGACACTTGCTGGACACCGACTTCAGGTCCCTGGGGTTTCTGTTTTGAGAATCTGCAGTATACTTCTGAATCTTTATTTTTAAAATCTTTTTCTTTCTTTCTTAAGATAGCTGGAAATTGGGTTTGTTTTCCTTGTAATAACCCCCCCCCCCACCAAGGAATACATGGGGAGTAACATCCCGTCCGGCGACCTGTCTGTCCCAAATTGGCTTCTTGGGACCTTCCGGTGTTAATTCTCCCAGCTGTTAAAAGCATAAATAGAAGAATGTTTGAATAGCTCTATGCCAAACTGCACTCAAAACAGAGTTTACCGAGCGTTAGTTCCACAGGGCGGGGCACAAGGGGAGAGGCCTGAGGTGACCTCAGAGTCCAGGTGGACCCTGTCCTGTGCGAGGTGGGGTGCCGTCTCGTCCTCCCGCCAGCCCGAGGCAGACCCGCCGCCCGGTAACTGCCTCTGTGTGGACCTGTCCACGCAGGGCCCCCGGGGATCCCCGAGATCACGGCTGCTGGAACGCAGGGAGGCCCACGTGGACGCTCAGGTACAGCAGAGGAATGTGCCCAAGGCGGCGGAGCCTGCGACTCGCACAGGGTGTGAGGCTGCTCGGACCCGGAGTCAGTGTCTCCGTCCGTGGGCGTCACTCTGGGGAGCAGCATCTCCCCTCGCCGTGGAGGTGCCTCCGATCCCTGCAGCCTGCCAGCGGGTCACCTCCGCGCACACTCAGGACTCCCGGGGCCCGATGGGAAATCCTGCTGTGACTGGTGCATTTGAACTGGGTCAGCTCCGCCCTGGCCGGTGTGGCTCAGCCGTTAGGACGTCGGCGTGAGGACCAGAGAGTCGCGGGTTCGATTCCGGTCAAGGGCACGTACTTGGTTGCGGTTCAGCCCTGGTCGGGGTCGTGTGGGAGGCAACCAGGTGATGTGTCCCCCTCACATCGGTGTTTCTCTCTCTCTGTCTCCCTGCCTCTCTATCTGAAGATAAACTAAAAAATATCCTCGGGCGAGAATTATAAAAAATAATACTAATAAATCAGGTCAATTGCTCTTTCCTGGTGGGTTTGGTGCTCACAAGTGCCGGTCCTGCAGGCTCACTCTCTTAATGTTGTTCGATGACTGGAGGTCTCAGTCTTAGGAACCCCACTTAATCTGTTTTGATGGCTAGCGTTGGCCGTGTCCCCCTGAGGTGCATTTGCTCCCTGAAGATCACGGAAGTGTTTACATTCCTGGAGGAGGCAGTCAGATTCGATGTGGCAAAGCCGGGGGGACCCGCCGGAGGCGAGCTGAGACCCTCTCTTCGTCCTGTCTGTTTCGCTGAGCATTTTCCCAGTGGATCAGTCACAGGGCAGTGCTGGTCTAAATGGTCACCGTGACCCGAGTGAAGAACAGGGTGCTGGGGAGGACCGGGCCCGCCCGGGGGTGGGAGAGGACACGGAGCCCCCCGCAAAGACGAGAAGGTCTCCTGTGGAAGGCCGACCGTCTCCAGGCCCTGGTGCACTTTCGAAGCGATGATTTATGCGCCTCTGAGTTAAAAAGGCGTTCAATCAAAGGACATGAGTTCAAGCGCCTCTCCGGCCTGGCACAAACAACCGTGCCTCCCGCCAGGAGAGCGTGACCGGGCCGGGCCTGCGACATTCCGATGGCGAGAGTCATTGTCATCATGCGGCGCAGGATGGCGCTCAGCTCTGCCTCTGAACTCTTTCTTTTCTCTCCAAAATCCCGGGGAACGCGCTCTGCTGTGCCCGCTCGCTGCGGAAGGCTGGTCTGGTCTCTGCTGAGGAAAATTCGAACAGACAGAGTTTTGTTGGCGAGTTTCTGCTCCGATCACACCCCCATTCCAGAGCAGACCCCGGGCCAAGCGTTCCCGGGATCAAACCAAACCCCTTCCTTCCCGCCAGCAGATTCCGCACGCGGAGCCCTGGGGGTTCCCGTCCCCTTTCAGGGCGAGATGGCTTCGCTCCATCTTCCTCCTCCTCCACGAACAGCATTCATCGGAAAAACTCTTCCGAAAGGGAAGTCCCGCAGCGACATGAAAGCGTCCCCTCGCTTATTAAAAACACACACAGTTAACTCATCTCCACATTTCTTTTCATTCCCAGCAGATCAGTCTTTTCACGTCATGTGAAAATCAGCAGGACGATGGAGCTGTGTTTTTAATTTATCGCCTCCCCGGCGCTGCTCGCTGAGGTCACCGTGTCTTCGGATTAGAGGCTCGACTCGTCCTTTTTTCCATCGGACGAGCTGGCGTGGACTCTGACGGTCCTGCCGGCCTCTCCGGCCGTTTCGAAAGCACTGCTCTCGGGGCGTCGGCCGGAGGCCACGGCGGCGCACGTTCCAAACGCCCCCTTTCCAGTCTGCAGGTGAGGCACACGCGGCTGGACGGGCGGCCGGGTCCCTCACACGCCACGGGCCGCGGGTCACCGGTGGCTCTCCTCCCCAAGCACGCCCCCGTTGACCACCTCGCCCCATCTCCCTCATGTCTCGTAATCGGCAAACAACCTGGGCCCCCCGGGTGCCTCGGGCAGCTGGGCCCGCGTGTGAGGAGCCGCTCTCTGCCGAGGACTGAGCTTCGCCCCCTCATCCCGCCACGCGGGCTCCCGTCCCCGCAGACGTCTTGCAGGCCCCTCCGAACCCGTCCCCGCAAAAAGGAGGACCCCCGCTGTGGCTCTCGGCCTCTGCCGGCACCTCCTCCACGCCTCTCGGGATCCGTCCACACCACTGTCCCAGCCTCCCTCACCGCCCTTCCCTCCGGGCCACTCCACCCTCAGGTCGCTGCCCAGACCTCCTGCTGCTGCGAGCCACCTCCGGGCACGGGGCCCGGCACGGGCCCCAACCCCGCTTCTCGCCCCAACAGCCAGTGAAATAACTCCCGTGAACACCGAACACATCTCTGCCGGTCCGAACGCAGGCCGACGGTCCAGGCCTCGTCTAGCGGCTGTGGGACCCGCCGCTGTTCTCAGAGACCTGCCCCCCTTGGCCCTGCCCCACACCAGGGCTTCGCTCCAGGACGTGAGGAGGAGACCTGGACATGAGGCGACAACAGAGCTTCTCCCGTGAGGTACGTGTGAAGGGAGGAACCTGGCCGGACGCAGTGACTGTCCAGCCGGCGGGGCCACGAGGGGGGCCGCAGAACCGCGACGAGCCTGCTGCGCCCTGTGTGAGGGCCCGGCCCAGCCCCCCTCACCACCACAGCGCCCAGACTCCCCAGGCGCCAGGCAGACGCCGTCACCCAGCAGTGCCCTGCGTACAGACTGCAGTCTTCCTGTGGCTCTTTGCCATCGATGTCGGTGGTCAGCAGAGGCCCGAGGGGACACCCCAACAGGGAGCGCACAGACGCGGTTCACAAAGACCCCAGACACAGCCACGTCTGAACGGCACACACCCCGAGACCAGCCTTCTCCAGGTGCTCAGCACAGACCCTGTCTGACGTTGCTCCGCCACAAAGTATCCCTGCTGTCGTCCGATACATCTCAGCATCCGCATCCGCATTTGCATGGTGCACGTTGTATATAAGCAGATACTGTGCGTGTGATTTCAGAACCGACACTGAACTGGGTCACTGAGGCGAGGCTGACAGGTCACAGCATGTCACCCGAGGAAACGGAACTAGCCCTGCTCATGGACGTCGACAGGGTCCAGCTCACACCACCGCCAGCAGGACGGCCACAGCGCAGACATCGTCCTAGGGCGGGTGTGGCTGTCTGTGCCCCTCACCTGGTCACTGGGCCAGTCCCCCGGGGGCGGGGGCCCCTTCCACAGGCGAAGGACCCAGAGTCCTGCAGCCCCCCTCTGACACCCCGACTGCAGACCTTTGAGTCACCACACTCCCCGGGTGAACCCTGGAAATGCCACGTTCTCACGCGCGGTTTGCGTCGCAGGGAGGGGGCATGAGTGTCCGTGAGAGGGCCTCTGTGAGCACCTGCAGGAGCATTTCAGCGGGTCCGTTTGGGGACCCACAACTATCAAAATGTGAGTCGTGTCCGGAAGGCCTCCCACGATCGCGGGACGGGCAGACGCGTTTCCTCGGTGGGAACACAGCGGGCGCAGGGTCCGTGGTCAGACATGGAGCCGTCGGGGCAGGAGCCCAGGCCCCCACTGCCCAGGGATTTCCGTCTGCCCACGGCCCACGGTCCGTTTCATACAGGACGGGCAGGGAGAGCCCTCCCCTCTGCTGGGGGGACACCACCCTCCGCGCCCATTCCCCAGGCAAGGACCTGCCTTCCTCCGGCTCCGCACGGTGCCTGGGGTGTTGGGGAAGGTCCCTGTGGGCCTCTGGCGGCAGGCACGTCACCTGTTACATGTTGTCTCTTATATGTTACACAGCATCCGTGACGGGTTATGTTACAGCCAAACGTCTCCCATGTGTGCTCGGTCAGCATCTCTCAGGGACAAACAGAGGAGAGAATGTCCGAGTCAGTTAACAGTCAGGAAGTTGTGCTGTATTCTCATGGGTTTTTTTGCTTTTGTTGCTGCTTATTATTATTATTACATTTCCATTTATTACTGTACATTCCATGTCCTGTTTGTTAGATTTACATTTCATGTCCTTTTTTAAAAGGTATGTATAGATCAGCCAGTACATCAGACACGTGCTCTGTAGAAGAAAGGTCAAAACAGGGAAAATGTGTGGATCTGGGAGGGATCAAGTCAACTTACGTGATTTCTAACGGGAAAAAATGTTTCGGTTTTCGAACCGCTTTCCCGAGCAAATTAAGTCAGGAAACCGAGGTCCTACTGTGTACGTTATTCATTAATATGTCACAGAGCATATGTTGTTTAGTATATGTGATATCATATACATTATATGGTATATGTTTATTGTCATGTTATATGTTATTTATTATGTTACATGGCATGCGTTATATAGTATATGTTACACAGTGTTATTTGTTGTATGTTACACGCTGCGTGGCGTGTGGTACATGCTTGCACCGTGTGTGCTCTTCGTGACGTGTGGACCTATACAAGAGGTGGTGCAGGTCGGGCCCAGAGGACGGGACTCCTGGGGACGGTGCGGGGCAGTCTGAGCTCTCCCCTCTCGTGGGAGACACGTGAGTGGCCGGTGTCCACAGCCAAGACCACCTGCTGGGTCATTTGCAGGCAGCTCCCCGCAGTGCCCCCCCAACAGGTGGGAACTGGGGGGAGGGGCTGGCGGGACCCCGCAGGGCCCTCCCAACAGGTGGGAACTGGGGGGAGGGGCTGGCGGGACCCCGCAGGGCCCCCCCAACAGGTGGGAACTGGGGGGAGGGGCTGGCGGGACCCCGCAGGGAGCCCCGCGCTCTGCCTGCCGCTGCCAGCCCAGGAAGCAGGACGGCTCCAGAGTGCGACGGTCACTCCCGTCACCTAAACTGCGCCCCACCGCCACGGTCAGGCTTTGGGGGGAGGCAGCAGCAGCCGCTCCCTGCACCCCCGCAGTGGGGCCCTTCATGGAGAGAGGGAGGTGACAGTGGGACCCTGGAGCCTGGACCGTCAATCTTCACTGAGTCCCAACGACCACACGGGACCACAGCCGTGGCACCCGAGGAGGTCAGGGCTGGAGGGGCCTGGGCAGTCGGCGGGAAGGAGCTGGGGAACAGCCACGGAGCAGCGGCTCCCACCAGCCCAGTTCCCAGGACCATTCGGGACCTCCCGCCCGGCCAAGGGGGACAAACTGTGTGGACCGGACAGAGTCGGCCAGCGGGGTGTGCGTTCAGGATGGACCCTGCTCCCCGGCTGTGCTTGCGGTCACAGGCCGGCCGCCCCTCGGTGACTCTGGGCCCCCGTCCTTCACAGCCGCTTGCAGTAAACTCCTTCGTGCTCCGCACCCGGGGCCCTCGCTTTGTGGTCGCTGTTACTGTATTACAAGGTTGTTTCAACTTACAGAGAGAACCTCCGTTTCTAAGTTTAAATGAGCACATTCAAGTCGTTTCCTCGGGCACAGCAGCCACTGGTCAAGGCTCAGCAGCGGCACCAGGCTAGTGGCCAGCGAACTGGATGTGCGGACGGAGGACAGACCGCCGGCCAGCCGGGCTGCAGACCTGAGCTCCGCCTGCCCTGGCCGCCCAGGTGGGCAGGTGTCCGTGCGCCGGGGGTCTCGCAGCTGCCCGCCAGCCCGGGTGCTCCCGCTCTCTCCTCACCGTCACCGTGCGAATCTCTCCTCAAGGGCCCCCGGGAGCATTCCGGGGTCTTTCCGAGTCCAGTGCCCATTGTCTCTCATCCGAGTAGCTTGGGTGGGTGGCGAGCCCAGCCAAGCAGTTTTCTCTCGTTGTCTGATCATTATTCTTTTATCTCCTGCGATTTATTGCTGCAGAGGCAGCCAGGTTTCCGTAGTCTGTTCTTAATTAGTTTGTTTTCTGCCTGAATGTTAAAAAATATTTCTTCTCTTAAACATTTTTTGCTAGAATATTTTTGCTGTATTCTTGTGTCAGTATTGGAGAATTTCTTTCCCACTCAGACATGCACAAACTCAGGAACACACGCCCCCAAGCATGTGCACGTGGGCACACACATGCTCCCAAGCACACTCACACATATATACACACGCGTGCACACTCTACTCACACACATGCACGTGTGTATACTCACACGCACACACACATGCATCTGTCCTTTCTGACTCCCTGCCTCACGTCTGACCCAGCTCTAACCCCCGCCCACCTCTTGGGTCCGGAGCCCCCTGCCATCTGGGGCGCTGCTCGAGCGTGTGGTCCGTGTCACCCGTGGGCTCCCACGCGGTTAGCTGGCCTTGTACCGCCTCTCATTTGTACGGAAACGGGGCACTGTCAGCTCTTCCAAACCCTCCTCTCCTTATCTGGCTCCATTTCCATCTCCGTGTGTCTGTTTTCAGTAGACATATCTTCTTGTATTTTCTTCATAATTTGAAGAGCTTTCTAAAAATACTTTCCTACATTTTGGAGAACATTCAGTATCATAGTCTCTCTGCCTTTAACTATTTCATGGGGAAAATCTTTGACATTATTAGACCATTTTTTATAATGGACGCCAAACAACACATTTTCTTTCCCTCTTCATTTCTTCATTAACGAGACTTTTTAAAAACTCACATCCGCACAACGTGAGTTTCTCCCCTCCCGTCTGCCGGTGGATACGATCAAACTCCTTTGTGAACAGAACTGCAGAGGTGGTCAGGGCCCAGGGACCCACCGTTGTCATTCCAGACGGGTCGCACTGTCGGCAGGACACGCCCGGCCAGCGTCTTCACGGGTCTGCGCACGTGGCGTCGCCTCGTGGGACCGGTGCTTCCCTGCCGCTGGGTGTCCCTTTAAGAAAACTAGGAGGAGGGACAGGTGGTCAGCACCTGCCAGATGCTCAGGGAAGCCGGTGCATCGTGACCCCTGGCTGGTGCCGTCACCAGGCCCACGGGCTGCCCAGAGGGTCAGGACTGGGTCTCAGCAGAGAGCTTGGCCGGTCCAGCTCCTGAGCGGCTGGGATGAGGGCAGGAGTCCTGGCGGTGTCCTCGGGCGGCTCCCGAGACCGTCCTCCAGGGACACGGTCTCCCTGCGCAGTCCCCTGAAGGGTGACTTTGACAAATCCACATCGGAATGACCGCTGACACGTCCACGCCAGGAGAGAAGATCGCCGGGAGGCGGGCACCCGGGGACCCGCCAGCAGCTGCCTGCACAGACGGCCGTCCTGCGGTTGGTGACAGGCGGTGACAGGTACCACTGCCGAGAAGTTAAGCGGCCGACTCCTCTGGGTGTCTCCTCGTTACCCCGTTAGCATCGGTCACAAGGTGCGCTGGTGTCCCCCCATCGCGGTCGGCACGCTCAGCGCTGAGAATTTGTCTTCATCTGTATCTGCGGTGGAGTCGGCTGCCCCGCGCCCTCCTTCGGAAGACACTGTCTCTGTTTCGATGTGCGTTCAAACTCAGTATCTTTCCAAGGAACCACAGAATCGGAACCGCACGTGTCCACCGGGAACGTGTTGACCCCGGAAGAACTCAGTGATGTGAAAAGCACACACCGTCCCAGGGGCGAGTTGTATGTCCGTCTGTCCGCGTGAATCGGGCATGGATAAAACTCCCGAGGGTGAGGACGGCCCATGCGACAGGTCCCCATTCTGCTGAATTGAAAACAGAAAACAGTACGCTCGAAGTTTTCATTTAAGCAGAACACACACGACGGTTGACAGGACGATAGTAAGATCACAATTAGACCACGGAAGGGAGAGGAACCGTTTGAAATCGAGGTCCCTGCCGGGTCCGGTTTTGGCATGAGCTTTAGCAACGGAGCAGCTGTGTTCTCCAGCGAGCGGCGCCGACGACCAGCCAGGACCGCAGGCCGCCCGTATCCTCGCCGCCGGTGCAGAGGCCGCAGGGTCCGGGCGGCCCAGGGGCACGCGCTAGAGCCCGATTCGAACCCGGGAAGCCGCTCCGAACGTGCGATGGCATAAGAGCAGGTGCACGGCCAGTATTCGCTGACTTGACGAACCCACAGACGTTCAAATGAACGGACTGGTGTAGATTTTTTTTTAATCCGAATCAAATTGTGGGACACTATTGTTCTCCTCTGGAAGGTTCTGGTCCAAGTCAGTGGTGCCTCCAGAACAAGGCTGATGTATGTTCTTCTTCTCGGTCAACACCGACCCTGTCGGGGCCATTTTCAGGGGAAAAGCAACACGAGATGGCGCGATCACCACGCACGAGTGCCGCGGGGTGCGCGGAGGCCGCCCTGCGTGCCCGCACCCTCTCCAGCTGCTAACTTGGCCGCGGGTGAGGCTACCAGTCGCCCCGAGACTCCCGGGGCTGGAGCGGGACCAGCCCCTGCTGAGCTGTGGCTGGAAAAGTCTGGTCTCCGGTGGTTTTTCCATGTGGTTGGCTGAGTCCCTGCTCCCGCGCAGCGAGGGCCAGCCCTTCTCCCCTGGCGCTTTTAAAACTTTTATAAAGTGGAAAATATTTTGCTTCCTTGGACTGTCAAACCGGCAAGAATCAAAGGCGATGCTTTGTGTTGGGGCCGCACTTGGAGCCGGCTCCCGCGGCGTGGGTCCGGCTTCGGCTCCGCCGCTGGACCCTGTGAAGGCAAAGGCGGGTTCCCTCTCCACTCACAGTCTGAGTAGCCTGTCTCCCCATCATTAATGCAGCGAGACCCACGTCTCGGCACTTGCTCTCCCCCAAATGCTGTGTCTCCAGGAGGAGCAGAAAGAATGTGTCTCCCCACTGAGAAATGGGGGCGGACAGAACGCAGTTTCGGAACTGTGACCGGACGTCATGATCGCCACTCCCGGCCCCTTTTTTAACTTCATTTTTACTGCCAGCACAGTGACAGATGACCCGCCCTCCTTCCCCCCTCCAGCCCCTTCCCTCCCTCTGGCCATCACCTCCCTGCTCCCTGGGCCTGGGGTTCGCATGGAGGTTCCTGGCGACCCCTCCCCCTCCTATCCTCGGGTCACCGGGCGTCTCTGGGCGTCTCCCCCAGCCAGAGCCCGGTGGACACGGCCCTTTCCCTTCCACACGTGGTCCAGAAACACGCTGAGGATGTTAACAACCCGGTGAACCAGACGATCCTAACGAACAATCTACGAAACCTTGGGGTTGAAATACCATTTTCATCCTTTTCAGTGGCTTTCCATCAAACTGGAACTTGGCAGGATGGGTCCTCCCTGTCGTGCATGATTTTCTTCTGTTTAACGTACCTTTTGGCCATTAAAGTATCATCTTGTCTCCCCGGAGTCACTCCCACGCTCGCTCAGCCCACGTGCCGTGGGCGTCGACAATGAGGGGCGAAGCTGTCGGTAGCAGAACGCCACACGCACGCGGGCTCGGGCCCCACTCAGCAGCAGCCTTTCACGGGGTGCGTGCTGGTCCGAAGGTTTAATCTGAGGGCGACCTCCCTGCAAACGCTCGGCCAGGTCGGGGGCGGAGGCAGAGCCCGGGCGGCCCAGGGGCGCGAACTTCTACGCGTACGTGTCCGCGAGAGACACGCTTCAGAAGTGGAGCTCGTTTCTAGAAACTTTCGAGCTGGGTTCAAACACGAGTCACTGAGAACGTGAAGACTTATATTTCCATCCGACCATCGTAGGACCTTTGTTCCACTAGTATCTGTTTTCATGCCCCAAATACTTTCGGGCAGGAGGCACTTTTCTCCAGGTCGCCAGGCAACGCGAGTGACTACGTTTTCCGGGAAAAGTCAGCACCTGACAGCGAAGGTCGCTGGCCCATGAAGTTAGCGTTTCGACCGGAATTAACGGGGGGCCTGCCCCAGCCACTTACTGCGGCGCAGGGGCCTGGCCCTCAAAGGAGCTGACGGTTCCTTCAGGGACCGCGGACAGGACGTGTCCTCTCCTACGGGAGAAATGCCCTCTGTACTCAACTCCGAGCACAAACTCGGTGTTGATACTTTATTTGTCGATATTTCTTTTTTTTTTTAATCTTTTTTTTTTCTTTACTGATTTTAGAGAGAGAGGAAGGGAGAGGGAGAGAAAGATAGAAACACTGATGAGAGAGAACATTGATCTCCTGCACGCCCCCCACTGGGGATGGGCCCACAACCTGGGCTTGTGTCCTGACCGGGAATCGAACCAGTGACCTCTTGGTGTGTGGGTCAACGCCCAGACCAGTGTTGATATTTTAAAAGACATCCTTTACGAAGTTTCCTTCTGTTCTTCCAAGTGTGGTTATTATATATCAATTCACCTAAGTAAGATGTTGCAGGTACAAAGTAGCAGACGAGGAATGTAGATCACACAGATACTGGGGGGGAGGGATGAGAATGACGGACGAGGAGCACCGCTGCGGGCTGCAGGCACCGGGCGGCTTGCGCACGGCCCCCGGCCACGGGCACTGGGAGCCCGAGTCCGCGCAGAGCGGATGCACGGCCAAGCGTCCAGCCTGCGGCAGTCACATCTGCAGGGAAGAGGGAGGCGCTGCTGCCCGTCTTCAGAAACCTCCCTGTCCGTTCAGCTATTTGGAATTCCCTAAGTGTGTGCGAGGCTGATGCGAAGCGACTTCAGTGTTTTTTAAAAAGGGGACTGATACCAGACACGACCAGATCACTCCGTCAGAATCAAACCGAGCACCGTCACCCCCCTGAGTCCTGTGTTCCCAGAGCGCTGTGGGACTCGAAGCAGCACTTGGCTGAAGTCTCCTCCCCGGAACAGAAGCCGAGACCGCGCGGACCCGCGGCGCACGGCGGCAGGTTCTCCAGGACAGACCGCGTCAACCCGTCTAAGGAGATGAATCATCCCAGCGTCTTTTCCAACCGAAGGGAACACGACTAAGGAACACGGGGAAACTCAGAGAACAGAACTGAGAGCCATTTAATCAGAGCAGAAATCAAAAGGAAAATCACAAAATACCTTGAAACAAATAAAAATGAACCTAAAACATACCAAAACATAAGAGACTCGGCAAAAGCAGTACAGAGACGGAATTTTATCATGATACATGCCTAACTTTAAACTGAAAAATATTTCGAATAAGTAACCTCACTTTACACCTCAAGCAACTAAAAACGGAAGAGCACACACTAAGCCCAACTTAGCAGAATGAAGAAAATAATAAAGATTAGAGCAGAAATCGATGAAACAGAAAATAGAAAAACATCTACACAATTAAGAAGGTTTTTTGAAAACATAAACGAAACCGACGAACCCTTAGCTAGGCTAACCACGGGAAAAACCAGAGAAAACTCAAATAAATAAAAGAGAAATAGAAGACGAGAAATTACAACAGATGCCACAGAAATAATAACAACCCTATGGGGACATTATGAGCAATTATATCACAGCGACTTAGACAACTTAGAAGAAACAAATTTATATAAACACACAGCCTTCTAAGACTGAATCAAAAAGAAGTAGAAAGCCTGACATACGGAGAGTGATTCAATAATCAAAAAGCTTCCACGGAAGGAAAGCCCAGAACGCGGTGGCCTCACAGATGGACCCTACGAATATTTAAAGAAGAAGTAATGGCAAGTGTTCGTAAACTTTTCCAAAAATAGGATGAGAGGAAACACTCCCAGACTCGTTTTACGAGGCCAGCTTCACGCCGATACCCAAGCCAGGCGGCGACCGCAGGAGGAACCGCAGGCCGCTGTCTGCGAGGCACCGGGAGGCAGATTCCCAGCGAAACGCAGCAAACCAGACCCCCCAGCACGGCGAACGGCTGCACCCCGCCGCCGAGTGGAACACACTCCTGGGATGCGTGATACAACGTCACACGATCATCTCCGTGGGCGTAGCAAACACACTGGACAAACTCAATGCCTTTCCGTGGTTAAAAACTCCCCGGCACGGAGTCAAGGCCAATGCGAAGATCCCACAGCTAACATCTCATCCGTCGTAAAAAGCGGAAAGGTGTTAAGATCCGGAGCAAAGCGAGGATGGTCACCCTCTGGAGGTCCCAGTCAGAGCAACGAGGCTCATCAAGACATGACAGGCGACCGAATAAGAAAGGAAGAAGTTGCCGTGTCTGTTTGCAAACCGGGCACTGCACTCAGAGACCCCACCCTGGAGGGGCGCCCCTCCCTGTCCACTTTCAAACACTTAAAACGGGACTCACAGGCCCAAATGCCCGCAGTTGCAGGAGCAAAGGACACAGGGAGCGTCTGAGGTGAATCCCTCCCCGAACCACATCCGGGTTCTGCAGCCTCAGAGAACGTACCCGCCGCTCAGGACACGGCCCTGGTCTGCGATGGAACCGGGAGAACTGTGCTCACTGCCCCCCGGTGAGGGCCCATGTGCCTCTCTAACCCTGGAGATGACGATAACTCAGACGTTACCATAGTTACTGCTGCCGTCTTGAGCATCAGGGTCTGGAGCATCAGGGCCACTGTGGGGGGAGCACCCTCCTCAGCCTGTGCGTCCAAGGGGCTGTGCTGGTGCCCAGGCCGGCCCCGCACAGCGACAGACCCCTCTCCTGACACCTGGGACCCGCTGGCCAGAACTGAAGTCCAAATGCCCGGCCCCTCAGGAACGTCCCGGCCGGGAATGAACAGGCTGAGAGCCAGACAGCCACAAACTCACTGTTTCACAGTACGCAGGGGCCTCTCAAACAGACGCAGGAGCTTCCGGGAAGTAAGTGAAGGAGTGAAGCAGACAGACTCAGCTCTGATCCCGTGCGTTGGACACACGGGTCCATGCTGGTCAGGACACGCGCCCTGACTTCCTGGGAGGAGGGCGGAGGGGCTGCGGCGTGGCTCCCTGCCCCGCACCTGAAGACGCACGGCAGACTGTGCCCTCGGTGGCACAGGGACACCGGCACATGTCTTACTTTGTCCCTTCTGCCCCATCCTCAGGGGCTCCCACGACTGCTCTCGATGCAGAGGTCTCATGCCCCCCGGCTGGGGGGTAGCCGTGAGCACGTGGCCCAATTTAACCCAAGTCACATGAGAAAACCTTCTGCCAGGGGCTTCTGGGGAGAAACACATTCAGAAAAAAATACTATTGTTCTGCTGAGCCTTCTCAGATATGTGTGTCCCAATGCTATGTGCCCTCATGTCAGCACACCCTCAACCTGCACGTCCTCATCCCTGTGTGTCCTCACACCTGCATCCTCACACCTGCACACCCTCGCACCTGCTACCCTCACACCTGCACACCCTCAACCTGCACACCCTCACACCTGCATCCTCACACCTGCACACCCTCGCACCTGCTACCCTCGCACCTGCTACCCTCACACCTGCACACCCTCGCACCTGCATCCTCACACCTGCACACCCTCACACCTGCATCCTCACACCTGCACACCCTCGCACCTGCTACCCTCACACCTGCTACCCTCACACCTGCACACCCTCACACCTGCATCCTCACACCTGCACACCCTCGCATCTGCTACCCTCACACCTGCTACCCTCACACCTGCACACCCTCGCACCTGCACACCCTCACACCTGCACGCCCTCACACCTGCATCCTCACACCTGCACACCCTCGCACCTGCTACCCTCACACCTGCTACCCTCACACCTGCACACCCTCGCACCTGCATCCTCGCACCTGCACGCCCTCGCACCTGCGTACAACACCAGAAACTGCAGTTTGTGGTGATGAAGACACAGGCCCAGAGGACGCGCCCACAACAGCAGGCAGCTGGGCAGACCCTGGGGCCCGACCAGGTCGTTGGCAGCTGCTCACTAGGGTGGGAGCCGCCCTGCGTCTGGAATTCTCATCCTGTGAAATAAAATGTTTCTATTTCCTTCCAGCCATCTTCCGTTGGTTTTCTGTATCCAGGAACATACTAACCGATTAGGATGATGAGCAAAGGATCCAAAAACAGACAAAGCCCCTGACCTTGCCCGTGTACATCAGCAGGAGCCACACGCCACCCTCCTGCCCCTCGGCGGACGGTCACGTGGCGATATTGCTTTGGGTTTTCACTTTTGAAAAATAAAATGTTACCGGTGGACTGGAAGCCCCGAGGCCCCCTCCCGGAAAAGGGCAACGCGAGCTGTGGGTGCCATGTGATAGCAGGTGCGGCTGGGGGGAGGCCCGGGGAGAGTCCCTGAATGAGCCTCGGGGGCACAGCCCTGCACGGCTCGGAAGACCACAGGTGAGGCGCGGGCAGGCAGCCTCGTGACTCCTGCAGAGACGCGGGAAGGGCCTGAGCGGAAGACGGTTTCTGCCGATCCGACTCCCATAACACACTGGCTCTGAGCTCTGCCTCCAAGGCCCCGACACCGTCCTGCACCACCATCCGCGAAACGCCTGGGCTGGTTGCAGACATGAAAACACGTAGACATTTTCTGGTTGCTGTTCTGTGGAGTAACAGGAGGCTCTTGTTGTCTTAGCGAAGTACCTCGTATCGGGCTGGGGTCCGGGCACATTGTCACTCAGAACAGCCTGGACACCGCGTGCAGAGAAAATACCAGGAACGAGGACGCGAGTGGTGGTGCTGAGCGGGTACCAGACCGGCGTAGGCTCAGAGAACCCAGGACGGCGGCGAGAGGTCGCGGCAGAGAACGTGGGTGCGACACCTGCACGTCTCACGGGACGAACATCGGGAAGGCCCGAGCTGACCCTTCTTCTACAGTTTATGCCGACCTCGGCTCTTACCGGCCCGCACCACCGAAACTGATGGGAAAATGTGCAGATGGGCTCTGCCACTTCAGGGGCACATTTGTGTGTAAATCTTGGGAGTTCAAGAAACAGAACTGGGGCCCGATTTGCCGTGTGTAAATCTTGGAAGTTCAAGAAACAGAACTGGGGCCCGGGAAGAGCAGCCGATTCCGTGAGGTTCGCGAGGCCCCGAGCTGCGGCCCCTGAGCACGGCCGTCCTGCTGGGTCAGGCCAGGTGTGGCTCCCTCGGCACCTTCTCCATGGGGGGCAAGGGGGTCTCGGGAGCCCAGTACCCGGTGCCCAGGTCAGAGGGGCCCCCGGAGGCCCAGACAGGTGTGGGACAGAGAGGTGCCGGATGAAACTGGTCGAGACACGAGTGAATGACATCTGGCAGAACCAGACAGCGTGGTCCCACAGCCGACACGAGGGCCTGTCGCAGACCCTCGCCCCCTCCCTGGAACTATACACACACGATTTTGCCTGCGTGTCTTTTAAGAAACATTTCCTTGAGCTGCCCTTCACCATCAGTGGCCTGTTGGTTGTGACAAATGTACCTACTCAGGGAACCCACATGGATCACAGAACAGGCCCATCCCCGGACGGCGTCCTCTCCCACCCTGACAGGCCCCCGATACAAGCGGAGTCCTGTGGTCACAGGTTTGCTCGAATCCGTCTAGAAGGTCAGAAAACCTGAGCCACAGACGGTGCACTTCCCTCTCAGCTAGGATGTGAGGCCCCCGAGTGGGCACCTGCATGGACGCTCTGCCTCTTCCCGGGAGAAGCACCGGGCGTGGGCGGGCGTGGCCGGGCGTGGCCAGGCGTGGCCGGGCGCGGGCCGGGGTTCGCCCGTCCTCCACTGTGGTGAGCGAGTTCCCGCGACAGGTGTCCCGTTGACACAGACTCTCTCTCAGACTCATGTCCGCTCGTCGGGACACGGGCTAGGCGTGTGCTCAACTTCCTGAGAGGCTGCCAAACGTATTTCCAAACTCTGTGAGTGTCAGGAGGAACAACCTTCTGCCAGGTGCACCCCCATCTCTGCGGGTCACGGGGCCCTCGTGCGTGAGTGGAGGGGTGTCTGTGTCTCCCCGCACCCCCCAATGAGTGACCCGGAGCGGTTTCCCTTTCATAAGGTCATTCTTTCCCGAAGTGCCTGTTCACGAATTCTGCCCGTTTTTATTGTAAAGTACAGCAGTTCTTCATGTTAACCAGACAGAAGTCCTTGGTCCGATATGTCCTAAATACTTCCCCATTCGGCACATTGCTTATTGATTTCCTAATGCTGTCTTTGAACAGAAAATAGTTTTTCTCCATTAAGAGAAAAACAATGAACTTAGCCGTTTTGAAAAATGTTTCAAGTATAGTTTCCTTTAAAAAGCCATAGCAAACCTCATGGATGTATTCCATCTTTCTGAAAGAAAAATGCTGTTTATCTGTTTCACAACAGCAGACAGCGCAGAATGGTTTCATTAGGGGGTTTATTTCCACGTATCTCATCCATCTGTGATGCACTGAGGGCCTCGGGCCGACTCGCTGCAGAACGGGCCTGGCCGGGCATGTCCACCACGGCGTCGCGCGGCGGGGTCTCCAGGTTCGAGTTTCGGTTTGTTAGTGGGAAGAGCAAGCATGCCACGTGTGTGGGTCCGAAACGGACACACGCTCAGGACACGCGGGGCAAGATGGCGACCCTGGGCGGGGTCCCGCCGAGGAACGAGGGAAGAGTCACAGCCTGACGGGCAGGACCCTGTCAGCTGAGGTCCCACCACGAGGTCCACGTGTGGAAAGTGTCCTGAGTCAGGCCACGTGGCGTCACACTTGCCTGTTCAGTGTCTGCGATTTTCCTTCACCTCCTGCCAAGAGCTGTTTTGTTCTCCAGATGAGTGACCACAACTCGTGCAGAGCCGTCCAGCGCCAGGCTCCGGGCCACAAGCAGCTGCCACTGGGATTCAGACAAGTGACAAAGGCCTGGGGGCCCCAGGTCACACCCGTCGTCCCCGCAGGCCACATGCTGGTCACCGTGGACTCCACAGGCTTCACCAAGGCGATCGGGGAGCAGTTCCTCTCCCAAGTCAGTTCAGCCCAGGGTGGGGCAGAGGCCTTCCCCCTGCACACGGCAGGTCTCCCCCCTGCACACAGCAGGTCTACCCCCCCGCACATGGCATGTCTCCCCCCTGCACACGGCAGTTCTCCCCCCGCACACGGCAGGTCCCCCCTGCACATGGCATGTCTTCCCCCCACACACGGCATGTCTCCCCCTGCACATGGCATGTCTCCCCCCTGCACACGGCAGTTCTCCCCCCTGCACACGGCAGGTCCTCCCCGCACACAGCAGGTCTCCCCCCTGCACACGGCAGGTCCCCCCCTGCACATGGCATGTCTCCCCCTGCACACGGTAGGTCCCCCCCCGCACATGGCAGGTCCCCCCCGCACACGGCATGTCTCCCCCCTGCACACGGCAGGTCCCCCCCTGCACACGGCACCTGGACTGGGGTCGAGCTGCACAGAAACCACCATAGTTGTGCCAGGTCCTATGAACACACCACCTTTCCCCTCAGCCATACGTACCTGTGATAACGTTTCACTCACAACTCAGACACAGTAGAGATGAACAAGAACCATCATAAAATACAATAATTATAACAACGTCCTGCAATAAAGGTTGTCTGAATGTGGTCTCTCTCTCTCCAGTAATTTTTATATGTTTCCACACAAACTATTCCTGAATCCATGTCCCTCGTTCCGGGGTCCCTGCCGACGTCTGTGAACAGGCCCAGCCGGGCCCAGCACTGTCAACCAGCACAGGGTGCCTTCCTGTCCCCACCCACTGTCAGTGCTTCTGCTCCCTAACCAGGCACAGAGACTCGTCCTTACTCACACGGCACCCTCAGCAAGTGAGCTTTCCTTCCCTTCAGTGAGGAAGTCCACGTTCTCGGGAAGGAGCCTTAGGCCGCTCTGTCCTGGCCCAGCTCCTGGCTCCTCTGCCTCTGTGCTTGGCCACCAGGGGGTAGGGGGCACCTCGCCCCCAGGACAGTCGACCCGTAACCCAGACACCTGCTGGGTGTCAGACCGAAGAGTCCCAGTGCGGTGACACTGGGCACAGGGACGGTCACGTCTAGAGGGACGTCCTGAGATGTACTGACCCTGCTCGGACGGTGTGTGGTTTGAACGTAAGAACTGGTTACTTCTAAAATTTTCCACTTAATCGTTTTGGAACACAGGTGAGGGAGTGAACCCACAGATAAGGCAGAGCTGGTACCGTGAAGCTACTCAGCGCAGTTAAACCTCAGTTGGGAACAGAGAAAAAACAAATAGAACCAGTCATTTTTATACGAACATGAAACAAGCTGGTGATAAATAAACTTTTGTGAGAAAGAGAGAAGAGCACAGAACAGGAAGGAGAGAGGAAAGAAAAATTTAACACACAGAAATACCTCCTGGGAAACTGCATTTAGCTAAAACATATGACGTTACCAATTTTACAAGTCACAAGGAGATGACCAACAGTAATATTGTATGGTACAATCTAATCATATCAACACCCAGATACCTGCTAGATGTCAGGAAAGATCTCATGCGGGGCCCTGCACTGTCGGCACAAAAACTGTGGTTCAGGGAGCTGGCACCTGTGGAAGATAGAGTATATTACACAGGGCCTCTTTCCCACGGAACCCACATCGTCTGAAACACGTTGAGAGCACATTCCTGGAACACCCAAACCCTAACCCTAACCATATCCCTAACCCTAACCATATCCCTAACCCTAACCCTAACCTAAACCCTAACCTCTTTCCCACAGGACCGACACATCTGGAACATGCTGAGAGCACATTCCTGGAACACCCAAACCCTAACCCCATCCCAAACCCTAACCCTAACCCAAACCCTAACCCTAACCCAAACCCTAACCTAAACCCTAACCCTAACCCTAACCCTAACCCCAACCCTAACCCTAACCCTAACCCAAACCCTAATCCTAACCCAAACCCTAACCTAAACCCTAACCCAAACCCTAACCCTAACCCTAACCCTAACCCTAACACCTTCCTCCCAAAGTCAGTCCTGCTAAGGTAAAGGAACGAGCACCCTGGCCAGTATGCTCAGTGGTTAGGGCATCGGCCTGCAGACCAATGAGTCACCGGTTCGATTCCGGTCAAGGGCACGTACCTCAGTTGCGGTTCTTCCCCAGCCCTGGTTGGGTCATGAGGGAGGCAAGCAGTTGATGCTTCTGTCTATCTCTCTCTCTCTCTCTCTCTCTGTGTCCCTCCTTCTCTATCTGATGATAAACAGAAAAGCATCCTCGGGTGAGGAATAAAAATATTAAATAAATACAGAGCCCTGGCCAGTTGATCTCAGTGGTTAGGGGTTGGCCTGTGGACCAATGAGTTGCAGCTTCGATGCTGGTCCAGGGCGTGTACCTCGGCTGCCGTTCGTCCTGGCCCTGGTCGGGGTCACGTGGGAGGCAGCCATTCGGTGTGTCCCTTTCACGTCGATGTTTCTCTCTCCCTCCCTCCCACTCTATCTGAACAAAAAAATGGAAAAATATCCTCGGGTGAGGATTAAAAAAATGTTTTAAAGAACGGGAACGACTCCACCTCCGAGAAGAACCCTTCACGCAGAATGTCACCCATGAGCATACCTTTGTACCCCAGAGTTTGTTTAGACACCCCAGCAAGGCTGTGCACAGGGCACGGGCGTGCCCAAGTCGTGCGAGGCCCGTGCCATGGGCCGCGAGTGCGAATCACTGGGCACCTCGCCAGCATCTAACCACAGCCTGGACAGGCCGGGCTGGTCTCCTTCCTCCCCGAGGAGAGAGCCCCTCCCCACTGAGACTCACGGCCGCCCCTCACCGCCGTCCGCTGCCGCAGGGGCCAACCCGAAGCAGGGCCATCCCAGGAAGCCGCACCGAGCCTCGCTCTACCCACCTGTGAAATGGACTGTCTGCCTCACAAAACCCTCATGGCTCTGACACCTGCTTGTCGCCGACAGTGTCTCCCGACAGCCCCACCTGGACTCTGTGTACCCCCCACCAGAAGCATTCAGGGGGTCTTTCTTCCCTCAGCAGGGCACCTCCATCACTCTGGTCCCTGCAATCCTTGGTCTCGCCTGCGTGGTCGCGCCCCTGTCCACGGGGAGAACCCAGCCTGGGCCAGGCACGCCCCCAGCCAGGTGCCGCCGTGCAGGCTGATGGGAACCTTGCGGGTTCCTTCCCAAGTGCCCGGACAGGCTCCTCTTGGCCTGGTTGGTCTCTGAATTCCGTATGTGACGAGGACCCCCCAAATGGGTTTTCCAAGGTGAAATCCCATCACTGCCCTCCTGAGACGAAGTATTTGTCAAGTACTTGGAAAATGAAACAATGTAACAACCACAACACCAGCCATCAGCCTGACAGGGCCATGCCGAGAACCGGGCGATGGAGCGAGCTACAAGGGGAGGGCTCCGCACGGACTCACTGTCTGGGCTGCAGGCCCTGCGGACACGGAGCTGACGCTTTTCACACTGGTGCACACGCTCAGCGTGCGACAGCGGTGACACCCCAAATGCCGATAGGATGTGAGGCTTACATGTACACCAGGCCTTCAGCAGACACGGCACCGGGACCAGGGGACACCTGCTGGTCTGAGCAGAGGCTTCACCTCACTGCGTCTCGACCCAAGCGTGGCCTCAACCCAGAGCAGTCGCCCTTGGCCTGGGCAGTGGCCTCAGCCCCCATCCCCAGCCCCCAGCCCCAGCCCCAGCCCCAGCCCTCTGCTCTCTCTCTGCCTGACCACGGCCTCCTCGGCGAGTCTTCGCAAGCAGGCTGACATAGCGTTCAACTTGGCAGCTGCTTTTTCAAATGTAGTTTGTCCTGAAGCTCGCTAATATTTACATATATAATGTTTATAAAGATATTAGTTAGTTATTACTATTTACATTAAATATACGGTGATACCTCGGTTCTCGAACATAATTCGTTCCAGGAGGACGGTCGAGAACCGAATTGTTCGAGAACCGAAGCAATGAAACCAATAGGAAAGCGTGACTCTCTCCACAAAGCGTGACTCTCTCTCTGCACTCACACTGATGACGCAAGCAAGGCGCGCTGGGCCGAATGAACGCCATTCGGCTCATCTCGGAAGTTCGAGTTCCAAATATTTGTTCGGATTCCGAGACAAAAGTTTCTCGAATCCCGATTTGGTCGAAAACCGAGGCGTTCGAGAACCGAGGTATCACTGTATATGAATTTTTAAAGATATTAGTTAGCTATTATTCTATTAAATAATTTTAAACTTTTTTTTTTATTCTCACCCAAGGACATTTTTTTTTTTGCATTTATCTTCAGATAGAGTGGGAGGGAGAGAGGGAGGAAGAGAGAGAGAGAGAAATAGCAATAGAGAAACACATCGAGTGGCTGCCACCCACATGACCCCAACCGGGGCTGGGGACACACTGCAACCGAGGTGCGTGCCCTTAGCGGGAACCGAACTCGGGACTCCCCAGTCCGCAGGCTGATGCTCTAACTACTGAGCCAAACTGGCCAGGGCTAAACTTCTTTTTCTTAAAGTCACATTTGACATAGAGGAACTGTGACTGACTTTGGTGAAAATTTTTATAAAAATAAAAACAATATAAACAGAAACTAACATTTATTAAGGAGAACATCCCAAACCTGGCATATTAAAAACAACAAAATGGCCTGGCCCATGTGGCTCAGTGGTTGAGCATCGTCCATGGACTGAGAGGTCCGGGTTCGATTCCCGGTCAGGGCACATGCTCGGGTTGTGGGCTCAATGCCCAGTAGGGGGCGTGCAGGAAGCAGCAGATCGATGTTTCCCTCTCACATCGAAGTTTCTCTCTCTCTTTCTTTAACAACAACAAAATCAATAAAAACGTATTTTTAAAAAACAGAATTATCAGCCCTGGCCAGTTTGGCTCAGCGGTTGAGCATCAGCCTGCGGACCAGAGAGTCTTGGGTTCGGTTCCTGCTAGGGGCACGTACCACAATCAATTAATCAATCAATCAATCAATCAATCAATAAATATAAAAAACGGAATCATCGCATTATAGAGCAACACGTCTGGGGCTGTGCCCGGGGAGCGGAAGGCTGGGCTCGACCAGAGCCTGCCCCCAGCAGCACCTCCCGTGGCGGCCAACGCGGAAACAACCCGCGAGGTCACCGAGAGGTGACAGAGAAGCGACTGTGGTCCCTCCGTGCAGCGGAACATTATTCAGCCTTTAACAGGAAGGAAATCTCCACACACACTGCCCCACGCATGAACCTTGAGGGCAGACACAGGAGGACAAAGCCTGCGTGGTCCCCTCCCGTGAGGTCCTCGTGGTACAGGAACTGGAGTGCTTGCTGCCAGGGCCGGGGCGCAGGTGTCTCAGGGGACAGACCGTCCGTGTGGGAGAGGAGAAAGTCCTGGAGATGGTGGTGCGGATGGCAGGACCACATGACTGTGACCCACACGGTGACTGTCGTGGGACTTCACACAATCAATCAAATGTGAGAATAGAAAATGTAATGATGAGACTGAAACTGAGAACGTGATGTTGCATTCTGGGCTTGCTCTCCCTAAAACGGCTTTATTTGCCTATTTTAACTAGGATTCAGATAAATTTTAACAGAAGAAAACAATATAATTATATAAATGGATAAACATGTATGCATAACTCTTAGAAAAATAAACATGAGACGAGTTCTTCTAAATTTTGCTTCTCAGAACTTTGCAAGGAAAGGTGTGTACCGTATGGTCCGCGGTGAGGAGAGGAAGCAGGACTCAGAGCCTGGGACCCTTCCGAGGGGCAGAGAGACGCGGAGTCCCGGGGGCACGAATGCCCCACCTGCTTTCCCCGGGGGCAGGGATGACTCTGGGCCCCCGGGGACTCCAGGCTGGCCCCAAGAGGCCCTGGCACGGGTGGCATCCAGACTGACCGACGCTGGGATCTGAAATTGTTCTAGAAGCATCCTGACTCTTCTGGGCTCCGGGAAAGTCTTGCATCTGGGGCTGTCGGAGGATGAGTCGTGCAAAGCGGGTTCCCAGGGCGGCCACTGGTGTCTGAGGAGGCAGCTGGACCCTCCTTGTGGTTCAGCCGGGGGGGGGGGGCAGCGAACCGTGAGAAACGAAGGCCACGGCAGAGGCCGCTGCACCGAGCAAACCTGGGCCACGAGGCAGGACTGGCGGTTTTTCTCAGGGCCGCAGAGTGAGGTCTCCTCTCTCTCTCTCTGCAAAGTCTTGGCTGGGAAACAAACACCAGGTTGTTTTTATTGAAGAACATTCTGCTTTCACTTGACCACATCTGCGCAGAAGGGCTGAGGGGAACCCAGCTGTGCGTGAGGCGCGGATGCAGCGGGCCCTTGGGGAGCCGGGCCGGTCCATCCGCACGGCGGAGGCCTGGCCAGCGCAGGGCGCGGTCACTCGGCCGCGAACAGCTGCAGTCTGCCGTCCAGGCCGGCGGTGATGAGCTGCAAAGGAAACCAGACGCGTGAGCTCCCGGTCGCCTCCCCTTCACCGGGAGGCCCGTGGGCAGAGGGAGCGACCGGTACGTTTTCCTTGCTTGTCATTTTCTGGAACACAGAACAAAGGCATCAGAACAGTCTGCACGGACCATGGGACCCGACCAACCCGAACTCCACCCCCGCTGGTGCTGTGAGTGTCTCGTCAGAGCCTGTCCCCACTGCCGGGTCCGCAGGGTCAGGACAGAGCGCAGCCATGGGCTCGACTGGCTGGGCCTCCCCTGGGTTACACCCCTCCTCGGCCCATCCTGCCCATCCCCCACGTCCTTCTGGGGCCACGAGAGGAGCAGGCTCCTGGGCCCTGCCCCTGCCCCCCTGCAGCTCGGCTTGGCTGGAGGCCCGAGATGGGGCCGCGCCCTCTGCACAGGCCTTAGTGAGCTCAGGGCCAGACAGGGTCTGACAGGAGGGCCGGGTGGGGGGAGGGGGGCATCGTCCGTCCCAGCTCCTGCGGCAGCCAGCCTCCCTGACCCTAACCAGCCTCTCACCTCGGCCAAGGGCACAGAGGTCGGCACACCCCCACCCAACCTCGTGTAAGGAGACGTGGCCGACAGCCTCAAGGGGGCCAGAGACCAGCCTGTGCCCAGGGTCGGGACACCTCAGAACCGCGTTGCCCCGCCCATGTGGCAGCTTATAGTGCTCTTCCTTCACCAGGCTTTTCAGCAACATCTGGATCTGGGGGCCGAGCACACGGGTCCCACGTCGCTGCCAAGTCTGAGTGGGGTTCTAGATGCACATCTACGGTCCTGTCAGATGTGTCAACTTGGTCTAGACACAGACACG
This sequence comes from Molossus molossus, assembly GCF_014108415.1. Taxonomy (NCBI): domain Eukaryota; kingdom Metazoa; phylum Chordata; class Mammalia; order Chiroptera; family Molossidae; genus Molossus; species Molossus molossus. Next base: position 112,229,029 of record NW_023425402.1, read on the forward strand.
GACATAGACACGTGGACAGGTAGGTGCAGATATACAGGTGTGGACAGAGCTATGGACACAGAGACACAGACAGACGCATGGACACAGACACGGACACAGACATGGACACAGACATGGACAGACGCACAGAAAGCATCCACGGCGTGAGGCTCAGACAGGCCCGGAGGGAGGGAGTGTGGGCAGCTCCGTGGCCCGAGCGTGACGCGCTGCCCCGAGCTGGGAGGGCTCAGCTCTCCGCGGGAGGAAAGGCCACGTGCAGCCACGCCCCGGAGCAGGGTGGTGCTTGTCCACAGGTCCCTAAGTGCTGCGTGTCCACGGCCACATCACAGCCACTTAGAACCGGGTTTGGCTTGGATGGCTTCAGACAAGGATGTTAAACCGCACACACCAGGGTTTAAAGGTGTGGTCTGTCTGTCTGTCGCTCAGTCTGGGCACTTCTGCGAGCCTCGGTGACAACAGAGGCGATGACCCTTCAGTACTGCGGACTCTCGGAGCAGACTCACAGTAACCTACGCCCAGCAGCACTCGGGGAGCTGTGGACTTCACCGGACGCGAACCATCAGAACAGGGAGAATCCACAGCGTCACGAGGAGACGTGTTCACCGCTCTGTTCACGGGACTTTCGCTTGACTGCGCCCAGGAATCTGACCTTTCCGTGTCAGCACTTGGCCGACACACAGGCCACAGGTCACGGACCACAGGGCCACGGGGAGACGGTGGGAGGGCTTCCAGAGAGACTGTTTGTCGAGACGCAGGGACAAGTCCTTCGCAGCCAGGTACACAGTGCGGGGGAGGGGCTCTCCTGGCTCCGCAGGGCAGAGCGGCTGCACGTGTTCAGGGGGCGCAACAAACCCTGGCGCGAGGCAGACCCCGGCCTGGACGGGCTCTGCAGGAAGGCGTGTTGTCATCGGTCACCCCGGTGTCCCAGGAGTGAAGAACAGGAGGGGCGGGGGCCGGGGGCTGGAGGCCACAGACCTCGCTGTCACCGGCACGTTGCCACCGCCTGTGACAGACGCCGGCCTCCTTCTCTTTCTCTAGAAGAAACCACGTGTCCGTGATTCTCTGGTCCACATGGTCAGAAAAAAACAAAACACATACAACAAACAGCGCAGAACCTTGGATGACTCGCGCCTCCGGGTTTCGGCTCCAGCCACAGCTTCCTCTCGGCTTCAGTTTCGAAGTCTGGTCCAAGTGGGGCAAAGGGCTCGGCGCCTCGTGCTCCTGGAACCGTGGGGGTGGAGGTCCCCAGAAACACTGAGCCCGAAGGACGACGTGTGAGAGGCGGAAACATCACTTCCTGAGACAGACAGGAGGCCCATGAGCGAGCGCTCGGCACCAACCCCAGCAGGGACGTCACCGCTGCCGACGGCAAACCGAGGGCAGTTACTAGCGAAGACGAATGAGTCTGAGGCTTTTGCAGGACACATTTATACATATACTAGCTCAGCAGCAAGGAAATAAGGGGGAAAAGAGACAGAAAGCCAGAGTGTAGGTTGATGGGGTCACATGCTGCCTGTGTCGAGGAAATCACTGATTTCCGCTTTTAAAACGGGTGGGGAGGTCCGGCCGGTGCGGCGCAGTGGACTGAGCACCGTCCCGTGGACTGAGCGATCCCGGTTCAGGGCACATGCCCAGGTTGCGGGCATGCAGGAGGCAGCAGTTTGATGTATCTCTCTCACATCAATGTTTCTCTCTCTCCCTTCCTAAGAAATCAATAAAAACATATTTTAAAAAAATATATAAATAAAAAGTGCAGGGATGGGGTGTGGCTTTAATGGCCATAACACCACAGAGGATGAGATTTGGGGTGTCGTGAGAAACCTGCTCACAGCCAGAGGGTTCGTGTGTTTGAACCGAGATGCCCAGGGGAGACAAGGGTGTGCAAGTCAAGTAACTACCAAGAATGAGAAATGTGGTCTCAGCAGGTGATGTTCCCAGAGAACCCAGCACAGCAAACCTCAGACCAGAGACAGTCTTGAAACTGACTTGCTGGAAATGATTAGACACATAACAGAAGAACAGGCACCATGATCGAGACCTGGAACATCAAAGGGAAACTAGAAGAGTCAAGTCATTCAACATAAACGTTCAGTTGATGTTTACAGCTGACTAGAAATAGCTGAAGAGAGAATCAATGAACTGGAAAACAAATATGAAGAAATCAGGCAGAACTCAGAGACTTGAAAGGAAGGAAACCATGGAGAGGCTGGAGGACACAGTCCAACATAGATTTAGTAGTTCTAGAAAGAGAGGACAGTGAGGATGGAGAAGAGGGGTACTGGAAGGAATAAAAGCTAGAATTACATGGAATTAGAGAAAAATCAAATTGTCCTTGAGGGAGCAAAATGAGCTCTAGGAAAGACAAACAACGATAAGCCCACACCTAGATGGATACGAAGTATCCAGATCAGGACACATAATATTCTTGGTTGGCTGGTGAGCTTTATTCTGAATCTCCACCACACTGGAGTGGGTTCCAGGTAAGAGCACCCGGCCCCACCCACAGAGATTCGGGCTGAAGCAAAACAGAGGTGCAGAAATGAGTGGCCCTGAGGGGCAACAAGGATGCAAGAGGATCACAGCCCACTTTCTCTGCGTGGGACTCAGTTTCCAGTTTTCAGTATCACTATCCATGATTGGCCATTAACTTCACATGGAATCCTTCACTGAAAATAAATCTTCAGTTCTGATGAAAACACATTCACCAAATGTTTTACGTTCTGTACTTTTCAAGTTTTGTGTCAGAAGTCTTTCCAAAGCATAGAGCACACAGCTCTTCTGCAATGTATTCTACTTCTTCCAGCTTTACCTTCACGGGTACATAACGAAGTCATCAGGTACGTGCCTACATAGAAATGCAGTTTCATTTTTTTCTCAACACAGAGAGCCATTTCCCTAAACATGGTAGTAAATAATTCCTCTTTTCCCCGTTGTCTCGTGGTGCCATACTGAAGATGCAGCAAGTCCCCAGACGCACACCTGCCACCTCTGAATTTTCTATTATGTCCCTCTGGCTCTATATTAGTTATTGAATCAATACCGATTGTTTTTATATCTATGATTTTGAAGTATTTATTGTCTAGCAGAGAAACTATGGAGTTAAGTTAGCCTTTTACATATCTTGTTTTGCCCGCTATCTATGTGTCTGGTTTTTTTGGAAAATGTTTATTGTTCCTTACGGGAATTTTTGAGATTGCAGTAAATTTATAATCAGTGAAGAATCGCCATCCTTATAACGCTGAGCTGTAACATATGTTATGAATGAACATGGGCCCTGGCCGGTTGGGCTCAGCGGTTAGAGCGTCAGCTCGCGGACCAATGAGTTGCGGGTTCGATTCCAGTCAAGGGCAGGTACCTCGGTTGCGGTTCATCCCTGGCCCTGGTCAGGGTTGTGCAGGAGGCAACCAGTTAATGTGTCTCTCTCACATTGATGTTTCTCTCTCTCTCTCCCTCCCGCTCTATCTGAAGATAGAGAGAAAAATATCCTCAGGTGAGGATTGAAAACAAGGAAAGAACACAGCCCAGCATCCAGATCCCCTTCTGTGCAGCTTACCGGAGGTTCAAGTTTCCGGAGAGTTCCGTTTTCCTTAGTCATGCTCCTAGATATTTTCAAGTCTTATTTGGACCACGACAGAAACCCTATTTTAAGTTTAGTTATTACTGGAGTCCAGTTTTTACCTTCCAGCTCAGTGATTCAAATCACCTGCAAACAGTGAGCACTCTCTCTCCCCGGCCCTCGCTCTCCTCCTGCCCACCCGACGGCGCAGCCTGACCGCGGCGGGAGGCGGGCGAGGGCCCTGTCTGTCCTCCTGGAGGCTGGCTGCCTGGACACGCTCTCGTTCAACGGTGATCACACCCTGATGAAACCCCACTTTAAAAATAACGCTCTTCCCACATTGGACAAAGTGATGCGGACAACAGGACTCAGCACGCGATTATTCTAAATAAATCAGGTCCGAAATTCCTGTTGAGAAAGAAAAACAAGCTTCTGCCTTCTAAGCCGACCAAGAGCTCCGAGCAGAGACGGGTCTCTCGGGCTGAGACCTCCTGGCACAGCATGACTTCGCCTGGATAATGAAGAACGTGAGTCACGAGCCAGAGATGCCGGAAGCACAGAGGCCGCTACTTAGTATCACACACCTGATACGCACACAGGGGAGAACTCTGAAAAACAACCATCAGTAACTATCTGTGAAAAACAGTTTGGTTTCCTTTTCCGGCAGTAATGAAGAAACCAGGGAGCATTTGCTATAAATCCTGGGCCGTAAATCCCGGGATTCGCGCATGCTTTCTGCACATCTAAGCCGTCACTGACAGCGCCAGGTAGCCAGACTGGTAACTGTTTCCATCATTACTTTCCAAGTCATCATCACCCCCCGCACAGCCCGGCCGGCCAGAGCCTCCCGGTGCTCAGTTCCCACAGCACCGAGACCTTTTCTGTATCCAGAGTCGTCCAAGCGAGAGGCCTGAACAGTCTGAACACAGCCCCCTTCTCTCGGCTGGGTTGTCCAGCTCACACTGTCCGTCCTCCTGCACAGAACTGCGTGCCCATCGCCGGGACAGCAGGGGTCACAGCGGCTGGGACAGGGTCAGGCTGCGGCCCCGCCCGCCCCTGCCAGCCGTGTCATCCTGGTGACGCCGCCCGTTTGCATCTGTGAAGGGTGCTGAGGTCCAAGAACACATCAGCCCCCGACACCAGCTGACAGCAGCACCTGGTTGTGAGCACCGTCCCTTTCACAATGGAGCTGTGCCTCCGCTCCGGTAACAAGGAGCATGTGTCCCTACTCTGCTCCGAATGTGAGCAGACACATCGGGGCCCAGGACCACCTATGGGCTCCAAGGGCCCGGTCGGGACAGGAAGGGTCTCCCAGAAGGAGCTCGGGGTGGGGGCCGAGGGTGAGGCTCCATGGAGTCAGCACCGAGTCCTGCTCCAGTCCAGCCTCTGGCCTGCACCTGCCGAGGGCTGACCCCAATGCCCGGGGGGCTGGGGAGTGGGCCCCCGGGGGAGCCAGGGGCGGGCAAGCCCAGGGGACTGGCAGGCAGTGAGCAGGCTGCGTGCACGTGGCTTGTGTGGCCCCTGCTCGCCAGGGTCTGTCTCACCATCTTCTGCAGCAGCTGCTCCCACAAAGCGTCCATTCTGCAGCTCGAGGGATAGCGGCGTCCTGAACACGAGGCATTTTGAGGCCCATATTTTTTGCATTTCCTCTCATCAGATCCTTCGTGATTTCTCAGTGTCCGTTCTGTTGCTACGCGGTCACTCGGGCCACGAGATTTCAGAGGCAGCGGTGACTTAGAGGAAAGTCCAGCCTGCTCTGCAGCCTGACGCTCACAGAGGCCGGGGGTGGGGCTGGTCTGAGAAGGCGCAGAGCTGGGTCAGGGCCCTCGTGTCTGTCGCCGCCGGGCCGAGCGGTGGCCTCTCCGCAGAGCCCTCACGCTCACAGAGGCAGAGAGGAGGGTTGACTTTGGCCCGAAAGCCTGAGCCTGGGTTATATGTGAAAACGCTCGCTTCACGGGCCAACGAGGCAGAGAGCTGGAGAACACGCCGTCGTCTCTGCCGGGGGGCGAGGGGGGCTGCTCCGTTTGCAGGCTCAGAGCGGAGATGCTGCGAGGGGCCCGCTCCTGCTCGGGGCTCAGAGTTTCCAGGCCTGAGCAGCAGCATCTGAAATCTGTCCAGACGGGCCCGGTGTGGAGCCGGGCTGAGTGTTCCTCCAAGTCCCTGATCCAGGGTAAATATTTCCACTTGGCTTGAAGCTGCTGAGCCCGACGTGCGGGGATGTTTGTGGTCGGCCTCTGGCCTCTCCCCACTGGTGGTTCCAGTAACCCAACCTCACACACTCCGTCCTGGCCGTGTTCTGCCGGGCTGGACGGGCCGGTGACTCAGCTGAGCCACGAACCCAGGCCATGCTCCCTCCGGACGGTCCGAGAGCCCGGCCGGAGGACAGGTCCCGGGCGCCTGTCGCCATCAGAATCCAAGCAACTGGTCCTCCGTGTCCTCAGACTGAGTGTGGCCCACACGCTGGGCCCCTGCAGGGTCTCCGGTGGCCCCGGAACCAGCCCCTCTGCACTCGGGGGGCAGAGGGCTTTCGGCACGTCAGCTTGTCCCTGAGACACTTTGGGGCTCCAGACGAACTCTGTGGGTGACAGGCCAGTACACCCTAAAGTGTTGTGCACGGTGGAGATGGCGGTGGGTCTGTGGGTGAGCCGGGCTGTGTGGGCCTGGACTCCACGCTTCTGCAGCAGCTTCTGCGCAAGGAGGAAGGAATCCCACACCCGCCCAGGCCGTTCCGGGCGGCCGGCGAGACGCCATCAGCTGTGACTGACCGACACAGCGGCAAGGGGGCCAAGCAACCCCTGTCCCCAGGCCGCTCTCCCACGGTGCCCTGCACACCTTCGTTCCTCCGTCACAGGTGGGCCGCCAGCCCGGAGCCCGGCCCAGCGTGGACGCAGAGGGAGCTCTGGACGTCCCCAGCGGCACGAGCAGTTTCCCTGTCCTGACACTGAAGAGCCAGGGCCTGTCCCCTCGGCCTCCCCACCTCCCGCCGCCTGAACCGGCCCCCGTGCCCCGACGGGCTCAGCTCCTGATCCACCACCACCCGCGGAAAGAAGACCTCGCCCTCGTGAGGCGTGTGGGCTGTGACCACCACCCCGGACTTCGTCAAGGGGCAAAGCCAGACACAGAACTTGCGGGTACAGTCAGATTTTTAATCTGAGCTCCGAGGCCCGTCCTGTTTCAAACATGGAAATTGTGTACAGACGATGACGAGAGAAAACGCGAACTCGCGTCGCCAGGCTCAACACGAGAAGACTTCTCCCCGCACAGAAGTGAAGCAGACCCGGGAGCCAAGCCTGGGGACTCGGGCTGGGGACAGGAAGGGGGTTCACAGCAGGACGGGTGGCCAGTGGAGCAGGGGCACCCTGTCCTGGGAGGGAGGCTGGCGCTGTGCACGGGGACCTGCGGTGTTCCTGAGACTACGCCCGGCCCGGCACAGACCCTCCCGGGGAGGCTCCGGGCAGAAGTGCCCCCGGGGCGCCCGGCCCTCCATCCGTCAGGGGCAGAGCAGCGACTGCGAGATCCCGGTTCAGGGGCGGGAAGTGGCGGGAGAGGGAAAGACGGAGCATGTCGCTCGACCAGAAATAAGTCCGGGAACTGACAGGTCGAAACACATGCTTACGCTCAGCGCTGAGACAGGAGACGGTCGCAGCTGGCAGATAACTGCTCTCGGGCTGCATCGGAGGAGAAACAGCCTGAGAAAGTGTTTGGAGTAAGTATGCGCGTCGTCCTGGAAGAGATGGATGGGCAGGAGCCAGACAGGCAGGGGAGAAAGTATGTTAGTCGCTGCAGTAACGAGTGAGAAGGTGGACACGTCAAAGACACACTGGACGCAAACACGCACCTCGGACGCAAAAGCCGAACACGCGCCCACCGAGGCAACGCGCCCACCGAGGCAATGCGCCCGGCAGGAAGGAGAGCGGAAGGTCCTCCAGAATTCAGCTGACAGATGCCCTGGCCACGGTGGCCCAGGTTTAGAGCATCAGCCCGTGGCCTGAGGGGTCTCAGGTCCGATTCCCTGTCAAGGGCACGGATCTGGGTTGCAGGTCCGATCCCCAGCCGCCGTCGGGGTCGTGAGGGAGGCAACCAATCGATGTGTCTGTCTCACATCGATGCTTCTCTCTCCCTCCTTCCCTTCCACTCTCTCTAGAAAACCAATGGAAAATATCCTCGGGTGAGGCTTAAAAAGAAGAGCGAGAATATGGGAGATGAGTTCGGAGCTATGGATGGCACTTTGAGAGTTTCTAATCGAAATAATATGAAATGCTGGCCTCCCAGAGCGGAGTCAGAAAGGCAATGGTAAAAGGTAAAACCTGTTCTGGGTTCACTGATCAATGAAATAGAAAAGCTACACACCCGGCCCCTCCCATGGATACAAACAGGGAGGTGGACGGCGTCACTGTTTCTAGCGGCAACGAGCAGGGTCAGTAGCAGGTGGCGTCTGGAGCCCGCGCTGCCTCTGGCTGGAGCCGCGTGAACCCTCGGCGTCAGCCCTCCAGCGGCAGGTGCCCGTCGTCCCGCGTGCTGGGTGGTGGAGTCTGTGCTCAGGTGACCAACACCTACTGCTCCGACCTCAGGGGCACCCACTGACACACTCGGGGACCCGGGGCCCACAGGACACGGTCCGGCAGGTCGAGTGCTCACTGTGCCACACGACGCTGAAGCAGAAACCGCACGAGCTCCAGATAAAGCTCGGAAACCATCATGTGAGCGAGATTCAAAGTGCGTAATCGGATGAAACAGTGACTCCTGAGAGACAGAAGTTACATATAAACGTGTACACAGGGGTACAAGGAAAAGGTTCCCGCGCACACTGATCTATAACCGATCCCCTCACTTCTCAAAGCATCAGAGGCTCCTGAACGCAACGGCGGCAGAATCAGCAACCAACCAGCTCACACGCTAGTGAGGAGCTTGATTCACGGAATCAGGACTGGTTCAGCGTCAAAACGTGGACATGAGCCCTGGTCGGTTCGGCTCAGCAGTTAGAACATCGGCCCTCAGACCAGAGAGTCACGGGTTCGATCCCGGCCAAGAGCATGTACCTTGGTTTGCGGTTCGGTCCCCGGCCCTGGTCGGGGTTGTGCGAGAGGCGACCAATCGATGTGTCTCTCTCTCCCCTTCCCTCCCTTACACTCTATCTGAAGATAAATGGAAAACTATCCTCGGGTAAGGATTTTAAATTTAAAGATTTTGTGCTGAAGTCGTAAGAGGAAAGTTAAGCCTGGCCTGGAGGCCGGATCCAGGGGCTGGAAGCCACACACGTAAGCTCCTGGCTGGATGTCACTTCTCCCCAGACTGATCTGAAGGTTTGGCACAAGTCTTACCGATTTCAGAAAGTTTTCTGTATTATAGACAAGCTTCTTCGACATTCTGTGGACCCAGAGACGACACCTCTCAGGAGAGCACTGTTAGTTCTGTAGGTCGGAGTCCAAAATGGGCCTCACTGCGCTGAGACCCGGGGTCAGTGGGCTGCCTGGCACGTGGACACTGCCCTCCATCCTGGGCCCGCGGCCCGTCTTCCCCTTCAAAGCCGGTGACATCTCTCTCCTGGCTTCCTCGTGCAGACCCTGGTGGGTCCCACAGGCTGCAGGCCCGGTCCCAGATCATCTCTGCTCAAGGGCAGCTGACCAGCACCCTCAGGTCACCCATCACCCCTGCTGCCAAGTCACATGCTCACAGTCCTAGGGGTCAACGTGGACAATGTGGGGCCATGGTTCTTCCCATTCTTGGAGAGGAGCTAACAACTGAATAGATAGAGATTAGTGAGTTCCAACTATTTCTTCTATAGGCCAAAAAAAAACGTTGGCAGGTCCCCTGAAATACCGGCAGCTAACCCCACCCACTGTCTGTCTCATCAGCACAAAGGTCAGACGATCATCACGTGTCCTGGGCTTCGGACGCGGGGCCAGATGCAGGGGTGTCCAGCCGCCGCCTGGAGCCAAGAGCAGGAGCTCAGACGCAGGGGCCCGACTCCCGAGGTCACTCAGCGGACAGGGTCCCTGACGGGGCTGCACACACCACGGCTCTGAGGAGCCCAGGAGGCCGTCCAGCCGGCCGCCACCATGCGGCTTCACGAAAACGCTGATTCCGATCGAGGCTGAGAAGACGGGGTCCCAAGGTGAAGACACCCGCAAGCGGACGGCTTCAGTCAGCCGGAGCGTCCTAGGGCCTGGGGACGGGCACCGGCCTCGCCACACACACGGCGTGCCCGTCCTGGGCAGCAGTGCCAGGGGGCGAGTTCAGGAACTGGGGTTCTCCTTCGAGGTCCGAGACGCTGGGGGACAGGCTCCTTTTTCTGGGAGGGAGAAGAGCGCGTTGGGGGGAAATGCAGACTTTGATGTGTCCCCTTCCTGCCTGGGAGGCTTTTCAGCTCCTCCGGCTGCTAACATTTTACATTTCTGCTGCAACCTCCGGGGCCCGCCCAGTATTCCCGTTGCCACATGACGCGAGAGGCCGGTTCTCACTCACACCCCAGTCATCAAACATCCTTGTCCCATTATGTTACCCGTATCAATCCAGCGAACATGAGGTTTCAGCCAAAAGCCATAAAGCTAAAAGCCAAACAATCTTCTCTTAATTACATCCCCCTGCAGCGCTGAGCTCTGGGCCCTTGAAGGGAAGGCTTCCAACAAATGAGACGAAATGTTGGTTTGAAATGTTAGTAATGGGTTCAAGTACGCCAGACGGGCTGCTGGGCGGACAGAGGGCAGACGGGCGGGAGGCTCGGGGACGAGGCGCACGTGGTCGACGGCGAGGGCACTGGAAATGCTCTCCGCTCGACGTGTCTGCGCGTCTTACATGCTCCATGGCGTCCTGGCCAGAGTTTCACTCGCTGTTTACGTTCCTTCGGGGCTTTTATGAAAACCCATTATTTTAGGCTACTTTTCTCTTCTGCGTTTCACGTAATCTGACACAGATCGGACCCGAGGCCTGGCACACCTGTGGGTCAGTAAGGGGCATGTCGTCCTCCGAGTGACAATGACACGCTCTGGCAGTGAGCACAGATCGTCCTGGGGGCTGCTCGTGGGGCTACGGCAGACGGGTAAGACCCTGGCAAGCTCCAATCAGCTGCAAATCGCTCGCTAACGGTCAGATCTAGTTCCGCACGTGAGGTCTCCCTGGAGAGAGAGGAGTCAGTGCCCTGGGTTGCGTGCCCACCGGTGCCCTGCCCACTGCCTCGGGTATGACGCCATCTCTCTCCATCTGCAGCTCCCGCGCAGGGCACCGATGGGCACGCACAGCAGCACCCCGTAGCCGTGCCCCCTTCCCCGTCTGGACCTGGGAGCCAGGGCTCAGGTGACCTGAGCACCCCGTCCTGGGCTAACTCGCAGGCACTGCCCAGGTGAAGCCCAGACCCCGACCACTGCTAGGAAGGCAGGGTCTCTGCCTCCCCTCCACCCGTCTGCGTCCTCACAGGATCCCCGGAGCCGGGAAGGCGCACTGCAGGGGGGAGCGAGCTGGGTCCACCTCCTTCGGGCAGTGGTTCCCGGACGTGCTGTGGTCGGAAGCATCTGGGAGGGTGACTGAAAACGGACAGCAGGCCGCACCCCAGCCTCCGGCGCAGTAGGACTGGCGCAGGCCGGGACCCACACTGAGAGGCCAGCACTGTGCTGTCCCGCAGCCCCGAGCCCATGCGTCCTGCGCTGTGGAGCGGACACGAGCTCAGCCGGCCCGTGGGGACCCTGCACCGCGAGCCCCCTCCGGGCCAGGGCTGAATGCTGCCGCCCACTACTCTTGTGGGAGGACGGCCACACGGTCTCCGTGTTGATCACACCTTCCCTTCGACAGGAGCAGGACGGCACCGCTGGATCTGCACCCCCAGATCTGCACCCCCGGATCCGCACCCCTGGATCTGCACCCCCAGATCTACACCGCCGAGTCCACACCCCCAGATCCGCACCCCCAGATCCACACCGCCGGGTCCGCACCCCCAGATCCGCACCGCCGAGTCCACACCCCCAGATCCGCACCCCCAGATCCACACCGCCGGGTCCGCACCCCCGGATCCGCACCCCCGGATCCGCACCGCCGGGCCCGCACTGGGCAACAACAGTGTCCTTCAGGGAGGCGCTGGACTCAGGCGCTACCCTGTGGCCTGGTTCACCCTACGGAAGGATCGGAGTTGAATTCAGACACCACCGTCGACATTCCAGTGGTTTAAAACAGCATCCGACTGGACATCACTTTAAATCATTCAGGATTTGCAAAAGAAAAGTATTATGAGTTCTGAAAAGATTGTTCTTTGTTTCATATTCGATTTTCCAAATTCTTCTCGGGGTCTGAGCCTTGTTCCTTAACCAACCTGGAAGGAAACACATGCGGACAGCACTGCGGGCGGGGCTCAGGGAACAGCCCCCTCCCCTCCTGTCCTGTGACCCCACAGAAGCAGTCCCCTCCCCCCTCCTGTCCTGTGACCCCACAGAAGCATCCCCTCCCCCCTCCTGTCCTGTGACCCCACAGAAGCAGCCCCCTCCCCTCCTGTCCTCTGTGACCCCACAGAAGCAGCCCCCCTCCTGTCCTGTGACCCCCACAGAAGTAGCCCCCCTCCCCTCCTGTCCTGTGACCCCACAGAAGCAGCCACCCTCCCCTCCTGTGACCTCACTTGCTGAAAGGAAACAGGGAGAGGCGGGCAGAGGTGGGGGACCTCTGCTGGGCAGGAGCGTCAGGAAGTGAGCAGGCACACAGCCCTCAGGAGGCTGACCCCAGGGCCCACACCTCCCCCTGGTGGAGTGAAGGTTGGGGCAGGAATACGGTGACTAGCGAAAGCTCCGGGCCCTTGGCCAGGATGGGGGTGCTGTCACTGATGGACAGCAAAGCCCCCCGTGTCTGCGACTCCCCTCCAGGAGCCGGCAAACCACGGCCAGAGCCACGTCCGCTCCGCAGCCCCGGGCGGCCAGCAGGGACCAGTGGCTTCGGTGTTTCTAAATGTCTGGAGAGAGCGCAGAGGTACTACGTGCGCATGGACGATGCGAAGTTCGGGTCCAGTGCGCACAGCAGCGCAGAACTGGGGCACAGCCGGGCCAGGCGCGCACAGGGTCGGGCACACTGCAGTGGCTGGGAGGGTCACGGGTCACACTGCACCAGCAGCACCGGCCAGAGGCGAGCCCCGCGCTGCAGAGAGTGGCCGGGCCCGCTGTGGTGCGACGGTGTGGATGAGTCCTCGAACCCTCGGCATCGTGGTCACCACACTGTGAACAGGGCTCTGCTCAGAGCGGCCCCGAGGAAGCCGTGTCCACCCACGCCCCACGCCGAGCATCACAGCTCGCAGAGCGTGGTCAGAAAGGCAGCGAAATGTGCTTACTTATTTATCTAAATACGTTTGTATCGATATTTCTAGAGAGAGGAAGGGGGAGAGGGAGAAACATCCATGAGAGAGACACCGATCACGCCCCCTACTGGGGATCAAGCCCACGACCCGGGCACGTGCCCTGACCGGGAATTGAACCAGGACCTCTCAGTCCGTGGACAGTGCTCCATCCACAGAGTCACACCGGCCGGGGCAAAGCAGCAATTTAAAAGAGGGCTGAAGTTCTTCAGACGCACCCGAAGCAGCTCTGTGCGGGGCTATTTGTTAGCCGAACAAGAAACGCCACCAGCAAGCTGAGCTGATGAAACCACGGTGGATGGCCGCAGCCCGACCCTGGGCTCCCGGAGAACACTGATCTCGATTCTGAGCCCTGGGGCGTGAGGACGTGTCCGTGAGCTGAGACGCCGGCGGCAACGTCAGCAGCTCACGAAACAGGCATCAGCTCTGGGACGTTCTGTCCGAAAGAGCAGCTGAGACTCGTCCTCCCGCACCCGCAGCCCATGGGCTGAGCGGCCGCAGCGGCGACCACGGTGCTGACTTCCAGGTGGGGCCTGAGGTTTGAGAACTGAGAACAGCTCCCTCCCTCATTTTTTTTTTTTTTAATTCTCACCCGAGGATAATTTGTCCCCGTTTATCTGCAGATAGACAGGGAGAGAGAAACATCGATGTGAGAGGACACATCGACTGGTTGCCTCCTGCACGACCCCGACCAGGGCCGGGGACCGAACTGCAACTGAGCTACGAGCCCTGGACCGGAATCGAACCTGCGACTCTGGTCTGGGGCCGACGCTCTAACCGCTGAGCCAGGCTGGCCAGGGCTCCCTCCCTCATTTTTATGAAGCACGAAAGGACTAGAATTAGCTTCCTCCTGCGCATTAAGATCCCACGCGATACCCAGGGCGGAACAGAACTTCTATACAGCACTCGCGCCGCCAGCCACTGTGAAGACGGCATCTGCATCACTGATGAGCGGCTGCCTTGCCCCCCGCATGCCTGAGCCTGCATCCTCGTCAGAGCAGGAGGCGAGGTCCCCGACCAGCGCGTCTGCGCGGGTCACCTCCAGCAGAGGGGAGCCCGTGTTCCACACCTGTTGCTGCATCTCAGGAGCTGCCTGACCTTCAAGCGAGGGACCGAAATGCAATGTAATGAAGGCCTCATGCCGACCGAGGAGACCCGAGGGTCTCCTATACGTGCCTGCCTTGCACGGAGCATGCTCAGCTCGAGGCCCGGGCTCCTGGGACACCCCTGTGTGGAAGGACACCTCACGGACAAAGCGGGTAGCTTCGCGCCAGGGCAGCATCAACACACGGACACTGGCAACCAGTTTTGACAGGAAATGTAACTTCCCAAAGAAGTATATTTCCTTTCTTCTCATCTGTAGCCCTGTATTACCAAGAAAAAATAAAAGCAATTTTGTGATTCTATTTTGAAAGTCGCCAGTGGAGAGATCGTCGACGTCTGTTCCCTTCTTACTTAGCTCGGTGTTTCCCCTGGACCCACGGAGCCTGTCGTGGCCTCTCGGGCCCTGACCCCCGAGCGCTGTGCAGCCCTTGCTCCGGGCTCTTCGGCGTCCAGGCCAACGTGGCCCGTTCAGCGAGTGGCACGCGTGCGGCCGGTGGGGGACAGGGCGGACGGAGAATTCCGGCTCCGTGGCTACACGACAGCCCGTGCTCAGTCCACGCCCGTCTGCGAGGGAGCCTGTGCGGAAGTGCGCCGGCCAGAGGGGCGGCTCTCAGTCCCGGGAGCAGCAGAACCAGCTGCACCCAGCTGCGCACAACAGCACACGCCAGCACCCACACCCAGAGCTGCCCGTGTGGGCGTGCAACGCGCCAGGTCACGGGGCCCTCCCGCCAGGTGTGAACATCTGACCACGGGTCTCGGAAGTGCACCATTGTTCATGCATCGGAAAAACTGAGTCTTTTTCTTATCTTTTCAGTAACCCAATACTTTGACTTTTGATAGCAAAGGTCAGTTTTGAGTGGAATTGAAGTAAATTCGCTGATGGCCCCTCCCCAGGCCCGTGTCATGGTCTCCTCGGGGCCTTCCTGACTAACCAGCTCCTGTGACAGTGGTTTCTGAGGTCCCAGTGAACCCGGACCCCACCTTAAGCTAATTCCTGCTCCTCTGTGTCACTATTAAATTCGCAAAGCGCATCATTCTGTTGCTTTAGTCTTTGAAAATTAGGAAATTACCCAACACCAAGTCTTCACTCCTCTTGGCCATTTCTTTCCCCTGAGGGGAGAAAAACACCAAATATCGGGTTTTGTCTTTAGCATTTCACACCTAGCTTTCAACTCTGCACAAAAAGCAAAGCAAAACACAACGAAACGACCAGGGAGCTTTCTGTGCAAACAAACTGGACTGTGGTCCCGCCTCTCAGTCCCCAGTCGATCGCTGGGATAAGCGGATCGTGACACTGAGAGCCCAGCAGCGCTGGTCAGCCAGGCCCTCTGTCCCGTGGGCCCGGACCGTTCCCCCTGAGGCATCTGCTCCGTTTCCCACCCACAAGCCGGCTGGGAAAGGCAGAGAGTCGAGCGTTTCCAAACCTCCTCAATCTGAATTGTAAGTGGCAACAGATCACATCTTAACGTCCAATAAGCCTACAAAACAGGAGTCTAATCGGGCCATGGAAGAACCTCCGATTGTTCTGCACCCGAGCCGCTCGTCTCCGGGGCGAGCGGAGATCAGCGCGGCAGAGGCCGCGGGGCGAGCAGGCAGCTCGGCGGCTGGAGCCAGGTTCCAACCACGAGATTTAAAGTGTGTTTGAAGGCTGCAGACACGAGCATGTCAACACTGGGCACCACGCGAGCAGCTGTTTATTTTTCCTCAGATATTAAAGATAGTGGCTTGAGAGACAGTCACGTTCACGATTTCAAGAAGGAATGTGGAAGCAGGTGCCTGGCGGGCAGGCCCGGTGGGTCTGTTCGTCCGCAAACAAGATGCACCGAGGCGGCAGGAGACCAGAGAAATGATGGACGACGTCGCCGCCGACTCTGACGGAAATGGAGCGAGATTAAGAAAACAGACTTCTGGGATCAAGAATGAGTGGGGAAAATATAAAAAGATGTTTCAACCATTTATTGTTGCACTACAAGCTACCCCAGAACTTAGTAGTTAAAAATAATAATGATTAGTTAAAAATAATAATGATTGCCCGGCCGGTGTGGCTCAGTGGTTGAGCATTGACCCTGCACCAGAGGTCCCAGTTCGATTCCCGGTCAGGGCACATGCCCAGGTTGTGGGCCCGATTCCCAGTGGGGGGCGTGCAGGAGGCGGCCAATCCATGTTCCCTCTCATCAGTGTTTCTCTCTCGCCCTCTCCCTTCCTCTCTCTCTAAAATCAATAAAGGAAAAAAATATATTTTTAAAATAATAATAATAATAACCATGTTCTTGCATGTCATGACTTGTGGGTCAGAAACTGGACAAGCCCGGGTGGTGACTGCGGCTCCCGGGTGCACTGAAGACGGTGACGGTCGCCCGCGGGCGAGGCTGCCTGCTCCGGGCACAGCGGCTTCTCACGGGGCTCAGGGTCCGGGGGGACCGTTCCACGGCCTTGGAAACCACCCAGCGTCCTTTCTGTTGTACTCGATGGTCAACAGGCCTAAGGACACCCAAGTTCAAGAGCCGGGTTCACAGGCTCTCGCCGCTTGATTTAAAAAAATAAAAAAAATCCAAGAATTCGTAGCCATGTTTTTAAATTCTAGACTCAGGACCCACTGTTCAGCCCCAGAGTCAGGATTTGCCCACTTGGACAGGCTCACGTTTATTCGGAGAGAACAGCTTCCGGAGAACCACCAGCCCGAGTCCAGGGGCCCGGGACTCGAACGGCATCACAGCAGGACACGCGCGTCAGCAGGTTCTCGGGGACCACTCGCCGTGTGGGGGCGGTGCCGTCTGCCCGGCCCTGTGCTGCAGACAGGCCCGGAGATGGGGGGCTCTCCCCGCCCTGAGAGCGTGGTGCCCGAGAACACAGGGAGGGGGGGGGACGCAGCGCCCGTGTGGGCAGAGGCCCCCGGGACCCTGCACTTCCCAGTGGCTTCCGGCTGTTCCCCAGAGCCGTCCACAGAGGGGAGGCGATGGGCATGCACCCGACTTCGTCGTTTATTTCAGGACGAACAGAGAGGAAACAGAAGCAACACGTTCACAAGGAGAACCGTTCCAGGAGGTTCCGCCAGGGCAGCGACAGAACAAAGACAAAAGGGACAGAACTGTGAGGAAAGAACTCACACTGTCGTCACTCACGGATTAAGTGCGAAAGGAAACACATCTCTCATTAGTCACAGAGCATGTGATTACGTTGAGCAGAATCTACTCATATGTTCTTATAAGACTATAGTAAGATTACTGAATATGAAATGAATATAGAAACATCAATTGTATGTCTATATACGAACAAAATATAGAAAATAAAAATGGTAAAAGACACCCTTCTGAATAGCATCTGAAAGACCAGGAACCTAACCGAAACGTAGCAAAGGGTAGGTAAGAAAACCTAAACACACAGAAAGAAACATCAGATTCACGAGTTAGATGAGTCAATGCTGTCGAGGTATCTTCCCAAAATAATCTATTCGTGTAATTCAGTTCCAGCCAAATTTCCCATAGGTATCTTTTATGGAATTGAACATTATTATTTAAAATTCACATAAAAATGAAAATGACAAAGAATGACCGAGACAGTCTTGAAAAATAAGGCAAAGGTAGAAACCCAACCTCTACTTACAGAGACAGAGAGAGAACAGTGGACAAAACGCAATCTCCACGACAAATGGTGCTGGGACCGCATGTGATCCAAAATAAAAATAAATAAATAAGCAACACACACCTGACCCCAGTCTCAAAATAACTTCCAGGTGGACTTGAAGTCCTAATGCCAAAGGAACAATGAAGCTGCTACAGATGATGCAGGATTCTGCTTTCGTACTTTGAAAGGAGGGATGACTTTCTCAACGGGAGCACCGTGTACGACCAGCCTCTGATTTCCCATCAGAAAGCAGTGGGCACCATCTTCAAGGTGTTGGAAGAAATTTCAACCAATCGTTCTATATCCAGCAAAACTATCCTTCAAAAATGTGGGAGAAACTGAGATTTAAATTAAAATTTAAGAGGAACTGTCACTAATAGGTCTTCCCAACAACAAATGCATGAGGGGGAGTCTCCAGGCTGAACAGAAGGACACGAGATGACACGTGAAGGCCACGTGAAGACATGAAAACACCAGTAAGGGTAACTGTGTAAGTAAATATGAGAGACGACACAAATGTACTTCTTATTTTTCCATCTGGTTAAAAGACAGGTGCATGAAGCAATAATTATAAATAATAACTATAAATCTCTGTGGACGGGAAAGCAATGTATAAAAGAGAGACAACACAAGTTACCAAATTCAGGAATAGAAGAGGACACCTTACGACTGGCCCCACAGAAACTACACAGGATTCTACGGGAATACCACAGACAATTACATGCCAAAAATCAGAGAACCTAGATGAGATAAACCAATTCCTACCAATCCACAAACTACCAGAACTGGCTCATGGAGAAACAGACCTGTAATAATTAAGAAGATGGAGTCAGTGATAACTTCCAACAAAGAAACGCTCAGGATTCGATACCCTTACTGGTGGATTCTGCCAAAAACATAAAGAAGAATTACTACCTGTCATTCTCAAATCTTCCAAAAAGACAAGAGGAGAAAACACTTCAAAACTCCTTCTCTGAGGCCGGTATTTCCCTGATACGAAAGCTGGACAATGACATCACACGGAAGGGAAATCTCAGAACCATATCCCTTATAAATATAGATGCAAAATCCTCAACAAGTTCTGGAATTGAACACAGCAACAGAAGAAAGGGGTTATATACTATGATTACGTGGGATTTATCCCATAAATGCAATGTCCATAGAAAATTCAAAAATTAATTCATGTAACACACCAGGCAATAGAAGAAAAAACATATGATCATCTGAATACATTCAGGAGGAAAAAACTGAAAAAAAAAAGCAGCTCACTTTCAGGACAGAAACACTTACAGACTTGAGTAGAGGAGAACGTCCCCCACCTGATAGAGCCCATGTACCTCACACTTAACTGTGAAAGATGGAAAACTTCCCCCAGGAGCTGAAACATGACAAGGATGTCTGCTCTCATAACTTCTATATGACATGGTCCTGGAGGTTCCAGCCACAGCAATTAGACAAGAAAAAGAAATATAAACCATCTGGGATGGAAAAGAAGAAATAAAACTGTATCTATTGGCATATGACATGATTTTACATATTGAAAGTTCCAAAAACAATCCATTAAAAGTAACAATTACAGCTAATAAAATACTTTGTCCAGGTTGCAGGATACACGATCAATATACAAAAGCCACTTGTATTTCTACACACTAGCAATGAACATTCCGAAATTAATAAAACAATGTACAATAGCATCTGAAAGAATAAAATGCTCAGGATGAATTTTTTAAGAAGATGTGCATGATTTTTACAATGAAAACTAAAACATTGCTGTTAAAGGTTAAATGAGATCTAAATAAGTAGAAAAACATCCCGTATTCATGGGCTAGAAAACAACATCATTGCAAAACGATGCTTTCCCAATTGAATTAGAGATTTGATGCAATTCTTATTAAAACCCCCAACTTCTTTTTTTAGGCACAAAAACATCATCTGCTCCTCACACTCACAGGGAAATGCAAGGGGCTCTGAAGACTCGTGGCTTCAACACTTGCGACAAGGCTGCGTTGACCAAGACACTGGGTGCGGAGTGGCCCAGGGTGGACACATGACTCTGGACTAGAACTGAGGGCCCAGAAATTAAAACTCAAATGGTCAACTGATTTTTAACAAGGGTTCAAAGACCATTCAGTGAAGGAAAAGAATCATCCACCCTCTCAATGAATGGGATGGGCTAACTGTGGATACGCAAGAAAAAAGTGGATTTGGACCCCAACTCACATCCTGTGGAAATATTAATGCACAAATGAATCCAAGACCTGAATGCATGAGCTGAGACTACGAAATTCTTGAAGGAAAACATGGGGGTTCATCTCCATCACTTTGTCACTTTGGCAGATGAGTCTTCCATGTGATGCCTACATCACAAGCATTAAAAAAAAAAAATTGATAAACTGAACTTGATCAAAATGTAAACTCGTGTGTTAAAGGGCACTGTGGAGAGAGGGGAGACAGCTGGCTGGACTTACATATCCGGTAAGTGTTTAGTTCACAGTATATGAAATTCTATTAAGATTAACCAATAAATGTCAAAGAACCCAATTTAAAAATGGACAAAGCATGTGAATAGAATGTCTCCAAATAGTTTGAATAGAATTCCTCCAGAAACAGGATTTCTCCAAAGAAGACGTGGAGAACACTAGCATCTTTGAGGGAAATGCTCATCACAGCGGTGAGCTACACTCCACCCTCCCACCCACCCCCCCCAATGGCTACAGTAAAAAGTAGAAAAAACAAGCCTGCAGGTGTGCGGGATGTTGGGCCTTGCGCCCTGCAGGTGGATTTCAGAGCTGCACAACCACACGTCTGGCAGGCCCGCAAACAGTTAAAATAGCATCGCACGTGACTGAGAAATCTGCTCTCAGGTATATATACACACACGAGACCCGCAAAGCTGTTTCGACAAAAACTTGTTGTGGATCTTGACACAGCAGCACTATCGGTGTAGCCAAAACATGGGAACCACCCCAAGTCCATCAGCGGACGGAGACGCAAGGCGCACATGGTCTGTCACAGGAGTGTAAGAAATGTGTCGAGGATGCTGCGCCAGCGTCACTCAGCTGAACCGCGGTGCCCAGGGCAAGTCCGGGAGCCGGAGCGTCAGGCCGAGAACAGCACGGTTCCCCTAGACGTGGCCACACGGCCGCACCCACCCGTTCCACAAACACCTGCGCCTGGACAGAGGTGTGGGCAGCAATGGCCAAGAATCCTGGGTTCCCTCCTCTGTCCTGTTCGTGTCCCTTCTCTGTGGTCACTGTTGCGTCTCTGAAAAGCAGGAAGGCATGTAGAAGTGATACCATCTCTGAGTCAAAACAACAATCCCACCCACCTGTACTTTCTGTACCTGCCTCTTGCAGTCCCCATCGAACGACTGCTCATCTGCAAACTGTGCTGAGGCAGAGGCTGTACCACGGCCAGACCATGCTCATGCCCAGGGCTGAGGCCCACCGTGCAGCTCAGCTCCACTTGGCTCTGGGTGGCCAGCTCAGGGCCAGGCGTGGACACGGCACCACCGCCAGGCTCCACCCGGTGCCGCGGGCAGAGTGCACAGAACCTGGGTTCCAGGGGGACCGCGGTTACTGCACCTTCCCCGTGGGTCTGAGCACCCTCACCCTGGACGGAGCCTAGTGCTGTGTTCATGACTCGCCACCTCCAGCATTGTGCACGGACCACCACCGCGGAGTGTGGGGGGACCTGAGTGGGGAGGGGCTATGTGTGTGGGGGAGCCCGTGTGTGTGAGGGAGGGCGTGTGTGTGGGAGGGCGTGTGTGTGGGGAAGCTGTGTGTGTGGGGGTGAGGCCATCTGGGGGGGCATGTGTGGGGGAGCCCGTGTGTGGGGGGGAGCCCGTGGGGGAGGGGAGGCCGTGTGTGGGGGGGAGCCTGTGGGTGAGGGGAGGCCGTGTGTGGGGGGGAGCCCATGTGTGGGGGAGCCCTTGCGTTAGAGCTAAAAGGCTGCAGCTATTTGAGCGTGAGTGTCGCCAGCAGGCTTACAAGCCACACGGAGGCCGGCAGGAGGGCCGTGGCCCGGCGGCCGCATTCCTGGGCTGTGACCACGTGGGCGGGGCCGCAGCCTCCAGAGCTGCCAGGTCAGCAGAATGAACGTCTCCCCGCAGCCAGCAATGAGCTCAACGGCCATTAAACATAATGCGAACCATCTTCCGTGGCCACGGCTCAAAGCTGCACCACAAGCAGCTGAAACATCCGGTCACCCGCCAGCCCGCGTGGTGCCGTGGAAACCCACGGCTCGCCAGGAGCAGCCACGGCCCGGGCCAGGCGGAACCTGCCTCCCCCGGCCCTCCTCCCGACCTGTCTTGTCTGCGCCGGGTGACAGCCACCACCCCATCTCCCTGCACTGCGTGTGCCTCCGTGTGCTTCTCCACGCGTGCGGCACGTGGGTCTGTGGGGGGATGTGGCTCAGCTGTGTGAGGACAGCTGTGCTCTGGCTGAGTCCGGGACTCATCTGCCCACGCGTCCGCAGCCGGCTCCCGTGGGCGGGCGGATTGCCCCAGCTCCGTGGACAGCGGCCTGGTGCCACGCCAGGCCTCCCGCCCGCCCTCACCCACAGTGCACACCGCCTCCTGCTGGCCCGAATACAAGGACACAGCCACTTCCAAAGGCGGGTCCACGCGGTCCTCGCCAGAGGTCTGACCCAGTCAGAGAACAGCCCCGTGAAGGGCTCTGCGAACCATCCTCACACTCCCGGTCCTGGGAAAGCAGTCATCGTCCCCACTCAGGGGCGCGTGTGCTTGTGAACGGGGCACGCTCGGGCCTGTGCCCCCCTGTCCACGGCCCCCCGCAGCCGTCAGTCACCGACCATCTGCAGGAGCCCGGCCAGACCACGTCGACCGTTTTACTCTAGCAGCTGCCGCTAGGAACCGGGTGTTTCCCGGGACTGAGCTTCCTGGTCGAGGTTGGAACTAGCACACCGGGCGTGTTCCCACACAGACCGCGTCCTCGGAGACTGGGTCTGGGTTCGGGTGTCGTGATAACGTCAAGGGCTCAGCCGCCAAGTGGCACAGGAGACACAGGAGGTCATCCAAGGCGCCCAGAGCGGACCCCGGTCCTGCCTCCTTGGGTGTGAGTGGGGCGCGGGGCTCAGTCGCTGCAGCAGGGAGACGCAGGGCAGGGGGCTGTGCACCGTGTGTGTGTCTCTGGGGAGCCATGGCTCGTACACCCCAAGATCCTAACCCAGAGACGCTGCTCAGGGCCTCACGCGGGTCAGGGCCGGCTTCTGGGCGGGCACATGAGTCTGTGCCCCAGGGCATGCTGTCACCCCGGCACCGCCCTTTCTTTACCTGGGGTGCTCCTGGGATAACCGTCTGTGGTAGTGAGGAGACCAGCCACCGGACAGCTGCCCGTGCACGGCCCCCCAGCGCCGACCAGGAGAGCCGTCCTCACAGGGCAGGCCACGGCCGGTGCCCTCACACTCAGTCGCCGTGGGAGGCCCGCATGGCCCAGGGGTCTGGCCAGCCCCCTCCCTCCGAGTGACCGGGTGTGAACAGTCACACAGGCAGCCTCGGCCTCCACACGCTGTCCCCTGGGAATGTCACGGTAGCTCGCCATGCGCCCCGCGCTCCGCTCCCGCCGTGTGACCGGAGGGCCGCAGCCACGGTCCCTCGGGGGCGTTAGGGACGAAGGGGTGTACTGATGAGCGGCAAGGCCTGGGGGCAGGGGACAGCGGGGCGGCTGTGCCCTGTGGGGCGGCTTCTGCTCTCGAACCTGTGACCCTGCTCACGCCCAGCCTCTTCCCGGGACGATGGCCCCTTTCCAGGGCGATCCTGAGGCTGGACACACAGCCACGGGCAGGGACCTGGTCACCTGCTGGAGGCACACGGACGGTTCCCGCGTCTGTTCTCCGGAACGAGTTACACTGTCCGCACTGTGGCCACCAGGCCGTGGCGTCGCTGAGGCGGCCCTGGGCGCAGCGGGTGTCCTGAGAGGCAGCTGAGGGGACGGCCGGGAGCGCAGGGACCGGCACAGGGACGAGAGGGACGAGCGCACAGGCCTCCCCGGGACCCATGCCCTCCCCAGAGTGGGCTCCGACGTGGGGACAAGGAGGCTGCTCTGAACCCTCCTTTCGCTCTGCTAGCACCGGACAGAACAGGTGAACCAAGGACCCAGTTGTCTGGGCCGCGGCCGAGCGGGCGCCCTCTCCCGCTTTGGGCAAATCAAAGAGTCGACAGCGGACACACGGCCAAGGCTGCGACGGTGCGGTGGGTGCTTTTTCGCCCCCGTCTGGAAGGACTCAGGGGCTCGGCAGGACAGTGGCAGACAGACGGACAGAAGGACACCGGCTCCTCTGGGAACACTGGCAGGTTTGTGCGAGAGCCCAGGGGGGGCAGTTGACACCAGCAATACCTCTGACCACGAAAACGCAGGACCTGCGGTGCCGATGTGCTGCGGGTCAGGGCCCAACATGTCAGTGCGCACATTTCTACATATAAATCACTGCTGGAGAAATGCAATGCTCAGACTGAAACAGCTGGGGTACAGCCAAGGGAACACAGGGAGTGGGGCTGAGTCACGAGGCGAGGGTGGTGCGGACACGGCTCCCCACCAGACCCGAGCAGAGGTGCACCGTGCGCTGGGCCCTTCAGGAAGCCCTGCAGGCGGCCCCGAGCCCAGCCGGCAGCGTCCAGGCACTGCCCCTGTGACCGTCCACGTCACACCTGTCTCCGGGCCCCGCGGAAGGTGTGGTTTTCCCTCCGATGAGCTCACACCGCAGATGAAAGACTGCGCTTCCGGGCAGCAGACCCGGAGCAGCGGAGAAATCACTGGAGCTGGCCCGTGGACACGGACTGGCCACTCAGCAGTGCTGGGGACATCGCTGTGGCGGCGGGGGGCCGGGAACACACCCGAAACGAACAGAAAGCCCCCCAGGACCTGGAACTGCAGGGAGGAAGGGGACACACATCGGGATGGGGACGGTCACCCTGGGTGGTCTCCGCACGGGCGCCCAGCACCGTCACTGACACCGGGGGCAACGCTGACTTCCTCAGGGGCCAGTTCACAGAGGAGCAGATAGGAGGCTGGGCCGTCCGGGGCAGAGCAGGTCCCCAGAGGAGCGAGGTGTCCCCTGGCCGGGCTGAGGCCCTGGGTGCAGGAGGCGGGGGCCTGGCCGCCGAGGGGTGCGGACTAACCCAGGGGGTGGGCAGTGGGAGGAGGGAAACGTCGTGCACGGTTCTCCCTGAACTCCTTGCGCGGACAGACACTGAAGGGCCAAGTCTGCGGCCCTCCCGTGAGGGGGCGGAGAGATGGCGTCGCCCCTGCACCCGGAACCTTCCAGGGAGGACTGACGAGCCTTCACGTCATGTGGACGCATGAGGCCGCCACACACTTCAGGGACACCGGGGACAAGCGTCTTCTCGCGGAGCACTTACGGTGACAATCACGCCGCTGTGACAAGAGACCAACTGACAGGATCTCTTACAATTATGAAAAGCTTACGTACTGAACGAGAGATTCCACCCACACCTACAGAGTTCATTATTCTCAACACGACACCAGCGAAATTCAGTGGGAAGGTGTCTCCAGAGCAAGGAGACGCTCATGAAAACCAGCATCTGGCCACTCTGTTGTCCACGCCCCAGATGGACTCAGGACAATGAAAGCAGGGTGGTCCGGCTCCGGCCCCGTGTGAGCCGAGTGTGGTGGAGCCACACCGCCCGCACCCTGGGGAGCAGCGGACAGACGGGCTGCGTGACACGCTTCGCCCAGACTGCCTTGCTGGGGTCTCCCCCTTGCTGGCTTGGAGGAAGCAAGTGGTCCTGTCGGGACCCCACGTGGCAAGGAGCTGCCGTAGCCTCTGAGCTGAGGGCAGCCTCCCGGCCTGGGGGCCAGCGGGGGGGGGGGTCTGAGGCCCCGTCCTACACCCGCCAACAAGCTCAGCGAGCGGGGGTGCCCAGGACAGCCCGAGAGGACACGGCCCGGTCACGTCTGGCCGCAGCCTGGGACCCTGCACTAGACCTCCGCTGTCTCGTGCCAGACGTGCCCACGGACACTGGGAGGCGACAACCGTGCACTGCTTCAGACGACGGAGTTTCCGCGAACACTGCGACGGAGCCACGGAGAGAATGCAGTGGACGCAGAACTAAACTGCATAGAACTACAGCTTCCTTGAAGAACAGACGCTGCACCTGCGCCTCCGGGTTGGCAGACTCTTCTCGGCCATAGGAAGCATTGGCCCTGGAACAGACGTTGTGTTTTCTAAAAACCCAAAGTGGATGCTCATCAGGGGACAGCCGGGGAATAGCTGAAGTACGTCCGTCCGGCACAGGATGGTCTCCAGAGCACATTTTTAAAAGTTCTGCGACTCAGTACTAACAAGACAATTAAAATGGGCCTACAAACTTATGAAGTGCTCACTATCACCATTACTAAAGAAATGTGCATTAAAACCACAATAAAAATACCAAAACAGCGAAAATTAGAAAGACAAACGAAACAAAGGTGGCTGAGACTCGGGCCCTGGGCCCACGGGACGCGGACGGGCCGGGAGCAGCCTCCTCCTGGGCCCACGGGGCACAGACAGGCTGGGAGCAGCCTCCTCCTGGGCCCACAGGGCGCGGACGGGCCGGGAGCAGCCTCCTCCTGGGCCCACGGGGCACAGACAGGCTGGGAGCAGCCTCCTCCTGGGCCCACAGGGCGCAGACAGGCTGGGAGCAGCCTCCTCCTGGGCCCACGGGGCGCGGACGGGCCGGGAGCAGGCCTCCTCCTGGGCCCACGAGGCGCGGACGGCGGGGAGCAGGCCTCCTCCTGGGCCCACGGGGCGCGGACGGCGGGGAGCAGGCCTCCTCCTGGGCCCACAGGGTGTGGACGGGCCGGGAGCTGCCTCCTCCTGGGCCCACGGGGCGCAGACGGCGGGGAGCAGGCCTCCTCCTGGGCCCACAGGGTGTGGACGGGCCGGGAGCAGGCCTCCTCCTGGGCCCACAGGGCGCAGACGGCCGGGAGCAGGCCTCCTCCTGGGCCCACAGGGAGCAGACGGCCGGGAGCAGGCCTCCTCCTGGGCCCACGGGGAGCGGACGGGCCGGGAGCAGGCCTCCTCCTGGGCCGGGGCTGAGCTCTCAGCACCGGTGTGGACTGTCCACGTGTGAGGAGACAAGTCAGTGCTGAGCCAGGGTCCGTGGCGTGAAGCCCACGAGGACAAGAGCAGTCTGTGCAGGGAGCAGGACACTCTCGTCCGGGCTGTGGGGCGGCCGGGGTGAGGGGCGGCCTGGCCTGGAGGGCGGGGCCTGTGACCACCCCAAAAAGACGAGAGTCCATCATCCCACATGCTTCTCTTACCTTCATCTTTCCTTTTTAATTCTTATTCAAAAAATACTCCTTTACTTTGATTAAAGATACCAGAGAATAAAACCCCCGGTCTGTCTCTTCACCTGCTTAATGAGATGGTCAGGAAGAAGGGTGAGAATTGAACAATGAGACTGTTTTTCTTGTCATTTTCTATATTAAACAATATTTTAGACCAAAAACATGCACGGCTGTGGTGTAAGACTGAGCAGGAGTCTCTCAGGGTCACGGGAGCCCTGTGTCTGTGACCCCTTTCTAACCTCGCGGCACTTTGGGGTTTCCAGAAGCGATGAGAAGTGAATAACCCACGTCACCGTGTCGTCCCCCGTGACCTGCAAAGTCCTGGGCTCAGACAGTGCGTGGGACCTGCATTCCCTCAGAAACGGGTCTGAGCCCAACGTGACCTGCCTGCCACCCCCTCCAGCCAGGACCGCTCCGGCCTGGGATGCTCCGCGCGGCAGTCGGTGTCCACGCCGAGTCCCTCCGTGGTTCTGAGCCCGTGGCACTGAGAACACCCTCCGCGGCTCCGTCAGCCGTACAGGTGCCTGTGCCGGGCAGACGGGCAGGGGCAGGGCGCCGGGGACGACCAAGAGGGACAGGCGGCATCGGGCTCGGACTCCGCTGCGGTGCTTGCTGCCGAACAACAGCGTGGGACCTGCTGGAGCAACGGAGCCGTCTGTCTGGACAGCAGAGGCCGGCCGGCCGAGGGCTGGGCAGTGCACCCCCCTCGGAGGCCACAGCCCAGACGTGGACGGTGACTAGCACGGCCAGGTTCCTCCCCGCCCTGTTGAAGAGATGCCGTTAGCAGCCAGAAACCTCGAGGTCAACACCTGTTTGTTTCGTGTTCCTGCTGGTCGCCTCCTGCCTCGCAGTGAGAGACCAACTGTGGCACGAACGTCTGGCTGCCACGGAAAACTCCGGAATGTGATGAGTCGTGTGATAGCAGCGGCATCCGGTCTCCGAGTCGGCGCTGGGCTTAAGTACCGTCTGGCTGTCACTTCACTAGAGTCTCGGGACATTTTCCAGAGGAAGGTGCTGTGCGCTCAGGGTGACATTTACTTTTATGATGTGGGCAACACGAGACAGTCGGCAAGTGTCTGGGAATGAGCCGCTCGGCAGCTAAAACCCAGTGGTTATGATGCCACATTGACAAAAGTATAATTACATCCCCTCGTAAAACTGAAACAAACAACTTTTTTGAAATCCTGACTCGGAATTCAGTTCCAATAAAGCTAAGATGGAAAACCTGCCGTGGTCCCAGGTCTCGTGGCGGCAGGACGTGGCGGCCACGCTCCACCTGCCGGTCAGGCCCATGCGTCCCGTCCTCCTCCTGTGGGAGCCCCTGGGCCGTGGGGGGGGGGGCTTCCTCCTGCTCTCACACAGCCCGTGGCAGGTGCTGGCACCGTCCTCCTGGACACGGCACGGAAACCGGCCCGATGGAAGGCACGTCTCAGCCCGTCCACTCACCGACTGTCCGTATGTGCCCAAGTATCTGAAGGTCTTCGTGCCTCAGTGATAACATCCCCGCTCGTAAGGATGTGATCACTGACACCGAGCATGGTGACTGTTCTCCAGTGAATTCCTAGGTAAGTTTAATGTTGAAATTTAACTCCAACATTTTGTCTTTAGCCACAAATAAGAAAATAAGCTTGGTTGTGACAAAAACAAAAAACACACACTTTGGTCCACTCTGACCCAGTGGGCAGGGAAGCTGGCATATGCTTTGCAGGAAACCACATGGCATCGGAGGCAAAACAAAATCTGAGAGCTGATGCCTCGTGGGCTTGAATCCAAAGATGGGCTTGATGCTGACTCTGTTCTTACTGAATATCAGACCTTCATCAACTTACCCACATAATCCTCAGTTACCAGTCCAGTATATACAATAATCATTAAGATTAGTGTATTTTGTACAATATATATTCATATATGTATATTTAATATAATATAAAATAAAGCATATACATAAATACAAAAAAGCCACCACACACACACACACGCACATGTACACTGAGTTCCACGCCATAACAACCCACTTAGTGGAGAAAAAAGCCATTTGAGCATCACAGAGATCACATAATTCAACAACCTAATTTTAGAGTTAAGAAAGGATTAACCGTAAGAGATCAGGGTCAAAAGGTTTGGAATTACATGGCAAATACATAGGCTTTACCCTTATTATTTAAATCTCTGTAAGAGATAACAAACTGTTTAAACAAAATTAATCACAACATAACATGGAATTTATAACAAATGGGGAAGTGGGATGCAGGACAGTGACATCATCAAGCCCTTTGGGAGAGGGGAAGGAACTCACTACTGTGAAGTTCTGCACTGTAGACAGAGCAGAATGCTGTCTTAAAGGGACTGTCATAAGTTAAAGATGATGCTATAAACCTTAAACCAGCCTCAAATTAACAAAAGGAGGGGTTACACCAAAAAGGCAGAGAAACAATAAAATAGAATTACAAAAAAATCAATCAAGCCAAAGAAGGCGAATAAAGCCAACAGCTCTCAGATAAGCAAATGGAAAACAAAGATGATGAGAGACTGAAACAACCACATCAAGAACTGCATTAAATGTAAATGGTCTAAACACATAAATAAAAAGGCAGAGATGTTCAAATATATAAAAGAGCAAGACAAAACGAAATATCACCTATAAGAAATTCACTTGAGATATGAAGACCCAAACAGGGGGGTCAAATATATGATGACAGAAGAAGATTTGACTTTGGGTGGTGAACGCACAATGCAAGACACAGATAATGTATCAGAGAACTGTACCTATATAATCTTATTAGCCAATGTCACCCCAACAAATTTAATTTTAAAAAAGAAAGCTAAAGTGGCTATATTAATATCAAAGTACTATATTTCAAAGTAAAGAAAGAAAGAACATCATTTCACACAGGGAAGGGTCTACTCATCATGAGGACATAACAATCCCAAACCTAATAGAGTAGCTTCAAAATACATGAAGTAAAAACAGGTAGAATTACAAGGAAAAAGGGAAAACTCAGAATTATGGTCAGAGATTTCACAAGCACTCTCAACAGTTGACAGAACAAATAGACAATTAGTAAGAATATAGAAGATTTGAAGAACACTGTTGGCCTCCTTGACTTGATCAATATTTCTACCACCAGCAGCAGCAGCAGAAAACACATTCAAATGAGCACAGAACATGGAACAACATTCAATAAATTCAAAACATGCCAAGTACGTACTCAGATCACATGGAGTTAAGTTAAAATGAGTAAAATAAAGGTCTCGGGAAAGTCCCCAAGTACTTGGAAACAAAATAGCGTGAACCAATGAAGAAACGAAAGGGAAAATTAGAACTAAGTGAACATGGAAAGGTAACACATGAAACTGGGGGAGTGCTGCTAAAGCAGCACCTAGAGGGGGATTCATAGCACCAAACACCTGTATCCGGATACTTTGAAAGTGAGAGGACTGCCCAGAGTAGCAGGCACCACGACCAGCGGGAAAACCGTGAGGTGTGGACATTATACTCCCACGTCACACCTCGGCCCTCACAGCTTGTGGGTGCACCGAAGGGGAGAGGCACGAGACGGGCACGGGGACTCACTGACAGCCGGTGGAAGACTGGACGTGGGAAAGCTGGGGACGCAGAGGACAGAAAGGAGATGTCTGCACCACCTGTTAGAAGGGGCGTGAGGATCAGAGAGGAGTGAAGACACGCGAAGTCTCCGGTGACGGACGGAATGTGGGGTGAGGAACAGCACGAACAGGGCTGGCCGCAGGCCCCAGCTCTGGCCACGAGCGTACGGGGTCACGGGGTCAGGTAAGGCATGAGGAACCCGCCTGGATTTGGATTACCGAGTTGGAGGGGGCTGGGGGCGTCCAGGTGGAAACGCCCAGGCACGGGGAAGTGGGTCTCAAGGACGTCAGGTAAAGCACTTGGCAGAGATGAGGGGTGGCTAAGGCGAGAAACAGATGAGTTCGGAGCTGCAGACGGAGTGAGAAAGAGAAGCTACCGCAGGGGACCCGCACCGGGGGTGAGGTTCACCGGGCGCCCCGGGAGCCTCGAGACCCCAGCAGCCCCACGACCCGGACCGAGACTCCGACTTCGGGAGTCGGGAGCACTGGCCTAGCCAGCCTCCGGGGTCCCAGTGCGCCAGCGTGGAGAAGTACAGGCTCCAAGACGGAGGACGTGGAGCCCACTGAAAACGAGAGAGACAAGGCCCAAAGGCCACGGCCACGCCACCTGCAGCAGCAGCGGGTGCCCAGGTCTGCAAGGGGCCAATACTTGCGATGAAAACTGATCCTGGGCGTGTCAGGGCTCAGACGAAACGGGCTTCCTTCTCAGAGCCGGTCGCTAGCACCCCAGGGCGACTGCCCACTGGGCGTGTCAGGCAGAACTTGAACAACGGCAAATGCGAGAGCAACAGACAGGAGACAAAGCCATCCAAATAGGCGTGGTAGCAAAAATCTTTTTCCATCCACATAATTTTTAAGGACTAAGTTTAATCAAAATAGGTTTTTTCCCTCATTTTAGAATTTTAAATCCAAACCACGGGGATAAGAATATCTCTTTCCAACTTCACTGGTTGGCTTAATTCTGTGAGCTCTGAGCACATTTGAAGAAATTTAAAGGAATCTGCCGGCTGTGGGGAGGGCCGCCTGGAGGAGGTTCGGAGGGGGTCGGTGTTGCCTGAGCCACGCGGAGGAGCAGGCCCCCAACCACACTGCAGGCACGGCCTCGACCCCGCCTCCGCAAAGGGCAGCAGCGGGGAACACTCTGGGACTCGCCACCCTGGCTCCCAGCGTCCACCTCTGTCCATCACCGCTCCTGACACCCAGGGTGATTCGCTCTGCTCCACCCGGGAGGTCCTGGTGGGCTCCGGGCAGGGCCAGGCGCAGACCAGACACCAAACCGCTGACAGAGGCTGAGAAGCCACCTAGCGGACGTCGTGTGCACTGAAGAAAGGGGTGTGAGAGTCGCTCTGCTCGAGAGGGGGCCGGTTCACTGCCCCTCACCCAGCTGCGGCTGCACAGGGAGGTCCGGGAGGCGTGGTCGGGAGCTGAGCGTCCGGCTGCTGAAACAGCACTTTGTCCCGACGCCGTCTGCCGTCAACAGCTACCAGCTGGCAGAAAGAGCAAGTGCCTTCCCAGAGGCCTGGCTGTAACGCCAAGTCCTGAGTGCAAACCTGTTTTCCCGGTGAAATTAAATGCCAGGGTGAAACTTCACCCTCAATCACTCATCAGAGGACTGAATTTTAATATTAAGTCCAACGAAATATTCTAAATTAGAAACACCCAAGCAGACTGACACTCTGTTCCAAACAAGACAGAACACTGCCCACCCTGAGGTACCGCGTTTAACATTCACGCGGATGCTCCTCGCACGCACGCTGACCCTCTGCCCGACGTTGAACATCGGTACGATGTGTCCTCCGGCCCTTGGGCTTGCTCCCCGCCACGTGTGACGTGAGTTTTCTGCGTGGAACACGGCTCCGCAACAGGACGAGCCACGGGCAGGGGCGTGGCGTCACCACCCGGAGGAGGGGCCCCTGGGCTCTGGCTGCACTTCGAGCACAGCCGGAGGGTTTCTCCTCAACGTGTCCCCAGGAGGGAGACACTCTCTTCACTCAGAGACTTTGATCAGCAGAATGCACAGAGAGGGACAGTCCCACAGACAGTGTCAGAGCCAGAAACACGGGCGCTGCCAACACCCGCTAAGAACACGGGTGGCGCCGTTAAGGCGGCGGCAACGGGAGCTGAGGGCGCACCAGACGGCTTCCTGCAGATAAGATGATCTGTGGTTCATTTTTATTTTTACAAAGTTATCATTCAATGTATTAAAGGTTCAAAATTTTAAAACCTACTTCCGTGAGCTTTTAATTCAACTTAATATCATATTATAGTTAGAAATCTAGTAAATTTTAACAATCACATGCCAAGTGGCCTTTGATGTATGTTAAACGTACTCATAATGAACAAATTAGAATCCTTTAGGCAATGAGTCAAATTGACAACTTATGTTATTTTAAAATTGTCAAGACTCATTTCAAATTTAATATATTACATTTTCTTGAACACTTTAAATGACAAAAAGAAAAATGCCCCCAAATTCTTCATTCTCAAAAATGTAATCAAGCAAATGTAGAAATACGACGAATCTCAAGTTTTCTTAGAAACCAAAATGCTGCTCACAAACTTGGTGAAATGTTCTTATTTTTCTCAACTAAGATGTCCCAAGTTTAAAGTCAATTCACGTTTCAAATTAGAATCAAGTATTTTAATATATCAAAATCCCTGAAACTTTACAAACACCTTAACTATTATTCTCAGATTATTCCTA
This sequence comes from Molossus molossus, assembly GCF_014108415.1. Lineage (NCBI taxonomy): Eukaryota > Metazoa > Chordata > Mammalia > Chiroptera > Molossidae > Molossus > Molossus molossus. The sequence goes on from NW_023425402.1 coordinate 112,262,253, forward strand.
AATTCGTGAAACCCTGTTAACACAGTGGGTTTGATATACTTCATCTCTGCATTTAATTCTAACCCTAAAGAAACCTTCGCCCCGAGGTAAGTGAGGGCCGCCGCTCGGTAAGCTGGACTCACCCACCAGCACGAAGCTGAGCCTGCTCATCATCGCCAGGACGGTGGAGAGCCCCCCACGTGCCCTGAGGGCTCTGTACCTCGAGGTCCAGGTGACAGACCTGTTCCCAGCTCTGTTGGCAGGCAGCCAGGGTCTCCCTAGTCTTGGCTGGACTTGGGTGGCATCCAGCCCTCCAAAGGCAAATTAATGTCTCCCACCTGCTGGAAAGAACGTCTGAAGTCATTCATTCCACTGGGCACGTTTTACTCGTGTGTAATCTGTGTGTGACCCCCCCTTGAACTTCTACCGCCTGACTATATGCTGTTTCCTTTCCAGTCTGCTGGGGTCACAATGTACCCGCATGGATTCCGCGTCTCTCTCGTGTCTTTTTCTGGTTCTGTAATCAAAGTCACGGCTCAGGAAACCGTGGCCGGGTTGACAGAGACGTTGGTGAGGAGCAAAGCCTTCCACAGAAGTCAAGTAGCAGCCGGGTTGTTAAGACTGGACTTTGAGCAGGACAAACACAAGAACGAAACAGAAACGAGGAGCAGAAGCTTCAACGCGGGAACCTCTGCAGCACGGGGGACCCCGAGGGAAGCCCAGGCTAGAACAGCATCCACCTCCCGGCCAGCCTGGGGCGTACCTTCCAGGGAGACGCGACCACGTGTGCCCGTGATACTCACTGTCTGCAGACACTGCTGGTAGGTCACAAAGTTCTCTCTACAAAAGGCAGGTTAGCTTATCCTCAGCTAGTCCCTTTTTAACTTAAAACGGTTGGGAGATCTCTCTTCATGAGGTAAAAGCCTTTACAGCAGGGGCAGCGTCCACCTGACGCCGTGGTCGGCACGGACACAGCCGGGCGGCCAGACGCCCACCCTCCGCCTCTCGCCGCCCTCGGCCCCACAGACCATCACGGAGCAGCTCATGGAGTTATGGGTATTAGTAAGCACACAGCGGACTCTCACCCCTGAACTTACACATCCAAACTGATAACATGGTCAGGAGTATCAGAAACTTCTCTTCCACTTAAAAACCAAATAACAGTTTTTCCAGGTACAGACTTGGGTTATTTTTCCTTGGTGAGCTAAACATCAACTCCCAAAGTAACACTGCCTGACGGAAACAGATGGTTTCAAGTTTCATCCTCATGTGCTTCCGTAGCTACATTTAAGATTTTGAAAAGTTGACGTGGGAAGGATGCTGAGTATTCGGAAGTTCCTGGAAGGGTGGCAACAGCGTCCTTGAGCTCCTCCTGTGGTGGGCCCTGCAGGCGGTTCCGATGGCCCTGCTGAACCGAACCACCAACCAAACCAACGGCAGAAAGAGAAAGCCTGTGTGTGCGCCACGCTCACTGACTGGCCTTCACACAAAATAACAAGACACACCAAGGGGAGCCCACTGTCAAGAGACAAAGGGATCGATACAACCAGAGTCTGAGATGTCCCAGATATGGGCACTGACCGCCAGGGAGTTAAAAAATTACAATAGGGAAAAGGTGGGAGGGGGGCGGGAGTGGGGAGGAGGGGGTCAATGGGGGAAAAATGTGGAACATCTGTAATACATTTTACATCCAACAATAAAGATTTGAAAAAAATTAAAAAATAAAAAAATAAAAGAGTGAAACAATAAAAAAGAAATGGCACAATTAAAAAAAAAAATTACAATAATGAAAGATTCTACCGTAATTGTATCAGGTGTAAGTCAATGGAGAGAGAAAAATCATCCAGGCCTAAAACAAAGAGGAGAAATAAAATTTCTATATTTAAAAAAGTAAACAAAACAAAAGGCAAAACCAAACCTGAGAAAAGCACTTACTGTGAATGCAAAGGACAAAATATCAATTTTAAAATAAAAGCCAGAACAATTAATAAAACATTGAGTCCACAACATAAAGTTATGAAAAGTATAACCAAGCAATGTAAAATGAAGACACTCAAGTAGCTAATAGCATATGGAAATTATGTTCAAGAATATTCAAGGAAACAGCAGAAAACACTGAGAAATATATGTCTATATCTATCAGAACCCTTTCAAAGTTTTAGCTATTTTACTCAGTAATACCAACTTTAATTACCTATTTTGAGAAAATAAATCCAAAGATATAATCAAAACATTACATATAATATCAAAATATCAAAAACAATCTAAGTGTCAAGTATAAATATCACAATCTTACAGGAAGAGAAGTTTTCCAATTTCAATATATTGACTTTTTCTCTCTCCCCATGTCCCAGCGTTGGCCCACCCGAGGTCACACGCGTGCCTGCCCGAGGTCACACGTGTGCCCTCCTGAGGTCTGACGCGTGCTTGCAGAATCACATAAAATGCACCCAGAACTCACGACATCAAGGAAAATACGAGGACGGTGAGGAAGGGGATGGAGGGGACGGCAGCCTCTTAGCCGCGGTGTTAAGTCTGTAGGATTCAGGGGAACCCGGGTCCCTCGTGTCTGTGCCTCTGCTCTGCTCAGTGTGACTCAGCCAGGGGAGTAACCTTCGGATAACTTGTCGCGTCTCCTCGAGGGGAGAAGGGAGGGCCTGAGAGGCGCCCACCACAGGCCCACCCTCTGCACTGCCCTCCCCGCTGCCCCGGGAGGTGAACATCTCCCTCCAGACAAAGGGGCCTCGCTGCTAAGGGCGCCGTCCGAGCCTCCGTCCGCGCCTCCGTCGGGCGTGGGGGACGGCCCAGGTCTGGGGCTCAGGTCGCCTGTCCCCCCTGAGCTCACAAAGCCCTCTCTACCCCGAACGTGCGTGTTCTGTGTGAACATGCCGGGATGGAACTCAGGGGTCTTCCTCCTCATATAAAAATGTGAAATGTTTTCTGATGCACCACTGAGTAGGTTTTGTCAACACAGAGCTTGAGTTGGGCGTTCTGTGCTCCGGACACAACTGTAAGCAGCACCAGGCATCCGGCACACCACTGACCGGGTGCGGCAGGACAGGCTGAGAACGGGCGTTAGGGACAGGACCACGTCCTCCCAAGATCACATGAAACGGTAGTGAACAGACTTTCCCCCCCATCCGGGCCCCCTGAGGAGCCTGCCGTTCAGAGACACCGTCCTGATAACCGTGAGGGGACGAACGCAACCTCCGCCCACCTCTCAGCGCACGGGTCTGCAGCGCCCCTGAAGCGGAAGGGTGACCACACAGGCGGAGCGGGGGGTGCGGTGTCTGAGAACGTTCATTCGTGTGCGGGGCAGCCTCTCGGTTTCCCGAGATGAGGACCAGGAAACCGACGTCTCGAACTGTCCGAATCGACGGTGGGGGCAGCGTGGCTGCCCCTCTCCTCCCTCGCCCTCATAACACTACTTTGTCCATGACGACACCCTCAGTGGCAACAGGGACCTACACGCCTTACCCTAATTACAAATTTCCAAGTATTGAAACAGCTCCTCGATTCAGCTCAAAGATATTTTGTGCGAGTACCGAACTTTCAAAGAGAGAGCGAACACCAACATCACCCCGGAGACCGCCCACTCGGGTCGGCACCGCTCACCTCGCGTGCGGGGTCCCCAGCGTGGCTCCCGGCCGCTGCCTCTCTTTCCGACCATCCTCAGTCGGCGCGCGACTCCCCTACGTGCCCGTCAGCGGCGCACCCAGGAGCTAAATTAGGGTCAGCGCCGACCCGAGCCCTGTGGTCAGTGACCTGACAGGCTCTCTGCATTTGTCAGTGTTTAACGTGAGAAGGAGGTGAGCTGTGTGCCCGCCGCTGTGACTTGCCCTGTGCTGCGAGGACCCGTCTGGCGGGGAGGGGCGGTGGGAACACCCAGGTTGCGAGCTCAGGCGCATGGCTCACAAGCGCCCACTCGTGTTACTGAGTCTCAGCTTCAAACGTGAAGGGACAACACGAAATCAATACGCTCCCACACTGGTCATTTAACACGCAATATCCGTGCATCGTCTGTAAAAAAATCTTCATTTTAATGAAGATTAAATGAATTAAAATCTGCATTTTGATCCAGACCGTCCTCCTCTCTTCTCCTAATACCACGAATTTCTTTACATCCGTGGTCCTTCCCCCCATCCACGATCGATAATGAGACTTCTCAGTCCTGTCCCGCCTCGTTCTGTACCAGGTCCCCTGCTTTGCCCCTCGAGTGTAATGAGTATTCACACGAGTGTGACACATTCGTCCACGGGTGTTTCCTGTTCCGGCTGCGCACACGCACATCCGCACTGAGTGACAAATGCCTTTGTCGTAAAAGAAAACCTTTGAGACTTTCCTCCTCCCCACACGGTCTGCTCCTAGGTTCGAACCCTCGCACTCAACTGAAACTGGATGTTAAATATCATAAAATATTGTAACATATTAAATACGATGGGACTTCACCAGAATAAAGTCTACAGACACAAAAGACATGACTCAGGACTGTGGGAGCGAGGTCGCCCACTGACACAGGAAACGGTACCTGAGGGGTCGACGGGCTGAAGGCCACGCCTGTGACGGTGTCCGTGTGTCCGGCCAGCCTGTGGGAGAAGGTGCTGGAGCGCATTTCATACACGTACGCCTGGAAGACAAAATCCGCGGGCACCCTGGGCTGAACCGTCTACACGCAAAGACGAAGTCTGAGGAATTTACATGATGCTCACTAGTCTATTGTAGACTGCACCATACCGAGAAGAGCTTTAAACAGATGCTCACAGTCGATGGCTCGTTTTAAGGAACGAGTACAGATGTCGTATCCCGACCCCTCAGCGGATGGCCATCTGCACCAACTCAACGCTAACAGGGACTCGTTGGGGGCGTGGTGGGGAAGAAAACCCCCTTCGTGTGAAACTGCCCAGAGCCAGGCGGCAGGAGCTGCAGCTCCGCCCCTCCGACCAGGGGCTCCACTCGGGCGGCGCCAGCGCGCGAGGGCGCAGTCTCTGTCCAGGGCGAGGGCAAGTGGCCCTGAGCCAGGGAGCGGCTGGCAGACCGGAGACCCGCCCCGGCCACGTGAGAACTCCAAAGCCTCAGTTTGGTTGGTCCAAGGAGCACTGTCCTGATTGGAGCTGCTCCAATTGGTTGGTGAAGATGCTAATGAGGCTGTAACTTCCCAGCTGTGATTGGATGGAACAGCCTCCATCCTACAGGTGGACCTGGATCCCGGGAACGTCCATCAGGGAGGCTCAGGTGCAGGAGCTCAGAGCAGGTGGGCAGCTCAGGGCCGCTGCTCCCTGAGGCCCGGCCTGTGAGAGGGGCCCCCATGGACCAGCGGCGGCCTGTTTCTGTTTGTTTGTTGTTGTTGTTGTTTTAAATCCTCACCCGAGAAAACTTTTCCATTTACATCAGATAGAGTGGGAGGGAGGGAGACAGAGAGGAACATCAACGTGAGAGACACATCGACTGGTTGCCTCCCACACGACCCGACTGGGGCCGGGAACCCCAAACGAGGTGGGTGCCCTTGACTGGAATCAAACCCAAAACTCTTGGATCTGTGGGCCAACACTCTAACCACTGAGCCAGCCCGGCCAGGGCTGTTTTTTGTTTTATTTTTGTATCTCAATTAGCCACCAGGAGCCCTTCTTAATCGCTATTTTCTTTCTTGGGCTTGGCAGATCTTACCTGGAAGTCCCAAATTAAGTGAATAAAAATCATATTTTATCACCCTGTCCATAAACCTGAGAGAACTTTAATCAGCTTGATATTTGAGCTATTGAAATATTTAGAATTTTCGCATAGCTATTAATAAGATTGAAAGACAGACATCTCTCTCTAACATTCGTGCCAGAGAGACACACATGCACACAGATAGATACACCTGCACCTACATCTACATCTACGTGTCCCCAGAGCTGCCTCAACACCTCACTGAGGGGCGGCGCACCGTGTCCACAGACTCTCTCACCGCCCCCCGTCACAGCCGGGCGGTTGAGGCCGGTCACGAACATCCGTGTTTCACGGAGAAAGTACGAATCAGCGTGAGTGACAAGCACAGCCCGGCATCGACCCTGGGCCCCGAGCCAGCTTCTCTGACTACACCGGTCCATCCTGCTGGGCGAGGCTGCCCGTGATGAGGCCGATCGAGAGAGGACTCGGCGCACCTTCGAGCCCCACTGATCTCTCAGGCTTCCAGACCGTCTTGCCCACGGGAACACTTTCTCTCTCGTTCTGACTCCATGAGCAGTGTTCTCGGGACCAAGCTCTGCTCTTGTCTGCTGTGTGAGTTAGACACACGGGCGAGACTGCACCGCAGCTCTGGCACCTCTACTGTCCGACATAAAGCAGAGTCAGTGACACCAGTGAGCTCTCACCCAGCTCTGACTTTTACATTAACTGCCTCACATAACCCTCTGAATGGCCAAACGAGGAAATTATCATTGTCCCAGCTCTGCAGACTAGGGGGCTGGGGCTTGGCTGTCTTCTCGCGTCTCACCGCTGTGGGCGTCGCATCCAGGGCTCGGACCCACAGCTGCCTCATCTCAGCCGGAACTGCTCACCACCACGGAGCCCGTGGCTGTCCGGCACGTTCCTAGCCCATGTGGCCTCCGCCCACCGTGCAACCCCCAGCCGGGTGCCGAGCCCTGCGTGGCGCTGCCTCGACGCACAGCCGCTCCGGAGACCTGTCTGGAGGTTCCCTGCGAAGTCAGACAGACACATCCTCAGACCCGCCTCCACCACTCTCTGCATCCGCCCCGGGGAAAGGAAGACACTTGTCTGCCCAAAGGCCCGTACAGAACTGCCCTCCACGGCTGGATTCTAAAACATGGAACCTATAACCACTGCATGAGCCCTGGCCGGTTTGGCTCAGCGGTTAGAGCGTTGCCCATCGGCTTCATTTCTAACCACAACCCGGTCTTGTCCGGCACCTTCGGACCCGCGATCAATCACAGAACTGCTTGAACGGTGTTTAAGTACCATCGGCCACTCATTCGTTCTGGTTTCTTCCAGGGTGGGGCCCAGGAGCACTCACATGGACGCATGACCCCCGGGGTCCCGACGGAGCCGATACGGGGCGGGAACAGCTCTCTGCAGAGCAACATCCAAGCAGAGTTTACTAAACGCAACCACAGACTCGCTTCACGCTTGACCCGAACAGTAGAAATCACGGCCACTGTTATTCCAGGCACCACAGGTCGGGGGGCCCTCCCCTTTCACAGAACCCGACCTCTGGGGGGCACGCTGGCCTGCGAGGCCCACGCAAAGGTCGACTCAAAGTCGTGAGTCCGTTACATTTGCAATCTGTGCTTGGCTCTGTATCGGGAAGGTTCTGAGCGCCTACGAGATGCAGAGAATTACCTGGCGGACCCCGCACAGGACCCCAGGCCCAGGACTTGGCTCCGCGGCTCCGCACAGCTCCTCCTGCTTCTTTTCGTGCTTGTGGCTGAAGACGCATGTATTTTGAAGCATGTATTTTGCGTGTCTAAAAATATGGACATTTCCCACCGAACCCCACTGCCAGTTTTAACCTGAAGTGAACAGAGGCCCCGATGCCGAGGCCCAGGCACAGCCGTTCCCCGCCGTGCCCCACGTCTGCACCGTGGCTGCGGGTCGGTCGGGCGTCTCTCTCCTGCGTTGTTTTGGGGTTGTTTTCATGCCATAAGCTTGTTGAAGAAACGGGATCAGTCTCCTGAAGAATGTTCCAGATTCTCAGCATATCTGTGTGTCTCCTGTGATGTCTTCAAGCACACCCCACTGTCCTGGGTATCTGGCTGTCAGTCAGAAATCACCTCTAACGTCCAGTAGGGTCCAGTCCCACTGTCCGTCACAGGGACGCTCGGGTGGACAGCGAGGTGCTGTGCAGCTCGCATGGCTCAGGCAGGCGGGGGCGTCTGGGCGTCTCTGCACTAGGGGTGCAGTGGTGGCAGGATTCAGGTGAGACAGCTGTCGCCCACGGGCTGTGCTGTCCGGAGCTCTAGACCGAGTCGCCCTGCACAGTGACCTCTCCACCATCACTGGCCGCTTGCTGCCCAGCCCACAGCCCCCCAGGCTCTGCCTCCAGGAGGGGCTGTCTCAGCCCGTGTCTACATGGAGTCCCGGACCCTCCTCCCAGGACGGCCCCACGCCCCCCAGGGTCCTTGAGGTCCATCCCCTTGTCCCACCTGGGGGACGCTCTTCCTGCTGCACGGGGACGGCCGTCCGCTGTCCGTTCGCGCCACGCTGTCTGCACCTGTCCACTCGTCAGTAAGCAGCTGGCGGCTCCCACGTCCGGGCTGCTAAACAAGCTGTGGGAGCAGCTCTCTGTTCGGGGCCCCGGTTCTGCTCCTTCGGATAAATCCCAGGAGGGGGTTGCTAGGGCGCGAGGCAGCTCCGTCTCTAACCTTCCGAGGACCCTCCACACGGCCTTCCACAGGGGGTGCCTCAATCTGCACCCCGCAACAGGGCACGAGCGTTCCCTTTCTCCAGTCCTCGCCAACACTGATTATCTTCTTTGTTGTGATAACAGCCATCCTAGCAGGTGTGGGGCTCTTTACTTTTTATTTTTGTATCCTCACCCAGGACATTTTTGCATTTATCCTCAGATAGAGCGGGGGGAGGGGGGACATCAACATGAGAGACACATCAACTGGTTGTCACCCACACGACCCCAACCAGGGCCGGGGACAACCTGCCACCGAGGTACATGCCCTTAGCGGGAGCCAAACCCTGGACTCTCTGGTCCGTGGGCTGATGCTCTAACCGCTGAGCCAAACCGGCCAGGGCAGGACCACTGTGCTCTGACCAATAGTTCTCTACTGATGACATTTGCTAAAATCAGTCACTTTGAGACTGCAAGAGGGTCATCTTCTCATTCTGTCATTCATACCAACAGTCCGAGTTCTTCTCTGAAAAGGAATGGTTCCACCCTGGCCAGTTTGGTTCAGCGGTTAGAGCGTCCGCCTGCGGTCCAGAGAGACCCGGGTTCGGTTCCCACTAAGGGCACGTACCTCGGTTGCAGTTTGTCCCCGGCCCTGGTCGGTTGTGCGGGTGGCAGCCACTCGATGTGTCCCTTCACGTCGATGTTTCTCTCTCTCTCTCCCTCCCACTCTATCTGTGTAAAAAATGGAAAAATATCCTCGGGTGAGAATAAAAAAAAAAAAAAAAAAAAACATCAGATTTCAGACACTGTGCTTTAGAATCAAGCACAGTCCTTACTCTTTTGATGCTCAGCTCTGCTCCTCGGCCGGCACCTTGATGTTGCCTCCAGGCCTGTTACCTGGCCCTCCCGTCTGCTCCCGTCTTGTTGGCAAAGCCGTCCGGGGCGGGGGTGGCACTCAGACACCCCGCGAGGTCACCCGTGGCCCTGGGGCGCCGGCGCTGTGAGCACTTTCGGCAGCAGGGCCAGGACACTCGTCTGTCCTCCTATTTGTGCACCAGCACCACCGTTTCAGTTAGATACCTGGGAAGATCCCCCAACATAATGACGTCTTCCCAGCGTCTCGATCATTATTCGTGGTGTATTCTCCCCAATGACCTCAGTGAACTTCTCCGCGACGCAGGCGCTGCTGACACTTTGCTGGCAGGGTTAAACCACAAACGACTCACACACACTGACCCCTCCACCAGACCGAGTCTTCCTACCAGACAACAGTGAGTCTCATCTGTTCACGCCGACATTTCTGGGGAAAATAGAAAGTTTTCTTCAGATTCCCATTAACTTTGTGCCTGAATATTTTATCCTGTTTCAGGTTCTTCCGAATGGATCCCCCTCACTGCACCTCCACAGGTTGATGGTTTGGTTTGTTTTAATAGAAAGAACACTGAATTCCACATAGTAATTTAAATCCTCCTGTCATAACTCCCCGAATTATTTTATTGCTCATATGGTAATCAGTCCTCTTGGACATTATTATACATGAATAAAGGTCGTTCTCACCGCTTCCTTCCTATCACCGTCGCTCCGAGTTCTCTCTTCCCATTTCCCGGCAGCGGCCTCCCGCACACGCGTCGGGGGAACCGGTGGGCCACCTCCCCATGCTCCCAGCCGCAGACGTCTCTCCTGCTTTCTCCTAAGATGCCGGCAGTCGGGCGAGATGAGCATCTCGTCGTGTGGAAAAAGCGTCACTGATCCCGCTTTTCAAGGGGTGTTTTGATCAGAAATGAACACGTAATTTTGTTGAAATGGGTTTTCTGTATATGTGAAGATGGTCACACAATTCTCTTATTTTCTTTGTTGGTAAATAATAATTACTATAAAATAACATAAAAGAACAATATAAAGCCCATGTTTTTTAGATTCAATACACAATTTCAATATATGAAGAGCAAATACTATGCCAGATTTCAGAATACTGCATGTGGCTTATCAGGGGTGAGCAGTGAGCATCGGAAACAGTTCATAATCTCCCAGTGTGTGGCCCACAAACACCGGAGCCCACTGCGAGACGCCTCCGGGAACGTCGCTCTGGGAGGCCCATGTCCCCGACAGGACACCTGCTGGCCCGGGGACCTCCTGTTTGGACTCGGTTCTGAATCTTTGCAAGTTCCTCCCTGGGACAGACTGAACATTCTGGACCATCCATTCCAATAAAAAGTATATGAATACAAATAGAACATCGTTGTTATTATTATTATAACTTGGCGAAACTTCCCATGTTCTGTCCAGCATATTAAATAGGCCTGATTGATTTCAGGACTTTCTTTATAAGGAGAGGGAATACGTCCTTGAGGCCTCTGGGCATATCTGGATCCCAGGCCTCTGGGATCAGTCAAAGGCATCTCTCGGTCAAAGAGTCTCTTAAAATTTAAACTTTGAAAATGTTGTCAACATTTAAACTTTTAAAAGGTTGTCAACCTAACCAAAGGGCCATAACACAAACCTTTTTGAAAACCCAGGTAAAACAAACACACGTGTTATGGTAATAACTTAAAAAGACATTAATAAAACTTAAACCAGTTTTAATATTAAATACTTTGTCCAGACCACAGGATCCTGCTTGGTTTATGTAACTGCTTTCATCTCTTCAGGACAATAAAACATTGCGCCCCGGAGGCAGAAAACGCACCACGTGCCCAACACAGACACACATCACACAAAGCCCGTACCTTCCACCCGAGAACAACTCATTCTCTTCCTGTTCCCTTAAAAATGCCATTTCATACTTTATATCTTCTATTATCAAAACTGTATCCTTTTCTTTCAACTTAATTTGAATTTTTAACTTTCAGAAACCTCAGCTTCCGACGATAAGCAAAAGGCAAGCAGCCAGTATTTCCTGAATTGACTTTCATGAACACATTCCACAACCTGCAGAAACGTGGCTCCTGTGGGCAAGAGCACAGGACACTCACGCTCCCAACCCCCAACAGCCTCCCTGCACCAAACCACGCAGGCCAGCTTAGGACGTGTCTAACAATCTTTTCAGTATTTCATGTTACTTCAAAATATCTATTCGATAACTTTCATCAAACTTACTAATTTATTTTTTTCACACAATTCTTATTGTATCAATTAATAATATGATGCAGCCCTGGCCTGTGTGGCCCACTCACCAAAGGGTCACGGGTTCAACTCCCGGCCAAGGACACCTACTAGGGCTACAGGCTTGACCTCTGGCCGCATGTGGGAGGCGGCCGGCCGATGTGTCCCTCACGTCGATATTTCTCTCTCCCCCTCCCTCTCGTCCACTCTCTCTAAAAATCGATGGAAAAGATATCCTCAGTGAGGATTAACAACAACAACAACAAGATGTGTGTATCGCTTTATTTATTAACGTCACTCTCTGGAGAGCCCGAGACATGGCCGTACCAGAAGAGCCAGCTGCGCCATGACGACCGAGCGGAGGAGGAGAGGATCTGTGAGCAAAGGTGGGTTGAGACTCTGCTTCCCGACACACACCGCCCCCACCTTGCGCGTCACCGTCATCAAACACCACCGCTGTGTGAAGCTTTGGACCCACCCAGACCTCACCCCACGGAGCCCACCGCAGGCCCACAGGCACCTACGTGTCTGTCCTCAGCTCCACACGCCACGAACCGGCCACAGGGGCTGAAGGCCAGTCCGCACGGGTAGCAGCGGTTCGGGTGTCCTTCAAAACGGCGCTCACACCTCGAGGAAAAGAGAAACACCAGGAGGAAATGATGTTTTCATTTCTGACACAAACTGGGATAAAGAGAGTGACCCACGGTACGTGAGGGTCGCCAAACTTCACGGATGTGAACACGCTACAGGAACACTCCTACGTGAGGGTCGCCAAACTTCACGGATGTGAACACGCTACAGGAACACTCCTACGTGAGGGTCGCCAAACTTCACGGATGTGAACACGCTACAGGAACACTCCTACGTGAGGGTCGCCAAACTTCACGGATGTGAACACGCTACAGGAACACTCCTACGTGAGGGTCGCCAACTTCACGGATGTGAACACGCTACAGGAACACTCCTACGTGAGGGTCGCCAAACTTCACGGATGTGAACACGCTACAGGAACACTCCTACGTGAGGGTCGCAAACTCACGGATGTGAACACGCTACAGGAACACTCCTACGTGAGGGTCGCCAAACTTCACGGATGTGAACACGCTACAGGAACACTCCTACGTGAGGGGCGCCAAACTTCACGGGATGTGAACACGCTACAGGAACACTCCTACGTGAGGGTCGCCAAACTTCACGGATAGTAACACGCTACAGGAACACTCCTACGTGAGGGTCGCCAAACTTCACGGATGGGAAACACGCTACAGGAACACTCCTATGTGAGGGTCGCCAAACTTCACGGATGTGAACACGCTACAGGGACACACTCCTACGTGAGGGTCGCCAAACTTCACGGATGTGAAACACGCTACAGGAACACTCCTACGTGAGGGTCGCCAAACTTCACGGATGTGAACACGCTACAGGAACACTCCTACGTGAGGGTCGCCAAACTTCACGGATGTGAACACGCTACAGGAACACTCCTACGTGAGGGTCGCCAAACTTCACGGATGTGAACATGCTACAGGAACACTTCCTACGTGAGGGTCGCCAAACACTGAGCAGATGGCTCCAGGATCCTCAAAGTACTTGCAGGAAGTTTCAGTCACAGATTCTCAGATGACCAAACTAACATCAATCAGACTTTATATATGAAGACAGGTGAGTGACCAATGTATTCTGGAGACCTTTAAAGTATACAAACTAACCTTTTTAAATGATAAATTATTTAAATCAGTGATTCAAAGACTTTGGGGAGGTGCAGCCCCCTATCAAGGCTGGTGAAGTTTTACGACCAACGCTTAGGAGGCACTATACGAGATTTGCTTATTGTTCTGTATGTAAGGGAACTGATGCTGGTTTTATTGAGGAAAACGGCCATCACCTTTAGAGACAGCCAGAGCCGACACTCAGGAGCCCCAGGTCCTCGTGGAACAGAGAACGACCAGCAGTTGTGGTTTCAACAATGCACACGGATGTGCTTTTCACGTATGAACAGACTTCCTCGGGGCCATGGGATCAGACCCACCGCAGCCTCAGACTGAGTTCACAGTGAGAGCAAAGTGCCCCATACAAACACGTTTACCTGGCCTCCGCCTCGCCCTGGCCTCCACCTCACCCCGGCCTCCGCCTCGCCCCAGCCTCCACCTCGCCCTGGCCTCCGGCCTCATCCTGGCCTCCGCCTCGCCCCGGCCTCCGCCTCGCCCCAGCCTCCACCTCGCCCTGGCCTCCACCTCATCCTGGCCTCCACCTCATCCTGGCCTCCACCTCATCCTGGCCTCCGCCTCGCCCTGGCCTCCGCCTCGCCCCGGCCTCCACCTCATCCTGGCCTCCGCCTCATCCTGGCCTCCACCTCATCCTGGCCTCCACCTCATCCTGGCCTCCACCTCGCCCTGGCCTCCGCCTCGCCCTGGCCTCCACCTCATCCTGGCCTCCACCTCATCCTGGCCTCCACCTCGCCCTGGCCTCCACCTCGCCCTGGCCTCCACCTCATCCTGGCCTCCACCTCATCCTGGCCTCCACCTCGCCCTGGCCTCCACCTCATCCTGGCCTCCACCTCATCCTGGCCTCCACCTCATCCTGGCCTCCGCCTCGCCCTGGCCTCCACCTCGCCCCGGCCTCCGCCTCGCCCCAGCCTCCACCTCGCCCCGGCCTCCGGCCTCGCCCCCACTGTGGTCTGCATGACAAGGCACCTTACCTCAGGGTTCTCAGGTCCCACAGCCGGATCCCGTCGCCGACGGCCATGGTTGCGAAGAGATCGTAAGCCCGAGGCTGCTGGGCAGTGAACGAGGACCCCTGTGGGCAAGGGCAGGAGGTGCTTTCTGAAGCCTGGACCATCATCGACTGCCGGTGTCGAGCGGCACTGAATCCAAAGCAACAAACTACAAAACCTTTTTTCTTACTTATAACGATTTCATAGTTGGAGTCCCCAAAACGTCCATGTGAATAATTACCAGGTGTCCACTTTGACTTTAAGACGTACTGATATGTCCCTCTCATGTCGATGTTTCTCTTTCTCTCTCTCTCTCTCTCTCTCTCTCCCCCTCCCTCCCCCCCACTCTATCTGAAGATAAATAGAAAAATATCCTTGGGTGAGGATTAAAAAAAGAAAAAGCACTTGAGCCCAGAAGTGCTTTGCAGACAGGAAGCAAAGGCAGACGTCGATCCAACGACAGTGGTAACTAACACGCATGCCGGGCCCTGACTCCGAATCCACCAACGTTGTCCAGGTCACATCGCGCCCTCTTATCGAACCCGTGAGGCAGACTGTTTACCCGTCTTCGGGTGAGAAACATTACACGTGGGGCCCATTCGTGCCTCCCAGCCGCTGAGATCAGCCTTTCACAGACAAGAACCCGGCAGAGATGGCTCCCTAACCCAACGGAGCCCACACGCCATTCAGCAGGCGTCCCGAGAACGCGTGGGCGTCATCTCCTGGACGCCGGCACCGGTAAGGCGCGGGGTCTAAAAGGAATGAGACACGGTCCAGTTTCACAGACAGACAGACCTTGGCGCTCGGCGGCCAAGCTCACGGCAGAGCCAGCTCCTGAAGCGGGCAGGACGGGACAGTGCGGGACCGTCTGAGCTCTCACTGGGCTCTAACGAGTTCCCACCTAGACCCAGTTTTTAGAGCTTTGTGATAAGCCCCAAGAAGAAAGAAAGACTAGCACGAGAAAAGAGGAGGAGAAGAGGTGTTTACATGGAAAAGCGGACAGAGCACCTTCCACAGACAGGCCGGTGGAGGGCGCACAGCCTGGGCCCACCTGAGGGAGAGCGGCCTGCCGCCAAGTCACCCTAACTGAACTGAGGAGCCTCGTTCTAACTGCTGAGACTTCGGAGACACGGAGCAGGTGGCAGAGCCGGGTAAGAAGTACGTGGCAACGTAACATTTACAGCACAGGAGACCCCCATTACCTTCATGACTGAAACATGCTAACGGGAATGGCACACCTGGGCACGTAGTTAATTCTCACCGGACTGTATTAGTGAGAGACTCAGAGAAACACTAGACCACTGCTCCAACACTGACCTCCATGGCCTGTCGAGACACCAGAGCATGAGGAGCTTCTCTCTGATGAGCTCACTGCACTTGGAGAACAAGCATCGGACACTGTGAAATGCTGTCCGCCAGAGGGCAGCCCATCAGGCCACGTGCTGGCTCGTCTTTTTGAGAAGCCTACTGCACTGAGATCCACGCCCGCCGCCCCGAGATCCACGCCCGCCTCCCCGAGACCCACGTTCCAGGTCCAGGTGACTGTTCTGGGGTCACACTCTACAGCGTCTGCAGGGCAGGCACCTCTGCCTCAGGGTCTCAAGAAACACACTTAGCAAGTCTGACTAACCATTAATATTCTACATCGAAATACTGCCCATAACAAAGAGGGTAAAGGGGCCAAATGCGTGGTGACGGAAGGACTCCGGGTGCTGAGCACACAGTGGCGCATATGTGACGCACCAGACCGTACACTGGGAACCTATAAATGTCAACAACCAACCTCACCCTGATACATGTAATAAAAAAGATTGCCCATCAATATGTTGTTGAGTTGTACTTGAATTTAAAAGAAATCATAATGCCTAAAAAATAAGATAGGGCCCGGCCGGTGTGGCTCAGTGGACTGAGCGTCGTCCAGGGACTGAGAGGTCCTGGTGAGATTCCCCGTCAGGGCACATGCCCCGGTTGTGGGCTCGATCCCCAGCAGGGGGCGGCAGGAGGCGGCCAATCCATGTTTCTCTCTCACATGGATGTTTCTATCTCTCTCTCCCTTCCTCTCTCTCTAAAAAATCAATAAAAACCCCTTTTAAAAAAATAAGATGGGCATCAGGCTAACAATTGTTTTAAATATGTGACTCAAATATCAAATTCACTTAAACTCCCAGAATCTGTAAGGTCTGATCATCGAGCTGAACCCCAGCCCTGCAGATGGCTCAGACTCGGGGCAGCCCCCACTCCCGCCACCAGCCCCCAGTGAGGCCGCGTGGCCACAGCCGCCCAGAGACGCCAGACTCCAGCCACCACGACTGCGAGGCTGACCCGACTGGCACGGACCTGGGCTCTGAGGTTTGCTATGTTAGCAGCCTCGTAAAGAAGTCACAACACGCTTCAAAGGGACGCCTTCGCTCACGGGACCCACAGCGCAGTGTTTGGACTAGTTCTCTTCTGTTTTCACGCAAGACGCTGTATAAACAAAGGAGGCGGGACAGTCTTTTCTTCAACAACTCTCCAAGCTGATACTTTCCTGCATGACCCAGAAAAACCTCTCCATACCATGATTCGAAACGTCCTAACTAGACAGCCTCTGAGGGTCGAACAGATGCCTGTCTGAGCCTTCACGGGCCCATCTGAGACCAAGCAGGCCCCTCACGGTGAGTGAATGACACGGGCGCTGCCGGGGCTCAGCCTCCCAGCACAGCCCCCCAGCAGCCCCCCGGGCCTCGTCCCAGCCTCTGTCCCAGAGCCCCACCTGGACCTGGGCTGACATACCCCCCCTCCCCCAGCCCAGCCGTCTGTACACTGCTGTCCGGACTGACAGCTCGAGAGGACCTGGGCCCGGAGCGCCAGGCCTTCTCAGGCTTGGAATCAGGGGCCCCACCCACTGCACCCCCGAGAAAGTCTCACTGTGGCCCAAGCCCTCCAGCGTCCACTCATCCAGGACAGCGGCCTGGAGTCGGCGTCTCCTTCCCGTTCACTCCGCCTACCCAACGGGAACGTGCAGGGAACCGGGGATAACGTACTGAAACCGTGGATGACAGAACCTTTAACCAACACAGCAAGACTTCTCTCTAAACAGATGGTCCCCTTGGATCATAACATGACTTCAGAAGGCATTACAAAGTAAACCCTTAATTTGGAAAGCCATTAAAATGTATCAAACTCGAAATTGTAGCTGGAGACCAAACACAGAAGTTTGTTCCCAAGTCTCCCTGATGCTATTCTGAGTAACAAAGTGTCTTCTGAGCAAAACTGTGCAACAATGTATCCATCTAAAGCCCAGCCCCCTGATCAGAGCAGAACCTCCTGTGGGCAGGTTGACAGCATTCCTGTCAAAACCGCAGCTGGCACCTGGGCACCGGCCGCTGTCGGGGGAGTCGCTTCGAGCTCCTGCAGCGTCCGCACGGCCCATCGGCCCACCGGCCCCTCGGTGCGGAGGCGCCCACACCCTCGTCAGGCTCAAGTGAGAACGTGTGACCGTGAAGTCCACACAGACCCGTAAAATAACCAAAGATGAATGAACAGAAATCAACACCCAATACTGTGTGAAAATATCTTCCAATGTCAAACATGGAATAACTTCATGATCAACAAAAACAAACCTTCAATTCTGTGGCAAACATGAAACCGCATCACACATTCCAGTTACTCACTTTAAACATAAAATCTGACAAACCCTGTGTGGTACCAAACACTCACTTTATTTTGACAAATGTGGTGGACAGGCCGTGAGTGAGCTCCCGCGATCACCGCCGCGCTGCGGCCCACGCTGAGGTCGAACACTTCCAGGGTCCTGTCCCGGCCGGCGGTCAGCACGAGGTCTGGGAGGTCCGTTAGGGAGCACTTCTCTCAAGCGCCACACGCGTCCCGGGGCAGCCCCACTCCCCACGTCGGCCCCACAGCAGGCCAGAGCCAGTGGGAAGTGGGGAGCCTCTGAGGACAAAGGGGAGACCCCTAGCAGGGCAGATTTTGAGGTACAAGACTGAGTTCTACTAAGAGGAGAGGCTCGAGGTGCCAGGAAACACTCAGATCCGGAGGTGGCCCAGCAGACGGGTCTGAACGCAGGCACTGGGCTCAGAAGCCAGGCCCCAGGCAAACGGCGGACGGCAGAGCCACGAGGGCCGGCGCCAGGGGTCCAGGCTGCACCACCGAGGACGCACCGCTGGGCGAGCGTGACACACTTGGGGTTCAGGGACCACAGAACTACCCCACTGGCGGTGTCGGCCCCGAGAGCTGAGAAGTGCGCGTGCAGAGCTGCACCCCCAAGTGCACACCGGGAGGAACAGCAGCCCCACCGCCCGCGCCGCAGGTGCTCAGTTGCACTGTTTTTTTTACTTGGAGGCACTTTTCACCGCTGAGCTGAAACTGTGACGCTTTGGAATGAACTCCCCGAGTCCGTGGGTCCCCAGGGCCCAGCAGGTGCGGTGGGGGACCGCTCAGGGCCAGCCGGCGGCGGGGGAGGGGCAGGGAGAAAGGATACGGGAGTAAAACTCGTTCATGGCGGACAAGCTGGTGATCTCCGTGGCGCCGGCTGTGGGGAGCCCCAGGACGGGGGTGCAGCTGCTCTTCTGCTTGTATCTGGGGAGAAGGGAGCCCGTCAGGGGCTCTGTGCCCCTCCACAGCGAGGTGTGCTACCCGTAAAAACATCGGAAATAAAGTGTCCATGTCGCCTAACGGTCATGTTCCGTCACTCGGAGTCAGCTGAGTCGGCCACCTCACCCCACTCCACAGAACGTCCTGAACACAGGCCGTCACCCCCCCAAAGTCCGTGGCTGCTGTCTGCGAGCAAGCCAAGCTCCTCCTAGCTCCAGAGCAACGGTTCTCATCCTGTGGGTCACGACCCCGCTGGGGGTCGCCTAAGACATAACAGTAGCAAAATTATAGTTATGAAGTAGCAACAAGAGTAATTTTGTGGCCGGGGGTCAGCGCAGCATGAGGAACTGTGTTGAAGGGTCGCGGGTCGGGACGGCTGAGAACCACTGCTCCAGAGTCACTGTGCTGAAGGAGACAGCCAGCCAGCTACACGCGGTCTGCATTCCACTCGAGCTGGTTTCTATTTCCCACAGGTCAGTGGACGCACGGTCCGAGCCTGGATGATGGGATCACCCGTGCAAGGGCCTGCTCCCCAGCAGGAAGGGTGTGGCCATGTCCACCAGGGACCAGAGGGGCGGGCACAGGGGGTGAGGCCGGGGCACTGGCAGGAACAGGTGGTGACGGGCACAGCTGCTGGGGATCAGTGAGGATGGCACCACCCACACCTTGCACAGGCAGGTCAGTGCTGCGTGGGTCGGGGGGGGGGCAGGACAGGCTCAGGCACGGAGGGGTGCTCACTGGGGTGACATGGGGTGCAGGACAGAACTCCCAGTGGGCAGAGGGCAGAGCCCCAGGCCTGGGACGCAGCGCTGAGGGCAGGATGGTCGTGCAGCAGGAGGCCCTGTGACTGGGCGGAGACGCTCTGCCAGCGGCACAGCCGAGAAGAGTGAGGAGGGGACAGGACGGTGGGGGGGGGGGGCTGACACCCAGGCAGAGGGCAGCCCGTGAGGGGCAGCGGGGAGGGCAGAGCCGCTCTGAGCTGGACAGGGAGGTACCCGCTGAAGGCACAGGGCTCACATTTCAGGTCAGTTTCAGGTAAACTCATTTCAACCCAACACCTGATTTAGAATCAGGGAGGTGCCCAGAGCCCCTGGTCCTGAGAGGGGCCCTGGTCCTGGGGGGGCCCTGGTCCTGGGGGGGGGCCCTGGTCCTGAGGGGGACCTGGTCCTGAGGTGGGCCTGGTCCTGAGGGGAGCCCTGGTCCTGGGGGACCTGGTCCTGAGGGGGGCCCTGGTCCTGAGAGGGGCCTGGTCCTGGGGGGCCCTGGTTCTGGGGGGGGGCCTGGTCCTGGGGGGACCCTGGTCCTGGGGGGGGCCTGGTCCTGGGGGGGGGGCCTGGTCCTGGGGGGACCCTGGTCCTGAGAGGGGCCTGGTCCTGAGGGGGGCCTGGTCCTGAGGGGAGCCCTGGTCCTGGGGGACCTGGTTCTGAGGGGAGCCCTGGTCCTGAGAGGGGCCTGGTCCTGGGGGGCCCTGGTCCTGGGGGGGGCCTGGTCCTGGGGGGACCCTGGTCCTGGGGAGGGCCTGGTCCTGGGGGGCCCTGGTCCTGGGGGGGGGCTGTACTCCCGGAGGGTGGGCAGTGAGAGGATCCATAAAGAATGGAGGGGCTGGCAGCGGAGCACCTCCAGTGAAGTGCTCCAGAGAAGGACAAATGCAGACCGAGGCCGCCAGGCCCACCCCAGGGACCAGCAGCCTGGTGACGGTGCCCGTGGCCTTCGGCCTCTACGGTGGCGACCGTCCCGCACTCGGAGCCCACAGGCTGGACAAGGAACCAGCTGCCTCCAGCCGAGGCCGGTGCCCAGAGTCTTGCCCCAGCGAGTGACACGCAGGCCTGGCGACACCGCCCAGCACTGCCCGGGGAGCCCGTCCAAGGACGTGGGCACAGCTGCAGACAGGTGCGGCCACCTTCTGGCCCAGCTGTCCTCGGGGCGGGGCTCCCCGCGGGCAGACGCCGCGGCCTCAGCTCGCACCAGCACCTCGGCGGACGGGGTCCACGACACGTCAGTGCCACTCCCAAGTGTACGCACTGTTCGTCCGTCCCTCACGGACGAAACCCGGCTTCCTCAACCGCGAAGGGCCACCGACCTCTTGATCTCATCCTTGCAGGTGTCCAGGTGGCACCTGAGCAGCTGGAGCTCGGGGCCGGACGACAGCAGCACGAAGGAGTCGAGGTAGTAGAACTGAGCGCAGCGCACGGGCTTCAGGAGCCGGTCTCTGCCCTGCGGTGCACAGAGCGCACATCACGTGCTGCCAGGGAAACGCAGCATCGCTGCTCCACGCGGGAAGCTCTCGTCTCGGCACCGGACAGCTGCTCACGGCCAACGCTACACCTCGTCCCTTCCCCCCGGCTTCTAGAAGAGGCCACGTGATCGCTTCCCCTGCCCCTGTCTGGAGGTGGCCCTGATCAGCTCCTCCCTGTAAGTCACACTGAGTGAGCGCTGAGACTCACCCCGGCATCGCAGTGAGAACAGAGCTTCCACTTTGAGGTCGTCACACATGCAGGCGTGTTTGACTGTGGGGTGTGTATGTGTGTGTGTGTGTGTGTGTGTGTGTGTGAGACGCATGGTACCCAACATGTGTGTAGGGCACCCACCTTCGGAACACCCCAGTGCCCTGAAGCAGACCCCTGGTTGGCCCCGCTCCCTGACCCCGGGCGCGGAGAAAAGTGTTGCAGGGCTGTGACTGCCTACAGCCCGGGACTGAGGCTGGACACCTGGCAGCGGCAGGAACCACCATTACCAGGCTCAAGGCGAGCTCCCTCCGGTGCACCGACCACACCCGCAGGGTCCCGTCCTGGGAGGCGGACAGCAGCCACCGGTTGTCGTGGCTCCAGCCCAGGGCGCTCACCGCCCCGTCATGACCTAAGGGAAGAAGACAGGGGGGGGAGAGACCCGGGTCAAGGTCACAGTGATGCCAGTGGACCCAAAGCCCACGGAGGTGAGACTTCATTTTAAGTCTTCGTGTGGTTTCTGAAGAGTGTGTTTCCAAAATTCACGTACTTTGAAATACAAAGTTCAAGATGGGGGTGCACCTGAGAGTATATTTTAAAACGGCTTCATGAAATATCGCCAATTATAAAGTGTACAGAAACCTGCGGGCTTCCAAGAATGTGCTTTAAGTAACTGCATTCTGCTAACACGGAAGGAAGTCAGAAGGTTCGGTGAACATGTCCCCGTGTGATGCAATGACCGGCTGTGACGGGCCCGGTGGCTCAGGCTCCTGGACATCACGAGCACACGCCCGAGATCACCCCACGGAGGCCGCCGCACCGACAGTGCATGTGACCTGCGCACAGCTTCTCAGACGCGTGGCGTTGAACCCGTGGGCCGAGAGGGAAGGAAGGGAACAGCTCAGACCCCTCCCCGGGCCAGGAGATGAGCACCGGCTTCTCCCTTCTCCTCAAACGCCCCAGAGGCTCCAAGGTGCCGAGGGCGGTGTGTCCCTCGGGACAGGCGACTCTGGACCTTCCCGTCCCCGCCGTCACCAGCCCTGGTTTGGCACAGCCGTGTCTGCGGACGGAACCCCACCTTCCTGCCAGGCGGCTGGGACGGCAGAACAACTAAACGTAGACCCTGGGCCCAGTCACCACGGGTGTGTTCCTCATCCCACGGGAAATAAACCGCCACTCCAACAGGAAGGACAGTGCGGGACCCTGCACCTGCCCCGCTGTGTCCGGCGGTCAGCTGTGCCCAGCTGGTGCGGCAGGGTGGCCCACACCGCCTGCAGCCGGAGGAGACCCTGACCTGCTGGTCCTGCCCCACGTTCCGGGCAGCAGGTCGGACATCACACGTTGGCCACCGCCAGGGCCTCATCGCTATCCTCATGGCTGCCTGCGTGTGAGGTACACGCAGTCACTCGCAGACGACACAAGGAGGAGCCGTGTCTCCGGGGCACGCGTGTCGGAAACCAGGCCAGCGAGGAGCAGGACCCAGAGCTCAGCCACATCTGCGTGGCTCTGCCGCCCTCTGGTGGGCATCCCTGGGCGTGCGGCCGTCGCTGGTGCCCAGCTGACCCTCCACCAGCAGGGTGTCTGGGCTCTGCAACAGGGTGGAGAGGCCCCGACAAGGTGCCGGGACGAGAGGTCCGGGTGCTGCCGCCAGGCGGCCCAGGGGACAGAAGGCCTCACCGTCCAGCTATGGGACCTCCCCACGTGCCCTCTGCCCTGCGGAGAGCTCCTGGCACACGGGTGAGGCCACGGACTCCCTGCACACGTGGCAAAGAGTGGACAAGGCCCCACGTCAGAGGGACGCCCGCCCCTGGAAGTCACCCCCTGTGACGGCTGTTCCCAGGTCCCTGAGACCACTCGTCCCCTCTAGTCCTCCCATCCCTCCTGCTACTCACAAGTGACCAGCCAGGAACAGGGTGAACAGACGCCCAGGCCCAGGTCCCATGGGAAGGGCGGGGACCCCAGGGAGGAACGCGGGAGGGGCCACAGGCAGAGGCAGAGGACAGACGGGCTGAGGGAGACAGGTGCTCGGAGCTTCACTTCCTCCCTCTGTAAGAATCAGTTCTCCCGATTCCAGCCTCCAACGAAATGTTAACTAAATCTGACCCAGGAGTGGCTGACCCCAGAACGTGCCTGTCACACCCCTCCTCCTCGGGTGGGGACCCCAGTCCTCTCAAGACACAGCGCTAGGTGGAAATGCACTGACATGTGAGCAAGAAGTCAATCCTCTGTCACAGTGGCCGTGACAGCCCTTGGGGTCTCCTCGGGTGCTCGCGGGGCAGCTGTGCCCCAGGTGTGGGCCTCCAGCAGGAGGTCTTCCTTCAGCACCGAGCTTGCTGCACGGTCAGAGCGTCCTCACTGGGACAGACCAGAGCACCTGTTTCCCTGCTCTGGGTGTCGAGAAGCCAGTCGGATTCTCAGAGCGGGAACACGCATCTGTGATTTGCTGAAATGTGTGGGCAGCAGGGACCCTTCTCCCCAGAACAGAGAGCGAGCCCTTGTTGGAAAGGGACTTGAGATGCCGCTGCGTTCCCGCCCCAGGACTGTCCACAAAGCAGTCACCGCGCCAGCCGCCGAGCTCCAGAGAAACGTGTATACAGAGTCCGCGGAGCCACCGCGTCCCGGCCCAGGGCACTGGCAGCGCAGGCTCGGACCTGGGGCACGGCCACCCCCGAGGGCCATCACCCCCACCTGGCGGAGCTGCCAGCTGGGGAAACCCAAGGGGGCGCCTGTCCCACAGGTGTGGCCTCCCCGCCCACCTGGGCCCAGCTCTGCAGTTCAGTAGAGTCTGTGGTTCTGTGGGCTGTGGGCTGTGGGGGCTCTTGTGGAAGGTGTGCCCTGTCAGTTCCGGAGCAAGGAGCCCGGGGAACCGAAGCAGAGAGGCCGGCGCAGGCGGGGCCCGAAGCCCACACCACAGCCACGACGTCAGGACGGCAGCAGGGTGACGTGGCCGCCTCACGCAGATCCGCGGCTCCAAGGGCTCCTTGCTTGAGAAGTGTCCACGCACAGATCCGCCACCTCGCACGAACCCACCAGCTCGCACGCCCATCACACCTGCAGTACGTCCACGGGTCCCCCCTCACCTCCCCAGACTCGCACCTGGCCGGGCACCACCAGGAGCTCTGGGCTCTGCTCCGCCCCCCCGCTCAGGCCCGGCCGTTCTGCGCTTGTCTTACAGGAAACGGGAGTGGCCTTCAGCAAGTAATAACCAGGACCACACGAGACCCACGGAAATGCAGGTTAGCTGAGGTAGACAGCTTACCTGAGAACACAGCAGGTGTCCCAGTGAGGTCGGCAGCAAGGACCAGTGCCAGGTGGTTGGCTAGGCCGCAGGCCAGCTGCCGCCCGTCTCCTGCTCGGGAGGAGAGAGCGAGTTCAGTTAACTTGGCGACTTCCTCCCCAGGAAGCTCTCCTCCCACTAAGCCCCGGAGGAGCCGAGGATGCACAGCCAAGGTGCCCGCGCGGGCTGAGCCCAGAGCACCCCGAAGCCCGGCGCCCACTCCAAGCCCTGCGCCTCCAGCCTCCCGACAGCGGACGTCTAAGAGTGTGTCTGGCTGAGCAGCTGTCTGAGCATCTCCCCGAGACGAGGTGGGACCAGTGGCAGGTCTCCTCTGGAAGACTCGCTCGAGGACCCTCCCAGACAGTCACATGCTCAGTACTAAGCCTGCAAACACCTCATCACACGGGATTTACCGACAACGCAGGAACTTCCTTGGCTGAATTATATGAAAAACAAGGGGGATTGAGCTCGGTTGTGAGTAACCACCACCTGCAGGAATCCGCCTGAAGGACTCCGGGCAACGGCTGGGCACACGCGGGAGCTGTCAGGGGCCGGGGTGCTGCTCGGCCCAGGCCCACGTCCACCCGGACTGAGGGCAGGGACCTCGGAGCCAGTGTCCACCCAGAGCCGCGATCAGGGCCTCCGCGCGTCTCCCAGCCGCCAGGAGGGGAGCCGGAGAAGGGGGTTCGTGCCGACAGCAGAGCGGCGGCTGCAGGTGGAGCCCGGCCCACAGGGGCAGCGCCGACAGGACGCCATGTCGCCACCTGCACTGTCCTTTAGCCGACAGGAGACCAGGAGCCCAGGCGGGCAGTGACCAGGGGAGAGTGTGTCCGTCCTGCCAGGCTGCTCCCGGTGTGGGGGGGGGGACCAGAGGCGCAGGCCTGGGGGTGCTCGGCCTGAGCCCGGAGGCAGGCGGGGCTCCACACCTGCCCCCTCGCCGCAGGGAAAGCGCGCTCCAGCCCCACCCTGAGCTCGGAGCGACCAAGATTCCCCAAATCTGCTCGCAGCAGACAGGGCAGAGGGCGCCTTCCCGCACCCGCACCTGAGAACTGGACGCAGCGCACGGCCCCCGGGCCCTGGGCGACTGTGAGCTGCCTGCGGAGTCTGGTCGGCAGAGAGCTGTCCACAGGGTAGTCCTTGCTGGAAGGGACGGGGAAACAGACATCGGGAGAGAGTCCAAGGTGGGACTAAAGTAAACAGTGCGTTTGCCCATCTGCCCGTCAAGCTGGGCTCCCTCACACCTGGATGTACATGTGAACTCGCTCTTACATCCAAAGCCAAGAGAGAATCAAACAGACTTGCGTTCTTTATGCCAAAAGTGCAGGTGTTTTAAGTACAAAATATCAAGGACGTGTCACATGTCACATAAACTGATGTGAACACAGTGATTCTCCGGGTGGGTTTGTCAGGAAAGGGTTTCCTTCCCAGTTTAGACTCCGGGGGAGGTCACCACACTGACTACCTTCATGATGAACAAATCACCCCACTCCCAGCTGTGAAGAGACCAGGGCTGGTTGGGAGGAAAGGGCTGAACCAAAGTCCAGAGGGAGGGCAGGACAGATGGGCGGACGGGACCCAGGAGCCAGCAGCGTGACCCAGAGACCGTGTCCTACACAGACGCTCCCCCTTCACCCATAGCAGGAACGGGGACTAGCCAGACTGTGGGGGGCCTACACGTCCTCCCCTCCTCGGGTCCCACCCCACATGGACACTCAGCCTGAAGCCCCCGTCACACGTGTGGTTGTGGGTCTGAGACACGCAGAACAGCTGGAACCGGCAGGAGGCCACGGAGGGAAAGCAGCTCTGACCTGGAACTATGCACACTTATCCACAAGCATGTCCACACACATGTACACACTCATCCACACACATGTACACACACTCATCCATGCACACACCCACACACATGTGCACACACTCATCCATACATACATCCACACTCGTCTGCACACGTGTACACTCATCCATGCATACATCCACACACTCATCTACACGTGTACACACTCATCCATCCACACATTCACCCACACACATGTACACACACTCATCCATGCATACATCCACACACATGTACACACTCATCCATGCATACATCCACACTCATCTGCACATGTGTACACTCATCCATGCATACATCTACACACTCATCTACACGTGTACACACACTCATCCATCCACGCATTCACCCACACACATGTACACACACTCATCCATGCATACATCCACACACTCATCCGCACACGTATACACACTCTCATTCATGCGTACATCCACACACCCACACACATGTGCACACACTCATCCATGCATACATCCACACACTCATCTACACATGTACACACACTCATCCATCCACGCATTCACCCACACACATGTACACACACTCATCCATGCATACATCCACACTCATCCGCACACGTATACACACTCTCATTCATGCGTACATCCACACACCCACCACATTGTCACACACATCCTCCAGGCATACATCCACACACATCATCGACAACGTGTACACACACTCATCCATCCACGCATTCACCCACACACATGTACACACACTCATCCATGCATACATCCACACACTCATCCACACACGTATACACTCTCATTCATGCGTACATCCACACACCCACACACATGTGCACACACTCATCCATGCATACATCCACACACTCGTCTACACACGTACACACTCATCCATGCATACATCCACACACGTGCACACACTCATCCATGCATACATCCACTCATCCGCACACGTATACACACACTCGTCCATGTGTACATCCACACACCCACACACATGTGCACACACTCATCCATGCATACATCCACACTCATCCGCACACGTATACACACACTCGTCCATGCGTACATCCACACACCCACACACATGTGCACACACTCATCCATGCATACATCCACACTCATCTGCACACGTGTACACGCACTCATCCATGCATACATCCACACACGTGTACACACCCATCCATGCATACATCCACACACTCGTCTACACACGTGTACACACTCATCCATGCATACATCCACACACCCACACACATGTGCACACACTCATCCATGCGTATATCCACACTCGTCTGCACACGTGTACACGCACTCATCCATGCAAACATCCACACACTCATCCGCACACGTGCACATACTCATCTGCAGGGAATCTGCACACCTCCTGGCCTGTCCACGCGCCTGTGCACAGGCCTGCCGCACAGCTCACCAGCACCACCCACGGTCTCAGCTTTCCGGTGTGCGGATGGCTGGGCTCAGGACAGCTGCCAGGTGCGGCTCTGCCACGGCCCCTCCACAGAACACCCCAAGAGCCACCATCACAGCAGAGGCGGCCTCCTGGTCTGGGGAGCCGGGCTCCCAGGAAAGCAGAGTTGGGTGTGACTGTGGAGCTGCCCCCACTGCCTGAGCGGTGTGTCCCCGGGTGGGAGGCATTTGTTGGACGCAGACTGACCACGGCGGTGGCTGCAGGGGACGGACGAGCAGGAAGACCCTCCCGGAGCACAGGGGAGCCGGATCAGCAGGAGTGCGCGGAAGGAAGCAGCTCCCACGCCGGGGCACGTGTGCGGGGGGAGTGCCCTGCAGCCTGCACCCCTGGCCTGTGCTACACGCTGTGGGGCAGCCCTGCAGCCTGCGCCCCGGCCTGTGCTACACGCTGTGGGGCAGCCCTGCAGCCTGCACCCCCGGCCTGTGCTACACGCTGTGGGGCAGCCCTGCAGCCTGCGCCCCGGCCTGTGCTACACGCTGTGGGGCAGCCCTGCAGCCTGCGCCCCGGCCTGTGCGACACGCTGTGGGGGAGCCCTGCAGCCTGCACCCCCGGCCTGTGCGACACACTGTGGGGGAGCCCTGCAGCCTGCACCCCGGCCTGTGCTACACGCTGTGGGGGAGCCCTGCAGCCTGCGCCCCGGCCTGTGCGACACACTGTGGGGCAGCCCTGCAGCCTGCACCCCTGGCCTGTGCCACACGCTGTGGGGCAGCCCTGCAGCCCCCAAGCCCTCCAGTCCGCCCGTCACAGGGACAGGCGGGGAGCCAGAGCCGGGCAGCATGGGGGCCGCTGGACAGAGGGGTTTGCCTACTTCAGGGTCACGCTCTGGCCACTCGAAAGCAGCACAGAGCCTGCCCCGGGGCGAGCTCCTCCGTTCAGTGCCCAGGAGCTCACCCGGGGTGGTCAGCAGCCACGACACCCCCTCAGAGCAAGTGCAACAAAGAGTAAAGGTCCCAAAGCTGTTGGGGGGCAGGAGCGCGTCTGAAACACGCGAACACAGCACTCACGCTTGACTGAAGGACACACATAAACCATGTCCGCGTCTGTGCACAGTGGTACGAACAGACAGACATAGGAAAGGCCCTACACCTGTTTGGAAAGTTCAGTTAACTATTGGAAGGGCTTCTCCGAGTTGGTCCCAGCTCACTTTGGTCACCTACTAGGTGTGAGACTTCTTGCACTTTGAAGACCTTCTGCTGTCACCCCTGGTCCCGGTCTTCGGGGAGAACATGGCCGCACTGGGGGAGAAAGCCCAGTCCTCAGGGTTTGAGCTCACGAGCTCGGAGCCTCTTGAGAGGACAGTGAAGACAAGCGCAGAAGTGCCGTCAGCGCCCCAGGCAGTGATGGCGCAGCCAGTGCTGGACAGTGAGCCGGACGTGGGTGTGAACGCCCTGAGCACACGTGTCCTCACAGGTGCAGCAGGGCCCGGGGGCGATGCCCAGAGGGCAGGCGGGGTGACGGGAGGCAGGGTGGCTGCGGGGCACCGTCAGGGGAGCACAGAAGAGGTGAGGTCAGCAGGAAGGGCTGACCAGGAGAAACCTGCAGAGCCCACCGAGGCCCCTGCCCTGAGCTTGGGCCCACGGGGCCAGGTAACAGGCCCTTCCAGCCGCCACGTGAGAACAAAGGCCACGAGCTGAGGGGGAGGCGGGCAGCAGCCCCGAGACGGTGGGAAGCGGCTCCGGGACCCGGGACCTGCCAGCCTGGCGTACGGGAAGTGCCGCGTGAGCCACCGCTTCCCGCCACGCTCAGGCCGGCCCTCCCGCAGTCCGCGCGCCCAGCTCTGAGTGCGGGACGAGCGCCCGCGGGGAGCCAGGCTGCGGTCGGGGGCAGCGCCGTCAGGCCCGCACACCTGTGCCTCTTCGGGCCTCAGCTCGCAGGTCGCCGTCGTCATCACTGTGCCCAGCCCGGGACCACAGGGCTGACCAGAGCCCGGTGCACAGCGCACTCGGGAGCCCGCACCTCTGTGACGGGGCTGTTCTGGGCTCCGACCACATTCAAACTGCTCCCGTCCCTCGGGCGGCCCTCAGGACCTTTCCCACGACCACCACGTCCCCACGGGGTGTGGGCCTCTACTCACTGCGGGGCGGACGTGTACCCAGAGGACCTGATGCGGCTGTGGAAGACCAGGGGCTGGTCCCGCAGGGCGCTCCGAGCGGCTGCGTGGGGGTGAGAGAGCAGACGAGGACAGAGCCCTTAAACACAGCAGTGTCCACCACCACGGTGAGCGCGTGCGGACTGTGGGGTTCACCCAGTGCCGACCAGCCAGCTACTCCAACCTCCCACTCACGCTTCCGTCACGGGACAGAACAGCAGTGAGATGTCACGCTGTGTGACCTGAGCCCGTCACACCAGCACATTCAACGGCAAGAAGGCCCCCTGCCCTGCATCAGCCCCCGGGGTCTTCACAGCACAGCCGGACAGAAACTCGGCCCCCGCAGGACCGAACCACCGGTGGTCATGAGTCTTGACAATGCCTTCCGACAAACAAAATCCTGCAGAGGGGTTCACTGTACGCACATTTAACACTTGGCGTTCAACACGAATACTCTGGACAATATCATAAATAACTTCAGAAAAACAGATAATTGCATTATGTTGATTTTAGAAACAGTTTTGTTTTAAAAACTAAAACAAAGCCGTCAGCTCTGCTTCAAAGCTGGTGCCATCAGAGGGCAGCAGATGTTTACGTTGCACAGACCCTACCCCCAGGGGGGTGCCCTGAACCACAGGCGTGGCAGAGGCCCCTGGGGTCGGGCGAAGGGGCAAACACTGTCCCGAGAGCTGCAGAATGAGACGGGGAGTCGGGGAGACGGGGAGTCGGGGAGACGGGGAGTCGCGCTGCGTCGGTGCGGCTGACCGCAGGAGTCTGGACACCAGGCTCGCAAACGGGAGGCCGCCCAACCTTGACAGATGCTGTCGGCGGGAGCTGGGCGGGTCTGGACACATGTGCCCCCGTCACGCCGTCGGCGGCCGGGAGGGATTCTGAGTGGGTCATCGTCACTCACCCCACCCGAGTGTTTCTGAACATCACAGACTTTCAACACCAGAATTCCCCTCTGGATACAAAGACTGTGCAGAAATGGACACGTGTATGATGTGTGCACCACACTGCACGTGTGGTGTGACGTGATGTGACACGTGACGTGACATGAGAAGGCATTTGATGGCTGTGACACGAGGCTGTGACATGTGGCATGCTATCATATATGACGTGGCGTGGCGTGACGTGAGAGTCTGAGGGGCCACAGGCAGCAGGACAGACAGAGACCAGGCTGATGAGCAGCTGTTTTCTCCCGGGGTCAGTAAGAGGCTTCACAAGACTGATGGGGACTTGGGGTTCACCACTGGACAGAACAAATGATGTCACTTAAAATACAGTTAATTTGTCAAAGTATCTCTTTGTAAGAAGCAACATGTGGATTTGTTTGGATGCTTCTTAGAACAAGTGATGAGAAAATGTGTATCAGAAGAATATTTGTGTCCTGGCTAACTCAAGATACCACGAGGGCCACTGCAGTTCGGACACGAGTGTGGTGACCAGGAAGAAAATGTCCACGTGTCTGACCGACTGTGTGTGCGGTCACATTAGATGATGTAACTGGAGTTTGCATTTTCAAACTCTTCAGCGGAGAGAAACGAGAACAAGTGTCTCATGAAAAACCAACGCTGAGTGCCCACCAGGGGCCGCCACTCGCCGCCACTGGAGAATCCACCACTGTTCTAAACGCTACTGAATCCTGTGGCCACACCCAGCCAGGAGAGGAAACACCTGGCACATCCCCCCCACAAACACGAGGGCAGGGAGACAGGTGCCCGGACGAGCGCGGCCCCAGCAGCCCGACGCGCTGACGGCTGTCTCGGGCACGAGGCACTGACCGGCCTGCCTGTGACTAGCCGGCTTGGCACAGTCTTCCTCAGCGGGTCCGAAGTACAGAGGAGAGGGCGGAAAGACACAGGAGCTAAAACAGAAACAGAAAACTTCTGTGGGAGCAAACGTGTATGTCGGAGCTGTTTTAACAAAACACCCTTAGGGACAGTGACAGGTCACGCAGACAGCGACAGGCACTGCTGGGAGGGGAGGGCGACAACGAGCGTGTCTCTAGTCAAGGTGCTGGTCTGTGATCTGCGTCTACCCAGGAAAACAACCGTGCTTCCCACGAACACACACGAGACGGACACACTGCACGAGCAGCGATTTCTTTCAAACGAGGTTAGTGCAGTTGGGAGTTCACTAACGTCACTCTAAATTCTGCCAACTGATACTGGGGCACATGCAGCACCCTGGGCAGCCCCACCTGGGCAGCCCCACCTGGGCAGCCCCACCTGGGCAGAACCACCTGCGCAGACCCACCTGGGCACAGACCCACCTGGGCAGAACCACCTGCGCAGACCCACCTGGGCAGCACTGAGAGATGTGTTTCCAGGTGGGGGTGCTGCTGCGATCTCACCAGAGCGGCCAGGTCAACCTCCAACACGGCGATCTCATTCCCAAACATGGATGCGAGTAAGCAAAAGGCCTGCAAGGGGTCGTGACAGAGTTAATGACGTCACTGAGACCGTCGTGATGTGTAACCCAACTCCCAACGCAAACGCGCCTCCTCCCCAGTGAACCCGCATCCGTCACTACCAGTCACGCTGCCCGGCTGTCACAGCGTTCACACGGACCTCACGTGGAAAGCCCGGCAGTCACGTGGAAGACAGCACAGTTCATGCACGTGGACAGACACGACGCGGACGCAGAGGCAGGGCGTGTCCAAGACTGACCTTGTCATTGCGGCTCATCAAGGCACACGACCCAGCTACTTGAATGCTGAGGTTCCGAAAATCTTAATGTTCAGCAGAGAAATAAACAAGCAGGGTGTAAGGGGCAAGGCAGGGACCTGAGCACGAGCGACATGTTCCACCGCGTCCCTGCCACTGCAGGACGGCACAGGGACCGCCCACGGGGCAGCTGGTGCAGCTCACCACACGCGTGGGCGTGCGGCGGAGAACACAGACCCCGCAGCTGAGCACCTGCCTGTGGAGCCCAGGGGGACGAGCAGGGTCAGTGCCGAGCAGGGGGAGCGGGGCTCAAGCGCAAGGCCAGCAGGGCCCTACGGCCGGAAAGGGGGCCCAGGAGAGGGCCTGGGGGCTGGGGTCCCAGCAGCACAGACGCGTGTCCCCGAGGGAGCAGGCGGTCACCAGTGACTCGCCCATCTTGTCCTCACTTCAAACGGCAGCGTTTCTACCCAGAAACAGACTCCCCCAAAGCAGTCAGAAAGCCACTCGCGCGCGGAGGGCAGAGGGAGGCGGCCCGGGCTTCCTGCTCACCCTTGTAGTACAGCACAGCCTCCAGCTCAAAGCTCGCCAAGTTCAGGACCAGGGACCCCACGGTGCTTCCAACCCACAGGCCGCCAGCAGTCTCCGGAGCGAGGCTGTGTAGAGGGACAGTGCATGGTGTCACAGCGTCACCCGGACTCCGTGAGCAAGGCGCGTAGGTGTGTGGCGCAGGGACCGCACAGGGTCTCCGGCTGTCGCAGGCGCTACCGACACTCCAGTCCACAGTCACCCACACGAGGCAGTAAGAGGTCTGGGCTTCCCAGGGACCGAACACCTAATGAAGAAAGTCACTCAAAAGGCCAAAACCTGGTCCAACTGAACTCTCATCTGGGATACTTTACTTCCGCCTGCGGTCACGAGAGGTTGGAGACACGTCCCCGCAGGACAGCACACGGGCATGCCCGTGAGGGCTCCCCTGTGAGGGCTCCCCCGTGAGGGCTCCCCCGTGAGGGCTCCCCCGTGAGGGCTCGTGCCGTCGGGCATCCCCGTGAGGGCTCCCCTGTGAGGGCTCCCCCGTGAGGGCTCCCCCGTGAGGGCTCGTGCCGTCGTGGCACTGGCAGGCAGTGTCGCTGTTTCCTCCTCAATTCACAGACAGACAGTCTCTACCCGATCGATCGGCCCTGCCGCTCACGCCGGCTGGACTTGCAGGCCACCTGTGACCCACGGGCATCTCGAGGACACTGACCCTGCACAGCCTCGTCCTGGGCACCTCCGACACCCTCACCTCCAACACCAGACAACTGGGCGGCCCAGCGAGTCATCCTGGACAGAAGGCGGACCCCGTGAACCTGCACCCCCTGGTCAGGGCCACGGCTCTGAGAGACACGGGTGTCCACAGCCTCAGACCCATCAGCTCAACTGCCGGCCAAGCAACTTCTCCGTCCCAGCCTCCGCTCACGGGGCCAGCCAGGCAGGGGCGTGGGTGCTGAGATGGGGCCCCGCCACCTGGGCGACCCAACTCCTCAGCTTCCCCCCAACACCCGCCTCTTGTTGGGGGTACCAGAGTCCTCCAGAACCTCCCATGCTGTGTGGGGGCAGATGAGTACACTCACTACTTGAGCTTTTAATCATAAACAGTGGCTTCCTTGCATTATCAAATATTTATGACGTTTCTATCAGACACAGATAAACTCAGCGAGGTCAATGTTAAAAGTATAAGGTATGACAGAGAGACAAAGTTTGGAATGAGTTATGATCACATCTCCCCTTTGCCCCACCACACAAGTCAAGATCGGCCTAGATTTTTATGAACAAAATAAAAATAATCCCATATTTTTTAAGTAAATTTAAAATAACTGACCAAGTTTACCAAATTTAAGACTTAAAATACACTGCCCGGCCGGTGTGGCTCAGTGGTCGAGCGTCGACCCTGCACCAAGAGGTCACTGGTTCATTTCCCAGTCAGGACACAGGCCCAGGTTGTGGGTCAAACCCCCAATGGGGGGCGTGCAAGAGGCGGCCAGTCGATGTTTTCTCTCATCGATGTTTCTGTGTCTCTCTCCCTCTCCCTTTCTCTCTCTCTCAAATTAATAAAAAAAAAAAAATTTTTTTTAAATAAAGGACTTAAAATATGCAATCCTAAGAACACTTGCAGTTTTCATCACTTAGACTAAAACAACTGGGTCTTATTTTCATCATTCTAAGAAGAACCTGATTTAAGAGGCTCCCTCCTCCGGTGGCCCAGCCAGATTCCTCATACTCACCCCCCATGTCCGGGGTTCAGGATGAGCGACAGGTCGCAGCCTGACAGGCCCAGGACGGGAAGGGCCGTGTCCGCCTCGTCCCCTCTGTCCAGCTTGTGTGCAGGGGGCGGCTCCCTCTCTCCTGGGAACAGAGTCATTGACGACCCCACATGGGGACGCTGGGGGAACCTCTGCTGCTAGGATCGCTCAGGTCAGAAGCCGAGGCACCTGCAGCTCCTTCACTGAAGAACAAGTGAGGGACCAGACACAGACCAGGGGGCCTGCAGGCGACCGGTCTCAAGTGCAGGCCGCGGAGGAGTGAGGACAGTCGCTGTGGGTTTAACTCTGACTCCTGAGCGGGTCTGAGGCCTACTTCACAACAAATGGGTATGGACACAAGAAACAATAAAACCAAGACTTAAAGCACCGTGGAATCGATGTACCGGATGTCGGCGCTTCCTGACCTAGTGAGAACTACAGACTAAAAGAAGAAACACAATGATGAGCATGAGGGGCCACAGACCACAGACCACACGCTGGAGCATGGACGCTGCCGGCGACACTCACCTATCGACGCATCTGCTGGATTAGAAGTAAAATCAACAGTTTCTGCGTTGTGTCAGCCCCATTAGGGACAGCGGAGAAAACACCAGGGTGTGTGGTGACAGAGTGGTAATGGTGACTGATATGGTGACAGTGGCATGGTGACTGTGTGACACGGTGACAGTGATGTGGTGACAGAGTGGCATGGTGGCTGTGTGACATGGTGACAGTGATGTGACAGAGTGGCACGGTGGCTGTGTGACATGGTGACAGTGATGTGGTGACAGAGTGGCACGGTGGCTGTGTGACACGGTGACAGTGATGTGGTGACAGAGTGGCACGGTGGCTGTGTGACACGGTGACAGTGATGTGGTGACGGAGTGGCATGGTGACTGTGTGACACGGTGACAGTGATGTGGTGACAGAGTGGCACGGTGGCTGTGTGACACGGTGACAGTGATGTGGTGACGGAGTGGCATGGTGGCTGTGTGACATGGTGACAGTGATGTGACAGAGTGGCACGGTGGCTGTGTGACATGGTGACAGTGATGTGACAGAGTGGCATGGTGGCTGTGTGACATGGTGACAGTGATGTGACAGAGTGGCACGGTGGCTGTGTGACATGGTGACAGTGATGTGACAGAGTGGCACGGTGGCTGTGTGACATGGTGACAGTGATGTGACAGAGTGGCACGGTGGCTGTGTGACATGGTGACAGTGATGTGACAGAGTGGCATGGTGGCTGTGTGACATGGTGACAGTGACAGAGGGAGCTGGGGACCACTGGAGCCCAGGGTGGGGGAGAGGACAGATGTCAGCAGCAGGATGCGGGAAGAACTGGTCAAGGTGGACTTGGGGATGTGCAGGGCAGACCAGGGGAGCCCTTGGGGGACGTGGACACAGCCAGTAAAGGTGGAGCCGGATGTGTGTGTGTGAACCCCACCCCGTCCTCTCACAAGAACTGCCTGGTGCCTGGAGACGTCCGAGGTCAGGACCCTGACCCTGCCACCCCGCCTCCGCTCCTCACACGGGGCCCTGGACAACTGCGCAGAGAGGGCAGGGGCAGGGGCCCGGCGGGTGGGGTCAGCGACATTACCTGGCTGGCTGCCCAGCCTGGACCCGACCCTCCTGGTGGAGAAGCTGTCCGTCTCCTTCCTCAGGTCCACACGTGTCACAGGACGGTAGTGATGGCTCTCCACCAGACTGAAGACCCACAGCTGCCAGCAAGACAGCAGACCGTCAGCCCGTCGGAGGGCGCGGACGAAGGGCAGGGAGGCGGATGAGGAAGGAGGTGGGGCAGACAGGGCCTGCCCTCTGCTGGTAGGTGGGCGGGGAGACCACTGGGGCAGACACCTTTCACAGGGTCTCCCTCCCAGACCTGCACCTGGGGGCCCGGGTCTCCTCCCCGACACACACCACCAGAGACACGCCCATCACTGGACGACCACGCGGCACCGCGGTCGACATCCTCGGAACCAAACACATGGTCCTGGACAGCCAGGGCTCAGGCGGTTGGAGCGTCAGCCCGTACACCAAAAGGTTGTGGGTTCGATCCCCAGTCAGGGCACACACGGGAGGAAAATGATCAATGTTTCTCACATCAATGTTTCTCTCTCTCGAGATAATAAACATATCTTAGCTCACAACCTCTCTGTGACACCCCTGGACAGAGGAAACCTGTTTGGTTACTGTCTCCTTTGGGCACAGAGCAAACCCTTGGGGTGTCCTGAGAAGGCGCCTTTTGTTCTGTTCCTGAGGTGGCTCTGGGAAGCCCTGAGCAAGTGTGTGGGGCTGGCTTCACGGGGCAGCCTGTGAGCAGAGGGTTAAACTTCCTTCCGGGAGGGAGCAGGGGCTGGAGGCTGAGTCCACTCAGGAGGCCAGAGATTTCATCAGTTGTGCCTCCATGACAAAGCCTCCAAAGTCCCAAAATTACAGGGTCCCAGCCGGCGCACACAGCCTCTTCCTGGAGGCTGATGCACCCCAACTCCTCGGGGACAGCAGCTCTGGGCTCGAGCCCTCAGGACCCCGCCCTGTGCATCCCTCCACCTGGCTGCTGTTATTCTCTAACAACCTGGTAGCTGGGAGTCCTCCCTGTCCCGTGAGCGGCTCTGGCGAATCAGACCCGAGGGGTCAGGGGAGTGACCTGGGGGCCTAGGGCATGGGGTCGGATCTGAAGTGGGGGACAGCCTTGTGGGGCTGGGCTCGGACGCCCGGCTGGGGTCACAGGGTTCTTGGTGAGGGACCCACCGCCTCCCCTTTGGTGACCAGAGTGTGGGAAGGAAAGTGTTCCGTGTGAAATAAGGTCACAGGAGGGAAGGACGGGCATTCCTGGTGGAACGTTGTTCTCAAACTATATCAGCGTTTAAAGAGAGAGTGACAAGCATTCGTTGTGAAGTGAACCGGAACTGCTCACCTAAAAACCTTGCTTAGGCCCTGGCCAGTTTGGCTCAGCAGTTGGAGCGTCGGCCCGCAGACCAGAGAGGCCCGGGTTCAGTGCCCGCTGAGGGCACGTATCTCGGTTGCGGTTTGTCCCCGGCCCCAGTCGGGGTCGTGTGGGTGGCAGCCAGTCGCTGTGTCTCTCTCACTTCAATGTTTCTCTCTCTCCCTCCTCCCCTCCCTCCCTCCGGCTCTACCTGAGAATAGATGCAAAAATGTCCGTGGGTGACGATAAAGAAAATCTAAGCTTTGGAAAGGCTCCGGGCGGCGCCGGCGGGGGATGGACGCGAGGCCCCTGGGTCTCAGCGGCGGCCGCGGGCCTCGCCCAGCCGGCTCCCATGATGGTGCGACACCGCCCTGTGCACACGCCCAGCCGCGCGTGGGCCGGCCTGGCGGCGCGTTCTCACCTGGCCCTGCGCACACCCGACGACGAGCTGCCGGCTCCCTCCGTCCACGAAGAGGCTCAGGAGCGGGGAGGCTGGTGAGCGGAGCAGAGGACCGCTCAGCTCTGAGACGCTGAGACGTTTCCCTTACTTCTCTTAGCCAAGCCGGGCCCCTCGGACAGTTTCTTCACAGGAAGGACACTGAGCAAGCAGAGCGCTGGGGTCTCCCTGAGGCGGGGAAGGCGGGGTCGCGCTGGCGGGGTCCAGGTGGACCCCCTGTTGGCTGCGTCGCTGAAACCCGACTGGGCAGCACCCTGCCCCAGAGTCGGGGGTCCCTGGGATCCAGGAGGGAACAACCCTCAGGGGACACCTTCTCTTCAATCGCTGCCTGTGATGTCACCTCACTCCAGACAGATCCTGAGTCTAAACTGGAGAACTTAGGAGGAGAGTTTAGACAAACGGACATTTAAAGTCTGCTGCCCACCCGGCAGGTGTGGCTCGGTGGACGGCGCACGGTCCCGTGGACTGAGAGGTCCCCGCTGGGTTCCAGGTCAGAGCACAGGCCGGGCCTGCGGAGGCGGCCGACTGATGTTTCTCTCTCACATCATGTCTCTCTCTCCCTTCCTCTCTAAAAAGTCAATGAAAACGTTAAAAAAAAAAAAAAAAAAAAAAACTCCATGTCCTAAAAACTATAAATAGCATCAAAATCAATCTTGTAATTGTTTATTTCATAGTAAAAAAATTCACATTATTCCAGGAAAAGAACAACGTGATCCCAGGGAACGTCCTTCGTCTCTGGGCTCGGTAACATACTCAAGCTGCTCAGGGGCCTCATTCTCCGCATGGACCATCCCCTGGGGGAGAACCCAGAAACCCCAACATCTCTAAGCTGTTTTCAAGGCTCGTGTCCCCCAGGAGGAGCCGCCCTGCACTGGGTGGAAACAGGAGCAGGCGGGACCTGGAAACCAGTCCCAGGAGGGGCTGGGGGACCCGCACAGGAGGGGCTTGGACCCCAGCGGTTGCAGCCGGAGGAGACCTGCATCCCTGCTCCACCTCGGTCCCGTGTGTGACCGCGGACGGTGTTCACTGTGACCAGGGGCGGCTGGAGGAGGGTGTGGAAACCAGCACAGGGGCCCACCGGGCAGGCACACGGGCCCACCGGGCAGGCGTCCCTGCAACAACGCAGCTCTGGGCCTTGCCTCACGGGACCGCACCTCCCCACCCTTCCGCCTCCCAAACTCCAAGCACATGCTGATGCCTCAGAGTTAAAACGAATAAAAGTGGGGGCAGTCAAGAGCTATCTATGAGTGACACTCAGACCCCCGACCATCTCGGCTCTGGGCACGGGTCACAGGCACCGGCGGAGTGACACGGGCAGCCCGGGCAGAGAGGACGGAGAAGCTCCTTACCTGTCAGCACCGAGGAGCTGTGCACCAGTGACCCCTGGCAGTAGTCCCAGACCTGGGCAGACACACATCTCTTAGGAAGAGGTGAAACTCCCGGTCTTACTGCTGTAACTTGAACTAATACTTCTACCAATCGCAACTTAATCTGCGTAAACGGTTCTCCAAAGGAGAAACAAACAACGAAGCGAGCACAGCAAACAACAGTGTGAAACACAATCACGGGCGTCGGGCTCGTAGGGAAACCCCGTTTCCAGAGAGAGAGCCTGTGGGAGCGGGGACGGGAGGTGCGGTGACCCCCGCTTCCAGCACCCAGCCAAGGCTGGCGCAGGTCA
Organism: Molossus molossus; assembly: GCF_014108415.1. Classification (NCBI taxonomy): domain Eukaryota; kingdom Metazoa; phylum Chordata; class Mammalia; order Chiroptera; family Molossidae; genus Molossus; species Molossus molossus. Next base: position 112,302,098 of record NW_023425402.1, read on the forward strand.
GGACCAGGAGGGCAGAGACGAAGCAGGCACGTGGCAGGGAGCGCCACCACAGGCCGCTGGGGCGAGCTCGCCGTCCCTCCCGCGCTCCCGCTCCACCCGCCAGAGGTCCAGCGCGGCCTCACCTTGAAGCTCCTGTCCTCAGACGCCGAGATGACGTGTGTCCGCCAGGCACAGAACTCAGCCGTGGTCACGGGGCCCTGGTGCCCCTCCAGCTCCACGCGTGTGCACCGACTCTGGGGGTGGAGAGGGAGACCAGTAGCCGGCGTTCTGACAAGGACGCTATTAGTAAGTTCAAATGAACCCCCCAGAATCCTCTTCCGAGCCCGATGCTGTCCGCACCTCCCCGCAGGCCTCGTTCAGACGGCCGGGCACAGGGTCAGGGCCACGTGAGCGGTGACGGTGAGGGAGAGACCCCCACGGCCAACCTTCAGCAATGCCCGAAGGCGTCTTCCCACGAAACACGGATGTTCAGAGTCCAAACACCAGGGACCCGGGAAGCCTCCCCAGCCCAAGGCCACCTCCCTTTTCTGTGTGTGACGCCACTTCAACACGGGGCTTCCCTGGGGAGCCTCAATCTCAGTTCGTGTGAGCCAAAGGGTGTTCAAAGACAGACGTGTGCCCCGGCCACCGCCAGTGACCTCCATCGAGATTCCTAATGTCCTTGCCGACGCTGCAGGCGCACGGCGTGCGACCCGTACCGGTGACACGGGCCGGACGCCGTGCCCACCGCACGTCTCGGGCAGACCACGCCTCCGAGGGACAACCCGTTCTGCTGTCCGACACCGTGGCCGCCCAGTGCACTTCACAACGAACTCACATTCCATGATCACGGGGCCTGCGGGGCAGCACGTGGACTTAATCTACCCCCGACTACGAAATGAATGAGCCACGTTCCCTCTAGGCGGGAGGCAGATTTGGGTGAGAGACGAACACAGGGACACACCATGAGGGTCTAAGCAACTGTGCAGCGCAGACCAGCAGGGAGGTGCACGTCTAAGGACCGTGCTTGCTTCAAGCCCCCAGGGTCCGGATCTCGCAGAGAAGCCGCCGGTTCAGAGCAGCATCCGACCCCAGGGGCTTCCCATCGCGAGACAGAGGCGCGTTCATTCACTTCCCCTCACGTGTCGCAAGGATCCGCCCAACGGGAAACACTGCTGACAAGGGGCCGGCAGACCCCAGCGCCCAGCCCTTCGCACGGCCGCCCTCACCTTGACGTCCAGCACGAGCACTTTATTGCCGGCGCACACCGCAGCGACCCGGTCATCCGGACTGTACCGCACGCACACCACGGTGCCCAGGAGGGTGCCCAGGACGAGCCCACGCGGGACGGCCCCTACGGGTCGGTCATGAGGGTCAGTTCCAGAGGCAGGGCTGCAGCTGCATCGCGGGGAGGCGGCCCCTCGGCCACCGCCTGCAGGTGGCTGATTTCCTGCGCCGGGGGCTCTTGGAGACTATTAAAAACACTGCAGATAAAATCCGGGCACCGCAGAGCTCTGGAGCCCGGCTCAGGGCTCAGCTGCTGCCTGCTGTCCCGGACACATCACCTGCGTCCAAGTCCACGGAGGCTCCGAAGAACAACTCCGTGTACACAGCCCTTGAACAAGGGGCTCCTGTGCAGAGACCTCGGCAGGGAGCAGACACCTGACGTGGTTCACTGCATGTGCTGGTGTAGGTGTGTGTACTACAGGCATGTGTACAGACGGCATGTATGCCCGTGTGTGTACGTGTGCACCCTATGTGCCTGTGTGTGCTATCAATGTATGCATGTGTATGTGTATGAATGCACTATATGTTTTATGTGCACATTTATGTAGCATGCATGAGCTATATATGCATTTTAACATGTGTACTATATGTGTGCGTGTGTTTGTGTGTGTGCATGCATCTGTGTACTGTGTAACATGTGAGTACTATGTTGTGGGGGGGTGGACAGCATGTGTGGGTATGCATGTACTGTGTGCTCGTGGGTGCTATATGTGTCTGTATATTTCTGTGCATGTATGCACGTATGTATTTACATGTGTGCACCATACATATGTGTGTAGATGTCAGTGGTGACACACTGATATTACAGTGACCACACTATAAACTAAAGAAGAGCTTGAACTATTCTATAGGCTGTTGCCTAAAATTACTTGATTTAAGTGTAATCCTATATTTCTGAATGTGGCTCCTTAATGTGTCCTCACTAATGTTTCGACACCATCTGACAGAACTCGGACAGTGCTGCCCTCCCCACACGGCCTTGCTCTGGCTCCTCAAACAGGCGAGCCCTTGGCGCCAGGGCCCAAGACCACGATCCCTCTGCTGGACAGGCACTGCCAGGCCTCCCCCCGCTCCTGCCACCTCAGGGACCGCCCCTCATGAACGTGTCCACCACGCCCGCCCACACCTGGCTGCACACCGCAGCGTCCACAGCGGTGGCCACGACATGCCTGTGCTTCCCTCCCTCAGCTCGAGCTCACCCCGTGCTCGAAGGGAAGAATCTGCAGCCTCCCTGGGAGCTCAGGGCCGCAGAGCTCAGACTCCACGGTGAGGAGACACATGGCAGCAAACCCACTGGGCTGCACACCAGCCTCCCTGGGAGCTCAGGGCCGCAGAGCTCAGACTCCACGGTGAGGAGACACATGGCAGCAAACCCACTGGGCTGCACACCAGCCTCCCTGGGAGCTCAGGGCCGCAGAGCTCAGACTCCACGGTGAGGAGACACATGGCAGCAAACCCACTGGGCTGCACACCAGCGTCCATGGCCACGGGCAGGGGTCTGAATGGCTGGGTGTGCCTCCCGGACAGGCACCCAGTTCCACATCTGATTTTAGGGTTACAGGGGTCACACAGGATCCTACCCCTGTATGCTTCTAAGTATTTAAGGTAAGTTGTTCATTTGTAAATGTTTAAAGTTGCTTTCGCCCTGGCCAGTTTGGTTCACTGGTTAGAGTGTCTGCCTGCAGTCCAGAGACCCGGGTTTGGTTCCCACTAAGGGCATGTACCTCGGATGCGGTTTGTCCCCAGCCCTGGTTGGGTCGTGTGGGGTGGCAGCCACTCGATGTGTCCCTTTCTCATCGATGTTTCTCTCTCCCTCTCTCCCTCCCACTCTGTCTGAACAAAAAATGGAAAAATGTCCTCAGGTGAGGATAAAAAGAAGCAGTGGCTTCACCTCGACGCGCGCGCTCACGGCATTCCTGCAGCTCCCACGTTATGACATAATCTTGCGACGCGGAGCAGACCAGCAGCGGGCTCCCTGTGTTTCCAAATGCCACAGCGGTAATGGGCTGGTGGTGTCCTCTTAAGATTAGAAGCTAAAAATGTCACAAAAATATCACAGATTAGCGGTAACAAAATAAAAGACCATAATATAACCTCAAACCTAAGAAACCAAGTGGATTGGATTTCCCAAATATACTGATTTCATACTTTCATTTATTGAAATTCCTACGTGCTCCTAAACGACCACCTCAAGTTCAGCATCACATGCAGCTCAGAGTCTCCACCGACGCACTGGCAGAGTGACAGCCCCTCCCCTGCTCACCACCCAGAGACCAGGGCGGGCACGCAGGGCTGGGCCAGGCCTGGCGACAGGAAGCTGGAGAAGGAGAGCCGGGTGAGCCTGGCCGCTGTGCGGCACACGCAGAGCCCAGGACCCGGGCGCTAGCAGAGGTGGGCCTGGCCGCTGTGCAGCACACGCAGAGCCCAGGACACGGGCGCTAGCAGAGGTGGGCCTGGCCGCTGTGCAGCACACGCAGAGCCCAGGACCCGGGCGCTAGCAGAGGTGGGCCTGTCCGCTGTGCGGCACACGCAGAGCCCAGGACACGGGGCGCTAGCAGAGGTGGGCCTGGCCGCTGTGCGGCACACGCAGAGCCCAGGACACGGGACGCTAGCAGAGGTGGGCCTGTCCGCTGTGCGGCACACGCAGAGCCCAGGACACGGGGCGCTAGCAGAGGTGGGCCTGGCCGCTGTGAGGCACACGCAGAGCCCAGGACACGGGCGCTAGCAGAGGTGGGCCTGGCCGCTGTGCGGCACACGCAGAGCCCAGGACACGGGCGCTAGCAGAGGTGGGCCTGGCCGCTGTGCGGCACACGAGCCCAGGACACGGGACGCTAGCAGAGGTGGGCCTGGCCGCTGTGCGGCACACGAGCCCAGGACACGGGACGCTAGCAGAGGTGGGCCAGCCGAAGGGGTGCTGGCCAGCGCGTTCCCGGAGGCGTGACATGGCTGCAGGCACAGAAGGGAACCTGCGCTGGGGACGCAGGTGGGACCAGACACTCCAAACCAGACACACTGGGGCCTGAACTAGGAGGTGAGACGGAGGCTCAGACCAGTGGCCACGGAGGGAGGAAGGACAGCACTGGAGAGCCCGTGTCTCAGGCTGCAGTCCTGGGTGGAGGCGGCATCAGGCTGAAAGGAGACACAGGACGACGGAGTGGACAGGGCAGGACCTCGCTGGTGCAGAGCTGTGGCACCCACAGCTGGACACTGGTGGACAGCAGGCAGACGGACACGAAGGCCTCACCCAACGCGAGGACCAGGAGAGCCCTCCGCTCACGTAGGCCGGTTCTCAGCACCAAGCGCCTGATGAGGTTCACGAGAAACACTGCACAGAACTGGAATATGTACACACACACACACACGCGCGCGTCCAAGGCCTCAGAGAGTGACCAAGGCCGTGGAGAACTGAGATCCCAGAGAAGAAACCGAGAGGAGGGTCCCAGCATCAAGGCCACTTCTCCCGTGAAGACATCCGCCAGCAAGAACGCCCAGAACCTGAAGGCACAACAGGCCAGTCTGACCTCACTGACGTTCAGAAGACCAGAGACATGCAAAGACTCACAGCACCTTTCTGTGCAAGAGAACAAAATAACCGAAATGTCCTCCAACAGAAAAAGCAAGTGTCGCACACTCACACAGTGGCGCAGCCTCCGGTGAGCTGTGGATGCACACGGTGGCGTGGCGTCTCCAACAGCTGCAGCTGCAGAATGCAAGCGGCCAGACAAAAAGAGCAAACACTGTCTGATTCATGTACATAAAAGTCTAGACAATGCCAACTGATCTGAAAGCTACTCACACATCAATCTTTATGAAGATTAAGAAGAGAAAATGGCAAAATGATCCATAAATGTACAAAAAGGAGCTAAATGTCACTAGTCAGCAGAGAATCATAAATCACAATCAATCAGCACCGTGCCCAGCAGAGGGCCGACTGCAGGGAGAGATGAGGATTCGCCTACACGGCTGAGAGCAGACAGGGCCCCCCGCTGTGGGAGTCTCCTTGGCGTCTCCTGCTAAACCACACACATGATGGCCTGTGACTTGGCAGGCGTACACGCCCAGTACATAGAGAATGTGTGTCGTGGTCACACAGTGGAGTCAAAGAAACACCCACCGACAGGAGAACGGACCAAAGGTGGTCTCCACAGTACTGAGAACGAACAAGGAGGAATCTCGTCAACATCATGCACGTCCCAAGCTCAAACATGAGCAACTCTGACCTACGGGGCTAGAAGTGAGAACAGGGCTCCCTGAGGGCGGGGGGAAGGGCGGCCGGGCCGATGCAGCGGTCAGGTCGCCCAGGTGCACCCACCTCGCCCGACCACCCCGACTGCACCCAGTGTCTGGGACACGGCTTTCTGGGCATCGACAGTCCTGCAGACGGGGACTGCAGGGGGCAGCAGGGGGCAGCAGGGGGCAGCAGGGGGCAGCAGAGGGCAGCAGAGGGCAGCAGGGAGCAGCAGGGGGCAGCAGGGGGCAGCAGGGGACAGCAGGGGGCAGCAGGGGGCAGCAGAGGGCAGCAGGGGGCAGCAGGGAGCAGCAGGGGGCAGCAGGGAGCAGCAGGGAGCAGCAGGGGGCAGCAGGGGGCAGCAGGGGGCAGCAGGGGGCAGCAGGGGCAGTGGAAATGCCGCCCGTCCAGCAGGACCCGAGTGGTCGCCAGCAAGGCTGAGGGAGGGAGTCTGCCCTGTGCTCACCACTCCCAGACCCGACATGACATGTTGACACAACTTACTCTTCACTCTGTGCAGTGGGGCCTGTTTCTATTGAGCGTATTCAAATAATTACATCAGTCATGAAATAAGATTTAGAATGAAAATTAACATCTCTAAAACTCTATCAGTTTAATGTAAAAGATCCTGCAAAAGCATAACAATCTTCCTGAAATGTGTGAACATTAAAAGCCCATAAAATTTTGACTTGTCTTGACTGTGTTAAGATTAACCTGCTCGAGTTCTTACTGAAGAATTACTTTGATGAAGTGATTTCAGACATTTGTTTTATCAAAATCACGGTTCACAGAACGCTCCGCTGTGCTCACGTCCCACCGCTGTCAGCAGACGGGACAGGCCCCGACGAGAGCACACCCGGTACCTGGTGCGGGGGGTCCTCGGAGCTCCACACGCAGAGCGCGGTGCCGTCCAGGGGGAAAGCGCAGAGAGGCGGGCGGCACGCCAGCTGAATGTGCGACGCAGACTGCTGAGACTCCACCAGGTACCTCTCCGCGACCACGTCGCCCCCATGGCCGTCACTGGTGGAGGAGCCCTGTGGTTCCTGCATCTTCCACCTGAAAACACAGGTGCAGACACGCGGGCTGTGGTGTGACGTTCCCGTCTGACTGCAGCCTGTTCTCGCCCATGGTTACGGCTGTGCGCGCGCACACACACACACACACACACACACACTGCAGCCTGTTCTCGCCCATGATTACGGCTGTGACCACACACACACACACTCACACTCTGCAGCCTGTTCTCGCCCATGATTACGGCTGTGACCACACACACACACACACACTCACACTCTGCAGCCTGTTCTCGCCCATGATTACGGCTGTGACCACACACACACACACACTCACACTCTGCAGCCTGTTCTCGCCCATGATTACGGCTGTGACCACACACACACACACACACACACACTGCAGGCTGTTCTCGCCCATGATTACGGCTGTGACCACACACACACACACACTGCAGCCTGTTCTCGCCCATGATTACAGCTGTGACCACACACACACACACACACACACACACACACAGCAGGCTGTTCTCACCCATGGTTACGGCTGTGCATACACACACACACACACACACACACACACTGCAGGCTGTTCTCGCCCAAGATTACAGCTGTGACCACACACACACACACACACACACTGCAGGCTGTTCTTGCCCATGATTACGGCTGTGACCACACACACACACACACACACACACACCCCATCTCACCGTCTCCCTCCTGCTCCCGAGAAAAGGGAAAGCCACTGGAGACCCTGGGGCCCCGCTCCATGACCGCTCCACTCCGTCACCAGCTTCCAAACAAAACCAACCTGACCACTCAGACCCGCTTCCACAGCTGGGAAAGGGGAGCCACCCCTCTGGGGCCACCCTCCTAGCTGAAGCGGTGACCTAGGCCGCGTCCAGGCACCCTGGCCGTGCCCCACGCCCACAGACCGTCACAGGGCACTTAGCCCGTGGGCAGTGTTGGCCCTCAGTCACGCTGGATTCTGCTCCCCTCAGCCCTCAGCCCAGGCGCTAGGTACCCACACGCTCAGACAGGACCTCAGCAACAAGCGCTGAGCAAAGGGCCACCCTCTGGCCGCCATGCTGTCTGGGTGGGTTCTAAGGCCTTGCCCACCAGGTTCCACGCTGCCCGGCTCACTCTAACCTAAGCACCTGGTGCCCACGCTGGGCGAAGAAAAACAAAGTACAAATGTGTCGTCTCCATTAAAGCCCCGTCTCCTCCAGGTCGGCCTTGGCAACTGCCAGGGCGCGTGAGCCCCACGGGAGAGGAGGGGCGTGTCCCTGCCCGTGGCCGGCCCGGGTTCGAGTGCCCCGACTTTGTGCTGTGGCTCCTCCCACCGCTTCTCGAAAGCATTAAACATCTCAAGAAAGGAATGACCATATCAAAAAACTCCATTTTCTCAGAATTTTAAAGAATCCACACATCAGATTGTGATTAAATATTGTCTTATCTCTTTAACATAAACTTCCTTAATCACTTCTGAAATTCCTATAGAATTCAGCATAATAATTTGAAATAGTATTTCTATACCAACTTACAGTTTACAAATCACTTTCACAAATATTAACAAGCATCTGTGTGTCAATAAATACTTTATATCATCCAATTCTTACAATGGTCCTTTCAAGTTGGGTTCCCCTCCCCCCCACAGGTGAGAAACAGAAGCAGGGGTCCCCCAGCGAGGCCCCAGGGGCGGGACGCCACAGCCAGCCACCAGCCTCCGCCTGGGCGGCGCCCGCCCCACAGCAGTGCCTGGTGCCCGCGTGACCCCGTTGCCTGCAGCTCTCAGGCAGCGCCCCGTGAGGCCGGGGTCACAGTCACAGAGCTGCCTGGCGTCCTGGCATGGTGCCAAAGCCCACCCAGGTGTAGAGCGACAATTCAAAACCGCTTTGGCCAAATCCCGGTGACCCACTACCCACAGGAGTTCTGCCTGAGCAGGAAGCAAGCGCACCCCGCCGAGTCCTGTTCCCCTCCCCCGGCTGAAATACCTTTCTCTCTTGGGGAGTTAAAATTTGAGGTAAGCCAGAATTTAAAGTGCCCCCCTTCCTTCCAGCCTGACCCCACTGAGGTGCACCTGGGAAAGACCCGGGGGAGGTGCCCGAGGTCTGGTTAGGGTTAGGGAACCACACTGCCTGTCTCTCCAGCCCCGGCTCCTGGTCAGTCCTCTGGCGCACAGCTCCTAGAACGTGAGGACAGCGGAAGGTGAGTAGAGTCCAGCTGCGCAGAGCCCCTCACCCCGCTCAGCTGGGAGGAGGGTGGGCAGGAGCCAGCGAGGAGGAGACAGGGATCCCTGCTCAGTCAGTGTGGCTCCTCCCAGAGCAGCTGTCCTGCCGGCTCCCCAAGGTCCCTAGGAGGGGCTCCCCAAGGTCCCTAGGAGGGGCTCCCCAAGGTCCCTAGGTACCTCCGGAGGGAGAGGAGCTGGCCCAGCCTGCACACCAGAACAGGGGCCCTTGTCAGCCATGGTCCACTCTGGGGCATCACCAAAAACCACATCCTATTTAACATCGTAACTCAGAATTTAACATGTTGGGACAATAGAATATTTTGTTTAAAATTATAATTTCTTTATAATTTTAGAAAAAATCTCACTGTCGGCACGAAACTGCAGACAACGGATCTAAAGCACAGAGGTCCCCCCACGACCCAGCCCCCCAGTGAGCCCCAGGGAGCTTGCAGGTGTTCGTGGCGAGACGGTGAGACCTGGCTCTTGTCCTCTCGAAGGAAAGATTTCGTCACGAGGCAAAGTGCGGGACAGACAGCGAGAATCCATGGCCGCGGCCAGAACACGCTCGGGACGGTGCAGCGAGGACGGGCTTGGAAGAAGCTCCTGGAGGCCGGGGCTGCTCTGCTCCTGGGTCAGAGGGAAGGGGCCTCGGCACAGGTTCAGGGGTGAGCCTGGGACAAGCTGCCCACTGCTCCCCTGGCTGCAAGCCTCGGGGGCGCCTTCGAGGGAGGGGCACGGCGCTGGCGCTCCCCTGGGGACGAGCGCTCGGGGTCCTTCCTCCGGAGCCATCGCCTCTGCTGCAGGTGGGGGTCTCAGGGGAGTCTCAGCAGAAGAGTCACCAGGGTTCCAGGTCGCCCTTTCGGGGTCCTGGCCTCCACTGACTGGTCAGCACCAGGGCGGGGGCCCTGGTCACTGCAGCGGGCCCTGAGGCAGCCCGGCCCTGGCACCACTTGCGGTTCTGCTGCTTGTCTGGGCCGGGAGCCGAAACACCGCCGAGGGGACGTCTAACCCTGCGCTCTGGAGTGGGAGCAGAGGGCCGTGTTTTAGTCCAGAGGTCACCGGCCTTGACGAAGAGAACTGTGCCACGCTGCCGCCCTGACTGGAAGTTCCCTGGAATGCGGGTTCTCCGTGTGAGCTGCCCTTGTTCACCAAGCCATTTCCTTTCCTTCTGGAAACCACATGACCCGGCTTCCCTGGCAGCTAGGTGCCAGCCTGTGGCTGAGTTCTGGCCAGGACAGCGGGGACAGGGTGCCTATGGGCATGTGTAATGCAGGCCTCTCACAAACCTGGCCCATCAAACGTTCCCACACATGATCCTCTCTCCTCCTCCACCCACAGGCTAACTGCAAAGGATCTGCAGGGTCTATGGAAGCGGTAACCACAAGATAAAAAGAGGCTCTGAGTCTCAGTTTAGAAAAAGACGCCTAAGTAGTGCCCCTCCTCAGCTTCCACATGGGGCCCTGTGAGAAGCAACAAACTGCTATCTGTTGGGGTTGTTGGCTCCAGCATTAGCCTCCCTCACTGATACAAATGTTTAACTTTGTTAGTTACAAAAGCAATACAGTGCAAAACATTAAAAATGCAGAGGCCCTGGCTGGTCTGGCTCAGCGGTTAGAGCATCGGCCCTCGGACCAAAGAGTCGCAGGTTCTATTCCGGTCAAGGGCACGTACCTGGGTTGCACTTGGGTCCCCAGCCCTGGTCCAGGCCGTGTGGGAGGCAACCAATCAATGTGTCTCTCTCACATCAATGTTTTTCTTCCCCTTTCTCTGCCTCCCCCCCACCACACACACACAAATTCTATCTGAAGATTAAAAAAAATGGAAAAATATCCTCGAGTGAGGATTTTTTTTTAAATACAGAGAGAATAGTCAAACTTCCCCCAGACCTCCTCTGCTTGCCGTGCACCCCTCAGTACAGCAGTGTGGACGTCTGACATGCACAAGAACACATCTGAGGATGCACTCAGCTGTTTTTCAGTGAGATTCTAGTGTATCGAGACTACGCAAGCATGGCAGGGAACATGGGGACAGGTTGCTGCCGGAGAGACCACTGCTTTAAAGTTACGTCAGAAAACAATCAGGCAGCAATGGTTCATTCAAGACCCTTTGGTAATACAGAAGCAGTACATCTAAACTGTACAAAATTAGAAAACCCAAACCAGGGAAAACCATAATCGTCATCTACTACTCAAGTGGTACCGCTGCTAAAGGCCGTTAAACTCCTACGTTTTTCCTGCGTAGGTTTGTGCGGTTACTTTCAGGTGAGAACATCGCCCTCTTCTGATTAAAGAAAGTCAAGTCCTTCTCTTCTGGTAGCTGAGCAAGCCTGAAATGTGCAGTTTTGTCCTTGACTTCCGAAACACAGTCAGGTTGCTACATCGCATGCTGAACTTCTGTAGAAACCGTACGTGATGTCTTAATAAAGCACCTTGGATGGTGCACTTCACAGCAAAAGAACACGTGAAGCTCACTCCACCAGAACAGGAGAGGGCCCACCGGCCCCGCAGGGCGCAGGAAGCAAAGCGGGGGTTGAGAGCACCTGTGGGAACAGCACCAGCTTACACTGGGGCGTTTCTATGTCTTTGCGTCCTTTCCCAAGTTACTCCTTTTTTTTTTTTTTTTTTTACTTTTTTTTTGGGGGGGCACATGGGTTGAGCATGTCAGAGCACCCTGTGCACAGTGATGTGTAGGTGAGGTCCAGGTGTCCAGTCCTCATGCCCCGGTAAAGAAAGGGGACACCTAACTCGTCCTGGGCAACACTGAGAACAGCATATTGCAGGCTTGGAATGGGAGAGAGATCGTTCTTCCTGGGGGACAGGTGTTTTCACAAGAGTTGGTGGTAAAGCCGGGATTCAAGTTCTCAAGGTGAGATTCAGGAGAAAGAACCACATCTGGTTAAGGAATAAAGAGGGACTCTCTGAAGGAGATGGGATTCACCCTATGCTGTGGAGGAGGAACAGGATTTCACAGCCAGCAGAGGGTAAAGGGCAAAGCCGGCAGTGGGCACCGCCTGAGCAAAGGCATAGAGGTGGGAAAGAGTAGTTCGATTTGACTAGGGAATTAGGAGCAAGAAAGAGTAGGAGATAAGGCTAGAAAAGTGGCCGGGTCAGGTGGTGGGCAGCATGCAATGCCATCAAGGAAACTGTCCTTAAGAAGGAGAGAAGAGGGAGCCATTGAAGGTTGCAGAGCAGGGCTGTGGCATGCCTGGGCTGAGGGAGAGGAGAGGACCTGAACCCAAGTTACTCCAAGTTCTAGAAGATAACACTGCTCTTTATATTTTGAGGTTTTTTGTTTGTTTGTTTTTAATCCTCACCCGAGGACATTTTTCCATTTTTTGTACAGATAGAGAGGGAGGGAGAGAGAGGAAGAGAGAGAGGGAAACATCGATGTGAAAGGGACACATCGAGTGGCTGCCACCCGCACGACCAACCAGGGCCGGGGACAAACTGCAACCGAGGTACATGCCCTTAGCGGAACCGAACCCGGGTCTCTCTGGACCGCAGGCCGACGCTCTAACCACTGAGCCAAACCGGCCAGGGCTATATTTTGAGGTTTTAATTTTCAAACCTGCACATGGCTTTGGGAAACCTGACTTCACAGACTTTCCGATCCCAGACCACAGGTCGTGCACGGTTGTGCCCCCCGCCCCCCATCTGTCGGGTGAGCGCGGTCATTGGCTGCTGCCAAAGGGCACAAGGCTGGAGTCGCCGACTCATTTCCCCTCCGTGGTGACAGGTCCCGAGGTGTCCCCGCGCGGTGCCCTCTCCCCCCGTCTGACTGCTGTAGCAACAGGGAAGTAAAGGGGTGGTGACCCCGGAGGGCGCAGGTGCGCGCTGGCGACCAGACCCTTCCTGCAGGAGCAGGGACGGAACCCCAACGCCACCCCCAGCGCTGGGCAAAGACCAGCCGCAGATACAGCTTCTCCCACCTTCAGGCCACGCACCCGCAGCGGGGAGCCAGCCCGCGGCCCCCGCCCACGCCACGCGGGGCACCGGCCGCCCGGCCGCCGGCCTCCACCCACTGCCCGCGGCGGGGCGGCCGGGAACCCGCACCCGGCGGCGTTGGCGCCCGTCGCCCTCCGCCGGGGCGTCGCGTGCAGCGGCCACAGCGGCCGGACACCGGCCCACGAGCGCCCGGGGAAGACGGCCGCGCACCCCGCGTCCCGGGCGCTCCAGAGCGCCATGTCCTCGGCAGGAACGGGGACGGGGGTCCTGGACGCCCCTCAGCGCCCCGGTCGCGTACCTGGGGACCCCGCGGGGGGACGCTCAGTCCAGGGGAGCCCAGGACGGTACAGGGGAACCAGGCGAGCCCGCGGAGAGCCACGGGCGTGGGCCCCGCCCCCTCCCCGTCGCCGTGGTTACAGCCCAGACGCCGCTTAGCGCCACGCCCCTTCCGTCATTCTCGCGAGAACCCGGTGTTCCATCACTTCCGGCGCCTCCTCACGTCCAGCCTTCGGCCCACTTCCGGAGTGGCGTCACTTCCGGGCGCCGCCTCACTTTCGGGTCTTCCGGCGCAGCCTCCCGGCAGCCTCCCTGCGGGGAGCGGTGGTGAGTCCTGGGCGCAGGCGGCCCTGCCCTCCGGCTGCCCCGCCCCCCGCGCCCCGCGCCCCAGTGAGCCCCCGCCCGCGAGCTGACCCGCCCCCGCCGCCCCGCGCCCCGGCCCTGCTCCGACCGGCCCCCTCCCGCCCCGCCTCCCCGCGCCCCTCCCGCCTCGCCGCGCCCCGCCGAGCGCGCCGGCACCGGCCGCAGGGACCCCGGGCGGCGGTGCTGAGGGCGCCGTGTGGTCCGCAGGGGTCCCGGCATGGCCGCCCCCTGGAAGGGCGCCCTCCTGCTGCTGCTGGCGGCTCAGGCCGCGCCCCGGGCGAGCGCCGCGCAGGACGAGGAGGTCCCGGCCGAGTGGCTGCTGCTGCACGTGGTCCAGGGGCAGGTGGGCGCCGGGAACTACAGCTACCTGAGGCTGAACCACGAGGGCAGGATCGTCCTGGCCATGCGCAGCCTGCGGGGCGACGCGGACCTGTACGTGTCCGACAGCACGCTGCACCCCAGCTTCGACGACTACGAGCTGCAGGCCGCCACCTGCGGCCCCGACGTGGTGCTGGTCCCCGCGCACTTCCAGCGCCCCGTGGGGATCGGGGTGTACGGACACCCCTCGCACCAGGACAGCGAGTTCGAAATGAAAGTCTATCTCGACAGGTCGGCCCAGCGACACCCGTTCGGGGACCCCGCGTACCCCGACGGCGCCGACACGAGCCCCGCGCACACCTACGGCGCGGAGGGCGCGTCCCAGGAGGAGGAGTCCGTGCTCTGCACCGTCCTCATCGGCCTCCTCAAACTGGTGCTCGAGATCCTGTTCTGATCCCCGACGCGCCCCGGCTCTGGACCAGCGGTCCCCCGGCCGGACACCTGCCTTTCGGGTTGGCGGGTGGGAAATACAAGCCATAGTTTTGTTACCTCAGTCACCCCACAAGCAGCAGCGGCAGGCTCGGTACTTGTTTTCTTTTAAAGAGCAAACTGCCTGTAAAAGGAGTGCGCACAATAAAACGTTTGGACTCCACTTCCATTAGCTCGTCGGGTGACTGAAAAGAAAGACTGCAGCAACTGAGGTTGGCAGGAAAGAGCAACCTCCCACACAGGTCCACAGGTCAGATGGGGAGACAGGTAAGGGCGTGGTTTTGTCAGAGACGAGAAACAAAGTAACGTGTGAGCAAGTCTGCAACGCAGCCTCCCACTTCCCAGGCTTGCAGGCCCCGCCCCGCCCCCACGCCCGCCCCGCAGGTGGCGGTGCAGGCTAATGAAGGCTCAGCCCCGCTGCGCCAGGTGGAGGAGTCTCCCATTACTCACTGGGCTTTGTGGTGGTGTCTGGTAGGCCAGAAACAATAGATGAGGAAAATCTGGTGAAAATAGTAACTTTCAGGCTAATGGAGGGATAATTATTTCAAATGAAATTGCCTTACACTTCCACTGAGTTTTTGAAGAGACCCAAGGTACTGAGAGATAACCACCGATTTCTCCTCCAGAAACTGCTTCCAAGGGTAACAGCAGCTTATAATAGAAATGAATCAACTTGCAGATTCTAAGCACATAGTTAAGTTCAAAAATCTTTTATTGCATAAAAATGAGTATTGTAAATGAATTGGCACCAAATAAGTCACTTAAATGCATATTACAATATTGGGGTCAAATCTATTTTATCCCTCTTTGCTGTTTTTCCCCCTTCTGCCCACTTTCCTGGGTGTTGGGGGGGCTCGCTGACAACAGGCACAAATCCAGCGACCTAGGAGAAAAATGGTTAGTTAATATAGAATGAATTGTATTAGGACCGAATTTGAAACCCATTTGGCTCCTTCCTGAGCTGTCACTCATGATATTCCTCTGTGGATTCGTGGTAGGAAGGGCGCTACTATGTGATGATACGAACCTAAAAAAATTATGATCCTTTCTGAAACTCAAACACTACAGTGCTCGCAGAGTTCTGTAATTCAAGTCCTGATAAAGCCAGTCCCTGAGTCAACTCTTCTCAACCCTCTCTGCTGCTCCCTGGCAGCCATGGTACCTCCTCTCTGTCCTGCTGGACCGCGGCAGGCACGGCTCTCATCACTGACCGAGTGTTGGATGGCGTGGTGACAAGTTGTACCACATCCTTGATCGGAATGATGGCATAACTTCAGATAATTATTTGTCTGCTTCTTAGTGATTCCCAGGAAATGTAGTTCTAGGCATTATTTTATAAAGCATTATATACAGTGTTAACTATGCAAATGAGTTCTGAAATTACACAATATGTGTGTAATGTTTCAGTCCAGTTACTGTGATTCATTCAGCTTTGTGCTCATTCTGAAGTCACCTAACACTGGTGTGCTGCCTCCATGATAGAAACCTGGCCCGATGTGTCCAGAGCACAGCACTCGCTACGTTAAGCGTCTGTACTGGTGACACATGAAAATAAAATGAAGGCTTTGAAATAAATTGATGCTGCTGCTTTAGCTATTTCGGTAGGAGACTGGGGGCTCCTCCACCCTGAGGTCCACTGCCAGGCTTAGCCAGGCGCCCAGAGCGGCATCTGCCCTCCGGTGGGGAGGGCTGGGCACGGGGAGCAGGTGGGTGTGAACTAGGCAGTCAGCACAGGCCTTTCAGGTCACCGTGGTGTTTGTGGCTCTTAAAGAAAACGCTGGGAGGATCCCCTTGAAAGGGGGTTCCTTCTGTTTGTGATCTTTACCTGATGGAATAGCACCGAGGCCCACACAGAAAGTGTGGTAACCCCTGTCACACATATCACAGAACATCATTTCCTCTTCGTGGTGGGGCTGTCCACATACAATGCAAGTTTTACATTCCATACATTGCCAAGGGTAGGTCTTAATCATAGAAACAAGCTCCGTGGTCATATCCAGGCAAGAAGGGTGGCCTAAACCAAAACCAGTGTTAGTAGGATTCACCAATTCACACAGGAATTCTTAACTTAACATGGCATCATAAAATGCTAGTTGCTTTCTGATTTCTCAAGAATGGCTATGATGTTTCACTGCCAAGGAAAAATGAAACGCAGAGCTGAAGAAGATGCATGGACTTAACCTACACCTTACGAGGTCCCTACACTGGCTGGTCATTCTCCAGTGCGGTCTAGCTGACAGCTACACGGGCGGCGGGGAAAGTGGCAGAAGAGGTGGGTACTTACCACTGTTCTCACACTGGGAGCAGTGTATGAGTGGTTCAGCCTTCCCTTTCTTGTTGGACTCCTTACCCTTCAGACAAATTCCACATAGAGCATTTGGAATGACCTTTGGCTGGAAGGGTAGAAGAGGGCTATAAATTCATGCCAGAAGAACTTGCTATGGGTTCAAAAGGAATGCTGTTAAGTATGCCTTATCTTTACTTTTGGTACCTCTAGTGAGGACCTGCAAGACATGACTGCTTTCAACATACAATGGCCTCCTAAGCCTCAGATTTCATTTTAAAAGCCTGTCAGCGGTGATCTCATGGAGGACCCGTGGCCTTCTCCACTGCCTACGCGCACAGTAACTGTGGTGAACGGGGACCAAACACAATGCCAGATGCACTACTAACTGGAAGAGAAAACCCTAGTTCCCAACGACCAGTATTACGAAGGCAGGCTCATCACAGAAGAGAAGACTCAGTTTTAAGAAGCTTCTTATACACTGATTTTGTTTAATCACTGACATTTCCCAAAGCTGTAAAACTAGACTATAAAATCTAATTACAATACCGAGGTTTTAACACCTAATGGAAATATGGCTCATGTAGACATTGTCATGTGTATAAATGTTTCCGGAATACCAATGTGAGATTATTTCCTTTGTATATTTAACATTAAAAGGCCACGTTTAGGGAAAAAGCATTCAGTATATGAGATATGCAAGTTTTCAAACAAGAAAAGAATTATCACTTAAAAAAATACGGAGACACCCTTATATTTTGAGTACCATTCATTTTTCACATTAAAAACATGCTCAATCCAATGAAGATACTTGGGCTCTGAAACCACTTGGCAACATGGAGAAGAACAAAGCGGGCTCACTGCACCTAGAGTTCCCGGAAAGGGAGACACTTGCACGTCACAGTGGATGATGCTCACTGATGCTCTGTGGACAGGTGAGGAGCAGGGAGAAGGCAGAGGAAATGTGGCCTAGTGTGAAATGGGGGCTGGGGGCACATATGTACACGGGGAGAAACATTATTTTAAACAGAATTCTGTTTCAGTCCAACCTAGCCAAATACATCTTACAGTTCCCTTCTCTAGGTCACTGAGCCAAAGAGACGCCTGAACAGAGCTCCAACTGGTGATCAGTATTCCAGCTTTGAAAGATCTCACTGCTGCCTTCGGAGCCTGTTGGCCTAAACTATTTGTTCTTAGTTATTTAAGCGGTTTTACTTTTTTAATTGTCTTTCTTTGCAAAAGATGACAGAGGCATTCAAAAATAATTTTTGGCTTATTTATTTTAAAAAGTCAACCTTATACATAAATATAATAAAAACAGTAACTCTAAACAATCACAATATCTCTACAAAATAATAAATATCATGGAAGTAAAACATACATATAAAACTTTACCAGTAACTAATCTACAGCTCCTGCGTGTATACCTTATACCCTGCTCCCCCAACAAAGGATCGTGTCACATGCTCCAACCTTCGGTCTTGGGTGAGCCCCCCTGCTGGCACCTACTCTGGGCCGAGGCCCTGCCTGCCCCAGCACAGCACGTGCCTCTGGGCCGAGTGCTCGGTCACGTGGGAGCTGGCACTGCCTCCCAGGCCACCGGAGTAAGAAATATCTCAGTGACGCCACCTGTGCTACAGAGAAGAGACTCATCTGCCTCTCGCAGTGCACGAGACACACAATGATGCTCTGACCCTTCCGCTGCGCCCGGGAAGTGCCACCACAGTGAACTCCGCAGAGCTACGCACAGGAGCTCCTTCCAGAAGCCAAAAGAAGCAGAACACAAGGCTAGTCATTCACGCTCTAGATCGATGTCAAGGTCCACAGTTGTTAAAATACACACGAAACACCTATGATAAGAGGGACACCAAGAAAATTCTAGGCTTAACTTCTAAGCTTAAAATCATGTTTGTTAAATAAACACTTACACTTTTCCTTACCCCAGTCTTCGTCGTGATGGAGACAGAGATGGGTGGAGGGCGAGGGAGGAGGGGAGGCGGAGGCTGGGCTGTTTCCCAGCACTTTCTGAGAGGCGTCCAGGGCTCAGGGCAGGAAAGGCTCTGCTCGCTCAAGACCTCACTCAGGAGCCCTGCCCACCAGGACCTGGCCCGGCGGACGGCCGTCGCTGGGGCGCTATCGCAGCGTGTGCTGGGCTCGGGAGGAGGCCGGGAATACGCAGAGCCGTCTGCACATCAACGAACGGACCCTACGCATGTCAGCCGAGGCCGTCGACCCCACTTCAATCCCCGCAACACCGTTTCACTACTGCGAGAAGATTCATATGCTCACCACCCCCGCCTGAGTCCTCAGCACCTCAGCTGACAGGCTCACAAGACATTTATCTTCCTTCTTGAAAAGTAACCAGAGACACGCAAGACGTGCGCGGCAGCACCAACGCAGCGCAGGTCTGTCTCACAAACGCGACGCAGGCTGGCGGAGCCTCAACAGCGCTGTCCCCCGCGGCCCAGCACGACATCACACAGTTTTCACTCTTCTCAGCTCCCGCATTCAGAACCCTGATGCTATGACCTTCGGCTTGAAGTATCCTAGTATTGAGGCACATCTTGGCTTATTAACACTTCACAGAGGTTAACGTTTAATGCACATGTTCACGTTTCTACACTAAGTCGGAACCAGCTGCCCCAGGCGGGTGCCCTGGCGCGTCCACCCAGGACACTGTGCCCCGCACACCGGGCAGCCGCAGCCCTGTTGCTCCACGTCAGCCTCCATGGACGACCCACCCCTCGTCCTCTCAGCCACGGCCACCCAGTCTCACCGCAACGCCTCTGCCCGCGGCCACTGCACCGCACAGCACACGCCAGGCTAACCTTCCAAAACCTAATCTTTGGAGTTCACTTGCTTTTAATTATTAAGCACTAACTTAAACCTTTAGTTTAAAAAAAATCAGGTAAGTTATATACGTAAAAATAAGTATAAAAATCAATCACATAGTTGCAGCCTGTTCACACCCTTGGAAGCCAAACCTGCTGAATGAAGCTTCATTGTCTGCCTTGTGCTGAAAACATGAATTTTCAGATGATTACGTGCAGGTGCTACGTGTGGAGGACACTGACTGCGGCGCCTCTCACTGCAGGGGCTGTCGGAAGGGTCTGGTCAGGCCCAGGGACGTGGCTGGCAGCTCACTGGGCCCCGCTTGTCCTCGTCACAGTCCTGACCGAACACGTGACAGGTGCTGAGAGTCCTACCCAGTGAGACCTCCTCGCTGCTGGACACGCCTCCGAAACACCTTCACGACACAGCGAAGCGCATATCCGATACGTCCCAGACCAAACAACAGCATCTCACACCACCCAGAACGTGAAGCCTGCAGCTGCCCCCGCCCTCCATGGTGACCCGAAGCCCCACGCACACCTCGCCTTGGCCTCTGAGGGGAGGCAGGCTCAGGAAGACATGCGGTGGTGATGACACGCCAACAGCCAGCTGAAACCAGGCCCCAGCACATCCGAGCCGGTCACTGCACAAGACAGGCCCGCAGGCCGCCGGCCAAAATGATCACAGCGCAGATCAGAGGCTCACTGTGTTCTACCCGCGCTGGCTGCATCTGACAAGTGGACCGAAGGCAGCAGGAAAGCACAGCCTGACCTACAGCTCCTCCAGCCACACGCCCGGCGCGACCTGTTCAGTCCCCGGGCACTAGACGCGTGAATGTCAGATCGCGACGACCTTCACTCCGAGGAAACAAAGCGTCAAGAACTGCCTATTAAATAATTTTTAAAACCCATACTTGCCTGCTTATTTAAAAGAAAAAGAAAGGTTTTCATAAGGTGTACACACACAGAAAACAGAAGCTAAACCACAGCCGAAGGGACAGAAAGCCACCGGGAGACAGAGCCGACAGAGGGAGCTGACAGAGGCGCAGGCCAGGGGACAGCTGGGGAGGCTCGGCAGCAGCAGCCCCACGACTCTGAAAGTCAAAAGCAAACTGTCTCAGGGAGAGAGGCTGGTCAAGGAGGAAGCTGAGTCAGGGGCTTTTTTCTTCTACCTTGTACCCAGGAACCGACTTGGACAGTACAGAACGTTTGGAAGCGTCCTTCCTGGGCGTGGCGGCCTTGTCCTTGGGTCTCGGTCGGCCCGGGCAAGGCTCCTCCTGGCTGTCGGGAAGGCCTTCACCCTCGGACACGTTGCCGGAGGAGCTGTCCTGCAGGGCAAAGGACAGACATGCCTCAGAACTCTCACAGGTTCAAGTCTAACTTGTGAAAACCACAGAAAATGTTTTTTAAAAAATGTAAGTTCCATCAACTTAAAAATAAAAAGATAACTCTAAACATAAGAAGACTTTTCCTGGTGGAGACGAAAGGAAGGAAGGTGAAGTTGCACTGTCTCCTGAGCACACGACAGCACCGTGTCCCCTGGCGCGGCCCGAGGAGCCGGTGTCTGCGTGTACCCACCCCACAGTGCGTGTCCTGCGTGGCCGGATACAAACACCCTTAGAAACACACCTGTGAACAAGTGGGCACTGCGGAGAACCCCAGTCCTGAACAAGCTCGCCCAACACCCACGTCAGATGACACGGGGCCAGGGTCGCCGAGCACCCGACACAGCTGATACTCGCGGTTCAGGGTTCAACATCTCGTCACTTCATTCACTTTTTAACTTAATATTTTCTAAAAAAATGAAAATGTTATGTTCATATAAATTATGGAAACTGAAAATCTAAAAACCAGGCCGTCCACAGCCACGGCGACCCACACCCTGACCCTAAGACGACTCCCGGGGACACACGTGTGCCCCGCCCCGTGCGTGGCTGCACACACCCAGACACGTGTGCGCTCGTTCTGAGAAACACAAGTCTGGATCACATGGTGTGTGCGCGTGTGTTTGTGTGAAGGTGTGTCCTATTTTTAAGTGTTATGTGCATTTTATCACATAATATTCTTTCAACTGCCTTTCTATCATGTAAATAGAATTTATTCCCCCACTGTCAACATGAGATATATTTCTAACTTCCACAATAAAGAATTACTGTTAACACGCTAATAGACACTTTTTCCTAATTAAATTCTGTCCGCATCTGAGCGAGCCCCCAGAAAGTCCCGTGGGCTGTTTGAGAACCCGCCCATGGGAGCCGAGAGTCTCGGCACAACTGTCGGCCCCTCTCCCACAGGCCGGTCCTTGAAACCACTGCTCACAAGGTGGGCGACGGTCAGCTGAGCCACCCCCTCACCAGTCGACAAGACGGGAAAGGGGAGTCACTGTAATAACTGAGCAGCACCCGACTTTATAAGACACAGGTCACGAACTATGTTTCAGAACCTATTGGTGAACAAGAAACGTACTGAGGTTTAACGGCAGCGCCTGGTCAGGTGCAGGCCATTTGCTGAGTGCAAAGGCCGCCCCCTGGCTCTGCAGTGCCACCAGCCACCACTTCCCACTGACTTGCCTGCGCGTTTGATGCCAAAAAAACCAAAAGCCTCACCCAGGACACCTAACAGCACAGCACACGGTCAGTCACCATGACATCTTCCCAAAGCACCTTCCAGCGGCAGGAACACAGTGCAGGTGCCCGAACCAGAGGGCGCGACACGAGGCTGTGAGCCAGCGCCAGAGCCC
This sequence comes from Molossus molossus, assembly GCF_014108415.1. Lineage (NCBI taxonomy): Eukaryota > Metazoa > Chordata > Mammalia > Chiroptera > Molossidae > Molossus > Molossus molossus. Next base: position 112,324,083 of record NW_023425402.1, read on the forward strand.
TGGGCCCGCGGTGCTGAGAACCACGAAGGGGCCAACGCACACAACAGAGAGCGCGTCTCCACAAAGCCTTTCTGCGACAGCCGCATTCAGAAAGAGCAGGGACAGAGGTCGGATGGACAGAGGTCGGAGGACCTTCTTCCAGGAAAGCGGCTGGGACAGTGTGAAGGGGGAGGAGCCAGCGCCCCTGCAAGACAAAGGGTCTCACCGAAGTGCCTTTGCTTCTCCTCTTCTCATCGCCACGCCCGTCTTCGGCGTCATCTGAGTCGCCATCGCTGTCGAGCGCGGGCAGCTCGGGGTCCAGCGGGGGCTCGTACAGCGCCGTGTTCAAGGGCAGGTAGCGCAGCTCATCCGGCGAGTACCTGAGGTTCAGAGTGCAGCTCACGTTCCTTCATCAAGCAAATGACTCACCTTCTCAATTTACCCCAAATACTTGTGAAAATGATTCAAGGCAATAAATTATGTTTCCTTTTGATGATCAAGGAGGTACAGGTAATAAATAAAAAGCCTAAACATTTGTTCAGCAAACTAAGTGTAAAATATGCGTTTGATCCTTAATTACCAAGACATGACTCTCTCCTTTACCCTCATCCCAGAACAGTAAGGCAATAAAAACGTCAGCAGACAGGGCAAAACCACGGCCACGCAGAACCCGACGGGCGCCCGCCACCCCAGTTCCGCCTGTGCGCTACCGCAGCCCCACCCAGAGCAGGGACCGCACGCGGCTTCGAGAAACCAGCCCGCGGTCCAGCGCTGCCAGGACACAGCGTCGATGAAGCACGTTTCAGCACAAGTCACACAAGCAGCTGGTGAGGCAGGTGCTGCAGGAGCCAGGCCGTCTGCCTGAGAGTCTGAGCGTCCGCCTGAGCGTCTACCTGAGCGGGGGCACAGCACGGGCCCAGCCGCCAGAGCCCGAGCTGGAGCCGGAGCAGCGCCACCCTGGCTGAGACGCCGCAGCAGACACAGGCTTGGTTGCTGGCACCTCACTTTAATAATTTGCTGACTCAAATATTTAAAAAATTAAAATCTGCTGACCCACGATGTAAATTGGACTTTCAAATAGTATTGCCCTACAGTCTATTTTAAACACGACTCTAAATCATATCCTCTATCATAAAGAACACAGGGTCAAGCCTGACGCAGAAGCTGACATTCTGACACAGTGACCGTTAGTGGTGACCCAGCCCCACCCGGCCGGAACGAGATGCAGGCACCTGGCCACGAGGAGGGAGCCGCTGCCAGGCGGGCAGTGCTGTGACTGCGGCCCGGGCCAGGGGCTGTGCCTGCATTCCCGTAACCTCCTGGTGACACACACTGTTGGGGCAGGGACCCCCAGGAAGCGAGGTGCCCAGCTCCTGCCCAGAAGCACAAGGGGGGCCAGGAGATGGGCAGTCAGCGCTCGGCCAGCAGATGCTCCATCAGAAGACATCCAGACCCACAGGAGACAGACGGACCCAGCGCCCAGACCACGTCTGAGCACGTGCAGAGCGCAACCCTTGCAGGGCCCCACGCATGGCTCCGTCCTTCAGCCACACCAGCACGAACGGCAAGTACCTTTTGTAATACTCCTGGAACTGTCCGGGGATGAGGGCCACTGGGTAGGAGCTGACCTTGGTCCGCTCTGTCGGTAACACTCTGTACTTCCCTTGAGGCACCTGGATCACCTGAGTGAACACGGAGAAGCACACTGAGCCCACCAGGAGCCGGGCGTCAGGGGACAATCTCACGTCCTCCTCCCCAAATAGCTGAACCAGAGGAGCCAGGAGCTGCGACCCAATGGAGCAGTGCTGCTTCTACTCAACAGTGTGTGTGGTCCGGCTCCCCCAGCCCTCCCTCCTGAGGAAGGCAGTGTTCTCACACGTAACAGCATGTGGCTGGGCAACTGTCGCACCACTGAGCTTAACACCTGTGAAACGGGGACACGTCTCCTTCCAACCTCACATAACTGAGAACTCAGGGAGCTGACGGGGAAATCTACAGCACCGTGGGCACAGAGGAGTGTCAGTGTCCCTCAGTCGCACATCCACCAAAGAGCAAAGACACTGTGCACATGCACACGCACAGACGCACACAGACGCACACACACGCACGCACAGGCACACACGCACACACATGCGCACACACAGGCACACGCACAGGCGCACACACGCACAGGCATACACATGCGCACACGCACACACATGCGCACATGCACAGGCACACACACAGTATTATCAGGCCGTCCTTAACAGTGACATCTCAAGTTCTGGGAAGAAAAGGACCTGGTGCTGGCCTGAGGTCACCATGAGAAAGGGGCCCTGAGCACGCAGCCACCAAGAGCAGTGCGCGGGGTGCGGGGACCAGTGGGGCAGGGCCCTACGTGCGTCTGCAAGTCAAAGTAAGCTCTTCTCTCCTCCATGCGCTCCCGGTTCAGGCTGCTGTTGAACTCCGCTGCTTTCCTGGCCGCTTTCTTGATGTACTCGGGAACCTTGCTGGCCTCGACCCTCTGCGTGCTCTGCTGCTGCAGTTGCTGCAAGTACAGTACCGCAGCCTCAAGTCACTATGACCTCACACTGCCACCTCCCAAACCCGGGCACCACCTGCGGCCCTCTGCGTGCGCTGCTGCTGCAGTTGCTGCAAGTACAGTACCGCAGCCGCAAGTCACTATGACCTCACACTGCCACCTCCCAAACCCGGGCACCACCTGCGTCCTCTGCGTGCGCTGCTGCTGCAGTTGCTGCAAGTACAGTACTGCAGCCTCAAGTCACTATGACCTCACACTGCCACCTCCCAAACCCGGGCGCCAGCTGCGGCCCGCACGCACGGAGTACTCCTTGTAGTGGTCGGTGATGCGCTGCCGCTCCTTCTCCTGCAGGATGACCGAGTACTCGGCATGCTTGGCGGGGTACTCTTTGATCATTAGGTCGATCACCTCATCACTGCGCAGAGCTGTCAACCCTGTTTCATGCCGAAAGAAGATAAAGAAAGCCAATTAGGGCTAAGAGAACAAAATCACTTTTTTTAATTTGCTTTTCCTTCCGACTACTCTGCATTGACAAGGCTTTCCTTCCATCAACCAACCAAGATATTCTAATACATCTGAAAACAGTAAAAAGAAATTCACACTATGACATCAAGCAATGAAAACGAAACAGACTTCCGGTCAAGATGGCGGCGTAGGTAAACACGGTGTCTGTCCTCCCACAACCACATCAAAGTTACAACTAAACTACAGCATAACCATCATTCAAAACCACCTGACATCAAGCTGAATGGAAGTCCTACAACTACGGAATTAAAGCAGCAGCCACATCCAGACTGGGAGGAGGGCGGAGGCAGACGGGCTGGTCCCACACCCACACATGGTGGATAAAAATCAGGAGGACACCTCGGCAGGGAAGGTCCTCCCTGAGGACTGAGGGGTCCCCGTCCCACACCAGGCACCCCGCTCAGGGTCCCAGTGCCAGGAAGAGAATCCCCATAACTTCTGGCCATAAAACCAGTGGGAACTGAGGCTCAGGGAGGCTGAGGCGGCTGGAGCCCCAGGCAGCTCCTTAAAGGGCCCGCGCACGGACTTATCGGACTCTTTCCCTCTAAGCTTGGAGGGGAGGCAGCTCGAGGGGCGCCAGAGACATACAGGGAAGAACTGAGCTGTTTGGCACTGGAGCGAGGGCTGCAGAGGGGGCTTTCTCCGGGACAGATGTGCTGTCAGAGGCCTTTGTTCCTTTGGTGAGCCCTTCCCTGGGGCAGCAGACAGTCGCCATATCTGGGACTCCTGGTTCACACTGGTGGCCCCGCCCTGGTGATTCCCTGAGGCCCTGCCCCACCCAACTTTCAGGCCCAGCACCAGTTGCTTCACCATAGGATTCTCCTGTCTTGGATCCTGCTTCAGGTTTTCCTAAATTCTTTCAAACGAGCAGCATCTGGTCTCAGCTAGCCCCATACCTCTCGTTAAGTAATACATAGAAACAAACACAGGGAGGCAACCAAAATGAGGAGACAAAGAAACAGGTCCCAAATGAAAGAACAGAACAAAATCCCAGGACAAGAACTAAGCGAAAGGGAGATAAGCAACCTAACAGATGCTGAGTTCAAAATACTGCTTATAAGGATGCTCAATGAACTTAGTGAGAACCTCGCAAACTTAAGTGAAGGCCTCAAGAGCATAAAAGAGGACCATTCAGAAATGAAGGATGCACAGTCAGAAATGAAGGAGGCACTAACTGAAATAAAGAATAATTTACACAGATTCAATAGTAGAGAGGATAAAGCCAAGAAGCAAACCATCAATTTGGAATATAAGGAAGCAAAAAACACCCAATCAGAACAATCCAAAAAAATGAGGATAGTGTAAGGAGCCTCTGGGACAACTTCAAGCGTGCCAATATTTGAATCTTGGGGGTGCCAGAAGGAGGAGAGAGAACAAGAAATTGAAAACCTGTTTGAAACAATAATGACAGAAAACTTCGCTAACTTGGTGAAGGAAACAGACATACAAGTCCAGGAAGCACAGATAGTCCCAAACAAGATGAAACCCAAGAGGCCCACACCAAGACGCATCATCAACAAAATGCAAAAGGTTCAAGACAAACAGAGAATCTTAAAAGCAGCAAGAGAAAAGCAGTTAGTTACCTACAAGGGAGTTCCCATAAGACTGTCAGCTGATTTCTCAAAAGAAACTTTGCAGGCAAGAAGGGGGTGGCAAGAAATATTCAGAGTGATGAAAAGCAAGAACCTACAACCAAGATTACTCTATCCTGCAGAGCTGTCATTTGGAATCAATGGCCATATAAAGACTTTCCCAGACAAGAAAAAGTTACAGGAGTTTGTCACCACCAAACCATTATTGTATGAAATGTTGGAGGGTCTTTTTGAAGAAAAAGATAAAATATATTAACAAACAAAATGGCAATGAATACATATCTATCAACAATTGAATCTACAAACAAATAAACAGGCAGAACAGAAACATTCTCATAGATACAGAACATTTTGTTGGTTGCCAGATAGGAGGGGGATGTGGGGAATGGGTGAAAAAGGTGAAGGGATTAAGAAGAACAAATTGGTTGCTAGACTGACAAACCTCAAAGAGAAGGGGGTTGGGGGGTGGGAAGAAATAAACCAAAAAACTTATATGTAACCAATGGACACAGACAACAATGTGGGGAAAGGCAGGAGGGGGGCGGGAGTGGGGAGGAAGGGTCAATGGGGGATAAATGAGGAACATCTGTAATACATTCAACAATAAAGAAAGAAAAAGAAACTGTAAAAAAAGAAAAACAAAACAAAATAACCAAAGCTGCACAGGCAAAGAAATCAATTTCTCAACCAGATGCTTCCTTTATTAGATGCTGTGCACCAGACAGGTGTCCTCAGGATGCCAACGACACAGAGTGTCAAAGGGAAAAGAGCAAAGAATTTTCAATATGTAACACTCCTTAGTCTTCAAGTTTGATGAATGTCACCAAGAGCATCAGCACACAAAGACACGCCCCGCAAGTGACGTCCCAGACTCAGTGTCAGGGCCGACCTGGTGCTGTGGCAGATCCCGTGGCCTTGTATTAAGGTCGCATCAAAGTGTCTGTGCAAAGGAAATTACCAATAAGGTGCAGAGGTGCCTCCTGCACGACCCTCTTCCCCCCCCCCCGGGATTCTCCTGCACGCCCCCTACTGGGGATGGAGCCTGCAGCCGGGCATGTGCCCCGACCTCTCAGTCCACGGGAAGGCGCTACATCCGAGCCACCCAACTGGACGAGGATCAATAATTTAAAAAGTACTATCCGAATTCTGCACACATTTTGATACGTCTGTGAATGTTCTTAGGAGATGGTGTTGCTATCAGACATATCACTCTCCTTTTATTTCACAGTAATCAAAAATAAACTAAATTTGCATTAAAATAATTCCGTGCATTTTAGTGACTCGGTGGAAGACCTCAGGAAGCAGGCAGACACTCGCCACTCCCACCTGAGCACCCAGCCTGCCCTGGGCCAGACACGGTTACCTAACGTGCACTGCGTCTCTGTGATGACGTTCAGCTCTCTCAGGTAGAGCTTCTCCTTATGGGACAAATCTCGTCGCTCTAAATCTCCAAAAAAACAAAACAAAGGACGATTAAAGACAGTTGCTTGCATTTGTAACATTATGCATTCATAAAACTTTTAAAAGCTAAAAAAAATTTTTTTAATTATTAAATAGTTAAAATCTTCAAAGATTTTTTTTCTTTATTGTTTAGAGAGAGAGAAGGGGAGAGGAGATATAAACATCAATGAGAGAGAACATCAACTGGCCCCCTCCTACATGCTCCACACTGGGGATTGGGCCCACAACCTGGGCATGTGTCCTGACTGGGCATCGAACCGGCGACCTCTTGGTGCAGGGTAGACACTCAACCACTGAGCCACACCAGCCGGGCTATCTTCAAAGATTTTTAAAAGGACTTCATATTACATACTCCAAGTATTATTAAAAAGAGAAAATACACGGAAAAAAACTTAAAAACTCAAGAAATAAAAGCTTAAATGAAATTGAAAAGAGAATAATTCAAAGCAAGTCGGTAACATAATTAGCGACATTAAAACAGTGGAAGTAAAACGTTTCCTGAATCCAGATGTGGCCACTTCCATTCCTCGGGTTGAAAACAATGGGAAGAATCAAAACCCTTGTTCACATCACTATAAAATGACTTTTCTAAAGGTTTTCCCAGGAAATGTATCTTCCTCGTTGTGCTTAACTCCGTTTATAAGCACAGAACAAACTGAGAGAGCAGGACGTCGGATGGCAGAAGGGAATGAAAAGCGGCCGTGGAGGAACGTGGCACAGAAACGACCCACACTCGGACACTCGGAGCTGACAGCCTAACAGAAAGGTTACTGCTAGCTACAAGTGCGCATCGTCTGCTCCGTAAGCTAAGACTCAGTACCTGGGTACTTCCGCTTGAAGGAGGTCACGCCCAGATATTCGCTGACCTGCTCCTGAAGCATGTAGTATTCTCCTGTCTCATCGGGCGGCCACTTGTACTCGATCAAGTTTTCTGCTGGATAGTAGCTGAAGCTAGACACAGACACAGGTTATGCCTTCCATGTAGCATCTATTAAATGTTATTTTTAAGAATATTTATTTTTCGCCCGGCCAGTGTCACTCAGTGGTTGGGCGTTGGCCCTGCACCAAGAGGTTGTCAGTTCAATTCCCAGTCAGGGTACATGCCCAGGTTGTGGGTCCAGTCCCCAGTGTGGGGCGTGCAGGAGGTGGCCAATCAATGTTCTCTCTCATCAATCTCTCTCTCTCTCTCTCTCTCTCTCTCTCCCCATCGCTCTTCCTCTAAAAGAAACAAAAAAAATTGAAAAAAATACATTTTTCAGAATTTATGTTTAAGGATTTTGAAAAACTACTTGACTATTTAGTTCTCAGTTGGTGTCTGTGGTGCTGCACCCAGGAGACTGCGAAGTGGATGCAGGGAAAGGAGACCACCTCCTGGAAAGCAAAACAAACCGGAATGAAAACACTACTTCTACGCACTGCAGAGAACAAGACTCGCAGGTGTCAGGAACAAAGGCGTTTTTAAGCCCCGGAGACCTTTGAGGCCACACAGGATGCTGACACCAGCTCTGAACGGTTTCTTGGGGGCCTGACACCCACCCCCAAGACTTCATCCAACCCAGATATAAAGCGAATTGCAAAAAGCTGAGAGAACAGAGCTCTAAAAACCTATTTCTCAATGAACTGAACTGTACTGTCATTATTTCTTCTCACTGACTCCACAAATCCAGTAGCAAAAAGTGACCCTAGTTTGATGGTGGCAATGAACTGCAGATCAATCCCAACTCTGAACAGCAGACTACAGATTTCTGGGCCTGGGATAATGCAACCTCTAAATTTCATCAACGGATAATAAAGGCAGGGAGGTGACCCTAATTTTATGCATCTATCCAATACAAAGTAACAAACAAAAATAAATTTTCTCAAAGATGGTGCCTGGCAACTGGACATTCAAATGCAAAAATATCAAACTGGACCCTTACACCTCATATCACATATAAAAATTAATTCAAAAATGAAACAACATCCTAAATATAAGAACTGAAACTACAAAACTCTTAGAAATAAACATAGAGGGTAAATCTTCATGATCTCAGATTGGCAATGTATTCTAGATATGACACTAACAATACAGGCAACAAAAAGACAACAGACAACAAGGAATTCAGCCCAATTTAAAAACCGGTTCATGAAAGGACATAATCGACAGAATGAAATGACAACCCACAAAATGAAACAAAATATTTGCAAATCATGTATCTGATAAGGGATTAATATCAGTATATTTAAAGAACTACAACTCAACAACAACAAAAACAAGCAACCCAATTTAACAATGGGCAAACAAATGTGACTAGACATTTCTCCAAAGAAGATACACAAATAGCCAAAAAGTTCCTGAAAAGATGCTCAACATCACGAGTCATTATGGAACTTCAAATCAAAATCACCATGAGATACCACTTCACATCTTTAAAATGGCTTTTAAAAAACCCAGAAAATAACTGTGGACTCTGAGGAAGATACCTATGAAGAAAGGAACCCGGTGGCTTACCTGGGCTTAAATTAAAAAACAAACACAAAAAAGGAGCCTAACAGGCATTTATACACAAGGGCCCCTCACACTAACTCAAGGAGAAGCTTACACTGAGCTGCTTGCCCGGTGTTTCTACCATCTGAGCCGGCCTTTACAAAGGAGTTCCTGGAATCCTAGTTCAACCAATAGGACTGAGGACTTCTCCATCCACTCAGAGTTGCACAGCTATATTCTCCCATCAGCTTCACTGACCAATCAGAGCAGCTCTGTTCTGACCAATCAGGACAGTGCTTTTTGGACCAATCAAACTGCAAGGATTTGGAGCCCTCATTTACATGAGGACTGACCAATCAGGGACAAGGAGCAGGGACTTCTATCTACATAATTCAGCTGCCCTCTGCCTCAAGCCATATTCTCCCTTCCCACCTAAGCCTGTTTTCCCCACTGACCCATTTCTGGAGGAGAGCTTGGTCCCAGGTGGCCTCGCCCCAGGGCCACCTGACCACTGTGCTGTTCTCACAGCTATATCACAATCGAGCTGTTCGCACTGAATAAAGTTTCCTTCATTGCACCCAAATTAGGAATTCCTACTGGCATTGAACTGATACCCAAGACCACTAGCTGACATAACATATGGATAAGGATGGGAAATTTGAAACTTTACACACTCTTGGTAGGAATATACTATGGAAAACAGAATTACCGTATAATCCAACTATTCCACTCCTGGGTACACACGCAGAGGAACAGAAAACAGGTACTCAGAATAGATATATACACCAATGCTCACAGCAGTGTGAGTCACCCAAAAGGTGAACACAACCCCAATTTTCATCAGTAGATGAATGGATAAGCAAAACACGGCATATCCCCACAATGGAGTGTAATTCAACTTTAAAGAGAAAGATAATTCTAACACATATTATTACCTGGATGACATTTGAAAAAGTAAGCCAGACACAAAATAAAGATGGTACAATTCTACCTACATGAGGAGCCAGAAATAGGTACATTCATAACAAATAAAAAGTAGAGTGGTGGTTGCCAGGGGCAAGGAAAATGGGGAAATAAGAATTCTTAGTGCTTAATGGTCATGGTGTTTCTGTTTTCATAGTGAAAAAGTTTTGGAAATGGATGCTGGTAATGGCTACACAACACTATGAATGAACTATATACTTTAAAAGAGTTTAGCTCAGCTGTTGGAACGTTGGCCTGCGGACCAGAGGGTCCTGAGTTCAGTTCCCACTAGGGGCACGTACCAAAAAAATAAAAGAGTTAAAATGGTGGGTTTTATGTGCATTTTACCAAATAAAATTGGTAAATTTCCTAATTGCACTGAGAACAAAATCAAGTTTGGTGCCATACTGTGAAACACGACAAACCATATTCTATAATTTCTGATAACTGCCTTTGCCAGGGGTGGGGGAGGGCAGGAGGGGTAATGCAGAGAAGAGAAACACACCACAGAAAATATTATCCGGCGAGGACATGACAGTACCTGAGGTCCTGGCTAGAAGTCTCAAAGCTCCTAGAGCTGTCTCCTGAGCCCATCCGCCTCCGTTTGGATGGCTGGGTCCCATCATTGGAATTATCTTCATTATCATCCTATACATTTAAAAGATTTAAAAATAAGAGAAAGAATAATAAGGAAGGAAGGTAACCTTGTGAACTTGTTCAAAGGCTCCACTTGAAGACTTTCTAAGGATTATTATTATAATTAGAGGCCAAGAATGCAGCATAGACAAAACCTGGAAAAACTAAAAACTGATCTTCAATACAAGTTAAAACAAAAAAAAAATCTTCCAATTAACCTATATATCTAATTCTACTTTGCTTTCTTACCAACTAAGCCTACAACCAAGGTTAAAATGCCTTCTAGTTTAAATAAACACATGAAATTGCTATAACACTAAAATGAAAGCAAACCCTCCGACCCCAGCTAAGAGAAAAATATATGACTCATTTAGTGTTTAGTTCAATTTACAGCTGGTTTATAGGACTAATTGGCTATTTTAGGTACTTCTATCCCTATGAAGAGAGGACATTCAAGGACTAAAAACAGGTTACCAACCCTGTTCATTTTCTTCTTACGTTGCAAAAAGTGAGAAAAACATAACCTAATAAGAGTCATGGCTCTATAGAGCAACACCCTCCTCACACACAAAAAAAGAGGCTTAAACCAATTTAAGTGACACCATCCATTATGTGGCACTTACAGCAAGGCTGCGAGGTGGACCAATGCCATAAGAAAATGAATGAGGTACCGAATGTTAGGAAACTGACGTATCCACATATTAGCTAAGGCTTAATGAATAGAAGGCTTAAAAAAAGTACTTCTAAAAAAAGTCATGGTAATGTAGCTTTCAAAGACTAGTACTCTTTTGTGGTCCTCTTGATGCACATTAAAGGAACCCTGCAGAACATGAAGAGGCAGTAAGGTATTTTGGTCAGGCAGCCACAGCTGGCCTGCCTGGGATGCACTGCCCTTCACTGGCTGAGTCTTGTCCTCGGGAGCTGCCCCTCACCTGTGAAACTGACATAGTAATGGCTCCTGTGTTACTTGTCTAATGCAAGGATTAAATTAGTTAACACATGGAAAGCACTTAAGAGCAAAGTCTAGCAAATAACCAAGTGCCCATTAAGTCAGTTAATATAATTATGATGATGATAATTAGAAAGTCTCTAGCAGGCTAGCTCAATTGATTTGAGCATCATCCCAATATGACAAGCTTGTGGGTTCGATCCTGTCGGGTCACATACAAGAATCAACCAAAGAATGGCATCAATAAGTGGAACAAATTGATGCTTTTATCTCCTTTCCTATTTCTAAAATCAATTTAAAAAATTTTATTTTTAGCCTGGCCAGTATGGCTCACTGGTTGAGTGTCGACCCTGCACCAAGAGGTCGCCGGTTCGATTCCTGGTCAGGACACATGCCCCAGTTGTGGGCCAGATCCCCGGAGTGGGGCATGCAGGAGGCAGCAAATCAATGTTGTCGCTCAGCTCATCAATGTTTGTCTCTCTCCCTCTCCCGTCCTCTCTCTCTAAAATCGATTTAAAAAAAAAATTTTTTTTTTAGTTCTTTTAAAGAAAGTCATACATGGTTCCAGCTATTAGTTTACTCAGATTCTTTCCCAAGCAGTAAAATACACATAATATTCTCCTTTTCAGTTCTTATAAAATAAACATTCAATTAAAGAGCTCTGTGTATTCCTGTGAAGACCAGCAAGCAGGTAGGAGATGGAGAACAGTCTACATCTATTTTCCAAAATTTTACACTTAGCAGTATCACAACTGAAACATTTCATATTCAATACTTCAGACATAAGTCCTTATAAGTACTCAAATGTATTTTTTACTTACTGTTGAGATTTTAAGGATCTTTATATCAATTCATTTTCATTGACTAAAAAATGGAAACACTCGCCCAGGCCGGTTTGGCTCAGGAGTTAGAGCGTCGGCCTGCGGTCCAGAGAGACCCGGGTTCGGTTCCGCTAAGGGCAGGTACCTCGGTTGCAGTTTGTCCCCGGCCCTGGTTGGTCGTGCGGGTGGCAGCCACTCGATGTGTCCCTTTCATATCGATGTTTCTCTCTCTCTCCCTCCCACTCTAGCTGAACAAAAAATGGAAAAATGTTCTCGGGTGAGGATTAAAAAACAAAGGAAACACTCAAGAGAGACAGAAGTTAAAAATGCAACGTCCTCAAAAGGGACGAAACCACCGGGGCAGGTAGTGTCTCGAATTCACTCTCACAAACTCCGCAAGGATTTCCCGTGAGGGCCGGGCCAGGGCCTCCCGCCGACGGGGCAGCGAGACTCCGGCCGTCACCTCGACACTCGCGAGTCCGCGTGGAGGCTGCCGCGCCGCCGCCTCGGACGTGCGCGGGGAGATGCGGGGCTCCCTCCGCAGGTTCGGGAGTCAGGGCGCAGCCCCCGCGTGGGCAGGGCCCCGGCCGGAGGGGCCCCGGGACCCCAGGCGCGGTCCCCCCGCAGCCCGGGCCGGAGCGCACCTGCCGGGAACACCGCCGGCTGCCGGCCCGCACTTCCGGGGGGACCGCGCCGCCCCCGCCCGCAGACCCCCGCCCCCCGCCGCGCGGCCACTAAACTTTGAGCACCAAGTGGGCCCGCGTGCCCCGTCGGCACGTCCCCCCGCGCGCCCCGACTCCCAACGCCTCATTTCAGCGCCTGCGGCCAGGCCGACTGGAGTTCCCCGAGTCCGGCGCCCGGGCCGGCTCGCCGTTCCTGCTGGTCCGCGTCCGTCCGCCCGTCCGTCCGCCCGGAAGTGCGCCCCGGGCTCCCCAGACGCAGCGCCGAAGCCGGGTCGCACCGGCGGGGGCGGCGGCAGGTGGCGGCCGGGACCCTGACCCCCGAGTGCGGCCCGCCCGCCGCCGCCCGCCTCCCGCCGCCTCCCGCGTCCCGCCCGCCGCCTCCTCACCTTCGGGGACTGCGCTCCGGGGGTGGCCGGGTCGCTGTCGCACGGCCGCGGGGAGAGCGCCGTCCCGGGGCCGGCCGCCGCCGCCATCAGCCCGAGCGCCCCGCGCCGCCGCCTCCGCCGCCGCCGCCGCCTCGGCCCGGCCGCCGCCGCCGCCGCCGCCGCCGCGCGGGCCGCTCGCCGTCCCGGCCCCGCCCCCTCTGCCCGCCCGCCGCCCGGGGGCCGGCCCCTCCCGCCGCGCGCCCCGCGGGCCGCCAGCGCCGCCGCCGCCACCGCCATGGCCGCCGCCAGCGCCGCGCGCCGCCCGCCCGCCGCTGTCCGCGCCGCCGCCCGCCGCCCCTCGGCCGCTCCGCCCGCAGCTGCTGCGCCCGCCGCCCGCAGCCCGCGCTCCTGCGCCGCGCACGCCCCGCCGCCGCTCCCCGCGATGCGCCGCCCCGCCGCCCGCCGCGCCCCCGGCCCGGCCCCGCCCCCACCCGCGCCCCCGGCCCGGCCCCGCCACACGTCAGCCCCGGGGTCCCCTCCCCTCGCTCCTCTCCCCCTCCCGCCGGCCCGCGTGCTCCCGCGCCCCCCGCCGGCCTTTGTTCTCCGCCGGCCGCCGGGCCCGCGGCTCCCGCACCACCTGCCGAGCGGTGTGCGCTCGCGGACGTGCGCGTCGGGAAACGTGACAGCCGGCGCCCGGCCCGCGCCCCAGGGCTCGGTGGGTCTGCAGCGGCCGCCCGCGCGGCACACACGGGCCAGAGGGACCGCACGGGCAGCTGCGCCCAGGGTCGGCCGGGGACAGCGCGGGGGACACCGCCGTTCGGACGTGTGGGCGCCTCCCGCAGCCGTGGCTCGGCCTTTCCCTCTCCCGGACGTGCGCCCGCGGAGCCTGCGGAGGCGGTGGCCAGGGGCACAGCGCGCGGGACCCGTGGGAGCTGTGTTACTAGAATTGAGTTTCTTCCCAACCCGGCGTCTCAGGCCGCTGTTGACCCCCTGGTGCTGACGCACGCGCCCCTGGAGAACCGGACCCAGCACGTGGCTCCCGGCCGCGAGGCGATGACAACGGTGTCGCAAGTCACTGCCGGGACCCGGCACCACGCTGTGATGTTTGCGGACAAGAGAATGTCCCTGGGTTCGGCGTTCGGTGCGGTTTCCCTTCAGTATTTTCGCTTTTGTTGAGCAGGAAAGTTTGGAAACAGTGAACAAATGGACTGGCCCTGGCCCCACAGACATCAGCACACGTGGTGCACCTGGACCCCCACTGGCGTCGTCAGAAGTGCATCACCAGCCACGCACCTCACACAGGCACCTGGTTGACCCTTGTCAGTTACGCCAGCTCCCCACTGCTCTGCCGAGAACCTGGTGGTCGTTGGTGCCCCTTCCGCACCAACCGGAAGTCCCGATTTGGGACGCACTGGAAACGGAAGCGTGGTTCAGTGCCAGTGGCTCAGTTATGCTACTGCAGGGCTGTGGACACCGCAAGTGTCTCAGCTCAGTTACGAGGCGCACATGTACTAGGAGGTGCTGGGCGCTCCCCGGCCAGAGTGCTCTGCCCTGCGGGGCCCACCAAAATGTCCGCCGTCCCCCCCTCCGTGCCCTCCTCCGGGCTCCATCTCCGCCCAGAGCCTCCGCGGGAGAGAGGCAGTGCCCTCCTAGTCACAGGGGAGTGGCTTATATGAACAGAAGTCTCCGCCCCCGTCCCTGATTGGTCTATCCTCATGTAAATAAGGACTCCAGCTCCAACTTGATTGGCCCAAAAGACATTGTCCTGATTGGTCAGAATAAAGCTGCTCCCATTGGTTGGTGAAGATGCTGATGTGCTGGAGATAGAGCTGCAATTCCTGGAAGAGAGCCCCAGTCCTATTGGTTGAGCTTGGATTCCAGGACCGCCTCCATCTGGGCGGCCCCAGTGCAGGAGCTCCGTGCAGTCAGGTAGCTCCTGCGGGCTTCTCCCCGAGTGTGGTTTGCGTGAGAGGCCCCTGGGGGAAATAGCTGTTAGGCTTTGTTTTTTACATTTGAGCCCAGTTAGCCACCAGATGCACTTCTTAGTGTGTATCTTCTTTCTCAGCGTCCTCAAACCCGCTGAAAGAAAATAGCCTTAGCTGCCTAAATCCTCCAAGAAGCAGCAAAATCTTTGCCCCAAATTCTCTTAAATGATCGGATTCTCTGGATAGAGTTTAATATATATCCACCCACCTATATAGAGAGTTCAATGATATAGATATATATATATATATATTTTTTTTTTTTTTTCAGATTTCTGGTTCTACTCTTCTCCCTTGGGAAGTCTGTCTCTGGGTCAACTGCAAATTTAAAACTCTTCAAACACTGAATCAGCCTTTCAAGGCAGAATATTAAGGAGTTACTATGTGGAATACAATCCCAGCCCATAGGTAGTTTCGATGCTGAAAGAATATAATACAAATATACAACTATACTTAAGGGTAGTTTAAGTGGAAGAACATTTACTTGCAACTAGAGAAATTAAGATTTTAAAGGTTGACATGGGATTGGAAAGCACGAGATTAGTAGTACAACAATAGGTAAACATACAATTAGAAGTGAAAATTAGGTTCCAAGCTCAAAGGGACTTAGAAGTGGGGAAACAGGAGGCATATTTCATTCCAATTTGGCTTAAAATTAGGGTAAATGAAGGCAAATGCTGGGAGTCAGAGATAAGCTATACAGTGTGAGGTACTGGTAAGAACAAAGATTTGAAGTTAAGCTTTTTGAATACCAGCTGTGCCACTTATTAGCTATGTGACCATGGATAAGTTATTTAAACTCAGACCCTCCATTTCCTCATTTGTAGGATTGAAATAATAAAGTCCATTCACTTAATCACAAATATTTTATGGAAATGAACTATGAACTAAGATCTGTGTTAGGTGATAGGAACAGACCTCCTTCCTGTCCATTGAGTTACACCTGAGCTGGGCACTGACACAGTGGTGACGTGAAAAGCCATACAACTGTGTGAGACACGGAGACTATGTAGACACAGGTGAGAAACAGGCCTGAGACCAAGAAAGCCAGAGACGCTCACGGAAATAGAGGAGAAGAAACAAAACTGAGCGTCAGGTATTGTAGGCTGAGAGGACGGGGTTTCAGAAAGGAACTGACTGGTCAACTGTCAGCTGAGATGTTGAGTGAGCTGCGGACAGAGAAATGTCCATTTCATTCAGCAATTTGGGGGCAATTAAAATCCGAATCGTTTCAAGCTATTTTGATGGAGTGGCCATTTCAGGACCCAGACTGAAGTCCATGAAAGAAGCATCGGCTGGGACCTGGATCCAGAGACGGAGAAAAGTTCGACTGAGAAGAGCAACAGAGGAAGAGGTTAGCGGGGTGGTTGTTTTGAAGATGGGGGAACTAGAGCCCGTTTGCATGCTGAGAATGACTCAGTAGAAGAGGAGGAATCGTTTTGCTCAAGAGGAGGAGACAGCTGCTGGGAGGGGGCCTGTGAGGAGGAGAGAAGCTGAGGAAGCCGAGTCCACGCATCCTAACCGGGCGGGAAACAGTGTGGTCGCAGATACAAGTGGTTTAGAGATTTGGAGGTGCAGAGCTCGAAGGGCTCCTCTGATACTTTTCTTCCCTCAATGAAATGTGAGGTGAGGTCATCAGCTGAAAGTACCTGGAGAAGACGGATACAGGAAGCTGGAGGAGAGGAGAAAATGAAGCTTCTAGGATGCCACGTGGCTTGCCCACTGGTCATGAATTTAAAGTGTCACCAGTCAGTCTGGTTTGGCAGTGTTCTCAGTCAAGTTTAGCCAGCTGAATTCAGGCCAGGACAGAGTGGACACTGAGGTTCCTTCAGGAAGGGGTTTCCCGAAGAAGACTGGGGCACAAGAATGTGGAAGGTGTTTGTAAGGGAGTGATCATGAAGACGGGCCAGGACATCTAACCTGGACGGGGAGGAAAGAGGGCTGTCAGGCATTGGGGAGGGTCAACGGAAGTAACCGCATGAGAAGAGCCCGCCTGAAATTGAGGTCACAGAGGCCACACGGGGTGAACTGAGGAGCAGACGACCAGCGTGGCTGAAGGAAAAGGTCATTGAGTGGGAGTCAGTCAAGGAACTGAGAAGCTAGAGAACAGACCGTCTTCATGTGGTATGATAGCACATGGCTACAAAAATGATGAAAGGTTGCCAATTATAAACGTATATGGAATTTCTGTGAAACTTACATTTATTCAGCACACTGTCGTGAAAACAAGAAAAACATTGAGAATTCGTGTTTTACTTCTTTGTAAAACTTTACCAAGAGTGGTTTGGACTGTACCTGCCTCCTTCTCAACCCTGTGCAGGGTGAAGGGGAGCATGGGCCCCTTCCCATGCTCCAGCTCCCCTCCACTGTGGGAAACACAGTGAAAGCCATTGGTAAACAGACTGAGACCTCCGGAGCCCGGCCAGCTCCTCAGTCAAGCAAACAGCGTTTTGATCTCATGCAGCTTTTGCAGTCCCCCTCCCCCCACAGACCCTGTTGTCTGTCCTCTATAAAACCTTGTGGTGGAAAAGTCTGGGTGGCCACAAAGCAATAGCACCACCAGCCGCCATCCCCCTCCCCGGATGGGGACAAAGTTGCAGCCCAACTTCACTGGTGGCAGTGGCGTGCCGGTAAACTTCACCAGGAGAGTCCCACCAGTGCACACGTACGTCTCAATCAACTCCTGTCTCCCACAGCCAGGCCTCCGGGTTATTCCCAAAGGACAATACGCCGAGCTCTTCTGAGACCTCAGCACTTGACATAAAGCCCTGTGACTTGCACTTTCTCCATCTTGACAGGTTGTCATGCTTCTTCCCAGGTTTGGATTGGTTTCAAACATTCGAATCTTTGCTTCTTTTTTATCCTCACCCGAGGACATTTTTCCATTTTTTGTTCAGGTAGAGTGGGAGGGAGAGAGAGGAACAGAGAGAGAGAAACATCAACGTGAAAGGGACACATCGAGTGGTTGCCACCCGCACAACCAACCAGGGCCGGGGACAAACTGCAACCGAGGTACGTGCCCTTAGCGGGAACCAAACTCAGGTCTCTCAGGACCGCAGGCTGACGCTCTAACCGCTGAGCCAAACCGGCCAGGGCTAATCTTTGCATTTTTAATGTTGTAAAATCTCTCTTTGAAGTGAAGCTGTCTGTGCTACACCCTCCGAACGGCTCTGTCCTTACGTCAGGACCACGGCTGCAACTAGTCTGTGCTTTCCAGCAGTGGGCTCCCGGCTCAGCAGGTAGCTCGATGCTCATCGATTCACGTGGACCTGTAAACTGATGCAACGGGCTTCACTGGCAGTAAACAGCTTTCAGTCTCATTGTAATTAGTTTTCTTTCAACAAGGCAACTAAGTTCAACACTTTGGCCTGAATGCTAGCCAAACTGATCGGGATTTTTATTTTACTAGTCTTCTATCCAAAGAAGAAGAAAGTCTTTCTCGACCATTAGGGTCTTTCTGTCTCTGGAGCAATTTACACAAAAAGACGTTGACACAGCTCTGCCTTGTTTCCTACTCGTCGGACTTCTCCCCGAGGCTCCTGTAGAACTTCCAGCCGGGCTTCGGTCTTACCCCATCGCAGCTTTGCTGTTACATTTTCAAATTTCCTTTCACTTCCAGCGTCATCAGTTATCTGAAGCACTTTCAGCCGTTTTGGCAACTCCCTCTTTCAATGGTCCATTTTTGTAAACCATCACATGGACTTGTCACAGGGACAAGGAGACAGCCCAGCTCCACGAGTGGCTGTCTGTGTAGCGAAATGGAGAGCTGAGAGCCGACTGGGACGGTGACTGGCAGACTGAAGACAGGATCATACCGCCCTCTGTCGTTTACACAGTGACTTGTGGACCGAAGGGCTGGCAGTGGAGTCTGTTCTCTCTGAAATTACTCAGTTAATAGTCTGTGGTAGCTGAAATCTGAGCTGTGTTGCTAGGGGACTGCTGTTATTTACCTAACACTGAGGTAACTAAAGTGTGCACACACCTGGGCCATGCACAGCGAGGGCTGCCCTGCTGGAGGACTATCTGTGTGGGTGTACTGATGTCACACAGAACAGTGGCAGGAGCTGAGCGGAGATGGGAAGGAACCAGCTGGGACTGCAGGCCGCAGTGACACCCAGAGGCAAAGGGCTGCATTTCCAGGAGCTACAATACAGTTCCCAAGGGCAGAGGGGCTGGGCTGCCTGCCCCACCTCTTGGCTCTGAGGCATTAGAAACTGAGAGAGAGAAAAGCTTTCTCTGGAGAGGGCTGTGTGGGACTCTCCTTGGGGAGAAGTCAGGAAAGAAACTCAAAATACGACTGGAGAAGAGACTGGGAATAGATGGAGAGGAATTCTGCAAACAACGGAAAGACAGGTCAATAACCTGCTGCAAGGAGCTTTGAGAAGCAGCGAGTCCGAGGAGGGGTGTTCAGATGTCTGTACTGACAAGTGAATTTGAGTCACTTAAAAGCAGAGTCTATAGAATTTAACAAGTACATGTGTTTGGGGTTGGGAGAAGGGCCAGAGAAAGGGCAGAGCTTAAGGGAACTCCGACGCGTCCAAACGAATGGTGACAGGTAACTTGGTGTGTGCCAGGGCCCTGCCGAGTGCTGGGCACAGGGCTTCATGATACATCACCTGTGACTCACATATGGTACCAACTTAAGGAACAAGGCTTAATTCTCATTGTGCCTACAATTATAGCTGCGAGGCGGTCATCTCAAATACGAGGCAGCGTATTTTACAACGAATTTATCCCGACAAGTTCGTCAGGAAGGTACATTGTCTAACAGGTACTATGTCATAGGCTTGTTATTCCTCTTCTTTTTCCTGTGGCAAGTTAGCAAGTTACGTGAACATGACTGAACTCTGTCAGCTCAAACATGTACACAGAAGTCCTCAGAGCCTACGGAGACAGACAGAACTGGGCTGTTGATCAAGTGCCCGGGAACACACTTTTCCTCTTAAAAAACAATACTGTCATGTCTTGGTTCTGGCATCTAAAGAGCCAAACTGACTAACAGACAGACGCAAATGTGTGAGCATTTTGGTTGGGGAAGGAGCCATTAATTAGGGGATTATTAAATATATTTGCATTTTTCTTTAAAACTTGGTAATTCCTTCCAAACAAATGCATATAATGTATTAAAATACCCTTCAAATATATATGCCTTTAGAAGTTTTCCAAAATTTTTCTTAACATTTACTTAATTTGATACTTCACAAGGTTGTGTCATAATTTCTTAGTCTTCTTAAATCTAAGAAGAATGATAATCTTCCCATATCATAATCTACTGTAAGCTTTCATATATTCCTCTTTTATATTTTGAGGAAATAGAGTGTTGATGAATATGATAACTAGAAGTATGAAGGTAAAATAATCCAGCTTTTACTTGTTTGTTGTTAAAAGAATACAATTAAGACATTTCAGTTGGAGATAAAACTTGGCCAGTCAATACTACTGAGGTTCATAAATGTGCACATGTCATGCGTCTGAGGAGTTGAGAAGTAACACTGTGTAGGACATGTGACAAGTCATTCACAGTAAAGAGCAAACACCAAGGCCAGGGCCACGTAAGTCTCCGTCTCATGTTTGGCTGCGACCCAGCTGTCCCATGCCACGTCCCAGATCCAGCGGCTGGCAACCTAGAGATATTTTAAAAAATTAACTTTAGATTGAGTCGTTAAGAATTTAAAAACCTACACAAGTTTGATTTCTTTAAAGATGCATCAGTCTGATAGAACGTTCTGTTTGACAAGTCCTTTGTCCCTTTCCTGAGGAGACTTAACAGTGACGCTCCCAGGCCCAGCTTCTCTCGACACAGCTGGTCACTACCTAACACAGAGACCCATCGTAGCAGGACACCCGGGAAGGACCAGGAGGCCGTCTGTAATTTGGGTCTAGTAGCTCCAGTAGCTACTTGGCTGTGTTATAGTTCATAACTATATAATTACTCTTCCCACCCTTAAAAGATTTTCAACTGAAAATTTGATAGCCCCTGGTCCTGAAGTGAAGACACAGGGCTAATGATACAAGTGGCTGCCAGACTGTAAGAAAGAAAGATCTCTTATCCTTCAAGACGGCATGGAGGGACCTGCAAAGTATTATCCTAAGTGAAACAAGGCACAAAGAGAAAGACAAGTATCATATGATCTCACTTATCTGTGGAATATAATGAACATAACAGTCTGAAGAACAGGGTAGTCCCAGAGAAATGGAAGTGGGGTACAGACTGACAATCCCCAGAAGAGGGGGTGGGGGAGATAAACCACAGAACTTATATGTATGTGTGCACGAACAATGGACATGGACAACAAAGCTGGGGACAGGGCGGGGAGGGAGGGGGGTGTCAACGGGAAAAGGAGAAACATCTGTAACAAAAATAAGTAAAACAAGCAGCTGCTAGAGAACACCCCCTCCTGTGCTTCCAAAGCCAGCGTGATCTGACTCCGCCCACTCCTCTGTTGGGGGTCAAAAATGGCAGAAATAATTTCTGGCTCCTCCCATTAAGAGGCTGAGTCTATTCCCCCCCCCCCCTTGCATATTAGTTGGCACTAGGTCTTGCTTTGAGCACAAAAAATGTGACACCGTGCAACTGCCAGGCAAGTCCAAGAGGGCTGCAGCTCTGGCCTCTCGGAGCCTGTGAGGAGGGCCCAGGTGCGGAGCCCACCGCGCACTGCGGGACCACGGCTCAGCTGCGGGAGAACCAGGGCCCCGCCAGCAGCCAGCACCACCCGGCAGACAGCCTGAGGCCGCCTGGGACCTCCAGGCCCACCTGAGCCACCGGAGGCCGCAGGCACCTCGGGGCACAGCAGGAAGCGCTCTCCAGGCTGAGCCGACCCACGGAGCCAGAGCGATGCGCAGCCGTAGTTCCCCGCTGCTGAATCCGTGGTGGGCTGTGCTGTGCTATCCTCACGGCACCCCACCCTTTGCCGCCTGATTGCACAGCCACCACCCTGATCGCTGAAGCACCGAGCTCACCCCGCCTTCGCCTCTGTGCGCCCCGCGTTTCCCTGCTTGGCAACCCTCCCTGACGTTTGGCACGCGGGCGCCTCCCGTCTGGACGGTGCCACGCAGTCACTGCCACACTGCTGACACCTGTCACCACCTGGACGCGGCTGTCACCCAGGTCTGTGCTGGCGCGTGGGGATCCCCCACCCCGGGAAGTCCCTCTGCAGGCCCCGCTCCGCACACTCACCCGCCTCACTAGACACCGCCCCGCCTGCGGGGCTGCATTTGTTTCATTTGCTGTTTGAGGACTGTGCTGGAGACACTGCTAAGGATTTTAAACCAGTTCATCTCGCTCCGTTCTCAGACTTACTCTAGCAAGTAGTGTCTCACCCCCAAGTCCTCGATGAAAGGCTGTGCCCAGGCCTCGGCTGTGGGTGCTGCCGCAGGCCTGGGTCTGAGCCAGGGACCCCACCGTGGCGGTTTCTGTCCTCACTACTCTACCTTCTCCGACCCGGGCTGTGCTGCTGTGCGTCCTTGGCTGGGGTCGAAGCGCCTGGAGAACCATACTCTGCCTCATTCTCTGAACTTCTCCAGTGCCTAACACCCATTAGCGCCCAAAATACATTTACTGGTTAGTTACTGAAGGACATGAAATGTCCACGGTGTGGATAAGAAACAGGCTATCGCCCTGGCCGGTTGCAGTGGTTAGAGCTCCGGCCGGGTTGGTTGGTGGGGTGGACAGTATCTCACACTGCTGTTTCTCTCTCCCTTCCTCCCTCCCACGCTATCTAAAAAAAAAAATCAATGGAAAAATATCCTTGGGTGAGAACTGAAAAAGAAGAAGAAACAGGCTACCTGTGCAGTTAGTGAATTACCGATAGAAAACGGTCGTTTCCAGTCAGTACTTTCACACGCACCCCAGTGGGGCCACAGGCGAGCACCGCCCTCCCCTCAGAGGTGCCCGGAGCCCAGGGGAGTGATGGGGGCGAGAGAGCCAAGTGGCCAGGCCTCGCCCTCTGCCATGTGCCGGCTCAGGGGTACTTACATTTATTGCCTGGCCGCTCTTCTGAATAAATAATACCTTTGTAATGAACTTATAACGCTGGTACCCCAACTCTTTGACTGCTGACAGTATGCGGTCTGCTAGTTCAAGCGACAAATGAGAGAAGACTTTATCATCATATTTGACATCTTTAAGACTTTCCTTTAAAAAATTTTAAAAATATATTTTAATTTCCAAACCAAATATTTTCTAAATAAAAATTCAAGAAAAAAAAAGTCTAAATAATACATATAACTTTTTAACCAAATAATATTAAATGCATGTTATGCTTACCCATGTATTTCAGTAACGATTTTGGAGAAAAGTTACTTTGGGTTTGTGTTCAGTTACTGTTTGTTAAACTGCAAGTTACTCTTAGCCAACAATCAGGGAGACATAAGGAGAATTTTAAAGGAAAGCTTCTGGGGCCCTGGCCAGTTTGGCTCAGCGGTTAGAGTGTCGGCCTGCGGCCCGGAGAGACCGGGGTTCAGTTCCCGCTAAGGGCACGTACTTCGGTTGCAGTTTGTCCCTGGCCCTGGTTGGTCGTGCAGGTGGCAGCCACTCGATGTGTCTCTTCACGTCGATGTTTCTCTCTCTCTCTCCCTCCCACTCTATCTGTACAAAAAATGGAAAAATATCCTCGGGTGAGGATAAAAAAAAAATAAAATAAAATAAAGGAAAGCTTCTGGGAATTTTTAGGGAGAGGAAACAAATCTTTTTAAAATACACATATCTGCTAAAGTTCAGATTTGGGTTCCCTAAAGAGGGCTGCACAGACCCAGGCCTGCCTCAGGGCACCCGTCTGCCCCGGTCTCCTTGGATACACCCCTGATCTCTAGCCTCTCCCTATGGCTCCCACTCGATTGTTCTCTGTGGTCTCCAGCAGAAAGCCAAGGACATCAAGGTTCTCGCAGTGCTGGTTAGTGAAGGGGTTAGAGCGGGGAGACAGGTGAGTCCAAACCACGGCAAGCTGGGCCATCTGGCAGGCACCCAGCTCCTGTCTCTGATGAATCGACTTGGACCAATGATACATTAACCATGTTCTGGGTTCTAAGTGATAACAAATGGACTCCTAGCTAATTTTACAGGCATGTAAAACCAAAGAACTAGCCCCTTTTTTGTTTTGTTTTCTTCTCAAATGCTCTACAATGGGGTCTACAATGGGCCTGGAAGCATTGATTTTCCAAAGGCATTTGGCTGTGGCTGTAACTTTTGGACACTCAGCAACATCCACTTTCTCTTCTGAATCTGCCTGACATATCCCAGGCTTTATCCACCTAAGGGCTCTTTTAAAAAAAACAATGAGCACTTCCTGTAGAGAGATACCCACAAGCTCCACCAATATACTATTTCTGTGTCTAGAACTATATTCAGTGTCCTCTGAACTCAGAGAAATCCCTGACCTCTTTATGACCTCTAGCCATCCACCTACATACCCAATAAACTGTTCCAGGCCCCATCAAGCCCAATGAAGTTCTATAAGTTATCACATTAAATACGATTTGAAATCCTACTATAGTCGATAAACCTGAATTCAGTCTATGTGGTAGAACTGAGTAAGAGACACACCAAAATGCACACTCTCACATCACAGATGCTTGCTGCTGCTAGTGTTTACATCAGAGAAGGAGATAATCCATAACTAATTTATTGTACTAAAATTGAACTGAATTTCTTTCCTGAAGTCATGAGCCATCACATCTCCGCCCAACATCGTCGATGTCTGTGAAGTGGAAGGAAATGGAGTCGCTTCGTTGCTCTTCAACATTAATAAAGGTCAAGTCACTTACAGAATTAAAGAGGCATCAATCACCTACACAAACTAATTAAACCTGTGCTTTGTTCCCACCACTAGCTCGTATCGGTTGTCACTGAAAGAACGCATCTTGTAAACCGAGGGGCAGTGATTTTATCACAAGGGGTGGCCTTAGGCTCGGTGGAGGGTCACAAAAGGAATCTGGTCATCTGGAAACTTCTGAGTGCCTGGTGCCCAGACCAGAGACCAAAGATGAAAAGGGGATTCAGAAAGGGACGTCCCTCAAGCAAACTTCCTATAATAATTAGAAATAAAATTTTAATTTGGTATTTTATCAAGAAAGATGGTGAAAGGGAACTCTCCATCTGAACAAGATAGCCTTCAGATACCAAAACTAGTATAATTATAGTATCAGTACTATCGTTTATTTGTATTACAGTGTTAATTTGTAAAATTAAGAAGCTTCTTTGAATGAGGCTGGGATCATGTGTCTGAGTCTCAAACAACTGTCTTCACGAACTCTGGATTCTGAGCAGTTTAAAGAGGAAAACCACTGACACCCACACTGGGGACACTGCTTCCTCCGAGGTCTGAGCACAGTCAGGGGCCAGTTTTCCCCACAGAGACAGGAGACACACTCAGTGTGCTCTTTGCACTCACTCCTCCAATCATGGGGCAAAACGGGGACCAGAGGGATACATAATTGATGGATAATTAAGAGCTAAAGGAAATAACAAAAGTATATTCCCTTAAATCTAGCTCAGAGTATCCATGTGAAGATTACTGACAAAGTACTTTCATATTTTCAGAGATGACTGCTATAAAAAAAAAAAAAAAGCAGGGTAGTTACACTGCCACAGATCTCAATATCGTTTATCAAACCCCCCAAGCTAAGATACTGCTGTCTTAGATATCTTCACCCTACCTGTAGTATCTGCTCGACTTTAGTTTCTACTGAATGAGCTTGGAATTTTTTCACAGGCTCCATCCGGTAAGAATTCGCAAACTTGAATTTCGCCAGGGCGCTCTTCCATTCTTTCCCTATATCTGCGATGGCATCGTCAAACGGAGGCTCTACGTACTGAACGTCGTGGGATGATTCTCTTAGCCTTTCTCTTAAAATCTGCGCATACTGAAAGAAAGAGGCAGGGAGAGGTTATTTTTAAAATTGTAAAATAGAATTTTAGATTTAAGAACCCTTGTGGGATGGGACAGGGCTGACACAGAGCTGGGGCCATTATCACACACTTTTATGATAATGTGGTTGCTGAATCCTAGAGTGACAAATTCACCCCTTGCTATCAATTTTGTAAAAGATAAAAATTAAAAAAAAAAAAAGACTAGCTAGCTATCACATGTCTATTACCTATAAACACAAATCTCCATGCATATATTTAGAAGACGCAAAAGAACTAGAAACAAGTGTCCTCCAGGGAGGGCAACTGAGCAGCTAGGAGACAGCTATGTATGGAGAATCATTTATGTTGTTTATCCTAAGATTATGACAATAGTTTTCTTCATTGTCTCCTTATAATTTTAATTATTTTACTTTTATTTATTTATCTTTGAATAAATAACACAATTGTTTAGGTAACACTTTCATAAGTATGAAGTTGAAAGATAACAAAAGTGTATTGATGCAGTATATACTTCATTCCATGCTTTTATTCTGTGACAGTCAACACTCTTTAAGGAATATTTAGTGCCTAATATGGTCCAGATAACGGGGCTAGGTGCTGAATTAAAGTGGTGAGCTTCATCACAACAGCCAGGAATGAACTGTGGGACTTGCATGAACTCCTCATCAATAACTCTGAACTCTGGAGTTATCATTCTAGTGGGAGGAGGGCCGAGAGACAATATGCAAGCATATAGGGAAACAAATAAGCTCATTTGAATAGTGGTAATTACAATAAACATAGAATAACTCCCTGTGAGGGACAAATTTAGACTGAATGACCAGAGGAGGTCCCTCTGAAGAAAGGTCTGACAGGAGCTCTGAATGGAAGAAGAAATGAGAAGGGCAAAGGCCTCAAAGCAAGAACTTCATGTGCTCAAAGAACAGACATGAGGGCAGCATGTATGAAACGTGTGGAGCAAGACAATCCACGGCCATATCGTGTAGGCCTGAGTAGGGTATGGTAAGGAGTTTGGGTTTTATTCTCAGAACAATGGGAAGCCAGTGGAAGGATTTAAGCAGGTGAGTGATAGTTATAAATTACAGTTGTAAAAGCACTCTGGCTGCTGTGTGGTGGATAGATTATAGGGCAACCAGGGCCTGAATGTAATACCTTTATACTTAATACTTTCTACAAATATGTTAACTATAAATAACTTCATATCTTTATAGCAGTTTTTCTAACCAGGACATGGTTTACTTCTGCAAGTATGTAGGAATTTTTATTTCCAAGTAATTTTTTTATGTTACACTAATCTCTCTTTTCAATGTATTCATTATGATCATTTAAAAGGACATTCTACGTTTTTAGGGGTTGTTTTAATATGGAATTACTGTTGTACCCGCTGTTAAAATGTTATTGATTTTAACGTTTCTTACCTCTTGGTTTTTCTAAATAATATAGTTCTGTATATTTCTATCATCCTTCTTCCTTTCTCAGACCTTACTGCAGAGGCCAGTAGTTTAAAATGTATGTTGAAAATCACATGCATTGGTAATATTACGGAGAACATTGACTCTCTACCACTGATGCTCCTATGTGGCAGAAGCTGTCACTGGAACCATCTCACTGTTTCCCCCTGAGGGATATGACTGGTGAGTCGGTGAGTTGGGAAGAGACCGAGCCTGCTGAGTGCAGCCTTCCTCTTTTCGTGGCACCTGACTATAAGAAGTATGTCATCTGAGCCTCCAAGTGCATGTGTTTTACAGAGATAGAGCATCATTATGTATACAGTCACTGTTGCGCTATGTCCATGATCACTTGGGTGAGCCAGATTAATTCAAGCAGAAATGTTAGCATTTCCCAGCCTTCCTATCATTATTAATCATTTGTTAATATGCTGAGTTATATTGATTTTTGAAACTTAAACCAACCTTGAATTATTGACATAAATCCCACTTGGACATAGCAGTATATTACTACTTTACTGGAAGTTTGTACCTTTTGACTCCCTCACCATTTTGCCCACCCCCTGTTTGAACCTCCAGCAACCACTAAACTGTTCTGTGTTATCTGTGGGTTTGTTTGTTTGTTTTAGATTCCACATATAAGTGAGATCATACAGTGTTTGTCTTTCTCACTTATTTCAGTTAGCATAATGCTCTCAAGCTCCATCTATGTTATCATAAATGGCAAGATTTTATTCCTTTTATGGTTTAATAATCCATTATGTGTGTATATATATAATTATTTATATATATACCTATATATACTACATATAAGTATACAAATACATATGTAAATATACAATTACATATATACTTTTATGTGTGTGTGTGTGTATCTTCTTTATCCATCCATCCATAGACAGACACTTAGGTCATTAACGTATCTTGGCTACTGTAAATGCTGCTATGAACATGAGCATGCATATGTCTTTTCAAATCAAAGTTTGTGTGTGTGTGTGTGTGTGTGTGTGTGTGTGTATGTTTCAGATAAACACCCAGAAGTAGAATTGAATTATATGGTAGCTATTTTTATGTTTTTGAAGAACCTCCACATTGTTTTCCATAGTGGCTGCACCAATTTACACTCCCACCAACAGTACACAAGGGCTCCCTTTTCTCCATGTCCTCACCAACACTTATGTCTTTTCGATAATCACCATTCTAAAAGGTGGCATCTCATCATGGTTTTGATTTGTATTTCCATAATTAGTGATATTAAGCATCTTTTCACATACCTGTTGGCCATTTGTATACCTTTGGAAAAATGTCTATTCAGATCTCCTGCCCATTGTTGTTTTTTTTTTAATTGTATGAGTTCTTTATATATATTTTGGATATTAACCTCTTATCAGATATATACTTTGCAAATTATTTCTCCCATTCATTAAGTTGCCTTTTCATTCTGTCAATGATTTCCTTTGCTGGGCAGAAGTTTTTCAGCTGCTTTTGTTGCCTTTGCTTTGGAGTCAGATCCAAAAAAAGATTACTGACAACACTGATGTCAAAGGGCTTTTGTCTACGTTTTTCTCTAGGAGTTCTATGGTTTCAGGTCATACATTTAAGTCTTTAATCCTTTTGAGTTTGTTTTTGTTAATTGTAAGATAGTGGTTGAGTTTTATTCTTTTGCATGTGGCCATTGTTTTCCCAATACCATGTATTGAAAAGAGTGTCCTTTCCCTATTGTACATTTTTGGCTCCTTTGTTGTAAATTAACTGACCATATGTGCATGAGTTTATTTCTGAACACTCTATTCTGTTTCATTGATTTGTGGTTGTGTTTATGTCAATGCTGTTACTGTTATGAATATTATGGCTTTATAATATAGTTTGAAATCAGAGAGTATGATTGGCTATTCAAGATTATTTTTGGTTCCACACAAATTTTAAGATTGTTTTATTACTGTGAAAAATAGCATTGGAATTTTGATGGAAATTGTATTGAAGATGTAGATTGCTTTGGACAGTATGGGAATTTTAACAATATTAATCCTTCCAACCCATGAATATGAAGACCTTTTATTTATTTGTGTCTTCATTTTCTTTCATCAATGTCTTATAGTTTTCAGTGTATGGGTCTTTCACCTTCTTGGTTAAAGTTATTTCTAGATATTTGTCCATTTTGATGCAACTTGTTTTCCTGATTCCTTTTTCTGATAGAAACACACCAGATTTTTGTGTTTTGGGGATCTTGTAACTTTGCTGACTTTATTAGGTCTAATAGTTTTCAGTGGAGTCTTTAGGGTTTTCTATATATAACATATCATATGCAAATAGTGAGTTTTACTTTTTCCTTTCCAATTTGAGTGCAAGGAAAAGAAATAAATGGCACTCAAATTGGAAAGGAAAAAGTAAAACTGTCACTATTTGCATATATGTTATATATAGAAAACCCTAAAATTTCTTTTCCTTGCCTCATTGCTCTGAATAGAGCTTCCAGTACTATAGCAAATATAAGTGGTAAGAGTGCACATCCTTGTCTTGCACCTGATTTTTAAGGAAAAGCTTTGAGTTTTTCACCATTAAGAATGATGTTAGCAACAGATCTGTCATATGCCATTTATTATGTTGAGGTATGTTCCCTCTCTACTAAGTTTATTGAGTTATCACGATTAGATGCTGAGTTTGTCAAACATCATTTATGTCAAATAATGCTCATATGATTTTTATTCATTATTTTGTTAAAATGGTGGTGTATCCAACTGCCTGATTTGGTAATGCTGAACGATTCTTTCATCCCTGGAACAAACCCCACTTTTTTCTTTTAATCTTCATCTGAAGATATTTCTTTTTTTTTTTTTTTTTTTTAAGAAGAAGAGGGTCCTGGCCGGTTTGTCCTGGCCGGTTTGGCTCAGCGGTTAGAGCGTCGGCCTGCGGTCTGGAGAGACCCGGGTTCAGTTCCCGCTAAGGGCATGTACCTCGGTTGCAGTTTGTCCCCGGCCCTGGTTGGTTGTGCGGGTGGCAGCCGCTCGATGTGTCCCTTTCACGTCGATGTTTCTCTCTCTCTCTCTCTTCCTCTCTCTCCCTCCCACTCTATCTGTGCAAAAAATGGAAAAATGTCCTCGGGTGAGGATAAAAATAAATAAATAAATAAAAAATAAAAAAACAAAAAAAAAGATGAAGAGGGATGGAGGGAGAGAAACACCGATGTGAGACACATTGCTTGGTTGCTTCCTACATGATCCTGACTGGGGCCAAGGATTGAACCTGCAACCCAGGTACCTGCTCTTGACCGGAATTGAACCCATGACTCTTTGGTCTGTGGGCCAATGCTCTAACCACTGAGTCAAACTAGCCAGGGCCCCACATAATCACGATGTATGAGCTTTTTAATGTATTGTGGAATTCAGTATTATATATATATACACATATATATATGTGTATTTTTATATTTTTATTTTTTTTATTTAAATAATTTTTGCATCTACATTCACTGGGGATATTGGCCTGTAATTTTCTCTTCTTTTGGTGTCCTTATGTGGATAATGTTTGTGTTAGGGTAATGACACATAAAATAAGTTGGGAAGTGTTTTTTTTCTTTTATTTTTTGAAAAAGTTCAAGGACAGCTATTAATTCTTCTATAAATGTTTGGTAACATTCACCTGTGAAGCCATCAGGTCTGAACTTTTGATTGTTGGGAGAATTTTAATTACTGTTCAGTTTCCTTACTAGTAATATGGTTTTTCAGATTTTTTAGTTTTTCATGATTCAGTCTCAGAAAGCTATATGCTTCTAAGAATTTATATATTTCTTCTAGACTGTTGAAATTATTGGTGGGTAATCACCCATACTTTTATGATCTTTTACATTTCTGTGGTATCAGTTGTAATATCTCCTCTTTTGTTTTTTATTTTATTTGGGCCCTCTCCTTTTTTTTTTTTTTCCTTCTTAGACAGTCTAGTCAGTTTTGTTTATCTTCTCAAAGAACCAGCTCTTAGTTTCAGTAATCTTTTCTATTGCCTTTTAAAAGATTAGTCTCTTTCATTCATTTCCACTCAGATCTTTGTTATTTTCTTCTTTGTACTAATTTTAGGCTTCACTTGTTCTTTTTCTAGGACCTTGTGGTGTCAAATCAGGTTTAGGTTTTTCTTGTTTTTCTTTTTAAAAAAACCCTCACCCAAGGATATTTTTTCCATTTATTTCCAGATAGATTGGAGGGGGAGGTGGTGGTAAGAGAGAGAGAGAGCAAAAGACCTATGTGAGAGAGACACAGACTGGTTGCCTCCTGCACAACCCCAACCAGGGCCAGGAACTGAACTGGAACCAAGGTACATGCCCTTGACCGGAATCGAACCCACCTCTTTGGTCCGTGGCCGATGCTCTAACTGCTGAGCCTAATCGGCCAGGGTAGTTCTTCTTGTTTCTTGAGGTAGGCATTTATCATTGTGAACTTGCCTCTTAGACTGCTTTGGCTCATCCCATAAATTTTGGTGTGTTGTATTTCCATTTGTGTCAAGGCATTTTCTTTATTCCTTTTAATTTCTTAATTCACTCACTGGTTATTCAATCACATGTTGTCTAATCTCCACAAATTTATAAGCTTTTGTTTTCTTATAATGAATTGGTTTCTAGTTTCATAACATTGTAGTATGAAAGGTGCTTTATATGATTTTAATTTTCTTAAATGTATTAAGACTTGTTTTGCAGCTTAATATATAATTTATCCTGGAGATTGTTTCAGGGGCATTTGAGAGGAATGTGTATTCTGCTGTTTGTGGATGGAATGTTCTAGATATATCTGTTAAATCCATCTAATCTAACATGTCATTTGAGGCTGATGTTTCCTTATTGATATTCTGTCTGGATGACCTATCCATTGATGTAAGTACAGGTAATGAAGTCCATTGCTATTATTGTATTGCTGACTATTCCTCCATTTAAGTCTGTTAATATTTGGTTTATATATTTAGGTGCTCCTATTTTGGGGAGCACTTATATTTGATTCTTTTTACGTATTTTTGGATTTAATTTGCTATAATTTTGTTGAGAATTTTTGCAGCCATGTTCATGAGGAATATTGGTCCATTTTCTTATTATTACTCCATGTTTGATAGCAGGGTAATGTTGGCTTCATAGGATAAATTGGTAAGAATTGCGTCCTTTTCAATTTCCTAGAATACATTTGGTAGAAACTTACTAGAAAATCCACTAAGCCTGCAGTTTTCTTTATGGGATGGTTTTAATCTATAAATTAAATCTCTTTACTAGATATAGGGGGTATTCAGGGTATCTATTATTTCAATAGTAGTTTGTGTCTATTAGTTTGCTAGAGCTGCCATATCAAAATACCACAGGCTAGGCACCTTGAACAACAGAAAATCTGCCCACATTCTGGAGGCTAGAAGTCTAAGATTGAGATGCTACCAGAGTTGATTTCTCCTGAGGCCCCTCTCTTGCAGACAGCATCCCCTTTTCTACCTCTTCACACAGAAACCACCCTGCTATGCATGCTTGCCTCTGGTGTGTGTGTCCTAAACTCTTTTTCTTAGGGTACATCCTAACAACTTGATTTAATCTAATCACCTCATTAAAGACCCTGTCTCCACATACATGTACACTTACTTTGTGAGTACTGGGAGTTAGGTTAGTTGATTCTAGTATTTTTCATCTTTTCCATCCTTACTAGTTTTTTGTCTGCTTGTTCTATTAATTATTGAGAAATTTTGTCTGTTGAAATTTATAACTGTAATTATGGATGTCTATTTCAGCAAGAAATACATGAACTTTTGCTTTCTGAATTCTAACGCTTGGATTCTAGGTACATAAACATTTGGGATTGTTATATCCTTCTGATGAACTGACCTCTTCAATTATAAA
Source organism: Molossus molossus (assembly GCF_014108415.1). NCBI lineage: Eukaryota > Metazoa > Chordata > Mammalia > Chiroptera > Molossidae > Molossus > Molossus molossus. Next base: position 112,357,196 of record NW_023425402.1, read on the forward strand.
ATGATGCTTTTATCACATATACTCTATTTAGAAGTGTACTTTCTCTGATATTAATATAGACACTCTAGCTTTCTTTCAACTTGTGTTCACATGGTATACCTTTCTTCATTCTTTTTCTTTTCATTTAACTTATTTGTCCTTTGTATTTAAAGCATGTTTCTTGTAGACAGTATATAGTTTCATCTTGCTTTTTACAACCAACCCAACAATCTCTGAATTTTAACTGGGATGTTTATATTTAATGTGGTTAACATAATTGATTTAAATCTATATTTTTTGTTTCTTATGTATTTGCCCCATGTTTTATTGTTCCCTGTACTTTTTATGCTTTCTTTTGAATTAGGTATTTTTAATGATTCCATTTATGCCATTTGTTAGCCCATTAACGTTATACTTTCCCTGTGGTGGTTTTAGGTCTTACAGTATATAACTTATCACAGTCTACCTTCAAGTCACATTATACCACTAAAAAAAGCATAAGCACTTTACAGTGGTATACTTCTCCATCTCCTATGTTGTATAAAACTGACAATATGTTATTACTTTAGATTTAATCAGTCAATTATCATTAAATAAATTTGAAAATAAGAAAAATATATATTTATAAACATTCACCACCCCTAGTGCTTTCTATTCCGTTTTTTGTCTAAATTTGTATCTCATACCATATACCTTTTGTTTAAAGGACTCCCTTTAACATTTCTGATGGTGTAGGTCTGTTGATGAACTCCTTTAGCTTTGATGTCTGAAAACCTCATTATTTTGTCTTTGTTTTGGAAAGATATTTTCACTAGGTATAAAATTCTAGGTTAGTGGTGTTTTTCACCTTTAAAGTATCTTTCAGAAGTTCAAAGATAATGCCTCAATGCCTTCAGCCTTGTATTTTTCCTAATGAGAAGTCTTCTTGTCATTTCATCTTTGTTCTTCTAAAAGTTTTTTTTTTTTTTTCTGGTTGTTTCTAAAGTTTTCAATCACTGATTTTAAGCAATTTGACTATTTTATGTATCAGCAGAATTTTGTTTCTTTTGCTTGAAGTTCATTGAGTTTGGATTTGTGAGATTATAGTTTTCATCTAATTTGGAAATTTCCCATTCATTAATTCTCCAATTTTGGGGGTTGGGGAGTCTTTCTTCTCTTTTCTCCTGGGAACTCAATATATAAGAGTAAAATTTGGCCCTGGCCAGTTTGGCTCAGCAGTCGAGTTTTGGCCTACGGGCTAGAGTACTGGGTTCGGTTCCTGCTAGGGGCATGTGCCACACACACACACATACACACACACAAAAGGGTAAAATTTGTGCCTGAAATTTTCCCATAGCTCATTGGTATATCCAAATATTTTTTCAGGTTTTCTTTATCATTGCTGTTTCTGCAGTGTCAAATCTGCTGTTAATTCCATTTCATGTCAATTACTTTACATCTCTGACATATTTTTCATCTGTAGTAGTTTTATTTTAACAAACTCAATCTTTTCTCTACATGCTTGAACACACAGGTTGTAATGTTTATAATTATATAGGTGCTTTAATTTAATGAAAATCCATGTAATACAATCTGCTTTATAATAACTACTGTTCATTTATAGTAATTCTATGTATCATTTCTGGGTGCATTTGCTGTTTCTTGTCCTTATTTTGGATTGTATTTTTCTACTTTGTAGATCTGCCAATATTTAGTTAGACACCAGACAATGAATTTTACCTTCTTACTGCTGTTTATTTTTGTATTCCTCTGAGTATTCTTGAACTTTCTTTTAGAATGGAGTAACTTGTAAAGTTTCATCCTCTTGAGGCTTGCTTTTAAGCTTTGATAGGCCATACTAGAAAAATCTTTAAGTTTAGGTCTACTTTTTATCCTCACTATTGAGACAATACATCCCCACTATTGAGACAATACACTTCTTTGCACTCTGACCAGTGCCCTATACTTTGCATGGTTTTCCACTCTTACTGGTGAGAACACAAATAGTTTGTGTGAATCAAAGGTTTTCTATTTCTGTTCCTTTTGGGTGACTCTTTTTCTGGCCACAAGTGGTTTTCTTCCAGATGCACTGATGCTCTCTGCTGGAAACCTGAGGAAAATCCTCAGCAGATACATGGAGTTGTCTGCACAGCTGTCTCCTCTAACGCCGTGTTCTGCACACTCATGCAACCTTGACCTCTTGGGGCTCACCTTTCCTATCTCTTCTCCCTCAGAGATCACTATCATGTCTTGCCTTACATCCAACCAATGGAAACAACTGTTTCCTACATTTTGTTACTCTCAGCTGATAGCAGTAAGTTATTCCATGTTGGCTGATAGTTGAAATCCTTCATCCGAAGTAAATCTGCTGTTTTGACCATCTATCAGGCTGCTTTACGTTTTAGCTGAGGAAGAGGGGTATTATTACCTTTCTAAACCATTAAAAACAAAACTATTATTTATTAAGAGAATGTGTCCCTCCAGGGTAACTGCCACCTTTTTCCCCAAGGTTACAACTACGTTGTATCATTCAGTGGCTCCTAACAATGATTCTCTTGGGGACAGGGCAAGCATGTAGGGTTGTAGGGTTTGAAATGACACTTAAGAGGTCCTAATATGCTGAAAACTCACATCTCTACCATTTCTCCCTTATGTATGATACCAGCCTGATTTAGTGTTCTCTTTAGTAAGAGTATTTTGCCTCTTTATTAAGAATCTTTGTAATCACTTCTAAAACTTAGAAATAGGTTTTAAATATGATCACTTTTTGCATCTACTAAAAGAAACTGAGTTTATTTCATCTATTGAGATGGCATTTGATTACACTGAACCTAAATAATCCCTGAACAAACTGAAATTGGTCATGAGATGCCATCAATGTATTTCTAACTGCTATTTAAGATTTTCAAATGTATGTACACACAAGTACAATCAAGTTGCCATTTTTTGGTTATCTGCTTAAGGTTTGGGGATCTTTGGTTGCAAGCAATAGGAATGGATCTCTTGGTTAAGGAAAGATTTAATGAATTTGAAAGATATTCCACAGAAGAGGAGGCTAAAGGAATAGATAGACACACACAGCACTTCATTATACCATCCTTGCTCTGAATTTACCTCCATTGTTTTCTTGAACTATTCCAGGAACAGTTCATCTGTTTAGCCTAGTTTTGGTCTCATGTTCACAACATTAAGGAAAGTGACTGACAGTAACACCAAAACTCTATCCAGTGGGGTCTTAATTCTACAAATAAAAATTGAGTTGCTACTATCAGGGGTAAAAAAATGAATGCAGGATAAAATCAAAAGATGTTTATGTTGATTATATTCTATGTCCAGATATTTCCTATGCTTGAGACATGGGAATTTTTGACTACCTGCAAGTTAGAAATGACTCATTGGTGCACTCACCGTCCTCAGGTATGTTTAGTGAGCATTTGTGAAATCCTCTTTTAGTCTCTTCCCAACTATTGGTCTATTTAAGTCTCTTACTTCCAGAAGCTAGATTTTAAAGACAGCTATGATTGATCCATATAAATTAACAAAGACCTGTCTTGGTCCAGGTCCCCTTATGCTCAGATTCTGGCCTTTACACCAAGTGTATTCATTCATCTCCTCCTTCGGACTCAGACTTTCTCATTTCTCAGGACCCCTTCAGATGTTTAGTAGACAGTTTATAAAAGGCACCTTTGGCCTGGCCGGTTTTGCTCAACGGTTAGAGCATTGGCCCGTGGACCAATTAGTTACAGGTTCGATTTCAGCCAAGGGCATGTACTTCAGCTGTGGGGGGTCGTGCAGGAGGCAACCAGTTCATGTGGCTCTATCACACTGATGTTTCTCTCTGTCTCTCTCTGTCCCCCTCCCTTCCACTGCATCTAATGACAAATAGAAAAATATCCTCAGGTGAGGAATACAAAAATAAAAAATAAAAGGCAGCTTTTACTGCCTCGAAATGCAGAAATGTTTATTACCCACAGGCGATCTGTCACTCAGACTTCCTACCAGGCAATAAAGCTGTTTCTGGGAGCATGACATTTAAGGTGTAACAAATTGAGGTTCCCAGACTCGCTCTGCTGTCTTCCTTGGTTGTGTCAACGTGGCCTATTTTTCCTCCTTTGGTTTGTTTTTTCCTCTGTAAAGAGTAGACACCAGAGAGCCCTCATTAGAACCTGAAACTCTGCTATGGTTTTTTGTTTTGTTTTGTTTTTCAAGAATTCTTTTTGTTTGAAATATATTAGGGTCTTCAAAATTAAGAGTTCTGCGTGTTCTCGCTCCTTTAGTAGGTGTGAAAAGAAACCCTCACGGACTAGCGGACCCGGACAGTTCGAGCCTCAGCTCTATCACGACCTAGTTGTACCCCTGGAAAAATCGCTTTTCTGTTCCGGAGCCCACAAGAGGCGGGGCTCCGACGACAGCGGTGGCTCCAGAAGGGGGGCCACACAGAAACCCCGTTGTTACATGGCCAGTAAAACCGGCCGTTCTCCATGCATTCCGGACGGTCGTTTGACGGGCAGAACAGCGGTCACTACCCGTTTCCCTCCGGGATGGTCTTCAAATGCTGGGTCTGCTGCTGCTTCTAAAACCGAAGGCACCTGCTCGTCCCGCGCGGAATGTCGGGCAGCTCCCCACCCGCGCAGCACCCGCCTCCCGTGGGGCGCGGCACCCCAGGCCGGGAGGTGTGGGGCGGCGGGAGGCTCGGGGCGCTGGGCGCGGGGTCCACGCGAAGCCCGGGCCGAGCGCCCCGCCGCTGCCGGGGACCTGCAGCCCGCCGCCCGCCACTCACGGCCTCCTTCTCGAACATGCTCGGCCTCCGCTCCTTGCGAGGCGCCCCGGACGTGCCCGGCGTCGGCGTCGGCTGCGTCGGCTGCGGGCTCGTGGACGCGGGCGCCTTCCCGCCTCGGCCCCGCTTCTCCACCGCGCCCTCCGCGCCGGCACGCCCGGCCCCGCGGGCCCCGCCATCCGCCGCCAACGGGGCGGCCGCTTCCGAGCCCCGGGGTTGCGCCATCTTGTGCCGGCGCCGCGCCCGGCGGAAGTGGGCCGCGGAGGGGCGGGGCCGCGCGGGGCGCGTCATCAGGCAGCGCCGGCCGCTGGGAGCCGGAAGTCATGGAGGTAGAGCGGGGCTGCTCAGCGCGCCTCTGCGCCCCTTCTGGCGGGTGGGCTTCGGAGGGGCGCGCGGGGGTTCCCCCCGGGCCCCCGCCGTTGGCGACGTTCGTCCGCGAGCGGCGCGCTTGTGGGAGCCTCGCGCGACGCAGCCCGCCCCCCGCCCCCCTGTGCGGAGGGCCCGGCCGCGCCGCGCCTGCGCAGAGACCTGCCCGCTGGGAGCCGGCCTCGCGGGAACCTGGTGCCCGTCGCGGCCTCGGCCTCCGTGCCCCGCGGGAGCTGCCTGTGGGCGCCCGCGTGTCCGGACGCCCGCTTCCCCCTTTTTAGGCCATTTTTGGCCACAAGATGCTGCCTCACGGGGCCTCGTGCACTGGCCGTAGATGGGGTTTCGCGGGGCCGCCTTGCAAGAGGGATCGTCCTTAGTTCCCTTCCTGGGGCAGCTGCAGACCCCACAGCGGCCCCTGGCGGCCGGAGCGCGTGCGGCTCAGCACCTGCGCTCCACCCTTCCAGGGCCCTCGCTAATGTCTGCGGTGTAGGCGGTTCTATTTCGCACCGTTTTTCCAGTTAAAATTGAGCCTCAGGCATGATCAGTGCCTCTTCGAAGGCAAGAGGATTCTGAGATGAATTCAAATTTAAGTGGTTCCGGTCCAAAACAGGATGTTTGCCCCTCCCGGTGCTGCCCCGGGTGAGACGAGGCAGTGCCCACGAGTAACGGTGCGGACAGCACAGGCCCCGGGATTGTGTTGCAGCACCTAATGTCTGTTGACTTGAGCTTGGGTTTATTTTTTGACTGACAGTGGGGTCTTGAGTAGTCCACGAGAGTCGAGTATGGCCTTGGAAGGCTAACAGCGAACTTCTACAGTTGTTTCTGTGGGTAGTGGATGGGGTGGGGTCCGCTCCGAGTAGGAGGGGCCGGTCATTCAGTTACATCTTCCTGTTGGTTAACTGTGTGCCGGGGTCACGCTCTGCTGGGCATGTAAGACCCGGTGTCTCTGCTCTCGGATCTTACCGTTTGGTTAAGGCTGAGGACAAGCATGTTGATAGCCCAAAAGGAAGACTTCTTACAATGCAAGTTGCCATACCTAGGGCTGGCTTTAGTAGGCGGGCCAATGGGCTTTGTGTAAAAGCCATAATGCTGCCTGCACCCCTCACCCCAGAACTGCAGCTCATTCCTTTAGAGTTTGAAGGTGTTTTAAACTGCAGAGTCCCTTTTGATGTGCAAGTAAACCTTTAGAGTATTATATCTTATATCAGTCAGGAGACAAACCAAGAAGCGAAAGAGCTAACTAGGTATAAAATGGTTAATTGGGCCCTGGTCAGTTTGGCTCAGCGGTTAAAGCGTCAGCCTGCGGTCCGGAGAGACCCAGGTTCGGTTCCCGCTAAGGGCACGTACTTCGGTTGCAGTTTGTCCCCGGCCCTGGTTGGTCGTGCGGGTGGCAGCCACTCAATGTGTCCCTTCACGTCGATGTTTCTCTCTCTCTCTCTCCATTCCTCTCTCTCCCTCCCACTCTATCTGTACAAAAAATGGAAGAATATCCTCGGGTGGATTAAAAAAAAAAAAAAAAATGGTTAATTGTGCCCTGGCCAGTTTGGCTCAGCGGTTAGAGCGTTGGCCTGCGGTCCGGAGAGACCTGCGTTCGGTTCCCGCTAAGGGCATGTACCTCGGTTGCAGTTTGTCCCGGCCCTGGTTGGGTTGTGCCGGTGGCAACCACTCGATGTGTCCCTTTCACATCGATGTTTCTCTCCCTCTCTCTCCCTCTCCCTCTCACTCTATCTGAACAAAATATGGAAAAATGTCCTCGGGTGAGGATTAAAATAAATAAAAAATAAGCTTTTTTTCCTATTAAAAATAAATAAATAAAATGGTTAATTGGGTATCTGAAAGGATAAAGAGAGATGCCTCAAAGCATCATGGAGGTGTGAGCTGCAGGAAGCAGTCACTCCCCATAGCACTGAAGGAGCAAGGGGACCGGGAGGGGTTTTAAAGCACCAATGACGAGGAGGGTCCTGTACAGCTGAAACTCAGATCTCTGAGGAGGAGGTCATGCCGCTCAGATACCGGGAAGCAACCTTTGAAGGGGACGCACTGCACACAGGTTTCACTGGGGAGGTGGGGGGCCAGGAATGAAGCTGCAGTGCTGGGAACACTGCGGCCTGGGCTCAGCTGCTGCAGCAGCAGGTGATGCTCAAAGAGTAGAAAGCAGACAGGAAGTCGCCAGGCTTCAGGCAGCTGGAGCAAGTCCCTGTCAAGCACCCTGACTGGCTGAGAGCCGTGTGGCCCACAGAGTCACAGAGAGCCTCTGCATCTTTCAACGCAGGTTTCTCTGGGCAGTGCCGTCGCTGCTGGGGCCTGTGGGGCTTGGTTGACAGCACAGAGAGAGAGACGTGAAGCTTTGGGAGAAGAGGAAGGGCGGATGGGACGGCAAGGTGGCACTGAGTAGGGTGGGAAGCTTGGGGGCACCCAGGGCTTAGGAATGACACCCTCAACTTGACACACCAGATAAAGACTCAGTTCAGCTTCAGACCCGAAGTAGGACTCTGCCGGTTTATGAGGTGCGCTTAGAGGTGCGATATGGGGGTGATTCTGAGGATTGGGGTTGTATTTAATCCTTCATGGAAAAGCAGTGTGGTTTGCTGCTTTTTCTGTTTCAGTTCACTGTGCTTGGTTTTTCTGCTTTTCCATTTCCCATTTTAAAAAATTGCTTATTTTGATAAGTTTGGGATAGTAAAGGAATGCTGAAAGGAATAATGCACCCTTCATAAAACACTGAGCTTTTATAAACTTACACTGAACAAATATTGTGACTAATAAAATTTAAATTGTTAAACATTTATTTACTTGAAAATATTTATGTAAATTATCTTTAATTAATATTTAATCACAATGCTTTAATCATATAGCTCTCATAACATCCACAGTGTGTTAACAGTAGTTATACCTGAATGTGGTCTATTCTTATGATAGAATATTCTCGTGTTAAGTGTATAATTAATATGCTTCTCTTTTTACTTCTTGTTAAACAGTATCTTTAATGTTTTCTATCTCAGATATCACCAGAGGATCCAATCACCACATGTCTTTCTCCCTCAGTGTATGATATGATCTGTAAACTGGGGTTTGAAGTCAGAGAAGATCGTGATATCGATAGTATCGTAACTAAAAGTGGTGAAGTGTGCTGGAAGACCATCACAGACTGTGTGATTGACACAGAATCAGGTTTGCAATTCTCTGCGCCCCAAACATCTGTCAGTACTTTTCATTTGAATTGTCTTGACCTGTAACATTTCCCTTTCTGACCATTGCTTTTTTTGGTCAGAGAATGTTATTATACTGGCCTCAAAAGAGAAAAGGATTTGGTGTGGAAAGAGAGGGAATAAGGCCAGAGAAGCACTGAAGACTTAACAGAAAGCTCAGCTAAGAAAACCACATGTGAGCCCTGGCCAGTGGCTCAGTGGTTAGAGCGTTGGCCCATGGACCAATGGGACATGGGCTCAATTCCAGTCAAGGGCACATACCTCAGATGTGGTTCGTCCTCAGCCCTGGTCAGGGTCGTACGGGAGACAACCAATCAATGTGTCTCTCTCAAATTGATGTTTCTCTCTCCCTCTCTCCCTCCCTCCCTCTCCCACTTTCCCTCTCTCCCTCCCTCCCACTCTATCTGAGGATAAATAGAAAAATATCCTCCAGTGAGGATTAAAGAAAAATGAAAAGCACACGTGGGATGGAGAGGTCAGGAGGCAGTGAGGGCTGATGGGGCTGCAGCGATGTGATCTCAGTTCCAGGCCAGCAGTCCGGGTGAAGAAGAGTAGAAAACACAAGTCCTGAATTAGGTATGAAGTGATCAGTAACACATTACACAATTGTTTTAAGTGTCTTCCACCCATTTTTGCACATTTTTTGGAACAGGGAGTTGGCCTGGAAATTTGACATTAGTTGTAAAAATGATGAATATCCTCTGGGCCAGCAGTTCTGTTATAGGAATGAATAAGACTGGCACACTTACAGATAGGAAAGTGTGTGTGTGCAAGGGTTTTCCTGCAACATCATTTGTAATAGCAAAAGAGAAAAGGCATTGTAAACAACCAGATGTCAGGCAGTAGGGATCGCTTAAGAAAATCATGAAAAATTCACAGTGGAATACTATGCAGTGGTGAAAAAGAATGAGGAGGCCTGGCTTTCTGATACTGGACTCTCTTCAAGTGAACAAATGAGGATCCTATATCTGAATTTGTTTGTATATGTGTAAACATTTCTAAATACACACAAGGAATCAATCAGAACAGCTGCTCTAGGAAGGAGAATTCACTGTCCAGGGAGGAAATTTACCCTTTTATATTTTTTGATCATGACCTATGGGACTGTTCGACTCTAAACATATAAAAAATTACATATTATAAATGTGTTCTAAAATAATTAAGGTTGTTAGAAATCACACAGACTGATAACGTTAAGTAAAAAGAAATTGGGTTATGAACCTGATTTTGTGTAAATTTATACACCAGCAGAGATATTGAAAAACATGTTTTTTTCTGTTATTAGAACCTTTCTGTGTTTTCCAAACTCTACTGATAGTGTATTTTTGTTTTATAATCAGATAAGCACTGTATAATTTATTTCAACATAGGTGTGTCTTTTTTGTAAGTTGTTATAAACTGGTTGCTGATTCTGTGGAAATTCTGTAATTAGACCCCCCCCCCCCCCATGATACAGAACTATGGCGCTAACTTGCTTTCTTACCGTTGAAGCCCAGGGTCTGGATTACCAGGGGAGCGTGAGGCTGCTGGGCCCTGTGTGTGAGGCCGTCCATGTCCATTTCTCATCTCTGACCAGGAGGCAGTTTGAAGTTCAGTATGCACCGTGGCTCCGGTGGACAAGTTCTCCAGAGGTTTGGCCTTTGCAAACTCTACCTAGAAACCTTTATGACTTGCTAATTTTAAAGGGATCTCCCCTGGGGGGCCCTGAGGGAAGCGTGGTGCTGTTTGCAAAGTCTCTAAGTCTGAGCTGAGAAGCATGTCCTTTGACCAAAGGAAGTGTTGAGATGCAGCATCAGGGTGGGGGTAAGGGGGAGCTTGGTATGTGGGTGCTGGTCCTGGGACAAAAGTATAGTGGACCATTGCTGGAAAAAGGAAGCCCTCCTGGACGAGTTAGGTAGTCCTGAGACAGTGGGACCAGGAGCCTGGAGAGAGCATGCTGGCCTCATGCACAGCGAATCGGCGGGAGAAGGTCGTCTGGGCCCAGCCTTGTTTTAGCTGATTTGTTGGTTGGGAAAACCAACCGTTTCACTTGGCACATCGAGTGACCACAGTAGAGCAGTAACGCTAACACGTCTGCCTCTGAATTCCTTTGACTTTCCAAGTTTCGTGTGGAAGAATCCTTCCTTCTCCCTTTGTAATAGCTCTTGTGAGTGGCAGGGCGAGTTGCCTTATGTGGATTATTCTTAAGAACTAATCAAAATAAGAAATAAGATTTAGGTAAAAATATTGACCTCTCAGTGTACAGTTATACCACACTTACTGCTTTCAATAAATATTTAAATAAAGAAAGAACTCCTTAGAGATTATTTTTTATTATTCATATGTTATATTTACATCGAAAATGTTTACCTATACTGAAAAAGTCATTAAAATATGACAATCAAAATCTCCAGAGGTTTGAATTTTATGAATAGTCGTGTTACTTGGAGAAATACTTTTTATTGAGCATAAATTCTAACGTATCATATTCTAAACAGTTATTTCCAGAAATATTTGACGCCCTGGGGAGTCTTCAGTCTCCTGCTGTTTCTCTCAGCCTAATGAAGCTGACGGCATGTCTCGAGCGGGCCTTGGGCGACGTACGTGGGAGGCCCCGAACTGTTCTCACTGCAGTGTCGGAAAGGAAGTTCAACCCCCATAGTGGCCCTCAGGTTCCTTGACTTTAATGCTCGTTTTCCTGTAAAATACAATTACTTGGTACAGATTTTTAATATCTTTTTAATGATTATGATATGAAGACCCTGGTGTCTTCAGTATCTGTCTTCCACCATTTATCCAGACGATTGCTTTATGGGTGAATTTTCCCTGAAAGGCACTGGGCTCACCGGGGTGCAGCTGCTGTATGATTGTGTTTGAATTTCAGGTGTTTTTACTGGTCGGGAAAGAGTGCCCCTTCCTTCTGAGAGATCTGCTGGCGTCCGCGGAGCTCGCGGGAGTCTTCGGGCGGCCCGTGGTGAGCCTCGCACCCGCAGCCGTACAGCAGGCTCACAGGCAGGGTCAGACGCGGGCTTGACGCCACGGACGCTGCTTCCCACCTCTCCTGTCAGCCCCGCCCCTTCCGGCCAGGGACGCACTTCTCTGCCCCCTGGGCCTCAGTGCGGTAAAGAGCCCTGGAGACGCCTCGTAGGGACCCGGGCGCCAGTCCCAGGAGCAGCTTGAGTCTGTTGCTTCCATTAACTGTGTATAATTGTAATACAGCTTATTTTAGAACAAAATTTTAACTCTTCAAAGAGAACCTTACAATTTTATTCTAAAATATCAGTTATTTATAACGGGAAATTATTTGCTCTTTGGAACTGTACGGATTTAAGGTGGACAAAATATAAAAGTCAGTCAGACTCCACATTACTTTGGATGGGAAATCTGTTTTCTGCAGAACTTTCCCAGTCTTTACGGTGGTTCCTTATTCCCCGTCATCTTGAAGGTTGTATTCATTGCTCAGTAAACGTGGGTCCTGTGTTACTCTTACTCCCTCATGACGACGTGGTCCTGTGTTACTCTTACTCCCTCCTGACGACGTGGTCCTGTGTTACTCTTACTCCCTCCTGACGACGTGGTCCTGTGTTACTCTTACTCCCTCCTGACGACGTGGTCCTGTGTTACTCTTACTCCCTCCTGACGACGTGGTCCTGTGTTACACTTACTCCCTCCTGACGAGGTGGTCCTGTGTTACTCTTACTCCCTCCTGACGACGTGGTCCTGTGTTACTCTTACTCCCTCCTGACGACGTGGTCCTGTGTTACTCTTACTCCCTCCTGACGACGTGGTCCTGTGTACCTCTTACTCCCTCCTGACGACGTGGTCCTGTGTTACTCTTACTCCCTCCTGACGACGTGGTCCTGTGTTACTCTTACTCCCTCCTGACGACGTGGTCCTGTGTTACTCTTACTCCCTCCTGACGACGTGGTCCTGTGTTACTCTTACTCCCTCCTGACGACGTGGTCCTGTGTTACTCTTACTCCCTCATGACGACGTGGTCCTGTGTTACTCTTACTCCCTCATGACGAGGTGGTCCTGTGTTACTGTTACTCCGTCATGACCACGTGGTCCTGTGTTACTGTTACTTCATTATGACGACTGGGCACTAACTGGCCACACTGCTGTTGGCTCATTCCTTCTGAGGAAGGAAGAAAACAGCATCTGTTTTACTCAGTGGTTTATTAACGAATCACCAACACTGCTGTCCTTGGCCTGGCTAGATGAGCGTGCTGACGGTCTTCGTGGGCTCTCCACGTGGATTGAACCTGCGCAATGTCCTGTGGCATGGGTTCGCGTCGCCGTGGGAGGTCCCTCCAAAGTAGGTTGCCGTTGAAGTGCTTCTCTTCCATCTTGGGTGATGCTAGGAGTCTGTTTAATTTCACAACAAGGAAATGTGTCTCAAGCAGGATGGGAGACTTGAGACAGGCCCTTGCAAATAAAACTGAATGCTCATAGCAGAGCCCCTGCAGTGGCGATGGGCAAGCTGCCTGGCAGGATGACTCCCCCTTGTCTCAGCTTGGGAGTATCCAAGGTCCTCTTGTTCCAGCCCACCTGGCCTCACCCTGCCTTCCTGATTTTGAGCATTTTCTCTTGAAAGTCAAGCTTTTTATGTGCACAGCCGAGTTCATTTTTTAACAGGTCTCTGGTATTCTTCACAGGTACTGTTCCATGATGGTGCTGCTGACAGCTGGGCTGGGTCAGCTCCTGGAGGCCTACCTTCAGCGGACGGCGTGCACCATGGCACGCCGACCCCTCCTCACGCTCACAGACTCGGAGGACCTGGCCGTTTTCCCTGGCGAGTACTGTGTCTCACGCTTCCCTGAGGAGGTTGTTACAACGTGACGTCGTCAAGTAGCATCAGGCTTGATGAACTCTTTAGTGGAAGGTTCTCCAATGGCGACATGCTGTGAAAGTCCCGGGAGGTTTTGTGCTAGGTGTCGCCACATGAACCCGACCTTCCCGCTGTGCCCCGGGCTGCTGCAGGGAGTCTGTGGATCAGCGTTGGGGACAGAGTCGTTTGTCCTTTAGAGGGGGTGCACGCATGGCTGCAGACCATTGTATGATGTTTCTTCCCCAACACTCGCTGCAGTGCCTTTGTGCTCGCGGCAGGACGCTGCCTCACACCTGCCTTCTCTCCCGTGGCCAAGCCGTGCACCAGCTGCGGGGTGGGGCCCGAACTCTGCTAAACTCTGTTGCTTGTCTAGTTCAGTTGGCAGTTGAGGGTTAAGGGCTCTGTCTGCCAGTGAGAACCAGGGAGGGAACAGAATGGGTCACGTTGCCCCCGAGGTCTTAGCCTTTTTGTACCAAGGACCTTTCTGTAGTTTGGTGTCTTCCAGAAACATGTATGTCTTTTTTAAGACTATTTTTAGAGCAATTTTAAGTTTATAACAAAATTGAGAGGGAGGTATAGAGATTTTCCATGAATCCCCCTACCCCCACCCCCACACACAGCCTCTCCCCTTATCAATATCCCCCATCAGATGGGGACATTTGTCACCAAGGATGAACCTACTTTGACATGTTGTAAGCACCCAAAGTTCCTAGTTTCCCTTTGCATTCACTCTTGGTTCCTGTGTCTTGTGAAAATGTATTTTCTTAGTCAGTATGGTCATCTGGTCAACCTTGAACTCTACAGAAAGTGAGCCTGAATCACTAAAGAGATGTGGCTGTCCATGTCTGTCCTCAGAAGCACCGGTGGTCACCTGTGGCCATGCTTGGTCAGGGCGGTCTTCCTTGCCCTTGGGCAGTGTGAGCGCCTGGGGCCACAGGCACCTGTGCTGAGAGGTGGCCCCGCCGGCCTCGCTCCCTGGGTGCGCGCCCATCTTTTCAGTAGTTCATGCGATTGTGCTGAGAACTGCTTCCTGTTTTGCAGAAGTTACTCATGAGGTGCTTTCGGTGCTGGAAGAAGTGATGAAGAGATCCACTTTCGTGCTAAGGATCATGTTGCCGTATTGGGAAGTCGCGCTGATCAAGTTCAAGTCACACAGGTAACGGAGAGGTGGTGCTGCTCAGTGGCTGTGGACGTTTGGAGGCCAGTCCCCCCTCAGAGCCTCTGCCTGCAGGCACGTTTGCTGTCAGCACCTAATGAGTGGACGTGGGCACCTAATGGATGGACGTGGGCACCTAATGGATGGACGTGGGCTGCCTGGAGAGTAGATGCCTTCCTGTAACATAAAAGGTCTCTAGTTGTGTGTTAAGTATGGTGTGGTGGCTAAAGATCATTATTTTCTAGAATCAACTTTATAAAAATTACTGGGTTTTTACTGTGGGTGAAACCCTATGTCCAGTGTTAGTGAATCATGAAGCCAGGAGGCAGCCAGGTGATCTCGTCCTGAGGAGCAGGCATGTGCGTGTCAGGAGGCAGCAAGATGGTCTCGTCCTGAGGCGCAGGCGTGTGCGTGTCAGGAGGCAGCCAGGTGGTCTCGTCCTGAGGAGCAGGCGTGTGTGTGTCAGGAGGTGGCAGGTGGTCTCGTCCTGAGGCGCAGGCGTGTACGTGTTAGGAGGCAGCCAGGTGATCTCGTCCTGAGGAGCAGGCTTGAGCCCTTCAGGCTACATCTCCTGACCAGCAATTTGTAGACCTTGGGAACACGCTGGCCTCCTGGGGTCAGAGTGTTATTTGGAAAGGAGATGAATTAGGCAGATTTTGTGAGTTTCCACCAAGGCCTTAAAAATGGCTCATCAAACGTTGAACCCTGGGAAGTTGTTTTAAAATCACATCTCTAGTCTGATGAGACCTTGATTTTGTTTTTCTCTCATTTTAGCGAGTGATGTCCACCCTTCTTGCTCTGGACAAGGAGGTTGTGTCTGGACCCAGCACCCTGACTGAGGTGCCGGTGCCAGTGTGTACCCTACAGTGGGGGCTGTGCCCGTCTCCTCCCTCTCCACAGGTTTGCGGACTGTGCCATGTTGCTACTGACACAGCTGGAGACTGGGCTTCGGAACGTGTTTGCCACAGTTAACAAGTGTCCCCGAAGACTTCTGACGGCAGAGGTACACGTGCGTTCATGGCTGGCGGTGACGGTTTTGTTGCTGTGCTGACAGTCTTCTGTGCCTGATTAAGTGTTCTCAACATCTTATCTTTGTTTGCATTAAATGAACTTTTTAGCTAAGAACTTTCATTGGAAGGCTTAACTGCCATTTTTTGTGGCTTTCTATTATAATGATTTTAGAAGATTTATGTTTATTTATGATTGTTTTTCGTAGTTCTATAATATTTCCAAGTAGTCTTTTAAACTTATTGGGGTCATGAAAATAGTAACCACTCATTTTTTTGTTGCCATAATTGCTGGCATATCACTGTAACCCCACAAGGTGGTC
Organism: Molossus molossus; assembly: GCF_014108415.1. NCBI lineage: Eukaryota > Metazoa > Chordata > Mammalia > Chiroptera > Molossidae > Molossus > Molossus molossus. The sequence continues at coordinate 112,372,802 of NW_023425402.1, forward strand.
TGTGGTCTAGAGCATGCACTCTCGTCAAGGACACTGCTTACTCTTGGCCAAATCTTAGTCACACCTAGCTGCGGGGAGGTTTGGCAATGTATCTGGGGTGCCATGTGCCCAGTTAACTACTGAAAGATCCATGAATAAGGAAAGAGAGACTATGTATTATAGGATGGACAGCAGCATCTGCCATGTCTTCTTTTCTCATTTCTTTCATGAATTCATCTTCCTCTTTTTGCACCTTTATGTTGACATTCCTCAAAATTCTGTTCTCAACCCTATCCTCTCTTTATATTTGCCCCTTGGGAGATCTCACACAATCCTATGCCTAACACTGTCACTACTGTGGGGACAAAAATTAGGAAACACTTGGGACCTAATGAAAATGAAAGCACAACATATCATAGGTTGTTGATGCAGCTAAAGCAGCTAAGAGGGCAATTCATAGCATTAGTTCCAGGAACACTAGGCATTGACTCTAACTCAGTTCTTTCATCTCCTGAGCTTGGTTTATACCTGTTTGCTGAATATCTTCATATGGGTTTTCCCCAGCATGTCAAACTTAACTTTATTTCAAAAAAGCATGTTTTTTCTCCCACAAATTCCTTATCCTTATACTCTCAGTTGCTTTGGCCCCAAACCTTAGGACTGTCCTGTGATTTATCTGTACTTTATTCTCCATGGCCACAGGGTGTCCAGCACTGGTCATTGGTTCTTCCTGTGATGTGTTTTGTGTTTCTTCTTTCAATCCTGAGGCCTCACCTGGCTCCTCATCACGCTCTCCTGAGCTCATCTCACAACCAACCTTCATGATGCTCTTCCTTCTCTGATATATTCTCACACTGCCACTGCTTGTTTTCTGAGCTGGTGAATATTCCTGTGTCTTCGTGTCCCCTCTACTTTACAGCCTTTAGTGGGGTCCCAGTGCCTGGCACACAGGGTCCTACACTTGGCGAGGCGGGTGAGGTGCTCACTGTTCGGCCCAGCCTTTCTCCAGTTTGCGCCCCCTATTTCTCCAGTATAATTCAGGCTCCTTGCCAGTCCCTGGACGTGTGTGTCTCCCCATTTGTTGCCCACTGTTCCTGCCTGACCAGTCATGCCGTGACCGTGGCCGCCCAGAGCCTGTCTGCACAGGTGACTGCTGCTGCACTCTCCTGCTGCTTGGTCCTGACCTCTGTAGAGGTCTCTGGGGCAGGTGTCCAGAGGGGCTTTGCATCTGTGCCCCTTGGTGCCCAGGGCCTTTCACAGCAGCTTTGCCGTCAGGGCTGTGACACCTCCGTCTTCCAGCTGAAGAGGCAGCACCTCGGTCGTCACAGCATCAGTACACTTGGTTACTCACTGTCATTTGACCACACGGATAAGTAGTGCGACTGTTTCCACAGACAGTGCAACTTACCCAGGAACGTCCCACATTCACGCCGAGGCTCTTATCTAGAAGGAACGTGGCGTCAGTTCACTTGTAAGGCAGCACCTAGGTGAGGACACTGCCCAACCAGGAAGTGCTGTGCAGAAGCTGTTATTGGCTGATGACACGGCCAAAGGTCTCTCCAAGATCAGTGGAAGATACGAAGATGAGTAGAAAGTTTGTGCATTAGGGTGAGAGCTGACGTGCACACCACTTACGTGGGTCAAGGTAGAAGTCAGTGCATGGGGTTTATGCAGGTAACTCCAAGTCTAGCTTTTTTCAGGAAATAGTGGTGTTCAGTAGGAAACTGGATATTTGGAATAGATCTCAGGAAACATTTTAGGATCTGCATACAGGTTTGGGAGCTAAAGATACAAATTCTAGAGTCATCTGCATAGTAACAAATGCTGAAGAACATTTGATAATATTGCGTTGAAAATACATTACTAAGCATTAATACGTAAGAACCGTGCTTGATAGACTGATTTCATCATGCTGTGTGGAACATCTTGCTGATTCCCAGCAGCCTTTGAGCTGACCGTCACTCACCTGTGTCGTGCAGAGACACCTGAGTGTGTGCAGGGAATGGGGTTGGAACGTCCCGGCCGGCCCAGAGCCTGGTCTGTGAACTGCTGCTCATACCAGGAAATGTGGACACAGGCTGTTTGTCGGAGAAAATACTCTGTTCTCACTTCATGCAAATGCCATGTCAGCAGCGTCCTGAGAGTGTGAGTGGGGGTTTGTGAAGTTACAGGGCCGTGGTGTGAGAAGTACCAGGTCAGCAGCTTGCCGGGCAGTCTTCTAACAGCCGGGTCATGTGCTTCTATGTCCCCGCGGTGTGTGGCCCATGTGGCCTTCCCGGAGTGTTGCTAGATGAAGCATTATTTTCAAAAGAAGTTTCTGTATTTGTTGGCATGAAAGATTTTTCCAGCTTTGAATAGTGTCATTCTGCTTGTATTTTGCTCTAATTATTTTTTTTCTTTCCTTTTCTGAAGTCAACAGCTCTTTATACCACCTTTGATGAAGTAAGTAAACTTAAACTTATATGGTATCTTGAAACAAAACAAAACACTGTATTCTTATAAAATTCAAAATTAGAGCCATAAGTCGCATGCTTACAGGAAAATGTTGATAGTCAGTAGTCATATAAGCCAAAAACAACTCTTACAGAATTGAATATAGTCTTATGGCTAATTAAGACTCAATATGATTAACCAAGTTTCTAAAGTTCTGGAGAGACCAAAGTTGGAAAATGCCAGGGGACACCAACAGTAAATGCTGTCACCATGCAGAACGGGTGGGGCACGCCTGGCCTGCAGGCTACTCATGGCCCTCGAAATCAGTACCAGCTCACATCACAGCCTCACCAAGTGAGCCTGACCAGATACAGCAGCTGTTGGTAGTTTTGTATGGCCCTCGAATGATGTAGGTTTCCCCATGGCCCTGCACAGAGTGAAGGTTCCCAGCCTTGGTTTAGAGGCGTGCATGTGAGGGTGAGGTTGGCGCCTACTGGTTTCGCACATGAAACATCGACGACTGTTATGAGTATGTAGTGCACACTGAGCATGTGATCTGCGTGTTTGGGGGTGAGGTTCTGAAGGTGAAAATCTGGAATAGTAAAAATTACATTGAAAGTATCTGTCATCACTCGTGGAGTGTAGAGGCTTGTGTGTGTTGTCCTGGGCAGTGACTGTCACAGACCCTGCTGTATGCAGGACACCACAAGTCTCCTGCAGAGAGGTGGGCATTCTGGCCATTCTGCCTGTAGAGGGAAAGATTCGTTCCTGAGTGGTGGGTGAACTAAGAGAGGCGCCTGCTCACCTGCAGAGCTGATGCCATCAGGTGAGAATTTGCAGCTGGGGGCTGAAGCAGGCGCACGGTCAGGTCTGTACAGGATTGGGTCACAGGGTGGGCAGTGCTGGGCTCCAGTGCTGGTGAGCTGAGTGGCTCACGAAGGAACTGGGGTCGATGCTGAGCACACACACACACACATGTTTATATATGAATAGAAACATACACACAGACACATATGTAAGTATACACAAACACAAACTTGTATACATATAAACATGCACATGCTGAAACATACATGCACAAGTATGCATAAACATACCCGCATACATATAAACACGTACAAACACGTGCACACGTAGAGATATACATAAACATGCATGTGTACATATAAACACATACAGACATGTGCATATATACAAGTATACAGAAACACGTATACATATAAGCATATACAGATACATGCATATATACAAGTATAAACACATACATGTATATATATAAACAAATATACACATACACACATACAAGTACACATAAACATGCACGTGTACATATAAATTCAGACACATATATGCACACTTATGCACATATCCAGATACACACACGTGCACACACACAGTTGAGAAGACACATACAACTAAGGTCATTAAGGCTGGGAAAGTCCTCCTGAACTGGTGGTGGTCTCCTTGGCAACTGCCCTTATTTCCTCCAGTGGCGTGGGGCTTATTTAACCATTCAGAGCAGAAGACCGTATGCTTGGACGCTGAAAGTTCTGTGTGCGTATGTGCACCAGTTAACGTATTTATTTGTGGTGTTTTAGATATTGGCAAAGCACTTGAACGATGGTGAAATCAATCAACTTCCTCCTTTCCTGGGAGAGCCTGCCATGGTACAGTATTGGGTCTTTTCCAACCTAGTATTCTTGCGTTTGTGTGTGTGGTTAGCACCTCTCTAAAGTGGCATCAGTTTTGGCCTGAGAGGCTCGAAGAGAGGGCTTCTGAGCCACCCGCACACTGTCTCATCTCGTCTCTGCAGCGGACGTGCCGAGTGCGACCCTGCTCGGGTCCTGTGCAGCTCGGTATTCAGAGCCCTTCTCGGGCCCCATGATCTCGGCCCTGTTCCCGGGCAGACTGTGTACTTGCTGGTGATACGCAGGTGCTGGTAGAAGGGACTGTGTTTGCTCTGGGAGCTGCAGCGACCACCAAATGAGACCAGTGTGTGTTGGATGGAAAGGGAATGAGTGAGTGTTCAGAGCCATTTTCTGTTTACCACTTTTTGGTATTTTATCAAGATATTGCAATGACTATTTTGGACTATAAATAGAAGTTCTGTATTTATTCCTTCTGACTGGAGTTGGCCAACCCAAGATTCTGGTTCCTGTTGTGTTGGATCCCACACACTGGGCCTCCATTCTTCCATCAGGAAATTAGGACGATGTGCTCATTTGTCTAGTATGCTTCTCCATCTGAAATCTGTGACTCTTCCGCCTATCAGCAGTTTGCCTGGGTCAGCGGTTTTCTGACCCTTTCCCCTCTAACCTGCGGGGCAGACCCAGGACTTGAGCTGTTTAGAGAAAAGCGGCTGCCTTCGTCGGGCTTCAAAGATGAAGGGAGGGCGTCCGAGAAGGAGAGGCACGAGGAGACAGGAGCACAGCAGGTCCTTTCGTTCCCTGGAAGGTTGGCTCCCAGAGGAAGGCACAGGCTCTCTTCCTTGCAGGAGGGGAGAGTAGGAGCAGGTGAAGTTCACTGCACTGGACCCGTCCACGCAGCTCTGCCGTCGGGCTCAGACCCCAGGGCGCTCAGTTCCCTCAGTCAGGCCCCAGGAAGCAGGGTGCATTCCAAACGGGTTCCCAGGAGAGTCCTGCCTGCGGCAGTGAGGTGCATTTAGAACAGGGGTTCTGACAAGGGTTCTGCTTGGTGCATTGTATGGCCTTGAACTCAGTCTCTTTGAGGCCCACCGCCTTGGTCTGTAGATGAACACGGTGCTCCTTAAACATGTCAGGCCGGGGCCTTGGCTCTTTCCTTCCCTCTGCTGAGGATGCTAACAAAGTATTTTCTCTGTGTATTTTCTGAAAGGAATTTCTCTGGGACTTCCTGAACCATCAGGAAGGTCCTCGTGTAAGAGATCATCTAAGCCACGGGGAAGTCAACTTACCCGAATTTCCAAAAGGAGTGACAGGCCAGCTGCTGGCCTTTTCCGTTGTGCTTTTACTGAGATTCGCCGATGGAGAGCTGGCGTCCGTGTTCAAGGTACCGCACAGGGAAGAAGGCGACGGGCCGGACACTGTCATTGGGCTATGAAAGGATGCAGCGTGTTTCAAAATGTAACGAACTGTTACTCATTTTTTGCTTAATGTGTGATTTATAGCCTGCTTCCATGAGGACAGATGATTGTGAATTGATTGCATGTATGCATGTGTTCTCTGTAACTCTGAAGTAATTTAACCCGTTTCTTGAGAACACATTTGTGTGGGGAATTGTGAACCGAAGAACCAAAGAGTATAAAAGGGTTAACTAGATGTGATGGAGGTTTTTATAGGTGTCTACATTGTTGGTGCAACATTTGTATCTATCAGTAAACTGGTTTTTATTACATCAAAGTAATCCAGGTTACAATGTTTGTTACTGATACTTAATCTTTTTTCAGATTGTGCATGTAACAATTATTATTATTGAAGTTGTTTAAAACTTTATCAAAGTAGAAAAGTTAATGTAGAAAGTGAAAGTCAGGAATTTCGTGTAAAACAGGTTGGAATGAGCTCCCGATGGCTTCATCTTGGATAAGTGACAGTTTTTACATCATCGGATCTTGCTTTTCATCACAGCATGTGCTTGACCAGGCCCTTCCTGTCCGCCTCCCGCCTGAGAGGCAGCAGCATCCCCCCAGGAGGCTGTCAGGCCCAGGCTGGGCCTCCTCCCTCCTCCTCCACCTTCCACATCTAGTCCTCTGCTGAGACAAGATGTCCCGTCTGCGTCTGCCCACTCCTGTGCTGCCTCCCTGCAGACCCCTCACCTTTCCCCTGGAGAATCTGGGCTCTCAGGGCTCCCCAGTCGCTCTGCTCTCAGCACAGCCGGCCACGGGGCTTCAGGTGTCCTCCCCGCTCCAGAGCCGCCAGCGTGTCTCCCTCCAGCAGGAACCATGTGCCCAGGTCACCACCCTTCCCCACAGGGGTCTCGCTGCCCCACGAGACCTTGGAACCCCTGAGGGTGTGTTTTCGTCTGCTTTTTGGTATGAGGCTGAAGACACTCCCTGCTGTGCAGGTCTTAGGGATTTGAGTAAATGAAAAGTTAAGTCTTCTTCAATTCACGTTTAGCTGCTTTAATTATGAGTGTTGTGCTGCTGGGAATTCTGGGTACTTACCGATCACATGTCGGAAACCTAGTGAGATTTGTCAGTTGTCAACTCGCTGACTTTTCTTTCTGTTCTATTAACTCTTAGTCAGCTGACTTGGATTTTTCGGTTACAGTTTCTGTTACAGTTCTATCAGCTGTAAACAATGATGTTATTACTTTTCTTTTCGATTTCTATGTGTTTAGCAATTACATGTTCACAGTTGTGTAATTCTCTGTCAGTTATAGTGATTTTTTTAAAAATTGATTTTAGAGAGAGGGAGAGGGAGAAAGAGAGAAACATGGATGAGAGAGAACATCGATTGGCCGCCTCCTGCACGCCCCCCACTGGGGATCCGGCCCACAACCTGGGCATGTGCCCTGACTGGGAATTGAACCGGCGACCTCTTGGTGTAGGGTCGACGCTCAACCACTGAGCCACACCGGCTGTGCTAGTTATATTGATTTTTAATGTTTAGCTAGATTCTATTTTTAAGATGAACCTCTTACAATTTCCAAATGTTTGGAATCTTATTTATTTCTAGTTATGTTGCATTGTGGACAAGATTGAACGTGGCCTCTTTAATTATCGTTGTTGATCAGCTTCACTGAAAATCATTTTGTTGGTTATGATTTGACTACTGTCTCAAACCTGTTCTCAGGAAGAGTTCTGCTTGGTTTCAGCTGAATGGGATTCTGGGAGGGAAGCGAGGAGAAACCGGGACGCGTGTGTGACTTAAAGATCAACAGAAGGAAGGCAGAGCCTCACCCAAGTCGCAGTGACTTACACGTGTTTCCTCTGACCTAGGAGAGAGCAGCGATACAGCCCTTGGTCGTCCTCGCACAAGGCTACAGCGCCCGCTTCCATCCCGTCGCTCTGGCTAGGAAGCAGGTGCGCTGCTGGGCCGCGCGGAGGGAGGTGTGGGTCTGCCCTCTGCTGAGGTCGAGGTCAGGGCTCTCGTCAAGGGGACGTCGGCGGATCTTGCTTTCCAACCACAGTGCGTTGCTCGGGTGCGCGTCCCCGGAGGTGCCTCGGGCGCGCGTCCTTGGCCAAGGTCTCAGTCTCCCTGAGCCTCAGGGCTGTGTGCAGCAGCGGGAGGAAGGTGGTGTGTTCGGTCAGGTGTTTTCTGTGCTAAGAGGGTGACCACTGGGAAGTGCCTAACAGGCTGTTATTGTCGTTGACCCAGGACTTAACAGTTTCTGCTTGTCCGTGATGAAGGATGTGTTTTCTCAACCAGCTTTTGTTAACTTAGAAATTAAAGCAAATAACAAACATTTCAGCATTCCTGCCTGGAAGTTCCAGTTTGGTACTTTATTCTACGTGTTGTAGGATGTGCAGGTGGTCTAAGGGGGCAGAAACGCGGCTGTGCCCAAGCGTGTGATAATCACAGTAGTTGCTGACTTAGAAATGCATTGGTGGCCCGGCCGGTGCGGCTCGGTGGTTGAGCACCGTCCCGTGCACCTGGAGTCCCGGTTCAGCTCCAGGTCAGGGCATGTGCCCAGGTTGCAGGCTTGATCCCCGGTGGGGGGCGTGCAGGAGGCAGCTGATCAATGTTCTCTCTCATCGATGCTTCTGTCACTCTCTCCCCCTCTCTCTAAAATGAATAAAAACATATTTAAAATAACAGTAATCATTGCCGAGACTGCCCTTTGCAGAAACGTCAGAGTCCGCCCGTGAGGTCAGGGACACTCTGCAAAGCCAGGAGGGAGATGGTGTCCTGAGACCAGGCCTGGTAACCGCCTGAGAAAAGGGAAACTAGTTGAAAGGGGTTCTCAGTGGATGTGCAAAGAGAACCCTGAAGTGGGGCCGTCCTGTGTTGTCTGAGAGGTGTCAGCCCGCATGTGTGCCGAGGCCTCGAGGGCCAGTGCGAATCTGTGTCTTCCAGGGACACACGTCACCGCAGGGAGGGCACCAGCACTTGCCTGCAGGTCTAAGCTTAGAGAAGCTGGTTGGGAGAGAGGAGCCTCCAGGGAGGAAGTTTCCGGAAGGACGAGGGGCTGCAGGATGGAGGGTGTGTCTTCCAGCCTGACCAGGCCTTTTGTTGCAGCTGCTGTCCCCGCCCTCGGCCACCACACCTCCCCGCCCACCGTGGACATCTCAGCCTTCCTGTGGCCCCTTCCCGTCTGTCCCCCCTTTACTCAGTGGGTGGCCTGCATCCTGTGCCGTTTAGAATGACGCTCAGGTTGTGCTGCACAGCCAGGTGCCCACGTCCATGGTGTCAGCAGCAGCAGCCACTTAATTTCCCTGCGCGTTTCTTTTCTATCCTCACCCTGGGATGTTATTATACTTTCAGAGAGAGGAAAGGGAGAGCGAGAGAAAGAGAAACATTGATAGGTTGCCTTCTGAACACTCCCCGACTTGGACTGAACCCACAACCTAGGCATCAGCCCTGATTGGGAATTGAACCCGAAACCTTTTGGTGTATATGGGACAACACTCAACGAGCTGGGCCACCCGGCTGGGGCCTCCTCACACTTCTGTGGGTGAGACATTTTGGACCTTCTGTGGGGCCAGTCCATCTGATAGAAACGGGGGGTGGGCGTTGGGCTGGGCTGCTGAGGCCTCCGTGTGCTCACCCAGAGCGTGGGGCCCACCCCGCCCCGGAGAAGCACCTCCTTTTCTAACTTGGCCTGGAAAGCCACCCAGTGGCCTCGTCTCCTCTGCAGTCTGGGCCCCAAGTCCTGACTGGAGCGCAGGTGAGGATTTTCAGAGGCGCCTCACAGCAGCTCCAGACAGTCTACCCACTGACCCCTGGTGGTCTTTCTGTGTCTCCTTATAATGAGTAGCTGATGCCACCATGTGGTTTTCAAATGTAACATCTGTAACAATGTCACAAACAGTCTTCCAGAAAGTGATTGCCACATTTGTAACAACTTAAAAACATTTCCCAGGACTTTATTGTAAAACCTTTAGAAGCAGTAGACCTTTTTCTCCCAGGTGCTGAGCTGTGAGAAGAGCATCCGGCTTTGGCCTCTGCTGCCTTTGCCAGAAGAAGCTGCACAGGAAGCAGCCAGGTGAGCTCCCTCCCGGTTGTGCGGCCCTCCCGTCGTGTCAACAAGGCCATGGGCGAGGAGATGCCAGGGGGATGCTGGGCTTGGTGACCAGTAGACGAGGAGATGCCAGGGGGATGCAGGGCTTGGTGACCAGTAGACGAGGAGATGCCAGGGGGATGCTGGGCTTGGTGACCAGTAGACGAGGAGATGCCAGGGGGGATGCTGGGCTTGGTGACCAGTGGGTGAGGAGATGCCAGGGGGATGCTGGTCTTGGTGACCAGTGGACGAGGAGATGCCAGGGGGGATGCTGGTCTTGGTGACCAGTGGGCGAGGAGATGCCAGGGGGGATGCTGGTCTTGGTGACCAGTAGACGAGGAGATGCCAGGGGGGATGCTGGTCTTGGTGACCAGTAGACGAGGAGATGCCAGGGGGATGCTGGTCTTGGTGACCAGTAGACGAGGAGATGCCAGGGGGGATGCTGGTCTTGGTGACCAGTAGACGAGGAGATGCCAGGGGGGATGCTGGTCTTGGTGACCAGTAGACGAGGAGATGCCAGGGGGATGCAGGGCTTGGTGACCAGTAGACGAGGAGATGCCAGGGGGGATGCTGGTCTTGGTGACCAGTAGGCGAGGAGATGCCAGGGGGGATGCTGGCTTGGTGACCAGTAGACGAGGAGATGCCAGGGGGATGCTGGTCTTGGTGACCAGTGGACGAGGAGATGCCAGGGGGGATGCTGGTCTTGGTGACCAGTAGACGAGGAGATGCCAGGGGGATGCAGGGCTTGGTGACCAGTAGACGAGGAGATGCCAGGGGGGATGCTGGTCTTGGTGACCAGTAGGCGAGGAGATGCCAGGGGGGATGCTGGTCTTGGTGACCAGTAGACGAGGAGATGCCAGGGGGGATGCTGGTCTTGGTGACCAGTGGGCGAGGAGATGGCAGGGGGGATGCTGGTCTTGGTGACCAGTAGGTGAGGAGATGCCAGGGGGGATGCTGGGCTTGGTGACCAGTAGACGAGGAGATGCCAGGGGGATGCTGGTCTTGGTGACCAGTAGGCGAGGAGATGCCAGGGGGGATGCTGGGCTTGGTGACCAGTAGACGAGGAGATGCCAGGGGGATGCTGGTCTTGGTGACCAGTGGGCGAGGAGATGGCAGGGGGGATGCTGGTCTTGGTGACCAGTAGACGAGGAGATGCCAGGGGGATGCAGGGCTTGGTGACCAGTAGACGAGGAGATGCCAGGGGGATGCTGGTCTTGGTGACCAGTGGGCGAGGAGATGGCAGGGGGGATGCTGGTCTTGGTGACCAGTAGACGAGGAGATGCCAGGGGGATGCAGGGCTTGGTGACCAGTGGGCGAGGAGATGCCAGGGGGATGCTGGTCTTGGTGACCAGTAGACGAGGAGATGCCAGGGGGATGCTGGTCTTGGTGACCAGTAGACGAGGAGATGCCAGGGGGATGCTGGGCTTGGTGAGCCGTGGAGCTGGGGATGAAGGGGAGGAGTGGTAATCCCCCAGCTCAGGGCTCGGGCGTGGGAGGGTGTGTGCAGAGACATGGAACGTCCACTGGGACTATTTCCTGGGCAGTGGGAAGGGGCCTGACTCTCAGGAGAGAAGTGGGAACAACGCTGGGATCCCGGACTCAGCAGACAGCCCACATTCGTCAGCAAGCACGTCGCTGTCAGCCGGGTGCCACTGGCTGTTCCCACCCTCACCAAGGACGTGTTTGTTCTTGCACTGATTTTAGAGAGGGAAGTCGGGGAGAGGGAAACACTGGTAGGTTGCCTCCCGTATGCACCCTGACGGGAGGTTGAACTGCCACCTGGGCATGGTCCTGACCGGGAATGCAGCCCGGGACCCGCTGGTGCACCGGACAGCGCTCAGCCGAGGAGCGTCACGGGCCGGGGCACAGCTGGCGTTTACCGCAGCCTCCGGCGGCCTTTCCCTTCACGCCCGGGGAAGGGGGTCTTCTGAGGAAGTGCTTTGCTCGGTGACCAGGCACACGGCTGTTACTGCTGACGAGCGTCGTCTTCATTGTCGTGTACACGCAGATGTTTTCCCCTTTTCAGGTTGGAAGGTGATCACGAAACAAACGCCTGCAACTCTTTAATGACAAAGGTCGCGCGTGGGCTGTGTCAGTACCTCCCTGAGGACCCCTGTGTGCTCAGCGGCTTGGATGACCTTCCTATCGAAAGGTAGGTTCCATCCTGAAAGTCGTTAGAACGGTGGAGGAAGTCGGGATCGCAGACTCAGCTGTTTCCCGTTAACGCTCTGTGAGCGTGCTGGCGGCGTCAGAGCCACGGCTGCTCTCCGAGAGGCGCTGTCAGAGGAGCTCGCTGCCCCGGCCGAGCCTGCACAGGCTGAACACCTGCCACGTTCAACGACTGCTCGTGGCCCAAACGGACCGCGAGCTGGCCGTGCTCACCGGACCTGGTGGAGCAGGCCCGAGTGCGGGCGCCACAGGAGGACGGTGGGGGAACATGCCCCGGCCGTGCTCTCATCCACAGGTGGCCCCGGCTGCTCCCCGGACTCTGCAGCATCCGCGTCCCGACCCTGTTCTGTCCCAGAGCCGTTCTGGAAGTGCTGTCCGTGCTCAGGAGCATCAGCCGCTGCTGCGCCCGGGTGTCCCTGCAGGTGGCCGCCTCCCTGGAGCTGCGGCGCCAGCAGTGGGAGGCGAGGACACTGCGCTCCCGGCAGAGGCGGAACTTCCTGCGCATGCTGAGCAGGTGCGGCTCGCCCGGTTTCGGAGGGAGCGCTGGGGCGCGGGGTCTGCATGCAGTTCTGATTCCTGCTTCCAGAGAGACGCTCGCTTAACTGCGATTTCAGCATGTGGGGATGTGGGCCTGCCACCCCGACAGGCGTGCTCCCCACGCAGCAGCGGGTGGCCTGGGGCAGCTTCTCCCGCGTGTCGTGTTCTGGAACCGCTTGTCCTCGGGGAGTCGCCGCTGGGACAGGTGCCTGGACCTCGGAGTTGAGTGGCTGCTTCTGAAACTGACTCCCGGTCGGCACGCTTCCCGGTCACCTCACCTCCCCCCGGACAGCACTGCCCACACTCGTACCAGTTTCATGGGACCGAATCCCACTTCAGTGGGAACCTCTGTGTGTCCCAGAGGCTTTGGACACATCTTCATGCATCTCATGTTGAAGCCACTTCTGTTGCTCTTCCCGGGAGAGTCTCACTGTCAGGTGCTAGGAGACCTGGTGTGAAGAGCAGGGACGTCGGGAGGGCTGGGCACCGGGTCCTCGGCGCTGAGGGCAGGGCCGGCGCTGCTGCTGCCCTGGAGGGAGGCGAGGAGGGCGGGCCCGGCCGCAGGCACTGGGCTCCCGGGGTCTTCCTAGCTCAGCCAGCTGCCCGTTTGGGCACAGCCGTGGCCAGGCCTCTGTGGTGGGAGCAGCTGTGGGGGGGTGGTCTCGGGAGAAGTGTGGATTCCAGGGGTCTCGGGAAAGGGCTGGTCAGGTAGAACACCGTTTTCCTCATGAAATGGAAAATACTTTGTTTAACAAACTTTAATTTATGTAACGTCTGTTTTAGTGTTAAGCTTCTGTCTCCTGTGCTCTCCCTGGTTTTGCTGCTGATTGCGCTGGAATTGGTCAACATTCACGCGGTTCGTGGGAAGAGCGCTCACGGATACCAGCAGTACCTGAAGTGAGTGTGGGGCTCTGGGGGGCGACGCTGTTTTCTCTGGTGATTTTTATTTTATTTTCTTCATTGGTGTTAGGGAGAGAGGAAGGGAGAGGGAGAGAGAGAGAAACATGGATGAGAGGGAACGCCAACTGGCCGCCTCCTGCACGCCCCCCTCTGGGGATCAGGCCCACAACCTGCGCGTGTGCCCTGACTGGGAATCGAACCGGCGACCTCTTGGTGCAGGGTCGACGCTCAACCACTGAGCTACACCAGCCGGGCTGTTTGGTGATTTTTGAAACCCCACAGCCTGCTTGGACCCCACTGCTCTTTGTGGGCTTCAGAGGAGCCTGCACCTTTAAGCTGCCCCTGGGGTGTGGTGTGGGCACCATTCAGGAAGGTCACGTGGTTGACCTGAAGCCGCTCTGCAGCACCCAGAGGAGGGGGCTGACGAGCAGGTGTTCAGGGGGTCGTGGTGTGGACCCCCGAGTCGTGGCCCCGGCTCAGAGCAGGGGAACACGTGTGCTCCTGACACGCAGAGACCCCACGGAGGTGACCCTTGCGCAGGGCTGCCGTGTGTGCTTGCCGCTGCCCAGGGCCCGCTGGCCACTTGCTCCTGGGAGCCCCTCGCTCCTGGGCTCTGAGCTCTGCAGGCGCCTCAGTGCGAGTCAGAGAACCTGAGGGCGTGGGGCTGGCACGTGGCTCAAGGTCCAGACGGGGCGAGGACGCCACGTCCGCCACGGTCACTCTTTCTCATCTAGTCAGGCGTCTCGGCCTCCACAGCGCTGATGCTCTGAGCTGGGCGGTTGTGATGGGGCCGTCCCGTGCCCGGCGGGGGCTCAGGGTGGGGCTGTCCCGTGCCCGGCGGGGGCTCAGGGTGGGGCCGTCCCGTGCCCGGCGGGGGCTCAGGATGGGGCCGTCCCGTGCTTGATCGGGGATTGTGGGGCCAATTTAAACGTTGGGGAAAATGTCAGACTGTCTGGGAACTTGGAGAACCCAGAGATGTAGGGCAGCATTGCCACCGGTCAGAGAGGACCCTCTGAGCACTTGAGTGTCCTTGGGGAGAGACACCAGGAGCAGGAGCTGTCTTGCGGTGAGTGTCCAACATGACGGAGCAGGCGGACAGGAGGCCCCCGTAGGCCGGCCCCTCCGTCACCTCACTGCGGTGTCATGGTGTGGCTGTGGCCCAGGGCCTGGGGATCCTTCTGGCAGTTCAGGTCCATCCTGCACTGTGTCCTGGGTGGATCTGAGAGCGAGTCAACGAGCCTGAGGCCCTGGCCGGGAAGCTCCGGTATCACTCGTGCACCGGAAGGCATTAGGCTGATTCCCCGTCAGCGCACCGACCCAGGTTGTGGGTTCGATCCCCGGTTGGGGCACCTGTGGAAGGCAGCCGATGGGTGTTTCTCTCCCTCCCACCCCCCGCCCCAGCGACAGTGAGTCTCAGCATCTCTGTCACGTGACTTGTGCAGTTTCCAGCTTGTGACTTTTCCTTGAATCACAGGCAGAGTAAGCTCAGCCCCTGGTTGTGATTCCAGGATAGAAAAGATGTGAATCGTCGCGTTTTCCCGGGGTGCAGACACGACACTGATCTCCCACAGGTTCCTGAGGGCCGTCCTGCAGTGGGCGGAGAACCTGGCGGCCTGCACCAGCCCCGACAGGAACCAGTGGGGCGAGGTGCCCGGGCTCACGCGCGCTGCCCTGCTGAGGGTCTGGGCTTTCACCGAGAAGCAGCAAATGTTACTTCATTCGGCCAGGAGCGCCGAGTAGACAGCCCTGGACACACAGGCCACCTCGGCCACATCGGGAGGGGCTCCCATAGAGTGCGAGTGGGGATCCGAGGAGGGGCGGCCCGGGGCCCCCGAGCATGCAGCCTGTCCCCAGGCCGCATGGTGGACACACGTTCCGTTCGTGTTCCCTGTCTCGTGGCTGATATTTCGGATAAAGTGGCAGCACCGGATTCCTTTACTCCGAAGATATTACCTGTAACTGACAGCCGCTCTGTGGAGAGTCACCCTGAACCCTGGCGAGCATTCTTCCCTCCACCCGCAGCGCCCACTGGTAGGTCCCGAGCTAGTGTTGGTTACAAAACATCATTTTACTGTGTTGGTGGATATAAAACATCATTTTACTACGTTGGTGGATATAAAATACTATTTTTGCTACACTGTCTGTATTATTTGTTGTTTTTCTCTGAAGAACACTCTCCGGCTCCGCGGTGGTCTCGAGCCAGCACCAAGCCCTCCTTTGCCGCCAGCACGTCAGACGTGGGCAGGGGTGGGGGTGCCGTTCCCAGGCGACAGGCCCTTGGCATGCTGGCTGCTGGACACGACCGAAGGCTTCTGTCAGTGGGGGTGTCCCGGCTCGTTCCGCGTGACTGCGCACGCTCAGAGCGGCGCCTGTGGTCTGTGCGCGAAGGTGAGCAGGGGCCGCCCGACCTCCAGACGAGCAGTCAGCACACCGCGCCGGCAGGTCCGGTCAGTCCTGGAAGCACGGCAGGTGGGAGAAGGGCTGGACGGCTGGACGGCCTCACTCCGCCGGCTCTGCAAAAGCACGGCCCTGGCCAGAGAGCCGGCCAGTGTGCTGGTCCAGGCGCATCGTGGCGGCTCGTCCCCGTCCCCGTCCCCGTCCCCGTCCCCGTCCCCGTCCTCGTCCCCATCCCCGTCCTTGTCCTCGTCCCCGTCCGCTCTGTCCAAGCGCCTGGCAAGTGGGCCCTGAGCTCCCGCTGTCTGCCCTCTGGACACAGCGGCCGGCCAGTGGGGACACCTGCTGGCGAGCCTGCCCGGAGGCCGGCCAGTGGGTCACTAGAAGGGGAGCAGGCAGCACGGGCCCTCCGGCCCTCAGAGCCATGCCCACGAGCAGGGCTGCAGCAGCCGGCAGGCGAGGAGACGGGCCAGGGGGCGTGCGGCTGGGGTTCGGGGGAGGAGGTGGAGGGAGAGAAGGCAGCACGGGGGAGGGGAGGGCGGGGACCTGGGGACCCTCCAGGTGAAGACGAGGAAAAGCAGCTGAGCCTTGAGCCACCTCTGAGGTTCTGGAGTTGGTCAGCCTCTCCTGGTCCCCTCGGGGGGTTCTTTCAACCAGCACTTCAGGCTGCTCACAGCCAACAGGCCCTGGGCCTGGAGGGGCCGAGGGGGAGACGGCCACGCGGCCGTCGGGGGGACAGCCTGGGAGAAGGGACGCAAGGTTAGACCGGCTGGGCGCTGGGCACAGGGCCTGGGCACACCCTCCCTGAGGTCCTGGCTCCAGTCTCCTGCCACTTGGTGACGAGTTTCTCGTGCCCTCGCCCCTTGAGGTCTCCCACCAGGAAGCGTCCGTAGTGTTGCCCCTATGGAGACTGCGGGGGGGCTGGAAGCAGCCGGCTTCCCACCAGCAGGAGCCCAGACCTCCCTGCTGCTCCGAGAGGAAGGGAACTTGGGTTTGCTCCCTGAGGTTCAGCGGTGTCTGAGCACACTGGGCGCACGCAGGAGGCCACAGGCAGGTCCCCGCCTGGTCTCAGAGCGGCTGCCAAGCTCCGGGTCGGGGAGCCGTGGCCGTGGGCAGGCCTTTCTGTCTCAGGGCGGAGGGCGGCGGTGGTTCCACCCGCCCCTCGCGGCAGGCGTCCGGAGTGTGCGGTGCACCCCAGGAGAGGGTGTCCAGATGCAGCAGCTGCTCAGTGAGCTACCCCTGCAGGTAAACCCGGGACCTCCAGAGCCATGTGCCTTCTGTGGGTGCCGCTGGGCTCCGGGGCGCACTTCCTCGGCGAGCCGCTGGGTGGCGCCCTTGGGTAAGGCACAGCGCTGGCCTGACCCTGGTCGGCTGTGACCAGGATCAAAGCCAGCAGCAGGGAGCGGCTGTGTGGTCCCGGGCCCTGGGCAGCCCTTCCTCCTTCCCGGGCTGACCGCAGGGAGACTGTGCTAGAGGGCCAGGGAGAACACCGCGAGCCAGCGTCGCAGAGGTGGGAACCGGGCAGCGCAGGGCAGGACCCTCCCTGTGGAGAGACCGAGCGGGGCCTGCGGAGGGGAGTCCAGCTGTGGGGATGCCTCTGACGACCCTTCCCATCACCCGGGGTCACCCCGAACCCACCTGCCTGCCCGCTGGAGGGTGCTCCGGGGAGACAGAGTCGTCACGAAACGGAGTCACCGTCTGCTCGACGTCCCCTGAGTGTCTCCTGACACCTGGTGCACGGCTGAGCTGTGAGCCCCCGGGGACCGGAGACAGTCCCGAGCGGGCGTTCACCTGGTGCACGGCTGAGCTGTGAGCCCCCGGGGACCGGAGACAGTCCCGAGCGGGCGTTCACCTGGGCTGTGGGCAGTAGGTCGAAGGCGAAACCCTGCCTTCATCCAACAAGACGCGGGACGAACACAGGAGGTCTTTCCACACGTCAGTTAATTTCTTTAAGAGAAGAAGCTGGTCCTGAAACAGCCCGCACCCAGGGCCGGCAGGGAGACTTCTCGCTGCGCAAACCCCTTCTCAAAGCTGGGTGCCACGCCCGAGGCTCACTCTGCAAATACGCCAGCAGATGGCATCCTAACCCTCTGAGGGCGAGGGGCTAGGGCAGGGCCGCCTCCCCTCCGAGGGAGGGAGCAGAGCGGGTGGCTTGTCCTCAGCTGGGTTCTCACCTTGGTAGGTGCTGGGCGCTGGGCGCTGGGCGCTGGGTGCTGGGTGCCAGGCACCGGGCAGTGGTTCCTGGGAGAAGTGGCCGCAGGCTGCACTCTGAGCCCCGAGGCTGTTCTGTCAGCCGCACAGTCACCCCTCTGCTGTGACAGTGGGCAGGTGGGTCATCCCGACGGGCGTGGTCTCAGGCACCAGTCCTCACCGCAGCCTTGAGGAGGAGGCTCGGCCATTTCCAGGAGGAGGAGGAGGAGGAGGAGGTGGCGGGCTCTGGGCCGGCGGCGTGGGCGGCCTTCCCCGACCTGCATCACCTGCGTGGTTCTGGGAGACTGGATGGGAGCCAGCTGCTGGGTGCCCCCTGGGGGTGGACACTTCCTTCCACCCCAGCCTGTGCTCTGCTGAGACCTCCGAGGAGCTCAGACTCCTTCCCACCTGCCTCCGTGGCCTCTCATCCAGCCCCCGAGGGAATGTTTCTCAGAACCTGCCCCGTGAGGGAGGGCGACCCTCCCACGTCCCTTTTTTAAGATGTGACGTTGCTCTAAATTTCAGAGGGTCGGACAACAAAGACGCCCCAGGAGCCTCCCTGGCATGAACAGGTTGCTGGTGTGGTCAGCGCGCTGGGTCCCGATTCCTGCGTTTCCGATCTCGTTTCTGTGCTTCCCGGTAACAGTTGATCATTCTGTTTTCTGGTTTGGATGAAAGTTGTGTCGTGATGGACATAATCAGAAAGCAAATACGTCACTTGGGCGAGACACTGCGCCGGGGAGTCCGTGGGCATCTCTGGGAGGCCGGGTGCCGCAGAGGAGGCCGCGGGAGGTGCTGACCTGGAGGGCCCAGAGCAGGCGGAACGGAAGCCGCGGGTGCTTGGGCTGAGATGTCTGGGGGCCTCCACCGCCCCTCCAGGTTCTCTCCCCTCCCCTGGTGCACTGGGCTGGGGCTGGGGGTCCCAACAAGAGGGGAGAGGACGGACTCCTCGGGGAAACAGCATTCTGCAGCCTGATCACTAAAAAGACAACAACAAAATAAAGAAGGTTGAGAAGAAGGTAACAGGAGAGGCCCAGGGAGTTTGAAGAAGGACATGACCCCGAAACCTGACGGGATGAGGCCTGAGAGAGCCCTGGGCTCTGGCAGTCAGAGGTCATGCTGAGCAAGAGGGTACAGGACCAGACTGTGCCCCTGACCCCCACTGCCCTCTGGGAGCCAGAGTCCGGGGGAATGGGCAGATTGCCGGCAGGCGCCCCCAGGCCAGCGAGGACCAGACAGGTGCAGGGGCCTGATCACCTGAGCAGAGACTCAATGCAGATACATGTGCAGGAAGTAGCTAAATGGACAAGATTAGGAGAGAGCTGGTTTTCAAGGCGCAGGGATGGGGGAAGGGAGGGTGGGAACATGGGGGGGGGGGCACCAGGTGAGGCTCGGCTCCAGGAGGACGGCCTGGGGGGCTGTGTGGTCTGCGCAGCTCAGGAGGGAGAAGAACATCGATTACCTGGGAGTGGGGGTGCTGGCCTGTGTACCCAGGGCAGGTGCGGGCCGGCCAGCGGCAGCCCATTTGCTCCGGGGTGCTCATCCCCGGGGAGCAGCACCTAGAGGGCGGGAGGCGCCGCGTCCCGCAGGCGGGCAAATGGGGCAGCACTGCCTGCTTTGAAGTCTGGCCGCGTCCAGATGGTCACCGGACGGCCTGCCACCTCGGTGTCTCTATTCACACGTCCGGGTCCTGGCAGCCCCCCCCCCCCGCCCCTGCCCAGGGCCTCTGCTTGGCAGGAATCCTGGCGCGAGCCCTGCCTTCTGCCTCCACCTAACGACAGGCGAGCACGAAGTCAAGACTGAGACGCTGCACCACCCAGGAGCCGTCCCGGGTCTCCGCTCCTGCAAGGTGTCGCCCTGAACATCGCTGACCGGCCACATCCTCCCTCCCGAGAGGACCCTGGCCAGGCCGCGTTCCACTCCGTGTCCTGGTTTTTGCCACCGCGAAGGTCCCCACCTCCGCCCACCGCCCCGAGTTTCAGGCGGATTCTGACATCCAGAGCCCCAGGCAGCCTCGGCTCCTCCCCTCTCCTGCGCCGGGCGTCTTCCCTGCTCCATCCTTCACGCGCAGCCTCACCGAGAGGTGCGCCGAGGTCCCCCGACGTCTCCGGGTCCAGGGGACCAGAGGCAGCCCGGGGGCGGGCAGAGATGGGGCGGTGCACAGAGTCAGGCACCTGGAGGGCTTGGCGGGCAGCCCGGGGCCAGGCTTCCAAAGCCAGGGGTGTGTTTCAGAGTCAGGGCCAAGGGCAGCAGCTACTGAAGGAGACGGACCCCCCAGGCCAAGGCAGGACGCGAAACGGCCGACGTGAGGCAGCAGCGTGGACACTGAGCAGTCTGGGTGGCCCCTTCCGCACCCGCACCTCACCCCCTCGCCGGACTTCTCGCAGCCGCCCCCCCCTCCCCTCCACTGGTCGTCACTTCTGGTGGTCAGGGCTCGGGAAGGTCAGGGGGCACAGTGGGTCAGGTGGGACCTTCGGCAGTGACTCGCTCCAGTGAGACCCGTGGTCACGCTGCCTGTTGGCCGGCGAGGGCCCTGGACTGCGTGCCGAGGCCTGCGGGTCAGCGTGCGGGTGGGGAACTCGGGGGACGGACAGCCGCCGGGGTGGCCTTGGTCACCCTGCAGGCAGAGTTCCCGGGATCAACACGTGTCTGAAGCCCCGGGCTCGAGAGCTCCCATCATCTCCGGGTCGCGGGCTGGATGCTCACGGCGGGGTCAGAGCGGTCCTGGGGCCAAGGGGCACTCGTGGGGCAGCAGAGGACACACCTCCCCACCGAGCAGAGACCCGCAGTGCCCACCCCTCCCACGGCAGGAGGTCCCACCCGCTCAGTCTGGCCATCCCTGCGTCCTCCGGGCGCCGCCGGGGCTGGCAGCGGGAAGCCAAGGGCCTCGGGGGGACGGGCAGTGGGCGAAGGGGCTTCACATCCCGCAGGGTCGAAGCAAAGCCTGGGTTCCCAGGAGCTAGTTCAGTGGTTCTGCCGAGGCCACATCCGTACGGGGACCAGAGAAGCCAGGGCGCCGTGTCGTAGGGACAGGCCCTCCGCAGGGTCGGGGACACTCCGTGTCGTAGGGACAGGCCCTCTGCAGGGTCGGGGACACTCCGTGTCGTAGGGACAGGCCCTCCGCAGGGTCGGGGACACTCCGTGTCGTAGGGACAGGCCCTCCGCAGGGTCGGGGACACTCCGTGTCGTAGGGACAGGCCCTCCGCAGGGTCGGGGACACTCCGTGTCGTAGGGACAGGCCCTCCGCAGGGTCGGGGACACTTCCCGGGGAGGACACCCGGCAGCAAATGGAGCGCATACAGTCTACGCTGTGTCTTGTCATCGGTGCTGCAGAAATGACCGGCCTGGAATCAGGGCCGTCGGTGCAGCTGGACATTATTTCCTTGTTGATCTCCTGCGCTCTGCGTAGTTAGGATGGTGACCTGGGTGGGGGGGATCTCCTGAGCCCTTTGCCTCCTGACGTCTCTGCACCCACATCCCGGTCTGCACTCCCTGCGGAGTAGCCCCACACACAAACCCAGCTCCCACCTGCCCTCGCGGTGCCGACCAGACTCAGCATCTCCGTCTTGTCCAGCGGCTCGGGTTCCCGCGAATGGACGTCTTCTTTCGAGGGGTTGGCTCCAGTCCTGTGTGATGCCCGAGGCCTTGATCTCTGCACATCGCTCAGACTCAAAGTTTCAGGAGCAAAATTGCTCATAAGACATGTGCCTTGGTGGTTTTACAGCCGTTTCCAAGTGACTCTCGGGTGGGTTATGACACGTGTGCACCTACCGTGTGACCTGCCTCCCCCTTCGCCCCCGTCCGGGAACTGTTGTGAACACGTTCACCCCGAGCGGCCCCCACAGGTTGCCGTTACTGACCCGGCCGAGCACCTCTGTTTCCTCTTCGCTGCACGGTCTGGTGAGAGTGTTTGCCCATTTCCCTGCTGGGTTGCTGACCTTTGTCCTTTTATTAATTTCCAGGAGCTCTTTACATATTAGAGGCACAGATCGTGTGGACGGTGAGAGGTGCATTGTTCTCGTGTCTCCTGATTCACGAACACGTGGCCGGCAGGTCTCCACGCGGAAGTGCTGTGACGAGGTTCGAGCCGCAGACGCTTTTGTCCTACGTGCCTCTTCAGTTTTACTTAGAAGACCCTCCCTTGACTGCGATGGTCAGCGGACTTGCTCGTGATTTCCGTGAGTGCTTCTATGACTTTATCTTTAACATTTAAATACTTGACTTAGTATCTTAGCATCACCCCACCGTTAAGAAAGCATTTACCGAGTCCTATTTTATTAAAGCTTATAATGTGCACGGTAGCACTGTCTCCGCTTCCGCTAAGATGATTCTATTTTTAATCCTTGGATCTGCTGAAAGGTAAAACAGACGACCAGTCACGAGTGTTTTAAACCAGCGCCCGTCCCCACAAACCCCGCGCCTGGGGGTTGGCAGCGTCTCGCTGCGGTTCTGAGAGCGCCCAGCAGGACTCAGAGCCGCGCGTAGGGCTGCACACGTGTCTCTAAGGAAGTGAGCGGCGCACGGCCCGTCTCAGGCTCCGTCCTGAGCAAAGCTGGGGCGGAGGGGGGCCGAGGCCGGCGGGCGGGCAGGTGGGACCCCTAACGTGCGGTCGGCTGGTCTGAAGGGACGTGGCGCTCACTCCCTAGCCCTTCGACAGTAAAATAAGAAATAAGTGACAAAGCAAGTCAAGGAGGAGCCCAGTCCACAGACGCCTCCTGGTAAGACATCCAGCCTCGGGCAGGCCCTGTCTCCATGGCAACGCAGAGCGGAGAGGGGCTGGGCTGCTCCGTCCACTTTATCCCCGAAAGGCTCGTTCCTGAGCCTGCGCGGACCCCAGAGCCCAGGAACCCCCTGGATCTGAGGTGCGGGAACCGCGAGACGGCTGCCCTCCCCACACCCCACCTCGGGGCCTTCGTGGGCCTCTGTCTGGGCCTGGGCCCCAGCACCACACCCAGGGTGGGGTCACGTGGGTCCTTCCTGTCCCCGCAGAGAAGCCGCCCACACCCTTGGCCGTGAAGCATCGGGGCTGAGAGCCCTCCCTTCGCCTGGGCCGCTGGCCATGGACCACCGGGCAGGCCCGCACCCGTCGCCGGCTTCGAGCTGGTGGTGACGGAGGTAACGCGCCGCGGAGCTCGGCCCTGGCGTCCCCGAGACTCCTGAAGCTGGGACACGACCGTCGCAGCCAGTTGTTTAAAATACGTGACAGTTTCTCAGGGTGGCAGGAGGGTCACAGCCTGGGCAGTGCCGTCCTCCCAGGGGACAGACCATCGCTAACGGCAACCACAGGGCCACCAGCACAGCCGGCGGCGAACCCTGTGCTCTCCTGGCTGGACCCAGAAGCATGAATGGGACCACCTGGGGCCTGGGGCCTGGGGGCTGAACTCGGAGCCAGAGCCCTGCTGGGTCCTGGGGGGCTGAAGCAGCGCTGGCAGAGCCGGGCCAGCACCCTGGACCCCGCCAGGGGCCGAGACTGGATGAGGGGGACAGGCGAGCACCTTTTAAAAAAAATATATGTTTTTATTAATTTTGTAGAGAGAGAGGAAGGGCAAGAGATAGAAACAGGATGTGAGAGAGAAACATCCATCGGCCGCCTCCTGCACGCCCCCTACTGGGGATCAAGCCGGCAACCCAGACATGTGCCCTGACCGAGAATCGAACCCGGACCTCTCAGTCCAGGGGACGGCACTCGGTCCACTGAGCCACAGCGGCCGGGCCAGACTAGCATCTTGAAAACACTACTGTGAGCTCCTGACCTGAGGCCCCAGCCGGAGATCTTCCTTCAAGGTGACAAGGACCCTGTCTGACCTTCAACTGCATCAGACCCTCTGGAGGTCTAGTGGTCACTCAGTGAGCAGCGGCCGCAGCAGAATCCTGTCCTCTGTCCGTGAGCAGCTGTCCCTGCGTCAGCAGCAGAAGTTTGTGTCAGGTGCTGGGGGACAGCCAGCGTCCCATTCCTGGGGGCCGTGTGACGCGGTCAGACGGGGCGCAGGCTCCATTTTCCTGGCCACGCAGATCGGTCCTGACCCCTGCGGACAGTCTCCCCCTCTCATTCCCACCTTCCCTTCACGGCCCACGGCCATGGCACATGGGACCCCCGTTCCACGGGCGGGGGTGCTGCTCACCCAGGGTCAGGCCTGGGTCGGGAGGGGCCCAGGAGGGCGTTTCCCGCCAGGAATTCATTCTGGGGCTGCCGGTCCTGCGACCGTTTACTGTCCGAGGGTTGAGAGGCCCGGATTCAAAGGGGCAGCGCCAGCCCCTGCTCCCGGGACAAGGGATTAGCTGCGTGTCCTCAGGCAGCGTGGACGGGGCTGCAGGCATGAGCTGCGCCTGCTGGCGCCTCCGGAGGGACCAGCAAAGGACGTTCCTGCCAGGTCTGGGTCTCGAATCCCCAGGTGGCTCTGAAGTACTTTTAGAAATGGCCTCAAGGACCGGAGGTGAAGCCTGGATCAGTGACCCGATCCTCACGGCAGGGGCTGCGTGGGGCCGGGGGAGGGCGTGGCGGCACTGTCCGCGCGGGGCAGCGGGCTCTGCGCCCCTGGGCGGGGGCCTTGGCGGCTCTGGGGTGCTCCCCAGCTTCCCGGGCTCAGGCAGGGTCCGGGAACACCCTGACGTGTTATCTGGGGTCCGCACGCCCCCTTGCCTCAGGCTCAGAGCCACCCGGAGGGTGAGCCAATCAGCTCCAAACTGCCCGTTTTCTGGCCGGAGCCCGGCCCCTGTGCAAGCGGCTGGCCCCACGGAGGACGTGCCCCAGGAGGACGTGCCCCAGGAGGACGTGTGCAGGGAGGACGTGCCCCAGGAGGACGTGCCCCACGGAGGATGTGCCCCAGGAGGACGTGCCTCACGGAGGACATGCCCCACGGAGTACGTGCCCCAGGAGGACGTGCCCCAGGAGGACGTGCCCCACGGAGGATGTGCCCCAGGAGGACGTGCCCCACGGAGGATGTGCCCCAGGAGGACGTGTGCAGGGAGGACGTGCCCCAGGAGGACGTGCCCCACGGAGGATGTGCCCCAGGAGGACGTGCCCCACGGAGGATGTGCCCCAGGAGGACGTGCCTCACGGAGGACGTGCCCCACGGAGGATGTGCCCCAGGAGGACGTGCCCCAGGAGGACGTGCCCCACGGAGGACGTGCGCAGGGAGCACGTGCCCCAGGAGGACGTGCCCCAGGAGGATGTGCCCCAGGAGGACGTGCCTCACGGAGGACGTGCCCCACGGAGGACGTGCCCCAGGAGGACGTGCCCCAGGAGGACGTGCCCCAGGAGGACGTGCGCAGGGAGGACGTGCCCCAGGAGGACGTGCCCCAGGAGGACGTGCCCCAGGAGGACGTGCCCCAGGAGGACGTGCCCCAGGAGGACGTGCGCAGGGATCCCTGCACAGAGGACTTCGGTCACATGTGCCGTCACTAATCGAGTCTCTCCTCTGTGATTGTAAAAACTTCCACCTAAACTTTCCCTAGGGTGTGTGGATGGAGGAGCAGCGGCCCCAGAGGTGTTTACGTTTTAATCCCCAGCTCCTGTGACCGTGTCCGGTTACTTGGCGAAGGAGACTGAAGGCAGATGGAGTCAACATTGCCAGTCCGCTGACCTCAGAACACAGAGGTGACCCGGGTGGGGGGGCAGTGCGACAGGTCCTCCCAGAGGCGGATGGCAGGACAGGTCGGGGAGGCCCGGCGTGAGCACGGCTGTGGGCGGCCCACCCGCTGGGAGACACGGGCACAAAGGAGTCGCCGCGAAGCCCCGGCGCGCCCGTCTCACACGGAGACGGCTCAGGGGGCCGTTTGGGGTTTCTGACCCGCGGGGCAGTGGGGAGAGCGGGTTGGAGCCCCTCGGTTGGTGGGACTTGTCCCGGCAGCAGGACGATGGGACCCGGCTTCTCCGCGCGGTCTGCAGCCACCGGCATCGCGTCCCTCGCCTGTGGGGAGCCCACGGCCCAGGCTCTTCCCAGCAGCGGGACGTCCCTCCCCAGCCCAGGGCGGTTTCTGCCGGCTCCCACAGGCGGGCCTGCTGGGCACCCCGCGTCTGCGACCCCCCCTCCTGCACACCGGGCTGTCCAGGCGGCAGGGAGCGGAGACAAATGACCCGGGCCGTCTTTGTTTCCTTTCGGTGATGAGAAAACCAGCCTCCTCCGGGCCGGGCCACCAGCCACGATGCTCCCGAGTCCTCGTCAGCGGTGTCCAGGCTCACAGAGGAGCCGCCGTGCCCCGTCGTTACTAAGTGTGTCTGCCCGAGAGAAGAGGTTTCTCCCCGGCCCTGATATGTCCCCGAGCGGGTCCTCCAGGACAGCACACAGCCGGCGAGGGCTGCCCGGTCCCGCCCGAGCCCCTGCCCCTTGCGGTGCTCCTGCACCTCGGACCTCGGCGGGCAGATGGGGACGATGACTGCCCGCCCCTCGGGAGGGCCCACCAGATGGCACAGGACTCAGAAGGGGGGCTGAACCCCAAACGCGGTCTGTGCACGCACCCCGGCAGGTTGTAATCAGTTAATCAGCCGCCTGGGCCACCCTGTGGACGCTGCTTGTCACGTGTGTGGGCTTCCCCTGCGTTCTCCCTTCAGTGCGTTTCCAAGTTCGTCCTCGGTCATCACAGGCGAGGGCCTGGCCTTCTCCGGCGTCTGTGCCCCTGCTGGCCGCCCAGCGGCCCAGCGTCCTCTCAGGGAGACCGTCTGGCATGATCCTGGTGTCGGACACCGCATCTCCCGGGCGACTTTCTGGCTCCCGGGGGAAGGCACGCGGCCACCTGGACACTTTTGTGCATTTTCAGCACAAGGTGCTTCTCCTGAAGTCTGCTGTCCTCCATCCGGGCGGCGATGGCCTGTCCATGAAGCGGCTCTGTGTTCACCACACGGCGTCCCCGTCCGAAGTGTCAGAGCCGATGGAAATGCCCATTCGACGGCTACCATCCTTCCTGTTTAGAACGTTGTCTTTTCTGTGATGGAGACACTCGGACACCCTAGGAACACTGTCTTCTACGGCTACGCTCTGTGTCGCCGTCGCTTTGGGGCTGCAGATACATGACGTCTCCCTAAAGTGCACCCACCGCTCACTGTGCCTGGAGTTCGGCCTCTTCTCTGGGTCCGGCAATGGCCTCTCAGACACGCCCTTTGGCCGCCTCCCCGCACGCGTCCCCGTCTTCTTTCTCGTGGGCAGACTCGGCTTGGGGAAGGTGCCCGCTCCTGATGCTACCCACTTGGCCTGGGTGGGCCTGACCCACCGGCGGAGGCGACTGCAGGATGCCCTCCGTGACCTCGGGCACCGGCTCCGGGTTTTCCTGCTCTCGGTCAGCGTGACTGCAGGAGTCCGGCTGGGAGACCAGCTCCTGCCTCCTCACACACGTGGCCGTCGGCTCTGTCTCTCCGTGAGGTGACGCCTCGTCAACTGTCCACGTGCCGGTCAACAGTGAATACACAGCGGCCTGGGGACGGCCCACGCGGCAACATCACATCTGCCTGTGACCAGGGTGTCTTCTCCCTGAGCCAGGACGCCTGTTGCTTGTCAGGCTTGGACAGGTCGCCCCATCTGAGCTCGACTCGGCCATCGCTGCCCGGCCAGAGTCCCGGGGGCCAGACGCCGGGAGAGCATGGACGCCCACACCACAGGCAGCGTCTCGTTCTCACAGGATGTTTCCCGTTGGCTCTAGAGAGAGTGGAAGAGAGAGGGGAGGATTCCCGGCAAGGGCACCTCCATGGGGTGTATGTCCGATCCCCGGCCCCGATGGGTGCCCCAGGGCAGTAGACCCCCCTGGTCACTGTCCAAGCCCTGGGGTGGGGCACAGCCCCTTTCCCTTGAGTCCGTCCTCCCCGCTGGCCGGCGGCCTGGCCAGGCCCTCAGCCCTGCTCACTGAGGATGGGGGGCGAGGAGCGGGAACCAGGTGCAGCTGCGGCCCCTCCGGGGGCTCCTTCCAGAGCAGGTCTGAGCGGGAGGGCCCTGCCCCCACTCTGGGACGACCTTCCTTCACCTCGTGGGTGGAGAGCTGAGCACGGTCACCTGCTGTCCCCTCGGCTCAGAGGGGACCAGGCCCTCCGCCGGCTCCAGCAGGGCCGTTGGGAGACACAGGTGAGTGTCTGGTCTTTGGGTAAAGTTGGACGGCTGTCCGAAAGGCCTCCTTCCCTCCCGCTGGCCCCGTTCGGGCTCTCCTGCCCCCTGGCCTCTTCCAGGGCTGCTTCACTGAGGGCGCGGGAGCACACCCACCGCTGTGGCCCAGGTCCCCCCGGGGCCAGCAGGACCAGGGCGGCTGTTTCTGGGAAAAAATGGGGGGTGACTGGCCCTGTTGGTCCGAAATTGAGGACATTGCTTTAGCGGCAGGTTCGTCGTGGCCTCAAGAAGTCAGACAGGTACAGCCGGACCAGCACAGCCGGACCGGTACCACCAGACGGGCACAGTCAGGTATTGACAGGCACACTCGGACACGTACCCCCGGACCGGCACAGGTGTCAATTAAGAAAGGGGGTGAGGAGCGGGTGGGGGGCTGTGAGTGTGTTTGCCTCAAATAAAGGAAAACTTCCAACCCGTGTCTTATCTCCCTGATAAGAATCACCACCTTCCCCCTGGGCACCTGGCCGGTTTGGCTCAGCGGTTAGAGCGTCGGCCGTGAACCAAAGAATCTCGGGTTCGATTCCGGTCGAGGGCGTGCACTTTGGTTGTGGTTGGTCCCCGGCCCTGGTTGGGGTCCTGAGGGAGGTGGCCACTCAATGTGTCTCTCTCATGTCTGTGTTTCTCTCTCTCTCTCCCTCCCTCCCACTCTGTCTGAAGATGAAGGGAGAAAGTATCCTCAGGTGAAGATTAAAGAAAAAGAATCACAGTCTGTGAAGGTGGGCTCATCGGTGCCTGTGGATGTCTCTAGAATAGAGTTGATTGATCATTCATTGGCTGATCCTGCGTGTGCCCGACCAGGGAATGAACCTGCGACCTTGGTGGATCAGGACATGCTCCAACCCACTGAGCTACCCTGCCAGGACTTTAAAAAATGTCTGCGGAGAGGAGGGGTCGGCCAGGGGCAGAGCCGGGCGACGGGGGCCATGCAGGGGACGCGGGGGCGGAAGGTTCCGCGGTGCATCTCACAGCCTGTGGGTCCCGTGCGGGCCCTGCGGGAGCCTGGGGTCCTATCCTTCCTGGGGGATGTCCCAGGGCTGGTGGGAAGCACCCACGTTCTGTGCTGGCCCTGGAGGAAGCTTCCTGTTGGCTGATCTCAGGAACGGCCGGAGATGTCAAGAGGACAGCGGGCACCCGGGGGACGTTCGGGTCTTTGGGGACAGTTTCCGCGTAAGAGGCAACGGTGGGGCTGCCGCTGATGCAGCAGCCACGGAGCTTGTTGTGCAGCGTTAGGTCATCGGAGCGCGGGAAGGGCTGGGCTCCCGTCTCTTCCAGAGCTGGCGTTACCCAATTTCCTTCCAAGTGCCTTCCCGAGGGCGGGGGGCAGGTGTGGCCCGTCCCCAGAGGCTTCCTGACTCGTGTTTCCCCTGTTGGCGGCCTTCGCACGCGGGGCCCTGTGCCGGGGAAGAGCCCCCCAGTGTCCCCGCGGTCCGTGCAGGACACGGAAGTGACCCTGCCGGCTGGCTGGCCACGTCATGGAAGGCCCCACCCCGAGGTGTTCAGGACACGCTCTGTCCCTGGCCTGTGGCCGCAGCGCCGACGCATTTGCGCTTGTCTCTGGAGAACGGCGGCGGTCCAGCCCCGCCGGCCCACTTCCCTGCTCCCTGCTCGCGCTTCAGGGCTGTTGTGACCAGAGAGCTGCCCGTGTTCCCTCCAAGCCCCGGGACCCTGGGACAGGCCCGTGGCCCCGTGAGCGTGGTGCCAGCTGGGGTCTGCCAGCCTGGACGAAGGCGTGGACTTGCCGGAATCAGAGACGCGACAGACAAGAAGGGTCTCCCTGGGGTGCTGCACGTGGACCCTGCCCTGCGGTGGGGTGAGGAGCCCCGGGGACGGAGCCACAGCTTGGGTGGTCTCGGGCACAGGCCCCCTTACCGCTGGAAGGGGTCATCATGTGCACGGGCTGTGGGGAGCCCTCGTTCTCGCCCTGGGTGTCCATCCAGAGAGGCCGGTGTGGACTGTTCTGCTCGGTCTGCCCGTGCCCTCTGGCATTGTTGTCGGGGTTCCTGCGGTCACAGCTCCAGACCAGGTTCCTGTGGGGAGGGGCTGCCCCCCAGGAGGAGCTCGGGGACGTGGGGACAGCAGGCCGGGCGTGTGTACACGGCAGAGAGGAAGGGGGTGGGGGGAACGTCCACTCTCCTCGGGAGACGGGTCCGTTCGCTCCGGAGAGGTTCTCGGCGCTGGCAGAGGGTCACGGTGCTCGGAGGACACCTGTCACTGTCACTGACGCCAGCGTCCACCCACACACTCGGGCGTCCACGGCCTGATCGCGTGCTCCGGCTGGAGGGACGGGACCCGAGGCTGGTCCCGCTGTTCAGGCCAAGTCTCCAGTGTGTGTGATTGTTGCTCAAAAAGGTTCAGCCAAGCCACTCCTGACCACCCCTGACCACTCCTGGCCACTCCTGACCACTCCTGGCCACTCCTGACCACTCCTGACCACCCCTGGCCACTCCTGACCACTCCTGGTCACTCCTGGCCACTCCTGACCACTCCTGACCACTCCTGGCCACTCCTGACCACTCCTGACCACTCCTGACCACCCCTGACCACCCCTGGCCACTCCTGACCACTCCTGACCACTCCTGACCACCCCTGACCCCTCCTGACCACTCCTGACCACGTGAGCAGCTTCCCGGGCTTTGGGCTGACGAGCCTTCTCTCCACCGGCCCCGGCTGCACACGCGCCCCTTCCTGGGACCGGGCTCCGCGCACGTGAACTCCCCGCTCCCTGAGCGTCTGCAGCCCTGGCACCCGTCTCCGCGGCCTGCAGGTGTCTGCGGGTGGACCAGGGAAGGCGCTGCCGGCGGGCGGGTCCCAGCTGGGGAAGGCGCAGCCACCCTCGTGCTGCCGCGATCATCCTGGGCGAGCGTCCCTCCGCCGGGCTCGCTCTCCGGGCTCCGTTTTGGCGTTTTCAGCGGGTGTTTTTGCCGGCGATGGCGCCGGGTGGTCTCAGCACCCCCAGGAGGAAGTGCAGGGCTGAGCTCATTCAGGCCTGAGTCCGGGCGCTGGCCGTGGCTCGTGTGGTCGGTCAGCTCTGCATGAATGAGGCGTCTTTGGCAGGAACTCACAAAACAAGGTTCGGGTTGGTCAGGAGACTCAGGAGCCTGACCGTTTCCCCAGGTGCAGGGGTCCGTGTTCTGTCTGCAGCGATTACCGAACACACGTCCCACAAACGACGAGAGCTTGTCACCTTGTCTCATGACATCTCCTTCCTGTCCTTTCTCTCCACCCCATCGGGCTGATAAGTTAAATGACTGACAGATCGACTGACAGGCTGACTGACGGTGAGGACGCCTGTCGTCCTGGAGAGAGGCCCCGGCGGCGGGCTGTCCTGACGTGGACCCTGCGTCCCCGTCTGGCCTCCCTGCAGCCACGGCCCCGCGAGGGACCCTGAGCCGAACGCCCCAGCAGAGCCGCTCCAGATCTTTGGTTTTCATAAACTGTGTGAGATCCTAGGTTTGTTTGGCTGGAGCTGCTGGTTTGGAGATAATCTGTGGTCCTGCCGTGACAACCAGATGCAATCTTCATTTTCTGAAAGCAAGACGCTAGGCCACTGGCCTCACCAGGTCCCTTCCAGCCCGTGGGGGTGCTGCCCTGTGCAGACCCCGCGGGGGCAGAGCCTCCCTGTCCCCCGCGAAGTGTCGGTGGTGAAGGGAAACAGCCGAGCCCAGGCTCCTGCAACAGCCGTCCATCGGGAGCGATCAGGAGACGTCTCTGTAGCCAGAACTCGGAGGGGTTCTCGGTTTCCGCTTTGTCTTCATCAGTCTCTTCCAGATAAGCTTTCTGTCTTGGTTTTGTATTTTATCCCTGTAACCTTTAGTCGCTATCAAACGTTTTGGACCTGAGAGTCTATAGATAAAACAATGTTGTCAGATACTGGCCGTGCCGTGCAGCCCCTCCGTCTCACTGGTCACAAGCTCGGGGCGGACACAGCTCCAGGCAGATCCCGGAGCTGCCACCGTGGAAGAGGGTCCTACTGGACGTGAGGAACTACAGCATCCGCGTCACAAGTTCCACTGATATGGGGCCACCCCCTTGCATTGCACTGGGCTCAGGACGTGTCGCCCCAAACCTGCCGGCGTCCCTAATCTCGGAAGCGGAGCCAGCTGAGGGCTGGTCAGGAGCGCAGCCCCCACCCTGAGTGCAGGTCTGACGCAGAGGCCGGTGGGGAACACGTCTGACCTCAATGAGCCAAGGAGGTCGATGCCGAGCGGGTTGCTGTTAGTGGATTCGAGTCACCTGCGCTCGGGTTTTATCGAGAATTCCTTCTTTGACGGGAGCTTGGCGGACTCGGTCTCTGCAGGGCGGCTGCGCGGGCCGCGCCCTGGGCCGGGCCTGCCCGGGCTGTCTGAGCCTGGCGAGGAAGCGCTCTGGCGTCTCAGCATCGCCGGGGTGGCGTTCGAAGGCCCTCCGCTGGCTCCGGACAGGGCTGGCCACCGCTCTGCGCCGCTGTCCCCAGGAACGCCTGGGCCCGGGATGTCACTTGGCGGAGTGTGACAAATCCCTAACAGCACCCCCCCCCCACCGACAGGCACGCTCAGGCCGCCACACTCAACAGCTGCTGCCTCGGCTCATCAATGGCCATTCACACTGCTGCCTATTGATCTTGGGCATAAAGGGCACAGCTGAGCTCATTAAAATATCTGTCCTGGCTGTCCGTGCTGACCCCGCCGCCCTTCGCGCTCCCTCCTCGCCGCGGCTCCCGCGTCCCTCCTGCTCCTTCCCGCTCAGACCTCCGGCGGAAAGCAGCGCCACTTCCTCTACGATGCGGTGGCCCCAAGGACCCCCATGCCCAGCCCTCCCTCCCAGGGTGACGGGAGGCTGGCAGACACCCCCCTCTCGCTTTGTTGCCTCTTGGGGCCGGCACAGGGGCCAGCGTCTGGGTAGGTGGCGATTTCCTTCTGCAAATGCAGGTCGCATGCCTCTGTGGCCAGAGTCTGCGTCTGAGGCACTTGGAGAAGGGGGTGCTCATCGGTGTGGAGAGGGACCGGAGAGCAGGGACAAAACCCCGGGGGGACAAAACCACACAGAGGTCGGGGCAGTGGCAACAGCCAGCCCGTGCGTCTCTGACCCACGAGGCCAGCGCATCCGTCACCAGGTTCAGTCCTGTGCCCTTGCCTCGGCCACCTCCCGTACGCGGGGGCATATTCTACAGCTAACCCCAGACGACGGTACGCGCGGCCGTGTCTTTCGTTAGCACGTGGATTCTCGTTGCGTCGCCTGAGCACGTGGTCCCCGTGTAGCCCCGGTGTCCTGCTGGGGTCCGTTCAGGGGGGATGTGTCTGCACGGAGCTCGGAGCACATTCCACACACTGCGTTCGGGCAGAATGTCCCCCAGTCCTGGCCTTTGAAAACGTACTGAGGAGACGGGGTTGTTTTCCTTGTAGCAGTTTCTACCTCTCAGACTCGGCAGATCTTGGCCCCGCGGTGTTTTCCCGTTTTCTCTGTTCCTACAGAGAACGAGGTGGTGGTTAGAGCCACGCGGGCCAGGAGGGGCCAGGCGCCGTCTTTGCCGGGTCCTCTGAGGGGCTGCCCCCCGTGCAGGCCGTCAGGCCGAGAGCCGTGACTCCCCCTCCCGGGGCGACACGCCCCGGAATATCCACCGGAGACGGCTTCCGGTGAAGGGCTTTCCTCGCAGAAGAGGCGCAGCCCCGTGTCCCTCTGTCCACGGACGTGCCTGACACCATCTCTGCCTCTAACTGCAGGAAGGCTGCCCGTTTCCTGCACGGTCGGTCCCTCCTGTCCTCTGGCCGCGGAGATGGCCGGCGTCTCCTGCAGTCGGTGTCTGAGTTGGCTCGTTCAGGTTCCCTTCTTCCCCCTCGGCCCACCTCCCCTGCTGCATGCCGCCCACCGCGCCGCGGCCACTGGGATTCAGCCCGCTGCCCAGACCCACGGGGTCGTCCTAGATGTAGGGGCTCTGACGCCTTCTCTGTCGGGGAGACGCTCCCTCTCCAGCCCCCAGAACACTCATGACCTCGGGATGCGTTTCCCGACCAGCGGCCACCTCCTGCCACTGCACGTCCTTCCGCCTTGTCCTGGTACCTGAGAACCTGTGTGAGAGCAGCGGGTGCCTCCCTCGGGTAACACAGACGTCTCCCCCCGACACCCCCACTCCACACTCGTCTCCCCTTCACGCCCGCCCTTTCCCTGCCCCCCCGTCCCCGAAGGACCGCCAGGGCCCCGCTCCTGGCCGGATGAGCTGACACAGTGAAGGCTCCGGACAAGGCCTCGCGCGACCCGCGGCTCTGCTCTGAGCAGCAGCAGCCCAGCCTGCTCTCTCCTCACCACAGGGACGAGGTGTGAAAACGCTCACTAACGAGACTGCGTGCAGCCTGGACCCTGGCCAGTCCGCGCTGCCGCCGCAGCAGCGTCCCCCGTGGCCATCAGCGTGGGAGCTGGGCCTCGTGGCCAGGACGCCGCCTGCTCACCCTGCGCTGGAGGTCGTCCAGCTGAGAATAACTTCTGTGCCAGCACCGACGTCCTTGGCACCACGGAGCCGGCTTCGTCCCAGAATGATGCTGGCCCTGCCTGTCTGCCTGCCAACATGGGCAGGTGTGCGACTCAATTAGAGCCCCCGACGGGGCGCGTCCGGCAGGCACCTCCTGTCGCAGCCAGGCTCCGGGAAAAGTGCTCAGGAACGGCCGTGGCACGGCCGGGAGGCCTCCTCCCCACATCCCCAGCTGCTCTCTGCTCGGGTCTCGGGTTCCGTGGTCTTGGGAGAAGCTGTGTCCTGGACAGGCAGCCCACCACTGTTCCGGTCAGCGTCGTCCGGAGGAACAGGCCAGCGATGTGTGGGTGGGAGTTGTTCTGGGGCTGGCTCACCGACTGTGGGGCCGGCGCCTGGACCCCGCGGCAGCGCCCGCCCCAGAGCACAGGAGGATTTTGGTCGCAGATGGAGCAGGGTTCCTTTTCCTCCGGGAAGCCTTAGGTCCGTCTCCTGAAGACCTTCAACTATTGGACGAGGCCTCAAGGTCAACTGACTGTGAGTCACTAACGCCCACAGCAGCATCCAGACCAGTGTGGGACCCAGCGAGCGGGCGCCGTGGCCTGGCCACGTGGACACAATGTCCACGCGCTGATATTTCCGACAACCGAGGTTGGGGGAGCGTGGCGGCCGATGCGGGCACCGTGCCCACGCTCCCTCAGAGGAGGTCCGAGCACAGACCTCGCCGGCTCAACGCAGGTGCCGGGTGCACTGTGGGCAGCCCGGAGCCTGCCCGGCTCTGCCTGCTCATTCGACGTGTCCACTCGGCTGGACCACGGACCAGACAGAATAATCAAACACTGTCCAAATGTTGCTGTGAAGGTATTTAGACGTGATCAGTGTTGCGATCAGTCACCTCTCAGTGAAGCAGACGACCTTCCCTGCTGTGGTCGGGCCGCCTCCGGTCAGCAGGAGACGCTGAGAGAGGAGGAGGGAACTTTCCTCCACACTCCAGCCTCCAGCTGCTGCATCTGCTCTTCTGGGCCTCCAGCCTGCTCCCTGCCCGTGGGCATCATGCCTGCCAGCTCCTCACATCTCTTGCCTCTCTGTCTGTCTTTAAGGTCACACACACATAGTCACACACATATACACACACGGGCACACAGGCACACACACACACACACATGCGTGCACACACACACCCTCACACACACATGCACACCATGTATGCACACCCCACATATACACACATACACACACATGCACCCCTTCACATGTACACACACAGGCATACATGCACACCCTCACACACACATGCACATCTTCACACCCACACATACACACGTGTACACCCACACATATACACACATGCACACGTGTGCACACCCTCACATGCACACACATGCACACCTTCACATCCACACATACGCACATGTACACCCACACATATACACATACTGCACACCCTCACATGTACACACACACACATGTGCACACCCTCACATGTACACACATGCACACACACATGGACACCGTTGGTGTCTTTCTGGAGCCCTGAAAGTGGGGCCTCACTCACACCCGTTCGTGCCCCAGCTGTTGCTCATGTAGCCACAGCCCCGGATGGAGCTGACTGTACAGAGCACCAGCCCCATGTACAGGCTCCTCACTCAGGCCCCCCCAGCACCTGGGGGCAGGAGTAACTGTTATTCTCAGTGCAGGATGAGAACACGGGGTGCAGGGAGGGTGAGCGTGTCCCCTGCGGGTGCCAGTGACGTGTCTGTGTGTGGAGACGCTGCCGACACCGCCCAGCGTGGCGCCTAGACTGCTGTTCTCTCTGGTCAGGGCTGGAGGAAGGGAGGCAGCCACGGGTGGCATGTACACGCTCGGCCTGCGGTGGCAGTGGGGGGCCAGGGGACCCCTGCAGCATCCCCTGCCCAGCGTCTCCTGGCCCAGACGGCCCGACAGAAGCAGAGCCCACCTTGACTGGTGAAGACCCCGGGCACATTCCCCTCCGACGTCACAGGCCCGACTCTGACTGATAACATCTCGAAGCAACTGCTTCCTGGAGGCGCGGAGCCTGCTCCTGTGCTCTGAACACAGGTAAGTGCCCGTGCCTGGGGGCGTGTTCATGCAGCCCGTGCCCGCTGGTCTGAGAGGGCTTTCCCGTGGCCCTGGGCTTCCTCAGTGGCCACTCGCACTGGCCAGAGTGTCTTTCAGAGGCCAGGGCCACACTGAGGGTCGGTGTCCGCAGCCGACCGCCCTGCGCCCCCGCCCATCTCCCCTTGGCTCCGTTCTTGCCACCCTGCAGCCCTGGGCCTCGGCGAAGCGCTGCCCCGTGGGCCCCGCGCACAGGGTCCGAGCCGACTGTGCCTCCGGCTCCAGTTCTGGGATTGGAGCCGGCGGGTCTGAGTGACGACCTGCCCTGTCAGAGCCCAGCTTCCTCCTCCGTGTGGACGGATAACAGTCTCACTGCGGGAGCCGCGAACCCACGGCGGTGAGTGTGGACACGTGTGCAGGTGGGCGTGGGGCCTGGCGTGGAACAGGTGACGTCCACACAGCGCTGCCGCCGCTGTGACTGTGTCTGCACTCGGCCACGTGCTCCGAGCAGGCCGGTGTGGCCATGTGACCACACAGTGGGTGACCGGGACAAAGGCGGTGTGTGCTTGGCCCGGAGCCGGTGGAAGCGGGTGTTCTGCCCGGTCCTTTCTGCCGCTGTGACCTTGGCTCTGGAGCGAGCCGGAGGAGGTCTCTGCGTCACCGCCTGGAGCAAAGCCTCTGAGCGTGGAGACGCTCCCCGCAGGTGTTTCGTGGGCAGAGCAGGCTTCCCCCGCACGGTGCCTGGAGCCTGGGCTGCGGGCGGCGACCACAGGACACGCGTGGCCAACAGGGCGCCCGTGGTGGGTGCGGGGGAGCTGGAGGAGACACAGCGGCTCTTCTCCGGGGTCACTGTGCCCGTCGCGTGGTCGGTCCTGGCTCGAGCTGGCGGAGTGACATTCTCTCTCTCTACGGCAGGAACCCACTTCGGACTGAGCGCTCGGTGGCCACGACCTCAGTGCGCAGGGCCGGGCGGCTCCTGCTTTGTGAGCCGAATGCTTATCCCGCGTCTGTGTTAAATGTTTAATAAAGAGAGCGCAGGGTTATGGGAAAGGCAGCTAAAGTCTAGACACGTGTCGGAGGAAACACTTTTGTCTCTTAATGTTCAACTTCTCTCTTGTTTTTAGTGACAGTGAAAACCCAGGACAACCCTGTTGCTGTGTGCCGTGTGGTCAGGCATGGATCTGGGTGTGTCTCCGAGGTGCTGCCGTCTCTCAGGACTGAGGCTAAACCCGTCGCTGCGCCTCGTCTGCCCTGACACCCAGCGGGGCCAACCCGGCACCGCCAGCCCGGCTGGTCGAGGGCACACCCTGGACAGCTCCAGGAGGCCGGGCGGGCAGGGGGCGCCTGAGCCCCGTGGGATGAGGGTGCGGATCCCGCGAGCCGCTGACGGGAACACACACGCCCTCCAGAGGCGAGTCTGTGCAGACATTTCGGGGTGTTGGGTCGGGATCCCACCTCCCAGCCCTGGTCCTGTCTCGTCTCCAACTGCACCCGGTTCCTCTGCTTCGCCGCTGGTCTCTCCCTGGGCCTGGCTCCGTCCTGAAACACCCTGTGCGGAGAAGACCAGACGCCCCTCTGAGAGCCCGAGAGCAGCCGGCCGGCTCCGAGCTCAGGTGCGTGGTCACTGTCCTCCTGTGGACAGGCCGTCTGTATGTTAGGGAGGCTCCACCTTGACCTCAGGTGCCCCTCTTAGCCAATGCCTTGGCCCCTTGCAAGAGGGAAGCCCCCCTGACTTCACCGGCATGTGCACTCGGGGGGCCGGGCTCCGTGGGGTGGTCAGTGGTCTTGCTGCTGGCGGAGTTCCCGTCCTCCCTCTCGTCCTGCCTCACACGCCCCCGCCCCCGTTGCCGGCACCCGGAAGCAGAGACAGCGTGGACAGCAGGTTCAGCGTGTGACCCGTGCACTGGGCTGCAGAGCTAAGCTGACGCCGAGCAGTCCATGGGGCGCCCTCCAGTGCACCCACTTTATCGGGGGGAGACCGAGCACAGGAGCTACGGCGCCCTCCCGGCCGTCCGAGGTTGGACGCGTTGGTCATTGCGCAGGTCCGGGCTTTCCTGACACTGCACAGACCCGTATGGGCCAGCGCGGGCGGCACGCGGGGGCTCTGCCGGTGCGGAGGGAAGAGGACGTCCTGCCCGCAGAGGCGCAGTCGACACCGTGGGATGATGTGCGGCCCGAACCCTCTGGAGGACGGGCTGGTGACGTGGCCGGTGACGTGGCCGGTGACGTGGCCAGTGCCGCACAGCACAGGGGAGCGGGCAGGGATGGCGGACAGACCCCAGTGTGTGCCCCGCCCTCCGAGGACGGGGCTGCAGGGACGGAGGCGGGTTTGTCTGTGCCTCATGCGCTGCACAGAGCACCACCGACTTGCTTTGTGTCTTCTGTCGGGCACCTGCTGTGGGCTGGCACCGTGCTGGACGAGGACACGGGGTGGACGGGGGGTGTGGACGAGGACGGTGTGTGGACGAGGACACGGGGTGGACAGTGTGTGGACGAGCACACGGGGTGGACGGGGGGGTGGATGAGGACGGGGTGTGGATGAGGACGGGGGTGGACGGGGGGTGTGGACGAGGACGGTGTGTGGACGAGGACACGGGGTGGACGGTGTGTGGACGAGGACACGGGGTAGACGGGGGGTGTGGACGAGGGCATGGTGTGTGGACGAGGACGGGGGTGGGCAGGTCAGCATCAAGGAGAGAGGGTCAGTTCGGGTCTGGACCTCAGGCTGGGGGCCAGGAAGTGCTCCTGTCATGAGATATGGGGACGAGGACCGGCCGTGGCCGAGTCCCATGGGTCCTCCCTTGGGTGAGTTGCTGGGCCGACGGCGTCACCCACAGGGCCCAGGACCCTGGATCCCTCCGCCCACTCGGTATGGGCACCGCAGGGCCCGGGAACTAACAATGCTGGGCTAATGCTTCTGTTTCTCTTTTATTTTTATTTCGGGAACAGGAGGAAGGTGAGAATGTGGCACCACGAGCCCCCCTGTGACAGGGTCCCGTCCGAGCGCCCCCCTTCCTCCCTGTCTGTGACGACTCCCATGGCTGGGCCAGGTTGCCAGACTCGTCTGATGCGGGGGCCCCCCTCCCTGGCCCCCAGGCACAGGCCTCTGTCAGCTGCCCAGAGGCTGCCGCACAGCCCGGCCCCGGCTCGGTAAGGAGGTGTTCATCCACGGCGGCCGGCGGCCCTGTCCTCCTCGGCAGAGGGGCCGGGTGCAGCTGTGACCTCAGGGCCGGTTCCCTGTGTCCTCGCTGCGAAGGACCAGGGGCCATGACTGTTGCGGCTTTGCTGGTCGGAGCGGGTCCCCTCTGCGTCTGGGGGCTGTGGGTCGGTGGGCCCCGGCCTCGCTCGCGCCCGCACACGGGGAGCTCACACACCCGCTACTCCTCTGCCAGTGGAGAACGCGGCACGGCGGAGAGAGGCTGAGCCCCGCCGGTCCTGCGCCCCTGCCGCCGGCGTCCTGGCCGGGCCTGCTGTTCCAGGACGTGCTGACGGAGCCCAGCTCCCTTCAGGTGGGGGGCACAGAGCTCCGAGGACAGTGGAGGACGGAGCCAGGACAGGCCTGGAGGAAGCTGGAGGCGGAGGCACAGCAGCCGGTGATCCTGGTTGGTCAGCGCTCCCTCTGTGGGAGCCCTCGCAGATCCAGGGTGCCATCTGCACCCCGACATTCCCCACTGCTCACAGGAGGAGGCAGCAGGCGACAGCCCAGGGCACTTCACACCGCATGGCCCAGCACCACCCCCCTCACCCCTCGCCGCTCTGCACCCAGCACCCCATCGCGAGAGCGCCCTGCCTCAGCACCCTGCACCCCACGCTCAGCACGCACGCCGCACGGCCCTCACTGCGGCTCACCCGTGACCCACCTGGCCGCGTGCGGGGACCACCAGCGCTCCCCAGGAGGCAGCAGCGGCCTCCACGCAGCTGGAGGAAGAAACAAATGTTTGTTTGGACAACGTACATCCGCTCCCTCCAGCTCCTTCTTAGGACCGGATAAAAGAGAACGCTGTCTAGTGTACACAGAAACCCCTGCGACCGGCCCGATCTTAAAATATTTACACCACGGACAAACAGCGCCAAGGACTTCCCCACACGCTATGTATAGACTTCGTAAACACGGGGCCATTATGCCGCGCCGGTCTAGTTCCCCACGACAAGTCGGCGATCACACCGGCGTGAACCCTGGGGCCGTGCCGGGATCAGACTCTTATACACAACGCGCTGCGGGATTAGCTGGGGGACGGACGCTCGGCACCGTCCACCCCGGAGGCCGCAGATGCTCCGGATCCGGGACTGGGGGGCCCTGTGCAGCTGGGCCCGGGCCCTCCGCCTCGCCAGTGTGAGGCGTGTCCTGCCCTGTCACCCTGGCAGCCTGCTCGCTGTGGCTGCCAAGTGCCCAGAGCCTCCCAGTGAGGGTCCACCTCCCTCGCACCCGGCCACCTCCCCAAAACCCATCAGTGACCCTGCGAGACTCCCGATTCCTCGCAGGAGGCAAGTCCCTCCCCTTCCTGTGTGCCGTGCCCCCCACGCCGGGCCACACTGCACCCCAGAACCCCCTTCGGACTCCAGTTGCTTCAAGAATGAACACAGCAGAGGGAACTCCGCTGTTCCGCAGCCAGGTCTGGGGGGGTCCGCAGTGCAGGTCGCTCGAGTACCATCGACCTCGAGGTAAAAAGCAGCCCGCTGGCCAGGGAGGGAGCAGACACCTTCCACCTGGATGCACGCCAGGCGGCCTCTCTGCCGCGGGCCCCTCGGGCTCCCCGATTCTGGGTGGCGGTGCTCCAGCGCCCTGGTTACCTCTCAGTACAGCTGGACTGAGCGGCCACGCGGTCGTCCGGGAGAACGTGAGCCGGCGATGGCGAAGATCCTGATGAAGAACAGGGCAGAGGGACGGGTCACCTGGCGACCGCCCTCCAATCCTGCTCCCTGGGCGGGGTCTCTGGGGGAAGCAAGACCCAGTCCCGCGGGGCGGGAGCTGCTGCTGGGCCCTGGGGCCCTCCCACCACTTCCTGTGGCCCCCGCGCAGCCACAAGGGTGCCCCTCAGGACCACAGGCCTGTCTCAGCCGTGCTCATGGGACCAGTGGCGCCACAGTGGCCACACCTGCTGGCCAGGCTGGGCTGGCACACCTGTCCCCGCAGCGCGTGCTCAGAGACCTCGCGTGGCGCTGAGACCAGCCCTGATGGGATCACTGACCCCACGGAAATTGGCCGGCACGGTAAATGGAGACTCCGCACACCCACCTGCTCATCTCTGCGCCCGACCGGCTGCCCCGTCCGCTGTCCTTTGAACCCGCCCTCACGCTCAGGTGCTGACCAGCAGACACACGGACGCTACGAGCAGAACCCGGCTGGCCTGTGCGGGTTTTCCCCTCCATCTGTTCACAGCTGCGCCCTTCCCCCCACAACCCACACACGTTCAGTGATGCTCCTCTGTGGAGGCTTCTTACCTTCCATGAGCACGATTCTCATCCTTCCCACTCGCGCTCCGGCAGGCGAGGCGGCTCCCACGGCGCGAAGCCCTGGCGTCCACAGTCCTGTCTCCGTCCCGCTGGCCTTCCCGGGAAGCACCCCTCGGCGGAGGCAGGCGTGGGAGCACCAGCGGCCGGCGCCGCTGTGACCTTTGGAGTGTCTGTCACCCAGGAGCCCACCTGCCCGGAGAAGGACAGGGCCCTCCCGGCCCCTGCAGCCGGAGGACGGGAGACAGAACGAAGGTTCGAGTGGATGTGCTCTGACGTCTCGGCCCCTGCGGCTGCGCCTCAATACTGGAGCGTCGGGCACTGCGCTGACAAGCAGCTCACGCCACACGGAGGACGACAATTCGCCGGGAAGATAAAAATTGTATGAAATTGTGGTGATCATGCGAAAATTGGCAAACTATGAAAGACGTTACTGAAATTCATCATTATTATTATTTTTATCCTCACCCGAGGACATGTTTCCACTTTTGTTCGGATATGGCAGGAAGGAGAGAGGGAGAGAGAGAAACATCGACGTGACAGGGACACATCGAGTGGCTGCCTCCTGTACGACCCCGACCAAGGCCGGGGTCAAATCGCTACCGAGGTACATGCCCTGGACCAGAATCGAACCCGTGACTCCTTGGTCTGCAGGCGGACGCTCTAACCGCGGAGCCAAACCGACCAGGGCTGACACCAGTCATCATCGTGCATGTTTGGGCGTCCCGGTGACGGCCTGTCCGTGTCGGCGCTGTACTATGGTAAAGGCAGGCAGAACTCACAACACCTGATACACTTTTGAAACGTTCAATAAGGACGGGTTACTAGAGAAAATGGGACGAAAAAAACATGAAATGAAAGGTGAACCCCGTTTTCATGTTGTTAGGATGCCTGGGGGGAGGTGGGTTCCGGGGGCCGCCCTGGCCTGGGCACACTCCCGGGGCCTGGTATCTGGGCTTCGGGTTGTCCTGGGCCAGGTACTGTCTCAAATTCATGGCCTGTAGGCCCTGCGGGCCCTGCGCCCGCCACAGGCTCCTGCCCAGGGGGCGCCCGGCACCCGCGTGTGCCCCTGCGCCTCTGAGCCGCGTGTGCCGGCCTCCCTGGCCCCACGAAGTCCGTCTTCTCTAGGTGAACGAGGATGCCTTGAGCTGCCTGTCACTGAGGAACGCTGACCAACAGAGCTGACCGAAGTGAGCCCTAAGCCCGGTGGCCCTGCTGGAGGCGGCCCGGATCGCGGAGAGACCCCGTGTCACCTCGACTTCTCAAGGCCACAGGAGCTGCTCTCAGAGCTCGTGGAGAAGAAACTTCCGTCCCCTGGACAGGCCCCTTCCCAGGACACAGCCGAGCCCCCTCCCAGCACCGGGGCTTTGGGTCCCTCCCAGCTGGCCTGTGGTTTCACTAAACAGGGTTCAGGTCGAGCCGCTGAGACCCCCCTGCCGCGAGGGCTCCAGGGCTGGTGAGGAGCTGCAGTGGCTGCTCCACGTCACGGGGGGGGGGGGAGGGCGGCGCCCCAGTGCGCACTTGGTCCACGTGCCCTCCCCCCAGTTCACAGATGGAAAAGCTGCTCTCAGAAAAACACCTGTTTATTGCCTACAAAAGCCTCCCGGTTCTTCACACCCAAGTTCAGGAGGAACGGGGTCATCATTGCAACAATGTATCTATCGCCTGCCCAGTGCGCCTGCTCTGCGGTTCAAGACGGGAGAGGCCCTGTGAGCCCAGCACCCAGCGCGCTGTCGCAGGCTGGAGAAGGCCCCCTGTGCTCGGCCTGCACCTGGACAGGGGTCCCCGCAGCGCCCCGCAGGCCTCTGCCTCACTCCTCCCTGTGTCCCTGGCAGCGCCCAGGGCAAAGCCAGAAGCTGCTCCGCACGTTGGGTCTGGAGGTTCTCTGGTCCCTGGGTAGGTTTTATGGGCAAATAAAGTAAATACCCCCCTTCAAAAAGGATGTACTTAGGAGGCTAAACTGTTCGCTTTTTTAAGTGAATGATC
This sequence comes from Molossus molossus, assembly GCF_014108415.1. Taxonomy (NCBI): domain Eukaryota; kingdom Metazoa; phylum Chordata; class Mammalia; order Chiroptera; family Molossidae; genus Molossus; species Molossus molossus. The sequence continues at coordinate 112,416,581 of NW_023425402.1, forward strand.
TATTTCACAGAGCTCAGAAGCATGTCCCGCCGGCCTGCCGTCCGTCCATCCTGGCGGAGGCGAGAATGGGAGCCCGCGGACGATCCGGGGGGCACAGCAGCCCCTGGAGACGCTCCCCTCTAAACAGAAACAGATGTGCAGCCGCAGAGCCAAGCAGAGCCCTTCTCCAAACAGTAGATCAAAACATCTGTCAGGACAGCCCGGAGGGCCTGGCCGCAGCTGGGCCTGCCAGTCACGGCGCTTCCAGGGAACTGGACAGAGGGAGAGCCGCACCCTGTCCCCCTAGGCTCCCTTTACTCACTGTCAGGATCCAGGGGCCCCTCCCACACCCCAGGGGCCCCTCCCACACCCCAGGGGCCCCTCCACACCCCAGAGGCCCCTCCCACACCCCAGAGGCCCCTCCCACACCCCAGAGGCCCCTCCCACACCCCAGGGGCCCCTCCCACATCCCAATGGCCCCTCCCACACCCCAGGGGCCCCTCCACACCCCAGGGGCCCCTCCCATGTCCTGCGGGCCTTCCTCAGGTCTTCCTTGAATGTGGTCTCTGTTCCCCACATTGGCCTCCGGACGTGTGCAGGGTAGCAGGGCTGCTCCCCACACAGGCTGCCAGGGCCCCCCACAGGGCGCTCGTCCCAGAACCCTGGACGGGCCTGCGGTCCCTGCTGTGACCTGCGTGGAGCCTGGCTCGGGGAGGGCGGGTCAGGGTGCGGGATGAGGAGCAGAGACAGCCCCTGCGCTGGCAGGTGGTCCGGTGGCTGACCTGTCAGGTGGGACCAGCCACCCCCTACACAAGCTTTCCATCCCATCGCTGCTGGTGCTGACAGGCCTCGCTGTCCCTCATGTCCCGGCAGCTGGGCTGTGGCCTTCAGGATGCGGGCAAACACCTGGCGACCCCCGAACATCACCTTTCACACAGATGCGACCATCGCACGGGCACCACCTAGGTGAGATGGAAAGTCTCCCCTGTCCCCACCGCGCGGCACACGGGGAAACACAGCTCCCCTGTCCCCACCACGCGGCACACGCGGAAACACAGCTCCCCTGTCCCCACCGCGCGGCACACGGGGAAACACAGCTCCCCTGTCCCCACCGCGCGGCACACGCGGAAACACAGCTCCCCTGTCCCCACCGCGCGGCACACGCGGAAACACAGCTCCCCTGTCCCCACCGCGCGGCACACGCGGAAACACAGCTCCCCTGCCCCCACCGCGCGGCACACGCGGAAACACAGCTCCCCTGTCCCCACCGCGCGGCACACGCGGAAACACAGCTCCCCTGTCCCCACCACGCGGCACACGCGGAAACACAGCTCCCCTGTCCCCACCACGCGGCACACGCGGAAACACAGCTCCCGTCCCCCACACCGTGCACTTTGAGGCCAGAATCCACGCCTGGTGGTCCCGCTGCTGCGGTTCTGGGGGTCTCAGGGGTTGCTGCTGGGGGACAGGAGGCCAAGCATGAACAGACTTGTCCAGCCAGAGAGTGGGGGGAAGGGGGGGCATTTGTGCAGGGGACTTGCCCAGGACTCTGCCGGCCACTGACGCCGTCTGGGTCTGGTGTTAGCAGGACAGGAGGTCCCGATATGACACCCTCTTTCCGCAGGGCTTCTGTCCTGTGGGAACAGAAGTGTCCAGTCACAGCCACACGGCCCCACAGGCTCACAGGGGGTCTCTAAGGGCAGGTGCACAGGCCTCAGGGAATTTCCAGGACAGGAGGGGAGGCAGCGGCTGTGGGGTCCAGGTTTAAACACGTTATCTGGAAAGGGGGTGGTAGGCTCTGGGCAAACAGTGGAAAAAGGGCGTGAGCCAGCAGAGGCCGGAGTGGCCGTGTGTCCAGGGAGCTGGGGAGGCCACTGTGGACTGGCCCATGCTGTTCTTCCACCAGCTGACCCTGCGCTGCTGGGGACACGAGCCCTGTGTGCTATGGTATCGGAGCCTCACAGGGGCGGACAGGAGCCGAACCGTCCAGGTGCACAGGGCAGAACTCGGCCCGTCCTGGGAAAGCCAGACACCTTGGTCACGGTCCCTGCGTTGCTCTCTTGGTGCCTGGGATGCGCTGTTTCATCAGCCCCGGCGTCCCCTGCCCCTCCTGAGTTCTCCGGGATCAACGAGACCCTCACTCAAACCAGCGTCTGGGCCCTGGCCAGTTTGGCTCAGCGGTTAGAGCGTCAGCCTGCGGTCCGGAGAGACCTGGGTTCGGTTCCCGCTAAGGGCATGTACCTCGGTTGCAGTTTGTCCCCGGCCCTGGTCGGTTGTGCGGGTGGCAGCCACTCGATGTGTCCCTTTCACGTCGATGTTTCTCTCTCTCTCTCTCTTCTTCTCTATCTGTACAAAAAATGGAAAAATATCCTCGGGTGAGGATAAAAAAAAAACAAAAAATCAGCATCTGGGGCAGCTCTCCTCACAGGCCCACCGTCTCCCGCTGGGCCGGGCCTCCCCAGGCTTCCCGGGGGCGCTGTCTCCAGAGGGTGGCCTCCCACCAAACCTGGCTCCTCCCAGACCACCTGAGGGTCACACGTGAAAACTGTGCCCTGACACAGGAAGAGGCAAAAATATTTGCGAGACAGAAACCACATCCTCGGGGCGGTCAGGGGAACAGCCTGCACTGCCCCTCCTGCCCCAGGTTCCCTCCCTGCGCCCCTCCCTGTGTGGCTGAAACAAACCCTGGAACAGCAGGGGTTCTGCTCACCACAGTCCCCGCCTCCGGGAAGCGGGTCTTTCTTAGGCCATATTAACAAATGCATAGAATCCTGAACAAAGGAGGTGATAGGCTCACTGGACTCTGTGTTCAGGCAACTTCTAAGGCACTGTGGTGGGTTATGGCCAACACACTCAGAGAACCAGAGGGTGGGGCTGCTTGACTGGGCCCAGAGGAAGAAGGGAGCATGGCAAGTGCAGCCTGGCCCCCTGTTCTGCAGGGAGAGGCACAGGTCTCCCAAGTAGGTGCAATGTTGTCTCACGAGGACACTGGTGCCGGACACGCGCCCCTGGCCACCTTGCTCTTCCGGGACCTCTGGGACCTTCCGTTCCTGGAGGTCATGGCAGAGAGCGGAGAGCCTGGGAACAGCCCTTCGCTTCGTCTGCACCGTCTGTTGGATTGCTTGCCCCGGGGCAGAGCCGCCCACATTTGCAGATGTCGCTGTGAGCTGCAGGCCACGAGAGCTGCTGGCTTCGGGGGTGGGGGTGCCAACAGCTCAGTGACCTGAAGTGGAGCCGCACCGCTCCGGCCGCTGCCCGGCCTCCAGGCCTGCCGGGTGCAAGGAGGTGGTGGGAGGAGGCGCCGAGCCGGGCAGAGGCCTCCGCCAGCCTGGGCAGCAGCACCTGTGCGGGAGCCTCCGCGGGGAGCAGGCGGGGACTTGGAGGACACGGTTCAGCCCAGTCGTCTGCCAGGGGGCCCCCAGGCTGCAGGAGCCCGGACGGCAGGGCTGAGGTCCAGGAGGCGCGGGCCACGAGCAAGAGGACCTCAGGGGACAGAGCTCGCCCTGAACTGCAGCCCAGAGGCCCACCCTCCTCTGAACGGGGCCCGGGGCTCCTGTCTGGAGGTCTGGGTGCCTGCCGGCCCTGGGACAGTGACACGGGAGGGCCAGCGTGGGGGCCTCCACCCCAGGCCTGGAATGCTCAGCCCGCCCTCCTGAACCAGCCCCACCCCTGGGAGCCTCAGCCCCCCCCCCCCCGTGTGTCACCTGTGAGCCCCGTGTCTGCACCGTCCTGTCACCAGACGCGCCTGCGCAGGGCCCTGCTCGCTCACATCTGCCATCGAGACGCCGCACGAGGCCCGTCTTCCGAGCAGCATGCCTTCTGCACCCCCGCTGGACAGGAGACAGAACACAGGCATTGGGGTGGCCCTGCCCCCCGTCCCCGGTGCCCCCCACGCACAGCTTCCCCCGGTCACCAGGCTCAGAGCCGCTCGTCACCTTCTGCTCTCCATCCAGGGGCCCCGTCAGCGCTCGGAGCCCCTTCTCCCGAACACTCTCGTCCGTGCAGCCGGCAGGAGAGCTGAGGTCAGTCTCGGGAGCCCGGGCAGGAGGCCCCGTGGCCCAGAGGTGGCTCCGTGAGGAGCTGGTGAGTCGTGGGAGCCGGACGCTGCCGGCCGCTCCGCTGGAGTCAAACCCTCGCCCACCCGCCGCTGGCAGGGCCGTGACGTGATTGCGTCCAAGTCAGGTGACCCCGAACCAGGACACCGTCCGTGGGCCTGACCGAGTCACGCGCACCCTCCAGGAGCAGGGTCCCCCCAGCGGGTGCCTCTCCCGTGGGTGGGGCCACGTGGGGGGCCACGTGGAGGGCCGCGGGCGGCCTGGGGGGTGGGCCGTGTCTTTTGAAGACAGGAAGAAGGAGGAACCTCAGCCCTGCCCCGGCCCCGTGGAGCCGAGTGAGCCCAGGCTGGCGAGACCCTGGCCCGGCCCAGCTGCACCCGTGGTGCCCACCCAGCCTGTTGGTTCAAGCTGCTCGGTTTGTGGTGATTGGTGGGTCCGATACACGGCTCATGACGGAGGGCAGTGTCTGGGCCTGTCTGGGCCTCCTTCTCTGCTTCTCGGCACCCACTGGGCAGGCGTGGGAGACCCTGCCCCGCGCTGAGCGCCCTCGGTGGGAACAGGACTGTGGGACCGGCGGAGTCCCGGGCCGCGCCCTGTGCCCTGCCCTGTGTGTTTCCATCAGCACTTTGCTGAATGAGGACAGGATGGGGTGAGCCCTGGACACGCTATACATCCCTCAGCAGAAACGGCTGAAAATGTGTTTGTTAGCAGCCTCGCCAATTTGCAATTTATCTTGGTTTTCACCCAAACAGGCTGCTAACCAAGACAAACACTCTTTGATGTAATCAGTGAATGACTCAGGCCCTTGCATGGCGGTCCCTGCGCGGAGGAAACAGAGAGAGACCTTGACCGCCTGCCAAGGGAGCGGTGCGAGGCTGCCCTGCCGGGTGACCTTGCCTGGCCCGCCCAGGGCGGTGACGTCCAGTCCATTCTGCTGGGCTCTGCACCTCTAACGAGTGCTCGTTCCCCGTGGGCTTGGCGGGACCGTCCCACGGGGACGGCCACACTCCCAGGGGAGGCCCAGGGCGCGTGTCGGTGTCTGAGTGTCTGTCGCCCGCAGGGACCCTTCTCCAGGTCCACTGTTTCACCAGAGTCGCGAACTGTGATTTTCCAATCCCATGTCCTCGCTTTCTCGCACCTTCTGACGGGAAAGGGCTCCTCGCGGACTCTCTGCTGGCCGCAGGCTCAGCCGCGTCTGGCTCTCGAACGTCACGGGGTGATGGGAGCTGCCTCGGAGCACATGGGAGGGAGCAGACAGCAGAACTGTGGTCTGACTCCGTCTCTTAAACGACGACACGGACGCTCTGTCTGTGCCGCTGTGTGCACACGCGTGTACCTGTGCGCACGTGACTGCGTGTGAGCCTCAGACAGGGTGAGTCCAGAGGGCCCAGCCCAGTCCTGTGGAGACAATCAGGTGGGGGTTTGCAGCAGGAGGACAAGGAGCCCACACAGGGGCCATGGTCCCACCTCACATGGAGGCTGTTCAGGGGACCTAGGCCTGTGTGTGTGTGTAAGACGCAGAGGTGAGCCCGGCCGGTGTGGCTCAGTGCATGGAGCGCCGTCCCCTGGACTGAGAGGTCCCGGTCCGATTCCCGTCAGGGCGCATGCCCGGGTTGTGGGCTGGATTCCCAGTGGGCGGCGTGCAGGAGGCGCCAATGGGTGTTTCTCTCTCACATCGATGTTTCCATCTCTCTCCCTTCCCCGCTCTCTAAAAAAAAAATCAATGAAAACATATATATATATATATATATATATATATATATATATATATATTTTATCCTCACCCGAGGACATTTTTCCTTTTTTTTGTTCAGGTAGAGTGGGAGGGAGAGAGAGGAACAGAGAGAGAGAGAGAGAAACATCGACGTGAAAGGGACACATCGAGTGGTTGCCACCCGCACAACCGTCCAGGGCCGGGGACAAACTGCAACCGAGGTACATGCCCTTAGCGGGAACCAAACCCGGGTCTCTCAGGACCGCAGGCCGACGCTCTAACCGCTGAGCCAAACCGGCCAGGGCAAAACATATATTTTTTAAATAGATGCGTTGGTGATAGTCACCAATATATTAACTGTGTTACCACAGAATTAGGTTTCTGGTGATTTTCCTTTCTTTTCTATACCTGAAAGCTTTGTTACACTTTTTATACAAAAACACCATTTAAAAATTACATGTTAGGAAAAGGTCAATAAAGTATTTTACCAGGTAACAGAAGCACACAACACGATGAGGTGGTTCAGGTGCCGGCTGGGCCTGACCCGGACACACCCTGGCGGTGGGGACCTGCCGGTGTTTCTGCCGCTCGGGGCCGGCCCTGCGGGAGCCCAGGCAGGAGCAGCGGCGTGGGCACCGCGAGGACCGGGATGCGAGGTGGCGGTGGGGGGCGCTGAGTCAGCACAGTGTTACCATCCGCGGGGACGAGGCTGAAATGTTCCAGGAAGTTGTCAGAATGAATGTGTGACAGGACGAGCCTTGTCCACTGTTTCCTGTGGGTGACACCCCTCCCCCCGCATTCTGCCAGCTCGTCATCTGCCGGCCTTGGGGGGGAAGAGTGTGGCTGGCTTCCCGGCAGCCCGGCCCTGGAGGACACGCTGTTGGCCGAGTGTGTTTCCAGCCCAGGTGTGAAACCCTGCTACCTGCCCAGGTGTGAGGGGTCACGTCACCTGCCCTAGGTCACTGCCCCAGGTGCTATGTCAACGCTTCCGGTACCGCAAGGGAGCTGCTGCCATGTTCTGGGGTCTCTGTGGCGCTGGCGCTGTCTGCAGTCCCGTTCCCTGTGCACCACCCGCTCACTGGCAAAACCGCTGCCCACACAGCACAGTTCAGGGTTACTGAGCCCTGGTGGCGGAAACGAGAATGGAGGTTTCTTCACCTACGTGCTAGTGGGCTGAGGCAGCGTGAACCGTGGGAGGGGTCATCGCTCACACTCACCCCTAAGTCAGAGCGGGCGTCATGGTGGTCCGCAGGGCTAAGTCCTGCTCCCTCCCGGGGCCTGGTCCCACGGTGCCCACCCGGGGGCTCCACTGAGGTGCCAGTCGGGGTCCCGGGCATGTGAGCCGAGAGCCGGGTCAGCCGCAGCTCTTCCAGGGAAAATCCAGTATTGTCGTCGCGAGAACAGACTGCGCCCCATTCAGCTGACCAAAAGGACCTCTGAGCTGAGGCCGCAGACAGTGCGGGAGACGGAGGCGACGGAATTCCCGGCCTGTCCACTCTTCCCTTCTGGGGTCAGTGTAGTTACTTTCAACTCTGTCTCATTCCCCAAACGTCAGCCACAAACAGCCCGAACCAGCCACTGACAGACACGGAGGGCCAACGGGCACACGTGGCCAGAAAGTGGCCGCATTTCTGCACACGTGGCCAGTCTGCTCTCGGGGTGGCCTGGAGCCGCACAGACGGCCGTGCAGGGTCCCGTCCCCATGAAATCCCCTCCTGGCGCACACGGCGGGTTGATGCCTGCTGGACAGTTGGACAGTGACCACGGTGGATCCGGCAGGAGTCAGCCAGGTCAGCGCTGGGACGCGGAGATAGCGCCCTGCGCCGTGCACAGCGAGGCCTGGCGGTCAACGGCCTCTGGAGATAACGGCCTGGCGGTGACTCACAGTGGGACTGGGCGGCTGGAGGAAGTCCAGGAACTGGCCACTTCCCTCATCCATCAGCACTGTGCAAACGTCGGGTGTGGGACAGCAACCAATTCTTAGCTCATGAAAATCACCTTCTTTTTACTCTTCAGACGGAACAGAAAAACATCTTTCAGAAAACAAGTAGCACAGCAGCTGGGATTTAGACCACGTCTCCCTGGACATAACCAGAAAAGAGGGGAAGGACCAGTGTCCCTTTCCTCTGGGATCGCCCATGTTTCATGGGCTGGCCACACAGTGCGGGCTGCACCTACCCAACCCGAACATAACATCCCTTCCACGTGCACATGTGTGTGCATGTGTGTGAACATGTGTGCATGCATGCCTGTGCATGTAGACATGTTTGTGCGTGCATGCGTAAACATGTGTGCATGCACAGGTGTAGGCTCCTGTGCACATGTATGTGCGTGTGTGCACATGTTTGCATGTGCAGGCATGTTTGCGTGTACATACAAACATGTGTGCATGCACTGTGCCCATGTGGACATGTGTATGTGTGTACACTCCTGTGCACGTGTGTGCACACGTGTGTGCACGTGTAGGTGTGTTTGTGCGTGCACATGCAAACGTGTGCATGCACATGTGCAAACTCCTGTGCACCTATGGATGTGTGTGCGCACATGTGTGCATGTATGTGTACATGCACCCCTGAGCGGTAGATGCCTCTGGAACCTGTCTCACAGTCCGGCAGGTGTCCGTGCTCCTGGACCAGGCGGGCAGGAGAGGTCATGGCTGGCAATGCTGAGTGAGCTCCACCATGAGCGAGAACAGATGAGACCCCGAAGTCCCCTGGCCCCTGTGCCCAGTGCAGGCTGCTCTTGTGAGGGTGCAGAGCTCAGAAAAAATCTGAAACCACCAGAGGTCACAGAAGACAGGCTGCTCGGTGACAGTTGATCAGCTTCCAAGGCAGTGTCTCCGGTGCCCCTCTGTCTTCTGTCACTGCGAGTCAGACGCGGCTGCTGAGGAAGGGTTACCACAGGGACGGGCCCCTGGGCCCCTGAGGGGAGCCAGCATGGGCGGGACTAGTGCCAAGCTCTCTGGGCCTGTCAGGTGACATCCACCTGGCCAGGCTGTTGGGAGGATTCAGGGAGATTCAGTGATCACCAGCTTCCGTCCCTCAGCCAGCAAGGGGCAGCACGAGGGCCTGGACTCGCCCATTCTGACTGGACACCGAGCTGGAGCAGGTGCTGAATCCAGCACCGTGGACTCAGATGAAAACCCAGCCTCTGTCCTGGCAGAGCCAACGCGATGACAACCGGACGTCACGGTGCGCACACGGCTCAGGAGCCATCGGAGTCGACAGGTCCATGCCATGTGGGCGCCCGAGGGACATGCATGCTCAGACCTGAGGCCACATGGAGTTAGCCAGAGGGATGCCGAGGCCGCAGAGGGTTCCACAGCCGATGGTGTGTGTGCGTGAAGACCGCAGCACGAGAAGGAAACCGCATGGCGGTCAGTACAGGGGTGTGTACACGTGTGTGCATGCATGTGCGCACGTGTACATGGAGATCTGCATTCTGTCAGTAGGGCTGTTTCTGCATGTGTCTTCGGTGGCGTGCTCGTGTATCACGGCCGTTTAGTGTGTTTGTACGTGGGCACCATGTGTGTGTTCCGTGGCAATCTGGGGTCCTCTCTAAGCAATCTGCTTCCAAAAATATGAATCACTCCTCTCAGCACCTGTTGTCTTGCAGACGCTGCCTTTGTGAGGGTACAAAGGCCAGGGTCACAGAGCCAGTCCAAGGTCGTGCCTCCCGCAGGGCTGCACCGTGTTCCGTTTCCTCGCGGCTCTCGCTCGGCAAGGTGGTCACGCAAACATGTGCGGTGTCCTCCTTCTCCTCCGGTTCAAGTCCAGCCTCGCCCTCGTCCCACAACGGTGTCTGGAGATGGACCAAACCCCCCGCGTGTGGCTTTGAACGGAAGTGCATTGTTTCCTGGTTTAAGAAGAGACTGATCTTGGGATTTTAAAACGACAGGTTTGCTTTGGCCGTTAAACAGGGACCACACGGTAAACCTTTCTGTTCTCACCCCGTCACCAAGCGAGAGCCGGCCAAGAAAACACGTCGAAACAGCGTTGGCGTTTTCCTTTGTCCGTAGATCCAGAGAAGGAAGGTTTACGTGAAGGTGTGAGACTGTCCCGTGTGGGGCAGACCTGTGGGAACGGCACGGACCGAACGCAGCGTCTCCCTGTCCCTGTCAGCTGTCAGCGCCGGTGGCCGTCGCCACACCTTGGACGACCTTGGGGAGCCGCCCCGTCAGTGCTCACGGGTGGTGGAAACAATGTCACGGGTGAAGGTGCGCTGTTGTGTGTGCACGTCTTTGAACGAGCCGGTTTTCGGGTGACCTTCGAGGGGTCCTCTCACCTGTTCCAAGGACATCAGCTCTGCAAGCGGGGGACGCTGGGTGGTTGTGGCCGATGCGGGGCCCACACCCTGCTCCCCGTCTGTGCCGTGGCCGGCGGCGCCCTAGGAGCAGTTCCGAAGACCGACATGCTCTGGGCTGTTACTGGTGGGCAGGAGCTCTCTCTCCTGGGGCACCGGGAGCTGCGGTGGGTTGTAGGGTTAGAGAGCATGCTCAGAGCAAGGTGTGCCTGTGGCTTGCTTCGGCGGCACCCCCACACTGCAGATATGGGGACGCGGACAGGACTCCACCTCACGGTTTCAGCAGGAGCGTGTCCTGTGGGAACGCGAAGGGGAAGCCAGGTGTCCGCACCCCGCATTTCCTCCCGACCCCGGGAAGAGGAGCCGGCGCAAGGTCGCGGGAGGGCCTCTCAGACGGGGGTCTGGCTTCACGGGTCAGTCTTCCGGCCAGGACTCTACTGCGATGTCAAATCTATGGCCCTGTGAAGGGCTCCCCCCCCCCCCCCGAGAGCCCTTCCGCAGTCTCCAAGGGAAGACAGAGCCAATGGCCCGTTGGTGCCGAAAACGCCCTGGACCGCAAGGGCCCACCAGCCGTGGACAGTGATGCACCGTCTCTGAATGGCTTCTGGGGGTGCGGTCAGGGCTCCCTCTAAACTGAGATGCCTCCGCGTTCCGAGGGCTCGACCACAGGGACCTTTGAGAGTGAGTCATCACACCTTAAATACGGGGCGTCATGTTTACTGGGCTCAGGGCGGAGACTCAGGGCAGGGACCACCCCTGATATACACAGATGACACATCATTACCTTGGACACGGGGACTGAGGTGCTGCATGTCAGGTCCACCTCAATTAAAATAAAAACTAAGAGATGGGCTCTGGGGGTGACTCTGAAAATAGCCCAGAGCAAAGGCGAGGTGCAAATCCCACCGCCCCCACTTTGGGCTGGCGTCTCCCTGTGCGCTGTGGGCGGCAGACGGACCCGTGAGCAGGGTGCGCAGTGGGGAGGAGGCACGGAGGGTCTCACCGTGGGCCCTGGAGAGGGCGGGAGGGACAGACACGGGAGAGGCCCCAGAACCCAGACCTGTGCAAGGTGAGGGAGGCTGTGGGGACAGCTGACACCTGACGGACCCCCCCCCCGCCTGCCCGGTCCTGCTCAGAGTGTGCAAGGCAGAGGGTCCAGCCCTGGGCCATGTCACACTCGGGGGAGAGAGGCAGGTCTGAGGGAGGTGAAGGCCCCCGGGTGAGGAAAGACCGTCCTCCGGTGAGGAGCAGCTCCCAGCGTCCCTCCCGGCCCCGTCCGCCCTCACCTCACACTGGGTCAGTGGGCTCGCCGTGGACAGTGGTGGTGACGCTGGGAGCGCAGGGAGGAGGGAGGGAGGCTCCCATCGGGGCCCAGGAAGTTTATTTTACAGCTAATTTTTACACGTTTGTTTAATCTGTCACCAAGGGTCACTGCCAGGCGGGGCTCCTGTCCTGCAGCCCCCGTTCCCAGCGCGGACGCCTGGGAAGGGGAACAAAGCCGTTTCCAGAGGCTCAGCAAACAGGAAGAGCCCCCAGGACACAGGCGGTCACCCGGCTCCGTCAGGGTCAGGAAATTACTCCCGACCCCGCGGTGGCTTTTCTGCTCAGGCGGCCGGTCACTGGGCCCGGCCCCAGGGGCACCTGCTGCGGGGTGGGGGGGGGGGTCACTTATCCAACACGATGAGGGGTGTTTGGTTGTTCTGTTACTTGAAAGTCAGCTTCAAATCTAAGAAACACTTACATCATGTAACACTTTAATCTCTGACAACATTCATGCTTATTTGCAAAGCTTCTAAGAGGAGTGTACACTCTCCATTGTTCGGTGGCACCTCACCTCGTCTTCAAGCAGAGGCCACGCAGCCACGGCTGCCACGGCTCCAGCCTCACTCTCACGGGGTGCACAGAGGACACTGGGGGCTCAGGAACAGCCTGGGGGCCCCATGGGCTTACCGGTGCCCCGCCCACATCTGGCTTGATGGTTTTGTTTATATGTTCACTTCTAAAAGTTCATTCAAAATCTATGTTCTCTCATGAAAACTTCTTTTTTCTTTTTACACTCATATAGCAATAGTTTGTGTACTTTGTTAATTTATATATATGTCTATTCAGTGCTCGTAAGTGTCTGACACGCAGTAGTAACTCACATAATTACAGCGAGCACAGACTGGTTTGGGACAAACACATGATTCTGGCTGAGCACAGCTCTGCTGGGGGCCGGGCACACCTGGGCACGAGAGCTGTGCCAGAGGGAGGGTCCAGAGAGCCACCAGCTCTGTGTTCTGGACAGAGGGGGCATGACAGGAGCTGGCTGGGGAAGACCAACTAAAAGAGCTTTATGTTGTCACCACCACCACCGCCACCACCACCATCACCACCACCACCACCACCACCATCACCACCATCACCACCACCACCACCATCACCACCATCACCACCATCACCACCACCATCACCACCATCACCACCACCACCATCACCACCACCATCCACCACCACACCACCACCAGCACCACCATCACCATCACCACCACCACCACCATCACCACCATCACCACCATCACCACCACCACCATCACCACCATCACCACCACCACCATCACCACCACCATCACCATCACCACCACCACCACCACCACCATCACCATCACCACCACCACCACCATCACCATCACCACCACCACCACCACCACCATCACCATCACCACCACCACCACCACCACCACCCTCACCACCACCACCACCATCACCACCACACATACCATCACCAATCACCACCACACCACACACCATCACCACCACTACCACCATCACCATCACCACCACCACCACCATCACCACCATCACCATCACCACCACCACCATCATCATCACCACCACCACCACCATCACCACCATCACCACCATCACCACCACCACCATCACCATCACCACCACCACCACCACCACCACCATCACCATCACCACCACCACCACCACTACCATCACCATCACCACCACCACCACCACCACCATCACCACCACTACCATCACCATCACCACCACCACCACCACCACCATCACCATCACCACCATCACCATCACCACCACCACCACCATCACCATCATCATCACCACCACCACCACCATCACCACCATCACCACCACTACCACCACCACCACCATCACCATCACCACCACCACCACCACCACCATCACCACCACTACCATCACCATCATCACCACCACCACCACCATCACCACCACTACCATCACCATCATCACCACCACCACCACCATCACCACCACTACCATCACCATCATCACCACCACCACCACCACCACCACCATCACCATCACCACCACCACCACCACCATCACCACCACTACCATCACCATCACCACCACCACCACCACCACCATCACCATCACCACCGTCACCATCACCACCACCACCACCACCACCACCATCACCATCACCACCACCACCATCACCACCACTACCATCACCATCACCACCACCACCACCATCACCATCACCACCATCACCACCACCACCACCATCACCACCATCACCATCACCAACATCACCAGCACCATCACCATCATCACCATCACCAATATCACCATCACCATCATCAGCACTATCACCATCACCAATATCACCATCACCATCATCATCACCATCACCACCATCACCATCACCAACATCACCAGCACCATCACCACCATCACCATCATCACCACCACCACCAACATCACCAGCACCATCACCACCATCACCATCATCACCACCACCACCATCACCAGCACCATCACCACCATCATCACCATCACCAACATCACCATCACCATCATCACCATCATCATCACCATCACCACCACCATCACCACCACCAACATCACCAGCACCATCACCACCATCACCATCATCACCACCACCACCATCATCACCATCACCAACATCACCATCACCATCATCACCACTATCACCATCATCATCACCATCACCACCACCATCACCACCACCATCATCACCACCATCACCACCATCATCACCATCACCAATATCACCATCACCATCATCACCACTATCACCATCACCAATATCACCATCACCATCATCAGCACTATCACCATCATCACCATCATCACCAACATCACCATCACCACCATCATCACCATCACCAACATCACCATCACCATCATCACCACTATCACCATCATCATCACCATCATCACCACCATCACCACCATCACCATCACCAACATCACCACCACCACCACCACCACCACCATCACCACCACTACCATCACCATCACCACCACCACCATCACCATCACCACCATCACCATCACCACCACCACCACCACCACCATCATCACCACCACCACCACCATCACCACCATCACCACCACCACCACCACCACCATCACCACCACTACCATCACCATCACCACCACCACCACCACCATCACCATCACCACCATCACCACCACCACCACCACCACCACCACCATCACCATCATCACCACCACCACCACCACCACCATCACCACCATCACCACCACCACCACCACCACCATCACCACCACTACCATCACCATCACCACCACCACCACCATCACCATCACCACCATCACCATCACCACCACCACCACCACCACCATCACCATCACCACCATCACCACCACCATCACCATCATCACCACCACCATCACCACCACCGCCACCACCATCATCATAGCTAACAGTTTTGATTACTTACATTAGGCTCTATGTCAAACACATTTTTTACATGGAATATCCTCTAATCATTCTGTAATTCTAAGACAAAAAAATCTTACTATTTTCATTTCAGATGTGGAAACTTAAGTTCAGATAGGCCGAGGGGCTGACCTGCTGTGTGCCTAGTTGGTGAGAAGTGGAACGGAAGCCATCCTGTGTGATACCGTTGCTCCTAAAGTGCTACTGACACAACCTTACAGTTTGAGGATCTAAATCACAGGTAAGCCGGGCACCTTGGGACCTGGGTCACACAGCTCTGAGATGACGGGGTTGCCACTGGAGGGCAGCCTGATCTGACCCCAGCGCCAGCTGGCCTCCTGTCTCATGCGTCTGTCCCTTGTTGGAAGGATCCTCAGACGCTGAGTCCCCTGAGTTCTTAGTGGCCCCTATGAGCTTTACCCCTCCTGGCTCCATCCAGCCCAGAGGGGATCACAGTCTGAACGGGCCTGATGTGGAAGGTGCCAGGACGGCACCAGGGTTCTAGGAAAGAATGACCTTGCTCAGATAGTCTTTTATTTGCTGGTGTCAGTGAAATCAGCCAAGACGGGGAGGTCCCCAGGGAGAGGACCTGAAGGCAGCCCCAGCCAACCACAGGGGAGCGCCACATCCAAGGGTGTGAGTGCCCGGGGGCTTCCTGGGGGCTTCCTGAGCGTTTCCGCACCCTCACTTCATGTGCACGTAGAGGTGCGGTGTTCCTCACGCGTGCGTCTCGGGTGAGGTCGCGGATGCGTCTTTAGGAAGACAGGGTGGGCATGGTGTGCTGGGGGAGAAGCCGACTCCACCACCTCTCAGGTGCCGCATCCCCTTTAGGCAACAGGAGCCCTCTGCTCACCCCATGGGGCAGCAGCCCCCGTGGCTCCTGTTTGACGGTTGGAAGGCAAGCGAGACTCCACCTGCTGCGTCCCCGCCCTCCTCCTGGAGTTGGGGTGGGCGTGCTGGCTGCAGCCCCAGGCGCCTAAGGCCATGTTCTGACACAGGGTCAGGCTCATCCCCTGGGCCCCAAACCACAGGGTTGTGCTCAGACCTGCCATGTAATTATTAATGACGGTTAACAGCAGCAGCGCAGACTGGAACATCCCAGCTTCCTCCGTCTGCCAGCCCTCATCCCTCCTGAACGCGGCCTTGATGAACCCGTGTTAATAGGTAACAACACAGTGAATGGTCCCCAGCACCTCATTTCCTAGCCCAGTGGATTGTGGCCATGAGGAATCTGCAGGGGGTTATGTGTAGGAGGAAAAAGCTATTCTCTAGTAAGTGCTTGGCCATCACATTTGGTTGGCAAAGAGGTTAGAGGAGAGGGTGGGCCAGCTCGATGAGGCAGGGTGGTCAGGGTGAGGACGGGTGGTCACGGTGGCCACGTGGCATCTCTCCTCAGGCTCGTGCTGGAAGATCCCATGTCTTCTGACCTGCCCGGAGAGCAGGAGTGGTTGGCTTTGACCCTCCCCGATTCTTACCGGCCTGACATGGAAGAATACACTTGGAAACATGGCCAGACCTTTCAACCCATCATCATAAATTTGACATATGTCATTTACTTGAGTAATTCAAACACCTAAGGAGGAAAACATAAATCCAGCCAACCAGCTCTTCCTAAGAAATTAAACAATATCTATAAACTGCTTGGTTTAATGAAGCCCTTACATCAGCATTTCCCAAGCTCAGTGGAGAGTCCTGGCCACACTGTGGGCTGCCCAGCGATGACCCTGGCTCCACCCACTCGGTGCAAGGACACGCCAGTGTGACCACAGAACAATGTCCCTAGATGTCCCTAAACAGTCCCCGGGGGAGAGGCGAAAATCCCCCCCAGCTGAGAATAAGTGCCTCAACTATTGGAAGTTGATTACAGGAGTAATTAGCAAACCCCTGAGTATCTTCTCAAAACCAGAACTTTACTCCTTCTGATGCATATAAATGCTGCAAATGCATTTAAAAATCAAAATACCCGGCCGGCCAGTGTGGCTCAGTGGTTGAGTGTCTAAAAACCAAAATACCCAAACTCTTGTGATTACAGGGCATGAGCTTGACACCCCATCGGTGGCTCCGTGGTCTCTGACGCTCTGCGTGGGTCTCCGCCCGGTGGTCCTCCCTCCGGAAGTCTGACCCCTCAGGGACGGGCCCACCCAGGAGGAGCAGCAAGACTGCGTCTCCGGTCACTCGAGGGTCCGTGCACGGAGCCCGGGCATAGTCTCAGGTCCGACAGGCACTGAGGATCCAAGCGAGACACAGGACCCGGCCTGGGCTCCCTGCGGAACGGTGGCCCTGAGTGGCTCCACCTGCCCTTCCGGACATCCCGCAGGCCCTGCACCTGGTGGGCTCCAGGGCCTCAGCCCAGCATCCTCTCTTCCAGTCTGTCCGACTCTTACTGCTCATTTAGACCTGACGGCGTCGGCAACCTTCTGAGCCAAACTTCATGCTTATGGACTGGTCGGCCAGGTGCGGACCTGGGAGCATGGAAGAGGCTGCGACCCAGTGGCCTCGGGGCACCTCCACCCGCGATGGTGGCTGTCTGTGGGCCCCGGGCCCCATCGGGCCAGGACAATGTGCCAGGAGAGCCCTGCGTTTAACCAGACAAGACGTGGAAAGAAGCCTCTGCCGTCTGGGTGCGACATACTGAGTGTGTCCGTGAAACCCACGGGTCGAAGCCCTAAGCCTCGGTGCGGTGGTATTTGGAGACGGAGCTTTGGGGCTGTAAGTGGGTTTGTGTCTCAGTCCTTCAGGCGATGCCACAGACTGGGGTCCCCTGGGCAACGGGAATTCATTTCCCATAGGTCTGGAGGCTGGAAGTCGGGGAGCCCAGAGCTGGTGTCTCTGCCGTTCATCTCACCGTGTCCCCTGGGTCTCACCATGTCCTCGGGGTCTCACCATGTCCCTGGGGTCTCACCATGTCCCCTGGGGTCTCACCATGTGTCTGGGGTATCACTGTACCGTTTCCCCTGGGGTCTCACCGTGTCCCCGGGGTCTCACCATGTGTCTGGGGTCTCACAGTGACCTCCTGTGGTGGGCGGGGCAGGGGCCTCTGGGTTTCTTTCATAAGACTCTGACCCCATCAAGAGGCCTCCCTTCTCATGGCCAATCACCTCCTAACACCATCACCTCAGGGGAAACCTGTGCATTTGGGGGAACAAGACTTCAGGCAGCAGCAGGGATGAGGTCCTGAGGGTGGCCCCATGGTGGGATCAGAGTCCCTGAGAGCCTGCCCCCCCTCCCCCCCGCACATGAGCACAGCCAGGGGCGGCCATCTGCACCCCAGCAGAGGGCTCTCACCAGCTTCGACACCTCGATCAAGGACTGCAGCCCCCAGAGTGTGAAAACAGATGTCTCTTGTTTATGCCGCCCGACCTGTGTGTTTTGTGATGGGGCCAAGCGGGCGGACACCTGGTGTCTCATCAGCCTGGAGAGAGCTGGCTCCCGACACCACACTCCGAGCGGGAGTTAAGGAACCATGTGTGTGCATCTGCGTGCATGTGTGTGCATGTGTGCAGTGTGTGTGCATGATGTGCATGTGGGTGTGCAGTGTGTGAAGTGTGCAGTGTGTGTAGTGTGTGCATCTGCATGCATGTGTGCAGTGTGTGTGCATGGTGTGCATGCGGGTGTGCATGTGTGCAGTGTGTGAGGTGTGCAGTGTGTGTGCATATGTGTGCATGGTGTGTGTGCGTGCATATGGGTGTGCATGTGTGCACTGCATGTGCACGTGTGCAGTGTGTGCATGTGTGTGTGCAGTGTGTGCATATGTGTGTGACAGCAGGCTTCCCAAACTGCACCCCATCTGCTCTGTTCCTTGTATTTGGGGGATGTGGAATCTGGAACCCACACGACACGTGGCTCCATGTGGAAGGGCTGCCTCTCAGCGGTGTCCTCTGCCCCGGTCGATGGAGACCCGGGTTCGGCAGGTGCAGAAGTACATTCCCCACCCCGAGGAGAGAGTGAGGGCGAGTCTGCTGTGGGCGGACGGTGACTGGGGCCGGCAGGAGGGCAGGGGCGGGCAGGCCCAGTTCCTTGTGGCCCCATCTGGTGACCACGCTGTGCCCTCGAGCAGGAGGCCTGATACCCTCACAGTGTTTGTCTTGGCGGAAGATTGTGTCGCTGCCGCTGTGACTCAGTCATGGCCGGTCCCGTTTACGGGAGGCGGTTGCTGGTCGCTCCGGCGTCCTTGCGATACACAGACGATCGACGCAGCCCCGAGGGCAAGGAAGGCTCGTTTCCTGCTGGGGGGAAGGGCGCTGTGCGCGGTGACCCGGCCGGCGGTGGCCTCAGAGATGGCTGTCATCACTGATCCCGGCGGAGAGCGCCCATTCGCTGCCGCCGTTGAGCCCGTTGTACGAACTATTAACACACTCAGCTCCGCGGGGACACGGAGACCCCCCAGCACAGGGCCCTTCTCAGTGCCAGAGGGACAGCGTGACGGGACTTCCTCTTCGTCTCTGAAGCGCACGGGGTGTGAGCACAGCTTGTCACAGCGCGGTGGCTTCTCAGGTGACGCTGGGAGTGTCACAGGCACCAGGGCCGAGGGGCAGCCCTCAGCTCGTGTGGCCACGTCCCGCTGTTTCCCCCCCGGGCGGGTGTTGTTCTGTGGATGGAAATACAGCCCCTCTGCACCAGCGAGGGGGAGATGCCCGGCCAGGTCCGGGGCCCACGGGCTGCTCAACCCCCTGCAGACGCAGTGGAAGACGAGGCATGTCTGTGGCCACACGGGGCCCCGCTCCAGCCTCGCAGGGTCACCGCGTCTCCCAGACTTAGGGGTGGTGGGAGGCGGCCCCCGGACGGCTGCACTGACGTCTGCACAGCAGCCCCTCCCGCCCAGCAGATCTGCCCACGGACGCCGGGCAGAGTTTATGGAGCAGGAAGGGAGGAGAGGACGTGGGGCTTCCTGAATGACCAGCCAGCCAGGCGGCCACCTCCGGCCCTGCCCCTCGGACCAGCCTCTGGGATGCCCAGCAGGAGAGACCAAGCACAGAGCGCGGACCTCACCTGCCCCGAGCTGCACACCTGCTGTCCGGGTGGATGCGCATCAGCCAATCCACAGAGGAGCAACCTGAACGTGAACAAATGTCTGATGTGAGCCAGAAACTCCAAGCAGATGTCTGTCCCCTTGGACTTGATTCTATAGCTTTTGGGAACCGCCCCCCCCACCCCCGAGGGAGTACACGTGTCCACCGTGCAGACCACCCCACCGTCCCGGCCGCTTTCCTTCACCTGCCCGTCTGCCCGCACCGACCTCGCGACCAGCTCCTGGGCCTGGGCACCTGCAATGGGCCGGAAGGAAGGGGAGGGGGGGCTGAGGCTGGATTTTCAGCCTCTTCCAAAACCAGGCGACGCCCTGGCCAGCTCCTGCGTGGAGGTGTCCACGTGGACACAGCGTGGGCCGGCCTCCCAGAAGCTGAGCTGTGGACGTGAGGACAGGGCAGGGAGCGGCACGAGGGCCTAAAACCCAGAGCCTGAGCCTGGTGCAGGCCGTCTGAGCCGCGGCGCTGCAGCTGCGTCTCCTGCCTGGCCAGCTGCAGACGCAGCCAGGTGGAGACAGGCCGGTCCCCGCGACCCACCCCCACCTGGTGCCCCCTGCCCCGAGGTGGGTCTGCACTGTCGGAGGCCCCCCACTGTCCCTGCAGTGACCCCACTCTTCAGCTCACGGGGGTGAGAACCTCTGAGGAGGCCGGTGCGCGCAGCCCCCACTTCCACGGGATGTGCTGACAAGGGTCTCCGTCGGCAGCCCCGCCGTGGGTCACTGCCAGCCGGGCTGTGACTGTCCCTCTGGGCAGAGATGTGGGACCTGCCTGACCACATCTCCAGACCAGGAGGAGCGGCCCGGCCTGAGGCTCAGGGCTCCACAGGCGGCGAGGGGCTCTCAGGGGTACCCCCACGCTGCAGGGGGGTCGTGGAGCTCAGAGCGGCCTGCACACGGCAGACGACCCGCGACACCCAGAGGGGCAGGGCTGTGGCCTCCAGGAAGGGCCAGGGCGGAATGAGGACCTGGGCGTCCGGGGGCCCTCCTCAGGGAGTCCCCTGAGAAGTCATGCCCTTGACAAGCAGGCGGGTTCCCCGGGCGCCGTGCAGGCCAAGCGGGAAGGTGAGCAGGTGTGGGAGCAGGTGGCCGTGTAGCAGGAAGCCCAGCCCCGCGTCCTCCTCAGTGTCCTCCGAGGCGATGATGTTGTTTCTAGAGCAGGTCACTGAGGACGTAGGAGCCCTGCGACCCCACGTAGCCGGTCTGGGACGCCCGGTGTGGCCAGAGTAGGTCTGCACACGCCTCGTGTCCGCACCCCCTCTGCATCCTGGTGAGGTCACGGGGTCGTGCAGAGGGCAGGTGGTGACCTCGGGCTCAGCCACGTGGACTGTGCTCAGTGCTCACTCTTCGTGTCCCCTGCAAACTGGCCCTGGTCAGCACAGCCGGTCCCGGGCCCTGCGTGTGCCCTCGCCATCTCGGGGATCACAGGGCACCCCCACAGCACCCCCACAGCCGATTCACTGCCCACGTGTCTGGTGCTCGACCTTCACGGCGGCAGGAGGAGCAGATGATGGACACAAGCTCTGGGCACCAGTCCCAGCTCCTCCACTCTCGGACGAAGGGCAGGTGACCCTCCTCCTCGGACCCGGGGCTGCAGCTCACCCGAGCTTGCCAGGAGGTTTTTGGACAGCGGGGGTAGCGCGCGAGGGGGCCCAGCAAAGGCTGAGCAGCTCACGTCTCCCCTCTGACGGCCCGGGGTTGCTGGGCTGAAAGAGGGTGGAGCCCGGCCCGGGACAGGCGCCCAGTGTGTCCTGAGCCTCCGCCTGGGCCTGGCCCCCTGCCCGGGCCTCTCCCAAGCCACAGTCACCCGGGCTCTGCGCCTTCCCGGGAAGGTCTGTGGGGCAGGGTGCGGCCGCAAGGACAACAGAAAACGGAAGCCTGATGAGCTCGGGGTGCAGCCTCCCCCTTGCCGGCCGCCGTCCAGACGAAAGGCCACCCTTTCCTGTTCGTCAGCAGGCCGGCTGCGGCCCTTCTCCAAGTGCGGCCGGTGTCTGGATCAAAGGCTTTTCTCAGACGCGTCTTCCCTGCTGCCCCGCGCCCAGCGGGTCTTCGGTGTGGCCGGGGCCTGGGGGCACCTGCTCTGACCCGACCTGGCCCCCCTCTCCTGACAGCGCCTGCACCCAGGACAGGTGTGTCCCTGAGACCAGCTGCACCCTCCCGAGTGCGGATGCCAGCTTCCTTTTGGGAGGTGCCCGCCCGCCCTGCGCTGCCCGTCCAGCCCGGAGGTGGCCGGTGTTGAGAGGTTTGGGCTCACCCGGCCTGGCTGTCCTGTCCCCGCAGGGCTGGGCTTCACGTGCTCGGTGCGTCTCAGCCGCAGACCTGCTCGGCCGAGTCACGGCCCCGGCCTGTGCCCGAGTGGCCCGGGGAGTGGGCCGTGGCCCCTCATAGACCGGGAGTCGTTTCCACCGAGAGCAGAACACGCCCAGCGCAGGTCGAACGCGTGTGGCTGGGTTTGGGCGTGAAGCCCGTGGGCCGCTAGGTCAGCGCCGCAGACTCGCCACACCGCTGGTCTCACAGCGGACACTGATGGCCGTTCTCGGGCTCCAGCCGCACCTCATCACCCACGTCCGCTGGGTCCCCGAGACAGCGGGAGAGGACGGGGTGCCCGCCACCCACGCCCGTCCACTCACAACGCGGGGGAAGGGAGGCCGGGGAGACCTGCCCAGGGCCAGTAGCCACAGCATCTACTTCCAAACGCATCCCTGGGACATGCTCCTTCCTGGTGCAGGAACGTCACGCCCATCCCGGCAAAGAGGTGAGGGTGGCCTGTCCCTGCGGAACCCCAGCCCTGCTCCCCGAGCCCACGACGGGACTGCGGTGGTGATGGCATCTCGCGGGGCAACTCCAAACATTAAACTTGAACCGCGTGAAAGGCGGCACAGGGGTTTTGTCTCGTGACTTCTGGTAGCGATGACGGTCCTCAGACGGTCGGGAGCTGAGGATCACGACAACCTCTCGGGTGCTGGTGGCTCACGGTGAACTTGTGGTGAGGTTCCTGCCACGTCAGTGTGCCCAGCGCTCCCTTTCACCCTCTTATCTCATTCAATCCCCGTCTGACCCAAGAGCAATGGGATGACCTGCCAGTTGCGGCCGTTTTCCCGGCCACGCGGGCTTCAGCGACAGAGGTCTCTCCTCTCGTGAGCGGAGCTGGAGGCCGCGGCCAGGCGTGGGCAGGCTGGCCCTGCCGCCTGACTCCAGGGTCCGAGGGGTGTTCTCTCTGGGGGTGTCTGTGTCCACGGTCGTAATGGGTGAGGCCCACCTGCCCCAGTACGACCGCATCTCCACTAATGACATCTCCAAGGGCCCTATTTCCAAATACAGCCACCGGCTGAGGTACAGGGAGTCAGGACTCTGACAGTAAATTGGGAGGACGCAGAGGATCCCTGACACAGGGTGCGGAGGCCCCGGCAGTCTGCTCCAGGCCATGAGGACAGCTGGCCGCCGGCCCGCGGTCCAGGGACTGGCCGGTCTGCGGTCCTCGGGGAGCAGGGGCCTCTGTGGGAACGTCTGCTGAGGACCCAGCGGGAGATGGCTTTTCCAGACCCATCCACCTGAGTTGTTTTTCCAAAGGAAACCCAGAAAACAGCAAGGGGGGTGGGCCGCGACCCAGAGGAAGCAGGAAGTAGGTGGAGGTCACCGGGTATGACCCCGCCGGCCGGCTGGAGGCGAGAGCACCCCTGGAAGACGGCGGGAGTCCGCAAATCACGCCCGTGCTGACAGGAGGCGCCTCGTAAGTGTCAGCACCCGGCGAGGGGAGGAGAGGAGGCCGGAGCGGCGGAGGCTGATTTACGGCCTCGGGGTCTCCCCAGCGCGGTGGCCTTGGCTCCCAGACGCTTGGGGGCCGTCGAGGGCTCCGGGGTGGCGGTGACTGGCACGGGGGCACAGACAGGGAGGTGAGCGGAGGCCGGCACAGCACCCCTCCCAGGACCCACAGGCCCACACTCAGCCCTCGGGGCAGGGCGTGGGGTGGGGGGCAGGATGGGACCCGAAAGAACGCAGAGAAGCAGCCACCAGGAGGGCTCCCAGCAGCCGAGGGAAAGGGGAGTCTGTTGCCTGGATTTTATTTTCTTTCTAACGAGCATGTACCACGCGTCTGGCCACGAGCCCTCACCACCGCCTCCTCGGGGACGGGGCCCCCGCGGTCCCCTCGCACTCACGGCGAAGTGTGAAATGACATGTGTTTCAGATGGACGACATAATCTAATTTACACTTTAAATAAAAATGTAAATTACCTTTAAAACTAAGTTAAGATTAATCCAATATTAATTTAGCCTTTAAAGAATGAAGATGGTTAGTGCAGAGGGTTTAGCGCACCCTGATAGTCGGGGTCCTGCAGAGGAACTAGCAGGAGGGGTGTGTGGGGGTGCGTGTGGGGGTGTGTGTGTGTGCAGGTGTGCGTGTGTGGGGGGGTGTAGGTGTGTGGGGGTGGGGGTGGGGGTGGGTGTGGGAGGTGTGGGGGGGTGTGGGTATGGGGGGGAGTGTTGGGGGGAAGGAGGGAGAGGATGAACATGATAAACCCAGAGCCACCACTAACAGTGACCACGATACGGGGCTAATGAGCAAACAGTGGATAAAAACAAACAGAAAAGAGAAGAGAAGGCGGAGGGAGAACCCAGGGAGCAGGCGGGCGCGACATCAAGAACCATGTCAAACTCCTCCCCGTCTCCTGGCGAGGGGACAGTCCCGAGGCTCCGACCCAGGCTCACCGTCCCCAACACCGTCCCCTCGGGCGGCCGCGCCCCACACACTGCCCGATGCTGCTGCCCGATGCTGCTGCCAGGAGGCACCGCAGGCTCCAGGGTTCTCATCCTGCTCGCGTGGAAACAGCTCAACATCTGACAGCTCGTCTGCCGAGCTGCTGAGAAGTGACCCTGTGCGACCCCTTCCCCCCCGCCCCCGGGTCAGCCACTTCCGTCTCCTCCACGGTGTCCGCAGGGCCCTGGGACACTCGATCACCTGGAGCCTATCGGTCAGGTTTTTTCTCCGTCCACACACCCCTGGTGCTAATCAACCCTCTTTTTATTCTAGCTGTTCTGTCCCAACATAAAATCACAAAATAAACCAGGGCAGTGGGGGGCCGGGTGCCCCCACCGAGGTGCTGTGTCGGGGCAGTGGGGGGCCGGGTGCCCCCACTGAGGTGCTGTGTCGGGGGCAGTGGGGGGCCGGGTGCCCCCACCGAGGTGCTGTGTCAGGGCAATGGGGGGCCGGGTGCCCCCACCGAGGTGCTGTTTCAGGGCAGTGGGGGGCCAGGGGCCCCCACCGAGGTGCTGTGTCAGGGCAGTGGGGGGCCGGGTGCCCCCACCGAGGTGCTGTTTCAGGGCAGTGGGGGGCCAGGGGCCCCCACCGAGGTGCTGTGTCAGGGCAGTGGGGGGCCGGGTGCCACCACCGAGGTGCTGTGTCAGGGCAGTGGGGGGCCGGGTGCCCCCACTGAGGTGCTGTGTCGGGGGCAGTGGGGGGCCGGGTGCCCGCTGAGCTGGGACCAGGTTCTGCACGTGTCCACCTGTCCTCTCCCGTCCAGCGTGAGTCTGACTTTCTACCTGGCTGGCCTTCGCGGCTTGCTCTTAATTCACAGAATTTGGGGAACTGGCCCTGTGCGACTTCGAAGAGGGGGTGGCTCTCTCCCAGCAAGCTCCCCTCGCGGGCAGCTCGAGGGCGCGGCTCGGACACAAGAAGCCCACGGGTCCCCATGTTGGAGAAACTCCATGGAAAAGTCACATGGAGAGAAATGCCCGGAGGCCTCAGCTGCTCGAGTCTTCTCCACCAGATGAGTCTGGGGGACCCTGCGGATGCCTTCAGCTGGTCTCTGAGCTGCCCCTGCCGTGGCCACGGGGACCGGAGATGAGCTGACGCCTGCACCCTGTGTACACTGCAGGTCAGGGAAGGAGCCACGTCGTATCTAGCCCACCGAGGGCTGAGGGGGCACAGCCCCATGCGACAGGGCGGTGGGCGGGTCTGGCGAGGGCATGCCCATCCTCCCACTCGCGCCAAGTGCCTGCCGCCCCTCGTTGTCTCCTGGAACCGGGGGCTCACCCGTCCATGCGGGGCCTAGGAGCAAGGCTTCCACCGAGCGCTCCCCACGGGACTGGGAGGATGTCACCCTGGGATGTTTGGTGACATGTGCACGAAATTCGGATTCTGTAACGCCCGTCTGTGTTCAAGTCATCATCACATGATGGTGCTATTCCAGGCCTCGGGCAGCAGCGTGGACGAGACAGACCGACACTGGGGTTTTCAGAGATCTCCTGGATGCCGGCCGGACGTGTTCCAGGGTCTGAATCGTGATTATCTGAGCAACTCATCTCTCTAGTGTCCCGATGTCCACATGTCCCATTAGGTGGGGCCTCCCCAGGGAACACGAAGGTGCCGCTGGCCCAGGGGACAGACCGGAGCCTGTCACGGCAGGAAAGAGCTCACAGGACCAGCCCTCGGAAACAAGGAGGAGAGAGAACGGGACGAACTGCGGAGTTTGTGACGAGGCAGATCTAGACTGAGACACCCTAGTTTCCACAGAATTGGAGACTGAGAATCCCCAGAACAATCCTGAACAAGGAGAAAAAAGCTGAAGGGCTCACCTTTCCAGCTCCAACTTCCTACCGAGCTACAGCCCTGAGCACTCGCTCTCGGTCCCAGCAGAGGACGTCAGGATGGACAAACAGGTCAGTGGACCAAAACAAAGTCCAGAAGTCAACCCATACGTGGATAGACCATTGATTTCAACAAAGGCACCAAGATAATGCCACGGGGGAGGGACAGTCTCGTTAACAAATGGTCCTGTGACCACTGAGCACCCAGATGCCTAAGAAGGAAACCGGACCCCTGGCCCACACCGCATACGAAAATTAACTCAAAAATAAATCAACAACGTCACGCAAGAGCTAAAACTACAAAACCCTTAGAAGAAAACCTAAGAGTAAATCGTATGGGCTTAAATCAAGAAATGAATTATTACATATGACACCAAAATAATGAGCAGCAGAAGAAAAAAACACATAAATTGTACTTCTCCAACATTAAAAACGTTCTCATTTCAAAGGATTCTCTCAAGAAAGGCAAAGGGAACCTGCAAAAGGGGAGAAACATTTGCAAATCATGTATCGGATAAGGGGACTGTGTCTAGAATGTATCAAGAACTCTTATCACTCACTAATAAAACGACAAAAGCCCTCGTTACGAAATGGGCAAAGAATTTAAATAGTTATTTCTCCAAAGAAGATGTAGAGACGAGCAATAAGTACGTGAAAGGTGCTCAGCATCGTGGGTCCTTAGGGAAGCACAGGTCGAAGCCACGGTTCTCAAGCACGAGAGTGGCTGCAGGACAGACAGACAGTCACAAGTGTTGGCGAGGATGTGGAGCAGCTGGGACGCTGACCCAGCGCCCATGGGAATGTGACCTGGGCCGGCAGTGCCATCATGTGACCCAGCGACGCCACCCCAGGTGTCCGTGCAAGAGACACAAACACAGCTTCCTGCGCAAAGCGTCACTAGAAGGCTCACAGCACATCACAAGGGCCCCGTGCTGGAAACCACCCAGATGCCCGTCGACAAAGACGCTTTCCTCAGCCAAATTCTGCTCGATCTCCCCGGAGCTCCTCAGCCAGGGCTTGACTTTCGGGCTTCCCTGTTGATCTCACATTGTCCAACCTCAGCAGAAACCCTGACAAGTCAGTTTAGCCGGAACCCTGTCCCCACATCGAATCGCCCTCATATCTAACGGGGTTTCTCATCCCCCTGACACTGATCACCGCTGCCTCAGCAAGAATCTCATGTTTGTTTTAGCCAGAACCCCTCACCCCTGATGTTCCCCTTAGTCATTTTCTGTTCACAGACCCACGTCCTCTGTAGTTTCCCCCCACCGGCCGTGCTGGGAGTGAGCCCATCTCTCCCGCAGACCTCATGGCTGAGGTCCTGGCCCGTCTGCCTTCCTGGCCTTCCCCGGTGTCGTGAAGAATCTGTTCTTTAACCGCCCACCGTCCGGTGGACACAGCGAGGCATGTCCGTGCCGTGGGTGCCGCTCTGCAGTAAGAAGGCATGGTGTGCGGACCTCAGACACGTGGAGGCACACCCACAGGAGGCCACACATGTTGTTCGTCCCCTGAGATGAAACGTTCAGAAGGGGCCACTCCATGGAGACGCAGGGCAGTTGGTGGTTGCTGGGGGCTGGGGGTGCCGGCGGGGGGACTGCTGAGGGGAGCAGGGCTCCTTTCCAGGGGTGACAACCTTCTCAATTACACGGCGGGGGCTGCACACTCTCTGCAAAACCCACTGAGCCGCGCATTTCAAGTGGGTGAATTCATGGCATGTAAATTATATCTCAGCAAAGCTGTTTAAAAAACTCACTGAAGAGCACTTGTTAAATTCAAACATATTTGTGGACGGGAACATTTACGACTGTTTTTCCAGAACACAAGTGTCTCACCAAATGCTCACGTGTGTTTTGCAGAAGTGCTGTGTCACCACTAGTTCAGGGGGTGTGCGGGGCCACCGAGAGGCGCCTGCTGGCGGGGACCCAGGGGGCGGAGTGGTCACAGGCTCTCCCACAGAATGTGCTTTGGGGGTTCACCAGGGATGGGGAGGTGGGGGGCAGCTTCAGACTCCCGCTCAGGATGAGCGGTTCCTTCACCACAGGCAGCAGAGGCCCCCACTTGGCTGCAAGTGTGTCCCAACCAGGCTCCCATGGGAGAGAAACGCAGCGCCCTCTCCTGGAGAGGTGCAGGCCTCTGCTGTCCCGAGGGCCCCCCGGTCTCCGGTCTCTGAGAAGCCCCAGCAGCAGCAACCAGGGCCCAGAGCTTTGGAAAGTTTTCTCTCAAAACCGAGGGGAGCCCTGGCCGGTTTGGCTCAGCATTTAGAGCGTCGGCCCACGGACCAGAGAGTCCCGGGTTCAGCTCCCGCTAAGGGCACGCACCTCAATTGCGGTTTGTCCCAGCCCCGGTTGGGTCATGTGCGTAGCAGCCAGTCAATGTGTCTGTCTCACATCGATGTTTCTCTCCCCCTCCCTCCTGCTCTATCTGAAGATAAATGCAAAAATGTCCTCAGGTGAGGATAAAAAACACCACAAAAAACAAGGGAAAGCCAACTTCCTGTCTCCCGAGGACCCTTCCAGCTGAGTCCACTTCCCCTGGTCCGGGTGTTTCAGGAGGCGCTGGGCCCACTACTGTGGGTTGTGCTGTTGAATTCAAACTTGATTATCTGGTGGGTGTCTTGAGCCGGTCCAAAATAATATATTTTGGATATTAACCCCTTATCTGATGTGTCACTGGCAAATATGTTCTCCCAAAGAGTGGGTCCCCTTAAAAATAGGGAACACTTTGGTGTATCTCTTCCCACTCCACCCCCGTCCCCCTTCCCTCTGAGGTTTGCCAGTCTGTTCCCTACGTCCACGTCTCTGGGTCTGTTTCTGAGACCAGGAACCCAGACTCGCCGAGTGGTGGCCAGAAAGTAACATCCGCCGTATCACACGCGGGTGCCTTTTCCACTTTGCTGAAAGGCTCTCTGGAATTCTAGTGGACGAAACCTGTTCGGCTGCCAAAGGGCAGCAGGCAGAATCGCCAGGACTTCGCTCGCTGGGGCAGCTGGGGAGCCTGTCCTTGGGCGGTTCAGGAAGGCCTCAGGTGTGTCTTCTGAAGGCCCTGAACCCGACCGGCACCCAGACGCCCTCCTTACGGGACAGGGGCGCTACCTCTTAGCTGGTCCCACCTCCGTTCCCCACGCTGGACCCAACGAGGCTCCTCCACCTGTGATCTCCATCCAGAGTCCTCAAATTCGAGCCTTCCTGGTCTTGAGTCCTCACCTGAGGATGGGTGATGACCGCTGCACCTGCTGTCTCCAGGTGGTTGTGAGGGGGAGGCCTGCCCGGGCAGGTCCGTTGCTAAGGGCAGGTCTGGAACGACGGGGCACTGGCTAGTCATCAGCAGGACAGGCCCACTGTGCGCAGGATTCCTGGGACCCAGCGGTCTGGCCTGAGGCCCCTCGGGCTCAGCGCACGTCGCCAGCCTGGCCTTTGGAAGGTCCTCATCCACGTGGTTGCCATGGTGCCGGCCTCCCTGCCCTGTCCTCCTGCTCACCCTCCCAGCTTCCGTGTCAGCCGGGAGCTGGGGTAAAAGGAGATTTAAACGTATTAATTCAGTTGGAAGTTTTTTTTTTTAAAAAAAAGATTGCAGGTAATTTGTTCTTTGAACTTAAGTTATAAACACAATGGTCTTTTTCCCACGGCAATTGGAGTCAGTGATGAGTGGCTGCCGGGGTGGGGGTGAGGACAGACTGCTGGTGGGTTGGGGGTCACTTTGGGCGATGGAGATGTTCTGGAATTTGCTGGAGGCGGTGGCTGCACAGCCCTGTGGATGCCACGGAAGTGCCTGCTTTGGCAGTGAGGCCACGGAGTGTCTCACGTGGGCGTGGTTGCTTTTATACTGTATGAATTGTACCTCAGTTAACATTTATTTATTTATTTTAGATTGACATAAAATGAGGTTATTTGTAGTAGACAGATATTTTGAAATATTTGTGTCACTGTATCTACATTTTGATGGATTTGCAAAGATTAATGCAATTCTTCCCACTTAATTTTCTGAAATGTCTTGTGTTAGAAACATGGGCCCACTTTGATTTTATGAAGCAACTGGACTTCATAAAAAACACCTCTTCATACAAGAGGTGTTTTTGGTTTAGTATTTCAATTAAGAATACGGTTTGCTCTGTAGTACTATTTTAAGAAAATATTATAATTATGCTCAACAATTTTTTTTACTTTTATTGTTGAGAGTATTACAGATGTTCCCCTTTTTTCCCCATTAACACCCTCCTCCCCACTCCCACCCCCTCCTGCCTTCACCATATTATTGTCTGTGTTGATTGGTTGTGCACATATGCAAATAAGTTCTTTACTTTATCTCTTCCCACCCCCCACCCCCATCCCCCTTCCCTCTGAGGTTTGTCAGTCTGTTCCCTACTTTCATGACTCTGGATCTATTTTGATCGTCAGCTTATTTTGTTCATTCTATTCCACATATAAGTGAGGTCATGTGGTATTTGTCTTTGTTTGATTGGCTTATTTCGCTCAGCACAATACTCTCTGGTTCCTCCACGTCGTCTCAAAGGATAAGAGATCTTGCTTCCTTACAGCTGCATAGTACTCCATTGTGTACATGTACCACTCCTTTTTTATCCATTCGTCTACTGATGGACACTTGGGCTGTTTCCAGATCTTAGCTATTGTAAATAGTGCTGCTATGAACATAGGGGTGCATATATTCTTTCTGATTAGTGTTTCAGGCTTCTTAGGGTATATTTCTAGAAGTGGGTTCACTAGGTCAAATGGCAGTTCAATTTTTAATGTTTTGAGGTAACACCATATTGTTTTTCATAGTGGCTGCACCAGTCTGCATTCCCACCAGCAGTGTACTAGAGTCCCCTTTTCTCCACACCCTCACCAGCACTTGTTGTTTGATGATTTGTTGATGGCGGCCATTCTGACAGGTGTGAGGTGATACTTCAGAGTCGTTTTAATTTGCATCTCGGATGATTAGTGATGTTGAGCATTTTTTCATGTCTCCAGGCCATTTGTATGTCCTGTTTGCAGAAGAGTCTATTCAAGTCCTCTACCCATTTTTAAAAATGTTTTTATTGATTTTTTTAGAGAGAGGGGAAGGGAGAGAGAGAAACATCAGTGTGAGAGAAACATCCTTTGGCTGCCTCCTGCACGCCCCCTACTGGGGATCCAGCCCACAACCCGGGCCTGTGCCCTGACTGGGAATGGAACTGGGACCTCTCAGTCCATGGGACACTCTGAATCCACTGAGCCACACCGGCTGGGTGCTCTCCCCATTTTTTATTGGATTGTCTTCCTTTTGTTGAGTTGTATGAGTACTTTCATATTTTGGAAATTAGCCCCTGATCTGATGTGTCATTGGCAAATATGTCCTCCCAGACTGGGTTCTCTTAAAAACATGGAAGCTTCAACAATCTGCGTGTCATCCTTGCACAGGGGCCCTGCTGACCTGTCCTGTCTTGTTCCGATTTTAGTATATGTGCTGCCAAAGCGAGCACTCAGTGAACCATTTAGAAGTATTTTTAAATACCTGGGTCCAACCTCAGATTTGCTGTCCAGTTGAGACCTGAGATGCTGGGTCACCCCTCTGCAAACAGGAGAAAACCCCCCAGAGGCTGTTGGGAAGATTCCACCAGAGCGAGAAAGCCCGGCCTCGGAGGCTCTGTGGGACACTCGGTGACTGACTCACCCATGACGGGCGCGTCCCCCAGAAGAAGAGGCTGCGCATGCTCAGTGGCTAAGAATTCCAACTCAGCAGGGCGACCCACAGCGAAGACCCCTCTGGAGTCAGGGCAGAGGGAGGCCGTGTCCCGCCCTGAGCGGGGCCCTGGCAGCATGGCTATGCTTTGGGTGCCAACTTCATGGCAGAGAGTGGATGCTGCCCTGCCCGGCCCTGCCCTGCCCCTGCAGGGCTCCCCACCTCCCTGCCTGTGTTCCTGTCTCCCCCTCCTGCGCTGCCCCAGCCGCCCCCGGCACCCCGGGGCTGGGCTCGCGCTCTGACCCTGCCTGATGCCGCAGTCAGTCGTACACGCCCCTGGCAGTCTGAGCCACAAAGCCCCTTAGATCGCAGAGCTGTTGGGACAGCTCACAGCGGGGGACGCTCCCGGAGGAAGGAGGAGGCAGCATCTCGGTGAAAAGCTGTCATACAGAAGCGAAGCTGAGCGAGTCAGGCAGGCAAGTGACAGAAAGTAGGACTGGGTGGACCAGGCTCAGGCCCCGGCGCCCCGGGCCAGACGAGCCTCTGGATCCACACACCTCTCCACCCAGCAGAGGGGCGACTCAAATGTTGGGGACTTTGAGTGACATGAAATGAATCTTCAAGCCCAATACTGACTCGCCTCTCTGCCCTGGAGGGAAAAGTCAAGATCCGGCCTCTGAATGTGAACCCCTCCTCCCCCATTCTGAGCTAATCATGGGGGCTGCTGGGATCATTAGTCCACGGGGTTGAGAGGCGCCACAGCAGTGGGGCTGAAACGGAGGCTCCGGACAAAGGGGCCCCCGCACAGCAGCCCCACGGGGCGAGTGTGCGAACCCTGGGGCTCCCCAGGGCTCGGGAACATCTGCCGCGTGGAGAGGTGTCTGAGAGGCTTAATTGGACACGTCTTGTGTGCGTCCTAACACGCCATTAACGGAGTTCAATTAAGGGGAATTCCATTTAAGTCAATTTGGCAAAAATTTATCGAGGGCCCACTCCGGTAAGACTGGAAACGCTCTTGGGGAGACGCTTTTGAATGTCAAACGATCGGTTTGGTATTAAGAGCGGTGGGAATCCTGTTATCATTCGTCCAAATAATCGGACCTGACTTACGGTCTGATGGTGAACAGTCGGTGGGAGCAGGACACACGGAGAGACAATCGACAGGACAAGAAACGAGTTGCATTGCGCTCGCGCTCGGCGTTGGCTTTTTTTCTTTTTTTTTAATCCTCACCGGAGAACATTTTTCCATTTTTTATTCAGATAGAGCGGGAGGGAGAGAGAGAGAAACATCGACGTGAAAGGGACACATCGAGTGGCTGCCACCCGCACGACCAACCAGGGCCGGGGACAAACTGCAACCGAGGTACATGCCCTTAGCAGAACCGAACCCGGGACTCTCTGGACCACAGGCCGACGCTCTAACCACTGAGCCAGACCGGCCGGGGCGTGTTGGCTTTTGAAAGAAGTGGCAGGTTCGCCTGGGAGGCGGTCATCCAGCAGGTGCCTCACGCCGCACCGAGGGACTCGGCGGTCACCCCCAGAGGCCGAGCGAGGTGGCGACAGCTGACCCAGGGGCGGCGGGAGGGCCCATCACTCTGACCGCGCTGACGTTCGCTCCCCGGCTTTCCTGCCTTTTGTGCCGAAAGGAGAAGCTGCAGCCTGGCCGGTGTGCGCGGGGCTGGGCATCGGCCCTGCGCCCAGAGCCCGTCGTGGACCCGGTCGGGGCCCGGCCCAGGTGGGGCGCGCAGGAGGCGGCCATGGGTGTTCTCGCTCGTGGATGTCTCTCCCTCTGCCTTCCCCTCTGTGAAGTCAGTACAGAAAAATAAATCTGAAAAATAAAAGGTGGAATTAAAACGGTCACCTTGTCCATCGAAGCTGTTTCCCTCCGGCCGGAATCACAGGTGAAGGTGGAGCAACCTCAGCGGTGTCCGCTGTGCGACCGGGGCCGCGTGGAACCACGGGCGGCGCGCGGGGCGCCCGGTCCCGGCAGAAAGCCCGGCGCCGTCCAGGGGAACCTGCGGGGGTCGATCCGGCAGAGCCGGGCGAGAGGAGCCTGTGCTGAGCCTTCGGAGGAGCTGCCCGCGCTGCCGGGACCTCGCGGGACCTCGGGGGTCTCGGGGGACTTTGGGGGAACCTTGCGGAAACCTCATGGGAACCTCGGGGGACTTCGGGGGAACCTCGCGGAAACCTCGCGGGACCTCGCGGGACCTCGCGGGAACCTCATGGGAACCTCGCGGGATCTCGGGGGGAACCTCATGGGAACCTCGCGGGATCTCGGGGGAAACCTCATGGGAACCTCGCGGGACCTCGGGGGGAACCTCATGGGAACCTCGCGGGACCTCGGGGGGAACCTCATGGGAACCTCGCGGGACCTCGGGGGGAACCTCATGGGAACCTCGCGGGACCTCGGGGGGAACCTCATGGGAACCTCGCGGGACTTCGCGGGACCTCGGGGGGGAACCTCATGGGAACCTCGCGGGATCTCGCGGGACCTCTGGGGGAACCTCATGGGAACCTCGCAGGACTTCGCGGGACCTCTGGGGGAACCTCATGGGAACCTCGCGGGACCTCGGGGGAACCTCATGGGAACCTCGCGGGACCTCGGGGGGAACCTCATGGAGAACTCGCGGGACCTCGGGGGGAACTCGCGGGAACCTCGGGGGGGGGGGGACCTCGATGGGAACCTCGCGGGACCTCGCGGGACCTGGGGGGGGGGGGAGCCTCGCGGAAAACTCACGGAATCTCGCGGGACCTCGGGGGGGGGAACCTCGCGGAAACCTCGCGGGACCTCGCGGGACCTCGCGGGAACCTCATGGGAACCTCGCGGGACCTCGGGGGGAACCTCATGGGAACCTCGCGGGACCTCGGGGGAACCTCATGGGAACCTCGCGGGATCTCACGGGACCTGGGTGGGGGGAACCTCGCGGAAAACTCACGGAATCTCGCGGGACCTGGGGGGAACCTCATGGGAACCTCGCAGGACTTCGCGGGACCTCGGGGGGAACCTCATGGGAACCTCGCGGGATCTCGCGGGACCTCTGGGGGAACCTCATGGGAACCTCGCGGGACCTCGCGGGACCTGGCGGGACCTGAGGGAAGCTCGCGGGAACCTGTGCTGTGGCTGCCGTGGGACGAACAACCTCCCGGGCGCACAGCCCGTCCTGGGTGAGCACGTCCGGTCCCCCGCGTAACCCAGGGCGCTGGCGGCAGGGGTGGGCGCCCCAGGCCTCTGCTCCCGCCCAGCTCGGGCCCCCAGCGGCGAGCTCGCCCGTCCGTCCGGCGGAGCCTGGGCTGCGGCTCAGCAGAGGGCGCGGGGGCGGCACCTCTGAGCCGGCCACAGGATCGGGGAGTCCTCCGCCTCTGCGCCCCCGGGTCCCCGGGGCGTGTGGGGCGCCGTGGTGGCCTGGGGCAGCCTGGGCTGGGCCTCGGCCGTGGTGTGGACCGTGGGAGGTTCCGGGCGTGGACTGCGTGACGCTGGTCAAGGCCTGACGAGGCTGCGAGTGGGGCCGGGCCGGGGCCCAGGAGACGGGCCGCGCCGGGGTCACGCGCACGGGTTTCCCAGGCGACGCGGACCCCGTTGGACCAGCTTCCCCGAAACGCAGCTGTTCGCGGCCGTGGGGTCACGGGTCCCCCGCCGAGCTGGCCGCCCGCGCGGCGTTGTACGATGGAGAGAACGGCCGACGGTCCTCCAAGGCCCCGTAGATTCTGTGGCAGAGCCGGCCCTTCACGGGCGCCGTGGTCACGACAGCCGGCCCTCCGGCGGGACCCGTCCGACCACGGGCTCCGCCCGGGGCACCGCGAAGCCAGCGAGCGGGGAGACCCGCGGCGGGCGCCGACCCCCGAGCGGACGGCCTGCTCCCCGGGCCGAGCTGTTACAATGTGTCCTCCCCCCGGGGGTGCGTGTAACTGCGCAGACATGTGTCTCCCTTGTGTGCACGGGCAGGGCCAGGGTGCTGCACAGTGGGGCGTGCACGATACACAGTTTATTCCTGTATTGCTGCTTATTCATCATTGTGTTAATTTCCACGTGAACGACTGTAAACTTCCTCAGAGAAGATCGTTTTCTTGGGGGTGTGACACAGAGACAAGCCGGGCAGGGGCCATTGACAAGGAAGACGAAATGTGAATGAATAATGAACCACAGCGGCTCCATCCGAAGGGGCCGTGAGCATTTCTGAACCCAGGCCAGCATTGTTCCTCCTGCAGGAGCCCCTTGTATCCTTAGGGGGTGTCATTTATGTCTTGTTACTGGGCTGCAGTGGGTGGGGGGACAGCCAGTCGGGTGCCTGTCTCCCCTCAGAAGCTCTTCCCCGTGGTCTCCCTTGGCCCTGCGCTCAGTCACGACCCTCGCTGGGCGCACAGGAGACTGTCGTCTCTGTTCTCTGAGTCAAGAGCTCTGTCCAGTCTGTCACCATGAGACCCCCCCAGTTCTCCGGTCCATTCTGTGACCCCCCAGATCCCATCAAGACTTCTCTTTCACTTTGGTAACTAGAGTTGTTTTTGTGGCATAAAACCTGACAAGTGTAACAGGTGAGGAGGAACCAGGATTTGGGGAGGCTGTGCCCAAGCAGGTCTGTGCGGGATGAGGGGCGGGCTCGGGGACCCAGGGGCCTGGTGGCACTGGAGCTGGGGGTCCATGTGGCTGCACAGGGCACACCAGGGGCTGACGGGCGGTCGGCGGAAGAGAGCGGAGCCCCCCTGCGGCCACCTCCTGGGCCCCGAAGGCTGGGGAGCAGCGGGTGGTGTGGGCACGTGGGCACCCCGTGCGGCTTTCTGGTCGGTGCTGGGCAGTCGCTCGTTTCCATTCCCATGAGCCTCTGCTCACCTGTCAACATGGGACTGAATCCTTTCCACTTTTTTTTCTTGTCCAGCCTTCGGGAAAGTGTTTTCATAAATCACAATTTCCTGCTAGCAGTTGGTGGAAACGAGAACCCACTGTCCTCGTTCCTGTGTGGCTGGGGTGTGCGGACTCCCGCCCAGGACCACGCGGGTGGACAGCTCCCTGGCCCCCCCTCAGGCTCTCCTCTCAAGGGCCTTTGTCAGCCTCTGGTCCCTCCGTCCCTCCGCCATCGTCCCTCTCGGCCCTCTCTGTGCCCGTGGCACTGTCCTCCCTGCCTGCGGGTGACCATCCTCGTCCTTCCCAAGCCTCCTGCGGGCAGGGCTGTGAGCGAGGTACTGACCTCACTGTGGGTGCAGAGCCGCGGGCTGAGGGACCCAGGAGGAGGGGTGCTGGGCGGGGTTCGCGTGAACAACCCTTGGCCACACCCCTCGTCCTCTGGGAGAACGTCTGAGGACGTCTCCCGTGGGCACCCAGAGGCTTTGGCAGCGTGAGTGTGAACCTCGTCTCAAGCCCCCGTTTCCACGGTGGAGGTGCTGTCAGTGGAGCTGAGGCCTTATCCGCGTCCATCAGCCTTGCGGGCGGGTGGTGGTATCTGCGTGTCCCGGACAGACCCACAGGCCCGGGGCTGCGGTTTCTCATAAATCAGGCCCTGGCCCAGCGTCAATTAGGCCCAGGCGGCTTCACGGCACAGACGGTGGGGCGGGGGCCGTTTTGTGTGCTCGCCATTTGGGGGGTGGTGATTAATTACGAGCTGGTGGGAACAGGGTCTCACCGAGGCCTGGACCCTCCTCCCCTGATTTCAGCTGCTGTTTGGCACGTCTGTGGGGGCTGACTGAGCAGTCGTCTGCACCGGGCGGTACCTGGCTGGCGGTCGGGTGGCCGCTGGACCCGAGCACCTGGCTGTGCGTTCCAGCTGCCCTGGCCGGTGCCCACTGCCTGGACACTGAGGCCGTGTCTGTGACACACGGGACCCCACTCTGGAGGGACGCAGGAGGCCACCATCCCTCAACATCCTCGGGAAGGAGCCTGTCGGGGCTTAGACTCCCCACCTCAAGAACAGCCTCACTTTGCTCTTCTTGGGGTTTTCGTCCTTCGCAGGGTTTGGACAACAGACCTCGCGCTTCCCGGAGACTCCGCTGGGCTTTGTCTCGAGAGCCCACCCCCACCCCCGTCCTGCCCAGCGTGTGACTTCTGCGAGCACGCCACCCGTCCGGCACAGCCCCTCCTCTGTGGGAACGCGGATTCCCCCCAATTAATGAAGTTTTGTTGTTCAAAGCCATCTGCCTGCTTCTCGGGTGGCAGTGCCGTGTGATTAATGGGCCTCTCGCTCTGGACCCACACGCCTCACTGTGCCCGGAGTCTTGGGGGCGCAGACCAAGTTCGAGCTGATGTGTGGCCTCCTCTTCCCTGTGACCCTCCGTCTGGGGCTTCTACCCCCTCCCTCTAATCTGGGGGCTCATTCCTGGGGCCCCAGTGCAATGCCAGGCCACCAGCTTGCCACCCTCTCTTTCAGTGTGGCGGCACCATCAGACGGGCGCCCTGCCCTGCTCTGTCAGACCCTCTGTGCCCTCCTCACCCCCCAGCCCCGGTGTCTGGGGTCACGGCCTGCTGTGCTGGGTTCTGGCACGAGGCCCCAGCTGAGCGAGTCGCCGAGACTAGTTCGGGTTGGTGAGTGGCTTCCACTGTGCTCTGCACTGGACCTTCTTCAGCAACTCCCCTGCCCGGCACCTGGCACCAGGCATCTGGCTGGGAGCAGCCACCCTCCTCAGCCGCCGGGACAGGACGCCCGGTCAGGCTCCAGTGGGGGGCCCACTCCCCGGTGTTCTCATGGGCGCTGTGGGAGGCGAGGCCTGTCTCCAAATGTGGGGCCTGGTTTTCACTTGACCTTGGGGCCGTGACAGGCACATTCTGAGCCCTAGAAGGGCTGAGAGCCAGCACAGGAGGCCAGCGGGGAGGGAGCCCCCCAGAGCCTAAGGCAGAACATCCAGTGCAGAGTCAGCCTGTGCATGTGACCTGCCTGGTGGACCCAGGGGAGGCCACGCTCTGGGGTCTGGATTCTGGCGGGCACACAGGACTCCCTGTGTCCCCAACGCAAGCAGTTGAGTGAATCAGCGTCAGGGAGAACAAGACCCCAGGAGGCGCGATCTCCTGGGTGCCTGCCTGAGCCCTGCCCACACCAGCTTCCCCTGGGTGACTTCTTCCCCACCAGGAACCAGTTGAGCTGTGTCACCTGAGAGTGGCCCCTGGCCAGAGCTGGTGGACAGCAGCAGCCTGGACCCCAACACAATGCTTGGCACCCCCCAGACCCCTCAGGAATGCCGTGCTCGCCCCAGCCCAGGTCCTCCGGACAAGGCCCATGTGAGCTGGGACACGGGAGGCCAGTGCCCACACGTCTGGCCCTGTGAAGTCTCCCAGCCATGTGGTTCCCACACGGAGGCCAGATGTCTGCCGGAGACGGTGACACCGCCCAGGGCCAGTCCCTTTGAGTCTTAGCCTGGGTGGTCAGTGCATGCCAGACCGTGTGTGGCCAGGACCGACCGAGGGAGGAGCCCCGAGTCTGCGGCCCCAGGGTGGAGGGTCCCAGGGCAGGCGGGGGAAGCTCGCAGCTCCCTCTGAGGTCTGGGTGCGGTGGGGCCCACGCCCGCATGGCACACAGGTGCATCCCCACGACACGGCCCTGCGGAGGGAGGGGAAGGAGCCACCCTGAGTGAGCACAGACATGCGGGTGTGTGATCACCCGGAGCGCCCAGGCGGCGAGCACGGTGCCAGGGAGCACACAGGTGTGAGGCCAGGACACGCCGCTCCGGTCCCTCTGGAGGTGACAGGTGATCGCACTCACTCTCACCAGCTGCCAGGCTTCCTGGGCACTTCGCTGAGGACTGAGAGGGGGGCACTGAAACATGGCAGCTCCCGGGGCTCAGGGCCCGCTGCTGAGCCTGGGGGTCGCCAAGCTCTGCGAGCGCGTCTGGAGCCCCAAACACTGTCCTTACCTGCAGAGGTCCGGCCAGCCCCCTGGGTTCCCACCACCCTGGTCTGTACCCCTCCCCACCACAAGGGGCTCGTGTCTGAAGAGAGGGGTCTGTGTGCTCCTCCCCCAGAGGCGCCCAGGCTCTCAACGTGCTCTGGGCTCCTCCAGGTGAGTGGGCTGGTCACCTGCACACCGACCTCCACCCCTCTGCTGGGTCTGTGCCCCTCCTGTCTACAAACCCCCTGCAAGGCTGGGACCCCAGCTCTCCCCACCCCAGCTCCCGGCCACCCTGCAGGCTCCGCTCTGTCCTTGCATCAACCAGAAGCCGTCGATCAGCAGCAGCTCGAAGCTGCCCTGGGGTGCTCCTGGGCCTGCAGTGGGCGTGAGGACGGGGCCTGGGCACCTTGGCCGAAAGCAGGGAGACACCTCCCCCACTGTCTCCCCCACTTCCCCCCTTCCCGTCCCCTGCTCCCTGCCGTCCTTCCTGTCCTGTCCCTGGGAGGACCTGGTCTCACTGCTCTGTCTCCGTTGGCGCGTTCCCGAGGGGTGAACAGAGGCCCTGCACTGACACTCGGGCCGCTGGCCACTGACGCCCATGACTCCGTGGGCCGTCCTGGGAGCTCCCATAGGTGGCGTGTAGGGCAGCAGCAGGAAGCTCCCTGAGGCCGTGGGGTGCTGGAGGCAACACAGCTCAGGGCCCGGACGCCCCTCTTGGGGCCAGTGCATGTGTCTGCGCCTCAGCTGGCCCCACTCAGTCTGTCCACGCCGGGCTCCTGGTGTCTGCACTGATCACGGACGTGTCGCCAGGCCCCCTTTGCTCCTCCCACCAGTTTCTCTGCAGGGCAGCAAAGGTAGCACACCCAGCCTTTCCCCCTCGTAGAAAAGCTCCCAACTTCCCCTCCGAACCCCATCGGCACCTCTCATGGGGGGCGAGAGCTGGGAGGGGTCCTGAGTCCCAGCTGCTCCACGGGGACCAGACCTTCCTGCTGCCTGTGCACCCGAGTGTCGCGTGGTCCACTCCCTATGTGGACACTGAGCACACGAGACACGGTGCTGGCCGCGCCGTCTCCTCACGCCCTCTGCCTGGTCTGTCGGGTGGTGAGTGAACAGGGTGTTTGTCACTCCTTGTCTAGCCCACGGCGTGGCCTCGGCGGGCACAGCTCTGTGACAAGACCTCCACACTCTCCTGACCCACAACCCGTGTCCCTTCTCTTCGGAGTCGGTCGCGCATGCTTCCTCTCAAGGGCCAGGTGCCAAACACCTTGGCTTTGGGGGCGGCCTGGTCTGTCTCGCGTCCAGCTCTGCTGTCCTTGAAAGTAGCCACAGACAGAACATTTGGGCCCAGGAGTGAAGCCCATAACTCCTTATCAACAAGGCGGGTCAGGGACAGGCATCTAGTCACACGTGGTGGGCGTCCCACAGGCATCTTGTTCAGGGCTCTGGCTGCAGCCGGGCCTCCCTCGAGGCCGCCACAGCTGCACGTGGCCTTCACGTCTTGAGTCCAGCTCGTGGCATTGGTGGCCCGCAGCGTGGCCCTGGCCCCTTTCTGACAGCATGACTGAGCCCTCATGGTCCTTTGTCCAGACTGTCTCGCTGTCCCGCCAAACGCACTCCCCTCCCAAGTCAGGCATCGAGCCTCTGTGTTCGTGTTTCTCACGCCCGTGTGCTTGCCTGTCACTAGCACGGAGTGGGGGGACGGGAGCCTGCCCAGCGAGGCGGGCAGAGGCCTTGCGCCTGTCTGCCTGCAGACACCTAACAATGCAGTTTAATTGATGAGAAGGAGGATGGGTAAGTGAGACCGTCTAGTTCCACAGAGTTGTTTTTAGTGGGAACTGTTGCCTGAAGGCAGGCCCTGTGAGGGTCTCGTCCCCTGCTGCTCCCTCCTGTCATCTCCTCCAGACTCGCAGGACGGGGCTGAGACCATGATGTCCTCGACCAGCAGTAACACCGGGCTCACGTCCCTGTTCAGCGGCTCTCTCTGGACCGGTCAGTTGAGGCAGTGGCAGTCTGTCGGTCTGTCCCAGGCTGTGCAGCAAGTGTGATGATTCCCTGCGTTGTTTTCCACCTCCCCCTGCTTTGCCCAGGCTCTGGGGACCCGCCCTCTCTCCTTCCTGAAGCCATTGTCTCCCTGATTAACAAAGTTACAGAGAACGTAGTTAGTGACGCCAAGTGCAACAAAGGAACCAACTTAAACCTCAGGCAAACTAATTAGCTGCATAGGGAGCCGGGGGCCCTGGATCAGGGCTGGGGACCTCCTGGACCCTCCTTCCCGTCTCCTCCAGCCCAGGTCCCCTGCAGGAGACGCAGGTCAAGAGCCAGGTTCCTGAGAGGCAGTGTTTGGGGATGGAGTACCATGAATGACCAGCTGCAGACACAGAGCTCAGGACCGGATGGGGACAGGTGGCAACAAAGTCCGTGAGCCCAGAGGGTGGTGCTGGGCTGACATCAGCTGGGTAGAGCATCCATCTGTTAGCCATGGAGAGTGTCAGTTCCTCCTGTGAGCTTCAGTTTCCACTTCCCTCCTGAAAAGAGTCAAATAGCATCCTAGCACTCTAACATCCCGAGTGCTCCAGCGTCCCGAGTGCTCCAGCGTCCCGAGTGCTCCAGCGTCCTCAGTGCTCCAGCGTCCCGGGTGCTCCACCGTCCCGGGTGCTCCAGCGTCCCGAGTGCTCCGGCGTCCCGAGTGCTGTAGCATCCTTAGTATTTTTGATTTGGGAACAATTGGCTATTTACATCTACATTATTATTATTATGCTTTTTCATTTGCCTTAGTCTTGACTCTTGAATGGGTCATAACTTCTTTTTATCTATTTTGATTTTATTTCAGTATAATTTAATTTTAATCTATTGTAACTTTTCATTATAATCCTAACCTAGCATAATAGTGATTGGGTAAAGAGTAAGGCAGTGAATGAAAGTGAACACCATGCAGGCTGCTGAATGCCAGGTGTTGTGCTGGGTGAGTGGGCAGCATCTCATCCATCCCAGGGCAGCCCAGAGGCGGACCTGTTCTGGCTCCTTCGCTGTTGCTCGGCTGCCTGGTCTTGCTCAGGGACCCAGGCACCTCGTCCTCAGCTGTGTCTTCTGCGTGCCAGTCCTCTCTCCTGTCTGTCGCCACCAGCAGCAACCATCCGGGGCCATGTCCTGGTCCCAGGCATCCTCCATGAAGAGAGGTGTGTTGTGCCCACAGCTTCACACAGGATCACCCAGTCCCAAGGGGGCGGCAATGCTGAGGTGCGTGGACAGCCTGGTACCTGCTCAGATGCTCTCCCGGCACACTGCCCAGAGCCTGCACCAAGCAGGGGTGGCTTGGCCATTTCACCCGTCGTCTTTGTCCTGTAACTTTCGTGTTGAAGGGAAAATGAGACCAAGTGTGCTAAGAGGGTGTCCTGCAGGGAGGTCGGCCCAGCCACCCCGCGTGGAGACCGCGGACCAGGACTGTCCCCCAACCTGGGTGTTTGGTTTCCATCTTCAAAGAAAAGGATGTTTTAAGAAGAAAGAGAGATGAATCTGAGCGTCTTCGCC
Organism: Molossus molossus; assembly: GCF_014108415.1. Classification (NCBI taxonomy): domain Eukaryota; kingdom Metazoa; phylum Chordata; class Mammalia; order Chiroptera; family Molossidae; genus Molossus; species Molossus molossus. The sequence goes on from NW_023425402.1 coordinate 112,459,971, forward strand.
TTCTGGGAAGAAGAAGTGTTTTGAATTAGGAGACAATGAGAGAATACACTTTGGAGAAGAAATAGACACAACACGCTCCCGCCTTCTGAGGTTAATTAAGGTTGAGTAACCACAGCTGGGCCCCTTCGCCAGGCCCTTCACACATGAGCCTGCACTCAGGATGGTGCTCTGGGCCGGAGCCGGAGCCGGAGCCAAGCAGTGGCCCCGGCGTCCACCGCCTGGACGCGCCTGTGAGGCAGGGCAGGTGAGACCGCTCCCGAAAGCCACCGCGACCCCAGGCAGCGGGCACCGGGGCCCCTCGACCAGTCAGGCATCTCCACAAGCACAGCCGACTTGGGACTCGGGCGCTTGCCTGGGCCGAGGCCGCCCCTGCTGTGTCCAACCTGGGACCCGCAGTGAACACAGGTCCCTTCAACAGGCGCAGACCAACTTCGCACCAACTGTCCCTCCAGCCGGTGCCAGTGTCATGACACACAGGTAGCTGGCACTCTTGTTACCTGAACAAGCCAACGGATGTGCTCTTGGGGAAGACGACAAGGCTCTGGTCTGACCACCACCCACAGGCGGCCCACAGGGCTCTGGGAGAGGAAGGAACAGGAACTGTGGAGCTCAGGGAGGGGACGAGAGTGTGGCCGGAGCAGCAAGGGGCAGCCCCAACACCCGGGCCTGCCTCCCAGCGAGGTCCAAACCCACGGCTGCGGCTGTTCCGCACGCAGGACGGGCAGGCCCCCCAAACATCGCTGACCCGTCAGCACTCGACCTCTCGGTCCGAGCAGAGTCGGTCCGAGTGCCGTGGTCTGACCTCGGGCTTGAGAAAGGAAGGCGGACAGACGGATGTCTGGACCTTCTCGGGGCAGCAGACCAGGTCTGCGTGTCTCCACCGGCCTGGAGGCCTGACTGCGTTCGCACCGAGGCCGCCTTCGCTGCCGTTGCCTGTGGCGCTCGGGGCCACAGTGGAACGACAGAACGTTCCGGAGGGAAGCACCGAGGCTGAGCCTGGGCTGCGACCTGGCACACCCCGCCCCCCACCCCCACCCCCCACCGCCCACTTCAGTCTGCGTCCCTTCGGGTCTGGTGGCAGCCAGCCCTGCTCTGCCCAGGACACAGGGAGGACATGCAGGCATCTGAGAGGGAGTAGCCGACGGGCGGGCGGGAGGCCGGCGCTGACAGCTGTGAGTTGTGGCCACCTCTGTGGGCCATCAGCGCAGAGGGAGGGAGTCCGGGCTGCCGTCCGGGAAGACAAGCAAACACCCATGTGTTGTCATCACTCAAAGGGCCCCCGGCGCCCTGGAGGGAGCGGAGGACACGGGACCGACGGCCCAGCGAACACGAAACCAGTAAGAAGCTGTCACAAGTGGGGGCTGAGTCCAGGGGGATTCAGATCAAAGGCCTGCAGCTGTGGGGGGCGGGGGACCCGTCCTCGCAGCCAGCGGGCTGGATGGGGCTGCAGCAGCTGAGCTGGGCTCCAGGACGTGCCCCCAGGCTCGTGTCGGATCACCCCGCCAACCTGACAGCCACACGTCGGGGTCCTGGGGCGTCCTCGTGGCTGAAAAGGCCACGTTCTCCTTGTGGAGATGAGAACAGGAACTGCAAGCTCACTTCAGGGTGTAGGGAGGCCCACCTGGCGTCTGACGCGGGGGGCGTGGGGGCTGCGCTCCCAGCAAGGTCCAGGGCCCTCTCCAGGGAGCATCCAGGCAGGACGTAAGTCACCTCCTTCATGGCTCAGTTCCGGCCTCTGTGAAATCAGCTAATCGGAAAGTATCAAGTGACCGCCTCTGTCCACCCCGGAGCAGAGAGCCAGGCCTGGGGCAGCGTGGGGCCACCTGGGCAACAGAGGTCTCTCCTGAAGCCATAAAATCGCAGAGTTAAAGGGAGACGCTTGGGTTCTCACCAGCTCCGACACCTCGAACAAGTCCACGAACCTCACCAGGTCCCTGTGACGCCAAGGAGCTGGTAGTAAGACTCACGTGAGCTCCCATGTCTGGCCTCAGGCCGGGTCAGAGAGGCAGCCGAGGGCTCTGTCCCTGCTGGGTGGCCGGGTGCTGGGGCCACCCCTGGGCCATGGAGAGCTGCTGGGCAGTGACCTCACAGCCACAGTGGGTGGGGCACCTTGTGGCAACTGGACAGCTGCCCTGGGGTGGGAAGGGCCCTCGAAGGCTTGAGGATGATGTGGGTTCATCAGTTGGGGGGCTCAGGCAGGGGTCTCTCTGTGTCTGTGCTCAGGGCGTCTGTGGGGAGGAGAGTGGAGTCTGGTCTGGCTGTGGAATCTCCTGCAGGCTCCGGGGGTCAGGAGAGGCTGTGGGGAGACCGTGGCCCGTGGTCCCAGGATGAGGCCCAAGGTTCTGGGAGACTGGTCGTCGTAACAAACCCACCCAGGGGCTCAGCCCCCACCAGGTGGCCAGCCTTGCCGAGCAGGCTCCACCCGCACTACCCAGGCCAAGGGGGGCCTTTGGGCGAGGGCTGCAGCCGGGGGGGGGGGGGGGGGGGGCTCGCCGACCTCCCCGCCGCCTGGAGATGGGCACAGCCAGGGGCCAGCTGGGTTTGGTCCCCGTGCTGCCGTCGGGCAGGAGGAGCCTCCAGCCTCGGGCAAAGCTCAGCGAGGGCCAGGCGGGCAGACGGACGCCCTCAGGGAGACGCTGGGCGGACACCGAGAGACCCATTTTGTCGCGTCCACACCCCACTTGAGAGCTGAGGTTGTAGTGACGTCTTTGAAACAAAGTAGCGAATTCCTTCTCTCGGCACCTCGGCTTCTCCGCAGTTTCAAACTCAGGGCGGTTGGGAATCACCGTCCTTGGGAAGAACTTCTGAGGTGATCTGACCTTGAAGGAAGGTCACAAAGCAAGTGCCCCTCCCCCGCCCCTGCCGCAGGACAAGGCATCGAACTCGCCACGGAAAGGAGCCACGGAACGGAGCCGTGGGGGCGTGCTCGGCTCGGCCGTGGCTCCTCTTCCTCCAGAGGCCCCTCCTGTGGGCCTGGCCCTGCTGTGACCATGAGCCCAGGTCTGAGGTGCGGGTCCGAGCCGCACGCACCTCGGCCCTGCCTTCCCTGGAGGGAATCTGTCCGTCCTGCACGCCCTTCCCTGGACGTCTGTCCGTCCTGCACGCCCTTCCCTGTCCAGCTCAGCGTTTCCGCTCCTCAGCCCGCCTTCGCCTGCGTCTGCACGTGGGCTCAGGCTCCCACTTGGTGGCTCGGAAATTTGAGTCCTCAAACCCTGGGTCCTGCGGGTCCCCGGAGTGACCCCTTCCCTAGAGAGGTGGGCGGGCAGAGCACCCAGAGCCCACCCCCGGTGAGGCCTCGGGACACACTGACCCTCCTCGCCCGCAGCCCCGTCTCGTCTTCAACCTGGGTGAGGACCAGAGGTCACCCGATGGCCGGGCCGACGCCCTGCATTTTTCAGAAGCATTTCCTGACCTTTGCCTGGAGGTGCTGTCAGCCGTGTCTGCGCCTCCTCTCGCTGGGCCTGCTGGGAAGAGGGGCTGAGGATCTGCAGTCCAGCGCCCAAGCGTCTCCGTGCAAACGCTGCAGAAGCCGAGGCCCAGTGTCCTGCGCACACAGTGGCCTGGGGGCTGCCCGGTCCCCGCCGGCAGGTGCAGGAAGGAGGTGCCCGCAGCTCAGAGGCAGACCCAGGCCCCTGCCCCTGTCCCTCCGCACTGTGCTCCTCACCCCGGCCCCTCCTCCCGGCCTGCACCTGTCTGGCAGCTCGACATCTTAGTTCAGAGCCAGCACCAGGTGTCCACACGTGTGGGTCTGCTCACATGTGTGCAGAGAGGCTGCAGGTGAGTCCTGCTGGGCTTCCAGAGGCCACGGAGAGCCCAGGACACACTCATTGCAGTCAGGTCAAGTGACACAGCCTGTGTGTAGCAGAAAGACGGCCCGGAGCACAATGACTAGACAGGCAACCAGAATGTTGGCCCTCCTTTCGAGCCTGGTGGCAATGCCGTCATTGGAAGGCATGTCCAGTTCCCGAGACGAGGAGTATCCTGCCCAGCTGTGTGAGGTGTCACAGAAAGTTCTGGAGACTGCTCCTTGTCCAGGGTCCAGCTGACAGGAGGGGCCAAGACCAGCCCTCTGCCCCCAGCTGTGCCGGCACCTGGCCTTGCAGCCTGGTGCTCCCTGGCTCCCACGACTGGCTGGGCTGCTGTCAGGCTTGGTGAGCGGCCACAGTTCTGTCCTCTGCCCGCCTCCTCTGTGCCCACAGATCCCTGAGCAGCTGGTTTTGCCCACTGGGCATAAGCCTCTAGGACATTCCTACCACCCTGATGGCCCTGACGGGCTCCCTGACATGGGAGGCTCGGGGGTCAGCCCAAGCCATGTGCACCGAGAGGGCGGGGGGGCTCAGCCAACCTGCCCACGAGGATGCACGTCTCAAGCTGGAGGGAGCAGAATGTCCCCCTAAGACAGCGGCTCTGTGCTCCAAAGCCAGTGGGAGCCAAGGTCCCTGTGAGCCAGGGAGTCCTCTCAGCTGAAGCTCCAGGCCCAGCACCCTCCCAGGGCAGGCACACACCTGAGCTCCGCCGTGGGTCCCTTCTAACGGTTCCCCATGGCCTGCTGTGGTCAGAGCCTCCCCTGGGACCCAGGGCCCTGGTGGACCACTAGCCTGGACCCCAGTATGGGCTCTGTGGGGGAGGGGCCCCCGCCGGGTTACAGGGCCTCTGAACAATGTCCCTGTGTGGTGCGCACAGGGCGCCGACTCCTATTTGTGTGCAGCATTGGAAACAGATGACGCATCCATTGATCCATCAGGGTGCCCTTGAGGGTTACAGACAAAATAATTTGAAAGATCTTTTTAATGTTTTCTAACTGATGTTCCAGATGGTGGCTAAAGATGTGTTGAGGGGGTTGTGTCGAAATCAAAAGGAATAGCCACAAAAACAAGCAACAAGAACAAAAGAACACATGGGTGGACGTGGCGTGGTCCATGCATTCGGGGAAGTTGATGCGGAGAACCCAGTGCTCTGTGGGCAGGACAGCCGTGCCCCCTGCGTCGGGCACCTGCCTGCTCCTGGTACCTGCTTTGTAAAGTGCAATCTCTCCCAAAACTCCTTGGCAGCTGTTCGAAAATGAGAAAATCCACCTGAAAATCCATGTGGAGTCTCAAAGACCTACAAAGGGCCAAAACAATCTCAGAAAAGAACAAAGGTGGAGGCTTCACACTTTCCGATTTTATCACTTACTACAAAGCTACAGTGACCAGAGCAGCGCGGTACTGACATAAGACAGACATACAGACGAGCGTGTTGCAATGGAAAACCCAGACACAAACCCTCCAGCATGTGGTCAGACGACCTTTGGCAGGGCCACTCTGATGCTGCTGGGCAAACAATCTGCACACACTGGAGGGGATGAGTTGGTCTTTACATCACATCACGTACCAAGATGGACTCAAAGGAATCCCCAAACTATAAAACTCCTAGAAGAAAACAGTAAAGACATTGGATTTGGCCAGAATTTCCTGGGTCTGCCCCCAAAGCACAGCCGGCAGAGGCTGGGAATGGGTCTGTGGGCGGCATCGAAGCCAGAAGCCCTGTGCAGCTCAAAGCACTGTCAGCGGAACGAAAGGAACCGAGGGCGGGAGAGAGATTCGCAAACCACGTCCAGTAAAGGGTTAGCACCCAGACTATATAAAGCACTCGTAACTCAACAACAAAAAATAACTTGATTCTAAAATGGGCAAAAACCCTGAATAGATATTTATTCAAAAGCAATGCCGTATACGTGTCCGACAAGCATATGAAAATACGCTCAACGGCCCACAGCGTCAGGGAGATGCACTCACACCCGTTGGGCTGCTTCGCCAGGAGGACAGGCGGAGCCCACGAGGCCGTGGAGGAACTGGAGGTGGGCCTTGTCGGCGGGGCTACAAAACGCGGCACATGCTGTGCACAACACCGGCAGTTTCCAAAAACATTAAACACAGAACTACCACATACTCCGGCAGTTCTGAGTTTATACCCCAAAGAAATGGGAGCAGGGCTTCAGACGTGTGCACCGGGCTTGCAGTGACACTGTGGCCAGGACGCACGGACAGGCACATCGCGGTCCCACCAGACGTAGTGTTACGCAGAAGATCCCAAAAGAAGGAAGCCCCGACCTGCCCCAGTGCACCCTGTGCCGGCGAAGGAAGCCAGTCACAAAGGACCAGCGTGACCCCACTCCTCTGGGGGACCTGATCAGTCAAATCCGTAGGAATGGACAGTGAAGTGGGGGCGGCCAGGGCGGGGGAGGGGACGTGAAGAGTTGGCTGCCAGGGACACCGTTTGTTGGGCAGGACGGAGAGGTTCTGGAGGTGACTGCGTGACCAGGCGAGTAGACTGAACACAGCGGAACGCCGCCCTTAGAAATAGACGGACGCTGAGTGTCGTGTTCTCCACGTTGTCACGGCCTGTACAGCAGAAATCACTCCGCCTTCAACGTGTGAAAGAGGCGGAGCAGGCAGGTGCACTGACAGACAAGGTAAACACTGGCCCTTCTGTGACATTTGCTTGCAGGCGTGAAGGGTGCTAACGGTGTCTGAGGCCCTTCTCCTTTAAGGTCTGCTCCATTTCGTCCACGGGGGCTGGTGCCATCCTAACTCCGACGGGCCCCCCACACGACCTGTACGGGGCCTCTCGGGGCTCGCTGTCTGCGTGACCAGCTCAGCGCACAGGTTTGCACACAGCCACAGAGACGCATCCAGGCCCGCGAGACCCTCAACCATCCCCCACTCAGGCCGCGAGGGCTTCCCAGTGTCAGAACAAGACGCCTCGCTCAGCTGCTGGAGAAGTGGCCTCAGCGCACAGCCGAGGGCCTGCAGGAGGGGCCCTGAGCCGAGCAGGCCTGGGATTCTCTAGCAGGTGGGATGTCCGGCCCGTGGGCCGGAGAAAGCAATCCCAGTTCACATCACACCCTCACCAATGAGCCTGACCAAATACAGCAGCTAATTTTTAAGTTGGTGATGTTGTATGGCCCAAGAATGATGCCATAAATACCCAATGGCCCTGGCAGAGAAGAGGTCCCAGCCCTGGTTGGACCACAGAACAGTGTGCGCCCTGCGGTGGTGCCTGTTCCCCTGCCACAGCCAGAGGCCGGATCCAGGGCGGCGCCTTGGGGCACGGCAGGGAGAAGGTCCCCGAGCAGGGCCGGCCCAGCGCTCAGCACTGTGCGGCTCCAGGTCGATCTCCCCGGACACACCGAGCCCCTGAAGACAGATCAGGCCTGGACTGCGGTGTCCTCAGCGTCCTGTTGCCGGAGCCCCAGGACAAAGGCCCCCCTGGAGCCGGCCCCTCACTCTCCGTCTGGGGCGCGGGACACCACCTCCCACCAGACCCTGGGAGTGAGCGAGCGAGATGCCCCTCGCCACAGAGATGCGCGTGTTAGTGGGCGTGAGGTCCTGAGCCACTGGGCTCCCTGTCTCTTCTCATCGCTACACGGAGACCGAGGGGGAGCATGTTTTCTTGTTTGCAATATTCACTTGTTAATTTATTCACTCGGTCAAATGCTTTTCCAGGCTCATGTCTCGCTGCACACGTGTCCTGGGTTGGGGCATGCAGGACGCCGTGGATGGGGTGTTTTCTTCCTCAGTGGCCGGACGGTGTGGGACGGAGAACACGACCCCGGAACTCGTCACAGACGGGCCCAAACCATGGGCTCCAATCCACCATCTAACGGAGGGTCGGAGGGAGATGGGACTTGATGCCTAACAGAGCGCGCCACTCGCATGTGCATGTCTGCGGCACGTGTTTCTAACATGCTGGAAACCGTGTTCTCTGGACACCCTGCTTCCGGGGCTCACTCCCCCGAGACCTGGCTCTGTGTGGACACGCGACCGCGGGGGGGCTGGCTCACGCCGTCAACGCACTGTGAGCCGACTGTGCTGCCCTTTGTCTGCATGTTTAACCGGAAAGCAAACATGTGGATTGAGGGCATAACGTGAATTTGGGCCACAAGGCAGAGGGCGGCAGTGAGCTGTGAGGACTGGGGTTCTGGGAGGAAACCACCCATCTTGTACACTCTGCGCTAAGATTTCAGAAATCAAATGTTCTGGGTGTGACAAGCAGATGGCCACAGCCAGTCCGTGTGCCAGGGGCCTTAATGAGCTGGTCCCCATGCAGGACCGTCTCCTGGGATGCTCCAGGTGGGCGTCTCTAACAGCCCCTCTTCCCGCAGGCGCCTCAGGTGAAACCTTGAAAAGCCGCCTGGACATTAGCATGACAAAGGGCGGCCACCTGGGGACACTCCACGCAGGACAGACCTGCAGTGTGTCTCCCTGTTGTTCCGAGGAAGCTGCAGGCCTGCGCTCTGCTTGTAACCAGGCAGCCAGAGCTGTGCCCAGAGTGGACGGTCAGTGTTCACGGCGCCTCCCCCAGAAGTGTCCCCAAGGACCTTGGCGAGAGCAGACGCCTCGCGCCAGCAGGCCACCCGCTGGCCGGCTCCTTGGAGGGATAATGAGCCCATATCATTCAGAGCCCTTCCCCTGATTGCTGCTTGTTACGCTTCAGCCCGGGTGAGCCCGTGTCCCCCCTGCCTTCATCTCCTAGTGGGAGTGCCCAGCTGGTGAGCAGAGACCAGCGTCCGGTTAACCGAGGGGCATGGAGGGTCACGGGACGCGGGAGAGAGCGGTGCTCAGGCGGGCCCTGGGCGGGTGGGCAGCTCTGCGGGATCTCGGAACCGGTCGGGAGTGATGGCGACCAGCAAGAAGGCGCGTTCCAGAAAGAGGTGGTGTGTGCAGACGCAGAGCCCGCCACGGCTCCCAGCCAGGCACAGTCGCCCCGACACCACGGACCCCGGGAGTCTGTCCGGAGATCTCAGTGCAGAGTGTGAGGGGTTCCGGTTCCCGGTGTCCCCCCTTGAAGGAAACCCAGGCGTGTTGAGACCAGACCACGGTGCGCGTCCACCACGAAGTGTGACTCAGGGCTTGTCCCGGCCAGAGAGGACGTGCAGCCACACTCGGTGGGGAAGGCGGGGTTCTGTGAGCTGCGGCGGAAAGACATTAGGGGGAGACGTCACAGCTGGTGTGTCTGCAGAAGGGCAGTGACGGCCTTGGGGGGTCTGGAAATGGACATTCCTGCCTTTACCAGGAAATGAAGAAAATTCTGGGATCCTGAGCTCAGAAGAGGCTGCAGAGATGCTGTGAAATGCCCCATCCAGGCCGGGATCTGGGGTGGACGGCCGTTTCCACTCAGCTGACTCCATCGACCCTCTTCTGTTGGTTCATCTCTGAATTTTGTGTTAGGTACAGAATTAGTTTTTTAAATTAAATCTGTTAATGCCTTGAATTCAGACCATGAGAAAAAAATGTTTTAAAAGTATGTTTCTATTGATTGTTTAGAGAGGAAGGGGGGGAACTAGAAACAGCAATCCGCCGCCTCCTGCACGCCCCCCGCTGGGGATGAGCCCACAACCCGGGCACATGCCCTGACCGGGAATCGAACCCGGACCTCTCAGTCCATGGGCGACACTCAGTCCACTGAGCCACACCGGCCGGGCTTTTTTTTTAATAGAGGAGAATTTATTTTATACTGGACTAATGTACCACTTTCTTTTAGATGAAAATATAGCAACTTAGGGGAATTTCGGTGAACATTTAAAGAACAGTAAATCCGAGGATGACACCTTCAGGCTCACAAACGTTCGGTTACAACAGAAGGTGCCACATTTTTTCACTGATGTTTCAAAAGTCGTCTGTAAGCAAAATTACTTTTGCACCAAAGGCATTTATTTTCCTTGTCATCTACATTCTAAGTCTGAGAAGTGGCCAAATTCATGCTCACGAGAATATAAACTTCGTGAGAACAAGAAACGTGTTGTTCTTATTGAGATGTGTTCTCAGTTCCTAAAACCACTCAATAAAGACGATTACATGAGTAAACATACCCAACCCCTCACATGCAGGCACACCCCACAGGCCGCACACGTGCGCACACGCGTGCACACGCGCACGCACACGCACACGGGACTTTTCTCTCACAGCCTCCGCTGCTGGTGAGGTGAGAAAAGTGAGTCCGACCCATTCAACCCATTTTCTGTAGGTTTTTGGAAATACAGGTGGTTCTTTCTAAAATTTGTTCTGAAAGGGAGGCAGCTATAAAGCCCTTTTTTATGTATCACAAGTGAGAAATTACCTCACATGACAGGGTAGAGCCGTAGCCCCTCAGCTTCCACAGACAGACTCCGGGAGGGTCCACCCAGGGCCGGCAGTGTTGTCTGGGAGAGTTCTCCTCCCTGACTCTGCACGTCCATGCTGTTGAGGTCTGGACAGCGCGTGTGCACGGCCTTCGTACGGGGAGCTGACAGTTCGACTAAGAAGAAGTCAGAGGCCGGAGTCCACGCTCCTTTCTGGGCGCTGGGCCCCCTCGGAAGTCGCACGGCCACCGTGAGGCCCACAGGCTGCCAGCGCCTGTCCCTCTTCTTCTCCTTAGAAGGTTAGACACGTATGCATGCATGTTCACACCCAGTCACGCTCACACAGGCTCTCACACATGCACACTCACACATGCTCGCACGCACGCTCACACATGCGCGCACACGCACTCATACACATGCACATGCACACATACACGCATGCATATTCACACACACTTACACATCCACAAGCATGCGCTTTCACACGCACGTCCACACATGCACACTTACACACGTGTTCACATGCATGCACACTTGCACACATGTTCACATGCATGCACACTGACACACATTCAGGGTCATGCAGACGTGCACACACACGTTCACACATGCACACATGTTTGCACGCTTACACACGCACATGTTCACACACACATACATTCAGGGCCCTGCAGGCGTGCACAGTTACACACATGCACATTCACAGTTACACACATGCATGTTCACACACACACATGTGCACCCACATGGACCTGAGCGTGGTCATTCACCGGAGCTCACAGAGGTGAGTGCAACCGTGGCTCACTGACCTCAGGGGGAGGCTGGGCAATGCCTCCCTGAAGCCAGCCTCTCCTTTGGCGATGGTTTCAGGTCTCCTTCTGACCTCACCACTGCCAAGCTGGCTTGGGTGCCCTGCTGTGGCCCCTGGAGCCTCTCTCTGCTTACACTGATGGCAAGTCCTCGTCAGCTGTTCAGTGACCAGGACGGCACTGGAGGGAGGGGAGGCGGGAGGGCTGCCAGGCCCGGGATGCAGGCCGAGCGCACAGACACACTCCCCGACTGCGTGGAGGAGCTGGTGTCGACCAGCACTTCATGCGACTGACTCCTCGTCACAGAAGTGATCCCCGCAGGGACATCACGGGGCTGAGACCCAAGGCCAGCAGGAGGACCTCAGGAAAAGGTAAACTCCTAGTTCATCCTGTGACCCGCTGCCCCACCCCGGATGGCTGGCTCCCTGCTGGCCTGCGCGGTCCCAGGAGGTGGCTCCCGCCCTGCCCCCTCCAGGACACTCGGCCGGTTCTCAGGGAGCACAGACCGGCCAGGCAGCCTTGCCATCAGGGCCGGGCAGGAGGTCCCAGGGTGGCACAGAGCCTTCCTTGATGGAGGAAGTTGCTCTTTTCCTCTCCAAAGGACGCTCCTGATTTGTGCTGGCAGAGAGACAAACCACACACAGCCTGTGCCAACGGGGAAGAGTCAAGGCAGATCGGAACGACCAGGCGAGACCTCGAGGGGGAGAGGAAGAGGGTTTACTCATTCTTTGTGGTGGACGCTGCGGCAGGAACTCTGGCGGCCCAGATATGGAGCGAACAGGACATTTCTCACGGCGTGTGCAGCACCTGCAACCAGAGAAGGACCATGATCAAGGGCCTGAAGGACCCGCCCTGCCTGGGGGCTGAACCAGCCCCAGCCCTGGGTCGGCCCTGCCGATGGCATCACCGTGTCCGCAGGGAGAGGGCTGGCCCACCCAAGGCCCCTCCCAGGTGGCAGGGACACAACCTGAAGCAAAACCACCAGGACCACAGGTGGGGCTAGTGGCCCACTGACTGGCAAAGTGGTGGCCTTCATCTGGGCTAGGATGGACTCGCTCATATTTCAGCAGCCATGGACAAGGATGGATTCTCTTCACTCAGCGACTGTGGGGATGGAGAGGTTCTCCTTCCTCAGTAGCTGTACAGTGTTTCCGATGTGGCCAAAGGCAGTGGATCCGATGAGCCTCGGGGTCATAGGAGTGGGTGTCTAGTCTCCTGTAAGGGGAAATGCATCCTGGTCAGGTGACCTTGTTGTGGGTGTTGCCAGGGTCCCCCCATCAAGGTCCCCCAGGTGTGGAGAGCATGGGGTGCGGCAGATACAGTAGGAAAGGGGGGCTCCTGTGAGCCTTCTCGACAGAGAGGCATGTGCTGTCACCTCCTTTTCTCAAACGTGGGCGGGTTTCACCACAGAGAGTTGTGCTGATGACTTCACATCGCAGGTAAAACGCTCCAGCAGGGTCTGGGGCAGAAATGAGGAGAAGACCCCCCATTCTAATTCTAAAGCACATCGGGACCAGGGTTGGAAGTTGCACCCGGGTGGAAGCTGATGGAAAACACAACAGGGCAGGACTGGCTGCCGGTGGACGAGACCCCGCGGACGGCCCTGCTCCATCCGCCGGCTTGTCCGCAGGCTCCGCCTTCTCTCCTGCAGCCCGTGATGCTCGCAGGACCGAAGCCACAGACTGGCCGTGAGGACTAACAGCCGCGTGTGAGCCGCAGCTGGGCCACCACAGCCACAGCAGCCCCGCAGGACGTGCTGGTCCGAGTCTCCGTTTGGAAAGCACGCTGAGCCGTGAACCCAGGAAGGCAGAGCTGCCTCTTCGCGGGGGCTCGGAGCCCTGGCCTCCGCTGAGCGCACCAGCCGCGAAGCGAGTTGTTTGGGGTTCGCTGGGCCCTGTTCTGCATCAGAGCCAAGTGCTGACTGTGGACATCAGAGAGACCGGAGTTGCCAAACACAAGATCTCGTCATTCCTCGAAATGGCATCCAGTTCCCAGTTCTGGGTTTTCTGGAAAGTCCCTCGGACACCCACTTCCCACCACTCGGCTCTGGTGCCGTCACCCGACACACGGGCCTCACTGCTCCCAGGCCTCGGGACTCCCAGGGACAGCTGTGTCCCTGAGCTGGGGCAGGAGCACGAAGCCATCACCCACACCCCTTTCTCGAGATCGCTCGTGGCTCAGGCACTGTGTCGGGCACCGTGGACGGAGGTGTGGTCATCACCTCCAGGACCTCGCGGGCCAGCATGTGGCCGGACCTGGCCAACAGCTCGACTCAGACCAGTCCCGGGAACTGGGCGCAGCACCCAGGGCGGGGGCGGGGTCCCACGGGTGAGGGTCCGCTGAGGGTGAGAGCGGCTCAGACAAATGCAGAAGGTAAGGCTGTCCACGCAGGGACCGCGAGAGACGCTGTGGCCGCAGGCAGCTGCCCGTGGCCGTCTGGGGGGAGGGGCTGCGGGCTGACCGGGGCAGACAGGCGGGAGAGACTTCAGAGGCAGGAAAACTCCTGGGCCCGCTCGGCTCCAGAGTGTGAGGCTGAAGGGAAGAGACAGGACTGGTGGGGTCACCAACAGCACCGCAGCCCAGGTCCTGGGGCTCAAAGGCTCAGAAGCGAGAGTAGATGGCCTGTGGTCTGGCTGCTGGTGCTCCCTCCCACCTGCCACCTCTCTGTCTGCCCAGGTCCCTCCGCCCCTTCCGCCTTCTCAGAGGGTGGGTGCAAAGGCTCATGGTGGTCACAGCGGAAATCGCAGGCCTGGCTCCGGGAGCCTCCACTCTGGCCCCAGTGCGAACGCAGGGCCGTCTGCCCTCGACTTGGACCCTTGGCCTCTAGATCTTCCCAAACCAGTGGATACAGCCTCACGGGTCAGCCAGTGAGCCCGGGCAGTGCAGGACACAGCGTGGAGCGGGCAGGGTGCGGACCCTGGTGGGCACAGACGGGCCAGTGGCACCGATGCCACCGCGGGGACCTCGCCCGGCAGAGCAGCTGAGTGGAGGGCGAACTCCAGGGCACCGTCAGGGGGACACCCCCGTGCTCTCTGCGGGGCCTCTTTCCACCGCATTTTACGAAGTGACCTTAACAACAGTCAGTCACCAAAACGGTCATTTTGTGGAGCAAAGCAGTTGAATGTTGATGGTTTGACTGGTTCATGTTTGACCAAAGCGTGGAAGCCGGTTCACAGGGAGCTTCCTGGTGACCGTGTTCGTTCACCGCAGAGATTTCGACCCTTGAACCCACCGTGTGAAAAATCAGGGCAGGCATGTCCCCCCCACATCAGAGCCGCAGGGCCAACACGTGGCGAGAAGACCACACCTGGAGCCCTCACTCTTAGTCCACTGATGTGCGGCCTCTGGGCGGTCTGGGCTCCAAGTCGTCCCTGCCCGGAGGGCTCCCGGGGCCTTGGGGCAGCTCTGGCCTGCCCTCCGGAACCGGGTGGGGCTCGCCGCATGCTCAGGCTCGGCTCCCCAGGAGCCGTCCCTTGTCTGTGTTCTGACCCTCGGCCCCAACTCCAGGCCTGAGCTCAGCGCTCTGCCCCTGGGCGGCCCCAGGCTTCTGGGGCAGGTGGGTCTCGGGCAGGGCAGCCCCTCCTGGATGTCACCTTGCCCACCCCCTGCCCCTCCCCCGGCTCTGCAGCAGCTGCTGGGGATCCTGCTGCCACCTCCACGTCCCCTCAGGCTGTGCGTTTAACTCAAAGTCAACATTTCACCAACTCGTCGGAACTTGCCGCTGGCAAAGGCTGCTGCCCTTCCCGCCACACGGGCCAGAGGGGAGCTGTGTTTGGGCCCAGGGTGGGCTCTCGGGACGAGGGCCCGCTGCACACGGGCCGGTCGTTACTCAGAGCGTCTCCCGTGTCTCTGAGGACAGACACGGGGGCACGGGCAGGCCGCGGGGGCGTCAGGGGAGGCTCATTCTGCGCGATCACCCCAAACTCACCCACAGGTGTGATGCAGGAGGCTGGGTCCTCCCGCAGGGCCGCTGCCAGGGCCCTTGGAAGTTGTGTCCGAGGCTTTTGTGTTTAGTCACTTGCTGGACAGAGTGTCCTGGACGTGGGCAGTGGCTGCAATGAGGCCCTGCTGGGAGGACCCAGGCAGGACTGGCAGACTCGAGGCCGGTGCGCCCCTCCCCCACCCAGCACCCTCGGGAACAGGTCATGACGCCTCCGCTCCTCAAACCTGCCAGGAGTCATGTTCCTTCCCTCCAGGCATGAAGGCTGCCTCTGTGCAGGGTCACCTTGGCCTCCAGGGGGGTCGCCACCAGAAGACGTCCGCCCTCGTGTGTGCCCAGCTCCGTGTACCTACTGCGTGTTCCACAAACCAGCCGCCTTGGGGTTCTGGGGCGGATGCTGTGGCTGCTCCACAGTTGAATGTCAACGCTTCCACTGTGCCCCTGACACGCTCAGACGGTGCACTTCCTGTCGTGTGTGCTTTACGCAACTGGACGACCGCGCGGAAGTGACCAGGACCTCAAGCATGCGGCTGAGCCTGTGGACTGTTGTCTTGCCTTCACTTTCCGAATGTGCCACAGTGAAGTCACAGGGTGTGACCGGAGGACACGGCCAGCAGCCCTGGCCGGCAGCTCAGCTGATTGGAGCATCACCCCATACGCCAGAAAGGTTGTGGGTTCGATTCCAGGTCAGGGCACATCCCTAGGTTTCGGGTTCAGTCCTGGTTGGAGTGTGTACCGGAGGCAACTGAACGATGTCTCTCTCCCTCCTTCCTCTCTCTAAAGTCGATAAAGACATATCCACAGGCGCGGACTAAAGGAACAACCAGGCTGTTAGTGATTTGGGGTAAATTTCTGAGCCTCATTGCCTCCACCGTATAATGGGGATAAACATAACCGAGCTCACCAGGATACGGGACAATAACAAAGAATTGTGTATGAAACTGCTTTTTCACTGTGAATAGTATTTTATTCAAAACATTACCGTTTAGTTAATAAAAAGCAGCCTGCTGCATGGGGACCCCGCCTCCTCGGAAGAAGTCCAGCCTGGGCGAGAGCGACACTGACCTCCTGACTCAGATCTCAGCCCAAAGCCAGCAGCTGTTCCTCATGTTCTCATGTGGGACCTCGGTTCACGTGTGGGACCTCGGTTCTCGTGGGGACCTCGGTTCTCGTGGGGACCTCGGTTCACGTGTGGGACATGGTTCACGTGTGGGACCTCGGTTCTCGTGTGGGACCTCGGTTCTCGTGGGGACCTCGGTTCTCGTGGGGACCTCGGTTCTCGTGGGGACCTCGGTTCACGTGTGGGACATGGTTCACGTGTGGGACCTCGGTTCACGTGTGGGACCTCGGTTCTCGTGGGGACCTCGGTTCTCGTGGGGACCTCGGTTCACGTGTGGGACATGGTTCACGTGTGGGACCTCGGTTCTCGTGTGGGACCTCGGTTCTCGTGGGGACCTCGGTTCTCGTGGGGACCTCGGTTCTCGTGTGGGACCTCGGTTCTCGTGGGGACCTCGGTTCTCGTGGGGACCTCGGTTCACGTGTGGGACCTCGGTTCTCGTGTGGAATTCGGTTCTCGTGTGGGACCTCGGTTCACGTGTGGGACCTCGGTTCTCGTGGGGACCTCGGTTCACGTGTGGGACCTCGGTTCACGTGGGGACCTCGGTTCACGTGTGGGACATGGTTCACGGGTGGGTCCATGCAGGGGGATGAGTCCCTGGTCTACACTGTTGTCAGGTCCTGTTTGGTCTTCGGTTTTCTGTGTGGATTCCCATGAGCACAGCCACGTGTCCAGAACCCCAGCCTCCCTGACTGAAGTCCTTGTCCTGCGTCTGAGTAAAGACCCGGCTGAGCCGACCAGCACCTCGGCACCGACCCTGCCAGACGAGGGCGGCCCGCCTGGTGCCCGGTCCGAGGGCTGCCCAGAGCGCAGAGCTTGGCCGAGGAAGCTGAGACAGGCCTGTGCAGAGAGCCGGCTGCCAGCCTGTGGGGCGGAGGTGCTGAGAGCCCCGAGGAGGCGTGAGGCTGTGAGGTCTCCACAGTCTCGCCTTCCAAACAGGTGAGCGGTCGCTGCCGGGAACACCTCGCGGCACAGCGGCTGTCCGGTCACTGTGTCCACCAGCGAGGAGCGTGGCGCTTGCCCACACAGGCCGCCCCGTGAGGGGCCTGCACCCCTACCTGCGCCGTCCCCACCCCACGGGAGCTGCGTGTGGCCCAGTAACTCCCGGCCTTTGCCCTCCCGGAAGGCCAGGACTTCGTGGCACCTCAGCAGGAATGGGCTTCAGTTCTTTGCGTTCAGTGGGTGTGAGATTCGGGGTTCGGCTTTGCCTCTCTGACTTCCATCCTTTCGGGCTGCACCCCAACCCCAGCGGGATGGGCAGGGGGCGGGGAAGGCACAGGGCCAGTGGGAGGAGAGCAGGGGCCATGCCCGCATCCCCTCGGGGGAGCTGGGCGGCGAGGCCTCCTGAGGGTCTGCATTGCACTGAGACCTGAGCCCGAGTCTGCATACCTCCAGCCGCTGGGCCAGCATTCCCTGGGGAGTCTGAGGGTAACGTGTCTGCCCAGAGGCCAGCAGCGCAGGTCCCGCCTCCACCGGCGCCCAGATGCTGAGTCATCTCCACGGAGCCGAATTCCAGAGCAGTGGTGCCTGATGCCAAATACCTGACTCCTCGCCCTGCCTGCTCAGGTGAGGGTGTGCAGCTGTGCACACATGCTTGGGTGCGGGCAGGAGGCAGTGCTCACCTTGCAGCTGTAAGCGTGTGAGGGTGGACACGTTAGTGCACGGGGTCATGCACAGCCGCACACGCACACACACGCGCACACACACACACACACACACGCACTGCGACCTAGGGGACCGGGCCCGGACCAACCGCTGCTCCGGCCCTCAGAGAACTCCCCTGGTCCGTATCCCCATCGCTGCTGTTCCTCCGGCTGTCTGCCACGTGCCACACCGGGTCGGGCCGTTGACGATCCTCACTGCAGATGCCTGTGGCAGGAAACACCGGTGTCTTTTACCTTTTGACACTTGAGGAAACCGAGACTCAGAGGGTGCAGCCCCAGCCCCCCGCTGGGCGCAGAGGGGCGTGGAGCCTGGCTCTCCTGGGACCTGAGGCCCGCCTCCCTGGCATGTTCTTTCCTGTGCGATGCAGACAGACACAGAGACAGAGGGAGACAGAGGGCAGCCTACCCCGGGGGCTGTGTGGGGTGAGACCCTCAGCTCTCCTTTGCTCCCTCAGAGCCCGCGGGCTTTCCTTGCGGAGCAGGGACTAGGGAGCAGCCCCCTCTGCCCGCAGGCCGGTCACAGGAGGACACAAGGCGACTGCCTGACAGAGAAGGGACCCACCCGGCATGTGTTTGTCAGTCACTCAGTCCTTGGGCATGAAGCCTTGCGCGGACATCGACGGCAAACCCACTCGTCACCTTCCAGACCCTTCCCGAAGGTGCTTTTCCAGTTCTGTGTCTGCTGCTGTCTCTGCTGCCGCACTACCGTGCAGACGGACACCTCAGCTCCCAGCCGTTTGGATCTTTGTCTCGGACCACACTTGTGCCTTCCTGCGGGGACTGCTGTCTCCCCTGCACCAGCTCAGGGCCCCACACAGCTGGCCCTACTCTCAACGTCCCAAAAGTGTGGCCCTTCCTTAAGACACAGCAAGGGGTCAAGTGTGTGCACATGTGCACACATTCACACAGATATGTGCCTGTGCATCTTCATGTGTGTGTACACACGTGCACACATTCACAGAGACTTGTGCCTGTGTGTGTACACACACACACAGACATGTATCTGTGTCTTCATGTGTGTACACATGTGTACACATCCACACACAAACATGTGCCTGTGTATTTTCATGTGTGTACACACATACACACATTCACACAGACATGTGCCTGTGCGTCTTCGTGTGTGTGTACACATGTGCACACAGACATGTGCCTGTGCGTCTTCGTGTGTGTGTACACATGTGCACACATTCACAGGTCTGTACCTTTGCATCTTTATATGTGCACACATGTGCACACCCACAGCACCACTGCATCGCCTCTCATGGCAGGAGCCTGAAGGGCAAGGATTCCCTGGAGCCCACACGTAACACCTTGAAGCAAATTCTGTGTCCCTGGGCCTGTGGCCGTCCCTGCAGGGCTGTTCCCAGGCCCCTCAGGGTCTGAGCACAAGCTTCTGATTTGTGCCCCCAGGTTGGTGGACAGCTGATTCCCCTTTTGTAGAGAGGACCCGAGAAGGGCTCATAATGGGGCAGCTGTCGGGGATGCCTTCCAGGCCCCAGGGCTGGGGCCCCCACCCCCGCCTGGCCCAGCCCTCCTCTTCCCCCCAGTCCGACCCTTCCCTGCGGCCAGGAGGCAGGGGCCTGAGCCAGGCAGCTTCTGAGCTCCAGGCGCCTCTGACATTTAATTTTCGGGAACTTACCAGTTCGTTTTCTAGCTGTTTTTGTCATGTAGCAACAGCCCCAAATCAAGCCGCCTGGACCGCCCAGTAGATACTCACAGAGCCCGGCTGCTGGGCGCTGCCCCTCAGCAGCTGGCCAGGCCCGGCCAGGGGGAGGGGCAGGAGCCACGGCCCCGCCACAGGCTCACGTCCCAGGACACAGGACGCCCCGCTCCCCCCGCCCCGGCCTCGGCTCGGGGCCCAGGGGTCCCGCACAGGGGATGGGTGCTGGGGGTCCCTGAGTTCGTTTTCTCTAAACAACAACAACAGATCACGTCACCCAGACAACAACTCCTTCCTTTCTGGTGTGTAGAACAGCTGGGGCACACGGAAGCCCCACGTCCCTCCTGCACGCAGGCCTCTGTCGGTCACTGTCCATCAGCTCTGGGAGGTGTGGAAAAGAAGTCACGGTAAGAAGTGAGTTCTTTAAACGTGTCTGTTGTTAAGTATGCGTACACGCTTCATGTAAACATGACCTTTACTTAAATGTGGAGACTCCCTCATTTAGTAAGTGATACAAAGTGTTCTTTGCTTTTAATTAATCATGTAAGAAACCCCAGGGTTCCTCAACAGTTCCCAGTACTGTGCTGCGTCAGTTTCGGGGCTGACGTATACGAAGAGGCGGGGCTACCTCCGTGCACTGCGCCCTCAGATTTGACCCGCGGTTTAGAATGTTTTCTTTGCAGCTTTAAAAAATCCCAGCGACCTGCCCTGGCTGGTTTGGCTCAGTGGTTAGAGCATCGGCCCCTGGACCCATGAGTCGCAGGTTTGATTCCAGTCAAGGGCATGTACCTCGGTTGCGGTTCATCCCCAACCCTGGTCGGAGCCGTGTGGGAGGCAGCCAGTCCATGCGTCTCTCTCACGTGGATGCTTCCCTCCCTCCCTCCCTCCCTCCCTCTCTCCCTCCTACTCTATCTGAAGATAAATAGAAAAAGATCCTCGGGTGAGGATTAAACGACAGCAGAAAAGCCCAGCGATGCTTTGCTGTCCGCCGTGGGGCTCGCGGGGGCTCTTCCCCACAAACAGCACATTGACTGAGAACCGAATCAACAGTAAACGGAACAACTATCCCTGTGGCTTCGTTTCTGTCCTCAGGTTGCGAGGGGTCCCGCTGGCTCCCCAAACATCCGAACTGCTGGTTGAGCAGGGACCTTGGTCAGGGGGCGCCCCGGATGCCATCCCGAGGCTCGTTCACGGATCCGTCACAGATTGTCGTCTCTCACCGGCCTCCTCTGCCTCCTCAACGACCACATCAAATGAATCATGCGTGATTGTCACAGACTCCACCCTGTGGCCGTGGTGGCCCCGCACAGAAAACTCCGCCGCTCTCCAAGAACCTCTTGTGCACGATGCTCTCAAACTGGCTTTAAAAAGGAAACAATGTTTTAAAGAGGGTATTTCGTGATGTTTAAGATCGAAAGTCATCTTGTTTATTTTAAGCACCTTGGGTCCCCTTCCTGAGCCCCTGGGGATCTGGGAACAGCTCAAGGGAAACACACATCATTATTACGGTTCTTTACTGGAGCCCAACTGTGTGTTCAAGCTGAGCGCCCTGAGCGAGGTGAGGGCCTGGACTGTTGACTCCACCCCGTTGGCCTCCAGCTCGGCCCCGCCCCTGTGCTGAAGCCAGTGCCGCCCGCTGGCCCGACCTGCAGGGGGCAGACTCCAGGGTTCGGACCCAGGCCGAGGAGGGCAGACTCTGGGAGCTGCACACGGGCCTCGGGACCTGCCCCAGGGGTGCCCTCCAGAGAAGCCGGCTTGGCTTCCCCTTCACCCCCCGCCTCTCCCAGCGGCGCCTCAGCTCATTCCGAGAGCTCCCTCCTCCCCCGCCCTCCGGAGGCCTCCAGCTCCCCACTTTCCAGCAAACACGACTTTCTGAAAAGCCTTGTTTATCTTAGGGAAGTATCTCAGTTAAAACATTCCATTCCAGAGACATGACCCAAAGTCCAGCACCTCGGGCCACGCAGAGCAGCTGGGCCCTCAACAGCCACAAAGGAGCTGCTTCCTGTCACTTGGCCACTGACCTGGATGGCGCAGATGTCCCCGTGTGACCCGCACGCCACCTCTGGCCAAGAGGGTGAGGAGCGCCCTCCAGGGCGCCTCGTGCTGGCCCACAGGCCATCCGGGGACGACCCTCAGGCCACCTCTTGTCCTCCGAGGGCTGGACCGCGGATAGGTCCCGGGGCACCAGCCCTGTGAGCGTGTCCCTCCAGACCAGAGAGTGTGGCCCAGACGGGAAGCTCCGCTCAGATGTGGAAGCAGAGACCCCGCCTCTCTGTCTGGAGGCACCGTCAGCACCCCGGAGGCCACCAGCCAACCAGACAGGCTGCCCAGGGCGCACCCATCGGTAGGGGACCCTCATGAAGAGGGAGCACGGGGGGGGGGGTGCTCCGGGAGGGACGGCGGCAGATCTGTGACGGGTCTGGAAGCCGACTGAAGGCAGGTTTGTGTGGGCGCCGAGGGGGGTCAGGGAGAGACCACGTGACAGGCAATTCAAAGGTCACTGTGGCCACAGCCGGGGAATTGGAGAGGGCTGGAGAGAGGTGCTCCGTCCAGCGTGGGCAGAAGGTGACAGGCAGAGGGCACCTGGTGGGGCCCCAGCAGAGTGTGAGCCCTGCGCCGGTGTGAGGGCCGAGGGAGGAAAAACCAAGGGGACCCAGGCCTGGGGTGAACGGACAGAAGTGGGTCACAGCCCGGACCCCAGGTCATAGCCTGAACCCCAGGTCACAGCCCGGACCCTAGGTCACAGCCCGAACCCCAGGGTCACAGCGCGGACCCCAGGGTCACAGCGTGGACCCCAGGGTCACAGCGCGGACCCCAGGGTCACAGCGTGGACCCCAGGGTCACAGCGCGAACCCCAGGGTCACAGCAGAGACCTGTGTCCCCTCCACCAGCTCATGAGACATGACGTGGCCCCTGTCATTGGAGCCCGTCCCTCAGTCTCTCCCCACCTGTCACCATCTCGACCTTTGAACAATGCTGATCAATTGTTTGGTGGGATTTCCCTCTGTTGGGGCTCCCCAGGGTGCATCCTGGTGCAGACGTCCTGGGGGTGCTGACCGCGACCCTTTCCTTCTGGACCCTTTCCAGTGACCTGCCTTCTCCACAGCGAGGTCACTAAGGGACCCCCAGTGTGTCTCTCAGCTCACTGCCCGTCACATTTATTCTGCTCAGAATTGAGAGTGAAGCCAAACACCTTCCAGGTGAGGACACAGCCCCACCTCCACCCCGCAAGCAGGTGGCTTCTCGGGAACCTGACTGAGTGAGATGGGAGAGGTGCCTGGGCTCTGACGGAGGGTTGGGGTGACGGAGGGTTGGGGTGACGGAGGGTCGATTTGATCTTTGTCAAGTCAGGAACCTACAAATAAATGGGTGAGTTAAAATTGGGTCAACGCTCGCTCCATCGGGGTGCCGACCGCGGACGCGAGGGGAAGGTTCCCCGGGGGAATCTGCCCCCAGCAGGGGGGTGGCTTCACCTGCAGGAAAAGATGTAACAGGCAGGAGCGTCCGCGGATGGTTCATCCATGCTGCCAGCGCGGCCCCCCGAGTGCGTCTTTCCGGGGAAAGGGGAGCGGACAGGAGGCCACAGAGACATGTCGTCCCCACTTTGCCCCAGGTGATCAGTGCAGGTCTTTTCCCTCCCACAGTGAAATTTAAAATAGACAAAGACGTCGTGGATTCGTGGGCACCTGGGTGTCCCGTTGGCAAAGACCTGGAGTCCGCCGGGGCAGCCTGCCATCAGGACCAGAGGCCCCACCGTAGCTGTGGATGAAACGGGTCCTTCGATCGTGTCCACTGCTGTGCCGGGGAAGCGGGCGTGGACGACAGGGTGGTGGGTGGTCTGCGTGGCCAGTGGGCCGGCCCTGTGCGGTGCCGTCTCCTGCCCAGAAGTGGCCGTGGCCGCCTGCAGGCTGGAGGGACAGGGTTTCCACGGTGGGGGGACCCGGTGCTGAACTGCACTGGGACCCTCGATTCGCACGTACGTGGTTCACGAGCTCGGGAACCTCGTGGCCACAGAGCAGCAGTGTGGGGCTGACGTCTGAGCACGAGGGGCCCGTGCTCACACCTGCTCTCGTGTCCTCTTCACAGCGGCCTCGAGGGCGGGGCGGCATCACCTCCACTACTTTCCAACAGAACCGAGGCTTCAAAAGTCCAGTCACTTGCTCAAATACATGTGTCCTCACAAGCAGAATTGGGATTTAAACCAAGACCGGCTTTTCCAAATGCAAAGCAGACTGAAAGACGCTCGGCCGCGGTCAGCTGTGCCCTGCCCCGCTGTCCACCCGCGGGACCCTCCCCAGCTCAGGGGTATGTTCCCAGCACGGCCCCCTCCCGTGACCGCAGGCTTTACTCAGTTACCCGAGAGACTTCCCTCTTCAGAGTCTGTGGAGTTTAGACTTCACCACCTGATAAGAATGAAATCTTAGTAATTGCTACTGAGGGAGAAAACTTGAGCCCGGCTGGTGTGGTTCCGTGGACGGAGTATCGTCCGTGGACTGAGGTCCCACTTCGATTCCCGGTCAGGGCACATGCTGGAATTGGGGGTCACACAGTGTGTAAGGAAATCATTATGTTTCTGAACAAAAACTTGGCTGTAAGACGCTCATTGCGACATACTTTACAATAGGGAAAAATTTCAAAGGAAAAAATAAATCAAGGCACACTGATAGAAAATACGAGAGTCAGAAAGTGTTGGGCAGGCACTGAGGGAGGTCTGCTCCCCAAGGCTGGGGCAGGGCTGCTGGGCCCCAGGGCCGGCCCCGCCGCTCAGTCCAGCACGGCCCCAGCCGGGCGCACACTGTCACCCTCCCGGCAGAGCCATTGGGCGATGGCGCCAGAGGCCGTGCGTGTCTTAGCATCTTCGCTGGGGGTGGGAGGGGGAATTACCATGAATTACGCCCCTCTGGCCACCTTCCAAGATTCATGTGGGCTCCCTGGCTGGGCCCCAAGGCAACGGTGTTCGCAGGTGGAGTCTCTGGGAGGTGACGAGGTCATGAGGGAGAGCCCCCATGAATGAGGTCGGTGCCCACAGAACTCGCCCCTCCCCCCACCCGAGGGCCCAGCAGGAAGACCCGCCTGGGGCCAGGACGTGCCCTCACCAGGCACCAGGTCGGCCGGCACCTTGGCTGCAGACTCCCAGCCTCTGCACAGGAGGACACGCGTCTGCTGCTTGCGAGCCCTTGTCCGGGTGTTTTGCTGTTGTGACCCAATGCGTGTTCTGGTCAGAGGGTCACTGTCCTTGGTGCTTGGATGGCAGGAGACACTGTGACCTTCACAGTGACGTGCGTGCTGTTCCTTTGCTGACACTTGTCAAGTCAGCCAGCTGTTTGAAGATGTCATGGCACACGCCGATGAGAAACATGCCCACACGTGAGCTGGAGGGAAGGCGTCCCTCACCCCGTGGTGCCACAGGTGCTCCGGGCCCCACAAACCCGCTCAGCAAACCTCCAGACAGACGCCTCCTCCGTGTCTCAACGGCCCTGCTCACCGACCAACCCCGTGCGCCCCGACAGCACCGCCTCCAAGGAGCACCCCAGCCTATGGAGCCGCACATGCCTGGCCCTGGGCGGCTTCTCAACCTGTGGGAGGTGTTGGCGCTGACACAGAAATGGGGTGTGGCTGACCCTCCAAAGGAGCCGCAAAGGGGAGGGGTCCCCGCAATGACGACCTTGCTGCTTCTTGTCCAGCACCTGGACAACTGGCCCGCCAGCCTCCCGTGTGGCTAATGCTTGTTCAGTGGGGCTGAGCGGCCCCCAGGCTCACGAGAAGGCGCCGGGTGGAGGGATGGAGGCAGCCCCGACGTGCAGGGGCGCCCAGCACGTGGACCAGCTCTGGGACCTACATCTCCCCAGAAAAGGTGCGAAGGACGGTCCTCCGCACAGCGGTGTGGAGACTGCGTGGCCGAGCCTCACACCTGGAACGCGAGCAGAGCAAGAGCCGCCAGCGACCATTTCCGCAGCAGAGTGACGCGTCACCGTGGCGCTGCCACGTCGGGAGGAGGGGCCCGTGGCTCAGGCGTGGGTCCTACTGGAGGGGAGGTGTCTGGTCGGGGAAGCCATCTGTGCTGGAGCCTCTGGAGCCGGGGTGGCCACCACGTGGCCAGGGCTTGGGGCCAGGTTGAGGCGAGGTCCTAGCAGCCTCCTGCAGGCGGATTCAGACAAGCTCATTGCACAACAGGTCAGAAAATACTTGTGGTCCTAAGTGCAGCCAAGTTAGAGACCAGCATCCGCTGCCAGGGGTGTCCCTGCCTGAAGGGAGCTAAGGGCGCCCAGGGAAAGCCTGGAAGTAATCCACGCTCCAGAGATCCACGCTCCAGAGATCCACGCTCCAGGAGCCCACGGCCGCCTCTCCTCCCCCCGGGATGATAAGGGGAGTAAAAGGGGGAAACAAGTTAGTGGAAACGTCAAAGGATCAACACATTTAAAGACAAAGACTCTTCTCCGTGTCCTCCCCCCCCCCCCAAAGGAAGCCCCGGTGCCCTTGTACTGGTCAGCGCCAGGGGCCGTGAGAAATGCCGCTCTCGTCTGAGGTCGAGGTGTTTGGGTGGGTCTGTCCTGAGGCCTCAGGCCGCGGTGTGGAGGCTTCTCCCTGTGCCTCCACAGGGCCGTCCCTCTGTGCCTGTCATGTTTGGGCAGAGAAAGGGGCCACGGGGAGTCGGGACATGAGGGGACCTGTCAGGCTGGTGCAGGCCCCACACAGGAACACAGGGATGGGGTGTCGGGGGTGAGGGGGGGGTGGGGGTGATGAATAAAACAAATACACACACGTGGTCTCTCCGCTCGGTGGCTCACGGCCGTCCCCTGGCTGCAGCTTGGGGTCGGCGGGGTCCCGGGGCTGTGTCCTTCGAGCAGTGCCCAGGGTGGTCCAGCCTGAACTGTGGGGCAGAACATACAAGTTGAGGAAGCACTTGGGGACCATTCCTGTCCAGCTGTTCCCCTTCCCCGTGGGCCACCTGGCGGGGCGTGGTGGTGGCGATGGCGGGAAGTGGGGCGTGGGTCTTTGGGGGACCACAGAGCCAGAGAGTGAGGACAAACCTCAGCCGAGTGGCCTGGGCCACAAGCAGAGGGCAGAGCAGAGGAGAATGGGTGCTGGTCAGACATGCTTGTGGACCGGCGGAAACACAGGCGCCTGGACCAAGGGGACACTTCACTGCATGTGTGGGGACCGGCCCTGCCTGAGGCTGGGGAAGTGGGCAGGTCCTGGTGGGCCTCGTCCCCCGAGAAGAAGGGACAGTCCCTCCTGGGCTCCTGGACAGAGGCGCAGGCCGGCCCCAGCGCCAGGGATTCTGGGACAAGGCTGTGCGCGGCCGGGCGGGCAGTGTGTCCTCTCCTGCGGGGGGCCGGCTGCAGGAGCACAGCGGGGACAGTCCTGAGGGCCGGGAGCACGGATCACCCATGAAAACAGCAACCCTCTGAATCAACATAAGGGCTCCCGTCTGGAATCTCGCAAGCACTGCCGCTCAGTGTCTGAGTCACGGTGAATCACGGAAGCCGGTGTGGCCGTCCACGCCCCACCCTCCCGGCAAGAGCAGAGAGGGGAAGTGTGCGGTGGACCCCTCCACCGCCACTGCCCTGCACAACGCTGGAAGGAAGACAGGGAGGGAGGAGAGGGGGGGAAACCGAAAAGGAAGGAAAATAGGACAAACCACCTCTTCTAAGTGCTTGAAACGACAGGCGTGATTCTGGGGGGAAACTCAACCAAGACATTGACGAACGTCAGCCAGTCACAAGGGGCCGTCCCTGCCAAGCTCTGGTGAAATTCTGGGGTTCCCAGGAAGGATCCCGCCGAGGCCGTGGCCCTAGCACAGATGCGGACACAGCTCACTGCTCACGATGCTGATTCTTCTTGTTACCAAAGCCCAGAACAAAGATGCAGTCAGTCAGGGAGAGAATGGAAAACACTCCCTAAAGCCACACACCACACGGCTCTGCGGACCTTTCCTGCACGTCCACGTCTGCCTGCCTGCCGTCTGTCTGTCCGCCCCCACAGGGGGGACTTGCGGCCACGTCCTGACGCGTGTGCGTGATCGTGAACGCACGAAACAGCCTCGCGAGGCCCTCCCTCAGGACGCAGCGCCGTTGGAGCGGCCAAGTCCACGCTCTCCTCGCGGGACACCCACGGCCTGGGCTCGGAGCACCGGCGTGAGCGGACTGAGCACATGCAGGTGCACAGCCTGGAGCCCCGCGCGAGTCACAGCCCAGAGCACGGCCCGCGGGCCCCGCCCTCCCGTTACGGGGTCGTGACACCTGCCCTGAGTCTCCCACAGGGGCTGTGAAGGAGGTGGGGTGCGGTCAGGTGGCGCCCGGTCTGCCCAGTGCTGGGTGAGTCGTCCTGCTGTGACTGGCCATCCACACACTCAGCACCTGCCAGCAGCGGGAGACTGGAACTCACGGGGGCACCTCACCAGTGCCCAGGCCAGGCAGCGGGTGACCCCAGATAACGGCGCTGCAGCACAGGTCAGGAGGAGGCGGTGCCACCATGAGGCCGGGTCATGGGAGCCCCGGGGCTCTCTGCTCCTACACCCCCAGCCCTGAGACCCCACCACACCCCACCTTCCTGGAAGGCGGAGAGACCAAGATGCTGGCCTGCTGGCGGGATGCGGCTGGGCGGCGGCCAACGGCGTAAACACTGGGAGGAAACTGTTGACCTCCCAAGGGCCCACGTGGTCTTTGGTGCGTCCTGCCCAGCTGTGCTCAGGCTGGAGTGCCCGGCAGCCAGGACAGGCAAGAGACCAAGTCCTCTCTGCGTGGCTGGGGTGCAGACTGGAGTGGGGTGCCCTTGGAGAGATTAACCCAGGATCCAATTCTCCAAAAGCGCTTTATACAGGACACCATGTGGCGATTTCAACGATGTGGTTCATGAAGCGAGCGGACCACCGGAGCATGTGTGGCTTTTGGAAAAACAAGCAGGTCTCCCCAGAGCACAACCCACCTTCCCGGTCCCCAGGGCACCGGTTCACCGGCCTCTCATTTCTGGACCCAGTAGAGATGGGCGGGTGAGCTGGAGGCACCTGTGTGCCCGAGACGGAGGGCGGCCTGGAATCGGAGGGGAGTCAGCACAGACACTCAGATGCTCGAGAAGAGGTGTCGTGTGTGGACTGTGCTTGGGTTCCAGGGAGCAGCTCACCCCCAGTGAGTTCCCAGAACCTCCCGCCTCCCATCCCACCGGGAAGCGAAGGTCTGAATCCCGTGACGGAAGGATCTGCACCGCCCATGGCTGTGGGCCTGGGTGCGGCCGCGCTCCGGAGGGGCTGGCAGTGGCCACATCTGGAAGAATTTATCTGCAGCTGGCTGGACCGCGGCATGTTCGTGCACAAACACGCTTCGCTGGACGCATGACTCCAGCCAGTATCCGGGAGGTGGAGCTGGGTCCCCTCTGCCTTCGCTGAGTCAAGGTGCTCCTGATAGAAACCAGTGTTTCCCACGCTTGCCAGATTCCCAGCACTGCCTGGTGGGAACAAGGTTCCTGGCGGCCCTGTAGGGTCTACCTGTGCCTGACACAGAAGGGCCAGCCGGGATGACCAGGTGGTTTCCACCAGCACCACCGCCGAGGCCCACTCTGCACGCACTGCGCGCCTCCAGGAACCAGACTTACCGAACCGAACATGGGCGCTGAGCCACCCCAGACCCACCCGCCCTGCCCCAGGGACTCGGTCCTGGGTGCCAGCCTCCACGGGCACTCAGGCCCCTGGAGCCCCACACAGCCCAGTGTGCCCGATTCCGGAGGTCTGAACGCTGCTTCTCTGGGAGTGGGTCTCCACGGGAAAAGCCCCGTCCGTGAATTCGGGCACACGGCAAGCTCAGGCCTTGACTCCTTTCTGTACAACCCGCGGCCATGAATAACTGAGCGGCCAACCACATGCCCGTCTGCCCCGTAACTGCGTTTGGGGCCCGCTGAGCCGGGCCTGCTACTCCTGGGTCCCCTAGGTGCTCAGGCAGGGAAGCACCTGCACTGGGGGCCTCTCTGCGGGGGGCGGGGGGGCAGGGGGCGGGAGGAGGAGGACTCAGGCCCAGGGAAGTGGAAGCAGTCCAGCATGACTGCTGGCGGAGCCGAGAGCCCGGGACCACAGGACATCTTGCAGCCTCCAAGGACCCACCACGGTCCCAGGTGCCGGGGCCTCAGGTCAGCGACATGCTGCTTGCGTCCTTCAAGAACAGTGCATTCGTGCCCTGGCCAGTGAGGCTCTGCCAGCTGAGCAACGTCCCACACACCGAAAGGTCACAGTTTGACTCCCGGTCCGCAGGTGACCAGGCGCCACATCTGTCATCTGAGCTGGGAGTCTGGACGCCCACGCTCCGTGGGGCACCGGGTCTCCCTGGGCAGCCGCACACCTGGGGGGTCTTGCTTCTCACTGTGTGTCTTTGGGTCCTGAGAGCAAGTCACTTGAGGGAAATGCAGAGGAGTGTCCACAGGGCTTCCCCCACAGGTCCAGGTGGCCCCAGGGGCAGTGGGGAGTGTTGCAGGTGACCTGTGCTCTCATCGGCTCTGCAGCAGCCTAGAGGGGGAAGGGTCAGGATCCAGGAGCAGGTAAGGCAGAGGGAGGGAGCCCAGTGGGCCTGCGGCACCCGCTCAGGTCCCCTGGGGTCCTGCCCACCTCAGGGTGCTGGGCAGCTACCTGGAGGCTGAGCACTGAGGGGTGGGTCCTGTTTCAATTTCCCCAACACCTGCAGTCCCTGTGGGGCCATCCAGTGTGCCCTGGACACGTACTAGATGCCGTGGGCTGCTCCTCTGTGGGCAAGGTGTCAGCTCCACAGGACATCGGCGCACTGCAGGGTCGCCGTGGGCGAGCGGGGAGCCTTGTCAGAGGCTTTTCTTCCAAAGCCGGGACAGTGTCCGCCCCGGGGCTGTTTCAGGAAGACACAGGTCGATGCTGTAGACCCAGGCGAGGGGTGCGGGCGGTGCCCCCAGTTTGCAAGGAGCGTCGGCAGTGGCCCCACCATCCAGCCCTGACGTCTGAACCTGCAAGTGCCCAGGGAGCCGGGAGCGGACGGCTGGCTCCCATCCCGTGGCCAGGCCCTCGGAGGAACATGGTCAGAGCTGGGAGTGGGGCCTGCCCCTGTCAGCTCAGGTCGCCCAGCTGGCACTGCTGGCTTTGGGCTGGAACCTTCTGGGTCTGGGGCAGTCTCGCCCTCCTGAGCCCTCAAGTCTGACTTCTGTCTCCGAAGCTCTGGACCCCCACACCGGTGTCCGCTGAGGTCCAGTCTGCCATCCGGCCAGAGGGGGTCCAACAGGCTCTGTGACTGAGAATGACTCCTTGTTTCGTGGCCCTACTGGAACCAGCCTCACTGCAACGCACAGCGGCCTCTAGTTACTCCAGGAGTCTCTGTCCCAGGACTGGAAACAAAGCAGCCACCCTCCTCTCCCCAGGCCTCTGCATCCACGTCTCCCTCCTCCTCCTCCTCTCTTCTCACCCTCGGTTCTTCTGGGCAGTTTTTCAAAATTACCCGAACGACCTTCCCTCTGCGCTGCCCTGGCCGTCTACCCGGGCTGGCCGGCGGTTGCTGCAGGACCCTGGCTCGCCTCTCAACCCAGGGCCTCCCCGGACTCGAGGGGCCGCAGCTCTTCCAGGCTCTCTGCCTCAGAGAGGACCCCGTCTGGATGGAAACCCAGTTTCCTGCTGTTAGATGAATCGATTGATTAAACCAGCCATTCATCAACTCCAATGCCCTCCCCGTTTTGCTTTTCGGCTGTCTTTAACGAGCCTGTGCTATTAGTGACGTGTAAGCTCGGAACAGATCATGGAGCGTGGTCTAAGGGCCGCCTGGGACAGCCCCAGGGCTTGTGTGGCAGTAAAGCCCGATAGTAAACAGCATGAAAAATGCAGCTTTCTCCCTACAACACCACAGACAACACGGTTCATCCAGCCCATCACAAACCAGTGAGACCGCTCACCACGGCCTGAGAACAGGTCTGAGCCCTTCCCCACGTGGCTCCCGTGGTCGCGTGGCCAGGGTGTCAGGACCACATGCCCTCGATCCCCAGAGAGGGAGCCCTCAGCCAGATGGGCCTGCTCGGGGTGTGGAGGTGCAGGTCTGGCTGAGCTCACACACAGGAGACTGTCGCCAAGATGCACCATCAGCACTGTACACAGTCGAGTGGGGAGGGCCCGTGGCCAGGCCCCTTGTCCTGACAGACGCACCCAACCTGTCTGTCCCCTCTCCCTTTAGGTCTGAGCCTGCGGGAGATGGACCACACTGCAGCGGTGCGAGTGGGGACAGCGGTGGGGCCTGAGGGAGCGAGGGCTGCGCTTGGTCCGTGGGGTTTGGTTTATTTTCCTGTGACCGCAGCCACTTCCCAGTCTCGGCAGGTCCCCGGAGGCACCTGGACTTATAAACAGATCTTGCCAAGCCTCCCTCGGAGGAGGGAGCACACACCAGTCAGCAGTGGAGTCAGGGCCATGGGGACGCTCGACCCCAAGTCCCCTCGGGCTTGACATCAACTCTCACAGCCGCACAGCTTCCCAGGAGCTGTCACAGTCACAGGAAAACATGCCTGGGCACGCTTCGGCCCTGAGGAAAGACACACCAAACAGTCCCCAGCGCCGTCCACGCTGATGGAGGGATGCACAGCCGAAGGGACACACAGCCGGAGGGACGCACACAAAGAGACACACAGCCAGAGGGACACACGGCCGGAGGGACGCACACAGAGGGACGGACAGCCGGAGGGACACACGGCCAGAGGGACGCACACAGAGGGACGCACAGCCAGAGGGACACACAGCCGGAGGGACGCACACAGAGGGATGCACAGCCAGAGGGACGCACACAAAGAGACACAGAGCCAGAGGGACACACGGCCAGAGGGACGCACACAGAGGGACGCATAGCCAGAGGGACACACACAAAGAGACACACAGCCAGAGGGACACACGGCCAGAGGGACGCACACAGAGGGACGGACAGCCAGAGAGACACACGGCCAGAGGGACGCACACAGAGGGACACACAGCCAGAGGGACGCACGGCCGGAGGGACGCACACAGAGGGACGCACAGCTGGAGGCACCAGGGAGCAGAGGGCATGTCTCCATCTGCTCTGACAGCAGGTTCACAACCCACCCTCTGCCCGGCGCAGACCCAGCTGCTGGTGCTGGAGAAACACTGATGTCAGCCTGTGAGGTTAACATTTACAGTGGATACGTCATCCGTGGAGGTCACTGTCATCGCTTCTCGGTCTGAGTGATATTCCACCGATACATGTACCACTTCTGTTCCATCCCTCTGTCCACTGAGAACATTTTGGTTGTTTCTGTGTCGTGGCCACTGTGAATACTGCCGTGGTGAACGTGGGGTGCCTGTGTCTTTGTGCATACGTGTTTCCATTTTTTTTAGTCGGCACACGATGAGGGGTTCCTGGGCCATGTGGTAATCCTGTTAACTCTTCGAGGCACCGCCGCCCTGTTGTCCACCGTGACTGCGCCATTCACAGTCCCACCGAGGGGGAATGAGGACCCTTTTGGAGGTGGGGTCTCCCTGTGGTTCTGATGTGCTTGTCCCAGCAGCTCATGGAGTTGAGCATCTTTCCGTGTACCTGCGGCCATTTGTGTGTTGTCCTGGGACACATGTCTGTTCAGGCCCTCTGCCCGTTTCTCAACTGGATATTTGTCTTTTGTCGTTGTTGCCGAGGGCTTTATATACTTTGGATGTGAGTCTTGGGAGTATCCTGCTAAGTGAAATAAGCCAGGTAGAAATGGACAAGAACCAGATGATTTCACTGATATGTGGGACATGAAACTAAAGCAATAAGCAAACTCACAGACCCAGACGGTGGGGAGGACCAGAGGGGAAGGGGTGGGAGGGTGACAAGGGGAGGAGCGAAGACACGGTGGCGGAAGGAAAGAGCACCCAGACGCTGTGTCACAGAACAGTACATGCGAAACTCACATGATTAGTAACCAAGGTCACCCCGATACATTTAATCTTCTAAAAAGATTATTTTCATTCCTACAACTCAGAGTCGACCTTCAGAGTGGGCGTCGGGCCACTTTCCCTGACACACGCTTCACCCCAGGCAGCCGCCCCGACCACAGGAGTGTTCCTGGGTCTTTCCGCCGCAGAAAGACAGACCTGGTACCCGGTGCATTTTCTCAGGAAGCAAAGTACAGGACAGAAACGTCCTGAGAGCTTCCCGGAACCCAGCTCTGTCCCCATACAGGGGACACGGGACCATCTTTCAAATGGGAGCAGCGACAGGCAGAAGGCAGACTTCCTGCAGCAGGGACGGGCCTTTCCGTGGCCGTGGCCTCCGTGCGTGAGCTGTGGAAATCCAATGTCCTCTGCCTCGTTCCCCGGGACGTGGCTGCTGCCCAGTGACCACAGGCGGAGGGCCGTCAGCAGAAGAAAGGCCGCCGCGGCAGGCTGGGTAGCAGCGTCCTTCTGAATGATCTAGTCTCGACGGTCCAGACCCGCCACGGTCTGTTTCTGAGAGCGGGTGCGAAGACACTAATTAATCTTCCCTTTGGGGTAAAGATGGACGGTTCCCATCCCCGTCTTTGAAGGGACCAGACAACGTGGACAGTTCTTATTTCTGGACGTGCTGGACTGGGAGCATGTGACGCAGATTCAAAAACATTTTCAAATCCCGAGATAGCGCCTCATCTCTCTCCGAGCCCCTCCGAGGCCACGGCCCCGTGGGGAGCAGTTGCCACGATGTTCTCAGGCAGAGCCCCTCGCTTCACCCATGAGACCCAGCTGTCACCCCTTACCCCTGGGTCTGCCACCGAGTGACAGTGCTGGGAGCCGACCCACAGTGCGCGTCACCCTGTCACCCGGTTCACTGTGTAGCTCCTCGTAGCGGCAGCCACGTTTTGCACTAACTGCACACAATACAAACATACACGCTCCCCGTACCTGGCAACACAGACACCATCCCACACATGACAAGCACATGCCAGCGAGCTGATTAAACCTGGCATTATCGTCTGCTGTCCAGACGAGGCCATCGATGTTCAGAGAGACGAGTCATGTATCCACAGCCACACAGCAAGTCGGTGACAAAGCCAGGGTCACACAGGACATTGGGCAGCAAGCTGAACTCTCAGCCCAAGTGGCCGATGGCCTGGTCCCCACAGAATAAAGGGAATAATGGGACGCGGTGGCTGGTGCCTCAGGGCGTGGCAGAGGCTGGAAGAGGAAGCTCGCAGACACCCTGGCGGCTCACAGACGAGCACCGTGTGGTGACTGCCATGGGGGTGCCGAGCGCCGTGTGGTGACAGCCACAGCAGCGTGGCGTCTGCGTGGGGCTGGTGTCTGGGATGTTCCGTGCTGGACGACACAGACTCTGCGTCGACTACTTAGTGACCCTTTTCTCAGGAGACAGGAGGAGCCTCCTGTTGGGACAAAGACTCACCAAATCCATCCCGTAGGTGGGCCATCCTTCCAATGGAGTCACCTGGCAACCTCAGGTCCCAGCCTCAAGAGCCCACCTTCTCAGGGCAACGGCCGCCCCCCCCTGCATGTGCAGGTGCACAGGAGATGCGCCCTGACCTGCGGCCTGCATCCTGCTCCCACACTGAGGCCGCGCAGCTCGCGCCAGCCGAGGGCCCAGCCTGCCCAGAGGACAGTAGCTCTGTGAACATCCCGTGGCTGATGGGCCAGGCATGCACCCGTGACCTCCTGTGGTTCTGGTCCCGAGTGGTTCTGAGGCACACAGAGCTAGACACCGAGTCCAAGTGTGGGCGGCTGGGTGCAGCTGTGGGAAGCACGAGGTCGGACGTGCTCTGAGCTGGGGCCCCACCTGAGGTAGTGGCCACGGCAGACTCGGCTCCGCCTCTGCTGGTTCTTAAACGTGTGGCTGAGCCGCTGGGCTGCAGAGGCCCCTCGAACTCACGAGGTTTCATCTGGTTCCAGAAATGTCTTGGTCTCTCTCCTAAAAAACAAAGCAAATAAACACATCCCTCCCACGCACGCCTCTTCCCTTCACGCCATCCTGCCAGCTCCCTGCCAGGGGAG
Source organism: Molossus molossus (assembly GCF_014108415.1). Classification (NCBI taxonomy): domain Eukaryota; kingdom Metazoa; phylum Chordata; class Mammalia; order Chiroptera; family Molossidae; genus Molossus; species Molossus molossus. The sequence continues at coordinate 112,495,215 of NW_023425402.1, forward strand.
GCCTGACCCCCAGCAGCCCAATCTAAGAGCACCTGCTCCCAGCAACCCGTCTCCAGTCCCTACTCCAGAAACCCTCCTCTGTCCAGGCATCCACCACCTGGAACCTTCCAGACCAACACCTTCCGTCCACCTACTGGCCCAGGTGCAGTCCCTGGGGGCCAGCCACACCTGTCCTGTCCCAGGGCCTCCTCACCCTGACGCCATCCTGATGAGGTTGAAACTCTGGCCCACCCTGCAGCCACCGGGGGGGGGGGGGTCCCTTCTCCACACTCAGGAGGTGCTGGTGGTTCCCAATCAAGTCTTCCCCAGGTCCTGACCCCTACGGGCAAAGCTCGTCAGCAGGGTTCCGGAATGGCCCAGGGTCAGCAGTGTTTGGCTCCCATATGGCCCACACCCCACCCTGACCCACTCCTACCCCTGCTGCCCCCGCCCCTGCTCCCCACCACACCCCCCACGATGCTCATCCCTTCAATGCCAACCAAGGGTGGTGGGTGACTCCTTCCTCCAGGAGGATGTCCCTTCCTGGCTGGCCCAGGCCCAGATGCTCGGTGCTCAGATTAGCCCCCGACCCCATTCCCACAGGTGTCCCACATCCTCTGGCTGCGGCCCTGGGTCCTGTGTGCAGTCGTCGTGTGTCCAGGGGCCTGGCTGGCTGCTCTGCCAGCCACAGTCCTGGCCTCAGGGGTCCAGGGCCTGCACCATCGAGGAAGGAACGGACTGAGAGGAGACTGCTGCCTCCCAGATGAAAGGGGATGTCTCCCCACGGTGGTTCACGGACACCCTCTCAGCGCCCATTAGCCCAGACCCTGTGACACCCCACTTCCCTCCCCCACACCCTGGCAGGCCCAGCTTGACCGTTGCCGTGCACCAACCGTCAGAGCCAGACACCAGTGGGTCCTCGTGGACGGGCTGCCCTGCCCCGCTGCCCCCAGAGGCCGGCACCCTGGAGCAGGGTCTTGCTGCCGGATGAGCGCCTCTGTCTGGACACCTGAACTGTTGTCTCCAGGGTCTGACGTCCGTGGCATCGCCCTTGTCCCACAGTGGGGACCCCGTTGGGATGGTTCGACAGTTATGTCTTTCAGGGAATGTGTTCATTTCAGCCAGACTTGATCATGTCCACACGGGCTCCACACCCTGGCCCCTACCCCCTCTCAAACCCAGATCCTTCCTCCCCACCCCCACCCCTTGAGCCACCAGGCTCCCTGGCTGAGCACTGGGAACCGTCCCTAATTGCCTGTCTCAGAGCTGTTCCGCCCACCCTGTCCCTGCCAGGGTCCGTGCTCAGACCCCGGGGGGCCCTTTCTCTCCTCTAGGTCAACCAGACTTCCCCTTGCAGAGTCTTCCCAGACAGACCCCTGCTGCCCACCTGCCCCCGCCCTGCTCGGGCTTCCTGGTGGCTGCATCGTCCACGGCTGGGCACCACCGGGGGCGCGTGCAGGCTGCTGCTCCTCCTGCTCACATGGCACCTCGGGGACAGCAGGCCCTGCGCTCCGTCAGCCACACTTCCCCAGCCAGGGGGTGCCCCGCACAGACCAGCCATCGCACTGTTCGGGACAGACGAGCATGCTGAGTCAGGTGCACAGACCACGTACGGTGCCCCTCCCTGCGGCACGTGAGACCCACTCGGCTGCCCGACTCTCAGCAACGGCCAAGCTGGGAGCCTGGCACACTAGGCTCACTGTGTCTGGAGGAGAGCCGGGCTCACAGCTTGCACAGGAGGCTGCGTCCCTTCCACAATTAGTGACGAAGCACAGCATCAGGTCAGCCTTGCAGGACCCAGTCAGCCGGAGAAGCTGCAATAAATGTGTATCCTTTGCAGGGAAAAACCTCAAGAAATGTGTTTCTCATAAGTATTAATTTGGCAGCATAATCACCATCGTACTGAGTTAACACGTAACACGTGTGTTGGAAACTTGTGTCTCTTTGAGGGTCGGTGGTGGGACCAGCACCAGGTTCCGGTCCAGCTCAGGTCCACCAGCTCCCAGGCTGCACTGGGGGGATGGAGGGTAGCGTGGACAGGGCCGTGCCTGCTCAGCATGGTCACTCGGGACTCTGTGGCACTCTGTACCCCCTGCCCTTCATCACGTCCATCGGTGGAGACCGGCAGACTCAAGGGCAGCACGCAGTGAGGGGGCAGTGCTCCTTGGGCACTGTCCCTGGGTCGTCTTTGTTGAAGATCAAACGTCCAACATAAAAGGAGTGAATGTGTTTGAGAACCTCAGGGAGAACACTGTGGGCGGATTCCAAGAAATGGCTTCCCTCCTCCTCCAGCTTGGACCCCATCAGAGCAGCCAGCTGCCCCCTCTGACGGCCAAGGTGGGAGAGGGCGGTGCCCCAGGGCCTGGGCACGTGAGTTTGTCCCCCCCCGCCAGTCCTGTTTCCTGCTCGTGGGACCTCCTGGCATGGAGTCTGCAATGTGCCCGGAGAAAGAATGAGAGGACCAGGGAGGAAGGAATGCGGTGGGAGTGAGGGTGAGAGCCAGGTGGGTGGAGCCTGAGAAAGGGGGCCGGCGGGGAGCAGCCCCTGGAGGGGAGGTGGGCTCAGGGCCTCAGGGCCTCAGTGGAGACTGGGCCAAGGCTGGAAGAGCGACCACAGACAGACTCCCAGCACCAAACAAAACATTCCTTCATCCTCAACGGCAGTGTGTTCCACTTCTGGTCGGAGCTCGAGGGCAGACGGCCGGTCTCCTCACCCCACCCCAGTTGCTAGCCTGATTGTCACCATGCCCGAGGACACGCATGGGGACTACTCTGGAGCTCCATGAACCTCCTGGGTTTCGAATTCCGGATGACTCAGGGGTATTCTGCAGTTTGATATGGTTTATTTCAGAGAAAACAGACTCGGTTTCCTGTTTTGCAATAAATCCTTTCACAAATGTCCATGAATGCTCCGGGACGCCCTCGCCCTGGGAAGGGAGTTCAACAAAGTCGTCTGTCCCTGCTGTAACCAGTTCCTGTCACCGCGAGGGGAGCGAGGGCAGCGGAGGCCCAGCTCCAACATGCGACCCAGAAAGCCCGGGGCAAGGCTGGGTGCTGGCGCCCACCGTGCAGAGGAGGGTGCCAAGGCGCAAAGGCCTGTCCCCATGTGACCAGCACACCAGGACCGCCTGCTGAAGAGTCCGGGAGGCCGGACCCCAGAGCCACGGCCTTCATGGGCTCGTGGCTGAACGTTAGCAGGTGGCAAAAGTGCCCAGAGGGGCGGCCTGCCCCGCTTCTGCTCCACCCCTTGCTCCTTGGAGTGCCCCCAACCAAGCGGGAGTGGGCTCCTAGGGCCATGGCCATCAGCTCCATGGCTGCAGCGCACCCAGCCAGCCTGGGTCGTCAACCCAGCCAGACAGGGAGGCTCATTTTCACAGAAAGCGCCGACTGTGAGCACCAGGCCACGTAGGTGTGCACAGGTGTACGTAGGCATCCACCCGAAATGGCTGTTTACCTGTTTGTTCCTTTGGCCGTGAGCGTGAGGGGAGCTCTCTGAAACTCACGTCAACATGAGCACTTTTGGCAAAAGGGGCACAGAGTTCATGCAAATTACTTTGTTTTCCAGTTCCACTACTTGAAACAATTTTGTCTGGTCAACATGGTAACACGGGGGGCTTGTTTTTTCACGTCTTTGTATTTCATCTCCGTAGTGACGCAGTTTTGCCAGTTTACGTGAGTATCCGCTAACAGGAGTTTGAAACGTTCGGGGGTCTCCCACGTGGGCCAGTGTCTCAGGACATGGGCGACGGCTGGAGAAGCCCAGGGAGCCAGGGCACTTCAGAGCTGAGGGCCGCACAGCTGGTTGTCGATGGCTCTGGGACCTCATGCCCGGGAGGCAATGTTGGGCCCCATGACGTCCTGAGGGCACACCTCCTCAACCTCATGTAAGCCTGGCCGTGATGGACCTCCGGCCAAGGAGAGGCCTGGTGGCCACCCTCCCTCTGCTCTGGCAGGGTCCAGCGGCCACTCTGGAAGGTGCAAGTCCCACAGGCCGGCCCCACACAGATGTCCAGGATGCGAGCGCGACCTGGTTGGTCCTGGACACAGCACCATCCCCTTGGGAGAGGTCCACCTGCTTGAGACTGGACCCCAGAAACAGCCCCTCGGGCCAGGGTCTGGGGTGAGGGCTGGTAAGGGCCACCGGCTCTCTTGCTGAGGCTGCTTTCCCCAGACAGGAAGGCCACACCCCGGACAGGGACAACGGGCTGCTAACGGAGAGGAGAGAGAAAGGAGGAGGGGAGCCTCTCAGAGGACACATTCCATCAGACTTCTCACCCGAGCCTGCGGGGATGCACCACAGCGACCCAGGTCCCGTGGGGAGCAGGCGGGTGGCCTCCGGGCGCAGGACGTGGGCAGCCACTGCCCGTCTCAGAAGTCCTCGGGGGCCTGCGGGCCGGGCAGCACTGTCTCCGGGCGTGGCGTTCAGGGAGTCGCCTGTGCAAGAATGGTGGGGCTGCCTCGCTGCACAGATGGCCCTTTGTCCCCACTGACACCTGCCATCTGCTTGTTTGTCTAAATGATGCTGGAGGGGCAGGGCTCCCAATCTGCTGCCAGGGCCCCTCCCACCACAGCAACCTCCTGACCCCAGGCCAGACAGGGCGCAGAGCCTGTTGTGCCAGCACAGAGGACTCCTCTGTCCCCGTGCCCAGCCTCTGCCCAGGGCCCAGGGCCCAGGGCCCGGTGCCCGGTGCTCAGGCAAAGCAGGGGCAGGGGGAAGGATGGGGGAGGGGCAGGGGCAGCAGGATCAGCCCCGCGGTTGGAGAAGCGGCCAGCAGCAGTGGCCTGGGCGGCCTGGGCTTCACGGGTCCTGCTCGGGAGCCAGGCTGGAAGCTGGTGTTTCTGAAGCTCAGCCCTCACTCCTGTTAAGGAAAAGACTGTCCTCTGAGGAGGGCTTTTCAGGGAGAGACCCTGGGGCAGTGCACAGCAGCCCCAGGGGACACAGGGCCACCATGACGAAGGGTCTGCCCCAGCGTCCAACAGATGTGCGGGAGGAGAGCTCAGGGCTGCAGCTGGGACGTGTCCGCAGGGTGAAAACCGCACTTCAGTCCGAGTGCTGGAGAGGCCTCCCGTCCGATGTCCTGTGGGCCCAGGTCACCTCCGCCAGCCAGGCGGCCACCCCTCCCGCTCGCGTGAGCTCCTGAGGCTGCGGGAAGGCCCAGCCGCGGCCCCGGGGCTGCCTGGCTGGCCGGCCACGGACGACTCGGACACGCGCAGCCTGACTCAGCCGCCGGCGTTCCGGAGCCGTGGCTTCGCCTCCCTGCAGAACTGCCGTCCAGGTGCTGGCGCCGGCGCTCTGCTCCTCCTCCCAGACCGGGCCTGCCGCGTCCTCGGATCCTGCAGGAGCACAGCCGGCAGAGGCCGGGGAAAGGGCGCTGCCGCCTGGCCCGCCTCCTCCTGCGCCGACTCCACGGTCTGCACCTGGCACAGGCGCGAGGGCCGCCTCTGCGTCCGAATGAAGGCCCAACGCTGAGCGGCCGAGCAGTCATTGCACAGCTTCGAGCCGGACACGCAGTTTCAGGGAAAATGCACGCGCGGGGCTTCACCACCGCACTCAGCCGCGTCCGACGTCCCTCTGCACAGACGTCCCCCCACCCCCCGCACGGACGTCCCTCCGCACCGACGTCCCTCCGCACCGACGTCCCCTCCGCACGGACGTCCCCTCCGCATGACGTCCCTCCGCACGACGTCCCTCCGCACAGATGTCCCCCGCGCACGACGTCCCCTGCGCACGACGTCCCCTCCGCACCGACGTCCCCTCCGCATGGACGTCCCCTTCGCATGACGTCCCTCCGCACGACGTCCCTCCGCACAGACGTCCCCCGCGCACGACGTCCCCTGCGCACGACGTCCCCTCCCACAACGTCCCCTCCGCACGACGTCCCCTCCGCACGACGTCCCTCCGCACGACGTCCCTCCGCACAGACGTCCCCCGCGCACGACGTCCCCTCCCACAACGTCCCCTCCGCACGACGTCCCCTCCGCACGACGTCCCTCCGCACGACGTCCCCTCCGCACGACGTCCCCTCCGCACGACGTCCCCTCCGCATGGACGTCCCCTTCGCATGACGTCCCTCCGCACGACGTCCCCTCCGCACGACGTCCCTCCGCACGACGTCCCCTCCGCATGGACGTCCCCTCCGCACGACGTCCCTCCGCACGACGTACCTCCGCACCGACGTCCCCTCCCACGACGTCCCCCCCCCCCCCGCACGCACGTCTGTAAGCAGCAGCCCTCAGCGGGGAGCACACGGCTCCCAGGAGAACGCGCCGGCCCTGCCCACAGCCCCACAGCGCTGAAACGTGAGTATTTGCTCTCCTGGTCTCAGGTGCAGCAGCAGACAGGTAAGCAGTGCGCGCGGCGCCCACAGTGCCCAGAGGGGTGACTCTTGTGTGTCCTTTTAACATCTTTGCAAAACTCTGTCCTTTGCGCGCAGGTCCACCTGTCCCCTTACGGGCCTGCAGCTGCCCCCAGAGCCCCGCCTCAGCCCAGCCCCTCGCGGGGCGACGGCCGGCCCAGGCCGCGGGAGCGGCTCCTTCCCACCGCGGCCCCGGCAAGGCCCCTGCTGATGTCCGGTGGCCACTCTCCTCTCGGCCCGGGCTCCACGAGGAGCCCCTGTGGCCGGGGGAGTCCATCTTCCCAGCTGCCGGAAGTAGAATTAGCCTCATTTGTACTTTTCAATTAAGTGTCTCCAACTGTCTTTACACTGATTACTCACGTTTGCAGAGGACCGCAGAGGGTGTTTCCCATAGAGAAGCACACAAAGCGGTCTCTGCCCTCCCCGGGCCGGCAGGAAGGTGACTGGTTTTCGTGGGAAGCAGGAGGCCAGCCGCCCACCAGGAGCTGTGCGAGCCCAGCGTCACGCCAAGGCCACGGCAGGTACAGGTGGGCAGGGAGAGCCCCTCACGGGGAGGACTCCGGCCCTGGCCTCCCGTGAGGACGCCCACTGGAGCCGCCTCTGTCTCCCTCTCCACGGCTCAGCCCAATGCAGAAACATGGTGTCTGGGAAGGAAGGACCTCTGTGACCTCATGCAGCCCGTGCCTTGTCCTCCCCGACCCCCACTGCGCAGGCTGGGGCTCTGCCGATGCCACTAGGAAACCATAGACGCAGGGAGCTGGCAGTCTGGCTGGAAAGAGGACAGAAATGCAGAGAACACAGTGATCTCATGGCCTACACGCCGTCCAGTGCTCGCTGGGGGACTCCAGCTGGGGTGGCCCCGGCTGGGGGCAGCATAGCCAGCGTGAATGTGGGTCCAGGCCAAAGGCAGGCCATGGGGCTGTGGCAGTGGAGTCGGGAGGCCAGGTGGTGGTGGCCGTGGGGACCGCACGTTGATGCTGAGTGGGTAGGGTCAGCCTCTGGGAGGGAGGTGCTGGCCTGGGCAGGAGACATTCTCCTGAGGGCGGACATGGCACGTGAGCAAAGGGACCATGTTTGATGGTGACACCGAAACAGGACTGGTTCCAGAGCTGGGACACGGAAGTGAAGTGGGTGGGAGTCGTGGCCCATGAGCTGAGCAAGAACTGCAGAGACATGTGCGCCTGCCCTCCTCCCGGTCATCCAGGGAGGGCCCACAGCAGTCAGCACTCGAGGTCAAAGCGCAGCGGCGACAGAGGCAGCAAGGGCCTGGCCTCGCCTCCCACCCGCTTCCATTTCCTGTGGTTGAACAAGGAGTCTTTTCAAACTGTGATGTAAAAGACGGCTGTCAAGGTGCACAGTTTCACGGGGGCCTGGACACTGGACCAGGGTCCAGGGACTCGAACGGACACACCGAACCCCCAGCAAACCTAAAAGCAGCTTTGAGGAGTCTCGTCAGTGTGGGGAGATGAGACAAGAGCCAGGAGCACACAGAGCAACAGGACACTGGGAGCCGTGGGCTCTGTAAATACACAAAACAAAAACACAACACCCAACCCCACACGGAGCAAGTCGTTGGTCCTCTGGGCATCACGGTGCGGGTCCCTTTTCTTTCTTATGTCTTTGTGTTAACTTTCTGCATTTGTCTTAATGCACAAATACCACTTTATATTGGAAAATGAATTTTGTTTAAAAGTAAAATAAATTGATAACAGACAGCTCTAAACACATTTTTAATTTTCTGTACTTCCTCTTTCAAAAGCAAAGTGGACATATATTTCTTTAGTGATAACAGGTGTGAATGTCATCTTCAGAGAGTATTGTTTTCAGTACTTCTCGCCTTCCCAGGGCTTCAAAGCAAAGGATCCAGGCGGTGGGATGTCCACCTTCCCCTCTGACGGGCAGTGTGGTCCAGCCACCCATCACCTCCCAGGAAGGAAGTCACCGGTCTGGAGGAAGCAAAGACGGACTGAGCTCGGGGAGCATCCCGCCAGCCCCAGTTCTCGTCCCGGGGGAGCTGGGAGCCGGGCTCTCAGAGAGGCTGCTTGTCAGCTCCCATGGAAGTGCCCCCCGCGGTCCCCTGGAGCACCCGTCCTCTGCAGACAGAGAAGGGTGCAGACCGCACTTCCCAACACACAGCATCATCTCAGGCTGGGCCTCAGCGCCTCTCCCAGCACCGTGTGGAGATGGTGGACGTGCCCCGCGCGGGGCTGAGGGCCGCCACCTGCTGCGGAGGCTCACACACCTCCTTGTCAGGTGGTCAGAGCCTCAGGTAACCCAGCTACGTGGCCGCCCTCCTGCAGGTCAGAAGGAAGTCACAGGCCTGGCCCCACTCAAGGGAAGGGGTCACACCATGGGCCGGCTCAGGGGAGACCTCTGGCCTCCACCGGAAACTCGGGTCTGGGGTGGGTGGGCAGCGGGCTGAGCCAGGGGCAGCTGCAGGGTCTGCAGCGGGGAGCACCATCTACTTTATCCGGGATACTGTCCACAGCTGCCCACCAGGCAATGATTCTGCTCCCAGTCCTTCCTTCTAAACATGCCTCCCCGTGGAAAGCCAAAGCCTCCTGGGGTTTCAGAAACTGCAAAAGGAAGCTTTCTCCTGTTCTCCCCGGACCTCCGCCCCCGGCAGCCCCCCTGCACATCCCCTCATGCAGAGGGCTCCCCTGCCTGCCTCCCCACCTGCCTATGATCTCAGCCAGCGCTGGGCTCACCTCCCGCACCCCTTCGTCACGACGGCCTGTGGACATTCTGTGGCTCCAGCACCGTCCTGCCCCGTGCCTTCTTATCGTGGCTTCCTGCCTGTGCCTGTGGGTTTTCCAGCCCCAGCTCTGCTGATTGTCCTAAGCAGGAAATGGACGTTCTTACTCCTCCGCTATCGGCCGGACGTCACCCTTTTTCCTGTTCTGGGCAGCGAGCTCTGCGTCTGCAGGCGCCTTTCCCCATCCCGGCCTGCGCCTCCCTCAACCTCTAACGTCGGACCGTCCGAGGAAACACGGCTTTTTCGCTCTGCATCCCACACCTGCGCCTCTGGACACGACACTGCTTCGCCGCCCTCCTTCCTCTCTTGGCTCTTGTGGCCCAGGAAGCGTGGGCAAAACCGCCGCTTCGTGGGGAGGCGCCCGGCCCTCTCCGGACCCTGCCCCTTCCCAGGCGTTGTGGTGTCCTGGGGCCGCGGCTCACAGAGTCCTTTCCCAGCCATGAATGGAAGCCCGTCCCGAGCTGGGCGACCTGTGGACCCTGGAGGGAGCGTAGCGTGGGCTCCGAGGGTGACAGAATCCCCCCAGGGGGCCGTGGGGCAGAGGGGCTTTGGCATGGGGCCCAGGGGAGGCTGCGAGGTGGACCTGCTGTTCCCAGTGGTTTGATGTTGGTATTTGAATCCCCGGGGGGTGGGCCTGCGCCGAAGGTGCCCGTGCCCAGGGTGCCCGGCAAGGCTTGGGGGCTTGTCTGCACTAGAGCAGTGGTGACTGAAGACCTGTGGTCTTGGGGTCCAGCTCCCACCGGCACAGAGATCTTGGGCCGTTCACGGTGCTGACGGGCTCCCCACCTGCTGAACAAGAACCTGGCTTGTTTACTCTGGATCTAACGGGGAAGCGAGAAACATGTCCACGGGGCCGGCACGCGGGGCGCCTAGCAGATGTCACCACGTCCCCCGCTCGGGCAGGCGTCCCCTCCCTGCAGCAGGTGCACCCCTCGAGATGGAGCTCACCTCACTCGTCACTCCGTCTGCTCTGCTCCTTTCTCACCCACAGAGGGAGGGAGGGAGGGAGAGAGAAGCAGGAAGGAGGAAGGAAGGAGGGAGGAAGGAGGAAGAAGGAGGGAGGAAGGAGGAAGAAGGAGGGAAGGACTTCCTGTTTCGGACAGAGGCTGAATTCCCAGAGCAGAACTAAAGGCAGTGCCTGCGAGCCCAGAGGACGTGCTCCTCGCTGGCAGAGTCCTCTCTGAGGGGCGGCCCCGCGTCCCCTTGTCCCCCCTTGTCCCCTTGTCCCCGTGTCCCCGCGTCTCCGTCCCCCCCGTGTCCCCGCGTCCTCACGCCGTGTTGCAGCGTCCACGGCACAGGACCCCCCCGCGCTCCTTCACGGTGCTTTTCTGCTTCCCGTCCAGGGACAGGGCCCTCTTGATGGGCGGCCCGGCTCCTGCTCCTCCCCCCGCGGACTGTGTCCGGGACTGTCCAGCACCTGGGCGGCTGTGTCTCCCGTGACTCCAGCCACCGTCTCAGTTCGCTCCCCGTCTTGACCTTTCCCCCTGCCGCGCCCACGGGAGGAGGCCGCGCCCTGCTGCCGGCTCCCGCGTGCGCCTGCGCAGAGAGGAGCCCGGCAGGACGGCCTGCGTCGTGCGTCCGTGCGTACGTGCGTGCGTCGTGCGTGCCCCTCGCTGGAGGCCTGGGGACCCGGAGCCAGCAGCCGCTTACTCCTCGGGCCAGGACCCAGGTCGTCGGCGCGGGCTTGAGCTCGGAGCCCTCAGAGGGCGGGCGCTTCCATCGGAGCCGGGCCGCTGACCCTCGCGCGGTCAGCCCGCTGGTGGCAGCTGCTCCCGACCCGGCCTCCGGCGGGGCTGGTGCCCAAAGGGCGGACCCTGGGAATGCGGCCTGTGGAGCAGGCTGGAGGCCTGTCCCGGGGGCCCTGGGGGAGGGGCGGGGGCCCTGGAGAGACCCTCACCCTCGAGGCCCAGCTGTGGGCAGTCAGCTGGGGCGGTGCCCCGTGAGGCCGTGGGGGGGGGGCGTACCTGGGCTTCGCCCCAAGTGCAGACCCTCAGGGCCGCCCGGCCGGTCTGGCTCCGCGGTTGGAGCGTCGGCCTGCGGTCCGGAGAGACCCGGGTTCGGTTCCGCTAAGGGCACGTACCTCGGTTGCAGTTTGTCCCCGGCCCTGGTCGGTCGTGCGGGTGGCAGCCCCTCGATGTGTCCCCTTCACGTCGATGTTTCTCTCTCCCCCCCCCCACCCCCCACTCTGTCTGAACAAAACGTGGAAAAATGTCCTCGGTGAGGATAAAAAGACCGTCAGCGCCCACCTCTGTCCCCAGCTCGGTGGCGTCTCCCCCACGTTGGCTCACTGGCCGGAGCACCACCCTCCCCTCGCCGCTCCTGGGCGCTGCCCCCCCCTGCAGGGACCAGGCACTCAGCTCACGGCGGGGCCAGGACAGGCCGGGTCCCCTCTGCCTGCGGTCGTGGGCCCGGACCAGGTGGATGGCCCGGGGGTCCCGTCTGAGGAGGGGACACTCAGGTGCGCCTCCACTCTCAGAACCAGGGCTGGTTTGCACTGGGTCAGCGCAGGTGAGACTGGGGTGGGCCTGCTCACTGCAGCCTGCGGGCTCGCGCTCCAACCTGTTCGCAGGGCCAAGCCCCTCGGAGCTGCTTCCCACAAGGGTGACAGAGCTGGGACCCGGCTGTCCATTGTGACCCCTAGAAGGGAATCGGGGGTGGGGGCTGGCGGCGGAGGCAGCCCGTCCCGCAGACTCATGCGAACCCCAGGGGGAGGTGCCCCTTGGGGATCCCTGCTCTGCGCCCCTCTCCCAACTTCAGTTCTTTGTGCTGCCCTCGCCCCAGCCCTGCCGGCACCGGTCTGATCCGGCAACCCCCCTTCCCAAGGCAAAAAGCGACTAAAACGGTATCATTTTCTTGAATTACCATGACTGTCAACACATCGTTTATAGACTCTCGCCTCTCTGGTGAGGACGGCCTGTTCGGTAGGCCCTGCGCACGAGAGAACTGAATTCCACTCGGAGTGAAGCGGGCAGGTGGGGAGCCCGAAATAAACTACAAAGTCAGTGGCGGTGGTGCTTCCCGGGGGGGTCTGCAGGGCGCTCGCAAGGCTGTTGTCCCTCAAGCCTGGACTCGGCCGCCCCAGCTCCAGGCCTTCAGCTCTGCCCTCGCCCCCTTCCCCTCCAAGGTGCTGTCCCCGGGCGTCAGCAGAGGGGCTGAGCTGGGCCTTGGTGACAGTCTCCCAGGGTCCCCTTGAGCATCAGCCTCGGCCTGCAGCCCGGAGCCCAGCAGCACTGCCCAGGCACAGCCTCCCGCTCACAGGGCCTCTGCGTGTCCTGTGACAGCCTCCGGCATGTGCTCCCCCGGGGCAGGATGACACAGCGCCGCACCGTCACTGCACCAGCCCGGCGGCGGCCCATGCAGGGCTTGTGCAGACCGGCCACCTTCCTGCCGCAGGCGCGCACCCGCCACCCTGCTCGCGAGCCGGCGGAGACTAATCACAGGCTCTTGTCTGCTGCGCAGCCATCACTGATGGGCAATGGCTACACTTGAACGAACCCTATCATCAGCGAGAGGAAAATGCTATTTTTCTGCAGCATGTGAATTCAGCTTTTATGACTAAATGACTACTTAAATCTTAAAGCCCTAATCATTACCATTTGCTTCCTAAAAATAACTGTCTCCCTGGTCCGCATTTAGAACAGAAAGCCCTGCCCTCCGAATGCTTGTGCTGAGGCGTTTCCAAGCCCTGCGTCCCCTTAACCCCTTCCTGGCTGCGACCTGGCCCTCCCTGCTCCTCCATGTGGTCAGGCTGACCGGGACCGTGGGGCAGGGAGGATGGGGCCCAGGGCCAGCGCAGGCTGAACACCTGGGCCTCTGCTCCCCACTGCGGCCTGAGGCCCTGGTTACTCAGCCACACCTTCAGTGTCTGTCCTGCGGGCAGGGCCGAGTCACCATCCCGGACTTGCCCTGGGAACTGGCCCCACCTCCTGGGGGGTGACCATGCTCAGGCCCCTCCCACAGTGGCTGTGAGCAGTTTCCTCGAGGAAAGAGCATTCCTGTGGGTTTGCTTTTCCTCACAGCAGGGGGGGGGCATCTCCTTTCCCAAGAAACAGAACTGCTGACTCAGAGTGAGTGGCTCCGTCAGCTCCCCCTTCCTGCCACGCCACGGAGGAGGACCCTGGACGCAGAGGCCCGGGCGCAGGGGACCCAGGCCGGGCAGGAAAGGGCAGGAGGACAGGCCGGGAAGCTGATGCGTTTCCTCGGCTGCACCGGGAGTGGGGTGAGTCTCTGGAAGGTGTCCATCCCCCCAGCTCACCCCATGAGTGGCCAGGAACACCAAAGAGCCCTTCTGACACAGGAGGGCAGAGGACCAGGGCCCTGGGCCATGCAGTGCATGAGGCTGACGTCCTGGCCCAAAAGCAGGACCTCGGGGTCTGGCCTGAGTCCAGGTGTCCCCACAGGTAAGCAGCGGGTCACACACAGGGTCATCAGACCCTCAGAACTCAGCGCAGGACTGTGGACAGTCTGAGATTCTCCCCACCTGCAAGCTGCCTGGAGAGGCGGCTGAGCTTCCGGGGCTGTTGGCAGGAGACACGAGACTCCTGGGTCAGAGATAAAGAATCTGATGACGGCAAGAACGCCTCTGCTGAGACGTCGGCGTTTTCTGTGCCAGGCCCCAGCCCATTCCCGCACTCAGAGTGCCAGGCGCCACCGGCGTCTGCGTGCTGGCAATGCATGTCCCAGGCTAGGACCCCGAGCCCGGCACCCGGGTCCTCTGCTGACACTGGCCCTTTGCTCCCCACGGATGCGTGCACCCCCAAGCCACTGGCTCGACCACGTCCTAGAACAGAAACAGTCAGTGCCTCTCCGGTGAGATGAGCAGAAACAGGCCCACGGAGGGGCTCCAACCTGAGGTGCCCACTAGGTGAGCTTCTCAACATTGCACTGAAAATACCCCAAACACACCACAGTGATTTAGAGATGAAACACGATGCTGTGGAGCCCTGGCTGGTTAGTTCAGCTGTTAGAGCGTCAGCCGCGGACCGGAGATGCTGGTCAAGGGTACGGACCTCGATTGCGGTTCGTCCAGGCCCTGGTCGCGGTCGCTTGGGAGGCAACCAGTCGACTTGTCCCTCTCACGTCGATGTTTCTCTCCATCTCCACCCTCCCCACCCTCCGCCCCACTCTATCTGAAGATAAACAGAAAAATATCCTCGAGTGAGGATTTTTTTTTTTAATTATGTTGTAGAGCATGATTAATAGCCTGGGAAAGTAATCAAATTATACTTCAAAGTGAAAAAACAGGCTGCTATTTATACAACAGATTTCCACTTTGGAGGGGAAGAGACAGAAAACAAAACAAAATGGTGATAATTACTTTGGGGCAAGGGTTTCTGAGTGATTTTTATCGTTCATCTTTTGCTTATGTATATTTCATATGCTAACAAAGTATAGTAAGTACATTACTTTGGGAAGACCAGGTAAATGAATGTCTTTAGGACAGAAGACTGCTTCTGTCTCGAGGATGAGTGATGCTGTGTGTGCAGGGGAGGCCGCCAGGCTCGCTCCACAGGGCTCCTCCCCCTCACACGGGTGGGGGGATGGTAGACAGATTCGGGGAACTCAGACACCTCACACAGAGATGACCACTATTATCAATCACGCCATAGGCACTCGGCAAACCCTGGGTTTTTTCAACTTTTCTTGTGGTTGCTGAGATAGTTCCCATCAAGATGTTTGGGTTTCTCTTGGCCCAGAGCCCCCGCAGAAAGAAAGGGGGTGTCCCCTCAAAGCAACGTTTCCTGGTGACTGGGCACAGGAGCACCCACAGCCCAGCAGATGTTTCCTGCATTCACAGTGCTCATCGTCCAGTGGCCAGCAGTCGTCTTCACTAATCACAGAATCACGGATCCAGAATCTGGGAGAAATTGTCCTCAAAATGTTCCTGGGAATATTAGCAAGTGGTGGAAATGCCAGAATTTAACTAAGATGAGCCAGACCTGCCACGTTGGGTCTACGACACATTTGCTATAACAGAGGGAGAAAAGAAGGAAGGAGGGGGAGGGGTCAAAAGGGAGGGTCCACCTTCACCTCGAAACATCAGACTCAGCTCCCTGGCCTTTCCTCGGCTCCACACCCCCCGCCCCAACGCTGACCCGGGTCTCCGAGTCCCCACGTCTCGGCACCGCTGTGCTAACCTTCCCAGGTCACCTGCTTCACACGTCTCTCCATACCCTGGTCACCCCTGGTCTGGCCACCACCAGCAGAACTCAGACCCCTGTCAACCGCCATGGGGCCTGACGGGCGCCCTCCTTCGCCCCGGCCCAGCCCACCTGCGTGACCCGGACAGACTGCCCTTCTAAAGACGACAGCATTTTTGCCAGGTTGCTTATGTTCTCAAACACCTTCGAAGCTTCCCCTTTCCTGCTGTAACCAAAGCTGTGGTCACTCCTTCCCGGAGGATGTGGGAACACCGTCCATCTGCCGCCGCCCAGGCCGCCCTTCTCCAGCCCCCGCGCAGCTCCGGGGCCTCCAGGCGGCTTCCCGACTCGGGTGCCCGCTGCTCCTCTGAGCCTGGATCCAGAGGTCCTTGACTTGAGCTCCTCATCATTGGTTGTCTTTCCTGATTTCACAGTTGTTTACACTTCCCGCTTAGATGTTAAACGCTTTCTGGAGAAAGTACACAGGAATCTCAAGAACCGAGTCTGGGAAGCAGCCGTGGGACGTGACTCCTGCTGCTCAGAAGAGTCAAGTGCAGTTGCTCACCAGCCGCAAAGAGAAGTCACATTTAAACCCACACCCGGGGAACCCTGCCCCTGACAACGGAGCGCGGCACCCTGGACGAGGCTCCCTGCACTGGAGAGAACGCCGGCCCGAATCTGCAGAGGACTGGGGCAGGGTGGTGGGTGCCAGGCCTGGCGCTGCCAAGGACCCGCTTGGATCCCGGGGAGAACGTTCCCCCCTCTGCCTCTGTTTCCAGTTCAGTAAATGAGAGTGAGCCACAGACATCTCGGTCCGCTGGCCCCTGTGCCCCGGCGGGGGGGTGCGGGGGGGGGGCACAGATGAGCCCGGCCTGCTGGCCTGAGAGGGCCATGGCCCTGGGAGCCCAGCCCGGAGGACGCGGGCGGCTGGGGGACAAGAGGGGCCACGCAGGGCCCGTCCTGGAGCAAGTGGGCGCCGGCTCAGGGTGCACGCAGGCTCCCACCCCTTTAAGCTATGTCTCCACCACCCCGCAGACCCAGGACAGCGAGGGGGAGACACCCACAATGGGTCGCAGCCCCTCCTGCGAAACTGCAGAGAAACAAGGACCAGGACCTGGAAGGAAGGGCCCTGGGCTCCTCGCGTGTGACCCTGAGGTGGAGAAGACTGTGGCTTTGCCCTGTGCTGCGCGTTAAGCATCTACTTCGATACCCGACGTGTGGTAAGATTTTACTAATAAAAGTACTTAGAAATATTTCATGTTTCAAAAAAAACCCCAAACTTCCAGAATCTTCCGAAATCACTTAGTTCAATTGCGGTACCCTAGCTTGTCCAAGGTCACAAAAAGCCTGGTGGCTGTGAAGCGTCAGGACCCAGGGGCCCCGCCCCCTCAGGACCCAGGAATGTGTTGGTGTGAAGCACAGGTGCAGGCCCGAGCATGGGAATCCCTACCCATCACATCCGTCGTCGGCGGCAGCTTTCGTCCCCGCGCCCCGCGAGGGGTGGGGGACTGACCCACGGACTCGTCCAACTCCATGATCCGTGTTCTCATCTGACCTGTGAGAGCAGAGACCTCGGCCAGTGCGTGGAGGACGAGGGCCCAGCTCCCAGGGGCCACTTGGAAGTCAAGCGGTGCCCTGCACACGCTTGTTTCTGAACGAAGATCAGCGATGTTCCATCCTGGAGGGTCTGCCGCACCAGCTTTTGCTTCCTTCTTCCTCCCAGCGGCACCAAGGGTCTGCGCCTCGGGACGATGGTCTCTGCACAGACTTCCAGCGTGCGGCCACGCGGGCATGCGAGGACCCTGAGACAGGGGAGTCTGCCTTCATCCGCGGCTCCAGAAAGAGGCTGGAGGAGGAGGGGTACAAGCCCAAGGTGATGTCGATGAAAGTGAGTAATTCCACAGTTGGCCAGGACACGGAGCAACGGGAACTCTGACACGTCCTGGTACAACCCGAGGGGCTGCAGGCACGTAGAAGATAAAGGCTTGGCAGTTCCTCGTGAAGATCAATGTGACCCCCCAACCAAGACTTCCCGTCCGGGATGTTCGCTGAAGAGAAGCACCTACGTGCATCCACAGCCCAGAGAAGGACGTTCCTGGCGCTCCATTCATAGGCCAGACTGGGCACAGCCCTGTCTTTAGGAGAAGGGGTCTGCAGTCCGTCCACTCACAGACTCTGCTCGTCAGAGGGCAGGGCCGGGCGCTGACGAACCGCGTGGACGGACCACAGACCTGGAGCTCTCACACTTAAGGCCACACATGCCTCATTTCCACGTCGGAGCAAAGGAAGAATCCGCGATGGAACAAGTCGAAGAGAGTCCAAGACAGATGGAGGGACAAGGGGCACTTCTGGCCTGACCGCCCCCGACCCTCCTGGTCTTCGTCTACCTACCCCGTGGTCAGCCCTGGAGTTCAGCGATCGGAGAGAAGAAAAGCAGCCTGCAGTCCACCGGCCTCGGGTTTTCGAGGTTGGTGACGTCTGAAGTTTGCTCCCGTGTTTTATTGTTCTGAGAATTCGGTTTGCTGTTCAGAAATGATGGATCCAGGTGTGAAATGTCTCAGAAGACCCCAATGGGGTCTGCCTTGCTCCTCGGGGACACACTCAGCCCGAACGTCAGGCGACAAGGGCCCCTTCAGCAGAACCTCCAAAGCCAGCATGTGGCCCACGGGTTCTCATGGCAGTGACGGGTGGCACCTACGCGAGACTGTTCTGCAGGCTGAGCTCCTGAGGACGGCGAGGCAGGAAGACCACAGCTGGCCCACGGGGGATGTGAGCCTGGCAGGACACAGGCACTTGGTGTTGGGGGCGGGTGAGCTGCGAGGGGACTGTGCCCTGGGCTCAGTGGGCAGCAGGTGCTCCAGCCACCAGGCTGGCACTCGGGCTCCACCTGCCCTTGGTCCCAGCCAGATTCCGGTGGGTGCCACGCAGCCACGGGCCTGGCACCCCGCACTTCTTCACCAGGAAACCATGCCCACACTGCTGGACGGTACTTTGGAAGTTCAGCCCACTTGTCAGGAGCCCAGGCTTTGGTCCAGTTACAGCAGCTGGCGGGTCTCCAGGGACCTGGGCACAGGCTCGCTGCGCCACCTCACAGGATCACTGAGAGTGTCGAAACACAGGAGCTCACCCAACAAAGCCCATCGTAGGGCAACCAACGCCCAAGAAACAGCGCCGGCAGCCCCTGGCTGGTGCCTGGCTGGGCCCTGACCCGGAGAGCACAAGGGAGTGCGTGTCCCACGGGCCTCCAGGCACCTGTCAACCGAGGGTGCTTGGAGCCAACACAGTGCTAACAGGAAACCCCAGTCTGGGGCAACAAAAAAAAGACACTATTAGAGTGACACAGCTCGTCCGCAGCTCAGCTATACAAACGGCACCGCTACGCAGCAGCTCTGCTGTCCTCAGTGGTTCAGCTCTGCCAGGGAAACCCAGCCTCCAGGTTCCCCCAAACGGACAGTGCGCCCTCAAACCCATCAAAAGGACTTATGTAGACAGGAGTCCCCACCCCTAATCCCTGATTGGTCTGTCCTCATGCAAATGAAGACTCTAAATCCTTGAAGTTTGATTGGCCCAAGAGGCACTGTCCTGATTGGTCAGAGAATACAGCTGCTCTGATTGGTTGCACAGCTCTGATTGGACAGGGAAAGCCTCCATCCTATTGGCTGAACCTGGATTCCAGGAACCTTCTTCAGGATGGCTCAGGCGCAGGAGCTCAGTGCAGGCAGGTAGCTCAGTGCAGGCAGGTAGCTCAGTGCAGGCAGGTAGCTCAGTGCAGGCTGTTCCCTGCGTGTGTAAGAGGCTCTGGGCAGACATGGCTGCCAGGCTCTTTTTTTTCTTTTTCAATGGGAGCCCAGTCAGCCCCCAGGAGCCCTTCTCAGCAGGTATCTTTCTTCCCTCAGGGTTCGCGTGCCACAGAGCCAGGCTGTCCCCAAGCACGTGTGTCACGGTCTCATGGGTCAGTGTGTGTGTGTATGCATGGGCGTATGTGTGTATGTGTGTGTCTGCATGTCTGCACGTGTGTGCATGGGCATGTGTGCACGGGCCTGTATGTGTGCATGTGTGTGTGCATGTGCATGTGTGTGCGATAACTGGCCTGTGATAACCGACCCCAGCTCGCTCTGCTAGGAGTGGTGAGGCTACCGAGGAGGTGGGACAGCGAGCAGAGAGAGGGACACCAGGAGCTCCTGCTGGCTGCGCTGCGCCACTCTGGGCACGATGCCAGCCCTTCGCACCAGAGCCTCTGGACACCTGCCAGCCCGCTGGCTCCCTCCGGGTGCCAACAGAACGCTGCTCGGAGCACCCGCCCTGCCCCGCAGCGGGGCCACTCGCCCAGCTGCAGATAGACCGTCGAGTTCACAGCGGCCACAGACACACGCAAGGGAGGACTGTTTGGTGTCCCCGGTCCCCTGCGAGAGGAGGGACTTCACAGACCGACCTCGTGTTGAGGCCTCTCGGATCCCAGCCGGCACCTGGCAGGGCCAGTCTCCAGACTCCAGCAGCAGCGTGTCCATTTCAGCCCCTGACACGTGCAGAACATTCTGTTCCCCCTCCAGCTGCTGGGAGGGGCAGGAGGGGTGAGGGTGGAGGGCACAGGGCTCTCCCTCGGGGCTCCCTCTCAGGACAGTGCTACCCTGGGGCCGTCCACGCGGGTGGCGCAGGCCGTGTGTCCCCGAGAGAGAATGAGTTCCCACCTTCCGGAGCAGACTGGTTTCACCCACACTGTCCCAGCAGAGACTGACAGCAGAGGGAGGTTCTCCATCAGCCTGTCTGGCCGGTGCAGCCGCTGCCCTGTGACTGGGGCAGCCCTCAGCCACCCCGGCCTCAGGTACCGCGGGATGGGGCTGCCTCGTGGACGTGGCTCCTGACACAGACACGTCATTGCCACAGCCCTTCTGGGACCCGGCACGTGGGCCCTGCTGTCTGCTGAGCTCAGCGCTGGCCCTTCACCTCGTTTCCCAGGTGACTTTCCTGAAGGCACTGTGGCCTCAGGGCGCGGTGGTCTGCAGGAAGGAACCACGGAGGAGCCGGCGGACATGAAACAGACAGGAGCCGGGAGTGAGGGCCGCAGCCCACAGGTGTGCTCAGGTGCAGCCCCACAGCGGAGACGCCAGAGTCTGTGCTAAGGTGACGTGCGGTGCCATGCTCCGCGCCGGCCCGCCTGTCGCCGCTGCTGCTTCGGACCCGAGGCCCCTGCTCCTGGACACGGTCAGGGCGATTGGGAAAAGCTCACACCACATGCCAGCCGAAACCCAACACCGGTCTGTAGTGTGGGGAACCCAGCGGGTAGCATTTCCAAAGCCTCGGGAGGCAGATTAACCCGAAGCCAGTAAGTTTAAATGTCCCCCCGCCCTTGCTGCCCAGACCCTCTGTGAAGGTGTAGTGATGCTGTGCTCACAGTTCTACATGCTGGTGACAGGGAGCCCTCCTGAGTGTCAGGCCTTTCAAAGTCTGGATCTGCCCCTGCTGTGTGGGGAGAACATCACCTCGAGGCCTTTCCTTCTGTTACCCAGAGTCCCTCCAGCGGAGAAAACTGGCCTTCATCTCGCGTGTTGATTTCACACCATGTGGGAGCCGCCAGGAGCGTTGAGCTGAGGCGGGTCCTGCAGAGGCCTCGCTGGTGCCGGTGAGCCGGTCCGCTGGGAGCAGGGCAGGCGCGCACAGCAGGTGTCTGCGTCAGGTGTGCTCCGTCCCCTTGAACCTTCCACAGATGAGGAGCTGGGACACTATGTCTGAAGGCCCAGGGAGGAAATAACTCAGGTGTTGCCAGCGATCCGTCTCTGCTCACCTCTGCTGGTGTCGCTGAACCAGCACCGACGACCATGTGCTCCAGTGACTTGCGTCTACGGCACCAGCTGCTGGGCATTCGGCTCACACACGGCGGCCGTGGGCTGGGGTAGGTCCCTGCCGTGGTCCCTGCCAGGAGGACCCAAGCAGACCAGAGAGCAAGCAAGTCGACTGGTCTCGTCCAGAAAGATGCTGTGCAGTGCAGAAGTATCAGTCAGGGTTTGTTCACGGGAGGGGTGCCTTCCCGCACACGCACGTTTTCTGCCCCGCAGGGAGGGGACCAGGTCTGAAGCTTCGGCATCTCGCCACCCCCAGGCCAGTCGCACTGAAAACAGCCGCCGTTTCGATGCAAGTTGATGAGAAAATAACTCGATTCCACCGAAATCCAATTTTCAAAACTGCATCTGGGTCTGGTCCTGGGTAAGACGGGGTAATTGCACCCTGCAGCCGACGGCAGCTGCTGGGCCTGGCAGGGGCACCGAGTGCCACCCAGGGGCTTGTTTGGCAGGGACCTTCCCTTGTTCATCTCCAGTGTCCCCAGCGTCACTAACGTGGGGACGTGGGGCCCTTGGGCAGAAGTAGGAGACCTCTGGTCCTGGCTCGTGGAGCAGGAGAAGTGACTCCTAACACCCACACGGTGTTTTTCTGTCCTCTGTGCTGGGCCCCAAGCTGCCCAAAGACGGCTGCTGTGCAGGAGGAGCGCATGGGGCTCAATGCCCGGGGAACGGGGCCTTCCTCTGTGACTGCAGGGCTGAGGTCCCAGGAGGCACGCGGACCCCCTGCCCTGTCCTCTGGGCACTTGGACCCTGACTGGCCCATGGAGGGCGGGGGGCACCTGGGAGTGATTTGAGCAGCATTTCAGAAGTTTGAGAACTGAACTGACATTCGGACCACAACCCACAGAAGGCAGGTTGGACCTCATAGCTTCCACCCAGTGGACTGAGCTCCTACCAACTCAAAAATAACCTTTCCAGAGGTTGTAAAGATGCTCTGGAGTCTCCGGCTGTAATTGTTTAAACCCCTAAGATCTCATTTTAAAAAGTACGTGGCACATGACAAACCAGGAACATCACAGCCCAGGGGACAGGATGACCAATAGACCCCACTGCTGTGAAGACAGGTGCTGGGCTCTCTGAGAGGCTTGAACCAGCTGCCGTGCAAATATCCCACAAGGGAGGTTGAGCACCCCCGTGAAGGAAGGACGTCTCAGCAGAGAAACGGAAGATCCGAAGAAGAACCATGCAGACACCTGACAACTGAAAAGTGTGTTAACTGGAAAATACGACTGTCCTGGGTGGGATCAGTAAGAGAGACAACAAGGGACCTGAGATCAGTGAGATTCTGTGAACTCCAGATCCCGTTACCCAACCTGAAAACAGAGAAACGAGATGGAAAGTAAGAAAGGAGTGAGCCTCAGAGACCAGAGGGACCCCCGCCCCCAGCTAAATGTTTGTGTCTCAGGTCCCAGCAGGAGAGGAGGGGCCAGATGACGGGAAATGTTGGGAGAAATCTTCTCTATTTCCACCGATAACCATAAGCCTGGTGACTTAGAACAGCACCACTTATTGTCCGGTTGTCTGCAGGTCAGAAGTCAGCTCGGCCTGGGTGGGCTGTGGTCTTGCTGGCTGGAAGCACAGGGTCAGACAGGGCTGTGTGCTCCCAGGCCTCCTCCTGGTGGCTCATGGTCTCTGTGGCTGTGGGACCGAGGTCCTTTTCCTTGTGGGGTGTCACTGGCGTCTTCCCAGCGCGGGGAGCCTCCTGCATCCCTGCACCCGTCCATCTGAGTCTGCAGTGATGGCCCCTGTGTCAAAGCCTGGTCATGCTCTCGTATCTCCAGGAGGAGCCCAGGTCCTTCTCCGGGGGTGACCGGATTGAGTCAAGCTGTCTCAGACAACCTTCTGCTCCTGCCGGTGATTGACTGGGACCCTAATTACCAATTACTCCTCCAAACCCCTTCTCAGCAGCACCTCGACTGACATTTCAATTTCTGTGAGAAGAAGAGCGTACACCAGGGAGCTGTGTTCAAATCCTGCAGCAAAATCACAGTAATGCCTGAAAACTCCCCAACTTTGGCAAGAGACATAAATCCACACCATCCAGAGGAAGAAAGAACTCCAAACAGGACAAACTCAAAGAAACCCATGCTAACAGACCAAAATCTAACCTCTAAAAGCTAAAGACAAAGAAAATATCTTGAAGGCCGCCAGAGGGGGAAAAAAACGACACCTTGCCCACAGGGGCACAGTGATTAATTTAAGTGGATTACTGATCAGAAACTATGAGGTCGAAGACAAGCTAAGGCAGAAAGTATTTGCAAATCACATATCCAACAAAGAGTTTGTACCCAATAGACAAAGAGCACTCAAACCCCAACAGTGAGAAAACAAACAGCCCAGTTTTTAAAAATGGGTCAAATTCCTGAGCAGACACTTCCCCAGGAGGTTACAGAGACAGAAAACAAGCCCAGAGGAGATACATGTATCCCTGGAAAACACGCCCAGAGGAGATACATGTATCCCTGGAAAACACCCCCAGGAGGAGGTACATGTATCCCTGGAAAACGGGCCTGGGAGGAGATACATGTATCCCTGGAAAACACCCCCAGGAGGAGGTACATGTATCCCTGGAAAACGGGCCTGGGAGGAGATACATGTATCCCTGGCCCTCAGGGAAGTACACTGATGCTGTGGTAAGATCCGGTTACACACCTGTTTGCCTGGTCAAAATAAAAACGCTCGTGTTCCTAGCGGGATGCGCAGCGGAACAGGGCTCTTACAGACCGAAGCGTGCCTGTCCCCAGCCCACAATCCCTCCCCATCTGTACTGTGGAGAAATGAAACGTTCACCCAAAATCATGCACGTGGATATTCACAGCAGTTGTATCATGATTGGCGAAGACCGGACATGCTCAGATGCTCCCCAACAGGTGACTGGACAGACCTCCAGGGTCCGCCCCCCACCAAGGCAACAGATATGAGGAGGACGGACACCATGCAAGGCCCGTGTCCAGTGACAGCAGCCAGCCTTGCACAGCAAACCGCCCCAGGGACAAACACTGACAGAGACAGAACCAGAGGAGAAGATGGGGTGCCAGGGCACTGGGGCCTGGGGTGTGGCAGCAGGGGTCTCGGCCAGGGAGCTTGGGGGTGTTGGGTGTTGTGTCCTAACTGTGGTGGTTACTCAAATCTACACGTGTGTTAAAATTCACAGAACTGCGCACCATCAAATGGTCAATTTTATAGTCTGTCGCCCATGAAGCAGCTGTCCCGGCTGAGAACCAGGGCACAGACCAGGAGCTCTGGGGGGTGGGCTTCACACAGAGGAGGAGGGCGGAGCGGAGCACAGGGTGCAGGCCTGGGCTCCGGGAGGTCTGCCCGGAGGGAACACGCCTGCCGGCAGCCTGTTCCCGGGCTCAGCCGCCCTAACCCCGCTCTGGTTGACAGGAGGCAGCTGCCGGCCTCTGTTGGGGGAAGGCTGGGGGCAGGGCCACCCTGGTGCCACCGGGGTCCTGGACCCTGGAAACCCCCGAGCCTGCAGCTGGGGAGGGTGGGCTCTTGGCGGGGTGAGGGCACCTCGTTCTGGATGACGTGGAGGAAATCTTGGGCTCACTTCACAGAAATACCCTCCGTGGGGTCAACAGAAAGTGCCTGCTGCAGCCAAGTACAGTGGCTGCTTCCGGTGACCCGTGCTCGGCCTCCAGCTCAGCGGAGGAAGCAGCTCTTGTCTCTGCTCGACTCCCACAGGGCTGCCGCTCGGCGCCTGAGCGGCCCAGGTCTGCTCTTATTTGTGGACTTAGGGAGCCCGGACACCCCAGCCTCCCCTCACGCACAGCATGCTCCCTTTCCTGCGGGGGCTGGAGCTGTGCCGGCCAGGCCGTTACCTGCAGGGGAGGGAGCAGTCCCAAGTGCAGGCCACCTTGCCAGCACCCCAGAGCCACGGGGGGCTGCACCCACGGGGTCGACCGCAGGCGGAGCGCCCGGGTTCAGGCAGAAGCCGGTGGAGCTCCTGGAGCACCCAGCGGGCACCGCTTCGTGGCTGCTCGACTCCTGAGCACCCATCAGACTCCAGAAGGTCCCGCGGCTGCCAGGCTAGTGCCTCAGAGCCTGCGGCCAGCCCGCCACACACAGGGCCTCAGGGGCGCGGTGTCTGCTCTGGGGGCGCCCCGGGGAGCCCTGGGGTTTTCAGGTGCGCTCAGTGCGGGACTGAGCCTGCGGTGCGTTCATGTCAGAAGCGGCCCCGGCTCATCACCTACCGTGAGTCGGGGTGGAGGCAGGTGCCCCTCGAAGGCCTTGGACTGCACCGACAGCGTGAGGCCCTAGAGACCCGGAGCCTGCCCGTTGGTTGGACTTCTTCCTTGAACCCGAGAGCTGCGTTTACACAACAGATCTTCTCCCCACTTCCTGTCCTCCAGCGGGAGGCCCCTGCCCAGGAGCCGACACTGGAGAGAGGGGCCGGGGTACCCACTGGAGCAGGAGGGGCGTCCGACCGCCGCTGACCCGAGGGGCACCTGCGGTGCAGCTGGCAGCCACCCCTGAGACGGCTCCCACACCCGGACCCCCTGACCCTGGGACCCTACGGTCCAGGATCCCCAGAACCGAGATGAGAGCTGCCCGCCGAGGCCACTCCAGCCTGAGACAGGTGCAGAGTCTAGTTCGTTCCTGGAGGAGCGCTGGGCTCAGGGGGTCCGGGACGCCCGGGTGGGAAGAGCTGGGGTGTGAACTCTGAAAGCCGAGGTCTCCTGAGACGAGCGTGTCCTGGGCCGAGCGTGTCCTGGGCCGAGCGTGTCGGGGCCGAGCGTGTCGGGGCCGAGCGTGTCCTGGGCTGAGCGTGTCCGGGGCCGAGCCTGTCCGGGGCCGAGCGTGTCCCGAGCCGAGCGTGTCCCGGGCCGAGCGTGTCCGGGGCCGAGAGTGTCCGGGGCCGAGCGTGTCCTGGGCCGAGCGTGTCAGGGCCGAGCGTGTCCTGAGACGAGCGTGTCCTGGGCCGAGCGTGTCCGGGGCCGAGCGTGTCCGGAGCCGAGCGTGTCCGGGGCCGAGCGTGTCCTGGGCCGAGCGTGTCCTGGGCCGAGCGTGTCCTGGCCGAGCGTGTCCTGGGCCGAGCGTGTCCTGGGCCGAGCGTGTCCGGGGCCGAGCGTGTCCTGGGCCGAGCGTGTCAGGGCCGAGCGTGTCCTGAGACGAGCGTGTCCTGGGCCGAGCGTGTCCGGGGCCGAGCGTGTCCGGGGCCGAGCGTGTCCGGGGCCGAGCGTGTCCGGAGCCGAGCGTGTCCTGGGCCGAGCGTGTCCTGGGCCGAGCGTGTCCTGGGCCGAGCGTGTCCTGGGCCGAGCGTGTCCTGGGCCGAGCGTGTCCGGGGCCGAGCGTGTCCTGAGCCGAGCGTGTCCGGGGCCGAGCGTGTCCTGAGCCGAGCGTGTCCGGGGCCGAGCGTGTCCGGGGCCGAGCGTGTCAGGGCCGAGCGTGTCCTGGGCCGAACGTGTCCTGGGCCGAGCGTGTCCTGGGCCGAGCGTGTCAGGGCCGAGCGTGTCCTGGGCCGAGCGTGTCCTGGGCCGAGCGTGTCCGGGGCCGAGCGTGTCCTGAGCCGAGCGTGTCCTGGGCCGAGCGTGTCTGGGGCCGAGCGTGTCCTGAGCCGAGCGTGTCCGGGGCCGAGCGTGTCTGGGGCCGAGCGTGTCTGGGGCCGAGCGTGCTGCGGAGTCAGGATGCTCCTCAGTCCACGGTTACTGAGAAACCGGAGGAGGGAGGAGGCCCTCAGTCTGAGACTTTCATTATCACAGAGACGGAGGCAGGGCGGGGGTGGGGGCTGAGCAGGCTGTTTGCTTCAGATACAAACATCCCTGCAAAACTACCCTTCCCACTGTGAGATCATCGTCATTAGAAACGGCCTTTGTGAGTAATAAATATCTCAACTGACAAACCCCGTCTCCTCCTGGGGCATCTATGGCCACCGCACACCTGGGGCAGCTCTCTGCAGAGAGCCCCTAGAGTGTCCCTGCCCCGGCTACCTGTTTGCATGGCCCTCAGCCAGCCTGGGTGCTGGGAGCAGGTGGTTAGATGTGGTGGGTGTTCCCTGCGGCCCAGAGAGAACAGGGTTCCCCGAGTCAGCTGTGCGCTGGGCCCTGGGCGGCATTCATTCAGGAACTAGGGACGTTCTGCGGCTTTGGCTGCAGACTCTCGGGGGTTGGTTGCAAACAACCTTTCTGTCCCTGCCGCTGCTGGGAGTGTGGCCCCTCCAGAGGTCCCTTGGAATGCCTGCCTCGGGTGCTAAGAAGGGACTAGTCACAGGCAACTGAGCCTGCGGCCCTGTAATTAGCCACAGCCTGGGACAGCCAGGGACTCAGGTCAACAATTTGGATTCCTGGGGCAGTAAGACAGGCTCCTGAAGAAACAGTGCCCGGAGCCCTCATGCTGACCCAGGGGGGAGGCCGGTGCCCGGAGCCCTCACGCTGACCCAGGGGGGAGGCCGGTGCCCGGATCCCTCACGCTGACCGGGCTGGGGAGGCCGGTGCCCGGAGCCCTCACGCTGACCCAGAGGGGAGGCCGGTGCCCGGAGCCCTCACACTGACCCAGAGGGGAGGCCGGTGCCCGGAGCCCTCACACTGACCCAGAGGGGAGGCCGGTGCCCGGAGCCCTCACGCTGACCCAGAGGGGAGGCCGGTGCCCGGAGCCCTCACGCTGACCCAGGGGGGAGGCCGGTGCCCGGAGCCCTCACGCTGACCGGGCTGGGGAGGCCGGTGCCCGGAGCCCTCACGCTGACCCAGAGGGGAGGCCGGTGCCCGGAGCCCTCACACTGACCCAGAGGGGAGGCCGGTGCCCGGAGCCCTCACGCTGACCCAGGGGGGAGGCCGGTGCCCGGAGCCCTCACGCTGACCCAGGGGGGAGGCCGGTGCCCGGAGCCCTCACACTGACCGGGCTGGGGAGGCCAGTGCCCGGAGCCCTCACACTGACCCAGAGGGGAGGCCGGTGCCCGGAGCCCTCACGCTGACCCAGGGGGGAGGCCGGTGCCCGGAGCCCTCACACTGACCCAGGGGGGAGGCCGGTGCCTGGAGCCCTCACGCTGACCCAGTGGGGAGGCCGGTGCCCGGAGCCCTCACGCTGACCCAGGGGGGAGGCCGGTGCCCAGAGCCCTCACACTGACCCAGAGGGGAGGCCGGTGCCCGGAGCCCTCACGCTGACCGGGCTGGGGAGGCCGGTGCCCGGAGCCCTCACGCTGACCCAGGGGGGAGGCCGGTGCCCGGAGCCCTCACGCTGACCCAGAGGGGAGGCCGGTGCCCGGAGCCCTCACGCTGACCCAGGGGGGAGGCCGGTGCCTGGAGCCCTCACGCTGACCGGGCTGGGGAGGCCGGTGCCCGGAGCCCTCACGCTGACCCAGGGGGGAGGCCGGTGCCCGGAGCCCTCACGCTGACCCAGGGGGGAGGCCGGTGCCCGGAGCCCTCACGCTGACCCAGGGGGGAGGCCGGTGCCCGGAGCCCTCACGCTGACCCAGGGGGGAGGCCGGTGCCCGGAGCCCTCACGCTGACCCAGGGGGGAGGCCGGTGCCCGGAGCCCTCACGCTGACCCAGGGGGGAGGCCGGTGCCCGGAGCCCTCACGCTGACCCAGGGGGGAGGCCGGTGCCCGGAGCCCTCACGCTGACCCAGGGGGGAGGCCGGTGCCCGGAGCCCTCACGCTGACCCAGGGGGGAGGCCGGTGCCCGGAGCCCTCACGCTGACCCAGGGGGGAGGCGGTGCCCGGAGCCCTCACGCTGACCCAGAGGGGAGGCCGGTGCCGGAAGCCCTCACGCTGACCCAGGGGGAGGCCGGTGCCCGGAGCCCTCACGCTGACCCAGGGGGGAGGCCGGTGCCCGGAGCCCTCACGCTGACCCAGGGGGGAGGCCGGTGCCCGGAGCCCTCACGCTGACCCAGGGGGGAGGCCGGTGCCCGGAGCCCTCACGCTGACCCAGAGGGGAGGCCGGTGCCCGGAGCCCTCATGCTGACCGGGCGGGTCCGGCGTTCACGTCTGTGCACCTGTCTGCCCCTCCTGAAGGTGGTCCTCTCTGCTGCCTGCTTCCTGCTGCGTCAGCCCCACTGAGCGACTGGCCACCCTGTGGCTGGGAACCTTTCTCCCTGTCACCAGGCTGTCAGCTGCGGCGTCCGCAGTGAAGCCCGCCACTGGGCCCTTCGGGTGGACACAGCCCCAAGGTTCTAAGGACAGTTCTCCTCTGGGACCTCCCCGACCTCCACCCGAGACCCAGGAGCGTCCATCCTGAGCAGGAAAAGCCTGAGGCTAAGTTTCCTGCAGCCGCGGGCCCTGGGGGGGACAGGGAGGGCCCCTCACCTTGGAGAAAAGTGCCCGGCTCCTGGGTGATGAGCCAGGCTCTCCGCTGAGTCCGGGCTTCACCCTGACTCACATGTTACCTGATCTGCGTGTCCAGTCTCCTTATCAGCACATGGAAATGCCAGGGGTTCCCCAGGTCCTGGGGTGGCTGTGGTTGCCGGAGGCGCTAAAATAGCACAGTGCTTGGCGCCCTGCCAGCCCACAGTAAGGGCCCGGGAGGCAGGCGCCTGCTGGGGTCCTCGCACAGGTCCCAGGTTTCGAGGGAGCACCCTCTGCTGTCATTCCCCTGCTCAGCTCTGAGCTCGCACAGTGGGGCTCTGGCTGGCAGCCCTCAGGGCTTCACCTGCACCTGGTGCAGGACGGCAGACCCAGGGCGGGTCCCCAACTCCTGCGGTGAGTTCGTGCGGGCTCCAGCCACCATCTGTTTCCCCAGACTAGCTGCACCCCGCACGGCAGGACGGACGGCCTCCCACACAGCTGTGTGCCCCTCACAGCGGGGAGGCCTCTGTAGGTGCTCCCTCCCCGGGGCAGCACCAGCCGGAGGCCCAGCACCACGAGCACCCGCACGGTGGCCATGGCTCTGGGCGGCGTGGCTGGCGGACAGCGCTGGACGCCGGACCCGAAGAGCTTCCGTGAGGCGAGCAGGAGGGTCGAAGCTGACAAGGAAGATCCACACTGTGCGGGACGTGGACCCTGGTGGCCTCTGCCGTGGGTGGTGGTGTCTGAGCTTCAGCCCATCCCTGGTCCCGGAGCATCTCGGGTAGGAAGGTCTGGCCGTCGCCCCTACGGACACCCCAGCCGATGGTCACGCCCTGCCCGGGATCCCTCCCACCCTGAACCTCGCAGGCCCAGATGCTGAGTTTAACAAGGAGCTCTCTATCCCACAAATACGCAAATTGTCCTCACCCTGGCGTCTCGTCACCCCTTTGCCATTCTCTCGAGGGACCGGCTGCTCTGGGTTTGCGCTGAATGACCTTGCGGATGCCCAGGCCCATGGGGGAGACTCAGGGTCCTCGACCCTCAAGCTAGTGAAGACAAGGACCCCCCGGGGCAGCTCACCCCCGGGGACGCCATTCCGGGGGAGGGCTCCGCACCCTCCACCTGACCCAAGACCTGTCCTGAGGAGCCTGGGGAAACCAGCCGTGACTGCGCCCGTCCAGTCCTGAGCCCCCCGTTCTCACAGTACAGCGCTTCCCACAGCAGCAGCTTTGGGACCCACGGCAAAGCACTTCTCACGATGAAAAGGCCCCTGAGCCATCAACACGATCTCAGAGGGGGGCTCCAGTCCCGTCACACTGGGCCCCAGGCCTGCGGGGACCACGCGGAGCCCCCGGGCCCAGGGCAGGAGAAGTGGGGGTTCTGTGGTTGGTGGTGTACTTTGTTTTTAAGTTCAAACCATCTCAGGAAAGGTGGGGCGTGAAGAAGTGTGTCGTGATGGGGAGGCCCCGGGGGCCCTGCCATCGAAGCCTGCGGGTGTCGGCTGAGCACCCCCCTCCCAGCCACGATGGCCTACGTGTCCTAAGACTATCAGGGGGAGGGCCCTCCTTCCTATGTTTCCACCGGGAGCGACCGCTGGACGGAGCCAAGGTCATGCCTGTTCCTTTTGAAGGCAAATCTGTCTTGGACATGCCCCCTGACTGGTGGGATACCTGCCGCCCTCACCTGGCTCCTGGGCAGTAGAGACAGGACAGACGGCGGCCGCCCCACTGCGGCCCGCACAGCGACAGCGGGAGAGGTTGCGGCCAAAGGGTCCGCCTACTTGCAGGTGTCCTGGGGTCTGACCATTGATAAAGCTATTGAACATTCCCATGTTTCCCTCCCCCAGCACCGAGGCAAAGCAGAGGTCCTGACCCCAAATCCCTTCTCACAGGGAAGGACGGTCACTGCTCAACGAGCACAGGGAGCTACTGACACCTCCTCACCTTCTCCCCCTGTCCCACCTTCTCCTCCTGTCCCACCTTCTCCTCCTGTCCCACCTTCTCCTCCTGACCCACCTTCTCCTCCTGACCCACCTTCTCCTCCTGTCCCACCTTCTCCTCCTGTCCCACCTTCTCCTCCTGTCCCACCTTCTCCTCCTGTCCCACCTTCTCCTCCTGACCCACCTTCTCCTCCTGACCCACCTTCTCCTCCTGTCCCACCTTCTCCTCCTGTCCCACCTTCTCCCCCTGACCCACCTTCTCCTGTCCCACCTTCTCCTCCTGACCCACCTTCTCCTCCTGACCCACCTTCTCCTCCTGTCCCACCTTCTCCCCCTGACCCACCTTCTCCTGTCCCACCTTCTCCTCTCCCACCCTCTCCTCCTGTCCCACCTTCTCCTGTCCCACCCTCTCCTCCTGTCCCACCCTCTCCTCCTGTCCCACCTCCTCCTGTCCCACCCTCTCCTCCTGTCCCACCTCCTCCTGTCCCACCCTCTCCTCCTGTCCCACCTCCTCCTGTCCCACCCTCTCCTCCTGTCCCACCTCCTCCTGTCCCACCCTCTCCTCCTGTCCCACCTCCTCCTGTCCCACCCTCTCCTCCTGTCCCACCTCCTCCTGTCCCACCTTCTCCCCCTGTCCCACCTTCTCCCCCTGTCCCACCTTCTCCTCCTGTCCCACCTTCTCCTCCTGTCCCACCTTCTCCCCCTGACCCACCTTCTCCCCCTGACCCACCTTCTCCTCCTGACCCACCTTCTCCTCCTGACCCACCTTCTCCTCCTGACCCACCTTCTCCTCCTGTCCCACCTTCTCCTCCTGTCCCACCTTCTCCTCCTGTCCCACCTTCTCCCCCTGACCCACCTTCTCCCCCTGACCCACCTTCTCCTCCTGACCCACCTTCTCCTCCTGACCCACCTTCTCCTCCTGACCCACCTTCTCCTCCTGACCCACCTTCTCCTCCTTGTCCCACCTTCTCCTCCTTGTCCCACCTTCTCCTCCATGTCCCACCTTCTCCTCCTTGTCCCACCTTCTCCTCATGTCCCACCTTCTTCTTTCAAACCACCAACACCTCCATCCCTCCCTCTTTACCTGATGGGTGCTTGTGACCTGTGTTAAGAGGTAATTTCTGGCCTATGGTGTCTAAGAACTAACTGTTCAGTAAGTACTTACTGGAGGGAGCATGAGAATGGGTGGTAGAGGGCCGCGAGGGGAGGTACTTTGTCAGACAGGTCGTCTGTTCCCACCTTGTGTCTTCTTCATGTCAGTGCCTTGGCCGCCTGCCCTCACTGACCCTCAGAAGGAAGCCCACCCAGACACAAGCCCATCCACGCTGTCCCTTTTAGAAACCAAAGCCATCTGTAGCCCAAGAATGGGGTGCACATTTACATAAAGGTGACCTCCCTGCCCAGTACCCCAAACCTCCAGGGTGGAAAGTCTACCTCCATCCCGTGGCCGAAAACACACCTTAGCAGAAGCAACGCCTTCCAGAAAGTCTGATGGCGCCCCGTGGATCACCCCGAAACAGGGAGCCGCATGCTGTTCTTCAGTAACGCAGTAGCAGCCCCGGCGGCCAATGTGTCTCTCTCACATCGATATTCCCCCCCTTCCACTCTTTCTGAAAATGGAAAAATATCCTCAGGTGAGGATTAAAAATAAAAATTAAAAAAACAAATGCAATAACAGCAGAAGTCAGGTTCATAGGATGTTCCCCAAAGCCAGTTACTTTGTTCAGGAAACAAACTGAAAAGGAGGGGGACCCACTGCTCCCGGCCGAAATCCCAGCTCGGAGGACCTCCCCCTCCCAACAGGCAGGTTGTCCACCGCCCCTGCGTGATGCGTGGTCTCTGCCGAGGCCAGGCGGGTCCCTGCGGCCGGGGTGCCCTCTGCACGGCTCCGTCCCTGCTGCAAACAGGGCCATGGGGGCAGCAGGGAGTGTCCGAGACCCCACAGGGTCAGTGCCAAGGTCGGCTCCAGGATGCCGATCTCCCAAAAGGACGACAGCAGCCAACGGAAATCCAGGCGGGCAGGGCTCACGCCTGGGGGCGTCGTGTCTGGGTGCTAATTGGTGGGTAGCAAGGACGCCCAGCTCGGACTGTGGCTGAGGTCACTGTGGCAGTCACCAGTCACGGAGGAGGTGCGGCGGCTGCGGCGGCCCCCGGCTCTGGAGCAGGACGGAGGGGTTGGCCGTGCCCGGTGAGGAGCACACGGGCCGTCAGGGAAGTGGGTGCTCCGTGTGGACATGGGGAGGACGAGGACCCAGTGGTGCCCAGGGGCCCTCAGACCACGTGGTGCTGCTGCTGTCCCTCTACAGTGCGCTGGCCAGGAGGGGACCTGGGTCCTGCAGGTGGTCCTGACGGGCACCAGGGGCCCTCGTGGGAGCAAGGCCGGCGGGGAGGCCTCCGTGCTGACGGAGTTCGGCCCATGCAGGTGTGTGAACAGAGATGACCATAGTGTGAAAGGACCCCAGGCATGACCACAGTGGACGGTGTGGTCCAGAGGACAACTGTCCCCTCCGGTGACCCCTCAGGTCCCAGTGCCTGCCCTCCTGGGCCGGGGAGCCCCGTCACTCTGTGCCTTCGGGCCCTCAGTCCGCCGGGTGTGTGTCCGACACCTCGTCGGCGCCGCAGTGTCCTTGGCCAGCGTGAGGCCCCTGCAGACGCTCCTCGTCCATGTCCTTCCCCTGGGGCTGCGTGTCTGGCTGCCCTGCTCACCCATCCGTGTCCCGGCGACCGCATCCCGTCCCCCTCCGCGGTCTCACTGACAGTCCCAGCACCTGGCCCTCCTGTGCCCTCAGCGCCCCTCCCGGGCAGGACCCGCCTCCCCAAACCTGGTCGATGCCGTCTGCCCCCCGACAACCCAGGGCTCTTCCCCAGAGGCCGCGGCGACTCCACAGAAGTCGGGGTGAACCCTCTGCTGCAGGTTCGCAGCCAGTTTGGGGCCAGGACCTGTTCAGTTTCCTGCACAGATTCCCGAGTGTCTGCATCTAAGGAGCCACAGAGCAGAGGTATCCGGGCTTTATTTACGCTGTGTCTCCCTCTGACGTCGGGCTGCAGGCTGATGCGGCGGGAGCGTGTCCGTCTCCGCGGGGAGAGCGTGTCCGTCTCCACGGGGAGAGCGTGTCCGTCTCCGCGACGGGAGCGTGTCCGTCTCCGCGGCGGGAGCGTGTCCGTCTCCGCGGCGGGAGCGTGTCCGTCTCCGCGGGGGGAGCGTGTCCGTCTCCGCGGGGGGAGCGTGTCCGTCTCCACGGGGAGAGCGTGTCCGTCTCCACGGGGAGAGCGTGTCCGTCTCCGCGACGGGAGCGTGTCCGTCTCCGCGGCGGGAGCGTGTCCGTCTCCGCGGCGGGAGCGTGTCCGTCTCCGCGGCGGGAGCGTGTCCGTCTCCGCGACGGGAGCGTGTCCGTCTCCGCGACGGGAGCGTGTCCGTCTCCGCGGGGAGAGCGTGTCCGTCTCCGCGGGGAGAGCGTGTCCGTCTCCGCGACGGGAGCGTGTCCGTCTCCGCGACGGGAGCGTGTCCGTCTCCGCGGGGAGAGCGTGTCCGTCTCCACGGGGAGAGCGTGTCCGTCTCCGCGACGGGAGCGTGTCCGTCTCCGCGGCGGGAGCGTGTCCGTCTCCGCGGCGGGAGCGTGTCCGTCTCCGCGGCGGGAGCGTGTCCGTCTCCGCGACGGGAGCGTGTCCGTCTCCGCGGCGGGAGCGTGTCCGTCTCCGCGGCGGGAGCGTGTCCGTCTCCGCGGCGGGAGCGTGTCCGTCTCCGCGCCGGGAGCGTGTCCGTCTCCGCGACGGGAGCGTGTCCGTCTCCGCGGGGAGAGCGTGTCCGTCTCCGCGGGAGAGCGTGTCCGTCTCCGCGGGGAGAGCGTGTCCGTCTCCGCGGCGGGAGCGTGTCCGTCTCCGCGGGGAGAGCGTGTCCGTCTCCGCGGCGGGAGCGTGTCCGTCTCCGCGGGGGGAGCGTGTCCGTCTCCGCGGGGAGAGCGTGTGTGTCTCCGCGACGGGAGCGTGTCCGTCTCCGCGGGGGGAGCGTGTCCGTCTCCGCGGGGAGAGCGTGTGTGTCTCCGCGGCGGGAGCGTGTCCGTCTCCGCGGGGAGAGCGTGTCCGTCTCCGCGGCGGGAGCGTGTCCGTCTCCGCGACGGGAGCGTGTCCGTCTCCGCGGGGGGAGCGTGTCCGTCTCCGCGGGGAGAGCGTGTGTGTCTCCGCGGCGGGAGGCTCGTCCTGTGTCTGGGCAGCAGAGAGGCCAGCTGCCCGGGAGAAGGTCCCGACCGCGCAGCCCCGTCTGTCCTGGAGAAGCGTCTGTCCACAGCTCCCGGACATCAGGGGCGACAGGACGCATCCAGCGCCCCCTGCGCAGACCCACAGGGTCTCAGAGCAGCTGCCTCGCCGCAGGGGCCGTGGTGGGGTCCAGGGGGGCCCAGGGGAGTGTGAAGGGGCTGATTCCCCCAAACACTGATGGGAACCCAAACTGAGCTCACCTGTGCTTCTAAACTCACCTTTCGTATAAATTCAAGTGAGAGAGCAAAGGGCACCTCCTGGGCGCTTCCGGACTCGGGCTGGCGTCACCAGGACGAAGCTCTCTCTGGGCCCTGGGGGGGGGGGGCACGGCGTGTGGCTCCACCCTCACTGGGCCTGCGCCCTCTTTCCTCGTGTCCTGCCCGGTGGGGACCTGAGCGGTGTGGACAGTCGGCGGGATCCCCAGTCCTCCAGCCAGCGGGGCAGGCGTGTGGGGAGAGGGGCCAGGGTAGCAGCTGCTGGACGAGGAGGAAACTGCGATAAATACACCACAGAACTCCAGAACGTTCCGTGACGTGACCCCGTAACCCCGTGTGCAGTGAAGCCAGCCGTGGCGGGGGCACCGGGGGCTGGTGGGCGGCGACAGTGCGTCCACTAGGGGAGGAGACTGGGGGGCTCCGCTGGGACCTCCTGCCATGTGGGGGGGGCGGGGCCCTCCCACGGCTCGGGCCCCAGGAGCAAAGTGCCCCTCTGGACGGTGTCCCCGCTGGGCGGCCTCGGGTGGTCAGTTCTGCGCAGGTGGAAAGTGACCCAGAACGACGCAGGCCCCACTGGCTCAGGCTCCCGGCTGCACCCAGAGCCTCCTCCGGGGCCGGCCACAGCCCCCTGCCCCAGGCTCCCCTCCCACGGCCCACACGAGGCGCCTTGAGTTCCCTTTGACAACAAGTTGTGAAATCAGAAGCCTGGAAGTTCTGTTATTCAAAGAAAAGGAAAGAAAAGTGTTTGTATATTTTCCTTTAAAACTTCTGAGTGATGAACTGCCCCGAGGCTCGGTGACCCAGCTGGCCCTCGGGGGGCCTGGCCTCGTCGCCCCGAAAGGCTGCAATGGGCCAGATTCACGGGGGCCCGGGAAAGGGTGACGATGGCCAGTTCGGCCAGTGTCCTCCCGGAAGCCGGGAGGCCGTGTGCCCGGAGAAGGGGCGCCCGGGCCCTGCTGGGAGGAGCGAGGGAGGGATTCTCGGGACCTGGTATGTTTCTGTTTCTGTGGCTTTTGTCGCTGGGACGGGAAGACGGGCACGTCCCTCCCCCTGTGCCCTGGGCCGCCTGCTCCTGAGGCCCCCTTTCTGCTGAGCTCACTGAAGTCAGCCCCTCCCAGCTCCCTCTGCCTGCCGGTCGCGTCCTCGGTGGGAGCTTCGTGTTCCGGGACTCAGTTTCCTTGCCTGAATTATTAGACAAGAATGTGAAATACAAAAGCTAGGTTGGCCCTCTCGTTACTGAAGGACACAGGCAGCCCTTCATCCACCCTCCAGGGAAGCTGTCCGGGTGGTCAGGGGAGGCCCCGGGAGCAGGGACACCCAGCCTGCTTCTCAGGCAGCAGTGGTCCCTGCAGGGACAGCAGACAGGGCCGGGCGGGGGTGCTGACCAAGCCCAGAGCACGGGGGGCGGGGGGGTGCTGACCAAGCCCAGAGCATGGGGGGGAGGTGCTGACCAAGCCCTTCCCTCTGATTCTCTTTGTCAAACACCTCGGCACCCAGGGCCCACCCTGAGGCCCCTGGACTCTGGTCTCCTAGCGGCTCCTTCTTGTCCTCACCCTCCCGGACACTCTGCTCTCTGACCACCCGTGGAGCTGAGACGGGGTCAGGGCAAGTCTGCAGCTTCCCGGAGAAGGGTCCCCAGCGGACTTCCTGACCAGGCAGCCCCGACCCTGCCCCCATCCCGTGCACAGGGGGCCGGCCCTGGGTGTTCTCCCCGCCGGATGAGGTGGCCGTCTCGGCCCGTCCAGCCCAGACCCCCCGCCCTGCAGTACGTCCAGAAGGGCTGGGAGTCCCAGAGGAGGCTCGGGGCTGATGGGTGTGGGCGGGTCAGGGGTCAGCTGTCGCCTCTTCTGATCTTGAAATATTTTTATTTTTACTTTTTAATTGAAATATAATTTACACACAGCGAAAGGTGCAAAGCGTAAAGATTTAGTGTGAGGACATCATAAGAACCAACAAGGTGGGCCGGAGAGGGAGGGAGGAGCAGGCGGAGACACAGTCCGGGAAGTGCCCTCCGCCGGCCGCTCAGCTGCTCCCGGGCTGCTGGCCACCAGTTCCTGTGGTGGTTTCTGTCTGTGGCCTGTTTTTCTGGCCAAACCTCAGGCAAGTTGGCCGAGAGAACTCAGAGCAGAAATGCTGGAGTCCGGAGGGCGATTGTAACCGGAGTGACCGTGTTGCCACCGGGGTGAAGGTGGCCGAGGGGCAGGGCCAGGGCTCCGGCCAGGGTCTCCGCACTCCTGTGGGTCTCCTCCGGCCATCAGCTTTCTTTCTCACGAGCGGGCAGACCGGCTGTCGCGGGCTGTCCGTGGGTGCGCACGGCCCATTGGAGCGCCGACTGGTCCTTCTGGGGCCCCCAGCGCCATCCTCTCGTCCCTGCAGGTGCTCCCTGCACGGGGCGTCTGGTCTGGGGGCCCAGGTCCTGGGCTGCTGGCCCAGGGAAGGGAGCTGCCAGGTGGTCAACCAAAAGCTAACAGCACACAGGACGGACTACAGGGTCGGGTCACCTCCACAGGTCAGACTCGGACCAGGGTTCGGCCAAACGCCCGACTGTTCCCTGGCCCTCCAGGTGCCTGGGCGTGGAGTCCGAGCTCCCGCTGACCCCCTGCTCCTCTGTCTGCCTCCGAGGACTTGGCTCCGGCTGGCCCGCAGGGGTGGGCACGGCTCTGCCGGACTTGACCCATTGTGTGGCCCCCGTGGGCGGCTGGGGAAGGGATCTGACAGCGCGCGGCTCCAATTACCCAGCGTGAGTCAGCGGCTCTGCTCCGAGGGGCCGCGGCCGGCTGCCAGCCCACAGCCAGGACTTCAGAAGGAGCCCGCCAGGCAGGGGGAGCCCCGCCTGACCTGCACGACAGACTCCCCACCCACCGCATCCGTGTGGCTGGGCGGCAGGGGGCGGAGGCTGGCCACGCGGGGGCTCAGCTCCAGGCCCTCTCACCTCCCCGAAGTGGCCGTCGAGGTGACTTCCCGTGACCGTGACGCAGCTGCACCTGCCAGAGATGCCCCCATGGCCACTGTGTCTGCTGCTACTGCCCGTCCCGCAGGGTCCTCCAGGGGCGGGTTCCTGGCTACTCATTGATCTACACCCAAACTCCCGAAAGAAGGCAGTGGGGACAGTTCGGTGTGAGCGCAGGGACACCGGGAGGGACGGGCTCGGCCGCCTCCTGCCGCACAGTCACCAGCGGGGGCAGAGCTGAGGCAGAAGCCCAGGGGCTGGCGTGTGCACAGCACTGCGGCCCCACGGCCCGGTCAGGTGCCTGGGGGACACCAGCCCCCTTCTCATTCCCGCCTGTGCCCCTCCGGCCGTGTGGGGGACACGCTGTGGCCGTCAGGTCTCACGCTTTTGAGAGCGTCCTTGTCTGTCCTGTGTGTCCGGCCCTCACGCTTGGTCTGAGGCCCTGCTCCGTCCTCTCCGTCAAACCTGCTAAACACCATTCTCCAGACCTGCCCCTCTGCCCGTGACCTCGCAGACCTGGTCTCATGGACATTCTCTGGGCCCTCCTGGCAGAGACCCCGCCCTTCCGGGCAGGGCAGGGCCGCAGCCAGGCCTTGGGGTGGTCTTTCCCGGCTCCTAAGGGTGTGACCTGAGCGGGCCCCGGACCCCAGGCGGCTCTGGAACGTCAGCGCACCCTGACCCCACCTGCAAAGTGGCCCTGAGCGTTGCCTGCCGTGAGGGTCCCCTGGTCCTCCCTCAAGCCCCTGGCCACACGTCCTCCGGGACCAAGGTTCTTGCCAAGCGAGGAAGGTCCCTCACTCAACCTCCGTTATCCTGGGACAAGGAGAAGAGAGCGGACGTGTTCTCGTCAGCTCCGGCGACGCCCTGACAACGGCGACGCTCACTTAGCACAGCCCGGACCCCTGACCGTCGTCTGGCGCCGAGCAGAGGACCTGGAGCACTTCCGAAGCCACAGAGGCCCCGGCCCCGGAGCTGGGCGTGTGGCTTTGGGGAGCCCTTGAGCCTCTTTGGGTCCACGTCCCGTTTGCCAATGAAAGAGCCGGACTAACCCTAAGTTTCCAGTCAAGGGATCTTCATTTTTCTTTTTCTTTTTTTTTTTTTTTAATCCTCACCCGAGGACATTTTTCCATTTTTTGTACAGATAGAGTGGGAGGAGAGAGAGGAACAGAGAGAGAGAGAGAAACATCGACGTGAAAGGGACACATCGAGTGGCTGCCACCCGCACGACCAACCAGGGCCGGGGACAAACTGCAACCGAAGTACATGCCCTCAGCGGGAACCGAACCCGGGTCTCTCCGGACCGCAGGCCGACGCTCTAACCGCTGAGCCAAACCGGCCAGGGCTCGTTACTAATTTTAGAGCCTCCTCCCATCAGCGGTTCTGTAGAAAGCATGGGCACCCATCGGGACAACGGGCTGTTGTTCGGAACCGGGGGAGGCCGAGCCCCGTGAGGCAGAGAAAGTTCGCAGAGGGAGCTCGTGCTGTGTCCGCAGCCACGCTGACCTTCTCCGGGAGGCAGGCCTGGGGGCGTGTTCAGGCAAATGCTGGACGCCCCCCACGGGGCTGGTGTAGGAGAGTCACCCACATCGCGTGGCCTTGCCCCTTAGCTGTGCTCTGGGACGAGCAACGGCAAAGGAAAGACCCCGGGGCTTCTGTGTGCGCACTCCCTGATGGACCAGCTCAGATGGGCTCCATGACCCCTGCCCTCCAGGGGAAGGCGGGGGCTTCTCCAGGGCCCGCCCGCAGCCCCCCAGCGGAGGCTCGCTGCCCCTCCTGTGGTCAGAACGAGCTGAGTGATGCAGAACCGGACCTGAGTCCGGGCCTTAGATGGAGAAGGGGTGTCTCTCCGAGGGTCCCCAGAACAACAGCCCCACACCAGGACCAAGGAGGGGCAGCGTCCCCGGTGACCAGGGACAGGACAGGTGTGTGAAGGAGACGGGCTGAGGGCAGACACACCCGGGGCCGAAGCCGCCCTCCGGGCTCTGCCTCAGGGTGACCCTTGCCCTCCTGGGTCCTCAGAGCTGGGCTCAGCCATCTCGTCTGGATCACTGGTCACTTCCGCTGAAATCAGCTTCGCGTGTGTGCAGCCCGAGCAGGTCAAGAACGCTACTTAGTTTTCAAATGAGAAATGCGTCCGTCTCGGGGGGAGGGGAGCGAGAAACCACACAGCTCATATGCATGTACCTGTGACCAATGGACACGGACAACACGCTGGGGACGGGCGGGGAGGGGGACCGGGAGGAGGGTGTCCATGGAGGGAAAAAAAGAAACATCTGGAACAAAAATAAATTTAAAAAATAATTTTTTAGAAAAGAAAGAAATGAGTCGGTCTCTTCAAGTCTCCTCGGCTGTTCCAGGCACCCATGGCCTCCCCCGCTCGTCCACTTCAGACTGTGTCCAGCCTCGACGCGGGCGGCAGCGGCTCTCGGCACCGGCGTCCGTCGGAGTTGCCCGGGAACCGTGCTCACCGCGGCCCTGCGGCCCCCGAGCGGCGGGCCTCAGCCTGTGTGTGGATCGGCTCTGTTGGCGCCGTAACGAACGGTCACGGACTCACCTTGTGTGCCGGGCAGAGGTCGGAGCAGGTCTCCTGGGCTAAGTTAAGGTGTCGTCAGGGCAGGTTCCTCACGGAGGCTCCGGGAGGCTGGTGCCTCCTCCGCTCGTGGCCGCGTCCTCCACCTCGGAGCATCCGTCCAGCCTCCCCTCCGGCCGTCACACCTCCATTCCCTGCCCCCGCCCCCTCTCCCACCTCAGAGGACGCTCGTGACTGCTCCAGGACCAGCTAGCATCTCGGGACCCTTGACTGGACCACATCTGCCCTCCTCTGTGCCACAGTGAGGCCCACGGGCCCCGGGGCGTGGACAACAGCAGAGGCCACCGTTCGCCCACGAAAATCAGCGTAGTCGGATGCGTGTCTTTTTCAACCACTTCCCAAAGCTGCAGATCCGAGGTGTGACAGCTGCTGGAGGGGCTGGTGTCCAGTGTGCCCCAGGTCTCCTGCCCAGCCCTGCCGCCCAGCCCCACGGCCCGCACGCCCCTGGACACGCTGAGCCCTGCCCAGCCTCAGGCCCTTAGCCTTGCTCTCCCCTCCGCAGGAAGGCCACTCTGGAGTCTACCTGACAAACTCCTACGTGACCTACAAGACCCCACTCAGCCTCTTGTGACCATTCTCTGATGTTCCTGGAGTTGCTGCCCTGCTGTTGAATTTGAAATGCTCCTGCACCAATGATAAAATCACCTCTTTCCAGAGCCCACGCCAGTGCCCACCTCCTGACCCTCAGGACCTGGGAGGGGGGGGCAGAAGAGGAGGTTGGGGCGAGGTGTTTGAGGACTTGCTCTGCTGGTGCTGGAGCTGAGCAAGGGGCCACGGGCCAAGGAACGGACGTGGGGCCTCTGGAAGCTGGGAAAGGCAGGACAAGGGTGAGGGTTCCCCCCGGAGCCCCCCAAAGCAAGCAAACACCCCAGAGAGCAACCGGGGCCACCCAGGGAGGGGGATGCTTCACAAGAATAGAAGACTTCACACAAACTGA
Organism: Molossus molossus; assembly: GCF_014108415.1. Lineage (NCBI taxonomy): Eukaryota > Metazoa > Chordata > Mammalia > Chiroptera > Molossidae > Molossus > Molossus molossus. Next base: position 112,537,387 of record NW_023425402.1, read on the forward strand.
ATTCAAGGGAGAAATAGATCAGCGTCTGCAAAAATGCTTTTTTTCTTAGTAAATTAAAAGTGTACTTACGTTGTGTCAAAGGTAAAGAGGACAATCTGTCCACGACAGTTCACGTATTTAAAATTTGCAAAGCACATTAGCACACATCACATTATTTGGACCTTGAGAACAAACCTCTAAGAAGGTAGATGTCACAGGGGGACTGTGGCTAAGCAAGGCCGCGGCGCTTGCTCACGGTCGCCTGCCACGTGGGATGCCGCCAAGACGCAAGGCGCCACCTCTGAACCACGCAGACAGACGTCAGAAGAGTCATCTTTGATCTTGGAAAAAGCAGGATTGTTTTCAAAATGAAAGCTCACTCTCCAAAACTTAGAAACAAGGGCAGTAAGCGTGTAAGTGAGTCCCCCAAACTCACTTTCATAATGCTTTGCCTGAGTGGATGCCCCCAAACCCTACAAACAGAATAACTGTTGGGAAGATGAGGAACAGACTAGAAATCTTTGGGGTCGAAGGGGGGGTGCAGCCGGAACATTGCTCAACTGCGTGTCCTCCTTCCAACCCTGCTCTGGCCGAGCTCATGGAGTCGGAAGCACCGTGGTCTGTGCCCCTCAGCAGCCGGACACCGGTGCAGTCTGCCATCACCCCTTCTTCACTCAGGAAGCCTGTGGCAGCCCCCCTCCCACCCACCCTCTGGTGTGCTCTTAATTAATTAGATGATTGATATCAGGCCTGAGTCATTTGTTTTCCAGATCCCCATTTGCTTGGAATGGTAAGTGATGCTTAGCCTTCGTTAGCGGTGCGCAGGCATCCATCACCACCCTGCCGCCCGAGGGCTGCTGCAGGCGCCCTCGCTCTAATTGTCCCGGCCTCCCTCCAGCAGGTGCGTGCCCTCCATCACTTTGGTGTTTTCATGTCAGTGTCCCGCCAGGAGGCCTCTGTCAGATGCTGCTTGAACAGGACATGCTGCCCCAGCACCCATTGGCCAAGCAGAGCCCCATCTTCCACACCCACCAAGGCCCTCAGTCCCCTCCCGGCTCCCAGCAGGTCCAGGGCCCTGGCCTGTGCCCAGCTCCAGCCCCCTGCCCTCAGGGAGGAGAACACTAGGACGGGGTGAAGGAACATCACCTGCGGGCAAAGGAAGGATGCTCAGGTGTGATGTCTGCTGACTCTACACTGATCTTCAGTGAAGAAGAAAGGCTTGTTCTTGGTGACCATCCACAGACAATGAGCAGTGACAAAACCACGCTGCGATGGTCACTCCATGCAGGTAACTCGTATCATAATGGGAACAGTGTCCTGTGATACTGACAGTGTAACACGGTGTAACTGTGACATGATGGTAACGCTGTAACATACTAACACTGCAACATGGTAGTAACATGATGGTAACATGGTAACAGAATTGTAACACTAACGCGCTGGTAACTGTGACATGATGGTAACGCTGTAACATGATGGTAACACAGTAACCTAATTGTAACTCTGTACTGTGGTGCTCCCACTGTTCCCTCCTCATGCCTGGTGCAGCCCTGGCACCGAGCAGAGAGGGAGGAAGGCATGTGCCGGTGTCGCCAGGCTGCTGGTGAAGTGTGCAAGGCCGTGTGGGCTGTGGTCAGAACACTGAGCATCAACACAGGCGAAACAGCACATTTCGAGATGGAAAACACTCAGCCCAGGCCACCGCTGTCCAGGTGAACATCCAGACGAGCCCACAGGCTGCCTTCTCACGGGAGCCCACCAGACACATCTTCCAAGAGCTGCAGCTCCGTCCGTGGGCAGATGGGAGGACCGGCCACGCAAAAGTCAACTTCGAGGCCCAGGAAGCACGTGGCTCGCGGGCCAGGCCTTCCTGAGCACCGTGCGGCCAGGCGTCCGGGAAATATCTGCTGTCCGCTAAGCCAACCGCAGACTGGGGCGGAGAGGGCACGCTTCCATCCGCCAAGTGGTGATGAATGGTCCGGAGACTTTGGGGCTTCCCTAAAAGTGTAAAATAAACTGGAAGCTGCTCGCTTTCTGAAATTCTTCAAGAGAATTCGCATTTTTGACATTTGCTTTATTGGGGGGATTTTTTTAGAGTTGAAAACATGTTTTAATTCCAAAGCGTATGTGTACATATGTATGGATGCAGGCATCATGTCTTATCGTGTGTAATTAAGACCTTGAACCGACAGAGCATCCGCAGTGGACTCGCACCCACACACACGCTGTCAGTGACAGGTTCTGCCAGCCCCACTAAGGGCCCCCCCACGGCGCAGTCAAGCCGTTTCCCTCGGCCACCCAGGACTCGCCGACCGACTCTCCAAACCAGCAACTCAGAACTAGCAGCCCTTGAAGGTCCCCGTCGCCAGAGCCAGGCTGAGGGCCAGTCACCATCTAAAGTGCGCTTTCCGGCCACGTCCTCCCCAGGTCCCTGCACCCAGGCTCCGAGGCCCACGCTTTGACCTGGAAACCACGTCTCAGGGACGGGGAATGTGTCCCCACAGGGCAGGCTTGGAGGGCAGAGCCCTGGAGCCCCCTCTCCTGTGACGCAGAGGACAAGTGTGGATTTAGGATTTGGGAATTTTCCGGCAGCCACAGTGTCAGTGACTCCCCAACACCCCGGCTCAGGTGGGAGACACCCGACGCCCCGGGAAGCCTGGCGTCTCCCCGACCTGCTCTGAGGCGGGACATGCAGATGCCCCGCCGCCCTCACGGGGAGACAGCCTCTGCAACGAGCAGGTGGCCAGGAAGGGGCAGGGCTCCGTCCCCCTGGGTCCTCATTAGCCCCCCGGGAGCCAGCCCAGCAGCAGGTCAGCCTCCCGCTGCCCCGGCCCTGCCCCCGGCTCCATCGTCCGCGGATTAATTCCCCAAATTGACAAATTCCAGGGCCCGGTGTGCCCGGGTCACTCAGTCACACTGGGTTCTGGTCAGTGTCAACCAGGGCCCCACCCAGGAGTGGGGGTACAGGGAGGAGGCGTCCAAACGCTCAGCCTGGAGCCAGGGCAGTGCAGGGACAAGGCCCCCAAACTTGTAAAACCCAAACACCTCCCGGCACACGCCCGGGACCCACCGAGGGCGGCTACGGGGACAGAAAGAAGGAGGTGCCAACTGGGCAAGGAGAGCAAATCCATTCAGGACGTTGAGCTGAGCCCTTTCGTGCAAAGAACTGTGCTGACGTGGGAGAGATTAGGAGGGAGACGGGGCCCCTGGAACTGGGAGACGACAGACCCAAGTCCCCGGAGGGAAGGGCCTGGGGCAGGAGCACCTTGGTCAGCAGAGGGCCTGGGGAAGGGCCAAAGGCCCTGTCTGGCTGCTGGGTGCTGAGCAGAGGACCCTCCCTGGCGGCTCAGCCTTCGGCGCTGCTCCCACAACAAACATGAACAAACGAGGCAGCTGCTGGGCCCTTCGCCCCTGTCCCCGCTGGGCTCTCTGAGCTCTGGCCTTGGTGCCTGGGGCGGGGCCCCGCGGGCTTCCGGGTTTGGGGCGCGGGGGACTGGGAACTCTGAGGAGGTCCTGGGCGTTGGGGTTTTGAAGGTGCCCGGGACACCAAGGTGCAGAGCTGGGCCCAGGACACACCCCCGTCAGTGGTGACAGTGTTAGACTCCTGGGCATTTGTGCACCAGGCACCGCACCAAGTATTTCAAATATGAGATGATTCACGAAACCTTCCCGACAGCCCCGAAGGCACTGTCACCGTCTCCAGAGGCCGGGAGGCAGGGGACCTGCGAGGCGGCCGGGTAATGGGTTCCTTGGCCCCGAGCCCCTGCTCTGCCCCTCGGGCTGCACCATCTCCCCAGATACCTGGCGGTTGGCCCTCCCGTCACAAGCCTCCGCAGGCGCTTCTGTGCTGCCTGTGGTCCATGGTAACCGTCGGCCTGATCTCAGTGTCTATTTCTCACCCTACACGCCTCGCTGTGGGCTGTCAGTCCTGCGCACGTATTCGTGTGCGTCAGGTGTATTTCCGGCGTTGGGGGTGAGAGGTGCCTCCCCAGGCAACAAGGAGGCCGGGTCAGCACAGCGACGTCTTGGTGCAGCTCCCTGGTGCACACCGATGGCGCTCCCGGGCAGAACCAGGACCCGGGGCTCTGGCACCGGCTGCCTTAAGCCAAATCTGCTCTGCGACAGAAGGCGAGTCCGACGTCCTCCTGTCTTACACACCTTCACTTTTATAACAACATTCCTCCGCCCAGAGCCGCTGCGGGCGGTGGGAACGGGGGCGGCAAGGACGTGACGTGGGGAAGATTGGACCGTTCATGGGGAGACTGAGGCCCGATGCGTGTAGGGCCCGGGGGTTGGGCACCTACACGTTACAGAGAAGCGAGAAACTCAAAAAGCAGTTATGTCAGGTGAGACCACATATAAACACGGTCACACACGTGTGTGCACACGTGTGCATACATGCATGCACACACATGCACATACGCACACACCTTATGTACCCTGTTTCCGTGAGACAGGGCCAAACCCCACAGGCAGCTCCCAGTGGGCAGCTCTCAGGATAGGTGCCCCCCCAACGCCCCGGCCCGCCGAGCGGAAACCCACACACTGGCGCGTGGCGGTGCACGGTGGGTCCGTGACGGACCTGCCACCACTGTGCACGTGGCCTGAGCCCCGGAATCTGTGTCACGTCACCGCCCAGGAGAAATTCAGACTGCAGATCGATCAGCTGAGCTGGGATGGAGGGAACCGGACAGGTCAGCGTGAGAGGACGGGCCCGACGCTGCCCCTCTGAAGAGGAGGAAGAGCCGCTGCCCAGGGAGGGCCCGGGGCCGGGAGGGCCAGACACACGTTCTCCCTGGAGCCCCCAGAGGAGCCAGCCCTGCCGACACCGTGATTTCAGCCCGGCGAGGCCCGCGTCGGAACGGTATCCTGGAGAAGCTTAAACGAATAAATGTGTGCGGTGTGAAGACACCAAGTCGGCGACAATCCATCCCAGCAGCATTAACAGGTCCAGCCCTGCTCCTCGGAGAATTCCAGAATTCCTCCCGTGAACCGCGGAGGAGGGTGTGTGAGCAGGAGACACGTGGACGTCGAGGCGTCTCTGCCGTCCCCTCCCCCGGTGCCACCCCGCAGGATGGCGTGGTGTGCGGCTGGGTCCTGAGGACAGCTCCACGCTCCCCAGGTCCAGTCGGGGGGCCAGCTGGTCTGACTGCGGCCCTCACCTGACCAGCAGCTGAGCAGGGTGCAGACAATGAGGTTGGTAAACTCCACCTCTGAGGGACTCTGGCCCGTCCCCTCCCCACTGACTGGTCCCCATGGCCGGGTCCACACCGCTGTCTGAGGAGGACACAACCGGTCAGAGCCCACCAGGACCATCCTGACTGCCAGCAGCCAGGGCGCCCACCCCTCAGGGCTGACCCTCCTGTCCAGTCCTCAGTCCTGCTCACTGGATGATGGGAGGGGTCACGAAAGACACCCCACCCGTTCTAGACAGCCCACCACTGCCTCCCTGCAGCCACTGACTCAACCAGGACAGTGACTCACTCACCTGCCCTCCCCAGCAAGCAGCCCCAAGGGGATCTGAGGAGTTCACAAGTGTGAGGGGGGAGGGGCGGGGGTGTGACGTACACTCCCTGTCACCCCACCTCCACACAGTCCCGCAGCAGCCGCAGGCCCAGACACCCAGCAGGCCCGTAGCCTGACAGCCACGCTGAGCCTTGACCGGGACTCTGCACACACACACACGCCCACCGTCCTGGAGGTCCCCGCAGAGCACCCTGGCGTGGAAGGCACCACTCGGGAGGACTGGGGAACTTGCTGTGTGCTCATACACAGCCTGTTTGCTGGCAGCCCCAGAGGCCGTCCGGCACGGCAGCCAAAAGCTGGGCGCTCAGCTGGGCTCAGGGAGTGTTCGCAGAGCCCCAGAGCCGGCAGGCCCTCTGGACGTGTCCCCTCCCTGCAGCAGGACAAGCTGGCCGCTGAGCCTGCGATCGACTTACAGGAGGCTCAGCAGGAGGTGATGTTCCTGAGAGGTGCCTGCGCTGCGGTCTCGGGAGCTGGTGGCCCTGCCTCAGCCCCACAAAGACATGGACACCAGCCACCTCAGGGCACCAGCCACCTAAGGCCACCAGCCACCTAAAAACCAAGAGCCATGTAAAGGACAACAGCCACCTCAGGGCACCAGCCGCCTGAAGGCACCTCAGGGCTGCGTCAGTCCTTTGCTCCTCACCAGAAACCTGAGACGAAAGGGATGGAGCTATCTGCCCGGACAGCTGACAGGCTGCCCAACTCCCCCAGCCTGAGCTCCTCTCTGTCCCAGACTCTGCCCTTCTCCTCACTGTGGCAGGAGCCGGTGGTGGGGACCAGCTGATCCAGCCCATCTCCTGCACTCTCTGGGCATTGACGGGTCACAGCCCCCCAGATGCTGCCTCTCCTGGGGAGGAGCTGCCTCTGCACCGGGGCCTGCACACCTGGCGGAGCCCCCTGCAGGGGATGCATGCGGGGGGGGGGGGCATTTGCTATTGGATGTGGTGACTGGAAAGGATGCAGCCTCGGGCTGTGCTCCTCGCCTCCTGGTCACACCTCTGTTTTCCAGGTTGGCAGTAGCACCGCCAGCTGAGCTTCAGGGAGAGGCCAGCGGGGGGCCAGGGGCTCTGCCCCCCCACCCCCGCAGTGGGGAGCTGGCCCCCGGCCGGTCAGCCAGCGAGGTGGCTGCAGGGTCTCCAGGGCAGAAAATGGAAAATGCCACTGCCTGTGCTGCCCACTCACCGTCTCCACCGGAAACCCTCCCTCAGGGCTGCGCCGCGTCCCCAGGCTGCCACATGAGAACCCCTTGGGGACACGAGGCAGATGTCTGGCTTCCACTTAGAAACCCCACTAACAGCACTCTCCTCGTCTCCTCTTGAACCAGGACAGACGCCCAAAGCTTCCGAGCACACGGTTCCTGGGCTCTAAGCCAAGGTTTGCAGGGGCCACGGGCGGCCTGCCTGTCGTGCCTGACGTTGGGGGGGGGGGCGCCCTGGCTGGTCCTGGTGGGCTCGGCCCGGTTGTGTCCTCCTCAGACAGCAGCGTGGGTCCTCGGCCATGGGGACCAGTCAGTGGGGAGGGGACGGGCCATGGGGACCAGTCAGTGGGGAGGGGACGGGCCATGGGGACCAGTCAGTGGGGAGGGGACAGGCCATGGGGACCAGTCAGTGGGGAGGGGACGGGCCATGGGGACCAGTCAGTGGGGAGGGGACAGGCCATGGGGACCAGTCAGTGCGGAGGGGACAGGCCATGGGGACCAGTCAGTGCGTAGGGGACAGGCCATGGGGACTAGTCAGTGGGGAGGGGACGGGCCATGGGGACCAGTCAGTGGGGAGGGGACGGGCTATGGGGACCAGTCAGTGGGGAGGGGACAGGCCATGGGGACCAGTCAGTGGGGAGGGGACGGGCCATGGGGACCAGTCACAGCACCTTAAGCTTTAGATGCAGCACAGAGACTGGACAAAGTCAGGCATCCTGGTCCTGTGCAGCCAGAACAAAAGAAAACAACGATCATTTTAGTCTAAAATGATCTGAGTGCTCAGCTGGCTCAGTCAGTAGAGCATGAGACTTACAATGATCCACAGTATAAATATAAAATATAAAATATAAAATGCTCGTCTTGACCGGTCCAGGTGAACCACCGAGATACAATGTAACAAGAGTGAGGACCACCATCTATTTCCCCCAAGTCTAGAGAATGTCGTACTCAGACACCTTGTCTTTACATCTTCACTTTCCAAACACACCCCCAAAAATGCTAAACTTCTTAAATCGGTCAGTAGATGCAGACAAGCGTCGTCTGGAATCTGATGCTCGGTGGGAGGTGGGAGGGCAGGGGCTGCCCTCTGGCCTCTACAATCACGAGAGCCTGGGGTGGGCCTCCAGTGAGCTCTGTGGCCCCCGCCTGGCCCGTGGCTTCTCGGGACGAACAGCGTGGTGTGGACGCAGAGTCTCCCCAGCCTACACGCCCCGAAGGAACGAAACAGATGTAGTTTGTTCCCCTAATGAGTTGGCATCGAGGAGATCGGGGTCCCCACTGATAACTGCTGGGTCATCCTGGCAGGAAGGTCCATCCCACCCCTCGCCCCTGGGAGGCCCAGCCCCTGGCCTCCCTGGTCAGGAGCCTCTTCTCCCCACCGGCCTCTGTCCCCTCTCCTGAGTTCTCAGGCGGTGGGTTTGCATCAGCGGGTCACAGAGTGGGGACCACCCTGGCCTGTGCACACCTCAGCACAGGGACCCGAGACAGGCGGGTGGCGGGTGGCGGGTGGAGGTGGAGGTGGAGGGCGTCCGTGTCCCTGCTCTCCCAGGGCTTCTAGCCGGGGCCCCTGCGAAGGTCACCCCCAGGCCAGCCCGTGGCACACGGCGTCCGGGCCCGCGGGCTCCCTCCGGCCTGGGCGGTGTCCCTACTGCTTCTTCCTGTGCGTTCACTGTAAGATTCCCCACTTTTCCTCAAAAAACTAAAGATAAAGAACGTATTTATCATTTTCTTATTTGTGAGTTTATTTGTCAGCACTTTTTGTTCGTTTCTCCAAGGAAAATCATTTGAGCAGTGACTGGGTACGAGCGAGCAATCCCAGTGTGCGCAGAGCGGACAGTGAGGGCACAGGCTCAGCGTCGCTTAACGAGACAGCGGGGAGGTGGCCCAACCGGCCTCGCTCATTCTTTCTTCTCAACAACGTTTGTTGAGATCCTTCGGTCAGCCGGAACCACACACGCGTGCAGAGGGTTTCACGGATGAGCTTCCTTCAGTCCAGGTCCTTGGAAGCATCACCTTGTCCTAATTTTCCCACCCCCTTCCCAGGGACAGGCTCGTGCACCCTCCCCACACCAGGTTTCAACACGCAGAGTGACTTACCCGCCGCCGGCCTCTGTCAGGAACACAAGACGAAGGTCCTCTGGGCCCTCTCATGACGCAAAGCTCCTTAATTTTTTACGGGCGAAGCTCACTGTCCTATGAAATATTCATCTCCTGGAAGCGTTGCCCTTCCCTGGAGAGCTCCGGCCTCCGACGCCCCGGAGAGCACCCGTGCGAGGGCGGAGGGCCTGTCCTCGGGGCTGGAGCCGGACCCTGCAAGGGGGCTGCGCCTGCCCGTCTGCCCCCTCAGCCCCTGCACAGGCAACAGATGAGTCATGGTCCCATGAATATTTTAAGGACGTTTTAGATGCTCGGGATGGATGGCAGCTGTGACCCAGCCCGCGCCATCACCACAAGTGCCTCCTGGACGCCCGGGAGGGCAGCTGCCGGCTGGGCCGGGGCAGCCAGGGGCCCGGAGAGGAGCTGGATGGGGTCAGAGAATGTTGTCTCGGTGAGATGGACGCAAATGACGGACGCGCTCCCCTGCCCGTGCGGCCCATCCCAGTTAGCCCAGAGGTGCTCGGAATAAACGTCAGGAAAGCGAGGGGAAGGGAGAAGCACCCTTAGCTTCCTCCGAAGGCCAGAAACCTCTGCTCAGGGAGGTCCCGTCCACCTACGCACGGACTCTGCCTCATCCTTCCCAGCATTTCTGTTTCCATTGCAACAGGAGGAGAAAGAGCTGCCCCACACGCGCCCTGGGAGGCAGGCGCATCACTTCCCTTTTGGCTCGAAGGCCAAAGCGGTTTGGATGGCAGACGCCTCGACCTTCCCGCCCAGAGCGGTCCTGGCCCCGGGCCCAACCAACATGCCGCCAGCGCGCCCACCCTGCTCCCCAAGTTCTGCCCAACATCCTGCGTGAGAAAAGGATGAGCCTAGAGAAAAAGCAGAGAGTTTTCATTCAAGTGAAGCCCTAGCTGATGGCCATGATGATGCGGCACCTGGACACCTGGACACCTGGACACGGCACAGCACACACGGGCATATGGCACAGTGCACACGGACACGGTGCATTATATCGCTCCGAGTTGCACTAGGTTCTCAAGCCTGTGAAACTGGTGAGCCTTTGGAACGCGACCATTAGATCATGAAGAACCATCTAAGTACATACAGATCTGGAAACATGTCTGTGCATATGGTCATTCATCCACCCACACGCCACGCCTTCAAGTCTGCTGGTGGCCACACAAACCACAGACCAGGGCCACCCCGATGGCAGCAGTGGTCTCCAGGTGCGGGGTCCAGAGACGCTGGTGTCCAGGGCCTGCTCCTCTGACAGGTCCGGGAGGCCGTCTCCAGCCTCGGTCCTTGGCTTGTGCAGAGCCGGCTCTTCCCTGGACCAACCCACTGTCCTCCTCTCTGCAAACACCCCTCCTGCAGGTGCAGCAGTGCCGGATGAGGGCGCCCTGCCCTGCCATGACTCCACCTTGACCGATGATGTCGGCAAGGACCCAGTTTCTAGATAAGACCACGTGCTGAGGTGCTGGGGGTCAGGACTTCAACCTGTGAATGGGCGACACACCTTGGCCCATAGCAGGCCCTGTGTTCATCCACCACCCACTGGACCACCTGCTTTCTGCAGGGCTGGGCTCACGGTGCACCTGGTGACCACGCGGCACCGCGGACCAGGTGCCGTCTGGCCTCGGCGAACGGGCTGGTGCCGCCAGGTTCCCTGTGTGTCAGGGCTGTGGGGCTGGCTCTCCTCAGACATCGAAGTCGGCCAGCGCCTCTGGCCCCACGGGAGGGGCCCGGCCTCCACCAGCCCCGGCCACAGCAAGCGCAGGGAAGGTGTTCGGCCACTGCCTCAGTGCGCAGATCCCTGTCCTGCCACAAGCAGCCCCACCTGGGCCCACCTCCGTGCACACCTGAGCTCCCTGTTCTCCCGAGGTGAGTGCTGTCCCCTCTCATAACCACAGGGCAAGGAGAGGGGGCGCCTGGGGAGGGCGCTGGTCCCAGCAGAGGGCACCCCACACGTGTCCACTCGGGAGCAATGCCAATTGTCCACCCTCCTGGGGTTGCCTTCTGCTGTGGAGACACAGCACCCCACACGCAATGGGCTGGGTGACCTTCAGTGTGACAGGGAAATAAGGGGGAGCCGGTCGGGGTGAGCGTCCTTGGTGTGGCATCAGTCTTCTCTGAGAGGCGACTTTCGAGGGGGATGCCAATGAAGTGGGGGGCTCTCGGCCGGCCTTGGTCTTGAACCAGAGCTTTGAGTCCAGAATGACCAGGTCCTGGGGCCGTGAAGAGCTCACCCGGGCTTAGACGGCTCACCCGTTGTTACTCCTGCAGAGCAGGCCCCACACCTGCAGCAGGGCCTGCACCCTCAGAGCGCGGGCCCCTCTGTGGAGGACCCAGGTGTCTCAAAGCCCAAGGCTCTGGCCTGTTCTCCAGATGCTCGGGCCCCGCCCACAGCCTCACCCTTCCGGCCAAGCTCCCGCCCTCTTCACCTCCGGCCAGAGCTGCCAGAAAGCTGAGCGCCCCACCTCGCTCCCTTGGTCGGGCCCCAATCCAGTGCGTCTCCTGCCAGCGCCCCCCGCCGTGTGCCCAGAAACCCAATCTGACACGTCTTTCAAATTGCAAAGCGTCACACCAACACCATCCCAACGAAAACACAAACACTGGAAGATTCCCAAGGGCACACACTGACCATAGAGATTCAGGCCACTCTTCTGTCCAGGGACCGTCTGAAGCCAAAGAGGGACCTCAGGCCTGGGGCAAGGGGTGCCCCACAAGGAGCCTGGGGGCCACGGGGCCACTCCCTTTTGTCCTGGGAGACAGAACACAGGATGCTGAGCGCCCCCCCCCCCCCCCAGCACCCTCTGCCTCTAGCTCACCCTGCGTGGGCAGCATCCCCACCAGACCTGCAGGGCTCACGGGCCTGACCCTGGGCGGAGCTGGAGCTGTGAGCTCTTGGGGGACCCTCCTTGTGCCCACTTGGTCCAGAGCTGGACGAGGATGAAAGGTTTACTGTCCAGGACTCCCTCCTACTGCTGAGCCTCCGGACACGTGGTGTGGGGTCTGAAGGACCAGCCCGGGGGAGGGCTGCACCCGTTGGGCAGCGGGAGGCAGGGCTAGGCCTGGCGCTCAGCGATCCCAAGCTGATGGCCAGGGGACTCTGGAGTCTCTGCTGGGCACAGAACGAGTCTGAGGAGCTTCCCAGCAGGTGAGCAGGGTCCCCCGCCTTTGTGCGGCCCCAGCCCCCCTGCTGGACCGTCCTCACTTAGAGGGACTCAGAGCCTGGGGCAGCCAGGCACAGCCACGGGACACTGTGCCGCCCAGGCTCATGCAGGAGCTGGGAACCTGCAGCCCAGGGGTGGCCACAGGTCGGACACCTGGCCCAGGAGTGCAGGACCGACTGCGGAGGAACATGTCGTCAAGAATTCCGTTCTTCTTGGCTTCAGCTTCTCGGAGAACCCTGAGCTCTGTGCCTGCCGGGCCCTTGGCACCGGGAGGGTCCCTGCCGTGCACCAGCCTGTGGACTCAGGCCGACGGTCAGCGGTGTCCATCCTGGAGGTGACGCCGGAGGGCAGCGGGTCCCAGCGGGGCCTCCCCATGGAGAACGGCCTCGGGAACAGGAAGCTCTGACGACGTCGTGTTTCTCTCCTGCGGCAGCAGACACAGCCGAGGGCTCCTGGAGGCGCGGGGACCAGCCGGGGCCCGGTCACAGTAGCTATTACACTGATCACAGGAGCTGCTCGGGCCTGATTACAGAGCTCAGACGTGGAGGGAGGGAGAGGGGCTTGTCCACGGGGCGGAGGACGTGGAGCTCAGATCCCAGCCGCTGTGACTGGGGGGCAGCTCCTGGCCTCCCCTCGCCCTGCCAGTGGGCAGACAGGACACTGGACACTCCGAATTCAGCCAGCCAGGCGTCGCCGTGTACAACACACATTCAGGCGAGAGGAGGGTGGGGAGGGAGCAGGCCTGGGCACAGGGCGAGTCTGAGAAACGTCCCAGCAGACACGCCCCTTTCAGAGCCGTTCTCCGTGGGGAGGCCCCGCTGGGACCCTCTGCCCTCCGGCGTCACCTCCAGGATGAACACCGCTGACCGTCGGCCTGGGTTCTCGTCCTTCCTGAGTCCACAGGCTGGCGCACGGCAGGGACCCTCCCGGTGCCAAGGGCCCAGCAGGCACAGAGCTCACGGTGCCCCGAGAAGCTGTCGCCAAGAAGAACCGATGGAGGAAGAGGCTGCCACCCGGACTCAAGATGAAGACGCTGGGCCCACGACAGGGTGAGGACGGAAGACGCCGGGGCTGAGAGGGCCCGGCCAGGAGCGCACCCTCCCACGTCCCTCACGCCCTTCGAAGGAGCGCTTCGGGCTGAGACACGGCCCCTCCTGGACTCACTGAGGCCACACGGGCATCACCCCGACCTCCTGCTTAGAGGTGACAGGGGGCCAGTGACAACCCTGGATCAGCGTGCACAGCAGGCTGGTCTTCCGGAAGCCAGAGCTGAGGTGAAGGCCTCTCACTAGACGTGGCCACTGTAGGGGGCAGGATGGGTGCGGGAGGTCAGTGGGATGCGGCCAGAGCCCCCTGCCAGGCCCCAGCTGCTCAGGGGCCGGCCCTGCCTGCGGTGTCAGCCAAGGCTCGGGGCCCAGGAAGGCCACATCCTGAGCCCCTGGGGCAAACCGGAAATGCTGGACTGTCCGACCTGTCTGACGGGCTGGGCCTCCGGGGGAGGGGCGGTGAGTGACTCCTTGAGCAAACCTGCGGGTGCGGGAAGGGACCCCCCACGAGGTGCCCCTCGCCACCCAGCCTGCTCACCGAGCAGCGTTCGCGGCAGGGCTGTGCTGACGGCCGAGCACGGCCACCCTCACGGAGCCGGCGAGCCCAGGGAGGAGCCGTGGCCTTCAGCAGCAGGACCATCCGCGCAGACGCCACGGACGCAGTGATGCGGGAACGGAACCAGACAGGACACGGGCGCCTGGTTCCAGTCACGGGAGCTCAGGGTCAGGAAACGCCCACGACAGGCTGGCTGAGGGCAGGACATCGCGACAGCGCAGGGCAGGGACGGGGACCTGCTGGGCTCACTGGGTGGAGCTGCGCAGGGTCTTCACCTAAGACTTGCACACTGTTCTCTTCAAATATATGAAGGTGCTTTTTGCTTAAAATTACTCCATTTTCTTTATTGTTATTTCATTTTATTTCTGTATTTTTCTTCACGTCCTGAATGTTCAAGCTACATGTGCTTCTCACCCATTTTATAGTGTCCAGTGAGAGTGGACACATCTCTGCAGCCCCCCTCGTCTCTTCCGGCCAGAGGACGCTGTGCGCTCAGGCTGTTCACAGGCCTGTTGACGATGACGGTGGTGATGATGGTGACGGTGGTCAGTGGTGACGGTGGTGATAACGATGGTGACGGTGGTGACGGTGGTGATGGTGGTGGTGGTGGTGACGGTGGTGACGGTGATGATAACGATGGTGACGGTGGTGACGGTGGTGGTGGTGGTGGTGATGGTGATGATAACGATGGTGACAGTGGTGATGGTGGTGACGGTGGTGACAGTGGTGATGATGGTGACGGTGGTGGTGGTGGTGGTGGTGGTGGTGATGGTGATGATAACGATGGTGACAGTGGTGATGGTGGTGACGGTGGTGACAGTGGTGATGATGGTGACGGTGGTGGTGGTGGTGGTGGTGGTGATGATATTTATCTCAGCGCATGTAACAACAACAAGTGGATAATATTAATGCTTGAATTATTAATGAAAAGTATCATTAAAATCCAAAATATTGGCATATTGTGTCACGGCTGCAGCCCCCTGGACTTCTGAACTATGACTTGTGTCCGGGACACACATCGAACCATGTGCTCCCTTGGCAACCACAGCACCCTGTCCCACTGCAGTCACTCTCCTGTGTCAGTGTCGACCGAGGGTCAGGAGGACTCGAGAGGGCACAGCACCCGCCCTCGCTTCATGTCCCACTTGGTGACCCGGAGGCTGGAGAGGAAGGAAGGACGAGGCCGCAGTGACCGCCCTGAGAGCCACAGTCCTGCCCACAGCTCCAGGGGGCTCCCGGGCGCGGCCACCTGGGCAGGTGAGGCAGGGTCTGTCTGCAGTGAACAGAGGACAGTCAGACCAGACGGCGACCCCTGGGCCGCAGTGACCGCCTGCCGGAGCCGCGCGGGCCGCCAGGTCCAGGACGCAGACACTCTGCCACCTTCCTGGGAGTCTTTACGCTCGGACTTCCACTCCGCGCTTGGTCTTCGTCTGGGGCACAGGTGTCACCAGTCGCTAGAGCATGTGGCCAGCAGGTGAGGAAGTTCCCGCTTCCGGAACGTTCTGAGCCGGGACAGTGGGCAGTCACCTGCCTTCCTCGAGGCTTTGTCTTCACCTATTAACCAATAACAGTTAAGTAATGAATGACTCTTCTTCAGTAATCATGGGCATCTAAGAGATGTTTGTGAGGTGTTCATACGTGTTCAGAAGTTTAGGAATTAGTGACTCGGCTGCAGCCAACGAGGGGAAATGGGTGTATCGCCCCCTTACAAAGAGGCAGGAAGGCGCCGCATCCCCACGTCTCCCTCCCACAGGCTGAGGGCAGGCTGTGCTCCAGGTCAGGGTGCCGACCCCACGCTTGTTCGCACACGCTTGCACACGCTTGCACACGCTCACACACTCACATGCTCACACGCTCACACACTCACACGCTCACACACTCACACGCTCACACGCTCACACACTCACACGCTCACACACTCACACGCTCACACGCTCACACACTCACACGCTCACACGCTCACACACGCAGCTCCCAGCCGGCCCTCGGCCTCTGCTGGAACCGAGGGCTGCGTGCTGCGTGCTGGCCAGGGTAGGGGTGTTCTTGACAGTGATGCATTTCAAACGCCCCTCTTTGTGCCTGAATGATGACCCCGGTGATCTGGGCGCCCCACAAATACCAGTCCACACGTGGAGCCCAGAGCAGATGGCGTGGCCCGAAGTCGCAGGAACCTTGTTACACGTCCCACGAGTCACTGCAGGCAGGACGCAGCACTCAGACCGGTGGCCCCTGGTCGTTCTGACGGACACTCTCAGTCGCCCTTCAGGCAGGTCTCCTGCTCTGCCCTCTGCTCTGCGTCTCACACCGGATCTGGACGGCCCGGGGCCACCACACCCCTCGTCTGCCGGAGCTCTGGGAACACTCTTCTCTTCTTGGGAAAACAGCAACCGCCAAGGAGCTTCTGGGGAGACAGAGCTCAGGGGAACCCCGAGTGGACGCTGACTCTGTTGGAGCAGAGCAGGGTGGACGCCCCACCCAGCGTCTCCAGGCCCCCTGAGCCGCTGCGCTCACCTCGGAGACGGGCCGCAGCTCACCCTGAAGGCCTGTCCACGCCGCGTGAACGCTTCCCAAGGACCAGCAGCACCCCTGGCACATCCAGGGTGTCAGAGGGGCCCTGCAGCTCCCGGAGCATAAACTGAGCCCCTCGGAGCACCAAGACCTGGGCCAAGGGGGATCCCAGTCTGGTGTGGGGAGCACGGATGGGGGGTGCATTGCAGGGTGCTCTGCTGTTCTGGGCTAACAAGGGGCGGGTAAGCTACTTGCCAGATTCCCAAATCGTGGAGCAGGGACAAAGTTGTCCTCACCAGACGCTCTGTGCCTCCTCCGGCATGCAGTGGACAAGGCTGTCCTGGGAGCAAGGTGGGTGAGGCGAGGGCCGGGCGGACCCTCCCTTCCAGCCGAGCGTTGGAGGGCAGCTCCTGGACATCAAGCCTCCGGCACCCGCCCCCGGAGTCAGGGTCTGTGGGTGATCCGTCTCCACGTCCCTCCGCCCGCCCTCGGCGCACGCAGGTGTGGGTGTGGGTGACCAGGCGCAGAGCTGAGTGAGCGGATGGAGACCCAGCGGGTCTTCCACGGTAGTGAAGCCTCCACGGTGAGGGTCTCAGCGTTGTTTCCCCGACAGCCAGCAGGTCGGGAGCCCACGCGCTGGCCCAGGTCCGGGCACCTCAGGTCCTCGCAGAGCGAGCAGCTGGCCCCGGGGCTTGGTGGACGGTGCCGGCCGGCCCGCTGCCTACGACGGCTGGGTGGGCATCCCCGGGGCGGGCTGGGCAGAGGCTGGTCGGCTCCAGTCTTGGGGTTTCAGCCGACACCTGCTGTCGGAGCCGCCGTGGAGACGGGAGCGGAGGGCCCCCGAGCGGCCCACGGGGGCAGCGGCACATCACCTGGCCTTGCAGCCCCAGTGCCCTGACCAGCCCCTGCTTACTGCTCCCCCCATGGGTCCTTGCTGACCTCGCCTTCCACTTGCGCCTCCGAGCTCGACTGGGCCGCCTTTCTGCGTTTCATCCACCTCGTCCTGCCGACACCCCTCCACCCCACACTCCTGAGAGGCCACCGTTTTTCTTTTTGTTTACTCCTCACGCGGGGATATTCTCCCACTGATGTTTAGAGAGAGAGAAGCATGAATGTGAGGGAGACTCGTCGATGGGTTGCCTCCTGCATGACCCCAACAAGGCCAGGGATCAAACCTGCAACCCAGGTACATGCCTTTGACTAGGAGTCAAACCGGTGACCCTCTGGTGCCAAGGTGGGTAGGGACACGGCGCTGGAACCTCTGACCACACGGGCCAGGGCAGCCCCACCCTTTCCATCCTTCTGTCCGAGGCCAGCCTTCCTCCAGAGGGCTCCCAGGAGCCCCCATGCCATCAGCTGCCTCCCCCACTTCACACCTTGAGGGGACAGGAGCACAGTCTCCCCTGATTCCTCCACACGGAAGCTCCATGTGGCCACTCAGAGTCCCCACCCAGCTCCTGCAGGAGACGCTGCACTTGGAGACACGGGGGCGCACAGGGGGCCACCGCCCCTGCCCACGCCGGCCCCTGCCCAGCCACACCTAATGCCTGAGCAGAAACCTCCCTCCTGCTCCCCACGCAAACCCACCCTCCCAGCAGGAGGCTGGGAGACACCAGGACACCAGTCCCCGCTCAGGGCTCCATCTTCCCGTAGTCCCACCGCCCCAGACGGGCCGGGAGCCCGGTCAGAGTCCGCGGTGTGGCCCCAGGTGGAGAGGAGGGAGCTGAGCAGTGTCGAGGGCCTGGGGCGGGGGGGGGGGCAGCCAGAGGGAGGCCCCGAAAGGCCAGGCCTGCCTGGGCTGCAGCCTGCAAGGTGATTCCCTGGGACCTCGCGCTGAACCCCAGCCACATGCCCAGATGTGAACGGCATTGTCCGCTAGGCCGCCCAGCCTGCTCGGAAATTTCCTGATCCGGTGCCGAGGGGAACAAACCCGCTCTGGGAGCCTGGCCGGCACTGAGCACGCCGCCCGCCCCACACCAGGCAGCACATTCGCAAATGGCCGGGCGTGGGACGGTCATCCGAGCGCCTCCCAGCCACAGGACCCCTGCGCCCACCAGGTAATGGTGAGACTGGCACCCCAGGTGGGGTGGGCAAGAAATGCCGCTCGCCCCTCACTAGTCTGGCTGCCTCACCCAGCCCCGCCCTGAGGGCCACAGGAGCCCTGGCGGGGTCCCAGCCCCTGTGAGCCAGGCTCACATCCGCTTCCCCCTCCTTCCGCGTGTGCTGTGTCCAGACAGGTCCCGGGCAGTGTGGGAGCAGGTAGGTGGGGAGCGTGCTGGGGGCGTGGGGACGTGGGGACAGTGCCCAATAGGAGGACCGGAGCCCAGACAGCCCTGTGGGGACCCACGAGGGGCCATGAAGCAGAGAGATGTGCAGCCCATGTGGGTGCTCCTGGGGGACCCCCTGGGAGGGGAGCAGAGAGTGGGAGCAGCACCCCTGTTCTGTCCGCCTTCAGGGTGAGACAGCTGGACCTGCCCTGGAGCTCGCCGGACTGACCGGCCGTGAGTGCTGGCCCAGAGCTGCCCGTGCCCGTGGTCATTCATTCTGGATGAGCCTGTAAGTCAAGAAGAAAACACAGCTCTGCCCGGCCGGTGTGGCTCAGCTGGTTGGAGTGTCGTCCGTGCCCCAGAAGGTCGCAGGTCCGACTGATTCCCCGTCAGGGCACACACCTGTTTCGGGCTCAATCTCCGGTCAGGGCGTGTGTGAGAGGCAACTGACCAGTGTATCTCACATCAGTGCCTCGCGCTCTCTCTTCTACCTTCTCTAAAATCAATTTTAAAAGAAAGAAGAAAAGAAAACAAAGTCCCATCATTTCTGCATTAGAATTCCCAGTGCTCGCCAGACCCCCACACAAGCTCCCACCAGGCCAGCCGGTCCCCTCCCCCCGCTGCACCCCAGGCTTGCGTCCCAGCACCCCGAGGCTCCCAGGCCCCCTTGTCCTGCCTCCATGGCTGCTGCCTCAGCTACACCCCAGGCCCCCCATTACATGGGTGCTCCGCTGTCTCCGGGGTCTGGGCCAAGCTCCTGCACATGTACTTTGGGGTCCCGGGTTCCCCCGAGGTGCCTCAGTCCACCCCAGCCTGCACCAGGCCTGAGCTCCCCGCTGCCCAGGCTGTGGTGGCTGAGTCCCTCACACGGGTGGACTGATGCCTGTTCTGTCAGTGAGGATCTGAGACTTGGGGAGATCAGCTAACATGTGAGGGTCACGCAGCCGGACAGCAGGGGGTGAATTTGTACCCAGGATGGTGAGAAGCACCAGAGCTCACTTCAGCTCCAAGCAGCAGCCCGGAGGAGCCCAGGGCACCTCGGTGCTCCGGGGAATGAAACAGCCTGTTCTCCAGGCCGAGAGAGGAAGCACCCAGCCTCCTGGCCCTGGCCCAGGCTGCAAACAACTAAACCACAGAATGCTTACGCCCGTCCCCGTGGGTCGGCGGCAACTTCCCCTAAAAGGCCCCTCCTGGGACCAGGCTTCCGAGTTCTGACTGTCTGCTGACCCCGCTCCCCACACGCAGGTCAGATCAGTTTGGCTTTGTCCCTTCCTCTCGTGTGAGCCGTTGACCTGGCTTCTTCCAGATGCGGGTGGTTCTTCCTCAGACGCCGGCAGGAGTGAGGCAGGTCCAGGCTCGGGGCAGCATCGTGTCCGAGGGCCAGACGCAGTGCACAGGCTGAGGCAGCGGGGGAGGGGGTCGTTCCCCTAAGATGGCTCCTTCTGGGCAGAGCAGGACCCTGGCTGGGCCTGGGGACCGAAGGCCTTGACCCCCAGGGAGCAGTCCAGCCAATGGGAAGGCTGGTCTCCAGCCAACTCTCATCTGGTGGGGACTCGGAGGGTGAAGCTGACCCCATGGCGCGCTGGTGACATTGAGGGGGTTGTGGGGCAGCCGCCGGGCCCAGGGTGGAGGAGGAGGGTCGTCGTCCTGCCTGTCCCACAACGATCCCATTCACTCTCGCTGTTTTCAAGATCTGCTTTTTGCCTTTGACTTTCGGAAGTTTGGCTACAAGGGGTCACGGTGGAAGTTTGGCTACAAGGGGTCACGGTGGAAGTTTGGCTACAAGGGGTCACGGTGAGGGTCGCTTGCAGTTTATCTGGCTTGGGGTTCGTGGAGCTTCTTGGATGTTTGTGTTCGTGTCTTCCATCAAATCCGGGAGGTCTCCTGCCCCTTTGCTTCTCTCTTCTCCTTCTGGGACTCCCAGTCGGTGGTGTTCCACAGTCCCTTCGACCGCTTGTCTTTCTTCCATTGTGGTTTCTTCCTGTTCCTCAGACTTGACCATGTCCATGGTCTATCTTCAAGTCTGGTGAGTCTTTCTTCTGTCTTCTTCAATGTGCCTTTGAATCCATCCAGTCACATTTTCAGTGTAGTTATTGTAATTTTGAGCTCCAGAATTTCTCTTTAGGTTTTCCGTCTCTTTACTGATATTTTCTTTTGTTTACACATTATTTTCTTGCCCTTTTCCACACATTCTTTTAGATCTTTGAGCATATTTTAAACTGTTGTTTCAAAGTCTTTGTCTAGTATATCTATCACTAGGTCTTTTTAGAGACTTGTTCTGTCAACTTATTTTTTTCTTTAAATGGGTCATACTTTCTTGTTTCTCTGTATGCCTTTTAAATTTTTTTCTTCTTTCTTTCTTCTTTCTTTCTTTCCTTCTTTTTTTTTCTTTCTTTTTTGTGGAACACTGGACATTTGAATTTTAAAATGTGGTAACTGTAAATAAATTCTTCACCTGTTTTACATTATAACATTTTTTATTGTTTGTTTTAATTGCTATAGGCTGTCTCTGTGCCAAGGATCAGTCTGTGCTTTTGTTTTAACAAAACTATAGATAAGACCCTAGCAAGACTAGTTCAAGAAAAAAGATACAACTTACATGTTTGCATTGAAAGGGAAGAACAGTTACAAAGTACAGCCGGCCCTCATTCATCACAGGTAATCAGTTCCAGACTCTACCACGGTAAATGAATTTCTGCGAAGTAGGATTCCTCATTTATATACAGGCTTCCCTCGCCACTTTGCGCTCCGACTATTGCGGCTTCCCTCTATCGCGGTTTTGTGAAAGTCGTGAAAGTCAAAGCGCGAAGTGGCGAGGGACGACTGTAGAAGACATGTTTAATTACGCAGGAATACTATTAACAGCTGTGTGCTGATACATTTAAAAAATCAATAAAATTGGTAAAAATTTTAGTAATATGATATCAACATTAAACTAAGATAAAGTAGAAACTAAATGAAGCTATAATCATTAGAAGTAAATACAACTTCAACCAGACGTGCATTTTCGTCACCCCCCATTTCCAGCGAGAAACTTGAGTCCGTAAAAGGAAGGCACCGTCCTCTGTGACGGACCCCTCAAGCTGCGGGGTGAACAGAGCGTCAGCTGGTGGCCCCGGTGGCCTGTCAGCAATGACATCAAATACACGGCCCGAGTGGCCACCCACACAGGACGGGAGTGGGGCCTTTTGGCTCACAGCCCGAACCCTTCCTTGGGGACACGGCTCATCAGGCCAGTCACTGGCGGGTGACCAGGCCGTGTTTCTACTTACAAGATCTGGGCAGAGGGGTGAGGCCCCTCACCTGGAGGCTCGGGAGAGAGAGACGGGGAACCCCACACAGGAGGGGGCAGGATCCTCAGGACGCCAGCTCCCAGGAGGCCGCGCGGTTTGTCAGCCGGCCCGGTGGGCAGCTTCAACAGCGGCAGCTTCACTCAAACTCAGAGCCGGCCCGTGTAAAGAAAACACAGGGGACCAGGCAGACGCAGAGCAGGTCCTGCTCTCGGTACAATCCGTCACGTTTTTAAATGTCATTAGGTTTTTAACAATTCCCATCTTCTTAGTGAGAAAACTTTCTTAGCACAAGCCAAGTAGCAGGAGAAGGAGTTGTTTCTGTCCCTCTCGTTTCTAAGGGTTCACTTTTGGTGCAGTGGTCATGTTTCACGACCCACAAACCCAGCCCTGGGAGCACCTAGTGCCCCAGCCCATGATGTGATGATGCCACGTACCGTGTCCACATGTGAGCCACGTGAGAGTGTGTGCACGTGTGTGCAAGCCACATGAGTGTGTGCGTGTAAGCCATGTGAGTGTGTGCATGTAAGCTACATGAGTGTGTGTGCGTGTGTGAGCCACGTGAGTGTGTGCACATGTGTGAGCCACATGTGTGTGAGCCATGTGGGTGTGTGCGCATGTGTGCAAGCCATGTGAGTGTGTGAGCCACGTGAGTGTGTGCACGTGTGTGTGCAAGCCACACGAGTGTGTGCATGTAAGCCATGTGAGTGTGTGTGCATGTAAGCCACGTGAGTGTGTGCACGCGTGTGAGCCACATGTGTGTGAGCCATGTGAGTGTGTGCGTGTGTGTGTGAGCCACGTGAGTGTGTGTGAGCCATGTGAGAGTGTGTGCCTGTGCGTGCCTGTGTGTGAGCACATGTGTGTGATTGTGGCTGTGCCGTGTGGGAGCCGTGTGGGAGCACATGTGGGCGCTGTGTGCGTGTGTCTAATGGAAACTGAGCTGTGAGTGTGGGCTCCTGCCCTCCCCTCTGCTGCTGCCTGAACAGACCTCCCTTCTCTCACCCGGTTCATCTGTGCCTGGCGTTGTCCCTGCTGACGGCCGAGCGGCGGGCGGGCCAGGGGAGGATGAAGGCTGCATTGAGGCCCTGGGACACCCGCACAGCTGGCAGAGGCACTCGTTGTGGGTTTTTAACTCTGCAGATAAGCTGATGGGACCAGAGCCAGCATGAGAACAGCTCCCCATCCTGCCCTCCCACTCCTGGTCCGAAGGAAGCCCTCCTGCTGGCCTGGGCCTGCACCGGGGCCAGGGTGCACTCAGAGAGCAGACCCGGGCTGGGCTGGTGGGGAGGGGTCTGAGGAAGCGCACAGCGGGCCCGGGAGGCTGTGGGAATGGGCGGGACACGTCCTGGGACACGTCCTGGGGGCCACTCACACTGCCCGCCACAGCTCTGGGACCACTGTGGGGGCAGCAGCCCGCTCACCACAGGACCGTGAGGCCCAGTGCCAGAAGGGGCTGGCCGCTCAGAGACACAGACTCATCTGGGACCAACAAGATGACACCCAACACGAACCACATTTTTGTGGCCTAGCTCTCTGCTAGCAGGATGCGTGGTCAAGGAAGTCCCTCCTGGGAGCAGAGACTATTCTAGGAGAATCTACGGTTGGGGTGTGGGCTCCAGACAGCCCCAGGGCCCCTCCCTCTGCAGCTCCCCCAGCCTTGCTAACCTGTGACTTGCATATTTCCAGGTGGCATCGGTTCAGACCCTGCAGAGGCAGCTCCAGGTTCCCTCCCAGAACCTCTTCTCCAGTTTCGCCCGCGGCCTCCCTTCCTGTGCCCGGGCTGGGGACCGGCTTGGCTCTCCCTGGGCCCTCCGTTCCCAGGTGGACGTCTAACCCACGTGCTGGGCCCGGGTGACAGATCTGGTTCCCCTCTGTAACAGCAGCTCAGTTGTCAGCACCGGAACCACAAAGGTCACCTTTCCAGAGAACCCTGGGCCACGCCAAAGACAACACAAAATAACGCCCGGTCCACCCCCATGTGACACGCCCCCTCCACTTGGGTTTCCTCCGGCTTTGGGTCACGGCAGGCGTGTGGAAACACGGGAACGCAGCCTCTCCCCTGGAGATGTGGGTTTTGTTAGTCTTTGGGGAAAGCTGAGACTGAGCGGGGACAGGATATCACCGCTCAATCATCTGATTGCCAGTGATCAGAAGGGGCCACCACCAACCCCTCCGTCCCGGTGCCCACAGACCCAGATGGCGGCCAGCAGCACCCAGGCTGGTCCCTGGGACGCCGGGTCGATGGCCCTGTGACAGGAGAAAGGGGCACTGATGTCCCCACACACACCTCTCAGGGCGTGCAGACATGGGGGCACCCCCGACAGTGCACCCACAATAAACACCAAACCGAGCCACTGCAGAGTGGACAGCACCCTCCCGGTCACACCTGGGTGTCAGTCTTATGAAGGGTTCGCAGTGTCCCGTCCTCAGGGAGTGACCGCCGGGCATGTCTGTGCTGGCTCTGATGGTCAGCGTGCAGAGCCTGGCCCAGGAGCTGCTGTGGGCACAGGGTGCCTCCCCAGGACCCCTGCGTGTGCCCTGCTTGCGAGGACACGAGGCTCTGGCACTCTGGCAGCAGCGGGAACGCGGACGCGGCTGCAGCGGCGGGATCTCGGCGCCCCTGGCCCGCCCGCCCCACCTGCCATCGCTCGCTCCGGGCTCATAATCACCTTTGTTCTCCCTGGAGGTCGGGGGTAAAGGCAGGAGTTCTGGCTGAATATCCTTCCCGCTCCGTCCGAAGCCTGTGATGCTGGGTGAGGAGCACGGGTGCGGTGCTCAGAGGAGACGCTAAGCCCGTGAGGCCGCGGGGGCGGGGGTGACGAGCTCAGAGCTGGAGTCACCAGGAGCTCGGACCCTAGAGCCAGACCCGCGGGGCCTTTGCCCGGGCTGGATGACCCGCGGGAAGGTGTCACCCCCTGAGCCGGGTCAGCCTGGTTGATGAGCGGTGGAAGGTAGGAGACACAGGCCCACAAGGTCCAGCTTTCAAGGGTGTTAAACTGTCAGCAGTGTTTCTTGTAGACGGACGTATCTCCTCGTGGACCAAACGCACCTCCTTAGTGGAGACTTGAAATCAACACTGAGCATCAAGTACAGCACCGTATCCTGGGCTCATGTCCACGCTCCAGCCGCGAGGCTGCCCACGTCCTGACTTCCGTGGCTTCACCAGAAAGCGCACCTGCCCCGGGATGGACGCCGGCCTCGCCTGTCCTCGGGCCTGGGCCTGGACAGTCCACATCCGTCCTTGGCGGTCGGGCCCACAGCATCCCTCCAGTGGCCACCTTTCCCCATAGAGGCCTCTCTTCTCCCTCCAGGGAACAAGGACCGTGAGCACCGCCGTCCTCCCTGCCCAGCCAGCAAGACCAGAGCGTGCGGGACTTCTGGTCCCCAACACCACGCACCTGTGTGCAGAGCCCAGGTGGAAAGAGGGGTGCAGGAGGCACTGGGTCGTGTCTGGCCCGTGTGACATACAAGTTCAAGAGAGGGGGCTGCCCCTGTCCCGCCGGAGGAGTCGGTTTGAGGCTCCTTGTTGAAGTCCTTCTGGAGGTAGAGCTGGAGAGAGTCCCTGAAACAGCCCGAGGCAGGAAGAGCCATCAGGACCCATGACCAGCAAGAGCCTGAGCAAGGGACAGTCGGGGGTGGGGCGGCACCAGCGTTGGGGTTCTGTCCATTGGGCCGAGAAGCTGGGGTGTGTTCTCACGCACCTGCACCTGAGAGGACACTTCAGACACGGTCGTCGGCAGGGCATCAGGGTGGATGGGGGCCGGATGGTCTGGAAACGGTGAGCAAGAGTTGGGGGGGCCTAGGGGCAGCAGGGACCGATTCTCAAGACACCCCTGCACCTCAGGCTTTTCCTGCATGGAGTGTGTGTGACTCCCTCTCCCCAGCTCCGTGCAAGACGCCAGGAGGTGCCCCCAGGGGAGACCGAGACCTGTCCTCGGGAGATGTCTGTCCCTGACCTGAGGCTCCTTCCACGCAAACATTTAAACTGATGTGAAATCTATTCAAAAGGCTGAGATAACACACAACCCCAATCTTCTCCACGCACCAGGACCACCAAGAGGCCGCCAGCAGTCAGTGTGTCTGCTCTCACAGCTCAGCAAGTCCACTCCACTGTCCTGAGTCCCATGCGGTCTCCTCCACGCCCAACGTTCAAGCCTGATCAACACGAACGGGGAGATTTTACTCAGATAGGTGGATTCTGGAGCGTGGCTCTGTCCACCTGCCTGCACGGCTCTGTCTCAGAGAACAGCCTGTCCAGGTGGCATCTCGATGAGGAAAGGATGAGACACGATAATGGCCATGCTGCCACCTCTCTGGCCCAGTCCACCGGCCACGTGTGCCTGGGCCACAGCAACTCAGTCCACTGGCCACGTGTGCTTGGACCACAGCAACTCAGTCCACCGGCCACGTGTACCAAGGCCACAGCAACTCAGTCCACTGGCCACGTGTGCCTGGACCACAGCAACTCAGTCCACTGGGCACGTGTGCCTGGACCACAGCAACTCAGTGTATCAGCCTCGTACCCTTCTGCTGGGCTCCTCCCCCAGCCCCATGGCCTTTGCACACTCATTGCTCTCTGCCCAGAATGTTCCTGGCTCTTCTCCTCACCTACTTAGTCCACACTCGTCACTCAGCCCAAGCTTTGCTCATGTGGGGAAACTTCTCTGGCTCCTGACAGGGTCCTGGCACCATGAGCTTCTCCTTCAAGTGGTTTTCTGTTTACTTTGCATATTCTTACGTAATCGCTTGGCAGGCTGTCTCCCCCAGGGGACTACGGACTCCATTCAGCTGAGACTGCTCTGGGTTTGCTCCCCGGGGTGTGCCAGTGACGTGCGCAGTCAGGCATTTGATCAACATCTGTAGATAAGAAATGACCAGCCCAGAGGATGAGGTGGGCTCTGTTGGCTGGGCGGCTCACCGCTTCCGGAGGACCGAGGTGATGGTCTCGGACCGGATGCACCTGCGGGGGCGGCAGCAAATCCAGGGAGAGGCCTGGGGCGTGGGCACCCGGAGCCATCACCCAGGGTCATGAACTTGGGAGGAGGGGACACGCCGGAGAGTAGCCACATGGGGAAGAGCAGCGTCCACACTCCAGGCAGGACCTGCCCGGGCTGCTGAGAGTCTGGTGGCTGGGTTCCGGGAGGACGGAAGTTGCATCGCAGAGGCAGGAGACACCCGGGAAAAGCCAGTGTCGTGAACCCACAAAAGGGTACAGTCAGCATGGAGCCCGTGGGAAGTGGCCGGGGTCTGTACACACTCCACAGGGCTGTTTTCATTCTGCCTCAGAAACAGATTCACCAGCAGAATCGGAAGCAGTGGGGCAAAGCTGCCACCAGGGAGTTCACAGAGGGGCCACCTCAGGGCACAGCTGCCTCTTGAGAGGGGCCACCAAGGGCGCTGGCCAGGGGCAGGCAGCCTGCAACCCACGGGACCTGGGGACGGTGCTTGGCAAATACGAGACTGGAAGTGCTCATTGTTTTTGAGAATCTTGCCTGAGAATGTGAGGATGAAGCTGAGATAGCAGATGGAGAGATTCTAAAACAAAGAGAAATGATTTAAGGTCGAGAGTCTCCTACGAACACGAGGGGAAATTCCAAGAGGAACTGAACTTGTCCTGGGTGTAAGGCAAGAGCGGGCTTCCCCGGGGAGCAGGTGGCTGTGGTCAGGTGAGACCACAGGTAACGCTCTCTCCTTGGATTTGCGGAGGAAGGTAGTTCTGAGGAAATGGCTGCATTTGGACGCTCGGCTCAGGAGCAGAGGGTGGTCAGCACCCGAAACGCGGGCTGCAGGACCCAGCCGGAAGCTGGGAGGGGCCGGTGTGGCCGGAGGCGCTGAGCCCGCGCTCCCTCAGGCGCTGCAGGGCAGGTGTGTGCCCCGGGCTCGTCCTCCGCGGAGTCCCCGCCAGGGCAGCAGCAGGCAGGACGGCGGGACCTCACGCCCATTCTCGGGTTGTCTCCGAACTGGGACCCCGACACCCCCTTCGTCCTGCCTGGCGCTGAGGGACCTCCTGTGCCTGCACACCCCACACCTCTGCCGCTGACCCCACCCCGTCCTCAGGAAAACAAAATCTGGGGGGTCTCGAATTGGGCGGGACTCCGGAAGCAGGATGACCACCAAACGGCTCAAGATGAGTGGCGCTGGGCTGGGGGCCAAACCCCATGGGCCGTGGACCCCAAGGCGTTGGCCCTGAGCGGGGCCCCGGCCCCCCCGGGCAGCAGCCCCACCTCCTGTCCACCCCGCCCCTCCCAAGGCCAGGCCAGCCACTGGGCCCAGCCTGCACCCCACTCAGAGCCCAGTGAGCCGTCTCTTTGGACACGAACCCTCATTAAAGCAGATTAACGATCTGAAGCAGAAACTGTTCCAAGGAGTCTTGCTGGTGAGCAGGGCTGTGCCTGCAGGGATTCACCAGACCAGCAGAAGCCTCACCTGCCCCTGCCCCCCAGGTCAGTCCAGCTGGGGCGTCTCACACCTTCACCCCCCGGCCCCTGTTCGTCATCCATGGGGCGTCCTCCCCCTGACCCCTCCCAGCGTCCCCAGGGCAGGAACCCCTCCGCGAGATCTTGTGCACCATCTCATGGGGGCATCCCCACCCTGGGTAAAACACGAGCCTTCCCCACCCCCACTCCAGATGGGGTCACATTTGTACCCCGCATCCCGTCAGCCCTCTCATTCCTGCACAGACTTTCCTGCCACAAACTCAAGGTCACGGGTCGCTGGACCCACAGGCAGACTGTGAGGTGCTCCACCTGGTCCCCGTTTCACAGCTGCAGACCCTGGAGAGGCAACGTGTGATTTCAACCTTCCCGCTGGGGCGGGGCCCAGTCAGGCCCGGGGAGGTGGGTGCCGGGCTGTCTTCTGCTTCCCGGTGTGGGGCCGGGACCCCAGGGCTGTCCCTCCGCCTCCTCGCCCAGCGGCCCTTCCCCCAAAGGCCTGGCGCGGACTCCCAGCCCCCCTCCCAGGAGCCCGGTGAGAAGCGCAGCCGCACGGGGACGGGACGGACAGGCCGCCACTCGTCTGGGTCACCGGAGGCTCTGGGCACCGGGGTCAGGGTCGGCACAAGTCCGCGCCTGCTCGAGGTAGGCGTCCGGCCTGCTGGATCGTCCTCCTCCCCTCTGCCCTGCATTCCTGGCCCTGGCCTGCAGCCCCGAATTCCTGGCCCCGGCGGAGGCGGGCTGTTCCCGCAAAGGTACACAGCTCAGGAATCCACTCCCCGGCCTGTCGCAGCCTGAGCCACCGCCTGCGGCTCCGCACACAGCCCATCTGCTCCGCGGGCAGGTGGCAGAGGCCTGACTCAGCGAGGGAAGTCCCTGGGCCAGTGCGCAGCCCCCACCAGGAGCCCCGAACCCCACTGCACACGAGGGGAACAAACGGTCGCACAGGCTGCAGGGGAAACCCTCACAGGTGCTGGGAGGGACGCGGACGCCCCAGGGTGCGTGCTGGGGCTCTGGGTCTCCAGGTGTGCACGGAGCGGGGCGGCAGCTGCGACGCAGGTCAGGAAGCTGCAGCCGCAGGAATGTCATCTGCTGGGAGGGGCCGACTGCACGCGGGATGGAGCCTCAGAGAGCAGGCTCCAAAGTCAACACTCGCAGGAACGGCCCCGTGAGAGACGGTGCCCCGAACACACCCGCCCGGCCCTGCACGGACCTTCCCCTGGTCTGAAACAGGCCGGCTCACGCTCGCTCCTGGTGAGCTGCCCGGTCCCGGCCACAGCCCCCCTCCCTCCCCCAGAGAACAGCGCTGAAGTTAAATACACGTGACATGCAGCTTCTTGTCTCCTTAAATGAATAGACTTTATAAACATCGTTTTTTAAATGTAATCTTTATCATGATTGTGCAGAGGGCGGGTGCCTAGAACTACCCTGGGCGACGCGTCTCCCGGCCACCATGTGCCAGAGAACCAGGCCCGGCCCGCCCCCCACGCTCCGCACACCAGCGCTGCTTCCGCTCAGCCTGTCCTCAGACGCGGGGGTGTCGAGAGCTGGACGAGGTCTGGGCCTAAGCCCTCCGCACACGGCGGAGGGGACCTCCTCCTGGGTCCTCTGTAGGCCCCTCAGAGGGGAGGCGGGCCGTCCATGGCGGCGCCGTCGCAGCGGCCGGGTCAGCATCGTCGCGTCGGGTTGGAACCGAGCCCGCAGCCTCCTCTCCCTGTGAGCTCAGTGCGGGGACCGGCCCTCGGCGCCCACACGACCACAGCCGGGCAGGAGCAGGCGGGTGTTCGTGTTCGGTGCCCACGGCGCCCGCTCCCTGCTGCCACGCCCAGCAGAGGAATTCGGGGTAACAGGCTCCCGGGCTGCACTCCCTCGGCATCCCCCGCGGTCTCCGTTAGCACAGGCAAGAGCACAAGGGCGCCTAAGATGCCTGCAGGGACATCACGGCCGTTGGGTGCCCGGGCCTGGAACCCGGGGCGCTGGGGCCGGACGCTGACAGTCACGCTGTAGCTCAGCCCGTAGCTGATCCTTCAACAAGGGCTTTGTCTCCTTCTGACTTGAGGGACCTTCTCCAACGGCCCTCGCCCGGGGCTGGGGCAGCGGGTCTGGAGCGCTCGGTGTCCTGCCCGCGCTGGGCCTGCCCGGGGTCGCCCTGGTGCCCGTGACCAGGACTGCCCTGGGCCCCTGCAGCCAGGCGTCGGGCCCCCTGTCCGGAACGAAACCCACACATCACACAGGTCCACACAACACAAAGCTCTGTGCCCATCCGGGCGAGACTCTGGGGGCAGAGGACGTGGTCTGGTCCTGCCCCTGGAGTGAGGCCCCTCCTCCCACCCGGGGGAGCGTCGCCAGGCTGGTGATATGAGGATGGTCCACATCCATGGGGGGGACGCTCTGTGGTGCCTGCGCCTCGGATCCCTATGACGTCGCAGCAGGGACAGGGTCTGGAGGGCGTTCAGGCTGAGAGCACGTGGCCGCGCCCGCTCTCGCATAGACGCGGCCCTGCGGTCTGTGCTGGCCAATCCCCAGCGGGTGGGACTCGCCGGTGTCTGCCTGCTTCTCAGCACCACTGGGACTTTCTCTCCTTCGAATTGGGCGGGACTCCGGACGCAGGGTCCCTGGGCGGGATGGGGACTCTCGGGGTGGCCCGGTTGCTGCCCAGGGGGTGCTGGCTGGGGAGAGCCACGGGGCCAGTGTCCAGGGCAGGACCCAGCAACGCCGCGGCCGCGGGGGACGCAGCCATCTGGCCGGTGGCCGGGCGGCCAGCACTCGCTCCTTCCCAGTTCCGAGCAGAGTCCCGGGCAGCCTGGTGTGAGTCCGCGTCCGTCCGACCTGGGACAGAGAGCGACAGTTCTCCCTGCGCGGTGCCGGTTCCCACGGGGCCTGTGGTGACCTGGCGGTGTTGGTGCAGCTGCTGTCTCAGCAGGACGCAGCGAGAACGAGGGCAAAGGACACCCCCCACCAGACCCCACAGGCAACCCCAGTGGCAGGTGAAATACCCACCGTCCGTGCCCCTGTGTCCCCTCCCTCGTGGGCCGCGGACCGTGTTTCCAGGTACTGAGAACCAAACCGGCACTTGACTCAACCAGGCCCGCGGTGTGTGTCCCCTCCCTGTGGGGACCGAGCTGTGACAGGTGCACTGGGGGCCCCCGGGAGCTCCGAGGTGCCGCACCCCTGAGGCCCTGCACAGAATCGTGGTCCAGAGATGTGACTGTGACCCACAACGCCAGCCCCTGAACGAAAGGGTCTGGGTTCGATCTCCGGTCGGGCACGTACCTGGGTCGCAGATTCGATCCCAGGCCGGGTCAGGGTGCTTGCAGGAGGCCACCAGTCGGTGTGTCTCTCTCACATCCGTGTTTCTCTCCCCCCACCCCCCACCCCTTCCACTATCTCTAAAAACCATTGGGAAAAATATCCCTGGGCGAGGATTAGCACACACACCACAAAAACAGGCCTCTTTCAGTGAACAGTGTGACGTGTTTGCCTCGAGCGCAGGCCGTGGTGTGTACCGGAGACACAGGCGTCCCCAGGCGTCCGAGGGCAGGGGTCACTGCCTGGCAGGCGGCCCATGAATCAAGTCAGCTGTTTGTTTTTCTTAAAAAGGACCAGATCACAAATGCAACGCAATACCTGCGTGAAGCATCGACTTCGCTGTCCTCTGGCACAGCAGCGTCCGGGCCCCTCTCTGCTGAGTCCCGGCCCTCGGGGGGCGACCTCCGCGGGGCGGGGCGGCGTGTCCGAGCTGCGTGCGTCCTGTTCTGCTCCTTCTCCCTGCGGCTGGAAGATCGCAGGGCCGACCCAGGTGCCTGGTGTGAACGTCAAAGTCCCTTCCAGGGAAATCACCTCGTTTTCGCAGAATTAGCTCAATGCCCCGTGAGTGTCACTCACTCAAACTGTTGCTGTTGTTGCGAAATGTTTGCTGTCCTGAGTCTGAGCGGCAGTGAGAACACGTTCGGAAGAAAACCTGAGAAGCAGAGGACCCGTCGGGCGCTTCGGGGCCGCGGTCTCGGTCTCTTTTCTTCCTTCCCTTTGAGACACTGCCAATTAGCTGGATTTAGAATCCAACCCGGGCACTTTTTTATTCAAAGGGGACGGTCTCGTTTGAAGAGGAGAGGATTTAAAGCGGCATTCTCCCCGCTGCGCCCCGATCGGCTATTGATTAGGGAAGGGCTGCCACGGCAGTCATCAATGCCGAATAATAGGCTCCCGCGTGAGGCTGCACGGAGTACCCTTGTTCCCGGACGAGGGGAGCGGCCTTTTGTGGAAAACCAAAGGCCCCAGTCTCTCTCGAGGAAAAGAAATGTTAATTGAAAAATTCCTTGAAGAGCTGCTTCCCATGGAAGGTGTGAGGCCGGCGGGAGCGGGCCCGCCGGTGAAGGGGAGCCCCGTAACCGTGCTGATTAGCTCCCATTCAGGGCCGGGCCGAGGGGGACCCCTCCTTTCAGCCCGGGGACCGATGACAGCTGGTCCCTGTGTGGGGGGGAGTCTGAATTAATTGGCCCCTTGACAGGGAAAACGAAAACAAAGAAACTTCCTATCGGGCGGGCGCGGAGAAATGCAGCCTGATGATTTACATAAATAATCAACGCGCCGCCTCTTCTGTTCCGTCAATTAACCACCTCGGAAGAATGACCACGCTGCCGCCATTCAGGCTCTCCGGCGACCTTAAATCACAGGCGGGGAGTGAGGCCACCCCCTCGGGGCATCTGTGACAACGCTCGGTCCCCAGACCAGAGGTGTGTGGGGTCAGACAAGCCCGGAGCCGGGGTCTAAGCGGGGAGACCAGGGCTCGGGCGGGTGGTCGCTGCCTGGTCCTTCCCCAGAACTGGATTCTCCGCTCCCGCCTCCCACCCTGTCCACACGGGCCCAGGACACGGCCTGCTGGCCCCCAGGAGCCCTCCCAACCTTCATCCTTTCTGCCCTCTGACCCCTGGGCAGTGGCCGGGGCTGGCGGGAAGAAAACACGTCAGTTCCTTTGTGTCCGCGGAGAAACCAGCAGCCGAGAGGCTGGAGCAGCCTCGGGCGCGCTGGGTGCCGGCTGGGTGTTGGGACAGTCCCGGGCTGAGCACGAGATGACAGGGGCCATGTGGACGACGGGACATGTCCCGCCCGTCTCTGGGCCGCAGGTGAGGCCGGAGGCAGCAGGAGCCTGGTGCGGGGCTGGTTCCCGCTCCCCAGCCCCACGCAGGGAGACGGCAGAGCAGATCCGAGGTGAAACGTGGCGGGGGTCTGGAGAACAGCGCCGAACACGGACGGGTTGTTGGGACATACTTGTTAGGCGGGGCTGGGCCCACTCCGAAGGGCCTGCCCTGCTCAGCCGTACGAGACGTTCCCTAAACACACAGTAACATCTGTGCTGCAGGCGCATGGAGTTTTCGTTTAAAACTATCACTTCTCGCTGAGAAAGGAGCCTCATCGAAACCCATGTGTTTCCTGTTCCCTCCTCCCGGCCTCAGGCTCCGGGAGGTGCTGGCTGGCCCGGCGCAGGTGCATGGACGCGTGGCCCATGGCTCGTGGCTCGTCACAGCAACCAGCACTGACCGACCCCGGGGAAGGGCCCCCCTCTGAGCCCAGCTGAGCTGGAAAACCCCGGAAGGCGGGTGTGAACCCCAGGGAGGGGACGCGGCCTGCACGCTGAGAAATGCACCGGGGGTCCCCTCAGTTCCCGGGGGGGCACCTCCCAGGTGACCACGAGGTAGGGTCTTAAAAGCAAACAGAACAGAATTCAGCGGCTGGAGCCCCTGGATAAGGGTGCACGGGTTTCTGGCTCCTGGGTCCATCCACCGAGGGCCCACTTCCAAAAAGGGCAACGTGACTGCGTCCTCCGGGACGGTCAGACCACCTGGGGAAACTCCGCAGTCCCTCCGGCAGGGTGGGCGGCCCCTCGGGGCTCAGCTGGGGGCGCACGTGGCTGCCTAGGGGCTTGTGTCCACGTGCCTGAGGCGGGTCAGCTCACGGCTCGAAGGGGTCCCCCGTGTCCTGACACCTCGCGCTGGGCCCGCGACCTGGCCGGCCTGTGACTCCCGTCGCTCTCCAGGCCTCGGCTCCCGCTCCGTGACCACCGCCCTCCGCAGACGGGCTTCAGTGCCGTGCAGAGCGTCTCGTGGCGCCTGAGCCCGGCCTTCCTACCACGAGAACAGCCACCGTCTCCGGCCTCCCAGGGCCTCTGGGTTGTAACCGGGAAACGCGAGGTCCCGCCGGGGAGGCCGCTGAGGGAGCTCCCACCACACAGGAAACGGGCCCCAGGGGGCACACGGGACCTGCAGGATCCATCTGCCTGCGAGTCTACATCTCCCCTCCACAGTCACCCCAACACGGTCAGAGGACCCTCCCCCCAGAACCGGGTCCCGCCAGACCTCTGGGTGCAGAGCAACCTTCCTCCCGAGGTGGAGGGAGCTGGAGGCCCTCAGCTCCCTCCGTGGGAATCCTGCGGGGTCTCGCGTTCTCCCCGGCAGAGCAGAGACAACGTCACAGACCCGCACTGGAGCGGGGAGGGTCCCGGCGTCAGAGTCCTGGCCGAGTCCCCAGGGCAAACCAGCCCAGTTACACAGGACAGTTCCACCTGGGCTGACACCCGGACACGGTCCCGGCCTGTGCCGGACCCTCCGCATCCCGGTCGCAGCCACTGGGGCCGTGAGTCCGAGGGGCGGCCCCTCGTCACCACAGACAAGACTCTCCGGCCTGTTCACCAAGAGGGAACACAAGGAACAGCGACGCGGTTTCCACAGTCCAGCTTCATAGCCTGAAAATGTAACTGACCTCTACCAACGTGCACATTTTGTCACGCGTCCACACTTAGTGACGAGGGGACACGGCACCCCAGGCACTTGCAGGAAGCGCACACGGGTGGCACCTCCGCAGGACGACGGCGAGAGGGAGTCAGACCGCGGAAAGGCTTCTGCTGTTCGGACCAGGAACTCTGACCCTGACGCTGACCGTAAAGAGATAACTGCACGTCTATGCAACAATGGTTGTACCAGGACGTCCACCACCATTTTACTTTATGATAAAAATAAATGTGACTTTAATAACCCCGAAAGGGGGTTCGTTCAGCAGAGTTTGGAACATCTCTGCAGTGCGATGCTCCGCAGACACACAGTCATGGTTTTAGACAGTGACGCAGGGGACACTCACAGAGCGGAAACCATCTCGTTACCTTGCTCACGGTGTGTGGCCGGCAACGTTCTGCTGCGACCTGGGAATTTTGGGAGGGTGCACGTTGTGTTGTTTCTGCCACACTTTCAACAAAGCTGGTCACCCAAGTGAAGTCCCCGATAGAACCTGTGGCACCAACGTGGGGAGGGGCCCTGAGGACACCAGCCCCGCCGCCCGCCCCCCGGGGCCGCTTCCTTGTCCGTCGCCATGGCCGGTGCTGCACCAGGAGCAGGAAGAAGTCAGTCCTGTCCCCCCGCCCCTGCCCCAACCCCTCGTCCTGCTCCTAGGAAAGTCACCCGAAGAAATAAACGGAGCCCTAGAAAAACATTTTCAAACCAGCTTTACGCCAGAATTACTTATAAGAGTAAAGAATTTGCCCTGGCTGGTGTGCTCAGCGGTGAGAGCATTGGCCCACAGCCCAGAGTCGGGTGCGGTTCCCGCTAAGGGCACGCACCTCGGCTGCGGTCTGTCCCCGGGCCCAGCCGGGTCGTGCGGGAGGCAGCCAGTTGACGTCTCTCTCACATCGATGTTTCTCTCTGCCTCTCCCTCCCTCCCACTCTGTCTGAAGATAAATGGAAAAGTGTCCTCGGGTGAGGGTAAAAGCTGCTCTTAGTCCTCTCCGAGCCGTGGGGTCTTCGCGTGGACACGACCGCGCGCAGGGCAGGGAGCAACGGTAGGAGATAGTCAGCAGGGACGCTCATTCCTTCTCTCTCACGCACAGAAATCACACCTACGTCTCCTTCCTCCGGGAAACAAAGTCTCTTTTTAAGATCAAAGACACCAAAGTCTCCCCGTGGCCCCTGCTCCGCCCTCCAGGCTCCCACGGGGCAGAGAGAAGCCTCTTCTGTGCCCGGAAGAGAAGGGAACGTGGCCGAGAGACTGAAACACACACGGGGCGAGTCCCCGCGCGGGGGGGGGGGTGCACGGCCACAGGCTTCCGGGGCACCTGGCCCACGGCAGACACGCCTACCACAAGCCCCCTTCCGTGTCCAGGTGCCCCGGGAGCCACACTCTCAAGAAGCACAAAGGGCCCTGAGAAAAGCCACCAAAGGAATGTCCACTCCCCAGAGGCCATGGAGAGCTAGCCCCTCCCCTTTGCCGCTGACCTTTCTGCTGACCCACCAAGGCCATGACCTCCTTCTGCACACCCAGGTGACGTAAACACGGGAACGCAGGCCGCGCACCCACGGCGAAGGCCCGGAGACCAGCGTGGCCAAACCCACCGCCGGTGATAGAAGGGAGCCGACCTCTGGGTCCCCGTGGGAACCGCCGACTCCACGCCTCGGATGACAGGCAGGGGATCAAACGGAACACACGCGGCTTCACACGGTCACTTTTGTCCGGCCTCAATTATTTAAACACAAACTGAATTAACAAAATATTCAACATATGTTCTTTTTAAACGCGGCTGGATCTGAGGAGGCTTCTGAGAGCGATGTGGTCAGGGGCTGCGGAGACCCCCCGCGTGGTCGGCCGAGCCGCGGGAGAGGCGGGGGGGTCGGGCTCGGAGGGTGACTGATGCCGCACCGAGGTCGCCTACCTGACCTGATCCCATCGCATCATGCTGCCACCATCTGCTGCTTTCAATTCCTCCGCAGTCTCCGAGTGCGCCCCTCCACAAAGGCGGCGGGACGGTCCCTGCCCGGGAGGGCGCGGGTTGGCTGGCGGAGCCCGGCCAGAAGGCATCTGCTGCTCCCGGCCTGCAGCATCTGCTGTTTCTCCCTTCCCCGCACGCCGCGGGATACGGTTTCTCCCAAAGGTGGCCCGTCCCCGCTCACGGTCAATCCCGGCTTTGTCCGCCCGCCGGTTCCCACGCTGCGGCCTGGGTCCTCCGCTGTCTGCCGGCGAGGCATTGTGCAGGCTCGGTCCTTAACCCTTCGCCGTCGCGTCGGGGCGTCCGATGAGCCGGCAGCAGATTGCGAGGGAGGGACGGCCACTCCGAGGAGGCTGCGAGGTTCCAAGGACGACGGTGACAGTGGCCCCGAGCTGTCAGAGCAGCAGTTCCTCCCCGAGAAACAGACGCGCTTTTCCCAGGCAGCCTCCTCCCGGCGCGTCTTCTCCAACGTGGACGCGGAAGGTGCGCCTTGTTTCCCTCCCGCCTCCGACGCGGCCCTGCAGCGCGGGGCTGTGTGAGGGGGCCACTCCCAATGCGTCTGACCTCCGGACACCTGCCGACGGGGTGCAGCCTGGCAGCCGACGCGACAGTGTCCTGCGCTGTCATCTCTCCTCGACCTTCTGGCCAACCCCGCGCACGGCCAGCGCTTGTCGGGAACTTGTAGCGGTGACGCCCTTCCGTCCAGGAGCTGCCTCGGGGACCCACAAAACACCTCCCCCGGCCGCCCTCAGGGCGCCCCTGCCCCAGGGGTGGGCCTGGGGGGGAGGGGGAGGGCTCCCCGGGACCCGGGGCAGCAGGAAGACAGGTTGCGTCTCCCGTCCCTGGTGGTTGTTTAGACACAAAGGCCCAGGACCGCAGGGCCCTGGTGTCAGAGTGCAGCCGACTGCAAAGAACAGGTACTGGGCAGAAGATCTCGAAGTAAAGCACATCCGACGCTCCTGAGCAGTGCATCCGCTCGGTGACCTGGGACACGCTGGTCTGAGAATAATCGAAGCTCGAACACAGGAGGGTGTTTACTGAGCACCTGCTGTGCACCTGACAGCACACGAACAATCAACTGTTTCCACTCGTGCGCAAGCCTGGGGGCGGGGGGGCTGGGGGATGAGAGACGCCCGGGGGCCGGACGGGCGCAGATGGAGCAGATTCCCTGGCCAGAGCTCGCTCCCCACAGCCCGTCACGGAGACCGTGGGGGACACGGTGCAGGCGGGGAGGCTCCATCTCTCAGGAGGCTGAGCCTCACGTGGCCTCTGCAGGGAACCCTGACGTTCCCACGTGCTCGGCGTGGGGGGAGCAGCTGAGGGTCTGGGTCCCCAACCTCCTGGAACAGCTCAGCCCTCCCAGGGCCTTGGCGTGTCCTCTGGCCAGGCTCCGTGGGAGCCTCCCCGTGCGGCCCCGGGCTGCCCCGGGTGTGGAGGGGTTGTTTTCATGGTGGGTGTGCCTGTCCCTTTCCCAGGTGAGAGCGTGGGAACCCACCTTTTACGGGTTTGGTTGTTTGCCTCACAAACTAACGTATGTGATCACCCATTATCATGTCATTAATTACAGTGTGTCCCATCCCATTAGCATTTCATTGCCGCGTAAAACTGAGTCAGCGCCCAGCTCTCTAACGACTGGCTGCGGCCGGCCCTGAGGTTTCGGTGCCTGGGAAGGACTGTGTCACCGCGGCCCACACCCACGTGGACCCAGAGAAGGATGTGGAAGGGATGGCTTTCAGGGCCCTAAGAGCCAGCAGAGACGGCTCGAGTGGGTGGTGAGGCCTCCCGGGCGGTGGGCCCTCCAGAGCCCGCAGGGAACCCAGGACAGTCACATCAGAGCGTCTCCCTGACCCGCCGTCGCCCGACACGGCCCTCCC
Organism: Molossus molossus; assembly: GCF_014108415.1. Lineage (NCBI taxonomy): Eukaryota > Metazoa > Chordata > Mammalia > Chiroptera > Molossidae > Molossus > Molossus molossus. Next base: position 112,576,081 of record NW_023425402.1, read on the forward strand.
GGTCACAGAGCAGGCCCCGCGCGTGGTCACGGAAATCAGGGCCACGACCACTGTGTGGCCCCTGGCGCCTCCTCGGTGCCTCCTCCTCCGCAGGAGCAGGGCTGCGTGGTCCTGGGCAGAACGACGTCACAGGGGAGCTCAGCTTTTGAGGACACACAGGTGCCATCAGCAGTAGGTCCGCCAGCTGTCCCAGACCTGGGGCCCCCGGTTCTCCACCTGCAGGGACACAGAGCAATGACATCAGGGAAACAGCGCGTCGCTCTGCGTCTGAGGCGGGAACAGCGGCAGCCAGAGCAAGAAGCTCACCCCGGGACCCGGCACCAGCCCCGCGGGCGCACGGCCTTGGGGACGAGAGAGGCCTTCGGGGCAGGTGCTGCATTTAGAGAGAACCGGACGAGCTCAGCCGAGGACAGGGCCCCGCGGGACCTGCAGTGCGCACCAGTGAGGTGGCCACCCCTCTGCTCGTGACGCCCGGGCGCCTACTGCAAGCTCCGCACCACCCGGGAGCACCCTCGTCCTGGACGGGCAGCCCCTGGGGGTCAGGAGCTGTGGGGTCTCAGCCCCCCTCCCTGGCGACTGGAAGGGGTGTGCGAGCTGGCTGCTAACTCCGGTCAGCAGGCTCCACCCTCCCCGGCGGCGTCCTGACCTGGGGACCCGCCTGGCTCTGCTGGAATGTGTGAAGAGGGGGAGCCTGGCAGGGCTTTGCTGGGTGACCTTCAGGGCGACGGTGGCTGCGGGGCGTCTGCTGCTGGGGGCCTGCTCCCGGCCTGCAGGACCAGCACCCCGAAACGCAGAGCCCCGAGCCTACGGGAGGCACCGCTGTGGGTCTTGGCAAGGCCACGTGAACTGGCCCCCGAGCGGGGTCAGCTAGGAGCGGGGCCTGCGTGTTGGCTGCGCACAGGGCGTGCGGCCCTGGGAGAGAGGAGTCGCAGTGTCCGCCAGCGCGGCACACACGGATCCGTCTCCACGCAAAGTCCACAGGGCGCTCACGAGTTTCTCAGAACCAGCGGAGCAGCCCACAGAGCACCATGCGCCCTGGGGCCCGTCCTCACTGCGGGCTTTGAGGTCGTGCAAGTGTCCAGGTCAAAGCTCGGGTGGGGCCTGGAGAGCACCATTGGGAACCAGGGACGGGCGCTCAGCCAGCGCAAGGGGTGGAGCCTGCCCAGCACGGCCTTTGAAGACACTTCCCGGTTCTTCGTTGAAATCTCCAAGCGACTCAAGTGCAATCTCCAAGCGACTCAAGTGCAATCTCCCTGTCTGTTGCTGCATCCAGTTCTTACAGGAGGGAGCCCCACAGCCCGGCCTCACCCCTCCCCAGGGACCCTGGGTCTCCAGCCCTGACCACACGGGCGAGCGAGCGCGCCCAGGGCCCGGGGTGACCCCGCTGCTCGGTTCCCCTGCAGGACAGACCCTGCGAGCCCGGGGCCTCGGGCCACATACCGCTTCTGGGAAGGAAGCAGAGTCACAAACTTGCCTGGACAGCACGAGGTGAGGCAGGACCGCAGGACGGGGCACGTCTCACAACCATTGTTGTTCTGCTGCACACGGCAGGGCGGGGACCTCGTGACCAGCACAGCCGCCGCCTGGCTCCTGCGCACTGTCACCCACACGAGCACCTGCCATGAGCTAGACGCCGAGGAGAGGTGGAGGGACAGGCCGCAGGGGAGCCAGCTGACTGTGGGGAGACGGATCGACACCCCGAGATGGCTCTCGTGCCCACGGGGTGGCCACACAAGAGGAGGGACACGCAGGAACCTGGGGGTGGGGACAGCTCCCTGCACGGGCAACTGTGAGATGGACCTGGAGGAGGAACAGGCTCTCCCTGTGGACCTCGGTGTGCCGGGCAGGCTCAGGGTCAGTGAGGGAGTGAGAGGGGGGACAGCGGCTGGCAGCCCAGACCAGGTGGTGTGGGTTGTCCCCAGACGACGGAATCCCCGCTGCGTGAGTGAAGGCGGCCCCAGCGTGCCGGGTTGACTCCTCTTCCATTTCCACGGAAGAAAGACAGTGTGGTGGTCGTCGGGCAAATCCAGTCGCACCTGCCAAGTGCTTCCCGGGTCCCAGTGCGCGAGTGGTGACCCTCCGGAGACCACAGGTCTCGCCAGCACACGTGCTCAGAGACCACGGACCCTCCGACACCCTCCTCCAACTTGCTCTACTGCATCTAAAATAGTAAAACTGCATTTAAAATAGTAAAACTGCATTTAAAATAGTAAAACTGCATTTAAAATAGTAAAACTGCATTTCTTTGAACATATTTTGTCGAGCTTTTTAGCTTTTCGTTAATTCCCCCATCGTCAGAAATACTGCGGTTTGGCCAAACCCATCGGGCCCACAGGGACGGACGCAGATGCTATGGGGTCGCCGGCCCCATCGCGCCCTGGAGGGGTCAGGCGGCGAGTGGGGCTCCCTGTTCAGGAAAGGCCGCAAGGGCCAGCTCCCTCTCCCGGGACCCGCCGTCCTCCCCACCGACCCCTGCGCGGACACCAGCAGCCCGCGGGGCCGTTCTGGGAACATCTGTGAAGGAAGTCAGCCCCGCCCTCTGCCCTCGTCCCCTCCCCAAGCGCGAGGGAGACACTTCTCCGGAGGTGAGGACTGTCCTGCGCTGGCGGAGAAGCACCCCTCCCCCCGGTGACGGACACACGGGGTGTCAGAGGCTCGCTGGGGCGCCTTCTCCCACAGGGGCCAGTCCAGCATGTCCACCCGGCTCCACGCCAGCCTTGTGGTGGACACTGGAGAACAAGGCCCACCCAGGTCCCGTCCTCTCCAGACTGGCCACGGCCCTGCGCCGGCCACAGTGCTGGCCCTGCGTCCTCTGGGCCTGCAGGAACCTGCCCGTCACCCAGACCTCACAGGCCAGTGAAGGGGCAGAGGCTCCAGGGGGTTTGAACAGGGAGCCTCGGAGACCGTCTCGGGGTTTTTCCACAGACCCCTCAAAGGGTGTTGTAAATAAAAGGCATAGATGGCGTGGGAAACGCAGGGGAGGAGCGGGGGACAGGAGGCTGGAGACCCCCGGGTTCCTGCAATGCTGACTGAGGACGGCTGGCCCTTCAGGGCAGGGACGGCAGAGGGGAGGCTGTCCGGCCCCAGGCAGGCCTCTCGGCCCGGGGTCCCCACAGCCAAAGGCTGGGCTGAGCACTTCAGGGGACCCTCCGTGACCCCAGGTTCCCAGCAAGAGCAGGAGAACTGCCCCCGAGGGCAACGGCTGTGAGCACTTCCGGGCTCTGGGTGGAGCCTCCTTCTCTCTGTCTCTCTGTCTCTCACTGTCTCTGTCTCTCAGTCTCTCATTCTCTGTCTCTCAGTCTCTGTCTGTCTCTCTCTGTCTCTGTCTCTGTCTCTCTGTCTCTGTCTCTCTGTCTGTGTCTCTCTGTCTCTCAGTCTCTGTCTCTCTCTGTCTCTCAGTCTCTGTCTCTCTCTGTCTCTCAGTCTCTGTCTCTGCCTCATGCCCAGAACAGGGAGACACTGCTGGGCTGAGACTGTGTTGCCATCTCTTCCCGCCACGTGTCTGGGCAAATTCCTTCACCTCGTGCCCCAGTTTCCTTCTCTGTAAAACCTCCCTTGTTTGTTGGGAGGACTGAACACATTTGCATATCGAAAGTGCTCTGCTCAGTAAATACCACATTCATGGCCATAATTACGGCTTATGTCTCTTTGAAAGCTGCCTTCATAGACGATGAGAACTGAGGTTCCCAAGGACCGAGACCCAGGCTCCCTGTCACCTCCAGAAGGGGCCGGCTCTCGCGTCCCCACACCCCGCAGCCTCCCAAACCTCGGCCCGGGCTTCAGTCTGCAAACCACCCTCAGAGCAGTGGACAGACGGGACGGGACCGTGGCTCCCTGGAAACAGATCAGCTGTCTCGGAGAGAAGCCCGGACTAAGCCTGGGTCAGCGGCAGATGCCGAAAATATCTCACCTTGTGCTGCTATAAATCAGATCCCTCCGCCCTGCGCAAGCTGTGCCCGTCACTCCCGTCACCTGTCGCGTCCCACCCACCCTCACCTCCCCTCTGCGGGTCAGCTCTGCCCCTTGGCCGTGGTCTCGAGGCTGCGGCTTCGGGGGGGCCGGAACAGCACATCCAGCTACATTTGAATTTAGGGAAACAATGAACTTTTTATCACAGCTTTGTGACCCACTTACAATAAAGAAATTATTTGTGGTTTATCTGAAATTCAAGTTTAGCAGAAGGAACATCCTGTTTCTATCCGACGACCCCGTGGGGAGGCCTGGGGTGGGGGGCGATGGACCAATCCCGAGAGCCCAGCCCTGAGACGCTCCTTCACCTCCGGCCACACTCACACTGCACAGCTACGGAGAGTCGCAGCTCCCCACACAGACCAAAGCAGGGATCCAGGAACGGGGCAGTGCAGAGGACGGGGTGCGATGTGGGCTCGCCCCTTCAACGGGCCCCCTGGAGTTGCAGTCCGTGGGGACCACTGGAAGGGCCCATTTGCTTTGGTGGCAGCCCACTGACCAAAGGCCACCGGCTTTGCCCTCCAGTGAAGAGGTGTCTGCAGAGCTCGGCCAGGCCGCTTCCGGACATGGTCAAGACGCCCTGGCCTGGCCTTCCCTGGGGCTGCCGGGGACCAGGGTCCTGCCTCCACGCTGAGAGATTTGGAGTTCGGAGCAGGGCTCCACCCTGAAGCCCTTTCCTCTGTGGGCCCAACGGGCACCCGGCTGCCCGTCAGCTTCCCTCCCAAACACAGTGGGCGCAGCGGGTCCTGGTGCCAGGGAGCGCTCTGCCGGGGACGGAGGCCTTCCTGCTGCACAGGCCTGCCCGTCCTCACGGTGCCCTGTGCCTGCCCCACGTCGTGCTTCGTGAACCTCTCCTGGGGTGCACCCGGATCGAGCGAGGGCCTCGTGCTGCACCAACGTGTCTCCGCACGGAGTCCGCAGGACCCTGTTGGGTAGATGCCGGCGTCAATCAACGACTGTTTCCACCCGCAGAGCCGCGCCGTGGCGTTTGGAGACTTGCCGAAAGTAACAACAGACCGAAACGGATCTCCCTCCTCCCCGTCTTCACACGGAGCTGCTGTCCGTCCCTTTCACTTTCGCTGTCCCACTCGGGCCACCTCGGGGACCATCAGAGGAAGGAGGTCATTTCCACAGAGACAGGCTGCAGCTTCCTGAGCTCAGAGCCGACAGAGCCACGCCCACGCGAGCCGAGGTCCAGCCGGGTCACGTCTGGGCAGCTGCTCCGCTGCGAGTGTGTTTCTGTCCGTGTCAGACTTGTCCGTCTGCACCGCGGCCCTCGTCGGCGGCGTGTACTGTGGGTGGGGGCGGCGGGCAGGGAGCCATGAAGACGGTGGGGGCACTGCGGCTCCCCAGGGGAAGGGCGTCTCAGCGGCTGAGCCACCAGGAGACAAACCGGCCAGAGGAGAACTCGGGTGGTGCTGACTTCACTCCACCAAAGTCTGCAGCCGACCAGCGGCCCGTCCCTGGGGAACGTCCTTGTGCACCTGTCCCGTGAGGTTCACACTCCGCAGGACAAGCTCCCAGGTGATGCCCAGGTCGCTCGAGAGCACCGACTCCCTCAAGTCAGCGAGCAGAGCAGGAACACCTGTCACCTGTGCACTTAAACACACTGAACTAAAGACAAGATGGAAGTTACAGTGGTGGAATCAACTGGATTCTAGAACTGCTGGTCCCAGTCACCAGAATTCCGGACCACCCAGCCGGGGACGAGGTTCGGAGGTGAGAGCGTAGGGGCTGCCAGGACTCCTGTCCCTCAGCCTCTCGCTCTCGCTCCTCCTTCCCGCGCGTGTCTCTGTGTGAACACGTGTGAGGTGGCTCCGGCCTCACCTGTCCTCACAGTGACCTTCAAACGTCAGAATAACCTTAGTGGCAAACGGTGGACCGCGAGGTGCTTATTTGTGGAGCCTTCCCCGACCGACAAGCCCGCTCCGAGCAGTTGGCCGCCCTGTGGGCCTGTTGCCCAGAGCACGGTGGGGCCCCGTCGGCACTGAACCCGTTGCTTCACCACAATGTGGCAAAAATAAAACCTCACGCCAATGTGTGACCAAACCAAAATAGCGTTTCTTTTCTGGGCCCTTTGCTGCCACAGAGACCTATCTTCGGAGTCGGCGGAGACTCGCGCCCAGAACGCTGCTCACCGCCCGGGGCAGCCGCCGGGAGTCTGGGAAGAACGAACCCCCCCAGCAGTCTGCCGTGTGGCCAGCGTGGGGCTGTGCACCTCCTGTGGGGGCCACGGAGGGACACGCTCCGCCTACCCTCCAAGCTCACGATCACACGAACAGAGCAGATTCGCAGCAGACGATCTAATCTCATACTCGGGGAATTCCCGTGAGCACTGGGGACAGGTGACATTTGGACAAAGGAGAAGGGGGCCGGGGTCTGAAACTTCAGAAACGAGAACAGGGACAGGCAGGAGAATCCTTGCAGGCTCAGGTGACTCAGAAACAGGGGGACTGAGGAACCCAGTGAACGGACCCCGTGTGATGCCCCCCACCCCCCACCCCAGGTCCTCAGACCTCTGCCTCTCCCTCTGAACCTCAGGCAAGGGGGGGGGGGGTCAAAGTTCTTCCTGCGTCTCATTAACCAGCTGAAGAATCGACATCTCAAAGGGCAAACCTTGGGTCCCCTTCCCTCCCAGAGCACCTGCTGTTGTCAGGACTGGCTCACCCGGAAGAGCGGACGACAAGGGTCTGCGTGAGGTCTGGCCCCTTGGCTGCGAGCTAAAAATGTCCCGAGACGGCCAGTCCAGGGCCTGCCCTGGGACGGCTTCTCCCTGGAGGCACAGGCCTGGAAGACGAGTGTCCCTGTTGGGTCGTCCGTGCCGCCCCGGGTTCGGGCTGAGCCGTGAGCAGCGGTCAGCAGCGGTCAGCAGAGAGCTCCCGTTCCCGGAGGAAGAGATGAAGTGACCGAGAACCGAGCACTTGTTCCTATCGTTTAAATCCACAGCAGCACTGCAGACAGAGGACAGTCGCCCCCTGTGCGGATGGGGGGGCTGCGGCCCAGAGAATGGAAAGAACCTCAGGAAGGTGACCCCGTGAGTCGAGGGCCTGCTCCGAGCACGGGCCCCTCTGCGGCCAGTCTGGGTTCGTGTGGGTCCAGCCCCAGGGCCTGAGGGAAGTGAAGCCCTCTGGCCATGTGACTGTCACAAAACCAAAGTGGTTTCGTGCTCCCCAGCACTCACCCCGCTGTGGAAACCTGGCCGCCACCCAAGGGAAATGACCATAATTCCGCCCGGCTCATCATTAGTGGCTTCCTCGGTGAGCTGCCGCGAAGAGACCGGAAAATCTAGTGGAAAAACCACTTCTTCTCCGTCAAGCTCTGCGGCCTGTTACGAGCAAATCACCTGCTCCGTGAGAATGTTGAACGCATTTGCTGTATTTCCTGAGACGGTTACAGTTGAAAATCTTTTAATTGCAGAAGAAAAACACAAAGAGAAAAATTTATGCCTGGGCACCCCGTCGGAACCACACAAAGGCCGTACTTGGCTGTGAGCCCTGGACCAACCACCAGCGAACAGGGCTCACACTGCCCAGTAGCCGGGCGCATGGGGTTCCTTCCTACGGCCCCCCGGAAGATGTTTCCCCGTGAGGAGTCTCGGGCCCTCCAGCCTGAGCCAAAGGGCCGGGCTGCGAGAACTCGGGGACACAGGACGACAGACCAAGCGCCTGGCTCAGGCCGGGCCCACGGGTGGTCAGGGATGTGCAGCGGTCTCCACGGACCCAGCTTCTCAGTGCTGGGGGGGCAGAGGGAGGATTTGGGGAACTTCTGTGGGTTTCCTGGCGCGCTGGGCCCTGACATAACTTTGTAAAAAAGTAATTCTGACACCTGGGGTGCACCTTCCAGTCGCTCTGGGGCCCCCAGGAAGGATGGAGGAGGACAGGAGCTCACACCCTCCTCCACCCGGAAGCTGGGAGCCCCCGCCTCCTCACTGCCGCTGGGGGAGCCCAGGAAGGGGCAGGGTTCCCATCCCCGGGGCGGGGGGCTGCCTCGGAGCCTGCGCAGACTGGCTAAGCCGGGGTCTCTACTCTGGGCTGGGACTGTGTCAGCTCATCTCGCTGTGCGGGTCCCCAACACGCAACCCAGCTCTGCGGCACTTAAAATGCTTTTGGCCCACAAGAGGTAGAGCGTGTCGAAGTCACAGCGACCCCGGCTCCGCGGGGAACAGTAAGAAGGTCTTGGCCATGAAGAGGCTGGGGCTGCCGTTCCCGCTGCGCTGACAGTCCTGACGGGCACCCCCCCCCCCCGCGAGCACCCGGCAGGGGGTTCAGGAGGGTGCTGGGAGCCTCCTCCACGCGGAGCCTCTGAGATCCCAGGAGTTCCTCCCTCCAGAACGCTCTGGTTGAGAACCAAAAATAAACTTTCAAACGCAACTTTATGACACAGAATAAACGCTGCCTGACACGAACACGATCCCAGCAGAGCCGGGAACTTGGTTCGTTTTGACCCACGTTCAACGTAAAGGCTCCCGTGTAACGGCCCAGACCCCACTCTGAGGGCCGACGGCATCGGACGCCCAGTTCCGAGCTGCGTTTATCTCTGTAACCGCGTTTGCGATGCTGCGCCACTCCGTGAAGCAGCAACTCTCGTGGTGACAATTCCAAGCACGAAATATGCAGAAACTTCTCCTGGATTTCCTTCCAAACCTTCACTAACTCAGTCTTGAAGAGAAATCCTCGCACACATGTTCCCAAGCTTACTTCCCCTACTGGGTCCCATCTGGGTTTCAGGACTTGGGAACGCTGGCTGTACTGTGATTCAGGAGGTAACAGGCATGAACGGCCCTAAAAGTGAGGTGAGATGAGGGGTGACTTCTGTCACCCTGTGTCGTCCCCACTGCTGGGGAGCTGGGCGCTAACCTCACAGAACCACCCGAATACCCCAGAAACGGCCGCTGATTCAGAGACACCCTCAGCCCACCGGGGCTGCCTCGGGCGGAGCAATGAGGGCGCCTGTGGGCCGGGGAAGTCCGTCACCTCAGGGCCCCCCCCCCCCCCGAGCCGTGCAGCCTGAGGCAGGCCGCCCCTTGCTGGGAGAGCCCCGCAAACTCCCCGGGGCAGGGGTGGAGGCAGCGTGCCCCTCGACTCAGCCCGCGAAGGGGCCACTGCTGTGCGGTCAGTCCTCAGCCTCTCGGCGGGAGGGTTACCCCCAGTCTGGCTCGGCCAGGAAGGCAGCCAGGATTCCACGTGTGGGGTGTCCTCGTGAGGAAAGTGGGAGCTTTTCTCATAAGCAGGCGATTTAGTCGATTGGAGGTGCCCACCTCTCAAGTCCAAGACCCGGGAGTCAGATGACCCCACACCCAGCACCTGTCCCTGCAGATCCCTGCACTGACCCTCGAAGACTCGCGAGCCGGCACTGGCTGCTCGGGCGGGGATGTCGGCAGAGCCCGGAACCTCCTGTGCACCCAGCCCACACGGCCTGCGGGCCGGGCAGAGGGCAGGGACCCCGGTCAGCACAGGGCCCTGAGCAGGCTTCACGCCTGGCTGCTGCCCCCGGCCCAGTGGCAGGAAGTCGCCTGCACGACTTCACAGCAGCAGAACCGCACGTTCATCCGGCAAACCCTCCCGGCTGCGGACCCCGAGGGAGAAACACCTGGGAGGGCTCCTGGCTAATGGGCTTCACATTTTTTAAAAAGCAGAATCTAGTGCCTCAGGGCCTCACACCAAACGCCTACACCCAGCCACGTCCCCCCACCCGGCCGCGTCCCCCCAGTTCCTGGGATCCCAGTCCAACCAATGAGACTGATGTCCCCGGTCACAGCTCTGACCAATCAGAGTGGCTCTGTCCTGACTGATCAGAACCGTCTTTGAACCAATCACACTCTGAGGATTCGGAGTCCTCACCTGCCTGAGGGCAGACCAATCAGGGAGCAGGGGCGCAGATTCCTGTCTACACAGCCGGCTCCCCTGCGGCTGCGAGCCAGCGAGATGGCAGACGGCTCCCCGGGAGGGGTGCCTGTTCCACCTCACGCTGAGCTGTTTGCACCAAACAAGGTTCCCTTCTCCTTTGCACCCCGATGGGGGACTCCTGTTGGTGCTGCGTGGGTGCCGACGACCATGGGTCACGTGTCACGGCACCAATGTGGGCTGTAGCGACGCCCCCATCTCCTGACACGTCCCGAAAGCAGCTCTCCTGGTGCCTGAACCACCTGCGATCAGGTTGTCTTCCTGGGGGCACCTGAGGACCTCAGGTGAGTCCCCTCAGATCCAAGACCGCCCGCCCTTGTAGTTGAGTTCTCGGAGATTTTACTTGTATTCGGTTTAGGTAGGGCACCCTTATCCTGTGACCTTGGTTCATACACTTGGACCCAGAGGGTCCCTCCACAGAACTTGGGTTTGGGGCCTAGGAGGGGCACCCCTCAAGTCATAGTTGGTCCCAGGGTGGGTTCCTCCGGGTTGGGGCCAGGCCTTGTCCACAGGTCTCGGGGACACTCTCACTAGCAGGCACTGGGGGCAGCCGGTGGGAACAGACTCTCCCGCAGCAGAGCGAGGTGCCATCCACCGCTCATCACGTTGTCGAACGCTTCAAACGTGGTTGCACCTATTTCAACACCGACTGCTGTCAACTCCCCTTCTCAGGCCGATGTGGGTAGAAACAGCCCACACTGTCAAGAACTAAACGTTCGCTCGCAATGTTCAGACGTACTGGGAAGGACTTCCGGAGGAATGTTCAACCCAGACAGAGCCCTGCTTGGAAAACGTTCTCCCTCCCTTCCTGCCAAGGGGTCCGCAGTGAGCAGACTCGTGCAGGCAACCTGTGTGCCCCCAAAAGTTCTATTTTTATCTGGACCTATGGAGATCAGCCTTGGGCTTTTGCTTGTCTAGACAGCTGGAGGCTGGCTGGGCAATGCCTTCCGGTCATTCGACATCCTTTTACCATCTTCAGAATAACAGCCCCCCCTGCCAGTGCCGGTCAGGGGCAAGGGCTGGTCAGTGCTAAACCAGCATCCTCATGAGGGTCCCTCTGTTCATGAAGACAATTCTTGTGGCCCTTCTGTGGGATGTGAGTTGCTAACAGGTTTCTCAGGAGATGAGGGTAATTACGTTGAAGAGCACTTTCACGGGGTGGTGCTTAATTAGATATAATGCAAAACCTAACTACAGCCGCCAATGGATCACACAACCACCAGCGCCGTCTGAGCCCAGCAAACGTCGCTGGACTCCTGAGGACGAGTGGCCCATGACCACAGAGTCGTCCTTGACCACGTGCCCACAGCCCAAGGAGGCGTTGGTGCCCAGCCAACACCTCCTGCTGCACCTGGAGAAATACTTCCTCCCAGGAAGAAGTAGATACAACCAAACTCCTTAACCTTGCCGGATCCTCTGAGGGCCATTCCAATTCTGCTTCTAGTGTCAAAGGCTCGTCAGGATTTAAGTTTTCTGACATAGTTAGTTGGCTCTCAGCTGGGCTCAGAACTATTTTAAGGTCCAGATGGCAAATTGCTTTGCTTGTGGTTACTTTAATCTGTTCCATATATTTCATTGTCAAGCTACTGATGCTCCGTATCACCAAATGTTTAAAACCTACACAAACCCGAGTCGTGTCTGCGTGAAGGACAGAAGTGACCCATCAAGCCACTGCGTCCTCTCCAGTGGTCAGAAATTTCAGTCCTGGTGCCAAATACCCGTGACTTGTCCTACCAACCAAGTGCCTCTCGTCCGTTAACCTTTCCCAAGTTGTTCTGGAGACTGGATGCTGACTTTGGCAGGTGACCGGGAGACCACTGGTACGCGATTGCTCGGCTGCTGCCCTGCACGGGCGCCCCCCAGGGGCAAGGTGGCCAAGCCCCTCTGGCACCAACACGGGACAAACTGGCCTGGTCCGCCATCACCGCTGGCCGTCGACGCGGTCTGACCGAAAGGGGGAAATGTGAGCTCTGAGAAAGAAAATACCTAAGCAGGGCTCCTGGTGGCTAACGGCTCAAACCGTTTAAAACTGAGCCTAGCAGCCGTGCCTGCCCAGGGGCCTCCCGCCGAAGGGAGAAGCCTCCAGCTCCCAACCTCCTGCCCTGAGCCCCCGCCGCCGCTGCACCCACAGGGCAGCCCTGGACCCCTCGCAGCCAACAGGCCTGAGGTCCCCATCCTGGGAACTGTGCCGCTCTGACCGGAGTGGCTCTCTTCTGACCAATCAGAACAATGCCTTTGGACCAATCAAATTGTGAGGATCCAGAGTCCTCATTTGCCTGAGGGTGGACCAATCAGGGACCAGGGGCGGGGACTTCTGTCTATATAAACCCGTCCCCCACTCAGCTCTTCCCTGGCTGAGCCCGAACACTGCGCTCTGGGCTGAGCAGGGCCGACCCGGCTGCAGAGGGGCCTGTCCCGGAGCCATTCCGCAGCGGGCTGGTCACTCTGAGGTGTCTGCATTGCGTCGTTCCCTCCTTTATCGCACCCCAGGTCAGGGGTTCCTGTTGGCCTTGGCCTGGCACTAACAGCCCTTGGTGGCCAAGGGCTCAGCTGGTGTCCGAGTGCCCACTGGTGCCACCAGCGGTCACCGCTGTCTTTCTAACAGCCGTAGTGGGAGTGTCTCGGGTGAGACCCGTGCACCGGCCGTCCAGCGCTTGCCAGTGTGACAGCTTATTCAGGTCGGTTTGTCATCTGTAACTTCATATCTACTGAAAACAAAAATACGTGTTGGATGAGCAGTCATAGCGTCTGAGTTTGAGGCCAGGACGGCCCCTCTCGTCTGCTGTGTGGCCTCTGTGTGCTCGCTGCACCCCTCTGGGCCTCTGCGCCTTCACAGTTCGCAGGCCTCACTGCTCGAACCCACGGTCAGCTCGTTCTCTGGACTGAACTATTCGGTGAGACGGGGGTTCTTCCCGTGGTCTGAGCCGAGCCACGCAGCCCCATCCTCCCCTCTCTGAGCTTAATCAGGACGCGTTAGGGTCTGGGCAGTCTCAAAAGACAGAACCTTGCTCACACCCACAGACGAAGCTGACGCCCAACACGGGTGTGGGCCGGAGGTGGGGTTCGGAGGGACATGCCCCAGTCACGTGGACAGAGGGAACCGGACTGCTTCTCACACCCTTCCGCCCGGAACCACAGCAGACGACTTGTGTTTTCCGCGGCTCATAGTGGCTCGGGTGCCAGGCGGTCCCCAGGCCCAAAGGTGGAGCGTGCTGCATTGGGTGGAGGTTATTTCTAACTACCCCCACCCTTTGCATAAACCGCGCTTCAGGGTCCTGGCCTCAGAGACCTGCGCTCCTGCGCTGACACCAGGGAAGAGCGTTTGCTCACGCGTTTCGGTCTGGGATCCCCGCTCTCTGATAGGGGGTGTGCTCTTCCTTGGAAAGACCTGGCGAGAGCAGGCGGAAGCCTTCCCTGTAGGAGTCCAGGACGAAACGGGTGCTCCAGGGAGCCCCAAGGCTGGGCCCGCTTCGCGCAGTCTGGAGACCAGCGAGCAACAACCTCTGTGTACAGAATGGGCCCACTGGCTTCTCCTCTGCAAGATACGAGGCTGGGGTATGTGGCCCCCCTCATGCGTTGGGGCGTGCTGCTCTCTAAACCGACACAGAACAAGCTCAGAGCCCACGGCTGCAGCCAGGTGGCCTGGCCACGCTCTCCAGGCCCAGGGTCAGCGGACACCCTGGGGGGAAGGTGCCCACTCCCCCAAGAGGGATGTCACAGTCTGGAAGCGGTGCACCTCCTGACCATCCTTGTCAAAACTTCAGCCTGGCCGTGTGGCTCAGTGGTTTCGCCGGTTCAATTCCGGTCAGGGCACATGCCCAGGTTGTGGGCCCGAACCCCAGTGGGGGGCGTGCAGGAGGCGGCCAGTCGATGTTCTCTCTCATCAATGTTTCTATCTCCCTCTCCCTTCTTCTCTCTCTCAAAATCAAAGGGAAAAATATCTAAAAAAAAAAGTGAGGCTTGAATCTCGAAGGATGTCAGTGGTTGGGGGAGGGGGAGGGCTGTGCTGGCCCTGACTCGGGCTCAGCCCTGCGCACCAGCAGCTCGGGGGAGGGGAGGCCGAGGCAGCGCCCGGCCATCGCACAGGCCCAGCCAACACCATGTCCGGCCCCGCGCGGCCCTGTTTGCAGTTGTTTGGGACAATATCATCACTTTCTGTTTTGTTTTCCGAAGAAGTCGAAAGCCGGGGCTGGAGGCTGAGGCAGGGGGACAAGGAGCCAGGGATTCTGAGCGGTGCTTGCCGAAGGCCGGGAGGGAAGCGTGTCTGTCACGAGATACTGGTGCTGACCAGATGTCACCGCTTTTTTTTTTTTTTTTGCATGTGTCTCTGAACAGCTGGTGAGAACATCAGCTCAAATTATTCACCACAGCACACGTTCTGTTGTCTCCAGATAAAAGGATTTAGAATCCTAGTCGTCAGTGAGGGGTGGTAAAAACTGGAATGGATTTTCCTAGACCAAAAACCAAGGTGACCTTCCTTGGTCCCGCCGTCTGGACAGGGCACCCAGAGCTGGGGAGCTTGGACGGTCAGGACAGCTCCAGCCCCTGCCTGGGCCCGGCCGCCACCCAGGCCCGCACACCGCGGTCCTTCCCAGAGACTCCGTCTCGTCGTCTGTGGGAAACCAGGCCGCTGCTGCTGTCCACTCAGTCTTGTCTTCACAGGTACACACCAGCCCCACCAGCCCTGCGCGTCCGCGAGGGCTCGGTGTCTCTGGAACGTTCTGTCTGCGCACTCGCGTGGGGTCTGCTGCTGGCGGCAGCGTCACCCTGGCGTCCGGGGAAGCTGTCCGGCCCTTATTCATACTCCCAGGGGCTGTGCGCAGCTCAGGTCTCCGAAAACGCTCACGGGGAACATTTATAACAGGTTCGCTTTCAAAAGTCACTTGATTGGAAGTAACGAGAGTGTCTGCAGCAGGGACGTGGTGCCCTCCAAGCCCGGAACCTCAGACGGTGGCCGTCTGTGCAAATAGGGTCTTTGCAGATGATTAGGAGCAGAGATGAGATCAAACTGAGGTGGGTGGGTCCCCAACCCCGCTCTACTGTTCTCACAGTAGTGGGAGGAGACGCCCAGGGAGACGGCCACCAGGGCACGGGAGCTGCAGGGACAGCCCCAGGCCAGAGGACTGCGAGGACGGTTGCCCCCAGCAGCCAGGAGAGCAGTGGACGCAGCTCAGAGCCCCCAGCCCACCTGCCCACACCGTGGTGGAGGACTGTGAGAGGAAGTGCCCACTGTCCGAACCCCAGTCTGAGTCACTGGTCACAGCAGCCCCAGGGACCTAGCACAGCACCGGAGAGGCAGGAAGTTCCAATCAGCTCCGAGGAAGCAGCCGCACCCCAGATGAGAGCCTGTACAGCCAGCCATCCAGAGGGCACCCCGGGGCCCCCAGTTGGTAGCTGGAGGCTTGTTCTGAGCTCCCAGGGAGACCTGGCCACCTGCCTCCTGGCTGGGGAGCGGGAGCAGGTAAGCAGACCCACACCCGGCCGCGCCCTCTCTGCACACGCGCCCCACCCGGAAGGCGGCTCCTGTGCCCAGACCCTGGCGGTGCCCTCGCTCCCGCTGCCAGCTCAGGGCGAGTCAGGCACGCGACTCCCTCGTGCCCCAAGTGAGGTGCTCTCGGGACAGCCCAGGAGGCCCTTGGAGGGTCTCCCATTTCACCAGGGGCTGACGAGCATCAGAAAAAGGCGAAAGGCCACACTGTTCCTCTCCCACCCCCAGAGCCTGCAGATTCCGCCCCAGGCGGGTACTGGCTGGTCGTTACTCATTCTCTGCGTGACACAGACCGTCTTCGAGTCTGTGCAGAGCGGGCAGCTGGCAGAGCCCTGGAGGGGAGGAAGGAGGCACCAGCCAGCACCTGTGCCGCGGGCTGAGCACGCTCCTGGGTCCTCACCAAACACGGCTGCTCGCGGCACGGGGCAGGCGGTCCTCCCACAGGTTGGAACACACCACAGACAGGCAGTGCCCGGTCGCCGCCTCCGCGCACAGGCCCAGCCCTTGCCAACAAGGGTGTTTGCCTCTGCTCTGGAGCCCAGCCGTGCACCTGGGTGTGCAGCCAGCCGACCGAGGAGCAGCTTACGTGACTTCACCACACTCCCAGGCGGTGCCGAAACCGAGTGCGGGTGCCGCAGAAATCGTCGGTGTTTGTGCAGCTCAAAGTCCAAGGGCGGGGGTGGGTGCCGTGGAACCCTGCTGATAACAGGGACCCCAGGTTGGCAAACACTGTGACCTGACTTTGTCTCCTGCCCAGAGAACACATCTCACATCTGTCTCGCGACTGTAGAGCTCGACCCGGAGTCCTGTGGGCTCTGCTCCCCGGGCCTGGGCCCAGCACAGCGAGGGCAGCACCTCGGGGCGGCGAGGGCAGGGTCCACCGGCCCAGCAGGGCTCCTGCCCACCCAGCCTGCGTGGGGAGGGGCAGTTTACACTGCCTCTGCTGACGCTTGGCCTCGGCTCCTGAGGGCGACCCCGCCCCAGGAGGATCCCAGAGAACCAAACGCCATTCACAGCGGCTGTCGGGTTAGGGCTTCAGGTTTCGTCCTCAGCACTTGTCTGGTTTGCTGCGGGTCTCGGGTCAGTGTTTATAAGAAATGCTGAGCCCTGCCCAGCCGGTGTGGCTCAGGGGGTGAGCGTCGACCCTGCACCAGGAGATCGCTTGTTCGATTCCCGGTCAGGGCACATGCCCAGGTTGTGGGGGGCGTGCAGGAGGCAGCCAGGGGGTGTTCTCTCATCAATGTTTCCATCTCTCTCTCCCTCTCTCTAAAATCAATAAAGAAAAAAAATTAAAAAACAAACAAAAGAAATATTGAGCCCTGGCCAGTTTGGCTTAATGGTTAGAGTATCAGCCCTTGGACCAAAGAGTCCTGGGTTCGATTCCTGGTCAAGGGCACGTATCTCTGTTGCAGGTTTGATCCCCGGCCCCCGTCGGGGTCGTGCAGGAGGCAACCAATTGATGCGTCTCTCTCCCTCCCTCCCTCCCACTCTATCTAAAAATCAATGGAAAATATCCTCAAGTGAGGATTAAAAAGAAAATTAAAAAAAGAAAAAAGAAATAGTGAAACAGCGGCTATAATAGGAAAAGCAAGAAGCATTCTTTGAATATTTCAGAGCAAAGTGCCCTCCAAGCCCAGCGGGACGGGGAAGAGAGTGAGTCAGGGGCAGCTGCCCAGCACCTGTTCCTGCCCCACCGCCGAGGTTCCCGGGCGTTTGGGAGGAACGGGCCTTCCTCCTGCAGGAGCACCCTGGGCTCTGACCACACCGTGGACGGCACCCGACTGTTGGCTGGAACAGTGGGGCTGGGGTGCAGTGGAGAGCAGAGCGGCCCCCACGCTCTGGGCCACCCCGCCTCTGCCCTGCGGGGCCCGTTTCCCCCAGGACAGAGGTGCCGCTGTGGTCCCCAGTCTCGGGGAATATTCTCAGTGGGTCCTCGGGCCACACGGACGGCACTAAGGGCCCAGCCTCAGAAGGCGACAGGCTTGGACATGAACAGGTGGGCTCAGCACCCTCGCCATCCGCCACCGGCCCTTCTGGGGCTCCTCTGGCCACTAGAACAAACGGCCACGAACGTACACTTGTGAGGGATGGAGGACCCGCACGGCTGCTGGTCAGATCCAGCGTCGACGGGGCTGGTCCTGCTGGGGCTGCAGGAGGATGGATCCCTGTCCTGCCTTGTCCAGCCCCTGCAGGCCCATGTCTGTGGCAGGTGCCCCCCTGTGCCCACAGCCAGCACACAGCCCTTCCCCACCTCGCTGTCCTCCGGGCCGGCCGCCCGCCACCCTCTTTCCCTTTGAGGACCTTCGGTGGCATCGGGACGCCCAGGAACGCAGGACGACATCCATCCAAACATTCTGACCTCGACTCCCTGCAACGCCCTGACGGCACAGGCTCGGCACAGGGCCGGGCCTCGGGAGGTGATGACTTTGGCTCCTTCGTCCCCTCCGGTGACCTGGACCATCTCTCTCAGGTCTTGGGGACAGAAATGATGCCAGTGAGGGGTCCCTTTCATCCAGACCCTCTGCTAACTGACAAGTTGCTCCAAGAGGGTTGCTAAGCACCCGCCACACCCAGACACGGCTCCGGTCACCGGGGGCACAAGGAGGCCCAGGCCCTGGGCTGCAGCCACAGGTCAGAAGGGGGAGGACACAGTCCTGAGTGGCCGCCAGAGACGAGAGAGCTTGTCACGCAGACTGGAGAGTAGCCACAGAGAACGGAACCTCCCTTGGTGCAGAATGGAGATGCCCGGGGAGAGCATCTGCCCGCTCTGCTGGCCCTCTGTCCCGCCAGCTGGGCTGATGGGGAATTTAAACCAAAGGGAGGAAGGGGAAGGAGGTCAAAACCTGCTTCCTAGGGCTTCGCCAATTTCTAGAGGCAGCCGGTTCCCTGTGGAGAGGACAGGCTGTCCTGCTCACTTCCGCGTCCCCGGGGGAGGCCGTCCACCGCCAGGCTGCCGGCTGAGGACTGGTGGTCTCTCGGTCGCCTGGCACAGCGGGGCGGCCGTCGGGAGCGGGGTGAGAGAGACCCCTCCCGCAGCAGCTGTGTGGCTGACTCAGTCCCAGTGGAACCAAACCAGCCGTCGCTGTGGTCCTGGACCCGCTTCCTCCGGCCGGGACACGTGTCAGCCTGCACCTGGCGGACCGCGGTTCTCGCCTTCTCCTCCCGAATGTTCTGTTTTCAACATGACGTCTTGACTTGCATTGGATGGCTGCCTCACCGCATCCGAAGGTGGTTTCTAACAACCGGTTCGCTCAATCCGTGTGATCCGGTTGTTAGAGCCATAGCGCTGAGCTCAGGTTCTGAATTACTTTAAAATATTTCCCATTAGTTGGAAAACGGCTCCCACGCCGTCTCGCCCCGGTCAGGTGGAAATAGCTTCGGAGCAGGTGTTCAGCTTGGGGGCGATGCCACGGGGCAGCTGCCCTGACGAGCTGGCCTCTGGTGAGCACGCCTCTGGTGAGCACGGCCGGGGCTCCTCCCCCACAGGCACAGCTCTGGGCTTGCTGCACCCCTTGGCCTGCTCCCCCGGCCCCGGAGCTGTGGGGACCCGTGAAGATGGCACAGCAGCCTCGCCGCCCTGGTTTGAGAGGACTCCCGTCGACAGAAGGAGCAACCCGGTCCGGGGTGGCGACGGCACGAGCCACACCCCAGATGCTGGGAATGAGTCTTCAAAGCCCCGACTTCCTGTGTGGGGACAGAGGTGTCCCCATCTCCCACCGACTGGCCGCTCCCTGCTGCCCAGCCTCAGGAAGGACGACAGCCCAGGCAGCTGCCCTGGTCCAGGCCCGGCTTAGGTCAGGCGGTAAAGGAGGGGCTGGGGCTGGAATGTTCCAGGTGCCTCAGTTTGTCACTGAGACCCCCGGCCCCCTGGGGTTTCCACAGCTCAGTGACCCCCGAGGCCACCCGGGTGCACCCCCAGGACACCTGGCGCCGGCCGCTCCAGCGGCAGTGCTGTGACCCAGAAAGGTGTGGGCGCCTCTGAGGTCCAGGCCCTGGAGGGACGGGGGGCACAGGACTCTGACGTCAGCTGAATTAAGGTGGAAGTGAATCTTCTTGAAGCCTGGCGGTCTTTCTAAACGGGGGTCTGTCTCTCTGAGGCACACAGGCCTGACTCCTCCTGAGACAGCCTCCCGAGGCTGCCGGCGTCTGCACCGAGCGCTCGGTGGCCAGCTCCACTCACTGTCTGTCCTGCTGACGGACCAACGGTCATCTGTCTGCTCCCGCCCGCCTCCAGCCTCCCAGCGCCCAGGAGCCTGCCGGGCCAGGATGGCGGCCACTGCCCGTGGCCCAGCCTCCCCTCCTCCTCGGTCCACAGAACTGGACTTTGAGAAACAGAGAGGCAACTGGCATCACTTTGTCTTGAGTGAAAGACCCAAATGTAGGATCTCTTTCCCTTATAAATATGCTCTTTTTAATATTGTATGTAACTTGACATTTTTATGCCAAAGTTTTTTCTAAGCTTCTAAGAAAGCGCTGAAATTCAGGCAGACAAATCCATGCTCGGTCCTAAAAGAGTCTGGCTGCCTCTTCGCAGGGGCAGCTGACAGGCCAGCCAGAGCTTGTGCCCCACCCTCCTCACACGCAGGGCCTCACCCGCGGGGGCCCGGACGCAGCCGAGAGAACTGGTGGCTACTCCAGCCACAGCTCCACAGACGGCGCACACGTCCGTGGCTCTGACCGGTGTCACCGGCTTCCGTGTCCGACCGGGGAGCTTCCTGTGACGGGCCCAGCACGGCACACAGACAGGCCCCCCTTCTGTCCCGTTCATTCTGAAGTTCACGTCAACGTAAAAGCTGACTTTTCTCAATGTGGGCTTGACCGTGATGGCAGTAAAAACCGGAGGCCGCACGGAGCAGACATCGCTGTCAGAGAGGACGTGGTTCCGGAGAACCACACAGACGGACTTAACCTCTGGGTCCACGTGCCCGTGTCAACCATAGTTAGCGCTGGGCGTCTGCCCGTTTTTAGAAGTCGTGTCAGAAGGGCTTCTGCCATGTCCACGCCGGCCTGCAGCCTTCCCGAGGACCTGCCCTGAACTGTGTCCTGCGCTTGTCGGCGCCTCACGGGTCTGGCACCAGCCCCCCTTCAGGAAGGCTGTTCCCGACTTGAGCGTCATCCCGCCCCCTTACACGCTCCCCAAGCAGAGACTTGGACTCTCCTGTCTCGTGCCAGTGGTCCAGGGGCCCACTCTGGTTTCGGTAAGACTGTGATCCCCAGAATACGAAGTCAGACAACACCAGACGTGGGGCAGGAGGCGTTCCTTCAGAAACAAGGGAGGTGAGGAAGAGGACGGTTGTGTTGTTTTCAAAGCTTGTTGCCAAGAAACCACAGGTACACGTCCAGCCTCCCGGGAGAAAAGCGAGGTGGGTCAGATAGGTTTCCCCAACGTGAGGTGCTCGTCCGTCGGAGCCAGTGGGAGCCATTCGGGTCTGCTCAGGGAAGGCTGCATGTTGTGCATGGTGTGTGTGTGTGTGTGCGCATGCGTGTGCATGTGCGTGTGTGTGTGTGCCTGGTATGTGTGCATGTATGTATTTATGCGTGTGTGTATGTGTGCCTGGTGTGTGCGCACATGTGCATGTGTGTGTGCATGTGCCTGGTGTGTGTGCATGTGTGTATTTGTGTGTGTGTGTGCGTGTGCCTGGTGTGTGTGCGTGCGTGTGTGCACGCATGTGTTTGTGTGTGCATGTGGACTCACATGTGTTCGCCCTCTGCAGCTCAGGCGTGCAGCTATGACAAAGGCTGGACCTGCTCTCTGGGACACAGACCTGAACAGCCACATGAGCACGTCCAGCCGGGAGGACATCGGAGGGTGGAGGCACCCCGTCCGGGAGGTCCAGAGGGCTCCCCTGACCACCGCACCTCAAGGAGCTCTCAGAGGCAGAGTGCACCCAGCAGGTGGAGGGTCACGTGGGAAGTCTCGGGGCCGGGAGGGCGGAGACCCTGTGCCGACAGCCGTGTGGCTGCCGCTGACAGGCTGCGAGGGGAGAGCACAGACGGGCAGAGACGGGAGCGACTGCGCCAAGGCCCGGAGGACCCAGCGAAGGGCCTCGAGTGGGCACTGAGGCAGCGGGACGGCCCCCTTGGGCTCTGCCTCGGGAGCCTTCACTGGCGCCACGGAAACGGGGCCCTTGCTGCCCAGCAGAGACCCCTGTGCGCTTCCTCGGCGGTTCAGCAGGTGACAGTCACCGGTGCCTGGACAGAGCAGGCAGAAGCTGGATCGGAACCCTCCACGTCCACTCACTGGATGGTTCGGCTTCGGTCCTTTCCGATCTCAGTCCACGTCCGCAAAGATGGAGCCTCCCGGTCACTGCCGTGGGGGCCACCTGTCTGAGCGTCTTCCCGAGGTGTGACCCCTCGGCGCCCCCCCGCAGCGGGCACCGCCGCCCGCGGGCCGCCACGCCCATCTCGAGTCATTCTGAAGCAAATCCCAGACGTAGTCATGTTTCATCCATAAATATTTCAGAAATTTTCTCTTGAAGACTCTTGTTTAGTTTAACTTAACAGTAATAACCTCTCACATCTGAAAAATTTAAATAGACCTTAATGCCATCAAATGTGCATCAGTGCACATTTCCATCAGGCGCCTCCCGTCTAGGACCCGCCCCGGCCACTTCCCCGGCCACTTCCCCGGCTGGTTCCTGGGTCCGGTGAGTCGATCCGAGCCCCCGTCGCCTGCCGTTCTGTGAACAGCTAACTAGATGGACAGGTCTGATCAGATTCCTGTTCGATTTTCTTTGCACACCGCCCTCGTCAACGGTGCCGGGGGCTGTCTGCTCAGCGTGCCCCTCGCCAGCGTGCGGAGCTCGTGTGTGGGGTCGTGTGTGGGGTCGTGTCTGCAGGCAGTCAACGCGGACCTTTCTCGGCAGCTTCCCCACGGGTCATCTGTTCACATCTCGGTAAATGCTCATTGTGTCGAGGTTCACGAAGCCACGACGTTAGAAACACCGTCGCGGGCACAGTCTGCTAACAGAACAGGCGTCTGGGAAGGGCCGCCTCGCGGCCGGGCACCTTGGCAGCCGTGGCCTGCAGGTGAGGTGAGCTCGGAGAGCCGATGGCAGGTGCAGAGGGCCGTCCCAGCATCACAGGACGACAGTGAGGACTGTCACTGCAGAGTGATTCAGGCCCTGGCCGGCGTGACTCAGTGGTGGGAGCATCGCCCTCGATTCCTGGTCGGGGCCCATGCCCATGTGGGCTCCATCCCCTGTCGGGGTGTGGGGTGTGAGCAGGAGGGAGCTGATTGACATGTCTCCCTCACATTGATGTTTCTCTCTCTTTCCCTTCCTCTCTCTCTAAAATCAATAAAGACGCCCTGGCCGGTTTGGCTCAGCGGTTAGAGCATCAGCCTGCGGACCAGAGAGTCCCGGGTTCGGTTCCTGCTAAGGGCTCGTACCTCTGTTGTAGTTCGTCCCCAGCCCTGGTTGGGGTGGTGTGGGTGGCGGCCACTCGATGTGTCTCTCTCACATCAATGTTTCTCTCTCGCTCTCTCTCTTCCTCTCTCCCTCCCCCTCTATCTGGAGATGAATGCAAAAATGTCCTTGGGTGAGGATAAAAAAAATAAAAATAAAAAGTAAAATCACGACAGACAGAGTTTTGAAAGAGGAGTGAGGTGGTTGAGTCTGCTGCTGCCGGCTCACTGGCTGAAGAAACCAACAGAGCAGAGGGAGGGCGGAGCCACCGCCCTGGGGCCGGGAGAACTCAGTGCTACGCTTGCAACATCTCTGGACGCGCAAAGTTCAAGGAAACACGGAGAAATGTGCTTCACCTTCCTCAGGCTCCACCCAAGTCCCAGCATCCGGGGCCTGGGGGTGGCCTGGGCTGAGCAGAGGGCCCAGCCCTTCCCAGGCCGCAGCCTGGCCCTGGGGCTAATTCTAACTCGAGTCGTGAGCACAGGGTTGTCCCGTCCTTCCCACTGCTGGTGGCACTGGGAGGTCATGACCAGCGGCTGGGTGCTGGGTGCTGCCTGGCATGACGGTCACAGCTGGCCGAGTGTGCCCGAGTGTGTACAGGTATGTACATGGCCGGTTTTGATTGGTGTACCTGATTTCCCGCCACAAGGGGCCTGAACCCGCACACGGAGGGACCACCTGATTGACCAGCACGTTGAATCGGCAGCGCCGGGAGGGACTCGGGAGCCCAGGCCGCCAGGGTTGGGTCTCGGCGTGCTCCTCAGCCGGTGTCCTGCTGGCCAAAGAGGAAGGACAGGGCATTCCCCGATTTGCAGAAGGTCGGGAAGACGAAACGGAAGCTGCCTGTACGAACTTCGAGGTCTTTCTCTTCGCGGAATGGACTTGACAAGAAGCCAGCATGTTCCTTAGTCTTGAAAATAGATGAGCCGTTTAACGTGTTACCAAGTCGGGTCACTTCTGAAAGTAGAAGGAAGATCTTCACATCGCCCGAGCTCACCCCCTCGCCAGAGCCTGCCGGCAGGAGGACCCTTGGTGATCGCCCCTGTTCTGGGGGTGCTGCTGCACCTCTCACGTCAGCAAGGGGCAGGCTAGGGGGCTGGGAAGCCCCCCACTGACCTCCTCCTTCCCGTGTGCTTGCCTTTGGGGCTTATTCACAGTCAAAGCCAGGGAGTCAGGATAGGCTGGGTCCACGTCAGACACAGACTGGCAGAGGCGTGTGCCCTGTGCCCTGACGGTGGCTCTGCTGGTCTCCAGCCGCATGTCCACCGTTCACACACACGGGTGGACGTGTGCCCAGTTAACACACCACCTCTGCCCCGGGAGACTCCAGAATTTCTGACTGTACAACCGGGGCCATGACCTCCTTCGACCCTGGACAAGGGCAAGGAGACCGCCCGCCTGTTCCCCTCCAACCTGGAAGTGGACCGGCCGCCCGAGAAGCACCTCGGCCACCCCCTGGACCACCCCTCGCACCGGTGACGGGTCTGGTTCTCTGACACACGACTGACGAGCTGAGCTGGGATCAGGAGCCGGACGGCCCAGACTCACACGGGACGGAGCCACGTGCACTGTGAGCAAGTGCCGTCCCTCTCCAGGCCCGTCTCCGCCGCTGTGCCCGGGAAGGGCACCCAGACCGCCAGGACCAGAGACGACACACGGACAGCGTCTCCGGCTCTGGCGCGGTCGTGGTTCTTACCGTGACACGTCCGTCCCACCACCGCTGTAGTTGGATGAGAAGGCAGCACCTCTTTTGAATTAACTGGAAATAAACCCACGAACCAACTGATGAACCAGTATCAGCCCAAGACAGAACGCCTTTGCCATGGTGATGCGGAAGCTCCCTGTGGACGTCTGATCCCAACGGAGGCTCTGTCCAGTTCTCAGAGAGGAAGACTCGGAAGGAGGGTGGCCAGGTCTGCGGCCCAGCTGCCCAGGCGCCCGAGGGGCCTGCCCCTCCAGTCGGGCCGGTCGTGACCGCTGAGAGGCTGTCTGGTGGGCACAGGAGCAGGAAGGCGCCCTCACCCAGTCCAGTGAAACCAGTCAATTAAAAATGGGATCCGGGAGCCCTGCCTGCCTGTCCCCGGGGCTCGTACAGCAAAGTCAGCACGCCTCAGGTTGTCATTCATAATATTTATTTTGGAAAAATATTTTAAAAAGGAATTTCTTCATTAACAAAACAGTAAAAAACTCAAATAACATTTGCACGATATTTCATAAATACATTTATATACAAAAAAATATAGTCACATAGACCTGAAGTGCCTTTGTACATATTTACCAAAAACTTAAATTATAAAAAAATGAACATCACAAAATACTCAAGCTTTACAGATATCATGAAAAATATTTGTACAAGTCCAAAAAATAACACACATCTTTTTCCACCTAGAAAAAACACATTTTAGTATCAAAAAGGACGATAAAGGCAGTGTTTGTGATTCTAATTCAAGAAAGACTGGCTCATAAGAATCCAAAATATACACTCAGGCTGTGCATGCGTCTCATGTCGTAAGTCCATTCACTTAAATATATATTTTCTTAAAAGCAACTGTCCATAGTGCAATGGAGACGTCGTGAAAAGGCAGAGTCCGACAGGCGTCCTGACGGGCTCTCCTTCCCTCTCAGCAGCATCCCTTGGGGCATAGATCCTTGGAATTCTATTTATTTTAAGAGAAACGGGGGTTCTGCCATGTCACCTCAATTCTACACCTGGAGGGACCAACAAGACAGAAGGGTTAGCCGCGCGCCGAGACACAGGTCCGGGGACCGAGCCCGCGGGCCGAGCCCACGCCCACCTCAGTGGCTATGACACACTCGTCCTTCTCGGATATGACGTACACCGACTGGTACTTGGTGTCTTTCGAAGTGGAGTACACAGAGTCCCGCCGCCTCCTCTCGGGGGCCTCTCCGCTGGAAGGGAAGCGGACAGACCAGTGAACGTGAGCAAGCGTCTCCGGATGGAAAGGCGGCCGGGCTCCGGGGAGAACACCCGCCTGCCCCGCCTGGCCTCCCGCACCCCCGACAATGGGGAGCCCTCCCTGGCTGGCCTCCCACCTGGCCCTCCTAGCCCAGAGCACGCACCCCCTGAGCGTCGGGGTGCCCTTCTCCTCCCCTGCAGAGCCCTGGGACGGGCACGTGGTGTCCCGCTGGCTGTGGGGGTCCCTGGCGGCGGCGTCTCCCTTGAGCTCCTGCACCAGGTTATAGTCCACCCCGGGGTAGCGGGCCTTGAGGCCGTTCTTGTCGGTGCCGTGGTCCCCGTGGAAGTCCACCTTCTTGTTGGTGTTCTTGATCTGCGTGGCCCCGATGACGCTGACGGAGAGGCCCTTCTCACGCTGGCAGCTGGCCAGGTTGTTCATGGTCTCCGTCTCCCCGTGGCCGGGGTCGGGGGGGGGGCCGGCCCTTCCGCAGCCTCAGCCGCACGCAGACGACCACAGCGGCGCAGCCCAGCAGCAGCACGAGGACCAGCACCACGCCGGCGCCGACGGCCGCCCAGGGGAACGGCCCAGCCTGGCCCTCCACGTACTTCTCGGTGAGGTCCACCACCACGGGCACCGGGGGCGGCTCGGGGAGCAGGAACTGGCAGTTGGGGCCCCCGTAGCCGCGGGCGCACTCACACAGGTAGCGGTGGGCCCGCTCGTGACAGGTGGCGCCGTTGTGGCAGGGCGCGTGCTCGCACCTGCTGACCGGGGCACTGCAGTTCCTGCCCGTGTACCCGGGGGGGCAGGTGCAGGAGAACTCGTTCACGCCGTCCCGGCAGGTGCCCCCGTTGGCACACGGGGAGGAGGCGCAGTCGTCCACGTTGTCCTCACAGTGTCGCCCGGAGAAGCCGCTGCGGCAGCGGCACAGGTAGGCGTCGCCGAGGTCCACACACTGGGCGCCTGGAACATGGACGGGGCGGTCGGTCACTCACACCCAGCAAACGCGGACAGACAAGGACAGCCAGGCGGCCTGAGGGACGTCACGCTCAGGACAGCGAGCACAGCCCGCCACCTCCCATCGCCCCCCCGTCGCCCCCGGAGAGGCCGGCAGGTTCCCCCCAGCGCTGAGGCCGCCTGTGTCCTGGGGCACCTGCGCTTTGGCACAGACTGCCCCACGGCCCGACGAACAGCCCGCTCAAGAGGAGCAGGAGAAGGGCAGGGGTGGACCGAGGGGCAGGGGTGTCCTTCCTGAGCCCGTCTGCTGAGCCTCCAGCTAGCTGCCTCACTGAAGGGGGTTCACAGGCCACAGCCGGCACACGGGACGGCCACACCTTCTGTGCCGCTGACGGGACCCTCCTCCCATTCAGTGATTGAGCAGTGAGGTTCCCCACCACCCTGTCTAATGGTGGAGCTCCGGAAGCTTCCAGAAGGTCCGGCCTGTCTGGGGCCCTGCTTCCCTCCCTGAGCGTGCGCAGGGCGTCCCAGCCCCACGGCTCACTAGGGCACACCCGAGGGCTGGGGGCAGTGCGGAGCCGGCCTCTCTCCGATCCCAGGGGCTGGACGCAGCTGGAAGTACGACCGGCAGCAGCAGGGCCTGGTCAGAGGGCCACGGGCTGCACGCACGGGAAGGGGCCCCGGCCTCTCGCCAGGCCTCTCGCCAGGCCTCTCGCCACAGGCTCTCCCTGAGCAACCTGAGGGTGGAAGCCTGGCTGCCTCCCTGCCTCCCTGCGCGGGCGTCTCCGGACTCAGGACGAAACCTCTACAAAGAGCTCTGTTCAGATTCAAGGGCTCCATGGACTCGGCAAAGCTGCGGGCCTGGCTGGGACTGAACTCGAGCTCGGCGCCCTCGTCGGCGCTGACACGGGGCAGAGCCTCGAGGGGCCCCTACCGTTAGAACAGGGTGCGGAGCTGCAGGGGTCCACCTTCTTCTCGCAGTTGAAGCCGGAGAAGCCCGCAGGGCAGCGGCAGGTGTAGCCACCCTCGGGGTTGTCTGAGCACCGCCCCCCGTTGAAGCAAGGGCCGTCCGCGCAGGCCATGGCGCTCAGCTCACAGGCTCTGCCGTAGAAGCCGGGTGCACAGGTGCAGGAGTAGCTGTTCTCAAGATCCTATGTGACGGAGAACACGGAAAGCCTTTTTAGCGCTGCTCCGGGAGACCCGCGCAGTCCATGTCCAACCAGGGCCCACTCGGCCGCCGAGCCGCTGAGCCGGGACTCACCGTGCAGCTGCCCCCGTTCCGGCAGGGGCCGGTGCCACACTCGTCCACCTCGGCCTCACAGGTGGCTCCCGTGTAGCCAGGCCGGCACGAGCAGGTGTAGCTCCCCTGGCCCGTGTTGGTGCAGGTGGCCCCGTTCTTGCAGGGCTTGTGGTGGGTGCAGTAGTTGAGGTCTGGGGGCAGAGCAGGAGGGAGCCCAGGGTTAGACTCGGGGAGGCACACCTCCCTGTTTGAAGCCGGAGCCCGGGGGCAGACAGGAGGCTTACCCTGGTTGCAGAACAGGCCCCCCCAGCCTTCCTGACAGGTGCACTGCCAAGGCTGCTGGCAGGTGCCGTGGAGACAGCCGGGGTAGCGGATGCACTGGTCACAGTACCGGCCCTGCCAGCCCACTCTGCACCTGAGGAGAGGACAGTGAGGGCCCAGCGTCCACGCCCAGGAGCCTGCCTCCCAGCGGCTCCTGCCCCTCTGGTTCTCAGCGGGCAGGACAGGGACTCCCTCAGGACCTCCGAGGGTCCGATCCTGGGGTCACCAGGCAGCAGTGCCAGAGGCACCCCCAGCGAGTCCTAATGCCACGGGTCCAACTGCCATCTTCCACCTGCTGTCTGAGGTTCCTGCAACCAGCGAGCTGAGCTGACCACCCGTGACCTTCCCCGTCTCCACGTCCTCCACAGCCCACCCGCTGGCCTTCCCCGAGCCTGCCCTGGAGGCGGTGCCCCCAGACTCACTTGCACTCCCCCGGCCTGTCACAGAAGCCGTGCTGCTCGTCACACCCAGGCAGGCAGATTGCTGCAGGGAGAGAGGACACAGGTCACGCCCAGGGCTGCCCGGCACGGCGGCCGCCTGCCCACAGCCCGCCGGGCTCCGTCCTGCCTGGTCACCGTGGACTTTACTCAGCCAGGGTGAGTGTTCTTCTTAACACAGCCCCTCGAGGACAAAAGATCTCGGAAGCCCCCACCCCCACCTCACCCCCTTTCTTCTAAGAGAGGGTCAGAAGTCCTTCCCCGCCTCCTCCCCCACTTCCCGATTCTGTGCACAAAAGCTCCACCTCTTAATACCCAGAAAGTGTGTGTAGATGAGGGTGGACAGCTGGTCTGCAGAGGGCCAGGGCCAGACAGCTGCTCCATTGTCTTCCCTCTCCCAGCAGCTGCCCCGTGCAACAATGCGGCCCTCACCCCGGCCCCCACCCTCACACACCCCAGCGTGTACACACCACACACACATGCACGCGCGGCCTTTCCGCCAATGAGAGCGGGCGTGCGTCCGTGCACCTATCCCTGCCGAGATCTAATGGATGGCACGCGCGCACTGGGGGCGGGGAGAGACGCCAGTGTTTGAATAAGAAGAAAAAAGTTTGAGTTTATGGCTACCCACAGAGAAGAGAGGGCAGTCCGAGGGGGGAGGCTGGGGCTGGCCGGCTTCCTGCGCGTGCTTACGCCTGGTGGTGAGACTCCTGGACAAGCCCCTCTGCACAGTTTTAAGACAACAGAGACACTGGGGCTGCAGGAGCTCGGGAAAGCTGGGAGACAGTGACGGGGACAGTGACGGGGACAGTGACGGGCCACCCTCGCCCAGGTACAGCCCATGAGCACCTCGGGGAGGGCTGCTCCTCCAGGGCAGGAGAGGAGAAGTCACCGGGGTCTGAGGAGCTCCGGGACCCACCCTGGCTGGAGGGAAATCTGACCCCTGGGTCTGCAGGCAGCAGTGTGGACTTAGCAGGCTGGGGAGAGGCCCAGGAGCCAACAGGGTCCTCACAAGCCCCCACGCCCCCTGCCCTGGTTTCCTGCAACCTCAGAGCAGCTGCCTGTTCTGTCCTGGCTGCCAGGAGAATCCTGGGCAGGAAGGGCCTAGGCCACTTGTAAAGTATCTCTTTCCCAAACAAGGTGCGGAGGGCCCTCCCACACAGGTCTGGCACACCCAGCCTGCACGTAACCCTCCTCCTGCCCCCAGCCCCCCGCGGGGGACAATGTCGTACAGTGTGTGCGTGTCACGTCGGGTATTCGCAAGCACGTGAGCTCTGGGAAGAGGCCAGGCACTCCAGCCTCAGAGAGCATTAAGCTCTTTCCAGTGAGACTCTGTCCCAGCAGAGAATTGGTTTGCAGCAGCCCCTACACACCAACACTGCTCTCTGTTCCTCCCTTCCTTCCTCCCCTCCCTCTCCCCCACTGACTTCCTGACCCCTGGCCCTGTCTCCAAAATCCTCCCTGATTAAGAAGGGCAGCTTCCCATAACGGAAGTTAAAAAGTCTGAGTTGACCCCAACCCCGAGCCTGGCTGACTGAGGTCTTGGCAAGTCTCTCCAACTCCCCAGATCTGGTTCCCCCACCAGAACACCTCTGCGGTGCGAACAGCCTGGATCCCAGCCCACAGAAAGCTCCACCACTCCCAGGAAAGTAAGTAAACTGAGGAAAGCAGACTGCTCTCCATGGAACCCACCTTCAGTGCAGTACTGGCCTTTCCAGCCAGGGTTACACACTTTTTCCCCCCTCTCCCCGCAGGTGAAGTGGCCAAAGGCGTCGTCCCGGGGGCGGCAGAAGACGGAGCAGCCCTCCCCGTAGTAGTGCTCGTCACACACGAAGCGGTAGGAGTACTTGAGGTCCGTTCGGCCACTGCTGTGCAGGTCCTGGGACCACTCCTCACCCACAGTCAGGTGCCGCTGCGTGGCCAGGCGGCTGATGAGTCTCTCTGGGTTTTCTGTGGGAAGAGGAGGCTCCTGTGGGTTCTGGCTCTGAACCTAGAGGCTGGGACTCGGGGGGACAGATGCACACTGCAAGGGAAGGGCCCAGACCCTCTGTCCTGAAGCTCCTGCAGGAACGTGCAGAATGAGGGTGCACACGTTTGTCTCTGGGAAGACAGGGACTCAAATAATATTAACGAGGGGAGCAGTTTGGGAGTTTTTTTGTTTTGCGTTTACCTGTTGCAAGGTCGTCAGGAGAATCTGTATGCAGAGCTTCAATGATCAGAGAGAAGGTGCCCTGGGAGAAGGGGAGGAGACAAGATAAACTAGAAATGTCTCTTCAACACTTAGAGCACTGGGGACAAGTCAGGGAGGGCCTGGTGGCTGCAGATCTGGTGTGCAGTGCATCTGGGGAGGGTGCGTCCCAGGGAGGAGCTGCGTGTACAGTGCGTCCCGGGGAGGGTCTGCGTGTGCAGTGCGTCCCGGGGAGGGTCTGCGTGTGCAGTGCGTCCCGGGGAAGGTCTGCGTGTGCAGTGTGTCCCGGGGAGGGTCTGCGTGTGCAGTGCGTCCCGGGGAGGGTCTGCGTGTGCAGTGCGCCCTGGGGAGGGTGCGCCCCAGGGAGGATCTGCATGTGCAGTGCGTCCTGGGGAGGATCTCTACATCTGTCGCCTGTTTTCACTTTCCTCAAGGAAATGGAAGAACTTAAAGAGTGGTTTCCTGGCGTGTTTTTTCAGCCTGTTAGTACAGGATATCACATTAAAAAAAAAAAAAGACTGTGCTGGAGCGGGCGGGGCTTGAGCGGGGCTGTCCTCAGTCTTCAAGGGATGGACCCACGCAGCGGGGTCTGGGGCTGCCACGCTGAGGGGCTGACCATGGGACCAGCTTGTCTAAGAGCAGGGGCCTAGGACCTTCCCACAGACGGCACTCACTCGACTTGGGGGCTGGGTGCAGAGTCCGGATACGGAAGCGTCCAGGGTCCCCGCCTCTGCCTCACCCTGCCCCGGCTGTCACCCTGCCGCCGCCCAGGCCCCCGCGTGCCCCGCCCCGCGCAGGTGAGGCGCTCACCGGCCAGGTGAAGCCCAACGGGAAGCGGATGGGGTTGCTGAAGGCGGGGTCGGCGCCCGCGCCATCGGGCAGGCTGAAGGAGTCGACGCCTAGCACCGGCGTGACCGCGCTGCCGTAGGTGCAGGGCGGCTCCGGGGACACGCTAGCCTGGTAGTGCTTGAGGCAGACGCGGAAGAAGGTCCTGCAGGCGCACGGCGGCGGCCCTGCGCCCCCGCGGCAGCAGTTGCGGTTGCCCAGCAGCCCCTTCTTGTTGACGAACTCCTGCAGCTTCAGCTCGAACACCCCCGAGCTCCAGACCTGCGGGGAGGACGCGGCGTGAGCGCGCGGCAGCTGGGGGGCGGGGGCCGCCGGTTCACTTTCGCTCCACAGTCTGCACCCGCGCGTCCTGCGACCTTACCCCACAGGGCTCCTGACAACTCACCTGGCACAGCAGGGCCGAGACCACGGCGAGGGCCAGGGCGCACCGGCGGCCCATGGTGCACCGCCCGACGCGCTGGCTCTCCTGGCGTTCCACCGGTTCTCTTCTTAAAGCAGCAGCTGGGGGCGCGAGGGGCTGAGTGCGCACCGACCGGCGAGGGCAGGGAGGGCGCCTCTGCCCGGCTGGGACGACCAGGGCTCCTTTCTCTCGGGACCCGGCAGGCTCGGTCCAGGCCGAAACGCCTTGGATCGCCCTCGGCGGCCGAGGCAGCTGGGGACGCGCGGGGAACGGGGCTCGCTCGGAGATATTGCCCCTGGAGCAGCAACTTTCGGTTTTCTCCTCTTTCTTTCAATCCACGAGTGGGGAAAGGTCGTCTGCTTCCTGGTCTTGTCTTAGGCGTCTTCGCAGGAAAAAAGAGAGAGGGAGGGGGAGAGAAAACGTCCAGACCGTCAGCTTAGTTCCCAGGGAACAGCGGAGTCTCCTCCGAGTCCTGTTAGAGGCGCGATCGGGCAATCCACGGGCGCGGCGATAATCCGGGGCCAGTGTGGCGCGGGCCGAGCCGGGTCATTCAGCGGCGGCGGGCGCTCCGGAAGCAGCCTGGGCCCCTGGTATCTCCTGTGCCGCCGCAGATACTCGCGTCGTTCCGAGGAACCCAGCCAGTGCCATCCGAGTAAACACACGCGGAGCCGCGGCGGGTCGTGGGAGGAGGCTCTGCGCGCCGCGGCCCGTCCTCCGCAGCGATCCGCCCTGGCCGCCGGTCCCGCGGGTGCGCGCCGAGGGTCTGGCTCTCGCCAGCGCCGCGCCCTTATATACCTCCGGCCGCCCGCATGGCTAATGAGATGCAAATGAGCAGCCCCCCAATCTGGCGAGAGCTGTCACAAAGGAGCCACTTTTCCAAACCCTCCTCTCAATGGATCGCCAAATGGTCAGTGAGCTGTAAAATGTGCAACCCTCCTCCCCGCCCCCACCCCTCCCCGCCTCCGGCCCTCCCCCTGCGCCCGCCCCCAGCACCCCCCTTCCTCCCTCTCGACACAAAACGCACTCATTTACATTCCTGCAAAATGTTCCCTGCTAGAGTCCCTTCGGATCCCGAAGCTAGTGCCACCGCCCGGCCTCCTCGGCCACCTCCCGGGCCACAGGCTCGCGGAGGCCCACGGTGACACCGCGGCGCCGCGCCTCCCGCCTGCGGAGCGCAACCGGACTTGTGCGCTGGACACGGGCTGGCAGACTGTCCCGGCCGTGGTGCCCGCCCACCGTCTCCTCGCGCCCACGTCCCGGGGCTCAGGGGATGGGAGGGGGGAGCGAAGTTAGAGGCCCGGTTCCTGGCGGGCCGCCTTCTCGGGGGCGGCCTCTTCCGAAGGAGGAGTCTCCGAGCGAGGGGGCCGGGGGCACGGTAGGACAGGGGCGGGCGCGAGCAGCAGGCAGAGGGTGGCGAGAGCACATCGGCAGTTTCGAGAAGTTTGGGATGGTCTGACACCCACCCACCTCCTGGCCCAGGACCCGACTCAACGTCTGGGAACGCAGAGCCCGCAAGCCGGGCAGGGCTGGCGGCCAGCGCAGTGCCCCCCACCCCACCCCACCCCACCCCACCCCACCCCACCCCACCCCACCCCCACCCCACCCCACCCCGCTGCTGCTGTGGGGGCGGGATCCCGGCAGCGCGTCCCCCCAGCCGGGAGATCCTGCCGCCTTAAACCGCAGTCTCTCTCGCTCCCAGTGCACACGCGCACCCTTCCCGGCGCGATTCTCGGCCGCGGCCGCTTTCCTGGGTCTCCGGCCCCTCTCTCCTGGGTATATCCCCCCTCAGCCTCCCTCTGCTTGGTAAAAAGTGAGTTCGGTGTGTGTCGTTCGCGTGGCTGTCATTAAGGCAGCCTGTTATTGTGCGAGCCTGGATCAGGGGCTCTTTGTGCGCTCAGCTGTATGGTAATGCGGGCCGCACCTGCTCCCGCACAACGCGAGAGAAAGAGCCCCTCGCGCGCCCCGGCCTCTGCAACAATGTCCGGCACATGCTCCCAGACCTCCACCCGCCCCCCAGCCCGCAACCTTTACACAGCCATCACCTTATTAGGTTTGTACACGTCCATCAGACACTAGAACTTTTGTTTTCAGTTTTAAAAAGGGAAATGAGTTTATTGGGAGGGCCGAGAACACACGTATCACACAATGAATTATCGAAATTGCTCTCATGCTGCGGGCTCAAGGCAGAATTAAGGTGGGGCGCACACTCCTACTCTGGCATCCAGCTCTGTGCCGGGCGCGCGCCGAGGTCTCTCCCATCGCTGCTCCGCCTTCTCGCCCTGCCCCGCGCGGCTCACGGGGCCAAAGGTGTGTGTTGGAGAAGTGTCCCTTGCACGGCCTCGCAGCCTGGGTGCTGGCCAGGGCCTCGCTGTGGGTGCCACCTGATTGGTGGGGACGGGCACCGTTCAGGCAAAAGTGGGCTTTCAGTGCGACAGACGTCAAGATGGCAAAGTTCATAAATACAAAGTAAACTCACTGTAAACAGCCTCTACAAGTCACTTAGTTGTCCACGGAGTCCTTCCAGTTAGGCAACTGGGGTCCTGCTTCTGTGGCTCCCAGACACCCCTACGGTTTGGGGTCCACAAGTACACACACTCCAGGGTTCCCACCGCTGCCTCCTTAGAGAAGCAGAGAATTAATCGCAGGTAACGTTTCAGGCGGAGGTGAGGAAGGCAGGCCAGACCCCGCCAGAACCTCCTGCCGTTTGGTTCTGAGCAAATGGAAGCTGCTGGCGAGGCTACACGCAGGACGGAGGGCGCTCCCCGCCTGGGCTGCTCCCGCCTGGACTCGCTTCCACACAGGCGGCCAATCCTAATTTAACCTTGCCACCTAGCGTCAGCTTCCTCTTCGCACGACATCCATGTTTCCTCTGACAGCTAATTTCTGAGAACTCTGCTCCCCACAGCACAGAGACCAGTGTGTGTGTGTGTGTGTGTGTGTGTGTGTGTGTGGTGGTGGTGGGTGGTGGGGAGTGAGCGCCTTCCTGGAGCAGGGGACCCCAGAGGCCGACAGGAACGTGGGCTCTAAGTGCTCTGCGCCCGAGACTGGAGTAGATTCAGTAGGAAATGCAATATCAGGAACCTTTTAATTAGAAAATGGAAACAGGCTTATTTGA
Source organism: Molossus molossus (assembly GCF_014108415.1). Taxonomy (NCBI): domain Eukaryota; kingdom Metazoa; phylum Chordata; class Mammalia; order Chiroptera; family Molossidae; genus Molossus; species Molossus molossus. The sequence goes on from NW_023425402.1 coordinate 112,611,266, forward strand.
ATGCCTGTTTAAAAAAGTGGAAATAAAAAGTTCCACGCGCAAGGGCTTAAACCTTGGGGGGCAAAGACTTGCCCCAAATCTTTAACAAACCCCCCTCAGGATCAAGTATTTGTTAAATTGACATGGCACAGATTTCTCGATTACGGCGGCAAAGCGGAACTGAAAGGCGTCGTAAAATCCATCAGAATCCTGCCCAAAGCGTTCATTCTTTTCCAACTTAATTTATGCCACGAGATTCTGTATTGGGGAAATCAAGCAGAACAAGTCTTTCTCCTTCCTCCTCGCCTGTTCTTCTTTCCTCCTTTCTTCTTCCTTTTCTCCCTCCTCCCCCTTCTGCTCCTCCTCCTCTCTCCCACTCCACGTGGGCTCCCCCTTCTCCCTTCCTAAGCTGAGCTGAAGGAGACTGTTTAACTTCAGTGTTTCTATGGGAGCCTGTTGTAGTTTAACTCCTGCACACCAGTAGCTGAGAGGAACAAAGGAGAGACTCGAGGTCCAACTATTCACCCTTTCTGCGCACTTTAATTTTCATTGATTGGGAAGACAAGGGGAGCCCTTAGGGATTCAGGCTGAAGGGGGATGACACGCCTTTAGACGCCATCAGCCCCCTAGCCAGCCATCTGCTCCAAACCAAATGGCGTTTTTTCACTCCCTAACTGCATGTCTCTATACTCCCGTAACTCAGCGCTCTGAACCCCCAAATGCAGGAGGGAGCTTAAGCTGCAGCATGTTAAGTAGACCAGCTCCATGTTGGCCCTCACAGCCAGACCTCCTCCCCACACACCATAAATCCTCACCTTGCTCATTAGGAAAAAGCAGGAAACTTTCTTTTAAATACTTTTTGATGTCTCAGCAAATTCACTGTACAAAGTGAGGCTCATTAAGGCTGAGAAGACACCCAATACATCGGACACAGGGTTGGAGCGGGACTTACTGCCTGGTGGTGGTTTGTTCTTGCCAGGCAGGTGTAGCTCACAGCCTGGATGACCCTGCTGGCTAGGACAGAACCACGGCACAGCCACCACAGAGGAATTCTGTGCTGGAGAGCCTGGTTATTTTACCAACCATTCTATTAGGCCACTTTACCAAATTAACCATGCCCATGCTCAGGAGTTAGTGTAACCTACCACTGTGGTTACCCAACCTCGTTCAAATCCCCTTCCACCCAAAGAAAAGTCCTTTTCTCAAGGTGTGTGTGTGTGTGTGGTGGTTTGGGGGCAGGGGGGTCTGGGAAGATTGCAATAAACAATGCCCACAATGGGCCTGGGACTCTAAGCCAGCCACAGGTTCAGTTTTCTGTGTAAATAAGTCTGGAGACTTGAGTGGGGTTTGTGTTTTCATAGACCCACTGAACACTGTATACCCAACAGAGAGGTTCTCTTATTCCCAAGAAGAATTAGGGTCCTTGTTCAGAACAACAAAATAAAAAAAAACTTCCAAGAAGCAAATCTGTTGTTGGTCAAACATGCCAGCTTACTTGAAAAAGAAGGAGGAGGAGGAGGAAGGAGCCCTAAAGCATGTTTATTAATTAGTATTAGTATCACATCTCCCACCAACACACCCTTTGCCCACTCTCCTTAGCCACAGTTAATAGCGGGTAAGACACCAGAGGGATTGGCCTGCCGGCTGTGAATGCACGGAGCTGCTGCAGATTTCTGTGGGCAAATCCTCGGTCTGCCCTGCACATGTGATGGGTGTTCCCTCCCTTCTAAGGCTGCCTTACGGACCAAACCCTGGGGGACACGTGCCCGTTTACAAGACACACTGACCGAAATGTAAATATGAGTATGTTTCCCTTTGGTTGTGTCTGGACCTCGCTGGTGGCAGATACCCTTCTAAACGAAGCAGTGATTTTCAGCTGGTGAGCCGCAAGCATTTTTGAAATATGCAGCGCCTGACTACTTAGTCAGGGGCACTGACCTCTTTTCCCTTGGATTGTCAGTTTTTAGAAATGACAATAGCCGGCTGCTGTGAATGAATCAAACGTATACCTATTTTTTTGTCACGTGGGCAAAAATACAATGTATTTTTTGGTGTGCAGAATTTCAGGAATTAGTTGGTGTGTGCCGTGAAATGAAAGAGGTTGAAAATCGCTGACCTAAGCCATTCATTCCTCCATCCACAGCCGGAAAGAGAAGGGGGCCTATCCAGTTTATATTTAGACACCGGAGGCTTCCCTCCGGCAGCAGGATAAACACACACACCCCGACCAGCCCGCTTCTGCCCCGCTGCGGCGCGCCCCCCGGAGGCCGGCCCCACAGACGGCGAGGACAGCGACCCCTGGCCCGCAGGTTCGTGTGGGCTGGGGGCGGGGTGGTAGGACAGAACCGGGGAGAACGACTGGCCCTGACAGCTCCTCCGAAGCCTCCCCCTCCGTCCGCCGTGAATGAGCCCGGGGCCCCGGCTTCCCTGCGGAGCGGGGTCACCGCCTGTCTCAAAGCCTCTCCTTCTTTCAAGGGACCAGCGGCGAAGGCGAGGGGAGGAAGGAATGCCGCACACCCACGTGGTTTGTCTTGTTGTTTGGGGTGCACTGCATTTGGGGCACCGCCACCAGAGCGGTGCGCGGAGCCGGAGGCCGCAGGTCTGCAGACGTTGCAAAGGCATGTGCGGATTTGCATGAGAAAGGGCGGGTCGCGTGGCTCAGGCACGGCCGGGGCAGTGGACCGCTCGGCCCCTCCCCCCGGCCACCCTCTTCTCCTCGCTCCCCACTGCTCCCTGCGCCCCCACGGCCCCCAGCACCTCCCCTCCCGCACCCACTCCCCGCGCCCCCCGCGCCCCCACCCCGCGCCACCCGCCCCTCCCGCACCCCTCCCTTGCCTGTGTCCCCACTGCTTCCTCCCACCCCTACCCCCCACCCCAGTCTCCTCGGCTGCTGCCACCTCTCCCCGAAACCGCGGATCATCTGCTCGGGGCTGCGCGCCCATCTCCATGACAAAGCGCGTGTTTACCTGGCCCAGGCCCCGGCGGGCGCGCCTTTGTCCCGGATCAGATGACCGCGCAGCTGCTCCGCTGCGGCGCTCCCCCCCCCCCCCCCCCCGCAGCCCCTTGGACCTTTCCGCAATAGAACGTGCTAGGCCGGAGGGGGGCGCGTTAGGTGGAGGCTGGTGTCCCCCCCCCCCAACACAGACCGCAGCGCTCTGGAGGGCTTCCTGGAGGCGGTGCCGGCGCTCACTCGGAGGGGCATCTCTGCTAGGCCGGGAGGGGCCAGGTTGGCTGGGACCTGCGGTGGACCAACCCCACCCCCCCCTGCTGCCGCTGGGAGCCTCTGGCCGACCCTGCAGGCCCGCGCACCCCTGCCGCTGGGGAGGGCTCCCGGGTTCGGCCCACTGCGACCAAGGGGAGGCTGCGCGCACTGTCTGCTGGGCCCGCGAGTGGGCGGTGGAACCTTTGTGCGCCCCTGGACCCCAGATCCCGGCTCCAGGGCGCACGGCCAGGTCACCTGCATCAGTGATTGGACCTGGAAATGCAAGGCCTGTGACTTTGTAAGACAATGGAGGAGGGAGAGGGGCTCCGAAGGGCGATGGGCCGCAGGCCTTCCAGAGGCCTCGCTCTCCGGGACGCGCCCCACCCGGGAGGTCGCGGGCACCTGTCGCCGGGTCCCGGGGCGGCCCGTCAATCACCGCCGGGCGCCCCAGGCTCTGAAACGCAGTCGCCCCGGAGACGCCGCGCCCCAAGCCCTAACCGGGGCGTGCGGTGCTCGGACCCGCCCTCCCTGCGGAGTGTCCCGGCTGGACCCCAGGAGCCCTGGGTGAGGCGGAGCTCTCGACAACGCTGTCCTTCCCTGGCCTCCCACCTCCCCTTTTCTGTGAGCATCTGCCCGGGGGAGAACAGATGTGGGCACCTGCGGTGACAGGCTGCATATGCTCCATCCTATTCACAGGCATTCAGACGTGGCCACAATGAGCAGCCTTTGTGCGCAGTCACTAAATATATTAATCTGCACTCCCCAGAGCACCGGGCTGTTTAATTTTTCACCAGCAATAACATCTGATCTAATCCTTAAATCGGCTCCCAAAAGGCTGCCCTCCCGCCCTCCTCTTTTTCTCTTTCTCCCGCCCCCTCCCGAAGAACGTGTGAAGCTATTCAACCTTCCACCTGTTGCCTGCTGAACTGGGCGTGGGTTCCTGCAACATCTGATGTTGGTCGGGGCCGCGGTGGGGGCGGGGGACTGTGTGGGGGACGCTGTTGGGCCACATGGGCAGAGCCTGGGCATGTTTATCGGGAAAATATACACAAAGTGCTGAGCGCGGCTCCCCAAATGTTGTGCAAACAAAAACGATAATTATTAAACAGCTTCCAAAGCAACAGGGCAGACCCATCCCTTCGGTGTAAGCGCCTTTAAAAATGTACATAAAGTTCCCATTTATCTTTTTGTTTATTAAACTCTAGAGGTTTTTATAAACACCGGTCAATAGGCCACACAGCCAAAAGGTAACATAAATCTCAGATGTAAGACTTAGATTTTTTTTAGCAATTTTGTTGCATGACTCTTTTATCTTAGCACCCCTTATTCTGTTTTGATTTGTTTTCAGCCACAATGAGTCCTTCAGTGCCATTGTGGGTGTCACAATGCAGACGAACACCAGGCTGTGAATGGAGACAGAGGCCGTTGAAACAAACCAGGCTCTTTCTTTCCTCTCCGCCATTGTAATATGAATGGGCCTTCTGCATTCGCTGCTAGGAGACGACTCTACAAAGCCCTGCTCCACCAAATGGGCTGGAGAGAAAGGGACCCCAATAAACAACCTAAGTATTGGAGAAAAAAAGAGGGGACACGTTTAGGCAAACGTCGTTCACCTTCTGATCCACACAATTTATTAATCTCAAAATGTAGGACCTACTTTCTACAGCTGCATTCCTTTCTGTTCCCCGTCTTCTTCCTTCTCAATATTTTAATTCTTACCCGCTCCCAAGGGACACAGAATGGGGATGGCACTGGCTCACCATCGAGATTTGTTTTCAAAATGCCATTTTCTTTGAGGAAAATGGGAACAGGGCAGGGGCTGTTTCTCAGTCATCACCCCTAATAACGAATTGTTAAGTGCTTTCAGAATGCATGCATCAGGCTGTTGCTAGGTAAGCATTGGCATGGCTGGGGAGTCTGTTTTAGGAACAATCTCAAACTATCGTTTGTTTTAGTGATACTTGGAACTGTTCCTATTAACAGTAGAAGTTAATTAAGGCAAGAAATGTAGCTGTTTTCAGGTTCTTAAGGCCCCAGCAAAAGTGTTATTTAGTGGCTAGACCTAAGTCAGGCTACAGCTGGCACAACCAGAGTCCAGCAAATGGGAAAAGGAGGTCACCTTTCACAGTGGGGGCTGCAGTCAAACACCGCTGTCCCTGGAGGGTGGGAAGGCCTCTTCAGTCCTCATCTGTTCATTAGTCCACTAGCTAGTCATAGGGGCTGGAGGTCCAAAAATAATCTAGAACTGCTTTTGTAACTGCCAGACCAGCTCAAACTGGTCCTATCCGGTGTCTAACAAAACCCAGAAACAGAGTTTACCCCACTCACAAGTAACACCTGTGGAGAACGGAAGGCCTGACTCCTGACCAGAACGTGAACACCAGAACCCTTTCAAAGCCAAGGCCCACTGTCCAAGAATATCTGGTGCTGAAATGCCCTAAGTCTTGCCTGGACTTTGGGGGGAGAGTGGGGTGGAGGGGACCAATGGCAAGGAAAGGGGGACATCGGTAATACTTTCAACAATATGTATATTTTTTAATCCTCACCCAAGGATATTTTTCCATTTATCTTCAGATAGAGTAGGAGGGAGAGAGTGAAACATCCATGCAAGAGAGACACATTGATTGGTTGCCTCCCACATGACCTCGACCAGGGCCAGGGACTGAACTGCAACCAAGGTACGTACCCTTGACCAGAACTGAACCCAAGACTCTTTGGTCCGTGGACTGACACTCAAGCCGCTGAGCCAAGCCAGCCAGGGCTAAATACATTTTTTAAAAATCTTGCCTTGAACCCCGAACCCAGGAGACAGATTTGCGCCTCTCTTCCTGTCTCCTTGCCAGTCCACTTGTGAATGGAGCCTTCTCTTTTCCCAGAAGCTGATGTCCCAGCACTGGCTTCTGTGTGTGCCAAGCCACAGCCTTGCTGGGTAACACTTTAAACTACTATATGAATTACACAGTGAGCAGAGAAGTTCCCCCTGCTCTTTTATTTTGGGGAAGAGTTTCTGTAGGATGAATGTGTCTTCTTTAAATGCTTGAAAGAATTCGCCAGTGAGTCCGTGTCTGAAGTTTTCTTTGCTGAAAGTTTTTAATTGCAGATGCAATATAATAAATACATTCAGGGTTTAATAAATATAGGGTTACTCAGATTTTTTTCTTCTTTGGTCAGGTTTGATCATTTGTAAGATTCAAGGAATTTCTCTATCTCAACTTAAGTTTTTTGAATAGTCTCCTTTTAACCCTTAGTATAAGCAAAGCTGTGATGTCGTCTTCCATGATTGGTATGGATAATCATGTCATCTTTGTTGTTATTGTGATCAGTATAGCTACAGGCTTATCAGTTTTATTGATCTTATGAAGGAACCAGCCTTTTGTCTCTTTGATTTTTCTCTGGTGACCTGGACATCTCTTTGGTTGCCTCTCAAGAATCTCCATCCTTCACTTTTTGCTGTCTCCTGTCTGAAAGTAGAAAAAGCATATATTTTGTCTAGTTCTCTGGTTGTTTAGAGTAGAAGAACAAGTTCCAGAGGAATTATTCCTTCGTGGACAGAAGCTGAAACAGACAGCTACAAGTAACAGAAAACCCCAATTCAACACTCTTCACTATTAAAGAAATTAAGTTTCGTATTCAAGTAAAATAATGAGGAGACGTCGTCTCCTAGAACCCGAGGAATTAGGAGGCAGAGTGGTCTTAGTTAATTTTAGTTCCATCACCTCCTCTCTGCTGGGGGCTGGTTGGTTCTGACATTGCTCACTCGGCCCATGATGCCTGCAGGACCCAGAGCCACATGCACAAAGGACGAGGGACACATTCTCTATATGATGCTTGTTATCAGCAGTAACACGCTTCAGTCATATTGAACATGGATCAACCATGGAGAAGTCGGTTTTTATGGTTGTACCTTTTCTCTCTCCCAATTTTTGGATGGTGAACTATTATTTAAATAAAATCTAGGGCCCATGTGGTTGTTGCTTTCCAATAAACCTTGAAGGCCATCGAAGGGTCAGCGTGTCACCCGGAGAAACCTGTCCCGAATCCTACCCTTTCCACAGTTCATGTCATTCTCCATTTCCTTTGCTTTCAGTCTTTCTCTTTAACCCGCTACCCTCCCTTAGTTCCTCGCTTCTCCCCGTGTTCAACCTACAGCTTCTCTTTTTCCTTTTCTTTCTTATCTTCCCTATTTTCCTCTTTTACGTAAACTCTTCGTCCCCTGCTTCCAGGCTCTCCCGCGACTGGCAACGCGATGTGTCTGCTAGAGCACGGGGGACATGTCTGTGTGGTGTGAAGTACGTAAATAATCACACATAGCTTTTTTCCTCCTGTTACACTGACCTTTATATACACTTTTCCTTCTTTGGCTTCCCTTTTACTCACGGTAGTGTATTGTAGCCTTTTTTTTTTTTTTTTTTTTTTTTTAATTAGAAAGACTTCAGGCCCTGGCCAGTTTGGCTCAGCGGTTAGAGAATCAGCCTGCGGTCCAGAGAGACCCAGGTTCGGTCCCCACTAAGGGCGTGTACCTCCGTTGCGGTTTGTCCTTGGCCCTGGTTGGGTTGTGCGGGTGGCAGCCACTCAATGTGTCCCTTTCACATTGATGTTTCTCTCTCTTCCTCCCATTCTATCTGAACAAAAAAAAAAAAAAAAAAAGGAAAAATGTCCTCAGGTGAGGATAAAAATAAATAAATAAGTAAATATGAGTAAATAAAATTAGAAAGCCTTCAGAATTCAGACAGATTTGAGTTTCAGTAACAATTGTTTCACTTACAACCACTTGTACTAGTTAACCAGTTTTTTTAAACTTTTTCCTTTTATCAGAGTAATATACTTACAGATTTTAAAATTCAAATAGTATTTCTAGATTTATAAGAAAAGATAGCCCTGGCTGTTTTGCTCAGTGGTTAGAGCATTGACCTGTGGACCAAGGGTTGGATTCCCATTCAAGGGTTGCAGGTTCGATCCTAGCCCAGGTTGGGGTCGTGTGGGAGGCAACCAATCTTTGTGTCTCTCTCACATAGATATTTTTTTCTCTCTCTCTCCCCCTCCCTCCCTCCCACTGTTATCTAAATTTAATGAAAAAAATATCCTCAAGTGGGGATTAACAACAAAAAAATATAATAAAATATAAAGGAAAAAATAGCAATTTCCCACACCACACATTCCCCCCCAGAGTCCCTCCTCTACGTTTAACTCCTCAGTTCCTGCAGTGATGTCTTTCTCTTTCGGTTGTGTGCATTGTCTGTGGACATCCTGAGCTAGCAGGTGGGGATTCAACCCCACCCCCCACTTTCTAGACACTGTGGGGGTCCAAGGAAATCACTTTCCTCCCATCTTCTAAGTTCTTCTAGCCGGGGTAACAGTCAAATGAACAAGAAACAGATCAACATGAAGAGAAAATGTCCAAAATTTATTACGGATGACATGTGGGGGTAACATAAGAACATGAGACCTGAAGACCCATCGGGTACAAAGGGGGAGGCAGGGGTATGGAATTTCAAAGGGAAAGCAGGTAATTCACAGGTAGAGGAGAAAGCTAACAAGCAGTAAACAAGTTCTTTCTCAGGGTCACCAGAAACAGTGGGGCGCAGAGGGGCTCAAACACCAGGCTTTGCTGTGGGCCACACTTAGTTTACATTCGGGTGCTGAGGGGATGCTCTCTTCTTCTGAGGTTTTTCTACCTGGATTCCTTTAGGCAGCTAAGGGGAGGGTCCAAGGTTCTTTCTGAGTCTTTTGTTTCTTAATAAACAGCTTTAAAACAACATCCCAAAAAGCATATTTGGGGGCGGCAAAACTTTGGTCACCCTCAACACACGTTTATGAATACATATAAATACATCTCCCATTTCTCAAAAATAGTTCTAGCATCCTTTTGATTAAGTCACCATTCACTATTTACCTTATTAAAATTGTGTAATCATTATTAATAGCTGAGGCACATGCTACTTATTGCCACCAAACTCGACAGGTCTTCTAGAATGTCCAAACACATCATACTTTTCCTGGAGCTATGTCTCCACCGCCTTCTGCTGCTCTCTCGGTGGTCCTCAGCCTTCACCTGGGAATTGGATTCCTACTCTCCAGGTCCCCAGCATTCTTTTTTTATCCTCACCCGAGAATATTTTTTCCATTTTTTGTTCAGATAGAGTGGGAGGGAGAGAGAGGAAAAGAGAGAGAGAGAGAGAGAGAGAAACATCGACGTGAAAGGGACACATCGAGTGGCTGCCACCCACATGACCAACCAGGGCCAGGGACATACTGCAACCGAGGTACGTGCCCTTAGCGGGAACAGAACCGGGGTCTCTCTGGACCACAGGCCAACGCTCTTAATTGCTGAGCTAAACTGGCCAGGGCCATTACTCTTTTTTGACTTTGTAATTTTGGAGTATACCTTCCTGCTTGTGGCTCAAATGAAGTATTTGGTAGGTAAAAAATTTTTTATTGATTTTTTTTAGAGAGAGAGATGGAAACATCCATGTGAGAAAGAAATACGGATGGCTGCCTCCTTCATGCCCCCTACTGGGGATCAAGCTCAACCCTAACCAGCAACCCCAGCAGGTGCCGGATGCGGAGTCCAACCTGGACCCCTCAGTCCATGGGACAACACTCAGTCCACTGAACCACACTGGCCCGATGGCAGATAAAATTTTTGAGCTGCATATCTGAAAATATCTTTATTCTACCCTCACATTTAACTAATATTGTCATGGAGAGTAGAATTTCATGTTAAACAAATTTCTTCAGAATTTTGAAATAAATACTCCATTGCATTTCAGCTTCCTGAGATTCTGCTGAAAAGAATGCTTTCTGATTTCCAATACCTTAAATGTGACCCTTTTATTGTTTTCTTATGTAAACGTTTTAAGATTTTTTTCTTTATCACAGAAATTTTGTGATGCTATGCCTTAGTGTGCCCTTTCCATATGAGAATGTATCTTTGGGTCTGGGAAGTTTTCTTGAATTCTTTCTTTTTTTAATTGATTTTTTAGAGAGAGAGGAAGGGAGAGGGAGAGAGAAACACTGATGAAAGAGAACATCAATTGGCCACCTCCTGCGTGCCCCCCACCAGAGACTTGGCCCACAACCCGGGCATGTGCCCTGACTGGGAATCAAACCGGCGACCACTTGGTGCAGGGTCGACGACCCTCAACCACTGAGCCACACTGGCCCGGCTTGAATTGTTTCTTGAGTAATTTCCTCCTCACTTTCTCTGTTCTCTTTCCTGTAATTGCTATTTTTGGATGCTGAACTTCTTAATCTTCTAGCTTTTTATGTCTTCTCTTTTCCCATGTCTTTTTTTGTCTTATTACCTGAGAGATATCAAATTTATCTTTTTAAAATCAATTTTTACATTTAAGTTACTACTTTCTGAATTCTCAAGAGCTCTTTCTTATTTTTGGAGTGCTTTTTTTTATATGGATGTAATATCTTCAGGGACTGTAGACAATTAAGTTTCTTATAGCATTTTTTTCTTGTACTAGTTTCTGGTTTTTTTTTTCTTTTGGTCTTCCTCAAATGTCTGTTGATCCAAGTCATCTGTATATATATATTTTTATCCTCACCCGACATTTTTTACATTTTTTGTTCAGATAGAGTGGGAGGAAGAGAGAGAGAGAAACATCGACGTGAAAGGGACACATCGAGTGGCTGCCACCCACACGACCAACCAGGGCCGGGGACAAACTGCAACGGAGGTACATGCCCTTAGCGGAACCGAACCGGATCTTTCTGGACCGCAGGCCGACGCTCTAACCGCTGAGCGGAACCGGCCAGGTGTGTGTATTAGGAGCGGAGCCCAAGGCTTCGGAGGCTGGCGGGGTGGATGGGGACTGCCCAGTGGTAGGACTCACATAAGCAATGAGGGGGGCTCTGGGCAACCTGCCTCCGGCCCCGCTGTCTGCGAGCGGGAACCTCCTGCTCCCGAGACCTGCGCCCCTGGCTCCTCCCTCAACCACCGGGATCCCTGCTCCCTTCCCTTTCCTGGCTGTGTGCCTGAAAGTCCCTCTTCCGATCCTTCCCTCCTTCCAGGCTCAGCCACACCCAGGCCCGAGCCACCTCCACCACGCACGACCCAGCTTCCTCGACTCGGCTTGTTTCCTGAACGCGTCTCCGCGGCCCCTCGCGCTCGGGGCGGCCCGCGGCGGCGGCGGCGGCGGCGCCCGGTGTCTGTCCGCCGCGAAGACTGTGAGCACCGGCAGGGACGCCCCGGGACTGCGGCCGGGCCTCCCGTGACCCTGAGTCACGTCCCCTCGGGCTCCGGGGCCGGGCCGCCCGCCTGCGGCCTCCGCAGGGGCAGCGCGCGGTCCCCGGGGCTCGCTGTGCCGAGACGCGGGGCCAGGAGCGGGGGCGAGAGGCGCCCTAACCTGGCTTGTCGACACTTTTCTTAAAAATGAAGGAGGCGGGTTTCGAGGCGCCTTTCTGCCCGCGGGACGTGCCCTCGGCCGCAGAGGACAGGGTGTCGCTGCCGGCGAAGCGCGGACCTGACGCGAAGGCCGCCTGAGCTCCGGGTCCACGCAGCTCGTCCCGAAGGCGGAACGAGGCCGAGGCCCGCGGCGGGTCCGCACTCCGTCCGCCGGGCGACGCGCGGCAGGACCCGGGGCCGCCCAGCTCGGGGCCCGGCCCGTCACCGGCCCCCAGCCCGCCGGCAGCGGCCGCCGCCCAGAGCCCGGCCACGCTCCCGCGGAACCGCCCGCCCCACGCTCCACGCCGCAGCCAGGACCGCGGACCCGCGGGAAGGGGCGGGCCCACCAGCGCCCACGAGAGCGGACCGCGGAAGCCGAGCTCGGTCGCGCCGCGCGGTTTCCCAGGCAACGGGCGCGGCGCCTGCGCACCTCGCTGCTCCGGCGCCTCGGCCCCGCCCCTCGAGCGGGGTGGTCCCTGGGGCGGAAGCGCCCGAGCGGAAGTGAAAGTGCGCGGGCGGCTGCGGCGGGACTGAGGGCCCCTGGGGGCGTCGCGGCGGTGCTGGCGCGTCTCCAGGTAGGGCCGGCCCTCCGGGCGCTGCGCTCGCGGTTCTGCCGTCGCGGCCGCTCCTGCGTGCGCCCGGGGCGTGCTCGGGCCCTGCCGCCCCCTCGGGCCCTGTCCGCCCCCTGTCCCCGCGCCCCCTCGGGCCCTGTCCGCCCCCTGTCCCCGCGCCCCCTCGGGCCCTGTCCCCGCGCCCCCTCGGGCCCTGTCCCCGCGCCCCCTCGGGCCCTGTCCGCCCCCTGTCCCCGCGCCCCCTCGGGCCCTGTCCGCCCCCTGTCCCCCCATCCCCTCGGGCCCTGCCCGCCCCCTGTCCCCGCGCCCCCTCGGGCCCTGTCCGCCCCCTGTCCCCGCGCCCCCTCGGACCCTGTCCCCGCGCCCCCTCGGACCCTACCCGCCCCCTGTCCCTGCGGGCCCTGCCGCCATTCTCTGCGCCTTCTCCCCGTGTGCCCGGGGTTCTCGGCGGCCGTGGCCGTGGCCGTGGCCGTCCCGCACGGCCACATTGCGTGCGCCTCCCAGGCACAGGAGGGGACTCGTGCTGAAGGCAGACTGGGCACGTCCCCGAGGCCTCCTTGCAGGGACGGGTCCGCGTGGGGAAGGAAGGGGAAGAGCGTGCTCACGAAGCAGCGGGCCCCTGGGGGCCAGGTGCACCAGGACGTGGCTGCTGCGCGGCCGCAGGGCTGTCGAGGCTTGTGCAGCCGTTTTCCGCATTGTCTGCTTAGACTTTTTATGTTTTATTTTTTTGGCTTTTTATTTTTTAGTATTTCTGTCCGTTTGGTTCTCCCAGGTCAGCGTTCAGCGTTGCTGCTGCCGGGCGTAGCTGTCTCGGTGCCCTTCCCACACTCTTCTCTACTGTGGGCTTAGCAGCGGGTGTTAGATGGTAAGTCAGACCCCAGGGAGTCTCCGATGGACCCGTTTAGCCTTAACTCGGGACTAAATTTCAGACTGGATTCTTATCCTGAGTTCTGGGTAAATGAGGCATCATGCTCATGGGGCTGCACACATTTTCCTCTTCTGTGACAGGGTTGCGTTTCATTGTTGACAGTTCAAGGGTATTGATGCGCGGCGGTGGGGGAGAGCCCCAGGGGCCCGCATCTGGGCTGCCCCTGGGGTCCTGATCATTCTGTTAGGGCCCCAGGGACTGGGAGAACCTCCAGGAAGGACAGCTCTCTGGACTCAGATGCACAGCGTTAGGTGGGGGTGTGTCCTGCTGAAGGGGCACAGGCTTTGGCGGCAGATGGTGCCGCCCCAGCTCTGCGGTTGCTGCGGGACCTCGGCAGGTGCCTCACGCAGCGCACACTGCGGGCGCTGCCTGTGCCCGCAGAGCAGAGCTGGTCACTGCCACAGGGCCTGGAGGGGGCGTCTGCTGTGGGGCTTTCTGATGTAAAAAGTAGCCATGTTCTTTGCAGGAAAGTCATAGAACAAAGAAACGTTAAGAAAAAAAAACTTTTTTCTTTATTGGTTTTAGAGAGAGAGGAAGGGAGAGAGAGATAGAAACATCCATGAGAGAGAACATCGATTACCTGCCTCCTGCATGCCCCCCACTGGGGATCAGGCCCGCAACCTGGGCACGTGCCCTGACTGGAGACCACTTGGTGCATGAGTTGATGCTCAGCCACTGAGCTACACCAGTGGGGCCAAAGAAACATTTTTATTTATTTATTTATTTTTATTTTTTATCCTCACCCAAGGACATTTTTTGATATTCTATTCAGATAGAGTGGGAGGGAGGGAGAGAGAGAGAAAAATCGACGTGAAAGGGACACATCGAGTAGTTGCCACCCGCACAACCCAACCAGGGCTGGGGACAAACTGCAACCGAGGCACGCACCCTCAGCGGGAACCGAACCCAGGTCTCTTGGGACCATAGGCTGACGCTCTAACCGCTGAGCCAAACTGGCCAGGGCCAAAGAAACATTTTAAGTGTACAGTTTCATGCATTTTGATGTATGTACACACACCCATGTTTCTTCTTTGCCGAATGATCCTGAGCCTTGGCGCCCTCCTCAGAGATCCAGACCTTAGGACGCAGTCCTGCTCCTGCTGTGTCCACAGCTGCTGCGCAGGGCCCGGAGCACAGCGCACTCTGGGCGCGTCTTCACTGAGCACGTGTGGGAGTGGGGCTCTCACACTTGGGTTTGTCTGGGAGACCAGAAGACACTCTCTCTACATCCTTAGTGTTTTGTGGTAGGAAATAGGGTTCTGTGTCCCTCTCGTCTTGGGGATCCAAGAGGGAGGGTGTGGGATTTTGGGCAGCCAGGACAACCAGCATCCACAATAGCCCCCCATTTGTCTCCACTGCTGCCTCCCCTCTATGAGGTAGGCAGGGTGCCGTTTCTAAAATGCTTTTGCTTGACTGTCCTGTGACTTTCCTGCAGACAAGGTACGAGCCTGGCCCACAGCCCCTCCGCTGCCTGGTGCTGCCCTCTGCGGCCTGGGCTCACTTCTCGCCTTGCAGCAGAGGCTCTGGCCATGCTTGGCATTTGCGGTTATTTTTTCCATTTTCCATGTTTGAGGAACACACTTATAAATGAAGTTGCAGGTTAAACTACTTAATAGAACAGAAGTTTTAAGCATCTTAGAAACATCCATTTCATAATAAAAAAGACACCTTGTGGACTTACTACTCTTCCTTCAGGACTCCCGTCTGCCAGGTGTCCCTCCTGCAGTTGGCCACTCAGGAGAGCCATCGTGGGACTTGGACCTGGCTGGGTCTTCCTGCCGTGTCCCAGGCACGTGTCTGCCCCTCTCTGCTCTGTCCTGAGTGAGCCCAGGCTTGTTGCCTGTTGGACGTTCCTGCTGGAGTGTCAGCTGCTGGACAGCAGGGCCGTGGCCATTCTCAGGGCTCCGTGTCTGCGCAGAGCTCCTAGCTGACCGAGGGAGCCGCATTTGTGTCAGAGGGAGCTGCCCTGGTGCAGTGGGGAGAGCTGACTGGTGGTGCATCGCGGCTGTGGAGGGACGGCCTGTTGGAGGGGCATTGCCAGGATGTGCTTTCACTTGGCCTCAGCAGTTTCCCGTCTGAGATTCATCCCAAGGAAACGTCAGAGGTGTCCTCAGAGATGTGTGTGTGTGGGTGTGGCATGTTCTTGCTTATGGCCTGCAGGACAGGGAGAACCTAAATATGCAACGGAAGGGACGGGGGAGCGCCCTTAAAATTGCACTGTGGGCCTGGCTGGTGTGGCTCAGTGGTTGAGCGTCGACACTGCACCAAGAGGTTTCTGGTTCAATTCCCAGTCGGGGCACATGCCCAGGTTGTGGGCCTGATCCCCAGTGGGGGCATGCAGGAGGCGGCCAATGGATGTTCTCTCATCGACGTTTCTCTCTCTCTCTCTCTCCCTTCCTCTTTCTCTAACATCAAAGAAAATAAAATTGCACTGTGATAGGTCAGCGCCCTGATTCGGGAGTGCGTGTCAGGACAGATTACAGCACTGCGCAGATTATAGAAAAGCATGGTCCCAATTTTTAAAATTCGCAAATAAAACGACTAGAAATACTCTAAAATATTTATTTATTGTACTCCTTATCTTTGGAAGATGAGATTATGAGTAGTTTTTTTTTTTTCCCTGTCTATGATTTTCTGCAAAGAACATGGCAACTTTATTTTTCATGGCTACTTTTCTTTTTTATCCTCTCCCAGGGACATTTTTTCATTTTTTGTTCAGAGAGAGCAGGAGGGAGAGAGAGTAAGAGAGAGAGAGAGAGAGAGACATTGATGTGAAAAGGGACACATCAAGTGGCTGCCACCCACACGACCCAACCAGGACTGGGGACAAACTGCAACCGAGGTACATGCCCTTAGCGGGAACCGAACCCCGGTCTCTCTGGGCCGCAGGCGGACGCTCTAACCACTGAGCCAAACCGGCCAGGGCCCATGGCTACTCTTAATCAGTAAAAATTTTTACAAATAAATATATTTTCAATATTAAAAAGTTAATCTAGCTTATAAAATCACAAGTATAGTAAACCGTCATTAATATTTATATGGCTTTGTTTTAGATTTTGAGATAATTTAACATTTTAGACGGGTGCTGGGCAGATTTTACTCAACTTCAGGCCACTGATGAGAAGTGTTTGATGAATACATTTATAATCTAAATGAAGTTACATCTCAGCAATTTATGAGGTCGGTCTTGCAGATAAGAAAATGAAGCTTCGAGGACAAAGTGCCTGCTCAGGGTTTCCCTGCAAGGAGGTGGAGGTCAGAGTCAGCTGGGCGAGGTTTATTCCTGACCTTTCCTTTCGCCAGCACTGCCCAGCACCCACGCTTCCTCCCGGGGCGCCGCGCACAGGGCTGTGCCGCCAGCACCTGCGCAGGCCTCGCGCCAGTTTTCTGGTTCTTGGCACTAGTGGTCACAGCCAAACTGTTGTGAGGTCCCGCTAGGGCGCCTGCGTCTGGACACGCACACCCAGGCACAGTGAGGTGCGGCGCAGCAGCTGCAGGCTCCCCATTTCTCCTGTGGCACGGAGAACAGTAAGGAACACTTTATGCAAGACTGTTGCCACAGGGGAGAGAGATGGGGCCCCACTTCAAATACAACAGAAACATCTGGGGGTTTAAGCCAACAGGCAGAGCAAGGGCGAGACTCAGGGCAGAGGCTGAGGGGTGCGATCAGATGTAGGGGTGTGATCAGCAGGGCTCCTAGCACTGCCCGAGGAAGCCTGAGGTTGAGGCCTGTGGAGAAGGGCCCAGAGGAGCCTGCCTGGAGTCTGCTGCCGGGGAGCTCTGCAGTGGGGTGAGCCCTGGGGGCAGCCCTGGGCATGTGGAGACCACCCAGGCGGCAGCTCCCCTTGATTTACTTCCTGGGTGCCTGTGGGTCCGTGAGTCCTCCGTTGTCCACACGCTGCCATGGGGTGGACCCTCTAGGAACCCTCAGTCCCTGTTCTCAGCCTTCTGTGTACGGGGTCCCCATAAATCGCTTTTTTTTTTGGTGGGGCGAGAGGAGAGAAGAAAGCAGGCTTCAGACATCCCACGCGAGCCAGGAGGGGCCTCGCTGAGAGGACCGAGACCCAGCCAGCGTGTGGCCCTCGAAGACCCAGAAACGAAGCACAGAACCAGACCACTGTGCACTCGTCCTGTCATCCAGGGCCCCTGTTGGACAGACCCCCACACTTGCCCGCGCGGGGTGCTCTCCCAGTCAGCCCAGACACTGGTGTTGCGTTATGTGGTGTTCGTAGGTTTTGTCTTGTGGAGATAGACTTATTTGTTTGGTAAAGATAAAAGCAAGTTTATGGTTTTTTCGCTCTCGAGGGCATTAACCTGCTTTGTCTCCAACATGAAAAGCCTGTTTTGGTCAAGCCCAGTTCTTCAGGCGCCCTCTGCACGGGAGGTGCTCTGACACTTTGGGATGCTGGCCAGGTCTTAGGGTGGCTGCAACCACGGGGCCCAGTTGTCCGCAGATGCTGCTCTGCACATGGGCCGTGTCCCCGAGTCCTCTGTCCCGGTGTCTGGAGTGGCTCTGGACCTGCAGTGCCCGCCCCTGCTGTCGGCAGCAGGGTTGATGTGTCCCTGCGGAGGCAGGCCGGGACTTGTCTCCTGTGCACGTCCTCATTCGCTGGTGACCAGGCCTGGGATGGGTCACTGCAAGGAGAGCGAAGCCGTTCCTGGAGGTGAGGCCGCGTCCGGGGTGGCACGCGCCCCGTGTGCCCGTGGCCTGGCCTTGCAGTTCCCTGCACTGGTGCTGCTGGAGGGCACCGCTCCCGCACTGTCCTGTGCCCCTCGGGGTCAGGCACCTGGCGACTCCTGGTCTCTCGCGACACACCTGCCCTTTGGTGCCTTCACGTGTTCACTTACAAATGCTGCGGGCACGCTTGCGCACGTGTGTGTGCACGCGCATGTGTGCGTGCGTGCGTGTGTGTACGCGTGCGCCATCCCCCTGCGTGGCAAATGCCACTGGGTGCGGGTGTGATAGCCGTCATCTGCCCTGGAGAAGCTCTCGTGGGTAGAACTGATTTCCTAGGCTGTGTTTTGGGCAGCAAGACCCCTACCAAATGGGATGTGACTTCTGTTTTCTTCCTAGAATATGAAGATTTTCTTATAGTTTACAGGTAGGATAAATGAAATTATATACATGTTTGGAATCATCTTTGTTTTATTTTATTTTTAAATGTTTTTATTGATTTTTTTTAGAGAGAGGAAGGGAGAGAGAGAAACCGTGATGTGAGAGAGAAACCAATCGACTGCCTCCTGCACGCGCCCTACTGGAGGTGGAACCTGCAACCCTGGCCTGCTCCCTGACCAGGAGTGGAACCGGGGCCTCTCAGTCCATGCGATGTTGCTCAGTCCACTGAGCCACACCGGCTGGGCTGGAATCATCTTTAAAACTACCTAAAGATAGAGCTCGGCCAGTGTGGCTCAGTGGTTGAGTGTCGACCCATGCACCAAAAGGTGGCTGGTTCCATTCCCGGTCAGAGCACATGCCCCGCTTGTGGGTTAAATCCCCAGTCGGGGGCATGCAGGAAGCGGCCAGGGCCACAGATGTTTCCCACCACCGGCCTGTGTTGGTCGGGGTGGTGGGTGTGCAGCATGTTGGGCTGAAAATGGAAGGACCCTCTGCCACCACAGGTTCCCCGATCTCTGCGGGTCTGAGCTTCTTCGCAGACCCCTCAGAGGAGCACAGTGCACGCTGACACCCTGAGGTAGTTTGTGATTCAGACTGGGAGATGGGCGTGTGAAAGCCAGGAAAAGAGTGGGCTTTTCATTACTGGGATAAGAGGAGGAAAACATTTGAATGAAATCAAAGCGGAGCTGAATCTGACTTCTTGTAAAATAAAGGGGAGGGTGTTCGGGACATCAGTGTTGTCACTGCAGTTTGAGTAGGAAAATGCTTGAGACAAAAGTCCTCTGGTTGGTGAGGGAGGCTGCCGCACGCATGGGGCTGGCCCGCGGGAGCTGGGGTGAAGGCAGCATCTGTGGGCTCCCACTGGCTGCTGGTGGACGTGGGGGAGGGGGCAGCACCCAGCCTGGGGCCTGGTAAGAGAATGGAAACTGAGTCACACCGTTTGTAACAGTAACCTTTGCTTTGCTCATTGTCAACCACCTCGAAGCCTGCTTCCCCAGAGCCAGGCATAGAGAAGTGGCCTGGGCTTTGAGAAGTTGGAGATTGTGACCACCCTTGTCCTTAGACGCCCTTCCCAGACCTGCACCTGCCTGCCGTTGGGATGTCAGAGAAAACCCCTCTGCTCAGGAAGACGCTGTGACGGTCCTAGACGTAGGGCCCACGCCCGGAGGTCCAAACTACCACCTTACAGCTGAGATAATCATGCTTAAAGTCCAGTCTGCTTTGGTCTCACGTTTTGATAATGTTCCTAGGAGAAACGCATGCTATCTAGACAGAGCTCTGCGGTGGTGTGGGTGTGTGTGTCCGTCATGTTAGCCAATGAGCAAGAGTTCTCTAAATTTCAACATAAATGTGTGTTGCTTATGTCCACTCAATTAAAAGAAATTTCTTTTTCTTTATTGACTTTAGAGAGGGAGAGAGACAGAAACATCCACTGGCCGCCTCCTACACGCCCCCCACTGGGGATGGGGCCCCCAACCTGGGCATGTGCCCTGACCGGGAATTGAACCGGCGACCTCTTGGTGCAGGGTTGACAGACGCTCCACCACTGAGCCACACCAGCCAGG
Source organism: Molossus molossus (assembly GCF_014108415.1). Lineage (NCBI taxonomy): Eukaryota > Metazoa > Chordata > Mammalia > Chiroptera > Molossidae > Molossus > Molossus molossus. The sequence goes on from NW_023425402.1 coordinate 112,631,023, forward strand.
CATCCACTCAGTTTTTATATATTTTTCACTTAATGGCTATTAAACAGATAACTTCAAATTCTAGTGGAGTCAGCGTCTGTTGACAGCGGTTGGTCCCTAAGCAGTCGCCCTGTGCCTGGGCCTTTTCTCAGCCTGGCACTTCGTTTGCAATTTCATGTGTGACAGTGACAGTGACAGATGTCTGCCTGTCCGGTCGTCGTGGAGACTGGAGCCTCTGTGTGGAGTGTGCGGGTCTGGAGGTGTGAGCCCAGGGCCGAGGAGGCTGCTGCTGCAGACGGGCCTCAGCACCGGCGGCCGCGCTGGCTGGAGCCTGCCAGGGCCTGTGCATTCTGTGCTGGGTCTGCCTCGCGGGGGTTCTTGTTTTGTTTTATCGAAGGGCACTGAGTCCCGATGACTCTTAGAATCAAGTGAGAAGAACAGGCCGTAAGGTGAAATAGGTCACTGGGATCCCCTGACCTCGGTGGGCGTTGTCACCTACTCAGGTAGTGTCTTACATTACACTTTCTATTATGGAAGGACATCTTAAAGTGCTCTGCTTAGTTCATTTTTTTTCAGATTTTGAATTCTAACTCTGAACTACCTTGTATGTGCTTACATTTTAGAAAGGGCAGTTTTCGCCCTGGCTGGTTTGGCTCAGCGGTTAGAGCGTCGGCCCACGGACCAATGAGTCGCAGGTTCGATTCTGGTCAAGGGCACGTACCTCGGTTGTGGTTCATCCCCGGGCCTGGTTGGGGTCTGGCGGGAGGCAGCTACGCGATGTGTCCCTTTCACATTGATGTCTCGTGTGCTCTCTGTTCCTCTCTCCCTCCCACTCTATCTGAACAAAAAATGGAAAAATGTCCTCAGGTGAGGATAAAAAAAAAAGAGAGAGGACCGTTTTCCACTGAGAGCCATCGGCATCTCGGGTGTCACAGAAACTTGTCGTGAGCATCTGTGCCCCGCAGTTTTGACCAGAGGTGGGGGTCCGTGAGGCAGAAGGCTGACCCCACTGACATGTGGACTGCACTGTTCAGGGGTCGGCTGGGCTTTGACCTGCACTGGGGTGTAGCTGACATACAGGAACTGCATATGCTCAGAGTTCACGGCTGCCACGTGCTCACCCTGATACCGGCGCCACAGTCGAGGTTATGGGTCCATCTCCAGAAGTGTCCCCTCTGAGTCCTGCCCCCCGTCCCCCCACGACCCTGCCCCCCCGTCCCCCCCACAGTCGAGGTTATGGGTGGGCCCATCTCCAGAAGTGTCCCCTCTGAGTCCTGCCCCCCGCCCCCCCACGACCCTGCCCTCCCTCCTGCCCCCCACGACCCTGCTGTGCTCTTTGTCACTACAGATGAGCTCGGCTCTGATGAACTAGTTTTATATAAATGGGTCATACAGTGTGTGCTTTTTTTGGGGGGGGGGGGTTACCTGGCTTTTTCACTCAACAACATTATTTTGAGAAATATCAGTTTATGTTTTAGGTTTTCAAAGTTAACTTCATTTGGGTTCCTAGATGGGGAATATGACCTATTTGAAAACTGACCCTGTTTTGAACTCAACTGAGAAATCTCTTGAGTAAAGTCTTAGTTACCGTCTTAGAAGGTGCTGCATGTGTTGTCCTTGGAGAGTGACTGGCACTGCGGCCAGGCCCCTCCCGTGTCTCCACAGAAACCAGGCTCCTATAGGGGACAAGCGCTCACGTGGTCTTGTGCTGCTCTGCCCGATGCCCTGACGCCTGGTCTCCTCCCTTGCAGGTCCCTGCGGCCGCTCAGCCATGGGTGTGCGAGGCTTGCAGGGCTTTGTGGGGAGCAGCTGCCCCCACATATGCACCGTGGTGAGTTTCAAAGAGCTGGCGGAGCAGCACCGAAGCAAGTGCCCCGGAAGCACCCCCACGGTCGTGGTCGACGCCATGTGCTGCCTCAGGTACTGGTACACCCCAGACTCCTGGGTCTGCGGCGGCCAGTGGAAGGAGTACTTCTCTGTCCTGCGCAATTTCGTGAGGGTGTTCACGGCCGCGGGCATCCAGCTGGTCTTCTTCTTCGACGGCATGGTGGAGCGGCACAAGCGGGACGTGTGGGTGAAGCGCAGGCTCAGGAACAGCAGGGAGGTCGCCAGGATCTTCCACCACATCAAGTCGCACAGGGAGCAGCCCGGCAGAAACATGTTCTTCATCCCCTCGGGGCTGGCCATATTCACGCGGTTCGCTCTGAAGGCCCTGGGTCAGGAGACGCTGTGCTCCCTGCAGGAGGCCGACTATGAGGTGGCGGCTTACGGCCTCCAGCACCACTGCCTGGGCATCCTCGGGGAGGACACGGACTACCTGGTCTACGACACCTGCCCCTACTTCTCCATCAGCGAGCTCTGCCTGGACAGCCTCAGCACCACCATGCTCTGCCGAGAGAAGCTGTGCGAGAGCCTGGGCCTGCGCCTGGCGGACCTGCCTCTCCTGGCCTGCCTGCTGGGCACCGACGTGGTCCCGGAGGGCCTGTTCGAGACCTTCCGGTACCAGTGCCTGTCTGCCTACACCTCCGCGCGGGAGAACTGCGGCAGGAACGGCAGCGTCATCCTAGCCGTCGCCGACCACATATCCAAAGTCCTCCGCTTACATCAAGGGGAGAAAAAGCTAGAAGAGATGTTACCTTTAGGACCAAACAAAGCCCTTTTTTATAAGGGGATGACATCGTACCTTTTGCCAGGACAGACATCTCCATGGATTTCCCAGAAAGCCAAAGTGATAGCCCCTTTGGACAGCCAGGGGGCATCCGAGAGTTCAGACCCTGAGCCCAAGCCAGACGTTCCCGTGGGTTCAAACCCTGAATCTGAGCAAGATGTCCTGTGTACAGATCTTGAATCGAAGCAAGAAAGCCCCATGTGTGCAGACCCCGAGTCCAGGCAAGAAGACCCCACGAGTATGGAGCCTGAGCTTAAGCAGCAAGTAGCCCTGGTTTCAGACCCTGAAATCTTAGAGGTAGGTGGATGCACCACCCACATCTAACGCCCTGGCTGGAAACACATCCATCAAGGGGCTCGTCGGTGAAGGTTGACTACCTGCAGGGGTTAAGGCACGGTGGGGACACAGAGGGGACCCCTGGAGTTTAGTTAGGAAGTGTGACGTGGCCACGGGAACTCCCGCAGTAACCATATTTGATGCTTCCCCGTGACTGTTACACAGGAGAGCTCTGGAATTTGGAGGGGAGGTCACGGTGGGTTAGGGCGCAGAGAGAAGCTCCCGGAGGAGGTGGGAGTCGGGCTCCCACCTTGGTGGGGCTGCCGTGTGCTTCCAGCAGCCTAGGCTGGGAGTTGCCAGAGATCAGGGTTCTCAGTGGGGTGTGTGCAGCTTTGTGGGCACGTTTGTCAGAGCACCAGCTTGTCTCAAGGGGAAGGATCAGGAACGGTGCACAGGGGTGTGGCCTACACGCTGTTCCTCAGGCTGCGACGCACCCCTGACGTCTCTCACAGCCTGGGTCTGGGGGTGTGGAGGGAGACCACTTCTGACCCTCGACCAGTCGGTGCTGAGTAGTGGCTCCTTGTGGTCTGTGTGCCTGTGACAGTCACCAGTCACTGAGCACGCCCGGTGTGCCGGCCACGTGGTTGCAGGTGTCACCTCTCGTAGTCCTCACAGCAGTTTTGTGAGGTTGGCACCTTCATTAAACGTGTTTTATATATGAAGAGCGTGAAGAATGAAGAGATTAAGACTCAAATCTGCATAATGAATCCACGTAACGTGTGTGTGAATAATGAGTCTGAGTCAGAGTTTCTAACATTCCAAGTTATCTTGATGCCACACTTTAAATGCCGTTAGCTGTAGGCTGTTTGGATTTAAATGCAGAGTAGTGATGTAGATGAATTTATTCCTATGGTAATAAGAATGTTCTTCACAGGAAAACAGAACCTGTATGTAGGTTATTATAGCCTTTCTGGTTTTAAATTCTTACGTAATGAGAAAGTGATTCACATTGTACAGTCGTCCTCGTTTATTGCGGTTAATTGTTCCAGACTCGAGCGGTTGCACCTGGCGTTGAAGGATCCCTGGGTGCTTGAATACACAGGCCTATAGTCCATACGTGCAGTAATTTTAATTGTAATTTTAATACAGGGTGTATAACTGACTCAGACAACCAAGCGCGTGCTGTATCATTTTACTGTCTCGCTTGACTTTTTAATGAATATGTTTGAAAAAACCGAGATAGAGTGAAGCCATGAACGTCAGAGGGCGAAGTGGCCAGGGACGACTGTACCTCTCTCCACCTGCCCCGTGCCCAGGCACAGCAAGGCAGACGGGCGTGTGCCCAGGACGCATTGTCACTTGGGAAGTGCTGAGCACAGGGTGAATGAGCATTTCTCCTCCCAGGGAGCTGGCGGTTCAGTGAGTCAGGCCCCAAGAGGAGGGGAGCAGAGGTTCTGGGGAGGGTGATGCTTGAGGTGAGCCCTCGAGGGAGGGGCTGGTGCAGTGGAGGCTTGTGGAGCAGGGGCCGGTGGGGGTGGGGGGGCAGCCTGGGGGCACTGTGACTGGGGAGCATTGGAAGGGGCCTGGCTCCCAGCGGCAAGAGCGTGGCGGCTGTGCACAGGTGTGGACCTGGGGTTGCCCAGCGTGGGGAGGGGTGGGTCTGGCAGTCCCAGCAGGCCTTGCTCTCCGGTGGGCAGAGGACCTGCTGTGCAGTCAGCGAGTCTCGGGGCGCTCGGGCTGGAGGACAGGGAACAGCAGGAACCTCTCAGCTGGAAGCCCAGAGGGCAGGAGACATGCCAGCTGAGTTGGGGACAGTTACTCCTTGCTGTGTCCCTTGAAGCACGGGTGTGTGACTTAAAGGGGCCGACGCTTGCTGTGTGGAGGTGGCTCTTTGCGAAGAGAAATCCGTTGTCTCCATTCCGAGCAGGTTGCTAGAGCCCGTCACGTGCAGGCGGAGAGCTACCTGGTGTACAACATCATGGCCAACGGGGAGATCGAGTGCAGCAACACCTTGGAGGACGCGCTGGACCAGGCGCTGCCCAGCCAGGCCTTCGCCTACCGCCCGGTGCGGCAGCGCGTCTACTCGCTGCTGCTGGCGGGTGGTCACGGTGAGTCCCGAGGACGCAGGTGGGCTCGGACGCGGGCGGAGGAGGACACAGGTGCGCCCCGGCAGGCGTGTCCTCGGCCAGTGTCGTGGAGAGGCCCACTGGCGCCTGTGCAGGCGGGTGACGGCCACGGCATCTGCGACCAGCCAGCCAGCCGCTGGTCAGCGCTCACTGAACAAGAGCCTTGTTTCTGTAAAAGGTCGTATTTTTATACCTTGAGAGGACTTGGTTGTTCCGGACTGAAATCGCTGTCCCTCCTGAGGAAGTGCAGGGTGTCCGTGACGACACAGTGTCTGCTTGGCTCCCTCTGAGGGTCCACAAAAGGATGCGGTAGAACCGAGCGCGTCAGCTTCTAAAATATGAGCAGGATTTCCCTCTAGGGGTTTGTCATGAAGTCCCGTGTCCCCACCTCTGTCCATTGTGCAGCGAGAGGGCGGGGCGGGGGGGGCATCAGAGGCCAGAGCTGGCTGGGGACGGCCTTTAACCCGACAGGAAGTCCCTCCGGCCCCTGACGCGCTCTGAGGAACAGTTTGGAGAGGAAAGAGCATTTCCTCCTGTCGTCCACTGGTGGTCAATGCACGTGGTGATCTGTGTCGCTCAGACAGGCCGACCGCAATGTCCTGTCTGACGGGAGAAGTGATGAGGAAGAAGCTGATTTAAAAACAGAAACAGCCAGGCTGGCGTGGTCAGTGGATGAAGCATCGTCCCTGGACTGAGAGGTCCTGGTTCGATTTCCAGTCAGGGCACAGGCCTGGGTGTGACTCGATTCCCAGTAGGGGGCGTGCAGGAGGCAGCCGATGGATGTTTCTCTCACACATTGATGTTTCTATCTCTCTCTCTTAAAAAAAATCTCATTCTCCTCCCCATACCAAGGGTAATCATATTTAAAACAAAAACAGGACCATGACCTGGCCAGTTTGCTTAAGTGGTTAGAGCATCAGCCCGAAGACTGAAGGATCATGGGTTCAATTCCTGGTCAAGGGCACACAACTCGGTTGTGGGTTCAATCCCAGTCCTGGTTGGGGTCATGGGGGAGTCAGTCAATTGATGTGTCTCTCTCACATCGATGTTTTGCTCTCTCTCTTTCTCCCTTCTTCCCACTCTATCTGAAAAAAATTAATGAAAAACATATCCTTGGGTGAGGATTAAAAAATAAAGGAAACAGAAACAAAAGAGCCTATGTATTAAACTTTGGGAACAAATATTATTTAATTTTCTCCTTATATGGCTCTCTGCCCATATTCTTTCTGAACATGAATGATTATACATTGACTAATGATTAAAAAAGATATTTTCATCTTGAAAAAAATGTACATTATAGAATAATATTTGCCTGGAATTGCTTTTAGAATACAGTTGACCCTTGAACAAAACCATGCAGGGTCAGGGGCATCATCCCCAGACTGAGTCTGAAATTCACAGGCAGCTGCTGTTGGCCCTCCACGTCCTCAGATCCCTGCACGGGTCCCCTACCGAAATGTCCGTGGATCCCCGAAGTTCACACTCGTGTTCAAGGGTCACCTGTATTTTATTAAACGAGGCTAAAATACATAAACTTGACTAACCTAAACGTCATACTTTGGTAATCCACTTGCAGTCATATAGATAACTTCATTAGATAATCGTGATAACAGGAAAAAATGCTCTAATTGAATTTGTCTTCATAAATGATTTTTACCTTTCATTTTTATTTTTCAGCTTTTTGGTTTTCGACGGGAAGTTTACATTATTAGGATGTGAAAATAAAATGCTGCTGTTGCTGGTGTATTTATGGTGACAACAGTGCGGCATGCTCTGTGTTCCCTCTGAGCTCAGCCTGTGCCTCGTGCACTGGGGAATGGCGTGTGCTCTGCAGTTGCGGAGCGGAGCGTCCCAGAAATGTCCGTCTGCTACCAGTATCTGTTCTTAGTTCTTGAGAAAAGAGTGTTGACATCTTCAGATGCTATTGTAGATGTTTTTACTTATACATCCTGTTTTGTTCGTTTTTGCTTCAGCTCTATTAGAGGCTCTGTTAGGTGCAGATATATTGAGGATTGTTATGTTTATTAATGAATGGACCCTTTTAACACTATGAGATTTCCCTTTTTTAAAAACCGGGTAATGCTCTTGACGTGACGATGGCTCTGTGATGTGATGTGTGCCCTCCAGGCTTGATCAGTGTTGCACGGTGTAGCCTCGTTCTGTGCTTTCACTTTAAACCTATGTACTTATATGCAAAGTGCACCTCTTTTAAGCAGCATATTGTCTGACGGTCTCTGTCTTTTAATGGAATGTTTAGACCTTTTACGTTTAATGCAATCATTGCCATGATTGGGTTCGAGTCTCCATGTTGCTCTCGGCTGTGGTTTTTTTCCCCACTTAGTTACTCCTTTTCTGACTTCTTTTGGATGAAGTGAGTAATTTTTATTTTGTTTTATATTTTCTTTGGAATTGCTAGATTTGCCTATTGTTTTATAGCGGTTGCTCTAGGGTCTATAATATTCATCTGAGCCATCCCAGCTGCCTGCGCAGTGTTTGCGTGTGTGACGTGGAGCCCACGGCAGGGCTCTTCTGTCACTTCAAGGTTTCAGCCGTTGTTGGTCTATGTCCTCTATATAGTTTTAAACCTTTTTTATTGTGAAGTAACAGATCGCAGCAGTAACACACTGAGTCCCACGGACACCTCCCGGCCCCCAGAGAGGGCCCTGTGAGACAAGCTCAGTGAGGCCGTCCTGCTACCTGGACCGCAGGCCGTGACCGTGCTCACTCTTCACCGCCCTCCTCGTAGCTCTGCCGTTTTGCCCGTGTCGGGACGCAGACCTGGGCCTCACCTCAGACGCTCCCTCGTGCTGCCTCTGTGTGTCCTGCCTTCTGTCCCTGACCCACGGACACTGATCTGTCCTCCATCTCTATGTTTCGGTCATTTTGAAACTGTCAGATAAATGAAACATGTCGTATATAACTTTCTGAAATTATGCATGTGTTTTAAACCCCATACGGGATTCTCATCTTCACTGCCGACGGGGTTGGAAAGCTGCTCTGTGCAGGGCGGGCAGTGAACGCTGAGGCCCAGAGGTGCCCCAGTCGCTGTGACCCGCACTGAACCTGCTGCGGTCGACAGTGTCGGTGCCGCGCCGTGGGCCAGCCGAGCTCCACCGCGTCCATGCCCACGTCAGAGTCCACTCTGCGCCCCTCCTGGGTCACGGGAGCCTGCCTTCGCTGACTGTCAGTCATTGGAAATAACGTGGGAAGCATCAGCTCTCAGACCGTGGAAACGCCAGATCTGGCCCAGGGACTGGCGTTTTCCAACCCTTACTTTAAACAGCCTCTTGTCTTAAAAATTTATTTTTTCTTTATTGATTTTAGAGAGAGAGGAAGGGAGAGGGGGAGAGAGAGAAACATCAGTGAGTGAGAACATCGAGTGGCCGCCTCCTGCACACCCCCCCCCCGGGGATCGGGCCCACAACCTGGGCATGTGCCCTGACCAGGAATTGAACCGGGACCTCTTGGTGCAGGGTTGACCCTGAACCACTGAGCCACCCGGACTGGGCCCCAGCCCTTTTTCATCTCTAAGTCTGTCATGACCCAGACGACTTTCTTACCTGTAAGAACATGGCAATAAAGACGCAGGACTTGGTGAATTTCTTTTTTATTTTGTTTCGTCATCACCTGAAGATATTATTCCATTGATTTTTAGAGAGACTGGAAGGGAGCAAGAGAGACACATCGATTGGTTGTGTCCCACATGACCCTGACCCGGGATCGAACCTGCAACCCACATACGTGCCCTTACCAGGAATCAAACCAGCCAGGGCTCTTGTGGTGCTCATTTTATTTTCGAGTTTTTTCCCTAAAATATCTTTATTTCAGAAGTACACTTTTGCTGGGTATAGAATTTTAGGTGTTTTTTGTTTAGCACTTCAAACCTGTCACACATGGTCTCTAGCTTGTGTTGTTTCTTGCGGGCTGACAGTGTCCTTCTCACTGTTGCTCCCCTTGAACAACGGTCTGCGAGGTGCTCTGTGCGCCCCGGTTCGCAGCCGTGCCCCTCAGTCCGTGTCAGTGGCAACGTTGTCTCTCTCTCTCACCTCTCCCTCTGGGCCTTCAGTCAGGTACAGGTACGGTTTGCAGCTCAGTGTCCTCAGGCGCCAGGGTGGTCTCCGAGCCCCTCTCTCTGCTCTGTCCCAGGTCAGTGAGTCTTCTTCCGCCTCCTCCGTCTGCCACTGACCCAGCCATGGAGATGTCGCTTCAGATACTGTTCCTGAGCTGTTCAGAAATCCCATTTCTTTCTTCCCTGTCTCCTTGGTTTCCTTTGAACCCTTGGACATATTCACAGCCGTCTTCAAGTCCTTCTCACAAACTGTCCTCCCTGTCACTTCTGGGCCTGAGTGTTGACGTTTCTCCTTACAATGGGTCCGTGTGTTTCTGCTCGCTCTCGTGGGAGGTGATCACGTGTGCTGGCCTGGTTCTCTCCGGTTCCCCTGAGGCTCATGCGGGGTCTGCAGCCCCGCCCCTGGGCTTGGCCCTCTTGGGCTGTGCCCGGGGTGCGGGTGCTTCAGGGGTCCCTGCGCGTTGGAGCCTGTGCAGGCCGGCAGGCGGCCAGCGGGGCTCCCAGTGGCTGTGCTGTTCAGCTTCACTGAGTCTGCCCTGCACATAAGCTCAGGTCTGAGCCCGGAGCTCAGGGTGCAGCTCCGCACAAGGCCACCCCCCTGCTGGTCTGCCCGCAGCCCCGGGTCACACAACCTCCGTCTGAGCTCTGTCCTCACTCAGACCTGCTCCTCTGCCAGGGCTCCTCCCCAGGCTGTGGTCTGCACGGTGCCTCAGGACACGAAATCAGGGTGAGGGCGCAGCGGCTTCGAAAGCTTGTCCCGATCTGGAGTCAGGAGTCAGGCGGGGGGCGGAGGGGCAGCAGCCCACCCCATCTCGGCCGTGCCCCGTCCTCGTGTGTTTTAGCTGCTGACACTGTTAAGTGCTGGTTGACTCTGTTCCTGTCCTGGTGACTTTTTCTCTTGGAAAGTCTTAGAATCTTTATTCTTCACGTCCACACATTTCTCTCCTCCGCTGTCTGCTCTCTGCTGCTGGAATGGCTGCTAAGAGCTGGGCGTCCGCCTTCCCGGGCCAGTGTCCTTGTCGTCACCTCTGGTCCTGGCTTCTCTTCCTACATGGCGGGAGCACTTCCCCACCCAGGCTCCACCCTCATGGCGGAGTTTCTGCCTTTGTTCCCTCTCCACCGAGGCCACTGTCCTGGTGCCTGGTGAGTTCCCCACCTCTCTGCTGTCTCTGCTCCTCCCTGACTGCAAGTTCCCCCGGAGCCCTCGTCTGGGGACCATCCTCCTCCCTCCTGGCCCTGTGCCCTGCTCCCCCGTGGGCGACCTCGGAGCTGGGCTGGGCTCGGCCTTTCACACCCATGCATCCTTCTCTTCACGTCAGAAACTAGATCCTCGTTGAGAAATGCCACTTCCGTTTCTCTGGCTCAAACCATTCTTCTGATCAATTCTGTGCTTCCCTGAGGTCCTTATAAATAAAGTTCTCCAAGTGCCTCTGTTCCCTCCTCCAAAGTGAGTCCCTCCGAGAGCACCCTGCGCTCTCCGTCCTCAGGCCTGCGGTCTGTACCCGCCAGGCTGGGCTGTGGCTGTCCCGCCTCACAGGGCTGCCCCCCAGGGGGCTGGCAGGGGCTGTCCTGCTGCATTCGCTGCAGTGAGGTGACTGGGGGTGTCTGGGTGTCTGCCTTGCGTGCTACCTTTCCAGGACTATTTGCTGTGAGCGAGGTGCCCCTCAGAAAAGGACCAGGCCAGTGGCCGCGTTTCAGACGTGGAAGGAGTGGGCCTTGCAAGCCCCCTGGGTGAGCAGCTGTCTCCAAGCCGAGGCTGCCGGAGCTCAGTGCTTGAAGTGAGGTTCAGGGTCAGGGTTCCTTTGTCTCCAGGACCCAGACTCTGGGTACGAGCCCTCAACATGTGCAGCCGGGCCTGTGAGTCCGAGCCAAGGACTGCAGCCTGGCGGTGCTGCAACTTGAGTCCCGCGCAGGCCGACCTGCTGGGCTCTGCAGGGCTGGCTGGTCGGAGCGGCCTCAGCACTTTTTCGGGAGTAGGTGTATTTGGTGGCGAGATGGCATGTGGCCAGAAGCGAGAGAAACCCTGAGCTCACTCACCCTCGGCCCATTCCCGGCCTCACACCTGTTCTTACCTGATGCTGACTCCGTCTCTGAGTTTCAGTCTCTAACGGTCGTGATTATCTTGGTGTAAACCACTAGGAAACCATCCACATTTTAGGAGGCGGAATAAAGCCTCCTCGACGGCTCCGGGGTTATCTGAGTTCGGGAAGAACCTGGGCGCCTGGTGCCCTGACATTGGGTGGGCCGTCCCGTCCCTGGTTGTCCTGTCCGGTCCCACCCAGTGGGGTAAGGAGGGCTGCTGTCTCGTGGGTGCCCCGCCCTGCAAGTCCAGAGGCAGTGCTGGGGGCCGCGCGGGCCCTTCACCCGTTGAAAGCCCAGATACTGACCCGAAAGTAACTTAAAAAAATTATACAAAAAAAGAAAGGGAAGTTTGTTATTTTAAGGACCAGGAGCACACACAATTGAAGATTAAACAGTGGTGTAAAAACACTGCAGAACCATAAGGACAAACACTCTTTAAAAAGCTGGAGGATGGTCACAAACTTGAAAATCCCACTTGTGCCCCCTCGCTTTCTGCCCACACGCCCCACACATGCCCTCAGACCCAGATCGTGAGAGGAGTCGGCTCGCTGAGCGGTGGTCATGTGACCTAGCAGGTTCCAGGGGAGGGTCAGAGGTGGACATGTGCCCGGCTTTGCTCCCAGGGAAGCATGTCTCACTTACGTGCAGGAGACTGGACAGAGACGCCCTCTGCCCCATGGGTGTGAGGACAGGTCTGGGCCAGGCTTCCATCGCCAGGTGCAGCGCTGGGTGTGCGGGAGCGGAGACCGGCGGCGGGCGTGCCCTCTGTCCTGCCAGCTCAGAGCCAACCAGGCGGAAGTTCCCCTGAGGGCTTGCCAGGCCCTCTTCCTCTCCCCTTCGTCTCGATCTGTGGCACTAGGGCTACTTTCTCCTAATCCAGACAGACCAAATTGTCGCGGACGTTTCTGCTCTAATTTCAACGTGATGACATTAAAACCGCTGAAATGAAGCGGTGCCCAGAGAATGGCCAAAGTGGAGTTTTCTAGGAGCATGAGTTCATTGTTACTTGAAGGAGAGCTTAGGTAACCCTTGTGTCTGGCTCAAGGTTCTGGAAGGAGCCTGGACCTGTAACTGTAGGGGGGTCATCTGGACTAAAGGTGAACACGGTGCATCTGAACGTTTAGGTCGAGGTGAGGATGCTGCATACACCACCCGACTTCCTCTTTTTTTTCTTTATTCCTCACCCGAGGATACTTCTCCTTATCAGACAGAGTGGGAAGGAGGGAGGGAGAGAGAGACAGAGAGAAACAGGGACGCGATAGAGCCACATCGACTGGCTGCCTCCCGCACGGCCCTACCAGGGCGGCGGACGAACCGTGCCCTTGACCGGAATCAAACCCATGACTCATTGGTCTGAGGGCTGATGCTCTAACTGCGGAGCCAAACCGGCCAGGGCCCGACTTACTGTTTTGAATGTTGACAACACTCTAGCCTCTGTGCCCTGCCCTTTGCCCTCTTGTGATGAGGCGGCTTTCTGAGGGTCTGTTAAGCTGCCTGTCCCTGTGGCCCGTGACCCAGAGGTGAGGCTACTGGTGCTGCTGCATCTGCCTGTGGAGCGGGGCGGAGGGTGCCCGGGGAGAGTCTGGGAGCATCGGCCCAGAGTGGATGGCCTGGAGTGGGCCATCTGCCTTGGCCTGGAGTGGGTCCCCAGCGGAGTTGGGCCTGGGGACGAACGGCCTCACCCACCCACTGACCCAGCTGTCCTTTCTCAGATGGCGCCAGCAGCTGCCCCCCCGTCCAGGAGTGGTTTGTGTACTCTGGGAACCCGCTGAGGCACCCGGATCTCGTCAGGCCTCTGCAGGTGAACATCCCAGGTACTGGCAGCACTGTTGAAGCGGGTCCGATTTGTCCCCGGGTGGTGTGAGTGCAGTCACGGGTTCACCGTGGAAACGCCTGTCCCGGGATTGCACACGCACCGGTTCCGTTCCTCCTGGGCCCCAGGGGAGGCCTCCTCTCCCCACAGCAGAGGGGCAGGTGGCCTCGGCCCGGCCAGCCTGCTGCTGGCTCCGCTCCAGCTCTCAGACGGTGAGGTGCCCGGGAGCAGGGGGAACACGCTCCAAGAACATTCTTCGCCGTACCGGGCGCAGCGCAGGCAGGAAAGAGCCTCGCGCCCTTGGGACACAAAGCACAGTGTCTGTGTGTCTGTGTGTGTGTGTGTGGCCTCCAGTCCGTGAGCTCTGCTGAGTGACCTGGTCCCGCTGAAGCCGAAGCCCAGAGGTGTCGAGAGGGGGGAGGCTCGTGCCTTGGTGCTCTTGCTGTCTTTCTGGAAGGAGCGTGTGATGACATACTGCACTTCATGGACTTTTCTCCTGCAGGAGGACCGCCCAGCTTGAAGCTGCTGTGGCTGAGCCAGGAGCCCGGGGCCCAAGCCCAGCGTGTGGACGTGCTCCTTGCCTGCTTCGACCTCTCCTCCTCCAGGGAGGAGCTGCAGGCTGTGGAGAGCCCCTTCCAGGCGCTGTGCTGCCTCCTCATCTACCTGTTTGTGCAGGTAACGGCTCCCCGGACCTCGCGTGGGAGGGGCATTGCTGCAGGAGCAGCTGGGCCTGGGCCGTGGCTGCTGTCCGGTGCCCGGTCCAGCCATCTGTGCGAGGCTCTCGGGCGGTTCTGTTCCACATTTGAGAAGCCGTCTGCTGTCAGACTTGGAGTGTGATGCACGCGGGTGAACAGGCTCGGGAAGCTCTGCTCACGCTTTGTCCTGCTTCCCAACTCTAGGGGAGTAGCAGCCCCCTTCTGTCATGTCCGTGCTGGTGGTGCAGGTGAGGGGTCCACCTCTGCACTCGAGCTGACTGGCTACAGTCTCAGCTCTCCCTCAGCAGGTCCGCGCTGCTGGGCGAGTTACTGCGGCTTTCGGGGTCACACCCCACTGTCACCCCAGCAGAGGTTCACTGGGCACTGGCCGTGTGCTCTGAGCTGAGAGCGAGGTGGTAGCTCCTTCCTGGCTCTTGGAGCAGCCGTGGGGTGGTGGGCGCAGAAAGGGCTCTGGGAGGGCCCGGGGTCTGCCAGCCCATCATCGTCACCGCTCCTGTCTCAGCTGCGGCCCGGGACCCAGGCCACACGCCAGGGGGGAGCCGAGGTCTCTGTGGGTACCCTTCAGCAGGTTGGATGGCTTCTTCTTTCATTTTATGCTACTTAATATATGAAAATTACAAAAGCCAATGAAAAGATTTGCCTTTTTAGTAGTTTTCCACACACGCAAGTCTGGACACCCAATAAAAGAAGAGCTAAAATACTTCGTCCCCAGCCCCACCTCTCTTCCCCAGCTGTCCTACTTAATTTTTTTAAATTACCTTCATTGTCGAGAGTATTACAGATGTCCCCTCTTTTTCCCCATTGACCCCCTCCATCCCCCCTGCTGCACCCCCTCCCAGGCCCTCACCGCACTCGTCTGTGCGGATGTGCGCAGAAGCTCTGGCTGACACCCGGGTTCGCCGGTCTCTTCCTGCTTCCGCGCCTCTGGACCTAGTGGGTCCGCCGCTCACTGTTCATGAGATTCCACGTGAGGGGCCGAGGGGACGGTCTCCGTCCCCCTGCCGTCGCAGCCACAGTGACAGTGTCCGCGCCTCCGCCCCGCGGGCTTTCCCAGAGCCTCCCTGCAGGCCACCTGCGCTCTGTCCACCTGGAGTAGGAGCAGGGGTCCTGGCTCAGCCCCGCACTCGCCTGGCGGAGAGCTGAGCGCTGCACTTCGGGGCCTCCCCCGGTTCCCGTCTCAGGCTGCCTGGCTCTGGGCTCCGCAGCCAGCTGTCCTGCCGCGTTGGAAGAGGGGGGGTGTGCTTCATGGCCGCTGCCCGCCCCAGTGAGCCCCAGTCTGCATCACGGCTGCGGGCAGATGCATCTGTACCAGCCTCAGCCACGTGCAGGTTCAGAGAGAAGGCGAGTTGTTTATACTTACGTGTAAAATATAAACACCTAAGTTCCTTTGGTGTTGCTCACTGCGCACCCTCATGTAGGGTGATGTTCCTTGTGTGCTGGGTGCCAGGCCGCCCATGCTGTGGTGACCTGGCCGCCACGGGGTGGGGCGGGCCCATAGCCAGCAGCTCTTTTCTCTCCCAGAGAAATAGGTGTGTGTTCTTGTCAGTGTCTTGTGTGCCAGTGTGCGCCCTCCCCTGGGTGGGAGCCTTCATGGGTGTGAGCACCCCCCTAGGTGTGCGCCCTCCCGGGTGGGAGCCTTCATGGGTGTGCGCCCTCCCCTGGGTGGGAGCCTTCATGGGTGTGAGCACCCCCCCTGGGTGGGAGCCTTCATGGGTGTGCGCCCTCCCCTGGGTGGGAGCCTTCATGGGTGTGAGCACCCCCCCTGGGTGGGAGCCTTCATGGGTGTGAGCACCCCCCTGGGTGGGAGCCTTCATGGGTGTGAGCACCCCCCTAGGTGTGCACCCTCCCGGATGGGAGCCTTCATGGGTGTGCGCCCTCCCCTGGGTGGGAGCCTTCATGGGTGTGAGCACCCCCCCTGGGTGGGAGCCTTCATGGGTGTGCGCCCTCCCGGGTGGGAGCCTTCATGGGTGTGCGCACCCCCCTAGGTGTGCGCCCTCCCAGGTGGGAGCCTTCATGGGTGTGCGCACCCCCCTAGGTGTGCGCCCTCCCGGGTGGGAGCCTTCATGGGTGTGAGCACCCCCCTAGGTGTGCGCCCTCCCCTGGGTGGGAGCCTTCATGGGTGTGAGCACCCCCCTAGGTGTGCACCCTCCCGGGTGGGAGCCTTCATGGGTGTGAGCACCCCCCTAGGTGTGCGCCCTCCCGGGTGTGAGTCCTCCCCTGGGACATGCACTTTGAATTATTTCCCAGCTGCGGAGATGGGGTTGAATCCTCGCAGTCACTCAGCTGCTCTGCTCACCGTCAGTCACAGGTCCACCTGCTGCAGGGACCATCCGGTGCAGAGCACTGGCTCTCTCCGTGCTGGGCACTTAGACCTGGAGCAAGTCAGGCTCCGAGATTTCCACTTTCACCTTTTGCTACTAATAATTACTTTTTACATAGAAATCTCTTCAGTGAAAGTCAGTGTGAGGCAGACTCGATGCCAGCCTGACCCTACAGGACACACTTGGTGGAACTTTGTAAACTAAGCAAGTGGACACTGTGGCAGTGTCCTTGGGGTAGGATGGCCCTGACCCTTCACAGGTGACCTTCCTCAGGTTAGCAAGGTGAGGAGGTGCACTTGCAGCGAGCACACCTCTGTGTGGCTGTGCTTAACTCAGATGTGTTTGGGTGTAGTTGGGGATAAACATGCATCTGTTCGGGGTGCAAACCTACCCAGAACTAGTCCCAGCTCTCTGAGAAAAGTCAGTGTGCACTAAAATAATCTGCAGTAGAGCAAACACTGTGTAAGATAATGTCCATCGTGTGAACTTCTAAGAAACTGTTACTAAGAACCTGGCCTTTCACCGAGTTGTCAGCAGTCGAGGTGGCCAGACGTTGACGAACTGAAAAGACACGACAGAAGCAGCTGTTCTGCCCCGAGGTCAGTGCTGTAAAGCAGCCTCTGCAGAAGTTGCTGACGGCAGGAAGTCATAGCCCTGCCACAACCTCAGTGTGAACGGACAGATGGGCTCATGGATGTGAACCATGTTCTCTGCTTGGACCTGCTTCTGAGGGGTCTTTTTCCTGGGTCACAAGCCCTGCACATCAGCAATGTTTTGGTTTCCCTGAAATAATCACACTGTTACTTAACAAAGGCAGCAACTGCTTTGGAATAAAAACAGACGAGGAGGGTGCTGGGTCGGCCAGACGTTCAGATCTTGGCGCCAGTCTGCCCGCAGGCCTGGCCGCAGGAAGCACTTCCTGTGAGGAGAAGCTCCTGGGTCCTTCAGCTGGTGGCACACGGTGCAAAGCTGCTGCCCCGCGGGCCTGCGTCCACTGTGCTCGCCTGGCCGCATCGTCCTGGCTCTCGGTCCCTCCTCTCCCACCTGCCTCCCCTCCGCTGTCTCCTCTCTGCCTCTCCTGGCTTCTTTCTCACACTCCTGTTAGACCTTTTCATTCCACAAAGGATTGGTGGGCACTCATATTTTGGGGATCCTGATTTTCTTTAAATTGGGATTTGAGGGCGCAAACTTCCCTTAGGGCTGGTGAGGGTGAGTTCTTACTCCAGCCCTGGTCACCCCGTCAGGCCCGCTGTGTGCTGTCCGCAGACCCTGCACGCCAGCTTGGAATGTGTGCCGGCAGGACCCCTGTATTCTCTGAGATCCGGTCGTAGCTCATGACTCCTCCCAGCATTCCGGAGCTGCTGCCTTGCAGGAGAGTGACCAGACTCTCCCGCCCAGCTTGGCCTGGGCCCCGCGGAGAGCTCACCCCCAGAGCAGTGAGAGAAGAGGCCCTGCTCACACCTGCGTCTCTTCTGCTGCTCGAGACCCGGATGCACCCCGTGCGCCTGTATCTAGTCAGCACAGCCCAGTCTGAGAAGTGCTAATGCTGGGCTCTCCCTTCCCTGCAGGTGGACACGCTGGGCCTCGAGGACCTGCACGCTTTCATCGCTCAGGCCCTGTGCCTCCAAGGAAAGTCAGCTGGGCAGCTCGCAGACTTGCAGGTACTGCAGACTGACCTTCACCGTCCTGAGGACAGCCTGGCCCGGCGGAGGGTCAGCTCGGACGGCCTTTGTCTGTTCTAGTTCTGGTGTGTGTTTTCATTGTGTGTGGTGTGGCTTCACCCCTCAGATAGCTGCACCAGAGCCCTGCCAGGTGGGCAGAGCCGTAGAGGGAGGCGGCACAGATGACAGCCCGCACGTGGCACAGTGCCATCTGGGCTCTGCGCAGCCGCAGCAGAGTGTGGGCAGCAGGCTGCCGGCTCCGAGGGGCTCGTAGCTCCTGCCGCGGGCTCGGGTCCTGCCCCTGGACAGCAACGTTCATTTGATCTTTTGTGACCCTTGCTGGCTTAGGTACGTGTCCTGCCGCCAGAATGCACCCTGTCCTTCCCACGTTGTCGGGGACCTGTCCCCCGAAGGGTGCCGTCGTGGGTCCGCGAGGAGCGTTTGGTGCAGGTCCCTGTTCTGTGCCCTCGTTTTCAGACACGGACAGTCACGTGTGTTTATTCCTTAATTTCACAAAACGGCCCACGCGCGGGAGTCTCCGTGGTTCCTCTGCGTCTGCGGCTGGGGTCTGGTGGTTATTCCCCGTGGGAAAGCCCAGGTCGGGCCAGCCGTGCTGAGCACTTCCGACTGCGCTCTGCAAACTCCTCTGGGCAGCGATTGAGCGCCCAGAGCTCCAGCCTCATTGAACTCGTGTGGCTTGTCTTTCCAGCGGCTACTGACTTTCATCAATAAACAACTTCCGGTGGAATTGCAGAACGTTTGTCTGCTGGGTTTGATTCCAGCCTACTGCTCTTAACCGTCCGGTCAGACGCACAGGCAGGCTGTTTTCTCTTGTGTTAGCAGTTTTTTTTACATTGTTTTTAGTAGACCTGTTTCTGAAAGTGGATTTTTTCTCTTCCTTTGGCAAAACACAACTTTAGAAAGTGCCATGAGTTTATTAGCAGGTCAGTACTAGTTCTGAACCTGGGCAGTAGCTCCAACCACATGCCTTGCCGGCCGGGCCCCTGTCCTACCACCACCCGCCTGGGCCATCAGTGGGTGTGGGCTGCTTGAGCTGTGGGCGGGGACGCGGCGAAGTTCAACAGCCAGCAGAAGTAGAAAGAGCCCAGAGGTTGTGCCGTCTCTTGCTCCATTGTACAGGTAGAAAAACGGGGCCTTGTGGGAGGCAGACAGCTGGAGTTGGGGTCATGCACATGCGCGTAGCTGCTTGGCCTTGAGCAGCTTCTTCGGAGCAGCCGGACATGGCTCTCGTGAGACATGGGGACGCTGGCATGCGAGGCGCCGTGGGGATGTGAGATGCTCCTTGTCCTGCCGACGTGGTCGTCACCAGCCGCCTTGGCCCTGGCAGAGCTGAGGTGGAGCCAGGCTCCCCACATCCACACGGCGTCCTTGCCTCTGCCCTTCTCCGTGAGAGAGACCCTGGAACCAGAGTGACGAGGGCTCGCGACACACACTGAACAGGTTCCGTGAGACTGCGTGAGGTGGCGAGTGTTCTGGTTTTACAGAAGAAAAGCCAGCTCTCTGAACTGTGCACAGAGGTGGTCGCACAGGTGATGAGACGCTGGTCTTGCTGGTTCAGAGCACAGGTGAGCTGAGCGTGTGACATGTGTCACACTCCTCCCCGGTTGTGGTGGTGTGCTCCCAGGTGCTGGTTTTCCTGGACCCTCTGCACCTGTACCTTGTGCTGCCCGTGTGGAAACACACAGGTGAAGATGGGATTTAGGTGTGAATCTGCTTAGTTAGGAGGGAGAGTTGTTCAGACAGTAGACTGGACTGGAAAGGGGATAGGTAGCTCGCCAAATCCCCCTGTTGAAGCAGCCGCAAGTGGGAGGGTGGGTTCTTGGGTGCATCTGTCTGTGCGTCTTGGGCAGGTCTGCCTGGGGTAGGGGCACCGTCACCTGCACATGTCCGTTGTGGTCCTTCCTAGTCCTGTCCTGGTCCAGCACCCCATCTGTGGAGCAGCTCCTGACGGGCACTGCACCTTGTCTGGGGACCTAATGGCTGGAAGTAGCTCCCTGCTCACCCACAGTGCTCGTGGGACTGTGTGTGCCCAGCGTGTTCTGTGGGGTCCTCTGCAAAGCTGCTGTGTTGGGGCTGCCGACCTGCTGTCCCCAAGCCATACAGACAGCGTCTGCGCCTGCTCCAGAGTGTGATTGGCGTCAGCTCTTGCTCTCTCTCTGGGGAAAGAGCCAAAGGAACTGCTGTAGCTTCTTTGTTTATTGGGTTATCTCTGCAGCATCCAGTTCCTGAAACTGGCAAAACCATCATCCTCACCACTAGCTTTGACTCCAGCCTCTTTCCAGATGGACGGTTCCCACTGTTGGAACCTTCTGGACTCATCTCTTCCGCTCTGAGGGTTCAGGGAGCACTGTCTGAACCGCCCTTCACTGGAGAGTTCTTGGCCACTTTTGATTGGGGACTTAAAGGGAAAAGAAAAGAAATAGGAGTCAACAGAAGGGGCAGTTCTGCTGTGAAATTCAAGCCACAGCATGTTGAGCTGTCGGAAGGTGTGCTGGGTGCATGGCCATGGGGTGCGTGGCCGTGGCCGTGGGCACGGTGCTGGCAGAGGGCGTGCATCAGCCTGCACAGCAGGGCTCTGCAGTAGAGACAGCGCCGTCTGGCTGGTGGCAAACGAGGGTGCTCGAAGGGGCAAGCTGTGTGCACACCTTCTGCTAAACTGCAGAGCATGAGGATCAGTATTAATCATTGCAGCAGCAGTTCCTGTTAAAATACTGTGTAGTGGCCTCCAGCAAGGCCCTCAACCTCCCTTTGACCTTCTAGTGACCTCTTTTCATGACTGTCGTTCACTCCAGCTGGACGTTTGTCACATATGAGCTTCTATTCTTTTTTTTTTTATCCTCACCTGAGGACATTGTTCCATTTTTTGTACAGATAGAGTGGGAGGGAGAGAGAGGAAGAGAGAGAGAGAGAGAGAAACATCGACGTGAAAGGGACACATCGAGTGGCTGCCACCCACACGACCAACCAGGGCCGGGGACAAACTGCAACCGAAGTACATGCCCTTAGCGGGAACCGAACCCGGGTCTCTCCGGACCGCAGGGCAATGCTCTAACCGCTGAGCCAAACCGGCCAGGGCTGAGCTTCTATTCTACATCTTTTTTTTTTTTTAAACCTCACCCAAGGACATTTTTTTTTTTTTTTGCATTTATCTTCAGATAGAGCGGGAGGGAGAGAGAGAGAAACATCCATGTGAGAGAGACACATTGAGTGGCTGCCACCCACACGACCCCAACCAGGGCTGGGGACAAACTGCAACTGAGGTACGTGCCCTTAGTGGGAACCGAACCTGGGACTCTTCGGTCCGCAGGCTGACGCTTTAACCACTGAGCCAAACTGACCAGGGCTCTGCATCTTTCTAGGTAAAACTTACTGGGGTGACATTGGTCAGGACCATTACACAGGTTCAGTGGCAGGTTCAGTGAGTGACGCAGGCTCAGTGACACAGGTTCAGTGACAAGTTCAGTGACTCAGGTTCAGTGACTCAGGTTCAGTGACACAGGTTGTGACAGGTTCAGTGACAGGATCAGTGACAGGCTCAGTGACACAGGTTCAGTGACTCAGGTTCAGGAGCACAGACGCATGCTGGTGCCACACCCTGAGACAGTCACACAGGAAGACAGTAACATGTCCTTATTGAGAAGAAACCCATGAGGACGTGAAATCAACATGTGTCCTTACAGACATCCTTCTGCATAGAACGCACGCAGGTGTGCGCAGGTCTGTGCATGGAACCGATGTCACTCTTCTGGTTTTGAAACTGTAGCAGGTAAGATGTTAGGATTGAGGGAATCTGTTATTTTGTAACTTCCTGTGTATCATTTCAAAATAAATAAAAAGTTAAAAAAACTCACCATAGCTGCCTACCACACCCCTGAGACTGAAGGACCCAAGATACACCCCAGCCTGACGAGACCTGGGACTCGGACGTGGGCTTTCCGTAGGAGCCTTGCTGGAGGGAAGGGACGTGGAATGGGGTCAGCCCACTAGGGTTGTGTCTTAATGCTACAATTCTCCTATTTTTGGTTCAAAACCTGCCTTCTTTTCAGCTGTTAAACAGCTTTCGGCCCCCAGCCGGTGTGGCTTAGTGGGTTGGGCCATGTGCACCATGAGGTCGCCAGTTCGATTTCCGGTCAGGGCACAGGCCTGGGTTGGCGGCTTGGTCCCCAGTGGGGCGTGTGCAGGAGGCAGCTGGTGGATGTTTCCCTCTCACATCAGTGTTTCTCTCTTCCCCCCTCCTCACTCTAAAACTCAATGAAAATATTTTTTCAAGGAAAGAATGAGTTTTCAGGACAATTTGGGAAGCAGTGCACACGTGTCTTCGCTCAGCCTCAGACGCACTCAGCAATCCCAGTTCACAACGAGCTCCCCAAGGGGTCAGTGTTTCTGTCTCATAAGCAAGGCGACGCTTCACTTGTGAAGGGAGCCCCGTCCCATCTCTGGATTGGCTTCGGGTTTGCGAGCTGCTAGCAGTGCAGGGACATTCCCAGTGGCTGCTGGTGAACCGGAGCCTCAGACCAGCTGGAGCAGGCCACCTCGGGATGGCCCTCGGGATGGGCTCGTGGGGGCCTGCCGGGTGCCAGTGACTAGTGTGGCCCGAGTGGCCAGGAGGGCACTGGTAGTGGCCCAGCAGGATCCCCTCCCCACTGTGGCTGGTTAGGCAGCTGCTTCATCTCGGGACAACAAGAATGTTCCACATCAGGTGGATTTGACCAAAAAAGAGATGCTTCATACTGGAATGAGTCTCTTAATTGGTAGAAAATTATCAACCCTATGAGGTAATAAGCCATTTTATTCGTGAATGGTGTTTGTTTAAAGTGATGTTTTTAATCATTACCACTCAGAACAGCTGTCGTCTCCTCCAGCGTGGGAAGCCTACAAGGGTGCTTCTCGGCTTCTTTTATTTTATTTGCTTATTTTTTTATCCTCACCCGAGGACATTTTTCCATTTTTGTTCAGGTAGAGTGGGAGGGAGAGAGAGGAACAGAGGGGGAGAGAGAGAGAGAAACATCGATGTGAAAGGGACACATCGAGTGGCTGCCACCCGCACGACCGACCAGGGCCGGGGACAAACTGCAACAGAGGTACATGCCCTTAGCGGGGACCGATCCGGGTCTCTCTGGACCCCAGGCCGACGCTCTAACCACTGAGCCAAACCGGCCAGGGCAGCTTCTCGGCTTCTTTTAAAGAAGTTTCCGGAGCAGAGTGCACCCCAGAGACTGCTGAGGGCTCCACTCTGGGGGGGGGCGTGCACCCCAGAGACTGCTGAGGGCTCCACTCTGGGGGGGGCGTGCACCCCAGAGACTGCTGAGGGCTCCACTCTGCATGGGGGGTGCACCCCAGAGACTGCCAAGGGCTCCACTCTGGGGGGCATGGGCGTGCACCCCAGAGACTGCCAAGGGCTCCACTCTACGTGGGGGGTGCACCCCAGAGACTGCTAAGGGCTCCACTCTGGGGGGCGTGGGCGTGCACCCCAGAGACTGCTAAGGGCTCCACTCTGTGTGTGGGGGGGCACGGCGTGCACCCCAGAGACTGCCGAGGGCTCCACTCTGTGGGGGGGGGCTGCTCTGGTCTGCAGCTTGCAGGGTGTCTGAGCAGAGCAGCCTGGGCTAGAGGTCCGGTGTGTGACGGTGGGTGAGGAGACTCCCTCAGGTCACCTGCCTCCACACCTTATCCCTAGAGCCGCCACAGTTGTGTTGCGAGTGTCTGTCCTGAGTGGAGTCAGCCGGCCCGGAGGCGCAGGGTTTCTGTCCCCCACAGTGTGGGCTGCTCTTGACCATCTCTCTTTGTCCGGCCTCCACAGCTCGATCACATCGACCCCAGAGCCGTGCAGCTGGGCTCCCTCCTGGTCCGAGGCCTGACCATGCTGGTGCTGGTCAACAGCGCGTGCGGCTTCCCCTGGAGGACCAGTGACTTCATGCCCTGGAACGTCTTTGACGGGAAGCTGTTCCACGAGAAGTACCTGCAGTCTGAGAGGGGGCTCAGCGCCGAGGCTCTGGTGGAGCAGAACGTGAGTGCCCAGCCGTTCACCCGCGGGCAGGGAGTGGGTTTGCACCAGGGGCCGCGAACACTCAGGCCGAGCACTGGTCCCTCATGGCACTTCTCAGAGGACAGGCGTGTTCCAGAAGCGCCGTTGGGCCTGCTGCTGGAGCCACTGGCTCGGGGCCTAAGTCTGCAGGGCCAGCGTATCTTCCAGCTTCCGCCAAACCCTCCCCAGGCCCCGGACCCGACATCTGCAGTGGGCCAGCCAGCAGCGTCCTGCCAGCCCCAGCTGGCCTGGTTCTCAGGTGCCGCCCCCCCCCCCCCCCCCACCGTGAGGACGTGCAGACGCAGCTCGGCTGGCATCAGGTGTCAGGATGACTCCACAGGGTGGGGACGTCCGTTACTTGAAAATAGTTCTGAGGCTGCAGTTCAGTCGGGGACATTGGCTGTTGTCCGGCTTCACGAGTGCAGCTGCTACGCGATTCTTGGGAGATTTCCAGGCGAGGACTCGGCCCAGCTCCCTGGGGTCTGCTGTCCATGAGCACGTGCAGAGGCCCTGGCCTAGTGGGTGTGCCCTGAGCTCCCGCGTCAGAGGGCATCCGGTGCTTGTCGCAGAGTCAGTTCCCACGTGCACCGGGCGTCGCGGAAATTTGCACTCAGGACTCAGGAGCTGCCAGAGTCCCGTGCAGAGCCCGTGAGCAGGACAGGCGGGAACGGGCTGCTCCATCTGCCCTGGTTTCCAGGAGAGGGCGAGAGGCAGACGCTGTGGGTCATGGGTCGCGGATCCCTTTCTCTCCCTAGTGTCTTGACTACGTCCAGAGCCGACTGTGAGTGACTGTGAGCTCACCTGGTGGAACAGGCAGGCAGGATGGGCTGCTTGGTCAGGCAGAGCGGGGAGCCCGAGTGTCCACCCTGCCTGCTGCTCACACATGTGAAGTTACAGCGTGCTCACCGGCAGTTCCAGGCTCTGTGCAGTGACCCCGGTGTCACCGCCCAGCATGGAGGGTTTAGAAGTGACAGTGTGACCTGCAGAAGACACAGCTGCTAGTGTTACTGTCCGGGACTCGGGGAGCCAGTCAGGTGACGGCTGACGGCCGCCCTCCAGAGCCCGAGGGGACTGTCCCCGTCGCCTCTCCAGGTGCCTGCCGTGTCTGATCCTGGTCTGTTTGCAGAGGTCGTGGCTCACCAGGTTCCACCAGCTGAAGTCCGTCGTGTGCAAGGCCTGCCTGCGGGAGGACAGGCGTGTGGTCAGCAGGCGGCTGCGGCAGCCGCACCACTCAGGTAGGTGTGGGGCTCGGGCAGGCTGGAGAACAAAGTGGAAGCGATTGGTTGCCACCTGGCTGCTCAGATGTGGGCTCCAGCAGGAGAGACACTCGAGGGCTCCGCAGTGGTTGCTCATCAGGAGCTACTCTGGGCGCAGGGCCACTTCCCGGGGCCCCGCACACAGGCCCTGTGGGCTGATGTTTGTGGTGGACGTGGTTTGTCGTTTCTCACGATGAACATGTGTTAACAACCGGGAACACAGAGAGTAATTAAACAGGAAATGTAAATGCCTTTCGTTCTGCAACCTAAAGATGACTGGGCGGGTACGCACTCTGCAGTGCCTGTGTCCACTGTCCCAGGTAGCGCTGAGCTCAGCGTGAGCCGTGAGCACGGTCAGGACACAGAGCAGCCGAAACACTGCCCCGCCCCCCCCCCCCCCCCCCCCGGCCCTTGTTCACTTCAAGGTCCCCACCTTGAGCTCTGAGGTTGCTCTCTTTTTCTCGTTATACATACTGCTTTTATGTATGTCATTTCTTCAGATTAGAGTACAGTAGTTCACAGAATCATAGATCGAAATGTAACCGGATCTGGATACATGTTACCAGTTTGTTTTCTAAACAGCTTGAATCACGTGACACCTGCACCAGCAGGGCTGGAGAGCCCTGTCTCAGGCACCTCCCCAGCCCTGGCTGACTGACTGGCCGTGGGTGGCAGGGTGTGCGCCGTATCTGGGGCTCCTGGTCCACCAGTGACAGTGGCACCTTGCTCACCGCTGACTCTGTCAGCGAGATGCTTTCGTTATTTCATGGCCTCATTTGGTTGGAATCCACACCTGTGACTATGGCAGCCCCTTTTGCTTTCTTGGTGGTTAAGAGAGTTCACCCCGCCTCCTCCCCACTGGGCTGTCCCCAGCTCTGCCTGGTGTCCGTCTTGCACATGTTACTCCACCTTCATGTTATGAGGTCAGGTCCTGCCAGGTGCCCATGTGGATCTGACTGCAGGGCAGCACCTGGGGCGAGGACAGGGCCAGGCTCCCTCCTCACCCTGCCCTGAGCGCTGGGACCTCCCTCCTGCGGCAGGCAGACTGTGAGACCCAAGCACAGCTTCACTCGGCACAGGGCAGCAGGGCTCCACCCCCAGTGAGGTGGCCGGGAACTTGCAGTTGGTGGGCGCAAGCTGTCCCTTGGAGCCCACACCTGAGCCTCCCGCTGCGTTCCGGCGACTCGAGGACGGTGCGTGGTAGTTGGTTCAGACGGCCTGTGGCTTCCTGCTGCAGCTCAGTCGCTTCCAGTCCTCACAGGAAGTCTGACTCGATCACTTCCTAACGAATGCGCGTACCCAGGGGCAGGCTGGGTGTTCTGTCGTGTTCTCCACGTTACTCAGCAGAACCAGACACACGAGTCCCTTTAGAACCTGTGGACACTGGGCCTTTTGTCCTCAGTCATTAGCCTCTGCACAGACCCAGTTCGAGGTCCTGTGTGTGCTCCCGTCACTTTGCAGGAGGAAGCACAGGCCCCTTGTGACTCCCGTCCCCAGCAGGTCTGGAGGGAGCCCTCGGGTCTCTGCTCTCCACAGCCACCCTGCGCCCACGTCTCCACACGGCAGTCTGGACGACCCTCCTGGGCACAGGGCTGCACAGCTGCCCACTCCCACGGCCTGCCTGCCCCAGCTGCCCCTGAGCCGGGGACCAGGTGCTGTGCCCCTGGGGACTTGCTGCTCACCTCTGTCCTGAGTCTCTGAGCTCACCCGCTCGGGCTTGGATGCCGAGGTCCCGTCGGGCAGGGAGCTGGGCGATGAGTTTCAGTGGGTCCAGGTGCAGTAGGAGCTTCACTGGACTCCAGACAGCTAGTGTGGAGGGACTGGTGGGTCACCACACTTGACCGTGGAGATTTCAGTGGAGAAAGTGGCACTTGAGTGAAGCCTTGGGGCTCAGTGTAATTTGAGTGTGTGGTGGATGAAGGGACATTGCAAAGGAAGAAAGAGCTTAAGCTGCAGCAGAAAAGTCTACTTTCTGAAAAGCTGTGGTCAGATTTGTGTGAATCTAATGGGAACAGGAGGAAAAGCTGGGGGGTAAGTAGGAACAAGACTGGGAGACTAGTCAGTGTTGATATGATTACCCACAGCAAGGTGGGGGGCCGTGGAGGGTTTTTGAAGGGACAAGATCAGAGCCCTGCTTTCAGGGAGCAGCTCTGCTGACTGCAGGGACACCGGGCTTGAGGGGGGGCGGGAGGCTCCCTCTGCTGACTGCAGGGACACTGGGCTTGAGATGGGGGGGGCTCCCTCTGCTGACTGCAGGGACACTGGGCTTGAGATGGGGGGGGCTCCCTCTGCTGACTGCAGGGACACTGGGCTTGAGATGGGGGTGGGGGGCTCCCTCTGCTGACTGCAGGGACACTGGTCTTGAGATGGGGGGGGCTCCCTCTGCTGACTGCAGGGACACCGGGCCTGAGATGGGGGTGGGGGGGGGCTCCCTCTGCTGACTGCAGGGATGCTGGGCCCAAGGTGGGGGACGGGGCTCGCCCAGGGGAGGAAGGAGGGTTGTGTGGTCAGTCCTGGTGGCAGTGCAGGGGGAGCCAGGAGTCACACATCTGCATACTTCACATGTACCTGTGCGTACTGCCCACACACACTGCACACGTGTGTCCACACTGCACGCGTATATGTTCACACTGCACACATGTATATATTTATACTTTCACACTGCACACCTGCACATATGTATATATTTATACCTGTACACGTGTGTATATCCACACTGTACACCTATATTCACACTGCACACCTGTGTGTTCACACTGCACATTGTGTATTCACACTGCACACCTGTATCTGTTCACACTGCATACCTGTATGTTTACACTGCACATATATATTCGCACTTCACACGTGTATATGCTCACCCTGCACACGTGTATGTGTTCGCACTGCACACGTGTTCACAGTGCACACGTGTATATGTTCACACTGTGTGTTTACAATGCACACCTGTATGTGTTCACCCTGCACGTGTGTATGTTCACGCTGCACACATATGTGTTCACGCTGCACACCTGTATGTGTTCACGCTGCACACCTGTATGTATTGACACTGCACACCTGTATTTGTTCACGCTGCACACCTGCACCTGCACACACCAGGCCTCACCGTCTCATGGGAGTGGAGCCCATGTGCCAGAGCATGCTCTGTGCATTGCAGGCTCCCGCTGCGGCCGGGCAGGAGTGTGCGCCCGAGGCAGGACCTCCCTCTGTGTGGAGCCCGCTCACTGTACCGGGCACTTCCTTTCTCTGTGGGTCACCATGAAGCATCAAGGTGGTTTTTAAAGTGCATGCAAGTGAGACCTAGTCGGACCTTCTGTGTTAAACCCTAATCCTCACCCGTGGTGGAGGTGGCAGGGCCAGGAGCTGAGAGGGAGTTTGTAGTGAGAACGCATGTGTGCAGTCAGCTGGTGGAGGTGGGTCTGGCACACGAAGTCCCTGCACACTGGTGGCAGGTGTGCTGGTCAGGAAGCTGGCCCCAGGGAGGCAGAGTCCATCAGACTGACCGTGGAGGGCCCTGCCTGGACGGGGACCTCACAGAACACCCGTGTCCTCAGGCTGCTTCCCGCCACCGAGGCAAGGCCCCCCACCACCACCACCCGCCACCGGCACTGGGCCCTGTGTCTGCATTTTCATGGCTCCCCTTTGATGTTGGAGACACCAGATGTCTGAAAACTGCCGACCCTTGCTGCAGGCTCACACGTGCCATGCCGTGGTGTAGTTTGCTAACATGCCGATGTGTCCCCGCAGGGCGGTGGGGAAGACAGGGATCCGGCTCCCACAGGACCAGCTCCGGGCACAGTCGCTCAGGCCCAGGACAGCACTGGAGAGACCAGGGCCCAGGTAAGAGGGCGCTGCCCACGTGGTCTCGGTCAGCATGGATATTCTTGGGGCGGCTCTCTTGCTTTAGAAGAGGTTGTGATTTCCCAGGGAGTGGACAGGACGCAGTGATGTCTCTGAGTTCGTTGCTGGTTCATCTCTCCTCCTGCTCACTGTTTTCTGTCAGTCATTCATCTGTTCAAGGCCCAGCTTCTACAACCACTCAAAGGGAGGCGCTCGTTAAGGTCACACACGTCCTTCTAACGGAACAGGCTCAAGCAGTGTGCTGTCCAGCGAGAGTGGCGTGTTGATGGCTTCATGACTGGCTGTGCCCACAGAGCCCCCCAGGACCCGGGAGGGACAGGAGCCATGCCCTCAGCCCCGTGCACAGGAGACCTCGTCCGTGGTTAGATTCAGACTCCTTGGTTTCAAGGGCCAAACTAGACTTTTGACCCAAGACTTACTACTTTATCCTTTCAGATACAAAACACCTGTAATATAATGTGATTTATTATTTCTCACCCTTGCCCCCCAAATGTGCAGAGGCCTCACAAATGAGACACGACCCCTGAGCCGTCCCTGCCATGAGGGGCCCACTCCGCATACCTGTTTGCCATGTGCAGGTCACGTGTCGTCGTGAGCCCGGATGCGCCAGCCCCCCAGGGCTCGGCCGTGTGGGCCCTGCAGCCATGGACACTCGGCATCGGATGGGCCCCTGCAGCTGGGCGGTGGAGCTGCCTGGGGACAGTGCTGAATTTCTAGCTCTAAGGTGACAGGCCTTCCCCGGTGCACAGGGTGCAGGTGCTTCTGAGAGAAAGGACCTGGACCAGCGCCCGTGGCCAGCCAGGGGGAGCTCGTGTCCTCCCTTCTCCGCTGTTTTAAGCCCAGGTCCCGAGAAGGTTCCCTGACCGGGTGTGCCAGCTGGGGACAGAGGAGGGGTCTCCCCCAGTGACGCCGTGTCGGCATCAGGCGCGGCACGAGCAGCCACGCTGGGGGCAGGTGTGTCCTCAGTTGGCGCTCAGAGCGTGCCTTTGGTGGGGCTGTGCTGGGGTGGTCTACCCGGTGCCAGACCCGTCGGAGTAGACGTGTGTGGACCTAGGAGCAGAGCTCGGCCTGTTTTCTCTGTTTGAGCCCAGGACCTCGCACACCTCATCACCTTGCAGTCAAGGGGTCAGGCGGCCCAGGCCCTGGCCCTATGGCTGAGGCTCAGAATGCACCTGCTTTCCCCGGACAGCAGAGCCCGAGTGCTGGAAACCCAGTGGCCGCCCCGCGGGCAGCCTGGTGTGCAGGCTGTGTCCTTCCCTCCAGAACTCACGTGTGTGTCCTCTGAGGGACCTCTTCCGCTAGGTGTCCCCACGTGGCCAGTGTGGCAGGCAATGGTGAGCTTGGCTTGAGCTCATTCGTTTTCCTCCCCGCTGGGTCTTAGGAAGTCAGGGAAGACCGATAGCGGCAAGTTCGGGTGGTGAGGGCTGCAGGTGGGGGCCGGGCATGGGCTGGAGAGGCCGTGAGTTCGGTGTGGCCGACACCCTCTGGGCACAGGCCTGTGGTGAAGCCCACGGGTCTCCCTTGACTTTGCCAGCCCCGCAGTGGGCGTCCAGCCTCGGGGGCTGTTCTGTGATTCACTCTTTCATGATGGAGAAGAATGAGAACAGCCCTAGCCGCTTTGGCTCAGAAGTCAGAACGTTAGCCCGCAGACCAGGAGTTGCAGGTTTGGTTCCGGTCAAGGGCACGTAGCTTGGTTTCAGTTTGGTCTCCGGCCCTGGTTGGGTCGTGCGGGAGGGCACCAGTCACTGTCTCTCACATCACGTTTATCTCTATCCCTTTCTCTCCTCCTCCCACCCTATATCTGAAGATAAATAGGAAAATATCCTCAGGTAGGGATTAAAAGAATAAATGTGTACATAACAAAGCAGACAGCTAGAGCCTGACTGTGTGGCCTGTCACCCTGACCATCAGCTGCACCCCGCAGAGGCCATCCTGTGAACACCAGGGGGACGCTGTGAGTGTGGGCTGTCTCGTGGGACAGAGATGGCAGGCGGGCTCACATGGGAGGAGGGCACCTCTTCTTGTAAACAAAGAGGCTTCTTCGAGATCTGTGTCTGGAAAGTTCTGGTTCTCATGTCGATGAAAAGTGGACGAGCAGCCCGGCCGGTGTGGCTCAGTGGACTGAGCGTCGCCCATGAGAGGTCCCGGTTGGGCGCATGCCTGGGCTGCGGGCTCGATCCCCGGTGCAGGGCGTGCGGGAGGCAGCCGATCCGTGTTTCTCTCTCACATCGATGTTTCTAGGTTTTTCTCCCTTCCTTTCTCTCTAAAAAAGCAATAAAAACACACTTCAGAAAGGCAGACGAGCAGACATTCAGCCCAGTTCCTGCCAGGGAAGCTTGTTGCCGCTGTGGTGCGGCGCCTGCGGGTCCCTCCCTGACAGGCGGCTTCAGACACCCAGATGCCACGGGCCCTTGTTCCCACGCACTGCTCCGTGGGTCTCTCCTCGGGTGAGGAGGTCGGGCTGAGACCGTGGGTGGAGGTGGGAGGAGAGCTGAGCTGTGAGCCAGTCGGAGGAGCAGCAGCGCCCTGGGGACTGAGGAGGACTGGGGGGACCTGAGGGGCCGGGCGGGCGGGGGCCGGCCCTCTGCTCTGGCGGCTGGGCTGAGGGGACCAGTCAGTCTGTGGCAGGACCATCTTCTCTGACCTCTGCCCCCGGAGCTGGTGCGAGCTCCCTGTGGGAGGGGCTGTGGTGGAGGGAGGGGCCGCCCTGGTGCCAGCGAGCTGTCTGCTGCGCCCTGTCCCCGACCCAGTGCGTCTCGGCACAGCGGTGTGCACAGCCAGGGCCTGGTGGACGCCGGCTCTCCATCCTGACCTGGTGACGGTCCCCCTCCAGCTCTGGCCCCTGCCACACCGCCCCAACGCCCGTGTGCAGCGCCAGGGCCCTCCAGACTGTGTGCACGTCAGGACCTGGGCACACACCCCTGGAAGCAAGGAGCCAGTGGCTCCAGGGAATCAGGGTGGAGACTGTCCCGTGTCCTTCACGGGTCGTGTCGGGGCCAGAACGCTGGCGGGGGCGACCTCGGTGACAGTGGAGCTGAGGATCTGCGCGTGGAGGGAGTGTCTGGGCGGTGAGTGCGGGTGCGGGCTTGCCCCGGTGACCCCGCAAGGGCGGGCTGCTGTGTGCGCCCACCCCCTCTGCAGAAGTGCTCGCTGGGTTGAGCACGTGTTTCCCAAGCACACAGTCGTGTGTTGTGACTGGAACACGTTTTTTCAGGTCAGGTAACCCACCCTGTTACTTTTAATTGCCACGATTGGATTATGTCCTCTTGGCTTGGCCAGCACATTTTTTCCTGGGTTTGTCTCCCTTTGGCGACAAAGTTGGGAAGTCCCGGGGTGGGGGTGAGGACCTGCAGTGGGGAGACCTCTGCTCCGGCTCTTCCTTCCTGGGAAGCACTTTGCTGGACCTGGGCGGGGAGCAGGGAGCTGGGGCATCAAAGCTGCAGGCGTCCTTGGTGGCGGGAAATGAGGTGTGAAATTCCACAGTCAGTAGCTACCAACTGGCCTGTGATTTCTCCAGATTCTCACTTCCCTGGGGTGATTCTGTGGGAGGCTGGCCGGTTGTAAGCGCCTCTGATCACCTGTAATAACAAGGGTGGGGCCAGGGTCCTGGGAGCCTCACACTCGGGAGAGGTGTGAGCATCAAAGACCCCACTGCCCCCCGGAGGGCGGGTGTCATCCCGGCAGAAGCTGACAGATTTAGTGGGAAAAGTATGATCTGTCGAAGGAATCACCTCTTTCACGTGTCGGGTGGCCCTGTCTGGGGGAAGGCACCAGGCCCGGACAGGAGCCCCGGTTCAGCTGCAGAGAGGGCCCCGCGGTGCCTCTTCAGTACTTGGCAGCATGTCCCTGTGGGCTGTCCGCCCGGGACGCTCCCTCCCAGGCTCCCTTGGCAGCATGGCTGCCGGGCAGGCAGACACGGCCCCTCCTGCTCCCTGTGCTGCCCGAGGAATCGCTTCCTGCTGCTGCACTGTTGAGGGCGGAAGTCCAGGGCCAGGGCCACGCGGGAGCAGCGCCGCAGGCAGCTCGGCAGGTGGTCTGGTGCGGGCTGAGGGGTGCGCAGTTTCTCCTGTGTGGGCTCAGGCTCATTCTCAGTGGTGGCTCTGCTTCTCGTTTGGTACAGGAAACAGACAGCACGAGTCCGACCCGTGGAGGAGACACGCGTCGTCCTCTGGGTGAGTCACCGCTTACACGTCGGGGAGTCTGCTTCCCCAGAGGCGAAGGGAAACATGTCTTTATAACAAGACGTCCATGTCAAGGGCCAGATGTTAGGTCCTGCCGGCCTGCACCTAAATTAGCTTGGTTTTAAGGAAAGTGTTTTCTCCAGAAAAAGTGTGGGGAGAGCAGATGACGAGTCAGGACTTGAAACCGTGTCACCCTCCTTCGGCCATCAGACCACACGCCGCCCTGCAGGCCTTGCTGTCAGTCAAGAGAACATCCTTCTCACGCCCAGCTTGAAGGGGTGGCGCTGGCACAGTCCTGAGCATCTCCCCCGGGTCCTGTGCACCCTCAGTTCCCAGCTCAGTCATGTCTCCAGCTCGAGCGTCTGTCCTCAGAAGTGTTTGTGCAGAAGCAGCAGCAGCCTCTCCCTCCCTTACCGGGGAGAGTTAGGTGGGAGTCGGGGAGGTTCTGCCTTGGGTCACGCCCAGGGTGGCCCCTGGGTCCCTGTCACTGTTTGCCGGGTCCAGCCCCGTCTGTGCTGCAGCTCAGGCCTGGGGCCCCAGCCCGGCACCAGGCACAGGCAGGAAGCCTTGAAGGGAGAGAAGCAGAGTCGGGTCAGCCTGACCTGTGTCCCGAGCAGTGCGTCTGCAGCTTCAGACACAGCGATGTGAGTCCTGAGCAGCCCTCTGTGTGGAGGGACCTCCACAGCCCAAGAGCTGATGTTCGCCCAGCAGCCTCCGGAGGGCTGGTGGTCAGAGTGAGGTCAGGCGCCTCACGGCAGCCGGGCTTCTCCGGGTCCTCCTTCCAACAGAGCACCCTCTGCAGAGTCGGCGCCCAGCTGGTGCACTTTGGGGTGCCCCTGCCCTGCCGCACGGGGCTGCACAGCTCCAGGCTCTTTCTGTCCTGAGCCCTGTCTGGCTGCTGCCGGGACAGGTGCAGACTGCAGGTGGCTCACTGTGGTGTTTCTCCGTGTGAGACGGCCCACGGCCTCCTGCGGGTCCCTGGTCGTGCGTGTCTGGGGGACCACAGCCTCATTCCCAGCTCTGGAAACGGGCCTTTCAGTCCCTCTCAGGAACGTGTTCCGTCCGAGTCCTGACATTCTGTCCCTTCAGTTCTGCTCATTGAGACCACGGCTGCTCCGGACAGTTTCCAGTGTTGAAGTGATGTTCTTGTCCCGTAGGCTGTGTGTGACCCCGGGACAGTCGTTTTCCTCATGGCTTTCAGCTGCGGGTTGTAGTACGACCCTCTCCAGTTACCAGCTCAGCTGTGCCTCTGAGGGGGTGAAAGCCAACGCCGCCTCCCAAGTCCTGTCTGCAGTCAGCCCTCCGTGAAGTCCCATGGACCAGTCTTACAGTGAAAGTACGACAGTGTGCTTGTTGCTCAGAATTAGATACGACTTCACATTTCTCTGATCGTTTAGAGCCCATGTCACCACCCAGGACGCCGGGTCTCTGAGGAGGAGTTGAGTTCGTCACCTGCTGACTCCACCTGTGCCGAGACGCCGCGCGTGTCCCGCCGCGTGGCCGCAGGGTCGGCCCTGGGCCCTGGGCCCTGGCCCGAGCTGTGCTGCTCCCTGGGTGTGCCCATGTTTTCTGGGGGTTCCTGCGCGTGTTTGTCGGGGGTATTGGCCTGTGATGTCCTTTTCACCGTGACCTTGTCTGGTCCGGGGGCCACTGGCCTCGGAAAAGGGTTGGAGAAGGTAGAACTCACCACTGAAGCCGTCTGGGCCTGGACTTGTGTTTCCGGAGGTTCTGACGACTTCAGTCTCCTTTCTCACTGATTCGCCTGTTTGGAATTTCTGTCCCGTCGTGAGTCCTGGCAGGTTCGTGTTTCAAGGAGTGTGTCCATCTCTGCCAGCCCAGTGCGGTGTGGAGGGCGCGGCGTCTCTGCGTTAGTTGTGATGTCTGCTCTGTTTGTCGTTTTATTTACTTGAGTCATCTCTCTTTGTCTCTTGGTTAGTTTTGTCAGTTTTATTTATCTCTTCAAAAAAACCAACTTAGTTTTGTTGATCTTTTGTTATTGTTTCTTGTCTGTATATCATTTATTTCTGCTCCTGCCTGTGCTCTCTTTGGGCTTCAGTCTGCTGTTTCTACTCCCGAGAGTGCCAGGTCAGGCTGTTTGAGACCATTCCTTTCCCTTCGTGTGGGCCCTGGTCGCTGCGAACTTCCTTCTAGAGCTGCGCCCTGTAGGTTTGTGGGTTATATCTGTGCTTGTTTGTCTAAACATACTTTTTATTTCTTCCTTGACCCCTTGGCTGGTCAAGCGTGTGCGGTTTTACTTGCGCTGACCTGGGAAGTTTCCATCCACTGGTTCAGAACTTTGCTGCTGTGACCCAGTCTCACGTCCGGAGCACTGTCGCCCAAGGAGCGGCTGCCTCTGCGGGCGGGGTGCGTCCGTCCGTCTGTGACCCAGTCTCACGCCCGGAGCGCTGTGCTCGAGGAGCGGCTGCCTCTACGGGCAGGGTGCGTCCGTCCGTCTGCGAGCCGTGTCCCCTTGCTGATGCGCAGGCTGGACATCGGCCCGTCACTGCGATCAGGGCGTTAAAGTTCTCTGCTGTTACATTGTTTTCTGTTTCTCTGTTCAGTTCTTTAAATATGTTCTTTATATATTGACAAAATTCAACATCCCTTCGTGGTAAAACTCACCAAATTAGGTGTAGAAGGAACACACCTCAGCACAGTCAGAGCCTCGTGAAACCCGGTGCTCACGTCTCCTGCAGCGACGGCAGGAACCTCCTGTGAGTCAGGCCCGAGCAGGTGCCGGCTCCCCATCTGCCCAGCACGCCCGGCCCGGCCAGCCTGAGCCCTCGGCAGTAGAGGAAGTGGAAGGCGTTCGGGTCTCGGAGAGGGTGACATCTGCTTGCAGATGACATGATCTCATGTAGAGAAAACCCTAGACGCCTCCAAAGTGTCAGAACCACTGAAAGAATTCCGTGGAGCCGTAGGATACAAACCAACTCTCTTTAAAAATAAGTTAAGAAAGCAACCCTATTTACAATCGCATCAAAAAGAATAAAATACTTAGAAATTAATGTAACCAAGGCAGGGAAGGATCAGGAGACTGAAAACTATAAAACATGGATTTAAAAAGTTGAAGAAGATACAAATAGATGGGCAGATGGGTAGAAGAATTAATGTTGTTAAACTGTCCACACTGCCCAAAGCAATCTACCGATTCAGTGCAATTCCTGTCAGAACTCCAGCGGCACTTTGCACAGAAACAGAACCAAAAAGGCTACGGTGCTGAAATGTACAATAGTTGAAATGAGAAATTCATGGGAGGGGCTGTGACAGGGTTCAGCAGGCGGAGAAAAATTACACAAACTCGAAGATGGGACTTTTGAAGTTAGTGAACCAGAAAAACAAAAACTGAAGAATGAAGAGAAGTGAGCAGAGCCTCGGGGACCTGTGTGCCGCACACGCTGTCCCTCAGCGAGGAGAAGGGGGAGAGTGTTTCCAGCAACAACGGCTGAGAGCTTCCACGATCGGATGGAGAGTGAACCTGCATCTCCAAGGTCACGGGCTCCGGTGAGGACGCAGCACAGGACACGCAGTCGGGCCGGCGCCGGCCGGGGGCGAGGTCCTGGGCCAGGGCCAGAGCAGTGGCATCGGCTGCAAGAGCCCATTGCCTTACGGGCGTCTCGTCGGGAATCTCAAGACTGAGGGCGTCTCCGGCCTGTGAAGAGCAAGGATGGGGGGGGGGTGCTGCTGTCCCGGGGGCCCCACCAGCTCCCAGAGCCCAGTGCCCAGCACCGAGCACAGGTGCGCCGGGGCCCCCACCTCCCACGTCCGCGATGTTCTCCCTTCACTTCCCTGCGCTCCTCTGTCTGCGGGTGAGACCCCCCACTTTGTGTCTTGTCCCCCCACTTTGTGTCTTGTCCCCCACTTTGTGGGAAATGTCCTCGGTCTCATCTTCACTTGTTTTTTCTGTTCTCCAGTCTCTATCCTTCGATCCTGAGCGCTCAGGTCTCCTTCACAGCGTAGCATTCGGGTTCGTGACCCAGCCCCTTCCTGCGGCAGTGAGCTCATTGCACCAGTGGTCTTTGTTTTCTTCTTCATCGACTATCTTCCGAGCCCCCCCCCCCCGTGTGTGTGGGGGGGTCCTTGTTTCTGTTTCGGATTTTTCTCAAATGCCTGGCACCTCTCGAGCGCCCGCTCATGTTGGAAAGTCAGGCTCTGGAAAGGGACTGGACACCTGTGCAGGGCTGTGTCGCGTGGCGGGTCCCTGCAGCCTCCGCTCTGCACCTCGGGGTCAGCATCCTGGACGGGTCGGCACAGGGCAGGGGCACTTAGGAAGAGCCGAGACAACGCCGCTGGGCTGTGGGAGGCCAGAGAGGTGCCCCACAGTGACCCCAGGCTCTGACTGCATCGCTGCGATTTCAGTGCCACTGACTGGGGGGATGCGAGGGAAGGAGGGAATGGAGACCAGCGGTCACCCTGGTGCGTGGGAGTGAGGTGCCCATGCCCTCTGGCTGAATTGGAGTCAGATGGAAACTAGGGTTCAGGTTTTGCTCTGCTGCCCGCTCTGGGTGTGGTCTCGGGCTGCACCTCTGGCCTCTCTGCTCCCCACTTTCTCAGGGAAGACAGTGCTGTCTCCCCGAGCAGGCCGGGAGGAGAATCTATATAGATGCGGCGTCTGCGGACACACGGGAAGCACACGCTCCATCTCACCCCCAGGGCTGGCTGCTGTTAGGCGTCCAGGAAAGTGGCTGCGGGTCACAGCAGGAGCTTGGCAGCGTAGACGCTGGCGCCAGAGCCTCGACTGAGGGTGGGAGGAGAGGGCGGGGGGCTCTTCAGAAGGGCAGCGGCTTCCTCTCTCTCCAAGGGGTTAACCTCCAGGTACGGACGACACTGGGCACCAAGCGTGTGTCGGCCCAGATGAGCACCTGTGAGTGAGGCCAGATCAGTGAGCTCGGCTGGAGACGTGACCTTTGGGTCAGCAAGTGGGTCAGTGCTGATGGTCACAGCAGTGCACTCGGTGAGGGGACCTGGGGGCAGGGCCTCAGCTCCTGCCGGAGTCAGGCAGCAGGTACTCACGGGAATTGTTCTCCAGCTTCTGGTCCAGATCCTCGGATTGCTGCTGGGTGTGCACACACACGCACCTACACACACACACAGCCCTACACTCACATATAAGACACAACCATACACACACAGCACACACACCGACACACACACCACAACCACATAGCTACACACATACAACCATTCATACACCAACCCACACTCACGTAAGCACACGACACACACCCCACACTTACATCTGCGCGCACACACCCTAGGCTGCATCCTGTCAGGGAGCTGCAGCTGACAGACCCCTCGCTTCCTCAAAAGCCCCTCCACTTGGGGACGCGTCCTCCTCGGGGCAGCGGGAGGAGTGACCCTCCCTGTCCCAGGCTGACTCCCATGGCCGCCCACTTGTGTTCCAGGTGGTCCACCTGATGCGTCTGCAGAACAGCCAGGACCCTTTCACAGCTGGAGAAATTCGTGTAACACTGGGATGTGGAATGTGGATCCTCACATCTGTTCGTGGACCGTCAGACACAATAAAACACGTCTTTCTCGCATCACCCCTGGGCACAGGTGTGATGGAACTGGGCGTGATGTGTGTTTTTCTCGCATCACCCCTGGGCACGGGCGTGATGGAACTGGGCGTGATGTGTGTTTTTCTCGCATCACCCCTGGGCACGGGTGTGGTAGAACTGGGCGTGATGTGTGTCTTCACTTCCCCCTGCGGACAGTGGTCGGAGGAGGGTGCTCGTGAGACACTGTTGTCGCCCACGGCGTCCCTGCAGCTTCACCCACAGAGGAGCTGTCCTCGAAGAGATGGTTGTGAGTGTGGAGACACCGTGGGGATGTGTTTTGGGGGGAGAAGGGAGACACCCTCCGGTGTGGGCCCCAGGGCTGGGCAGTCATCACAGCTCCTGGTCTGATGAGCTTGGAGAGAAACCCGCAGCCACGTGGGGGCCACCAACACGCGTGTCTGCTGTCAGCGGGTCTCGAACTCATCACACTGAGGCTGAAATGTGACCACACAACTCACTCCTTCAGTGCAGCCAAGTCCCTGGCAGAAGGGCCCTTGTCAGGCTACGGTGCAGACGGCTCCTCTGGTTGGATCCCTCGTTTAAATGTGTCGGAATGTCGCTGGTCACAAGGGCAGAGTTTTCTGTGGGTGGGTGGGGACCCCTGGTTTGTGGCCACCGCTTCGCTCAGACCACATTCAAGGTGACACGGCCCACAAGGGGCCACACGTCACCTGCCTTACTCTGCACAGACACCCCGACTGGGGTTGGGTCTCCCCTTTGTTGTGACGAGGTCTGCGGTGCACATAGTCTGGGGTGCAGTGCCCAGTGCAACAGCCTGTTGTCACTCACGAGAAAACGAGACCACCTGCTTCACGTCTGTTTTCGTGTGGACCTGTCACTCGGTACTAGACTCGAAAGGAACATGGGGGATCTTAGGGGCCAGGTGAGACCCACAAGTCACCTGTGGGCTCTGGCAGCAAGGCTGGGCCACCTCCCGCTCTCTGCCTCTTCAGTGGACAGATCTGCTTCCCTGCAGGGTCCACGCGTGAGTCCTGTGCACACCCTTGGAAAGAGCAGCGTTTAAACATGTCAGACATGCGTTTGCTCCCTTGTGCCCAGAGCTTTTTTAGTGCAGCTTTTAACCTGAGACATCAGCGTTTAAGTGAAATGAAGACAAAATCTCAACAGACGGGCTGTTGCCACAGCCCCAGTGTCTCTGGGCGAGCAGCAGCCTGTGGTCAAATGTGGGCCTCGCACAGGCGCTGGCTGCAGCCCCACCGAGGGACACGGTGGCCGTGGGGGAGCGGGGCGCGGTGCTGCCGGGACAGGGCGGGGAGACCCTGCCCAGGGCGCCAGCCACAGCCCGTCTCCAGACCCTCCGTCCCTTCACCCTCAGCAAGGAGCCCCACTGCGTGCGCCCCTCCCTCAGGCCAGCAGGGTGTCTGGTCAGCACCTGCGCCGCCTCCGCGGGGGGACCCCTGACCTCTCTGCGCGGTGGGTCCCACAGCAGCAAGGGTGTGTGTCCAGTGTCCCTGAGGAGAAAGGAAAAGGAGAGACAGTGTCAGTGTACGTGTCTCAGGTCGAGTACAAGGTCACTGGGGACTCGCGAACTGTCTTTCGGTTCCAGTGCCCGAGAGCTCGGACATGTTCACGTCCACGTTCTTTGACCATTTTTTGTTTAAAATTTCAAGCTTTCAGCATCTGCCACAACTTAGGAGGGAAAATAAGTCGCTGTGTTTCCTGACCGTCCCGGAAGAGAAGAGGGACACGGAGGGAAGGAGCCTGCGCCGGCGTCATAGTGTGAGTGTGCGAGCGTGAGCGTGAGTGTGAGTGTGATACTGTGCGCATGGGTGTGCGCTCTGTGTCTGCACCTTGTGTGTCGTGACTGTGACTGTATGAGTGGTTGTGTGTGTGTGTGTGTGAGTAGGTGTGAGAGGGACTGTGCTACGTGTGGTGAAACATTCACTCCAACTTGCTGCCTGTCTGTTCGCTTGTTCCCACCGTCCTGGGAAGAGCTGGGCCGTCTGTCTGTGCTGAGCCGGAGTCAGAGCCCCTCCCCCGCTGGGTCCCGTGGGCCGGCTGACCAGTCAGACCACAAGCAGCTGCTGGGTGGCGGGAGGACCCGGCACTGTCCTCGGGAAGCTGAGCTCCACAGGAGGAGCTCGGCCTGCTCGCCGGCTGCGCTTGCCCCTCGGGCCTCGCTGTGACCTCGTTGGAGGGCAGTGGAACGCGGGGCTTGACCCGCCACCAGCCGCCGCGTCTCTTCCTGTCGCCAAGGCTGACACAGGCTTTTCTTGGCGTCCGGCTCCCAAACCCCCGGGGGCTCTGCGAAGCAGTGAGAACACACAGTGACGGGCAGGTCTCCATTCTGTGCTCCCGCATTGAGCCAGTGGACACACGAAGGTCCTGGTGATGCAGTTCGTTCCTCCAGACCCCTGTCAGTCTGGCGACATCGAGGCCACCGGCCTGTGCCGCCACCCGACCTGCTCCCGCAGTGGAGGACAGGACAGGACCTAGGGAGCCTGAGGCCACCCTGTAACCAGGGAGACCTGTGTCCCGTACCCTCCAGGTTAATCCCGGAGGGAGCGTCTGACAGCACGGGTCGGGGTGCGCGGGAGCTTTGTGGTTGCACGGAGGAGGCTGGGGAGCAAATGCCACTCCCTCTGTTGGCCATTTACCACGTAGCATTGGCGTCCGGGTCCAGCCCACCCAGAGCTCATCCTGCAGTGGGGTGGACGAGAGGAAAAGGGCGCAGGGCAGAGGTGGGTGGGGGAGCCGGGTGCAGGCCTGACCCTGTGGTAACTCATCGGGAGCAGGGTGCCCTCCTGTCCATCGTGGACAGGCCCCGTGTGAGTGGCCATGTTCTGTGCAGATGGCTCCTCGGCCCAGGCAGCTGGGGCACCAGCGGGTCCCCCTCTTGCCATTTGACCAGGGAGGAGTGGACCTGAGGTCAGCCTGACCGGAGCAGCTCCATGCGGCACACGTGGCGGGAACCCCGGGCCCACCAGTGGCTGTGACATGCTCGGCCGAGCTCACCCTCCCCTGCAGTCACCTCTCCAGACCAGCCCCTGCCCGGGGCCCCTCCCTGACGCCCCCACGCAGCGTGCTGCTGGGCTGCCCTGTGCCCTGGTCCTCCGTGCTGACCCCACAGTGATGTCCTGCTGCTCAGCGCCCACTCATGCCGGCTGTTTGCTAAGAAAAGAGCCAATTGTAACGCTGGCCTAGAAAACCACAGTTAGGGAGTCTGTTACCTGCCAGGTAACAACACGTTCCGAAGTCTGATGGGTGATGGTGGAGGAGGCCACCTCCGGGACCCCACCTGGCCGGGCACGGCCATGGTGACTTGCAGAGAGCACCGCGAGTGAGTTCATGACGCCTGGAGCTCGGCTTCGGGAGGAGTGGGTGACGGGTCGCCGGGCCTCCCCCCTGGTGACACGGGGTGACACGTTGTGCACTGAGCTTCTCCAGGGCAGCTTGTGGGGCAGGGGCTGCACCCCAGTTCCGCAGGGAGGTGCATCTGCCTGCCCACTGGCCGTCAGCACAGGCATCTCGGTGGAAGCGCCGTTGCAAAGCGAGTCCCGCCCGGAGCCTCCTTCACCACAGACCAGTGTCCTGGCGAGTCTCCACTGTGGTGCCTGCTTCTCATTGACGTGGCCACACCCCTCTCGTCCGTCTTTTTACCCATCCTTTGAGACTCCCCTGGAACCTGTCCGGTCGTCTGCTCACCCGCTCACGTTTACCGAGTGACGACGGTGCCCAGAGCTTCTGGACACGCTGAGGCCGCGCTGAGCCGGCTGACATCACACAGCCGAGCCTGGTGACCGGTAGGGACAGTGCGAACGGCCCCCCAGACGTGTGGGCTGTGGCGCTCCGCTGACAGACGAGAGGGCCCGGCTGGTGTCTGCAGAATGAAGGCCCCTCGGGGGTCTCGTGTGGGTTCGGTTCAGGGAAGTTGGTTCAGTCGCAGTTACTGAGCCCGACACAGGCCAGGCCCGAGGCATCCAGGCCTGAGTCTGGTCGTGTTTGACGGCACAGCTACTGAAAACACCCCCCAGTCCATCAGGGTCGTCAGACAAAGGGGTTCAGCTCTGAGCGGGGGATGACTTCAAATAGTCAGGACTGGGAGCATCGACGGAAACCCTTTGCTGTCCGCTGCCGTCGCCAGGGTCCTGCGTGGTCAGCAGGGTGGGTTCCCCGGCCGCCTCTCGGTGCCCGAGTCCCGGGTCTCACCCCGTGCCGCTTCCCCACAGGGCTTCCAGTGGTGGTGTCAGCTTCGGGGTAGATGTTGCTTAGCGTTTGGGGTGCTCAGCTGTGAAGGGACCGAGGGAGGGGCTCTCCGGCCCCACAGCAGAAGAGGGGACGAGCAGGAGGCCGCCTGCATGTCCCTCAGCCCGTCGGGCCCTCCTGCGCCGCTGGTGAGACAGAGCCTGGCTCTGAAAAGCAGGAAAACCCGTCACAGTCCACACACACCGTGGGGCTATTAGCTCTTCCTCGTAGT
The DNA here is from genome assembly GCF_014108415.1 of Molossus molossus. Classification (NCBI taxonomy): domain Eukaryota; kingdom Metazoa; phylum Chordata; class Mammalia; order Chiroptera; family Molossidae; genus Molossus; species Molossus molossus. The sequence continues at coordinate 112,674,077 of NW_023425402.1, forward strand.
CGGAAAACCAGCCCCAAATTCACGGTTGGGTGTGATGATCCGGTTCTGGGGGCTGGGTTTTCGAAGTGCACTCGGAGAAAGACGCTTGTCCCCCCACCCGCAGCCCAGCCGGTTACTGGGGTGACTGTCGGTGCCCAAGGAGTCCGGCAGAGTGGCCTCCATCTTCAGGGTTCGAGCGGAGGAGGTAGGCTCCCTCGGGCCTGTCCACCTGGGGTCACCTGGGGACCTACCCTCAGGTCCAAGCCGGAGCGTCTGCCTCTGCCCACTGACACCCTCTGGGACCTGGGGGGTGGGCTGTGGCCCCTGGAATGCACCGTCCTCGAGGTCTTCGGCTGTGGTGCGTGCTCGGGTTCACACGCTGGTTCCGGGGGGGCCCTTGCAGGTGGGGGGGGACTGTGGCTTTGTCCCTCTGGAGGTGGCTGTGGTTCTGGGAGTGAGGCAGGTTCTGGTCCTGGCTTAGCAGGAAGTGACCTGAGAGCTGCCCCTGGTCACTGGAGGCTACTCTCTGCTTCAGCCTGTTGTGGACAGAAACCACCGGCCTCGACCTGGTCCCCTGTGTGTCTGGCGTGAGGGCACCTCCCTGGCTGCCTGCGGCCACCAGCACTGGACACGGCCCCAGCAGAGTGGGTCAGCCCTCAGTGGGAGGGTCCAGTGGCTGACGAGGCGGGAGGACCCCAGTCAGCACAGCGGGCCGAGGACAGAGGGCAGCTGGGCTCACCTGGACCCCCAGGGGCCTGCGCCCTACAGAGCACATCCCGGCTCACGTCCGTCGGCGGGACTGCCCAGGGAGCACGACCTGGAGGCCGGGGCCTTTCGGGGGGCTGCCCACCCAGGACGGGGTGGACGCCAGCCCTGGCTGGCCAGCTGTGACCGCACCTGCCTCACAAGCCCGAGGCGGCGGCAGGGTCTGGGGCGCAGCAAATGCTCCGGGAAAGGCAGCTGCTGCGCACAGCTGGCGGCGACCCTGTCGCCCGGCGTCCTCCTGAGCACAGGGCGCACGGCGGGCGCTGGCCCTGCAGCCTCCTCTCGGGTCTAGCGAGATGCAGAGGGTGTTGGGCAGTGAGGCCGTGGCCTCCAAAACGACACATCCTGGGTCACTCGTGCGGGGGTGCAGCCGCCTTGGGTCTGCCCCACCCCGACCCTCGGGCCCCGGCGGCAGCTCCGGTCTGGTCTTGGGGAAGAGCCCCTAGAGCCCGGCCTGGCTCTGCTCCTGACAGCCGCCCGGTCGCACGTCCAGCAGACCCCCGAGCAGCCGCTAATCTCCGGGCGGTGCAGCGCCGATGGGTGGCCGCGAGGGAAACGCCAGGCTCCCGCGTGCTGCCCACCCTCCATCTGTGCCGCGGCGGCGCGGGGCATATGCTGCCTGTTGCTCACTGACCATCTGCTGCTGAGCTGATGCAGGGTCCCCGTTACCGTGGCGACAGAGCCCTTGATTGGCGGTGGCACCACAAACATTCCCTGCTCGGGTTTCACTTTTATCTGTGCTCTGGAATGGGGCTGGGGGAGGGGAGACTGGCTGGGGGAGGGGCGGGGGCTCTGGGAGGGTGTGGGTCTGGGGGGGGGGGCAGGTTTTCTCCACCCCTGCCCACGCCCCTCCATAGTGCGGAGCAGGTAGCGCAGGGAGCTCCTGGGACGCGTCCGAGCCCCGGGTGGGGGCCTGTGCTGCCTGCCTGGCCCCCTGCCCCGGGAGCCTTCCAGAATCCCAGGCTGCTGGCTGAGGCTGGGTCCCAACACGGAAAAGCGCCACCTGCCAGGACTTCTTGCCCCCACCTGTGCGGTCTGGGAGCTGCTGGGACGAGGGCGAGCGGGGCCCCCGGAGGCTCCTGTGTTCCCAGCACCGAGACCCTGCCTCAGGGATGAGCTTCTGGGCAAAACAACCTTCGTTACGGGATTTTGTTTTCTGAGCCCTAAACTGAGTGACTCAAAGTCTAGGTTCCGTTCCTGCCCCTAATTCTCAGTCTGGTGACCAGTGTGCGGTGGTGGGAGAGACACCCCTGCACATAGGGGTACGTGGGGCCGGACCTGCCCTGGACCTCCGAGGGCCATGCGTCGTGTGCCCAGCTGATCCTGACAGACCCTTCCGGGAAGAAGGGCGCCCGGCTGTCCTGCCCTCTGAGGTGGCGGGAACACCCCGCATCCGTACAGCAGGACCAGGCAGGAAGGTGAGGCCCAGGGTCTGCTCTGGACCCCTCAACCCGCACGAGGCCCCCTGGGTGAGGGACCTGGAGCACCTGGCACCACGTGTGTTTCTGGAGTCACCGCGCAGCCAGTGCCGAGTCGTTCCCTGTGGAACATGGGCTGCTCCTGGATGGGAGTCGGACCCCCCACAGCCACGACACCCACAGCCACGACTCCCACGCCCGTGACACCCACTCTCAGGGCACCCACAGCCACAACACCCACAGCCTTCCCCCACGCCCAAGGGAGGTTGTCCGGGCCAGTGGGTGGCACAGCCCACAGAATTCCACTAAGTCTTTTTAAGTGTTCATTTGTGACATTAAAAAAAAGGACCCTCCCCCCACCCCTGTCACAGGGGCTGGGGTGTCACTGATGTGGTCTCAGCCCCACAGTTAAGTAAAATTGAAATCTGGGCTTCAGACAGCTTCCAGATTAACCAGCGAACATGTGTAGGTACCAGGTAGACCCCAGAGCAAGGGAGATGTGGACTTTCACCAAAAGCGAAACTGTTGGACTTATTATCTCAGCTGAGATGAGAGGCTCCGTCCTGACACCTCACCGGACGTCCCCCAGCTGCACCGGGAAGGCGCACGTCCAGGTTGGGGCCGAGGACGCCGGTTCCTTCACCCCACAGGCTCCGAGCCGCGCTGGCCACAGGAAGCATAACATTGGCTCTCAAGAGATCAGTAAAAATAAAACTATCAGCTAATCCAACGTTTAAACAGCTTCATGCAAATCCTAGATAGTTAGCAAACAGAATCCAGTGGTGTGTTGATGGGATTATGACCGAGACTGAGGGGTTTGTTTTGGTACATGCCCCTAGCGGGAACCGAACCCGGGACTCTGGTCTGCAGGCCGACCGGCCAGGGCAAGTCTTTTTTTCAGCAAAGATAAAATGGCTGAATTGATACACTCGCCACTCAGTAGAGCAGAAGAGAAAAATAATGTCACCAAACCTGTAGATTCTGACAAACTCTGGATGACATTTAACATTTATTCTCTGTTTCTGAAAGGATCCTCGTAAAAGAAATTGGTGGGGCCCTGGGTGGTTTGGCGCAGCCGTTGGGGCACCAGACCGAAGGGTGGAGGGTTCCGTTCCGGTCAACAGCAGGCACCTGGGTCTCTCGCACATCAGTGTTTCTCTCTCTCCCTCTCCCCGACTCTAAAGATCAATGGAGAAATATCGTAGGGTGAGGATCAGCAACAAAAATGGAAATCGGTGGCTAACATGGTAAATGGTCTCCCTCCACCCGAAGCCGGCACCCTGGGAAACCAGCCGGCAGAGGCTCGGACGCTGCGGGGCAGGCGGGGTTCACCGCCGTGTGGCCCTCCCCCGCCCGGAGAGCAGTCTGGGGAACAGAAGGAAAAGCATCCGACGGGAAAGGATGCGATGAAGCAGTCACTGTGGGTCGTCTCATTGTGTCTGGAAAACAGCCCTAGAAGAGCACATGAGAAATGCACAGAAATATGGAAGAATGTCGCCCCGGCCTATTTGCCTCAGTGGTTAGAGCATCGGCTCGCGGACCAGAGTCCCGGGTTCAGTGCCGCTAAGGGCATGTACCTCGGTTGCAGTTTGTCCCCGGCCCCGGTTGGGGTCGATGTGCCTCTCTTCCTCCCTCTCTCCCTCCTGCTCTGTCTGAAGATAGCGCAGACATGTCCTCGGGTAAACACACACACACGGAAGCGTGTAGAAGGCGGCAGCCTCAGTCCCCAGGAACCAGCCCCCCCTGGCGAAGCCACAGGAGCAGGACGTTGGAGGATCCAGTCACAGCAAGAGACAGGGCGGCTCTGCGGCCTGAGGACCTCGGGCGGCTGCAGGCTGGCCTCTGCCCCAGGAGGCCCCCCCAGAGCCAGCCCAGGAGGAGGGGCTGGGAGCCAGGGTCCGGGAGCCGGGGGCCGGGCTGGGCCCTGGGGTGCGGACCAGTGGCTAGGACGGCCCTGCCCGGCGGTGCTCTGGTGGCTCCAGCCACCCTTCTTCCGTCAGCACCTGTCTCGTCACATCTGTCCGTCACCCGGTCTCAGGATGGAGGAGGGCGGAGGGCGGCCACAGACCCTGGTTTTCTCCTTAGATCCCTGAGCCTGGAGACCCCACGCGTGGTGCTCTGCTGTCCCTCCGTCCACCTGGCCCAGTGCTGCCGTGGGCGCCCCCAGGCCTCAGGCCTCCTGCACACGCACCGGCCAGGCCCCTCCACCTTCTTGTGAATGAGGAGCCAACAAGACTCTGAACCTCACTGGGAGAGTGGGGCCTTGTCTGCCCCCCTCTCAAGGCAGAGACGAATCAGCAGCCTCCTGACAGGCCCGGGCCTGGGGCAGACGAAGGGCTGAGTGCTTCACTGACCGCTTAATGCAGCCCCTTTGGCCTCATGTCCCCAAGCACTTTGTAGGCGGGAACTTAACCCCAACACCAAGTCCGTGGGTCTCTGCAGAGCCACAGACCTGGGTGGGCCTGGGAGCCCGCGTTGTATCAAGTTCTGAGAAGCTGCAGGTGCTGCTGGTGGGGACCAGACTTGAGAGCCCAGACGCGGTGCTGGAGATGCCCGGCTGCCACTCTGAGCTTGGGAGGCGCCGGGGCACCTCTGCCCGGTGACAACCCAGAGGGAGCACGTTCTAGGATAGACCATCTGCTCAGACCTGTGTGTGCATGTTTTCACGTGTGTGTGTGCAGTCACCTGAGCCTGGTCCAGGAGGTCTGCTCCTGCCCATGGTATCCCCAGCCCCAACGCCAGCAGCTGCTCTGTGGTCCTCGTGCCCCCACCCCTGACCCCGGGGCTCCCTCCACGGGATCACCTCCTAGACTGGCAGCCTCTGGATGACCCAGCACAGTCTCTGCCTCACGGGCTCGCCTGCCGACGAGAAGCGGAGGAGAGGAGCCAGGCGGCACCGAGCCCCAAGCCAGGCGCTGTCCCAGGCTCCGAGCCTGCACCAGCCTCAACGTTGCCAGAGGCCGACCCCCATCCGGGAGGCCCCACACTCGTCCATGAGGACTGTAGATCTTGGGCAATGGGGTTCCCCTGCTCCCCTGCCCTCCTACCTGGGAGCCTCTCCGAAGACCCCCCCCCCCCCAGCTCATCGGCCTCTGTCAGCTCCTGCAGCCCCTCCGGCCCGCGAGCAGGTGGTCACGTGTGATCAGGAAGTGAGCCCACCTGCTTGTTCTTTTATTTGTTTATTTATTTTTGTTAGAGATGTTTCTCCTTTTCCCCTAGACACCTTCCTCCCTATCCCGCCCCTGCCCCAAGCATTGTTGTTCTTTGGTTTATCTCTTCCCTCCCCCAGCCCCTCCTCTGAGGTCTGTGAGTCTGAACCACCTGCTGGTTCTTGTTCTGGGTCGTATCCCAGGTGACCTTGCACTGACTGGCGGGTGGTGGACCCGCCCCCTGCAGACTGGGCTGTGATTCTGGGGGGATCACGGCATGTTCACAAATCAGGTCCAGCTGAGAAGACTCCGCGTCACCCCTTGTCCAGGCCCCGCAGGTCACAGCTCACAGCCCGGCCCCGACGCCCAGGAGCAGGGAGACAGAGTTCCGGCCTCAGTCTGCAGACCAGGGCTGCCCGCCACCCCAGGGGCGCGTGTCATCCTTCCTGCGCTGCCCGGAGACCACAGGAGGCCCTGACGAGCGGAGGGGCGGGCAGGCCTCCCCCTGGGCCCTGGAGTGTCCCCCCTGCGGCACTGAGTGGGCGGGTCACACCCTCCCAGGGTGAAGGACGGGTTGGCTGTGGAATCAGGTCTGCACGTACCCGGGAAGGGGGGAGTTTGCATCTGGCATCCTGGAGCCCGGCTGGCCTTTGGCAGCTGAGAAGGGCCAGCTGTGGCCACCTGGAGTGGGGACCCCAGTGTCCCCTCCTGTGCTAAGGGGACCAGTTTGTGTCTTCGAGAGGCTGGGGGTTCCAGGCACCACGTGGGCCCATTTGGACTGTGCTTGTGGGAATCTCAGCAAAGCACTTCTGATCCCTGAGACGTTAGTGGGGGCAAGATCTGGGGTCCCAACCCCAGAGGGGCTGCGTGCCCAGTGCCTAGCACCGCTGGGGCCTTGAGCCCTCCTGCTAAAGCCAGACCTGCCGAGCGGTGTACCGCGGCTCAGGTCTGCACACACCCCCACTGAGCCTGGCCGCGCGGTGGGAAAGCCAGCCCATGAAAGCAGCCTCGAGCCCTCCGTGGGTTACGGCTGGGGTGCAAGCCCCCTGCACCCCAACCGCCCTGCCCCCATCATGTGGCTTGAGCCCCGCCCGACACCGGGGAGCCAAGCAGCCCCCGTGGACGGGCTGGGTGATGAGGGTGGAGCGTACAGAACTAATCACTTGGGGACGTTTCAGCCTGATTTCCCCAGGGGTGGTCCGCGTATGGCCTTCTAGAAGTTTCTGAGGTGTGCGCCTCCTAACACCTGTCCACACCGAGAGCCCAGCAACCACAGCCTGGAGACCCACAGCACCCAGGGCCCAGCAGACATGCGGCGAGCCCACTTTGCAGATCTGGAACGGCTCTGGGAGCCCAGGCCACAGAGACCCAGTCTGGTTGCTACCTGGGCGCCGCCCTGTGAGACAGATGAGGCAAAAGCCCAGGAATGGGTCAGCGCACCTGCCACTGGGGACCTAGCAGAGCCACCGGGACTGTCCTGGGCCGTCCCGACCAGCACCAGCCTCAGCACCAGGGATAAAGCCCGAGGCCGTCTGCCCGCCCCCACCCCAGGGTCCTGCTGTGGCGGGTTCGGGCCATGTTTGGGCCTTGGGTGAAGATTCAGTTAGGTTCTGGAAAGTTCTCTCGAGGCACAGCAGGTCAGACAGCAGTGTGCCATGCAGTGAGGTTTCGGCGGGGGGACGTCACGGGAGGTGATCCGGTCCCCCTGGGGAGCAGCGTTGGCAAAAGGGAGGAAGGTGGCTTCGGCTACAGTGTCCCCAGGTCGGGTCTGTGCCCGCCATCCAGCCGGGTTCCGGCTGAGCGAGCGCAGAATCAGTCTGGATTCCTGCCACGGTGACCCGCAGAGGCGAGCACGGTGGACAGCTGAGCGTCCCTGCCCCTTCGGGCGCCCACACCACGCCTGTGTGCCGGCCAGGGTCCCCAGGGCTGGGCAGGTGGGACCAGCGTCCCAGCGCCCTCTGCCCGAGCCCCGTCGGTCGGCTGGACCTCAGCAGGGACTGGCTTTCTCAGAGCTGTGGGAAGAGGGGCGGCGGGGGTGCGGCAGGACACAGGGGCCCCGGGCAGGTTGTGGTGAAGACGGCTGTCTGTCGGGGGGGAGCTCCGGGGGCTTCAGCCCAGCGCCGTCCAGAAGGCCAGGCCAAGGTCCCGGGGCCGGACCCTGCGGACACACGGTGGCACCTCTGATGCCCACTCTGCCCAGCCTCCGGGTCCTCATGTCCGTGCCGTCCAGCTGCCCTGCCTCTGGTGACTGGGCATGGGTAGGGCTGGCGAGAGCCTCCGGCCCCCTGGATGCCACATGCCCACGAAGTTGTTCAGACACGGACAGGTGGGGGGCAGGGAGGGTGTGGGTGTGGCTGTGTGTGTCCCTGTGTTGTGTTCACACAGAGCTGAGTGTGGGGTGAGCTCTGTGGCCTCCAGAGATGAGGACAGGCTCCACCCACAGCCTTTGCCCCTCCAGCACCTTCCAGGAGGAGGTAGGGGTACCCCCCAACACCAGCAGCCTCCGGAGGGGACGGGGGATGTCCCCCCAAGGCCACAGGTGTCCCCAGTGCCCGGCTGCCAGGCTTGTAGCTTTCTTTTCATGACCAGCATGTGCCTCCTGGTCTCCCGCCATCCCATAGACAAAGCGCCCTCCCAGCCCTTGGTCCAGCAGACCCGCCCGTGGCCGCTTCAGCCAGCAGACCGCTCCTCACAGGACAGGAAGGGAGCCCAGGGACTCGGCGCTCGCGGTACCAGGACGGGCGAGCGTCTGTCCTCAGGGTCACGAGGAGCAGCGGCTGGCCTGGGCTCACTCAGGCCAGAGGGAGGAGCGAGTGTGGGAACGTCCAGCTGGTGGGAGGCAGCTCTCGGACCCTTCCTCTGGGCCCCGTGCTGACGCAGGGCCTGGACTGCACAGGGCTGGGCTGTGAGGGCCGCCTGGGCCCTTCCTGCTGCGTGTCCAGAGCAGCAGGCAGGGGAGAGAAGGCGGGAGGTCGGGTGCTGGGAGCAGACCCAAAGGCGTGTCCTCAGGGGTGATGGGCTGGAGCTGATTTTCTCCAGGAGCAGGTGCCGAGAGAAGACACACACACACGACGCCAGGAATAAAGGGACAAGCGCCTCCTGGTGCCCACCTCTCGCAGGGCGAGTGTCGCTGGCTCCGTGCACGGGGAGCCTGGGGGTCAGCGTGCCGACGGCGTGGTGTTTGGGCCCCAGACAGCCCCTCACTTTGCCCCCATCCAAGCTGGTGACTGTTGTGGAAGCTTCCTTCTTTCTTTCTTTGCTTTTGCGGAGGTGAACCAAGTGGCACAGAGACACTGAGGGGTCCTACATGCTCCCCCGGCTCCTGCCCCTCCCCCGGGCCCAGAGGTGGTGACCGCGGGTGGCGTCCAGAGGCTGCGGATCCACGGGGGATGGAAGCCCCTGCTCATCCCAAACACACAGGGCCCGTGGCTGGCAGTGTTCACTATGCTAAGTTTCTGAGCCAAATAGCTTTTAAACATATAAAACTGTTAAATACGTACAAATCCCTCAAACCAAACGGCAAGAACGATGAGAAGCTGACAGCTCGCTGCACAGTGTAATCTGTGAAATGTGCGCGAATTCATCGGACAGGAGGGGCCTGGGCGAGGGGCTCTGTCTGGCCGAGCGGGGCCTGAGGCAGGAGCCGGGCAGTTCGAGAGCAACGTACACTCAGACGGCCTGAGAAATGCCGAGTCACTCTCTAGGAAAACAGTCATGCTACAACACGTAACACCTGCACAGAGCAGGTCCCTGATGCACATGTGCTGAAGGGCTGGGTGAGTAGTAGAACATTGGCATTTTGGTGTAACTTGTATCATTGTATAATCACAGAAATCCAAAATTTACAGTGACACTCACCAAGCCCCAAGAGCCCACAGCCGTCCCTAGTCCCGTGTTCCTGCCGTGGTTCACGTGCTCCAGGGCCCACTCTGGGGACGTGGACACCAAAGCACCGGCCCCAGGGACGGGTGTCGGCACGGGGCTGGAGCTCTGGCTCGGGCACGCCCGTGACCTCCCTCAGCCTCTGCGCTGGCCGCGAGGCCCTGAACAGGCTCCAGGGCCCTCCTCCCAGACCCTCCAGCTGGGAGGGAGCAAAGCGAGGAGGCTGTGGCTGAGACCCGTCTGGCAGCCAGGGTGGCTGCGCTGGGCAGGGCGGTCGTCCAGAGGCGGGACGGGTGAAAGGGGGTGACAGGAGGGGGCTCCCGGAAGACGTGCTCCTGAGAGGACAGGGAGACGGGGGACCCGCTCCCCCAGGAGGGCAGCCTGGAGCAGCTCTGAGTGGCCATTGTGGGGACATTGGAGGGGCCGACTGCTCAGGTAGTAAATCACCTGAGAGAGGGGCGGTGGGCCCAGCGAGCCCCTGCCCAGAGGAGCTGGGTCTGGAAGGTCCAGGGCCCGGGGAAGTAGGCACCCAGGGGAGTGTCCGTCCCAGTGTCCCTCCCCTCCAGACACAGAGCAACAGGGAAGCGTGTGCCCACCACGCCGGGCCCCAGACCGTGGGGCAGCCACAGCCCCCGAGTCGCCACAGGAAAGGAGCCGGGAAGGTGCCTCGGAAATCCTGCAAAGAGAATTAGTCCAAATTAAGGCACAGACACCACAGAGAATTGGATGATAGCATTAAAACTCTTAGTAGCAAGACTTCTGGTGTTTAATGCTGTCAGGATTTCAACTGAACCTAGAAACAGCCCAGGAGGACGGACCACAGAGGCTGGCACTTTTAAAATAGGACAGAGTCTTGGCTTCCTGTTCAGGTTACTTCGTTGCATCTTTTAAAATAGTGTTTATCGTGTAAGATCTATGCAGGCAAGTGGTAGCTCTGTGGGTTTTTACACTGTGTTTGCCTGTGTCCTGTCACTGAGACAGCAGCCAGAAGGCTGGCCGCGTTTTTACAAAACAGATAGAGAAAAGTAACCAAGCAAAGAAACCACCTCTCCACATGGAAGGACTTTCAAATGACTTCTGTGTGCAGTGTCACTAGCAAAATCTGCGGGAAGCCACAGGGGTGCCACACTTGGTGGGGGTGGACACGGCACAGATGTTCAGTCACAAACACCAGCTCTGTGGCCCCTGAGGTCCCCACCCCACTCCAGGCATGACAGGCAGGGAGGCTGACACTCACACTCACACCCCCCCTCCCCCAGGGGGCAGTCCAGTGACCCGTGAGGTGGGTGTCAGCGATGAGGCCTCACAGGATGGTATCCAAATTAACATCAACAAATCGGCGGCATTCTTATACACCAATGATGAACTCACAGAAAGAGAAACTAAAAAAAAATTCCCGTTTACCATCGTGGGAAAAAAATTAAGATACCTAGGAATAAACTTAACCAAAGAAGTAAATGACCTATTCTCAGAAAACTACAGGACATTGAAAAAAAAATAGAGGAAGATATAAAAAAGTGGAACCACATACCTTGTTCATGGATTGGAAGAATCAATATCATTAAAATGTCCATATAACCAAAGCAATGTATAGATTCAATGCAATCCCCATCAAAATACCAACGGCACACTTCACAGAACTAGAACAAACACTCCAAAAGTTCATATGGAACCAAAAAAGACCCCGAATAGCCACAGCAATCTTGAAAAAGAAGAACAAAGTTGGAGGGATCACATTACCAGATTTCAGGTTATACTACAAAGCCACTGTAATCAAAACAGCCTGGTAATGGCACAGGAACAGGCCTATAGACCAGTGGAACAGAACAGAGAACCCAGAAATAGACCCAAGGCAATATGCTCAATTAATATTTGACAAAGGTGGCAAGAGCATACAGTGGAGTAAAGACAGCCTCTTCAATAAATAGTGTTGGGAAAATTGGACAGCTACATGCAAAAACATGAAACTAGACCATCAACTTACACCATACACAAGAATAAACTCAAAAATAGATAAAAGACTTAAATGTGACCAGTGAATCTATAAAAGTCCTTGAAGAGAATGTAGGCAACAAAATTTCAGACATCATACGGAGCAGAATTTTCACTGACACATCATCTAAGGCAACAGAAACAAAGGAGAAAATGAACACATGGGACTACATCAAACTCAAAAGCTTCTGCACAGCAAAATAAACAATCACCAAAATGGAAAGGCAACCCACTGTATGGGAGAGCATAATTGCCAACGATACATCAGATAAGCGGCTAATTTCCAATATATAGAGAGTGCTCATACAACTCAACAAAAGGAAGACAAAGAACCCAATTAAAAAATGGGCAGAGGAACTAAATAGACACCTCTCCAAACAGGACATACAAATGGTCAACAGACATATGAAGAAATGCTCAACATCACTCATCATCAGAGAGATGCAAATTAAAACAACAATGAGGTATCACCTCACACCTGTCAGAATGGCCGCCATCAACAAAGCATCGAACAAGTGCTGGCGAGGGTGTGGAGAAAAGGGGACTCTAGTGCACTGCAGGTGGGAATGCAGACTGGTGCAGCCACTGTGGAAAATACTATGGTGTTACCTCAAAAAATTAAAAATTGAATTGCCATTTGACCCAGTGATTCCACTTTTAGGAATATACCCTAAGAAGCCTGAAACACCAATCAGAAGGAATATATGTACCCCCATGTTCATAGCAGCACTATTTACAATCGCTAAGATCTGGAAACCGCCCAAGTGCCCATCAGTAGACGAATGGATAAAAAGCTGTGGTACATATACACAATGGAGTACTATGCAGCTGTAAGAAAGAAGGATCTCTTACCCTTTGAGACGACATGGAGGGACCTGGAGAATATTATGCTGAGTGAAATAAGCCAATCAGAGAAAGACAAATATCACATGCTCTCACATATTTGTGGAACATAATGAACAAAATAAGCTAATGAACAAAATAGACCCAGAGACATAGAAAGGAGTACGGTTCATACTGACAAACCTCAGAGGAGGGGGTTGGGGGAGGGATGAGAGAAACCAATGAACTCATATGCATGTATGCATGACCAATGGACATGGACAACAATGCTGGGGGGGAGGGGGGGATTTGGAGGACGGTGTCTGGGGGGAAAAAGGAGAAACATCTGTAACAAAAATAAATTAACAAAAATTGGAAAAAAAATAAAATAAAATCAACAAAAAGGATGACTATGTAGGGCCCACGTTGCCATGGGACCTGCTCTCCCTCCACACTGGTGGATGGGTCACCTCACTGCTGGGACCTGGGACAGGGTCAGTGTGTGGGGCCCATGGCAGGGAGGGTCGGGCCACAGACAGGCCCTGGGCACAGCGGGCAGCCAGGCCTTGAGGGTTGGGTTACTCAGGACCACGGATGACCGTTCCCTGCCTCCTGATGGGACTCAGTGATGACCTCTGCATATGGGTTTTTCTGGGTGAAGGAGAAACTCAGCCCCCATGACCCATGGCCTTGGTGGACCAGCATAACCTGGACAGGACAGACAGCATCCGCCCCTGCCCCGGCCTCCCCACCCTAGCGGAGAGAGGGTCTGGCTCCAGGGGGGGCTGGGATGGGTACCCCTGATGTTTATAGACATGAAATCAGGTCAAGAAAGAGTGTGTGGGGAGGTGACCGCAGGCTGGTGTTCTGAGGACCCTCAGCAAAGCCCAGGGACGTCCCTCCAGGCCACCTCTTGGGACAGGTTTTCAGGGCAGGAGGGAGAGGCCTTTTCAATGGTGAATAGTTTACTTTTCAAGCTGTAAGAGGAAAGCAGACTTTGTTGACGGTTCTGCTTACAGACCCAGGTCACTGTCACCCAGGCCCAAGCCGGCAGGACTCACCTAGAGGGTCAGCGGAGACCACCCCCACCCCGCGGCCAGGCCAGCGGCCATCTGTGCCCGCCCCCTGCTCTCAGGCCCTCGGGCTGGTCCAGCTGCCCCTCTGTGAGCTGGGCTTCAATGAGCTGGCCATCGACACTTGGCTGAGAAATGGGGCTTCTCACCTTCTTCGTCCCTCCCACAAATGACCCTGAGGGTGTCTGAGATCAAAGGACCCAGGCCCTCCCCCTCTGCAGGAGCCCACAGTCACACCCGGACAGGAATTCACACTGAGCTGGGAGGCACCACCTGCCAAGGGGGCGAGTTTGAACTTTGAGAAGGTGGCCTCCCAGCCACCTCAGCCTCACCGCCTCCCGCACCGCAGAGGTTCTGTGATCTGCACCTGGTGGGTCCTTCCTCCTTGGTCCTCGGCCTGAGTCTCTAACCCGTTTTCCACAACATGTGACCCGGGTCTTGAGGCCCCGGAGAGCCCCCCCCCCCACTGGACACAGCTCACGGCCAGGCCCTGAAGGCCAGAGGCCCAGAGGCGTGTGGGGAGGGCCTCACAGACAGACACAGGGACTTCGTCCACGACCAATCCCTGAACTCTTCACGCTCTGTTGGCTTTGTTTTATTTTTATTTATTTTGTTAATCCTCACCTGAGGATATGTTCCCAGAGTTTTGTAGAGAGTGGAGGGAGGGGCGAGAGAGAGAAACATCGATTGGTTGCCTCCTGCACAACCCGACCGAGGCTGGAAATCAAACCAGCAACTCAAGTATGTGCCCTTGAGCAGGAATCGAACCCGCAGCCCTTCCGTGCGTGGGCCGACACTGACCACTGAGCCACACTGCCGGGCGTCGGCTTTGCGCACCAGGCCCGCGTGTGGTGAGAGCGGCCCCAGAGCGAGGGCGGCCTGGCCTGCGGGTCATTTTCTGTCGCCACAGCACACGCTCGGTGCCGGGAACCGCTTCGCGCGGCATCATCTCTGCAGGTCGGCCTCTGCCCTGGGCAGCGCCGGACCTGAAACAGCGCGACGCTGTCTGAGGACCGGTCCCGTGCCCTCCGTCGCCGTGTTGCAGGGACACGGGCCCCACACGCCTGCCGCCAGCTCCCAGGACAGCTGCAGGGCTCAGACCCTCTGCCAGTCCCGCCTCAGACGGCTCGAAGCTGGTCTGTGGGAGCTTCCGGGGTCGCTGGCCGTGCGGAGCCCGTGGGCAGCTGTCAACACAAGTCTCCCTGGAAACAGCTTTCTACTCGCAATGTGCCCGTTCCTGGCCGGCCCCCCGCGGCCGGGTCACGGCCACACCGTCCTCTCCTCCTCGGACCGTCCAGGCAGAGTCCACTGCCGGCGGGGCTGTGACCCGAGCCCCTCACCACTCGCGCCGTGCGGAGGGGCCCGCGGTGCCCCATCCCACAGACACGTGGATGCGGCAGGCGAGTCCCACAGCGCGGCCCGGGCGCTCGGAGCCGTCGGGCAGACATGCCCCCTTCCCTGCTCACAGTAGGTGTCCAGTCACTGCGTGCAGCAGATGAAGAGAGGGGTTAATGAGCGTGACGATGGCCACCCTGGGCCCTGGGCTGAGTCTGTCAGGTGCCGCTGACAGTGGGCCCAGGACACAGCTGTCCCTCTCGCTGAACCGCGGCCCCTCCTCACCCCACACCCTCCCCAGCAGCTGTCAGGCGGCAGAGCCTTTGGTCCCCGGGCCCAGCCAGCAGATTCCAACAGGTGGTCTATGCAGGTTGGAAACCGCGGATCCTGTTTCCAGTTCCCAGAGGTCTCCGGTTCCCGGCCTCCGCGGTGCAGTGGAAACAGGCCTGGAGCTGTGGCTGCTCCTCCCCTGCGGGAAGACCCCAGACCAGCTCTGAAGGCCCGGAACAGCACCCAGGAGGCCGACGGGTGACCGTCCTGCCCGCAGCGGTGCCTGCCCAGCTGCCAGACCGCAGTGCCCCCGACCACTCAGGCCCCAGGCCCACTGCCCAGTCCCCCCTCCAGGAGAGAAGGACCGAGGTGAGGGTCCTTGGTCCTGCCTGTACGACCTCAGCCTGCCTCCGGGCCCTCGACCCCCAGTCACACTGCCCTTCTCGGAGGGCCCGGCACCAGCAGGCACGAGCCCTGTGGCCTCGGACAAGCCCCTTCACCCCTGATTCTCGGTGTCCCCTCAACCTGGGGACTGGGCGCTGGTGGAGCGCAGGGCCCACCAGCAGAGCCTGTGCCCGGTGGCCCCGAGTTCCCCTTCCCTCCCCTCCCCCTCCCAGCCCCCTGACGCCCCCGTTCTCTCCACCTGTTGTCCCCGTGCGCGTGTCCGTCTCCCCGACGTGCGGAAGCTCCTTGAAGGGGCCGCGACAGATCACGGGCCTCAGTCTCCTCGTTTAAAGAAGGTGAAGGAAAATCCCAACAGTGGATCCTGCAGGTGTCACCAGGACTCCAGTGACGTGTATGCAAAAGGCCCTGGGTCCCGGCTGGCGTGACCAGTGGTTGGGCGCCCCTGTGCACCGAACGTCGGGGTGCGGTCCCCGCTCAGGGCACGTGGCTGGGTTGTGGGCTGATCGATGTCTCTCTCCCTCCCTCTCCCTTCCTCTCTTTCTGAACATCAATTAAAAATTTTTACGTGCTTGGGCACAGTGAGGCACAGATGTTAATTATCGTGGCACTCCCCATATTAAATACTGTGGATTTGGCCCCAAATCCTCATAATTCAGGAAAGTCTTCCTCGTGGTTTCTCAGAACGTGGTCGGGAAAAGCCCTTTCTTGGTAAGTTGAGGAAAAGGAAAAGGGGTGTTTGATGTTGCTGTTTTTTCTCTCATCTTTTAGCTTATGTTTTGTCTTGTTTTCTCTTTTCTCAAGTGATCGGGTCCGAGTCCATTCTGCGATTCCCAGGAACAGAAGGGTCAGGGCACCAGCCGGGCTGCCCAGCCGAGTCCCGCTCGCTCGGCATTTCACTGCCGCGGTGCTGCTGGCCCCGTGCGACTCCGTGACCTGGATGCCACGGGTGGAAAGTAGATCCACTGCCCCTGACTGAACTGGAGGTCAGGGCTGGTCTCCTCGCTGGGCTGCTGGGTACTGGGTGGGGCCTTCTCTCGTTTAAAGTATAGATAGGGAGGAGGGTGCCCCTTGTCCGGCATCGTGGTGCCCCGCAGTGCCCTCTCAGTCTGCAGGGAAAGGGTGGGGCCTGGGCAGTGTCTGCAGCAAATCTTTTTATCGGTGATGAAATGGAGAGGCTGTTACTTGGTCCAAAATCATAAAGCAAGTGGTGGGTCTGGGATTCAAAGCTAGAATCTAAACCCAGGTCTGTGTGACCCAAATTCCACGGTCTTTTGTAGGCTGTGAGTACATATATGCAAATGTATGCACACACACAAATGTGCACACACAAGCACACACACAGAACACGCAAGCATACACACAGCACACACAAGCATGCGAGCACGGATGAGGGCAGCTCAGAACACTGAATGGCCACGAGGACCATGATGTGCAGTGTGCACGGCGGCACTTAGTCTCAAGGCGTAGACTTTGCTTCCAGGCTCTCTGGGGTTGGGAAAAGCTATTCTTTTTTTGGTCACGGGTGTTCTGTAGCCAAGAAGCCCAGAAGTCGCCCAGGATCACCCTTTGTTGTTTAAAGAAGGACAGTGCGGGACCTCGAGAGGCCTGGGAGGCAGGGCTTGTGTAGAAGCCAGGGAGCTGCCTGCAACTATGTCCTGAGCACGGCTTGGCCTCCGGCGTCTTTGAGGGTCTTGAACGCTAACCCTCAGACCCAGGCACACCCCTCCGCCCGTCGCTCATCTCACCCCCAGCATCCGAGCTGCACCCACGTCACCGTGTGCTCCGCCCAAGCGGCCGCCCAACGAGTGCTGCCAGGGACGGGAGGGACCGGTGACGTCTGTGATAGTCTGTCCGCCCCGGTCCCAGAACCCCTCGGGCTGTCTGAAATACAGGGCATTTCTTCTTTCCACAAAGTCATTTTTTAAAATATGTTTTTATTTATCTTTTAGAGAGAGAGGGAAGGAGAGAGATAGAAACATCGACTTGAGAGACACATCGATGGGCTGCCTCCTGCACGCCCCAGGCTGGGGATCGAGCCCACAACCCAGGCATGTGCCCTGACCGGGAGTCAAACCGGGACCTCTCAGCCCCAGAGGATGACGCTCCATCCACCAAGCCACACAAGCCGGGCTCCACAAAGTTTTTTTTTTTTTTTAATCCTCACCCAAGGACATGCTTCCATTTCTTGTTCAGGTAGAGTGGGAGGGAGAGAGAGAGAGAGAAACATCGATGCGAAAGGGACACATCGAGTGGCTGCCACCGGCACCACCAACCAGGGCCGGGGACAAACTGCAACCGAGGTACATGCCCTTAGCGGGAACCGAACCCGGGTCTCTCTGGACCGCAGGCCAACACTCTAACCGCTGAGCCAAACCGGCCAGGCCACAAAGTTATTTTAAGAAGTAAAACCCGCCCAGCCAGGGTGGCTCAGTGGTTGAGCATCGAGCCTGCACCAAGAGGTCCCGGTTTAATTCCCGGTCAGGGCACCTGCACAGGTTGTGGGCCCGATCCCCAGTGTGGGGTGTGCAGGAGGCGGCCAGTTGATGTTCTCTCATCGATGTTTCTCTCTCTCTCCCCCTCTCCCTTCCTCTCTCTCTAAAATCAAAGAAAAAAAAAGAAGTAAAACTGACAGGACATCCCACCTCACACACACCAAACACAGTGCACAGACCCTGGAGGGGGCTCCGTAGACTCTGCCTGCAAAGCCACTTCCCACACCTGCTCCACTTCCTGGCCAGGCCAGTGGTCGGCACGGGGCAGCACCTGCCTCTTGTGAGGTGTCCCCTGTTCCTGGGACCCCATTCCAGGCCCTGTCCGCACCCTGTCTCCGAGGCCTGGCTGACAGCCCTGCCTGCCACCGGAACCTGGAGTCACCAGTCACCTGCAGCGCCCCCCCAGGGCACCCCCAGAGGGAATGCTGGACGGACAAGGGCCAGGCGGATTCTCTGTCCCAGGCGTGGGCCCCTCCCGTGACGCTGGCAGCATCTCCGTCTCACAGGACACGTCCCACCCGGTCCCCCCCTCCGCCAGCAGCAGCCACAGCCCTGACCGAGGACTCAGCCCGTGGGAGGGAGGGTTGTGGCCGTGAACCACTGAGTGGCCGGTGTGGATGCACTAAGTGCCACTGAATTGCACACCTCGAAATGGCTAGTTTTACGTTAAAGGCATTTCTCTTCAATAAAAATGTGAATTTATTTTTTAAAATAAGTTTTTATCATAAACCACTAACCCAGAGGATGTCATCTCTGTTGACACAGACGTCTTTGATGGTCTAGTGACACCTATAGACCCCTCTCAGAATAGTGCCTTTAAGTGCAGAACATGAGACACAGGATGAGAAGGGAGCCAGGAGTGGGGGCCCCGCAGCCGTGCGCCCCTGTGAGCTCCCGGCAGGCAGCGGCGGGACGTGGCCGAGCCGCACGACGGGCACTCCGAGCTCTCGCCATGACGCCCGATCACTTGTCACGCACGTGCATTCGTGAAGGGACGAAACGCTAAGTGTCCCTTACGGGCTAGTGAAAAAAATGTAACGTTCCCCTGAGTTCAAGGATGCCCTAAATTAAGAATCCCTGTTCGAAGTATAAGAAACTTACTCTGGATAAAGTTATCATCATGCTTGTAACCAGTACACAGTTGCTCAAAACAGCATAAATATGCTATAAATTTTGATAAATAACATTAATGGTAAATTTATACTAAAATGTCTTTTAACAGGATGCTGAATGTTGGGGTGTGTCCCAGTTGGTTTACCTTTGGGCCACTAATGCTCATTGATAAATGGGGGACAGTTCAGCTTCAAGTATTTTCCTAGCATTTATTTTTTTTATCCTCAACGGAGGACATTTTTCCATTCTTTGTTCAGATAGAGCAGGAGGGAGAGAGAGAGGCAGAGAGGGAGAAACATCGATGTGAAGTGACACATCGAGTGGCTGCCACCTGCGCGACCAACCAGGGCCGGGGACAAACTGCAACCGAGGTACATGCCCTTAGCGGGAACCGAACCCGGGTCTCTCCGGACCACAGGCCGACGCTCTAACCGCTGAGCCAAACCGGCCAGGGCCTAGTTTTCATTTTTAGGTGTATGTTTGAGGAAACTTTGTTGATGTAAAAGTTTCATTATAGCGACAATATTCAACTATTTGCTCTCCAGAGTTATATGTCAAAAATCACATGGTAACGTATCATCGTACATTTTTTTGTAACGTTCTGTCATTGATGTCAATGTAGACTTCATTTCTACAGATTAGGGAGCCAACTTTCTTCTGAAAGTTTGTATTTAGTCATTAACCACCAAGAGCCACAGAGAACCCCTCACGCTCCCTGTCACACAGAGGCACCTCGGTCCTGCCCACGGTTCCGTGGCTGGCTGGCCACATGGGGGAGGCCACAGGGTCCTGCAGCCGCTGTCTGGAGGCTGCGCATGTCTTAGTCCCTCTGGACCGGGGCTGAGGAGTCGGGGAGTTTCTGGGAGTCCAGCCTGGAGCTGGCTCCCTGGCCACAATGACAACCTGGCAGTGCCTGTCCCTGTGGCCACCCTTTCGGCTTCAACTGGCTCAAGGTGTGGCTACTGGCACTGAGCTCTGACCCCCGAGCCTGTATTTGCCCACAGCTGGGCCTAGTCTGTGCTCCTGCCACAGTGATGCTCCCCGAGGCCAGCAGCTGCGCGCTCCCCCCTGCCCTCGGGCTGGTGGAGCAGACAGCAGCACGGAGGGGCGGAGGCGCTGGGGGTGCTGCTGCACCGGACGGGGGGCCCCCCCCAGGAAGCGCGGAGCCCGAGAAGCCTGTCTGAGTCGCCATCCCCTCCTCCTGGCCGCTCTGTCCCTAATTTATCTGCGTGTTCACTCGCTCAGCTGCCAGCACCCAGCTGCCGAGCCCAGCCAGGCCCGTGGACGCGCTCGGGGAATGTCTTCCACACCAGAGCGCCTGCCACCCGCCTCCGTCCAGACCCCGCTGTGAGATTTGATCAGCAGACACCGTGTTCCCCTACTGCCAAGCTGCCTTCCCCTCCCTCCAGAGGGGCGGCTCTGTTTGCCACCAGGCCGTCGGCAGTTGCCGGTCGACTTCTCATTGATTTAGGACGCAGGCCCCGTCCACAGCCTGACGGGCCTGTCCTTGGCGCGGACCTCGGCCACCGCGTGAATGTGGGGCGGGCTCTGCAGCCTCCTCTTCTCCCTGCAGAGTCCCCCCAGCTTGGCGGGGATGAGGGGGCTCTGAGGGTGGAGTCAGAATCTCCCTGAGCGGTGTCCTTATCCATGAATGTCGGGGCGCACTCCTGCAGGGGGGCTGTGCAGACTGGACCCTAAGAGTTCGCTCTAGCAGATGCTCGTTGCCTCTCTCCTTCCTGGGTCTCGGCCGCCCAGCTCTCCCTGCGGGGGGGTCTCTCTGTCTCCCTGTCTCTGCCTGTCACTGTCTCGCTGTCTCTCTCTGTTGGGAGTAGAAGGCAGAGAGACAGGCAGGCGCCCTCCACCCCTCTCAACGCAACGGCCCAGATGACCAGAAGACCATGTAGGAGCCGCTGCAGTGCCCCCTCCCCTCTGAGGTCGCCCCAGTCGAGGGCAGACTGCCTGTGAATCAGCCCTTGGCCCGAGCTGCCGAAGGCGCAGGGGGCGGATGGGGACTCGGGCTGGGACACGAGGCAGACAGAGCGCTCTGGCTGCAGGACCAGAGCCAGAGGCTCGCTGTGAACAGGTCGAGACCCGAGGACTCAGCACCGGTACGTCAGTGTCCCGTTCACCCTCCTGAAGGGCCAGGGCGACCTGCTCCCGCCTTCGTCCCTCCTCAAACCTCTGCCCTGCAGCCTGGCCCAGGCGAGAGGGTCAGACTGGACCACGTCCCGAGGGTGGTGTTCTGGTCACCAGCCTCACACTGATGGGCTGAGACGCAGCTCCGTGTAGTTGCCAGCCCTCAGCTC
Source organism: Molossus molossus (assembly GCF_014108415.1). Lineage (NCBI taxonomy): Eukaryota > Metazoa > Chordata > Mammalia > Chiroptera > Molossidae > Molossus > Molossus molossus. Next base: position 112,695,078 of record NW_023425402.1, read on the forward strand.
CCTGGGAATGCGTGTCCTTCCAGCAACCCAATTACCCAAGATTGGAAGGAAATGAGTCGCCCTGAAAAGCCACCGGGGAGGTTGACGTAGACACACCTCTGCGCAGAAGGCTGGTGTGTGGGGACCTCAGAAAGGTCTTGGGGACCAGCACTGAGTGAGTGGGACCTGCTCCCCAAGTATCTTCTCCTCCTTGACATTTCATCTGGAACAGACTAGAGAATATATTAAAATCCCTCACACCCCATGAGCAACAAGAACATGATCAGCTGCACCCTCATACCCTCTGAAGTACGCTCTCTCCTTCTACAGTCTCCCAACGCAGGTGCCCTTACACCCCACAGCCGTGTGACTTCTCACGGAGGGAGTAGCCCTCGGGCTCGGAGCTCCACCAGGAGGGAGGGCAGGGCTACCCCGGCTGCTTTCCCTGCTGGAGGTCCCGGTTTCGGGGTGCAGCAGAGGAAGGGAGGGTGCTGAGGGGAGGCTGTGGCAGCGGCAGCACCCAGTGTGGAGGTCAGCACGCCGAGCAGTTCCCGCTCAGGGACGACCCAGGTGCCGCGTGAACCGAGCAGCAGCTGCTCAGGGAGGGAGAACACAGTGTGGACCGAACATCCGGGCAAACCCATGTTGTCATGAAGTCAAAACTCCCACATGCTCAGGGAGACAAGAACCAGGATTTCCACAGACCATGTCGTGTGCCTGGGAGACCGTCCACCTCCAAGGAACCTACGGGTCCAGTTAGTGAGCCGCTAATTCCACGTCTTTCTGCCCTGAGGCCAGACGTCAGGGGAGGTGGACGGTGGAGGCTCCGTGGTGGGTCTCTGTGGACCGGGCTCCGACAGTCCAGGCTGCCGCCACCGGTGACGGAAAGTGCTCAGGCTGCGCCGGCCGCTTCCCCGGGGGCGACGTGCTGCCATGTGGGCTTCTGTGTCCCTGGGAGGCACAGGTGTCCCCGGGAGGGAGGTGTGGCCGCCATGCGTATCCCTGTTTGACCCATCGCACAGCAGCCGGGTAATTAGCCCAAAGTCCCATGGTTGGCATGTGGCCAAGTCATATTACATTACAAGCCAACAACATTACACATGAGACATCAAACAGCATTTTCAGGGGGCTTTGTGGGTCATGTTTTATAGATCTGGTGCGGACAAACCCACCACGAGCTCACGATCTGTCCACAGATTCTTCGCCATCCTCCCTTCTACAGGCGGAGCCCAACTCCCCTCCCCTGGAGCACGGCAGGACTGTCACTCACTCAGGAACAGCGGGCGAACAGGTGAAGGTGTGTCACGGCCAAAAGTGGGTCCCGCAGAGCAGTCTGCAGCGCCTTGCTCGCCCTCCGTGGGGAGCCAGCCGCCGTGCCGAGGCGATCAGGGGACACCGGTCGTCAGTCAGTCAGTCAGTCAGTCACTGATCCGGGAAAACAGGAGCAAGAGGGGAGTTCGTGGTCCTACCACATGTACGTGGCCCCGCAACCACGCCCAGACTGTTCTCGAACAAACCTCCAGAGAACCGTGCCCACTGAAGACAGCCAATCCCAGATGCATGATTCCACGTATATGACGTTCCCTTTAGTTTTGCTGTATTTTCCCAGAAAGTGTAATTATGATGAGGACACGGAAAAGGGAGCGTGTGGGACAGCCGTGGGAAGGAGTCACAGAGAAAGGGCAGGAAAGGCAGAAATGCTGGGAAAAGTCTGTAGAAAGCATTTTTGAATTGACACATTATAGCAACAGAGGAGAATAGCGGCTGCGGGAGAAGGAACACCCGCTACAGTGTGGCCATGAAGGCAACCAAGAGGGACCCACGGTGACCGAGCCTGTTTCTCCTGGTTCAGGTGCTCCTGCTGCGGACACGGTGTGGGGACGACACAGCACCCCTCAGTTATTTCTTTCAACTACATGTGAACCTACTATTACCCCAAAATAAAAGGCCCTGTTGTTTTTTCTTTATTGTTGAATGTATTACAGATGTTCCTCATTTTCCCCCATTGCCCCCTCCTCCCCACTCCCGCCCCCCTCCCACCTTTTCCCACACTGTTGTCCGTGTCCATTGGTTCTATATAAGTTCTTTGGTTTATTTCTTCCCACCCCTCAACCCTCCCTTCACTTTGAGGTTTGTCAGTCTAGCAACCAATTTGTTCTTCTTAATCCCTTCACCTTTTTCACCCATTCCCCCCATCCCCCTCCCATCTGGCAGCCAACAAAATGTTCTCTGTATCTATGAGAATGTTTCTGTTCTGCCTGTTCATCTTGTTTGTAGATTCCATTGCCGATAGATATGTATTCATTGCCATTTTGTTTGTTCATATTTTTTTATCTTTTTCTTCAAGAAGACCCTCCAACATTTCATACAATAATGGTTTGAACTCCTTTTCTTTTCCTTGTCTGGGAAACTCTTTGTATGGCCATCGATTCCAAATGACAGCTTTGCAGGATAGAGTAATCTTGTTGTAGGTTCTTGCTTTTCATCACTCTGAATATTTCTTGCCACTCCCTTCTGGCCTGCAAAGTTTCTTTTGAGAAATCAGCTGACAGCCTAATGGGAACTCCCTTGTAGGTAACTAACTGCTTTTCTCTTGCTGCTTTTAAGATTCTCTCTCTGTCTTGAACCTTTTGTATTTTGATGATGATGTGTCTTGGTGTGGGCCTCTTGGGGTTCATCTTGTTTGGGACTCTCTGTGCTTCCTGGACTTGTATGTCTGTTTCTTTCACCAAGGTAGGGAAGTTTTCTGCCATTATTGTTTCAAATAGGTTTTTGATTTCTTGTTCTCTCTCTTCTCCTGGCACCCCCGAGATGCAAATGTTGGCATGCTTGAAGTTGTCCCAGAGGCTCCTTACACTATCCTCATTTCTTTGGATTCTTTTTTCTTTTTGCTGTTCTGATTGGGTGTTTTTTGCTTCCTTATATTCCAAATCGATGGAATTTGATCGATTGGGTTTGCTTCTCGGCTTTACCTACTCTACTACTGAATCTGTGTAAATTATTCTTTATTTCAGTTAGTGCCTCCTTCATTTCCGACTAGTCTTTTTTTATCCTCTTGAGGCCCTCACTAAGTTCACTGAGGTTCTCACTGAGTTCATTGAGTATCCTTATAAGCAGTAGTTTGAACTCAGCATCTGTTAGGTTGCTTTTCTCCATTTCACTTAGTTCTTTTCTTGGAGTTTTGTTCTGTTCTTTCATTTGGGACCTGTTTCTTTGTCTCCTCATTATGGCTACCTCTCTGTGTTTGTTTCTGTGTATTACTTAACGAGAGGTATGGGGCTCGCTGAGACCAGATGCTGCTTGTTTGAAAGAATTTAGGAAAACCTGAAGCGGGATCCCAGACAGGCCAATCCTATGGTTAAGCAACTGGCAACAGCTTGGGTGGGCCTGAAAGTTGGGTGGGGTGGGGTGGGGCGGGGCCTCAGGGAGTCACCAGGGCGGGGTAACCAGTGTGAGCCAGGTTGCTGGAGTCCCAGATATGGGGGCTGTCTGCCGCCCCAGGGAAGGGCTCACCAAAGGAACAAAGGCCTCTGACAGCATGTTTGTCCCGGAGAAAGCCCCCTCTCCAGCCCTCGCTCCAATGCCAAACAGCTCAGTTCTTCCCTGTATGTCTCTGGCGCCCCTTGAGCTGCCTCCCCTCCAAGCTTAGAGGGAGCAAGTCCAATAGGTCTGTGCGTGGGCCCTTTAAGGAGCTGTCTGGGTCTCCAGCTGCCTCAGCCTCCCTGAGCCTCATTTCCCGCTGGTTTTTCCAGCCAGAAGTGATGGGGATTCTCTTCCTGGCACTGGAACCCTGAGCGGGGTGCCTGGTGTGGGACAGGGACCCCTCAGCCCTCAGGGAGGACCTTCCCAGCCGAGGTGTCCTCCTGATTTTTAACCACCACACGTGGGTGTGGGACCAGCCCCTCTGCCTCCGCCCCTCCTACCGATCTTGATGCAGCTGCTTCTTTAATTCCGTAGTTGTAGGACTTCCATTCAGCTCAATATCAGGCAGTTCTGAATGATGTTTGTTCTGTAGTTTAGTTGTAACTTTGATGTGGTTGTGGGAGGACAGACACCGCGCTTACTTACCCACCATCCTGCCAGAAGTCTCTAAAAGGCTCTGTTTTTAAGAAGGCTCCACACTGTGTGACTCTGCACGTAGGATATTCTGGAAAAGGCAACATTAAAGGAGCAGGAAGCAGCTCTGTGGCTGCCCAGGGCTGGTCTGCGGAGCTGTGACTGCTTTCTGTGGGGATTTTGAGTGTGAAGCAAACACTCTGTGTGGGGACTGTGATGGGCGTAGGTGTCACCATGCACATTCGGCAACACACACAGACTCGCACCGGAAAGACCTAATGTTATTGTATGTAAACATTTTCACAGGAGCCCTGGCCGGTTTGGCTCTGCGGTTAGAGTGTCGGCCTGCGGTCTAGAGAGACCTGGGTTCGGTTCCCACTAAGGGCGCGTAGCTCCGGTGCAGTTTGTCCTCGGCCCTGGTTGGGTCGTACAGGTGGCAGCCACTCGATGTGTCCCTTTCATGTCGATGTTTCTCTCTCTCTCCCTCCTGCTCTATCTGAACAAAACAGGGAAAAATGTCCTCGGGTGAGAATAAAAAAAACAAAACAAAAAATTTCACAGTGGGTCCCAACCAAAGGCAACGAGAATGTGACAGGAGGCGAGCCGTGTGGTCAGACTCGCGTTGTAGGACGAGCACTGGGAGCCGGTGGCAAAGGCCTGGAGGCCAGGAGAGCAGGAGACGGAGGGCGGCCGCAGCCCTCGGTTCCAGGCCAGCAGGGTCCGGACGGGGTTAAGTGGAGACAGACAAGAGGAAGGTGGTGCCTCAGGGCCTAGGACTGTGCCGGCTGGAATGGGAAGATGGACGAGGCTCCTTCCAAGCCCACGGACCACAGGGTGTGAGTTCTCGTCCAGCCAGCAGCTGCCACCTGCGCTCTGAAAACCCATCTCAGGAGAGGCTGAGGGGCAGGCACCCAGAATTAGGATGTTACAATTTCGGTTCGAATACAAGCATATTAAACACCAATTTTAAATAAAAATTTTTCATTAAAATCTTTGATAACAAGCTAACTTCAGAAATCAGCTCAACGTGTCCATCTGCTCGGGAAATGGGCCAGGAGAGCGGAGGCCCCCCGCGCACTGCCGGCGGCGCTGCGGGCCCTGCGGCCCGGCTCCTTCCCTGGGGCTCAGCGAGGGTCCGGGCGCCCTTCTCTCCGCAGCCGGACAGGCTCCCCTGCGGTGTGAAGCGCCGTCCTGTGAACCTCTCTGAGCGGAAATGGTGTCAGGTGAAGACGCAGTTACCACTAGTTTATGGAAACAACGTTGAGCCTTCCGAGGACCCCAAAATAACCCAACAAATCACAGTGAATAAAAGATAAAGCCTAAAACGACACCAACAGAGCCCTGGCCAGTGCGGCTCAGTGGGCTGGGCTGTCCCGGGCATGGAGGAGGGGGAGGGGAGGGGCTGTGGGGGGAGGGACTGTGGTGGGGGAGGGGCGGGGCCGTGGGGGAGGGGCTGTGGAGGGGGCGGGCGGGACCGTGGGGGAGGGGCTGTGGGGGAGGGGCCGGCTGTGGGGGGCAGGGCGGCGAGGCTCACCTGAGCCACTTTCACAGGTTTGCAGGAGAGATGAGTCCTGGGCAGGGCGCGGGGTGGGGCGGGGGTGGCCCGTCCGCGGGCAGAGGCGTGGAGGACACACTGTGCAGGTCTGCCCGGCGCTCACACGTCACGTCCACTCCTGAGGGGGGAGGACGCGTCACCCTGGTGCACGGGTGGCGGCTGCGGCTTCGCCTGAGGCCACGGGGCTGGTAGGAACGGACTGGATCCCGGAGCCTCCGGCCAGAGCTGGACGCCAGCAGCCGGTGCTGCCAGCAAAGCGGGCACGGAGCACAGGGTCTGCCGGGCGGAGCTGGCTGTGCCCACGGCTGTGCCCACGGCGGTGCCACCGCGCTGGCCACTCGGGGCAACCACGGGGCCTGAGGGGCCCCCAAGGGGACAAGACACGAGTCTCCTTCGTCCTTGGGCTTAACTTCGTGTTAACGCCATTCCTGTCCGATGTTCCGAAACACTGCCCAGGCCCCTCCACCCCGACGCTGCCCTGCCCGCGCCTCCCGACCGTCCGTCCGTCCCCCTGCGCGGTGCGGGGCTGCGTGCCCGGCGCCCCCCGCCCTGCGCGGCCGGAGCTCCTTCTGCAGTCGGGTCTGGCGAAGGCTGGGCAGAGTCACTTTACTTTCCCGGACAATTGAGATGAACTCGACTCCAAAAGGCCAGACATTTTGTTCCACCCACGGGGCCCCCACCCACACCACCTGCAGGGCCGGCGCGGAGGGGGGCCTCCCACGGGCCTGCAGGTGCTGTGACGTCACATCGCCGCCCACCCCGGGTCCTGAGGCCAGAGGACGTCTTGAGCCTTGAAAATAGCTTTAACCGGGGGAAATAAGAGCCGTTTCCTGGGCAGCAGTGCGAGTCCATGCTCGCGGCCGTGGCGCGCACAGAAGCCCTGGAAGGTCTCAGAGGCTGTGGCTGCGGCTGGCGGACTCTCGGCGGCTATTCCGGGAGCTCCAGGGGCAGGCTATTTGGGGCCAGGCTCCGGGAGCTGCCTGGGTCCCCGCCAGCCTGGCCCCGCCTGCAGCCCGAGGTCTGCTGGGAGTGGGCAGCGTCCAGCGTCCGCGCGGCCTCTCCTTCGAGAGGCCTGGGCCGCGCAGCAGGTGTCATCCTGCGAATAGCTCGACTCAGTTTCCAGAAGGGAACCTGGACCACCGGAGCCTCCCCGGAGAGGCACGGGGAGCACTGCCCGCGGCCACGTGTGCCCAGGAGAGCCGTCTGCAAGGCCGGGCACCCAGGCATCCGTGAGACGCTCCGCGGTGGGTTAGATGTGGGCGCGCAGCTGTCGCGGGCGGGGCCCTCCCAGGAATAGTCCCGGCGCGGGGAGGAGGACGCGGAGCGCGGCGGCCTGAGCCAGGCTGGTGCCGTTACCCCGGACTAGGGGTAAGTGAGATTCCATGAGTACGGGTGTCGTATGTAGAAACAATACATAAGTGAGGCTGTTAACGAAGGTGAGCCCAGGACACTGCCGGGTCCAGGCTGACCTGGGGCCTCCGGAGAAGGCAGAGCCCCGCGTGCCTCAGGCAGCCCGAGCGGGCGGGACGCTGTACCAGCGGGAAGGAAACCATCCCCCTGGCTGACCGCGGACGGCGCGGGGCGCCCCACTCCCAGGCGGACGCAAAGCCTGCCAGTCTGCCCCTGGGACCCGTGATCCAAGGCTTGCGGCTTTTTGAGAAACCAAAGTTTATCTTCTAACGACATAAACTGGAAAAATCAACAGTACTCTCAGATGTGTCACATCACAAACAGACTTCGTTCCCAGTAGATTATCATCTAACAGAACAGGGTTGAGCCCTGGCCGGTTTGGCTCAGAGGTCAGAGCATCGCCCTGGACCAGAGTCCGGGTTTGGTTCCCACGGAGGGCAGGTACCAACCACTGATGTGTCTCTCCCATCAGTGTTTCTCCCCCTCGCTTCTTCCTCTCTCCCTTCTGCTCTCTCTGAAGATAGATGCAAAAATGTCCTCAGGTGAGGAAGGAAGGAAGGAAGGAAGGAAGGAAGGAAGGAAGGAAGGAAGGGAGGGAGGGAGGAAGGGAGGAAGAGAGAGAGAGAGAGAGAGAAAGAAGAAAGAAAGAAAGAAAGAAAGAAAGAAAAGAAAGAAAGAAAGAAAGAAAGAAAGAAAGAAAGAAAGAAAAGAAAGAAAGAAAGAAAGAAAGAGGGTTGATCCACAGCAGTGAGAGATCAACTAGGTGCCCTGCGGATGAAAACAGAACTGACCGACCAAGTCTGCAGATCTAACTCCCAACCTATAGGAAAAGACACAGAAACCCCGGGACCGGGGTCAGCAGTACCTAAGGAGGGTGCTCCCAGACCACCGGGCGGGCGGCAGGCACGTGTCAGCGGAGCCGGGAGCCAGCGGCTGGAGCCGGATGCGAAGGCACCGGGTAGACATCTAAGAGACAACTGAGCAGAGCCGAACTTGAACCGGATACTTGAGGAATTATATTTAACCTGTAGAGGTGTCATGACGATGTCGTGATTATATTTTAAAATGTGTCATTATCTTTTAGAGGTCTGGGGTATTCACAGAGGAAGTCACGGGATTTCTGGGGCTTGCTTTAAAATAATCTGGGCCTGGGAGGAGATGGAACAAGGGTGGCCACGGGGAGTTACTGCCAGGGGCGAGGGGTACGTGGGCTCTTACTAGACTGGTCTCTCAGCTTCTGTACGCACTTGACATGTTTCATAATAAAACATGGAATAAATGAAGCATTGGAGGACTCCAAGGAAAAACAGCATACCTCTTTGTTTTTGTTTTTGTTTTTTTTTGATATGTGCCCCCAGCCACTAGGGCCTAGCAGGAACTGAACCCGGAACTCTCTGGTCCGCAGGCGGACACTCCAACCGCTCAGCCAAACTGGCCAGGGCCAGGTATACCTCTTAATAAACCAAAGGGTGCTGGTACTTCAGACATTACACGAAGACAAAGATGTTGCCACTTAGAAGTCCCTGACGTAGGGCAGACACACCACCTCCGGCGTCCACAGGACACGGGCGAGGGAGGAGTCGGAGTGGGAGGGGCTGAGGTGCAGGAGGGCCCAGCTCCAGATGGGCTAAGAGTTTTGAGCAACTGAAGATCTCATATCCAAAGTTTCTCCACTATTAAATGTTCAATTTATTTTTTCACTGAATTATGCAGGACATGGGATAATGTAAATTTATTAAAGGAATAAAATAGCCCTGGCCAGTTTGGCTCAGTGGTTAAAGCATCAGCCCATGCACTGAAGGGTTGCGGGTTCGATTCTAGTTTAAAGGCAAGTACCTGGGTTGCAGGTTTAATCCCTTGCCCTGGTCGGGGTCCTGTGGGAGGCAACCAATCAATGTGTCTCTCTCACATCAATGTTTCTCTCTCTTTCTCTCTCCCTCCCTTCCACCCTAGCTAAAAACTAATGGAAAAATATCCTCGTGTGAGGATTAAAATAAATAAATAAATAAAGTGTTGAAACCTGACATCACTCCATGCTTCCGATGGAGTTAAAAGGCATTGGTTATTTTCCCTGTGGTTTTTGTGGGAGACATTACCTCTAAGTATATATTAGCCGAGTCTGTAAAAAACATTTTTTTCTGTATTGATTTTAGAGGGAGAGGGAGAGAGATAGAAACATCAATGAGAGAGAACACTGATGGGCTGCCTCCTGTGTGCCCCCCACTGGGGACTGGGTCCACAACCTGGGCATGTGCCCTGACCAGAGTTGAACTGGCAACCTCTTGGTGCATGAGTCAACGTTCAGCCACTGAGCCACACCGCCCGGGCACAGCCAAGTCTCTCTGAGGGAAATGTTACACCCTTCAATACCATTTACTGTATCAGAATTACACAATGTTTTATCAAAGTTTACTAACGGCTAAAACCCCTTTGTGTTTATGAAGCCAGAGGGAAGTCAGAATTTTCCGTGGCTTTCTCCAGACATCGTATACGGCTGTCTAAAGAGCCCGGAGTTTCAGTTTCATACCCAACAGATAAATCTGGTTGTTACTCTGGCCCAGCCATCACCTAACCGTTCAACAGTCTTTGAAAACAATCAGCAAACCAGCCCCTCCTCCCAGCCCTGCCCCATCCCCCACCCCAAGCACCCATGGCCTATGACAACAATGCTCACTGAAACAAGTAATTGCCACTTACCAGTCAGAGCTGGTCAGCTGTACCTACTGATGTCAGCATGGCTGGTTACAAGTGAGATGTTCTGTCAGACAACATGGCTTTTTACTAACGTAAGAAACATTGCCAGGTAATTTTTTTCATTAATTACTATATCGCACCTACAATCAAAACAAAATATTTTTAGCAGGTCAGTTGGTTCATTTGGAATCATTAAAAAATGGAAGAGGAGTTATTAAATATAAAATTTTAAGTTTACAAAGTTTTGTCCTAAAATTTAAAACAATGATAAAGTCCATTAAGGATGTCTATATAATAAAGAAAACCACCCATCGCCAATGATACGTCTTATAAGAAGTTAATATCTGAAATTTATAAAGAATTCATACAACTCAGCACCAAAGAAACCCCCCCAAACAACCTAATTAAAAAATAGGCAGAGGACACTTCTCCAAAGAGGAAACACAGATGGCCGAGACATATGAAAGGATGCTCAATGTCACCGATCATCAGAGAGATGCAGTTACAACCACAATAAGATACTACATCAAGCCTGTCAGAATAGCTATCATCAATAAACCAACAAGTGCTGGCGAGGGTGTGGAAAAAAGGGAGCCCTCGTGCACTGCTGGTGTGAATGCAGGCTGGTGCAGCCACTGTGGAAAGCAGTATGGTTTCCTCAAAATATTAAAAATGGAACTGCCTTATGACCCAGCGATTCCATTTCTGAGTATATATCCAGAGAAATCCAGAACACAAATTCAAAAGAATATATTGCCCCCTATGTTCATTGCAGTGTTATTTACAATAGCCAAGATATGGAAGCAACCCAACAGCCCATCAGTAGATGAGCGGATAAAAAACTTGTGGTACATGTACACAATGGAATATTATGCAGTCAACAAAAGGAAGGAAGTCTTACCATTTGTGACAGCATGGACGGACCTACAGGGCATTATGCTAAATGAAAAAGAGAAAGATAAAAGCCAGATGATTTCACTTATATATGGAATCTAAAGAACAAAATAAATGAACAAACAAAATAGAAACAGACTCCTAGACACAGAGAATAAACGGAGGATTGCAGATGCAAAGGGGTTGGTGACCTGGGTGAAGAAGGCGAAGGGATTAAGAATCACAGATTATGCCCTGGCTGGTTTGGCTCAGCGGTTGGAGCATCGGCCTGTGGACCAGAGGGTCCTGGGGTTGGGTTCCCACTAGGGGCACATACCAAAAAAAAAAAAAAGAATTACAGATTGGTAGTTACAAAAAAATAATAAAATAAATGATAAAAAGAGAAGAGAAAACCTCCCGAGCTGGGCCACTGGGCTCTGATATGCTGCCTTTCTCCCGCATCAGCACGGTCTCAGCGCTGGTTCTCAGTGTGCCGCCCTGTCCTGCAGCCTTCCGAGGCTGCCTGACACCCCACATAGCAGTTCAATAATTGCTTGACCATTTCCCAAATGTTGGTTATCTAAGAAATTTAAAACTAAAGCCCCCTTATGACAGTCTACGATCTGGGTGTGCTCCCACCAGGCCCCGCCCTAAATAGCCAGTCTGAGCCATGCGCCCCCTCCCCCACCCCCTGCCCCAGCATTTTCTCACCTTTTCTCAGAGGGGACCATGGATATGGCCCAAGAAGAAGTTAAAACTTCAGTCATTAGTTGTGGTGCCCTGGCTGGTGTGGCTCAGGTCGTTGGCGTTGTCCTGTGCTCGGAAAGGTGGCCGGATTCCTGGTAAGGGCACAGGCCTACCGAGGTTGCAGGCTTCATCCGGTGCAGGAGACAGCCAGTCGATGTTCTCTCTCATCGATGTTTCTCTCTCTCTATAAAAAAAAAATCAATAAAGAAAAAAGGTTTTTTAAAAAGATAAATAATTCTAGTGTTAGGGGCCCAACACAAGAATCTCTGAATGGCTTCTTCTTCTTTTTATTGATTTTAGAGAGAGAGGAAGGGAGAGGGAGAGAGAGAAACATGGATGAGAGAGAACATGGATTGGCCGCCTCCTGCACGCCCCCCTGGGGATCGGGCTCACCACCTGGGCATGTGCCCTGACCGGGAATCAAACTGGCGACTGCTTGGTGCAGGGTCGACGCTCAGCCCCTGAGCCACACCGGCAGGGCTGCTGGTTTCTTCCTAGAGGAACAAGAGGGCCTCATTCTGTGCAGCTGGACGAAGCGCCTTCCCGGCACGCCCCTCCCCGTCCGACAGACATCAGAGTGTCCATGGGCCTGGGATGCTCATCTCAGCCCCAGTAGAACCCGAGCTTTTCTCAGAAGAGCTGGTGTTCTGTGGGGGCCGGAGCCTGAGGCCTGCGCAGACTTGGTGCACAGCTGGGACTGGGGACATGAACGTTGCAAAGTCAGGCCCGGACCTTCCAACCCTGTCTTGCTCTCACGCAGTCTGGGCTCACGTGCGTCTCCATCACCCTCCCTCTCAAGGAGACCCTGCCTCTCTGCTCCCTCACATGCTTCCCACCTAAAGCCTGATGTTCTCTGGGCGCTCAGTCTGCCCACCTCCGGACAGCAGGGCTCTCACCCCGTTCACAGCTGCCCCCCAGCACAGCAGGGGCTTGAAAGCAGCACTGGCGGGGGTCACTGAGCACAGCAAGTTCTGCGGCGATGCCCTCGCCTCTCCTGTCGACAAGCAACACTAAGCAGCAAATTCTGGCTTCTTGGAAAAACCTTGCTGTTGTCATTTAGCGGTGCTGGCTCCGGTCCGTCTGGGGCTGCAGAGGGCCACCAGCAACCCCACGGGCTCCTGGCCGGCACCCGGGGCTCCTCAGTGGTCCTCGGTCCTCGGCCTCTGTGCCTGTCTCTCCGACCACTCCCGCCCCTCAGAATGCGGACCGTTGCTGCAACAACTTGAGGAAGAGTTCTCCTGGGGACTGCCTCGTGACATTGCAAGCTCTTGGGGCGTCTTCTCGGAGCTGGAGAAGGCTCCGGCGACCCCGGACGCAGGAAGAACAAGACTGACCTCCAGGCTGACTTACAGAAAAGCTAACCAGCACCTCAAGGTTTGGACAGGAATGTCCTCAGCATTTTAAAGAAGGAAAACAGCAGCTGGTGCCTCCGCCTTCTAGGCCACTTGCATGGTTCCCACCAATTCATTCTGAAAGTTTGAAATAGTTAAAAATAAATATTTAAAAATAAATTAGCCCAGCCGATGTGGCTCAGTGGGTGGAGCATCATCCCATGGACTGAGAGGTCCGGGTTCGATTCCCAGTCAGGGCACATGCGCAGGGTTGCGGGCTCGATCCCCAGTGGGGGGCATGCAGGAGTATTGATGTTTCTCTCTTACATTGATGTTTCTATCTCTCTCTCTAAAAATCAATAAAAACATTTAAATAAAGAGAAAGAAACTAAGTAGGGATTCTTACCAAGTCTATCACAAGGGTTAAAATTTCAGACAGCCTTGAATTCAGAATTTGGTTAGACCCAGTACCACAGCTGTCCACAGACTTTGGTTTAGAAAATGCGGTCACTGCATTAAAGGATTTTCTTTTACCTTCAATGACAGCAGGTCTGCCTTGGACTTACTTGATTTTTCTTCTGCACAAGAGAAAAAAACGCCAAATGACCTATGAGCTACAAGAAAAACACACTGAGCCCTCGTCAGTAGCAAATGGAAGCGGCAAGGGCCACTCCTACTAACATAGACCCAGGGTGCTGAGTTAGTGCAGGTTGGACACTGTGCTTCCAACTTGGGGTTCCTCCTCCCACCAGCACCCACGTGAAGCTCTTAGCCAATGTCCTTAGGTCATCAGAATATCAAGGCTCATTGGAAAGGAATTTACCAAAGTTCAAGAAATTAAAGGGCTGGCTGGTGGCAGAAAAAAAGGAAGACGAGAGAAGCCAGTGGACTTCTGAGTCTGTTCTGCCCTGAGACTCAGTCCAGTCAGATTCCTGGGAAAACTCTTAAATTTCCCTGTTTCCAAAGACATTGCTTTGATTTTTGTCTCCTGAAACCAGGACCAGCCCTCCTGCCTCCTCTCTACCTCCCCGCCCTCCTCCTGCACACTCAGGACCTCCAGATACATTACTACCTACCGAGTTCTGGCTGACCTCCGGCAGTACAGGTCCCTGCTGACTGTGCTGGGTTTATCCGTCCCTTCCACCGGATGTCAGCATGAGCTGAGGCAGGAGCGTGCTCAGGGCAGTCCTCCTCCCGGCTGGGGCTCAGGGCTCTCACAGCTCAGCAGGGCGTGCACCAGGGACCTTGGCCAGCGGCAGGCTCCCTTGCACACCAGGCCCCCCACCGTGGGTGCCAACCTGGGCAGGCTGACACTGCCACCTGGCGGCCTCGGGGAGAGTGGCACATAGACCTGCAGGCGTTGGAAGGAGTCTGTCCATTTCCAAGGACTGCAGCCAACACAGGCTGCGGGGTGCTCCCCAGCAGCATCTGGGTGCAGAGAAGGGGCAGGCTGTGGGGCTGCCGGAGGGCTAGTGGTGAGATCACACACAAGGTCACCCATACACTCCAGCTCAGCTCTGTGGGCAGCAATCCACACCCCATGCTCTTTTCTGGGGATTTTTTCCATTATAGAAAAACATCTTCAAAGATGACAAGCTCCAGGAGCCACTAAGATCAGGGTGAATTCACAGGCAGATGCCCGAGAAGTGCCTTTAGGACAAACGCTGGTGCAGTAGTGTCCTCTCCCTTATGGGACGTGTCCAGCCAGAGTGTTGTGCGTCTCCCTGGCACAGCAGAAAATTTGCCCCAGGGTGTTGACAACCCTTCAGACCCCTAGTGGAAGACATCCAGCCAGCAGAACCCCAGGATGAGGTTCCGGCACCCCCAGGGCTCCTGGCCTTCTGGCTCCCTGCCCCTCTAAGCCGTCCGTGGTCACAGCTGCCACCTCCTCTGTGGAAGCTCCTCCCACGTTTCTGAGTGGCCTGCAGCTGGCAGGTGACGTGGCCGGTGTCTCTGGCTCCACAGACTCTCGATGGGCACTCGGTCTCTCAAGTGCAGGTTTCCACGCCCCAGCCCCAGACCAGGGCGGTGCATCTGGGGTGGCCCAGAAACTCATGACAAGTGTTCTGCACAATGCGGGGGACCCACCATCCGAGGATGGGAGACCAAGTCAGAAAGCATGTTAGGGTTGCTCCCCTACAACAGGCGGTACAGAAAGGCAGAATGATACCTATCAGAACAGTAGCTGGGACATTCTTGGTCACACAGACCGTCTCCCTACTAAATGATGCACATTCTTCCCTGTAAGTAAGAGCTGGGAACATGGAGGCGAGTGGTAGCTAAAGTCACAGGCTTGGTGGGGCCAGTGTAGCCCCTGCAGCCTGTCCAGCAGACTCAGAGAAATATTTCTGCTAAGGTCAAACCAACATCTACACAGCATTCCAACTGTGTGTGAACCTAGATTCAGCCAACACCTCCCCAGAGCAAGCTGTCCTGGCAGGAATGTCACTCTGACCTATGAAGTCTCAACGTGATGGCAGCTTTCTAAGCAGAACCAAAGGCTGGCTGCCAGAGTAAGTTGTCCCTTGAATCTATCCGAGTGCTGAACAGCTGCCTTGCTCAGGTGAGTGATTACAGTTCAACGATCTGGAAAAGCCGCCCCAGGACCGAGTCAGCGGGCGCCGGGAGGGTCCCGCGCCAGCACCTTCTGGAGGTGGTGCTGACTCCGGCCTTCTTCAAACACTGGCCTTCAAGTGAGTCCACAGTCAAGGTCTTTGTACCTGCAGCTGAAGGTGAAGTACTTTGTACCTGCAGCTGAAAAAGACATCATTGATTTGGAGAACTTCCCTAGAAACCTTGAGCGGTGAGAAAACTCTATAGACAAATTTGTGACTTAAGTGAAAAATGAGTCCCGAACTCAACAAAACATTCCTTTGAAACAAAAAAATAAACTATTCCTGGTTTATATCATTGCGGTGGCTCATTGTGTGTTTGACAGGACTGATGACGGGGTGTCTAGGTGTGTGTCTCAGTGTCACTTCTGCGTCTGAGCATTTAAACCGGCCGCCGCGAAGCAGGCTGAGGGGAGGCCAGGAGGGACACCAGGGGCGGGAGCCCACGCAGGCCAGGTGGCTGGTCCTGGGCCTCACACTTCAGCTGGAACGTGCTCCCCGGCTCGGGCTTGCAGGCAGCAGAGCAGGATCCAAAGTCCATCCCTCATGTAAGTCTGTCCGTCTACAGCCCATCAGTTCTGTTTCTCCAGGGAGCACCAGACAGTCAAGACTACAGTGATGGCCCGGCTGGTGTGGCTCAGTGACTGAGAATAGACCCTGCACCAAGAGGTTGCCACTTCGATTCCCGGTCAGGGCACATGCCCAGGTTGTGGGCCCGATCCCGTGGGGGGCGTGCAGGAGGCGGCCAGTCGATGTTCTCGCTCATTAGTGTTTCCATCTCTCCCTCTCCCTTCCTCTCTCTCTAAAATCAATAAAGAAAAAAAAACAAAACAAAACAACAGACGACAATGGTGGGGCAGCCTGCAGTGCTCACTTGTGTCCAAGAGAAACCTGAGCCTCACCAGTGCCCGAGTCTCTGTGACGCTAACAGATCCTGGTAGAGCTAAGGCCTGCGATAATTTAAAGCAATTTTTTTTTTATCCTCACCCAAGGACATTTTTCCATGTTTTGTTCAGATAGAGTGGGAGGGAGAGAAGGTAAGAGAGAGAAACATCGATATGAAAGGGACACATTGAGTGGCCAACCAGGGCCGGGGACAAACTGCAACCGAGGTACATGCCCTTAGCGGGAACTGAACCCGGGTCTCTGTGGACCGTAGGCCGACGCTCTAACTGCTGAGCCAAACTGGCCAGAGCTACAGTAATTTTTAATGAGGTCAACGGTAGCATCTCTGTTAGACTACAAAGCAAATCATACCCCCTGGGTCATTTTTGTAATTTGACTTGATCAGTACTGAGAAAACGAGTCCAAAATTATACATAGTGGAGCTAAAATGTACATAATCGTTCTAACACACAAACTACCTTAGTTAACTCTATCAAAATTTAGGCATGATTTAACATTCCTAAACTCTTTGGAAAAATTATCCCAGATTTCCGACGAGAGCACATTTAAAGGGCTACGTGCTTTTACACTTTCCCTCTGTTGGCGATTCACAGACGTCTCCAAACAGCCACCCCGGACCGTGTGTGAATCATCCCAGGAATGAGAACCTCACGGGGTCAAACGGGCGGAGTGAGTGCCCGATGACCATCTGCACTGATCACAAAGTCAACTTTCCCAGGTAAACTCCTTATACATGTGAGGAAAAACGGACATGATCTGTTTTTTTCATCCTTAAAATAACACAAATGGTTCTGGAAGGCAGAGGAGCAGGGGAGTCAGGAAAGTGAAGGGGAAAGGCCGCCTCCCAGACCGTCCTGCTGGGAGAAGACGAGTCAGGACACGAGAAGCATTTCAGGGTTTATTTTGAGTAAACAAGCCAGTGCACAGCACAGAAATCAGTCCTTCCTCAGGGGCACCGTCTCCTCCCGGATGCCCTCCTTGGTCACAATGCAGATCCTGAGCGCGTCCCCGGTGTACACGTCCCTCTCGGCAGCGGATATGAAGACGTCTTTCACCAGCCGCATAGCTTTGTCCAGAGACAGCGGGACGTGCTCCACATTCTGCATGTTCTTAAAGCCGACCTGGCAGGACAGGACACTGGATGAGGCATGTGGGCACCAAGGAGGGCTGAGCCCCAACCCATCTGCACACGTATGAGAGTTCACAACAAACACGTCGCACAGCTCCACAGTGTCCCACAACTAGGGCTCCCGGAGACAGAGCTGTGCCTGAGACGCCCTGTAGCCGTGACAAGGGAAGGGCGGCCACACCACTGCTGGGCTGAGGGGGAGAGGCACCAGGAGAGCCCAGGCAGCCCTGACAAAACCCTCCAGGACCACGCGCACGAGTTGGGCCTGAAGGACAAACACGTGCAGGAAGTCGGCTGTGCAGGTCTGGTGTCGAGGACACAGAGGGCACAGTGCTCCAAGGCCTGAGGAGCGGGGTGACGAGGAAGAGGTGAGCCACGGGCAGGAGTTGTGAGACATTTCACGAAAGGGAGGAGAGCGGAGCAGGGAGTGAGCTGGAGGCAGAGGAGACGTGAGAGGACACCCGCAGTGCAGCCGGTGCACCCAGGTCCGAGCTCAGTCAGCAGCAATGGAGAAGTGGTCATGTTAAAGATAAATGTGGGTCCAGCCAGTTTGGCTGAGCATCGACCCATGAGGTCGCCGGTTCAATTCCCGGCCAGGACACATCCCCAGATTGTGGGCCCGATCCCCAGTGGGGGGGCATGTGGGAGGCGGCCAATCGATGTTCTCTCTCTCCTTTTCACTTCCTCTCTCTCTAAAAATCAATAAAGGGAGAAAAAAAAATATGTGGGCCCTGGCCAGTTTGGCTCAGCGGTCACAGCGCCAGCCTGCAGACCAGAGACCTGGGTTTGGTTCCCGCTAAGGGCATGTACCTCGGTTACAGTTAGTTTGTCCCTGCCCCGGGTGGGGACGTGTGGGTGGCAACCAGTCAATGTTTCTCTCCCTCTCCCACTCTATCTGAAGATAAATTAACAAAATAAAGTGATACAGAAATGGCATCAGGGAGAAAGGTGTTTTCACAAAACTCAAGTGAAGATGGCGAGATGACAACCAAAAACATGACCGACTGCAGCCAACGTCAGAGACCTGGAAGTCATGGGGATGCAGGAAGCAGGCAGGGCAGGGCTAGGTGAGTGGTGGCAGGAGAGGCAGCAGACAGAGACGAGAAGGTCTGAGTGGGCAAGTCAGCCAAAGTCTGCAGTGATTCAC
The DNA here is from genome assembly GCF_014108415.1 of Molossus molossus. NCBI lineage: Eukaryota > Metazoa > Chordata > Mammalia > Chiroptera > Molossidae > Molossus > Molossus molossus. The sequence goes on from NW_023425402.1 coordinate 112,713,517, forward strand.
AAGAAGGCCCTGACTTTCCCTCCCCCAGCCGGCGGAGGCAGACATTAGAGATCCCTTGCGGGCGCCACCACATTGGCAGCAGGCTGTTACCTGGTTGTCCAGCAGGGGCTGCAGCATGGCACTCGCTGAGCCTCCAGCCTTGAAGGAATCTCTTTGGTAGGAGCCCACCGGGTCAAAGCTGTACACAGCTCCCTTCCCTTAAAGAAGGAAACAATCTCATGAGAAACATCCTGACCCCAATTTCACGTCACGGCAAAAGGAAATGCAGGCAAAGTGTGATACTGAATGGGCTCCTGACTTAGCTGAAATTTCAGCTAAATCTCAGTGAGGAGCAGTCACTGCTGCACAGGTGACACCCAGAGCCCCCGACTCTTATCTCCACAGGGTGTCTGCCACCAGAACGCACTCTCCATGCCCACATCACCCACCTCCACCCGACTCCCAGCATGCATGTGGTTTTCCAGGCATACTGGTTAATGGTCACAGGCCCTTCTACACGCTCCTGTGAACAGCCTAGTGTACTTCAGCACAGACTGGGCTCCCTCAGGGTTAGATGTGAGCAGTCCCACGAGAGCTTGCTGTGCCTTTAAACCAAGAGTGAGCACACTCAGCATCATAAACACAGAACAGAGAAGACATCTCAGAAAAACACAGATGCCAATATGAAAAGGTTACTTTTGGCTGGTCTGGCTCAGCAGTTGGAGTGTCGACCCACAGGCCAAGGAGTCACAGGTTCGATTCTGGTCAAGGGCACGTACCTCAGTTGCAGTTCGTCCCTGGCCCTGGTCGAGTTGTGAGGGAGGCAGCCAGTTGATGTGTCTCTCTCAATCAATGTTTCTCTCTCTCTCTCTCTCTCTCTCTCTCTCTCTCTCTCTCTCCCCCCCCCCCTCTCTCCCTCCCTCCTACTCTATCTGAAGATAAATGGAAAATGTCTTTGGGTGAGGACAGACACACACAGAAATAAAAGGTTAGTTTTGCCTAAAATACAAGCACTTGGGTTGTACCAGCAGAATTAAGTACTTTTTTGTAAGAAAGACAAGATCTACCCCCCACCCCCCCCACCGGCCTGGCAGCTGCAGACTGGGAGTGGTGGGCTGTCCCGAAGCATCGCGCGGCCCAGTTTCTGGAAGAGCCGCTGGCAACAGAACCTCTCAGTGACCGCCCAGGGTGCTGCTGCGGCCGCACCTGCCACGCTCCCCAGGAGCTGTGTGTGCAGGGGAGGCAGCCCCTCCGCCAGCAAGACCATGAGTGTTTACTGCATCACTCGCTTCACTGTGGCTGGTACGGAACCCAAACTGCAACCTCTCTGAAGCCTGCTTAACACCACGGTGTGCACAAGATCCTTTCTTAGCTCTTGAGGGCAGAAACGTCTAGGCAGCCTCAACTCCATCAGCAGCACATGGCATGTCCACACAGTGACGGACAGCCTGCAAAGAGCACGGGCCTGGGAGACACGTCCAAGGACAATGCAAAGAGCCCTGTAACACGTATGGCACAGTCTGAGTTTCCTTTAAAAGTGTAACAAAATGGTGCAATGTCTGTGTGAGCACACAAAAAAGTACGGAAAGACAAACAGCAAACGGAGACTGGAGGTGAGAAGAGGCCTGTGCCTGTGCCTGTGCGTGCGTCGCAGAAGCACCCATGGGACACAGCCTGTTCAACCGCCGTGTTCTGCACACGAGAAGGGATAGAGCATTTACAAGGCGAGATTTAAAGGTGATATAACTGATTTTTTCTTTAATGTTTTAAATCCTCACCTGAGGATATTTTCCAATTGATTTTTAGATAGAATGGGAAGGAGGAAGGGGAGGAGTGAGGGAGGGGGGAGAGAAAGAGAGAGAGAGAGAGAGAGAGAGAGGAACATTGATGTGAGAGGGGTAGGTCTATTGGTTGCCTCCCATGACTCTGACTGGGGCCAGGAATCAAACCTGCACCCCAGGTATGTGCCCTTGATCGGCAATCAAACCGGTAATCCTTTGGTCCACAGGCCGACGCTCTGACCACTGAGCCAAATTGGCCAGGGCTTGTAAAAAATTTTTTCAAAAGAGTTTATTTAAACCAAACTCGTGACATGCCAGGAAGCAAGATCTCAGAATGCTCCCCATTTACAAGGCATGACTAAACAGTAATATAACTGATTTTTAAAACACACTCTACCATACCTGAACACCCTAACAAACACGATAGGAGACAGGAGATAAGGACAATCTCACTATCAATGGACAACCACCACCTTTAGCTGTGTTACTTTCTCCACTGGGACTGTGCAGAGTTCCCTGCAGAGAAGGCAGCATCTGGGGTCACTTAACGGAACCTGGGAGACTGGTTATGCTACAAGCAGCTTGGGACAAGACATGAGATCACAGCGAGAAGGTCACTAACTTCTACACAAAGGGTCATGTGGTAGAAACCCAAAAAGAACCAACGTCTCTCTCACGGGGCCAACAGGCCACAAGTAACACGAGGCCTAAAAGCATTACCCAAGAGTAAACCTCAGAAAACACACACCACAGATATGAGAAAAACAGGAGCAGGGTATGTCCAAGACCAGAACTTCAAAGACCACCTTAGAAAGGGCAGGAGACACTTGTAATATAGAACAGCGTGAATCCTGACTATAGACACAGAGTGCTTTTCCTCATTAAAATAATGCCCAAAGTGTAATAATTTCACTGTAAGAAACAAAACCAGACACATCCTAGAAGGAGCTACAGGTGAGCCTTACACGGGGGAGGCCTTTCTAACAAAGCCGGACACTCAGTGCCAAGAAAAGAAGGTGGTCAGATATGACTGCACGACACAGCCAGACACCCCAGGGGTGTCCGCAACGAAGAGTGCTCCTGGGGCGTCTACCACACACAATCCAAGGGTGGACCCAGCTGGATGGTGTTCGCATTAATCACGTAAGAAAAAGACTAACCTGCAAATGAGTAAATGAGCAAAGGTCAATGTACAAGTCAGTCTCCAAAGAAAAGATCAATAAACACGAAAAGATGCTCAGCTTCTACAAACAAACATACGCACACCAAAACAATAAAGTATGTCTTGGGTGACAATCTTTAAACTGTGCCAATGCGACACAGGGAGGACGGCCCCGCTGTGTGTGTGGTAACTCCTTTTCTGAAGGGCCAATCAGTGAGGCCATCAAACTGCAGAATAGACAGCCCCGGCTGGGAGGCTCAGTGTTGTCCTGTGCACCGAAAGGTCACCGGTTCGATTCCTGGTCAGGGCACATGCCCAGGTTGCAGGGTTGGTCCCCAGTCAGGGCACTTACGAGAAGCAACCGATGGACCTTTTTCTCTCTCCCTCCTACCTCCCTTCCTCTCTCTAAAATCAATAAAAACATAGTTTTTAAAATGCAAAAAAGATATATTCGTTGACCTAGCAACTGAAATTCTAGGAATGTTCTCCAGTGAGAGCAGCATAGTTGGATGAAGATAAAGACCATGTCGTCTGTACTGAGGGCTGCTGGGCCGACAACGCGCAGCAACACCCAGGGTCACTCCCTCAGTCACTCTGGCACCCTTGTCCCCCAACACGGAGCTCCTCTGGGAAAATGTGTCTCCTGGGCCCCACCCACCCGGACACACAGAAGCACGTCTGCCAGACATCTGACCCAGCCTCTCCATGGACAGGGTTGGTGATCACTACTTCCACCTTCACATCCTACAGTTCCACCTGAAATTTCTGCGAGTATTACCATTTTCATTACAGGAAAACTAGAGCCATCGTTAACTTTAGGGGAAAAACCTTTAAAAGACGTGACGGCAACTGGAGAGTCAAAGGCACAGAGGTCAAAGGACACAGCTCTTCACCCCCTTGTCCTGAAAGTCAGACACTGAGCCCAGTACCTGAAGGTCTCAATAGCTGCCCTGCTCCCCAGGTTCCACCTCCAGCAACACAGAGAACCGGAAAACAGGAAATGTCAGTCTCTTGAGAAGGCAGAACAGGCTGTGGGCTCACGGGCTCAGGTTGTGGGCAGAAGAGAACCAGAAGCATCAGGAGAGCTGCTGGCAGGCCAGCGCAGACCTGACAGTCACCGCTCGGGGAACGGAAGCCAAGAACAGCAACGCAGCCTCAAATGTGGAAGAGGGGCCAGAAACAAACAGCATAAAAATAAAAATCAATGTGAGAAAATGCAGAGAAAGCAAGAAAACTTCAAAGGAAATACAAAAAATAAAATTAAAAAATCAAACAAGAACAGGATACTTTAAAAAAAAAAAAAAAAAGGAGACTAGAAAATAGAAAAGGAGAGCCCTGGCTGGTTTGGCTCAGCAGTGGGAGCACTGGCCTGCGGACCAGAGAGTCCCGGGTTCGATTCCTGCTAGGGGCACGCACCAAAAAAGAAAATAAAAAAAGAGAGTTGGTGGAGAAGGTGGAGAAAGAGACACAATAAATGAGAAGACATTGGACAGGGATTTCAGAACCCAGGATACAAAATAGTACTAAAAGCAAAGCCTCAAAAAAGGTCTCCTGATTTTGTCCCCCAGAAATCTGTCGGGAGATAAAGCAAGAAGAGGGAAGCGTCGGTCAGAGATGAGGGCTGCCTGGAGGGTAAAATTCTCTAAGAAACAGAAACTACTTTAAGGAGCCACCAAAGGAAACCGGACAAGATCAGAGAAGAGTTAGAAATGCCTGCGACACCACAAGGAACATGTCACATGGGAACCAGAGAACAGACCTGAACCACACAGGCCAGACCCTCGCCCTGCACCCAGCAGGTGTGAGCCGTCCCAGGTCAGCCTGACTCTCGAGGGAGCTCAGGACCTTACCTGCCCTGCTGAGATTCATTTCTAGGCCTTGCATTTTCTCTTAGTTTTCAAGGAAGGTTGAAAGCCTAGAAACTGCCACCTGTCTGCTGCAGGGAACTGTGGCAGGTGAGAGAGCAGAAGGCTCCCAGGGCCCAGTTACGGGCAGCAGCCTGTGGGGCAGGGCGGACGTGAGCACTGGAGAGTAGGGAGCGAGAAGAGCCTGACCCCTCCCTACCTCAAGTTTACCCTCAGATAACAGACTTCTGTCACTGACACTGCCCTCACCCAGATGCTTCTGTGACTTCTGTTCACAATGGACGACTTGATGGTGGCTCAGGTCTGTCCCGAGAGGCTCTGCTTGGTTTACTGAACCGACCAAAGGCAGCACAGGTCAGACCTGGCGAGAAGCATCAAGCTGAGCTGAGTGGCACGAGGAGGAAACGTCCTAGTCTGATGGACGCGTTCCTTCTAAAACATCACTATTCAAAACCTTCTGATGTCAAGTAAGTTTGTCAATAAACTGTCATTGGGTTAAACTACTCCAGGTCAGATTTCTTTTTCAAGATTAAAATGCTAATTATTGCCCTGACCAGTTTGGCTCAGCATTGGCCTGTGGACCAATGGGTCTTGGGCTCAATTCCCAGTCAAGGGCATGTGCCTGGGTTGTAGGTTTGATCCCTGGCCCCAGTTGGGGTCATGTGGGGAGCCAACCAATCGATGGGTCTCCCTCACACTGATGTTTCTCTCTCTCCCTAAAAAAAAAAGGAAAAGTAGCCCTGGCCGGTTTGGCTCAGCGGTTAGAGCGTCGGCCTGCGGTCCGGAGAGACCCAGGTTCGGTTCCTGCTAAGGGCACGTACTTCGGTTGCAGTTTGTCCCCGGCCCTGGTTGGTCGTGCGGGTGGCAGCCACTCGATGTGTCCCTTTCACGTCGATGTTTCTCTCTCTCTCTTCCTCTCTCTCCCTCCCACTCTATCTGTACAAAAATTGGAAAAATGTCCTCGGATGAGGATAAAAAAAAAAAAAAGGAAAAGTAGCCTTGGGTGAGGATTAACAACAACAAAAGCTAAATTATCTACTCTTGAACTGATGTGAGATCTCGAGAAAACAGGAGAACAGTGGCTGCCGAACACGCACTGCTAGAGCTCTGAACACCACCTGCTGTCTCTGGATTCCCTTTATTTCCCTTTTAGCTTCAGTCTCTTCGCTGCTTGAATTATGAGAAACGAAAATGTCAGGCAACTTGGTCTTCTTTTCAACTCTAGATGAAAACACATGCACCTAAGAAGTGCCGGCCCCTCGGTTTCCACGAAGAGCGAGCTCTACCTTCTTCATCGAGTCCCCCGATGATGTTGTACACGTAGTATGGAAAGAAGCGCCTGGAGTAGAGGATGGTGGACAGCATCGCAGCGATCGCCCCCGTGGTCATGGCCTTGTTATTGGAATGCTTGTACATCTGTGATATTGACAAAAACAACACACATGTAGAGGCAGAATACATCACAGGCTAGAACAATGAACAGCAGAGTAAAAAGAACAATGAACAGAGAAGTGCATTACCTTGGTGAAATGTTTCTTTCAAGATCAAAACATACAGTATTACTAAGGTAAAATAGGAATTCATCATACCCTATCATTTTGGGGGCAATAAGAACTTTTAGAGGAATGAAAACTAAGTTTGCCCTCCAGTATCTGGTTTACAGACTCTTTTCCACATGATCCTTATCGCAAGACAAGGACACAAACTGTGGAACAAATGCTCACTAATGGGCAGAGGTGACCCAGCTCTTCACTCTGCATCTAGACCAGGGTCAGCAAACTGCAGTCATAGGCCAAATCCAGCCCCCGACCCAACCTGTATCGGCTCTACTGGCACAGTCTCTCCCATCACTACATCCTGCCTGCGTCTGCTTCTGAATTTATACAGCAGAGCTGAGCAGTTGCCACAAAGACCCAGCAACCCACAATGTTGAAGAGTTGCCATCTGGGCCTTTGTGGAATGTGCTGACTCCAGGTCAGACTCAGGTGGAGGGCCCTCTGCATAGCAGTCACCTGTGAGAACAGAGGGGCCGCACTCTCACGAGCGGGACTCCAGGACAGGGCAGTGGTCCTGCTGCTCCTGAAAGCATCTACAGTGGAGGACAGAAGTCTCCAAAACAGGATCTTATTCAGTGATTTTCAATCCTACATTTATTTCACCCTTGGGAACCCTAACTTACCTACTGACTGAGGAATCCTACAAAAATATCAAACATGCCCTGCCGCTGTTGCTCAGTGGTTAGAGCACCGGCCCACACACTGAAGATTTGTGGGTTCCATTCCAGGTCAAGGGCATGTGCCCAGGTTGCAGGTTTGATCCCCGGCCCAGGCGCATGTGGAGGTAACCAACTGATGCGTGTCTCTAACATCGATGTTTCTCTCTCCCTTCCACTCTAAAAATCAATAGAAAAAATATCCTTGGGTGAGGATTAACCACCCCCCGCAGAAGCTAACATAAAACAAACGTAAGTCCCCCAATTTGTCAGCCACATCATCACTGAACACCACTAAAAAGAAATCTAAGAAATACTATGAAATCATACAGTAACAAAAAACCGAAGAAACACCAGAAATGAACTATGAGTAATAGATAAACCAATCAGTGCTTAGAAGTTCTCTGAAGGTAAAAGTCATAAAAACAATTTTTTTTTCTTAATCCTCACCCAAAGATATTTTTTCACAGATTTTTAGATAGAGTGGAAAAGAGGGGGTGGGGTGGGGGGAGGGAGAAACACTGATATCAGACACATGAATTGGTTGCCTCCCACGACTCTGACTGAAGCTAGGGATCGAACCTGCAACCCAGGTATGTGCCCTTGACCGGGAAGCGAAACTGTGACCCTTTGATCCGAAGGGCAACACTCTAACTGCTAAGCCAAACCAGCCAGGGCCATAAAAACTTCTGAATTTCATTTCATTTCAAAACCAAGCACCCTTTATTCACCTCGCCGTTTATGTAATAACGTAAATTATTACACTTCAGGAAGGACTGTGCACTAAGCAGAACTCACTGATTGTTTTATATTTAACAAAACAGCTCTCCCTGTCATTTCTTTTTTTTTTGTCCTCAAAGTTCCATTTATGAAATATGCATTAGAAACCATACATGGCCTCCTCAGAAAGGTCCTCTACCGCCGAGACCAGACACGCGGGTCTGCTGTGGGTTCACGTTCTGCTGAACCCACGTATGCACAAGCCAGTCTCTCCAGTGACTTGTGCCTCTAGCTATTCTGGGCAGCAGCCGTGCTGTGTGCTTAAGAGTCTAACAAGGGCCCTGGCTGGTTTGGCTCAGTGGTAGAGCGCCGGACTGTGAACCGATGGGTTGCAGGTTTGATTCTGGCCAAGGGCATGTACCTTGGTTGCGGTTCATCCCCGACCCTGGTCGGGGTTGCGAGGGAGGCATCCAGTCGATGTGTCCCTCTCACGTCGATGTTTCTCTCTCTCTCCCCTTTTCTCCTTCTCTCTCCTCCCCACTCTATCTGAAGATAAAGAGAAAAATATCCTCAGGTGAGAATAAAAGAAAAAAAAGAGTCTGACAAGGTATTAACTCCAACAGTCAGACCTGTAAATGCACCTACCTTTAGTCTTGCTTCAATAATCTTTGTCAGGGTAAGACAGTCTCCATGGAAACCGCTGCATCCAATGACTGTTTTGTCTGTTCTATAAAACACACATTTTGGGAAACTGAGTTGGTAAGACATTAAAGCAAAACGTGTTGGGCAATTTTAAATTTAAAACTCACATCGCCATTATTCACTGAACGGCACTGGGACAACTACTTAGCCCGTCTTTGGAAGAAGGAGGGAATACCTGTAATCTACCTAATCCCTTACACCAGATAAATTACAGATGAATCAAACATGTAAAGAAATAGTGGAACTGAAAAGACTGAAGTAAATATAGGTAAATGTTACTTTATAATCTAGGGTGGAGGGCAGCTGATACAAATACGCTACAACACAGTCCACAGGAAAGTCCCATGTGTTTGACCACATAGAAAACATAATTTCTACAAAGAAAACCACAAAGTCAAAGAGAAAAAACTAAGCAAATACACTGATAATCTAATTTTTACTTCTTTAGTCTACAAAGGGTTCTACAATTAGAAATAACAGTAACGCTGCAATGGATCATGGGGTGTTAACATGCAGCATGGTGACTGTAGTTGATACTGTATTCATATTTGAAGATTGCTAAGAGAGATCTTTTATAAAAGTTCTCATTAAAGCCCTGACTGGTTTGCTCAGTGGTTAGAGCGTCGGCTCAGGGAACAAATAATTGTGGGTTCGATTCCAACCAAGGGCATGTAACTCGGCTGCGGTTTGTCCCTGGCCCTGGTCAGGGTCGCACGTGTGGCAAGCGGTCGATGTGTCTTTCTCACATGGATGTTTCTCTCTCTCTCTCCCTCCCGCTCTATCTGAAGATAAATGCAAAAATGTCCTCAGGTGGGGACTAAAAAAGAGTGTACATGGCAGGGGGCAGATAAATAAACAAACATTTAGCCCAGTGTGCCTCGACCGGTTGAGTATTATCCTATGCACCAGCAGGTTGCCAGTTTGATTCCCGTGGACCAATGGATAGAAAGACAGAAAAATATGATAATTATATAAAACGGTAGTAAGATCTAGATGGTAGTACATAGCTGTTCACCACAAAATTTTACTTCTGTTATATATTTAAATTTTTTCAGGACACGATATTGAGATAAAAATATTTAGGTTATGAAAACCACAGTTGGTACCAAGATATGGCAAATACCATCATGACTGCATATTAAATTATTAGGAAATAGTAATTTAGAAAATTGTTTCCTAACAGAAATGCAAGCTAAGCTCCAAATAGGCAATCTAAAAATTCATGAAACACAGTTTAGAAGTTAAATCTCTTGTGACATTAAATTATCACAAGGCACCCTGTCTTTAGAAATTTACTTACAATTTGTAACATTTGGGGCTGTCCCGGGTATGGATTGAAAACCCTTCACTCAATCGAGTATCAGAAGCAACAATTGAAAAATCTTCTCCAGCAATTGCAAGTACAGTACTGAGGAAAAAAGAAAGACAAAAAAAATTAATGTCTTCTTCTGGAGGGTAAACAAGCCTCACCCAATGGAAGCGTGCCCGACCCCTGCGATGTGAGTTCCACAACAGAGCAAGGCACACATGGTTTCCCCGTGCACAGCAAGTTATGTTTACACTACACTGTAGTAAGTGTGCAGTGCCAGTATGCATTAAGACAACGCCCATACCTTAATTTAAAATACGTTTTTGCTAAAAAATGCTAACCATCACCTGAGCCCATTGTGAAAAGGGCCCTCACAGACTTGCTCCATGCAGGGTTGCCACAAACCTTCAATTTGTAAACAAAACAAAACAACCAAAAAAACACATCACCTGTTAGCACAGTGAAGTCCAACAACAGGAGGGGTACAATCCCTCCAACAGGACAGAAAAAAACCACTGCACAGCACCAGGATAAAATCACTGAATGAGTAACAGCAGGATTCAGACAGAGGAGGAAAGACCAGGAAAGGATCTCTGGCTACAAGTCATCTGGAAAAACACCAAGAGCTCCCTGAAAACAGAACTCTACAGCACAGCCAAGGTTCTCTAGCAGGAGGTAACAGAAGTGTCACTGAATTATCATCATTATCAAAAAATTAAAGACCTACTTTGTGCAAAGTGCTGATATTGCAAAACAGCCACAGGCCATGGCCCTGCCCCCGGGTGTCAGGTGTAGACAGTGGCACCACAGTGCAAGTTACCTGAGCTCAGAGAAGATGGGGCTGGGTCTTGCATTTCTAGCACTCAGTAGACACCCAAATAGCTGTTGAAATTGAATGAACAAAGGACAAAGTTGTATGATTCACGATGGCAGCTTACTGAAGAGGCCTACAGCATGAACTCCTAAAGCAGACTGTCCAGGTTCTAAGCCTGACCCTCCCACTTTGCAGATTTTGGACTGTGGGTAAGTTCCTTAACTTCTCAAAGCGTCAATGTCCTCATATGTAGATCAGAGATCATACAGTAGCTGCTTCCTTTCAGAGTGTTACAAGGATTAAATGAGTTAGTAATTGTAAAGCCCTTAGAGTAGTTCCGGAACATAACTGCTCCTCCAGAGTGTTCACTGAGCACCTGGGCTCTGCAGTTTCCTGAGGCCTGATCTTGCCACTTAGCTCTGTGACCTTGGACAAATTATCCAGGTTCAGGCTGATAAGTTTCTGTGTTACAGGGTGACCACGATAGTTAAATGACACAACTCACATAAAGCACCCAGAAAACTCTAGCCACTCTTTTACCGAGAAGGGATGTGCACCAAAGCTCTGAAGCACTCACGGACAGCTTCTCAGATATCACTGAGGATGAATAAAAGAAAACGGGCCACAGTTCAAATAAACAGTCAAACAACTTATGCAGGTGTCCCTTTACATGTAAGCAAGAGCAGGGACAACAAGCTTATGTGATGGACGGGCCCGACTGTAAAAAATATCCCAAATGCTAAACTAAAGATTTTAGTATGTTAGTGAGAAACCATAAAGGTTATGTGAGCAACAATGAGAAAAGTTTCATCTGCGAAGTGGAGTTTTAATCACACATGTGAAATGTGTGTGACAATCACACATGTGAAATGGGATGGAAACACTTAGACGGATGCAATAGAGGGTAGCAGTGTGAATAGAAATGGTTAAGTCCAAAACACAAACACATAAGCTGTAGAAGTTTTCATAATTTTGGTATATTTTAAATTTGGACGAACATCGTGACACCTAATAATTAAGAGTGTAAAGGAGAGCTGACTGAGGGATCATTAGCTTGTTTTTATCTTAATATCTTGAATTACTGAAGTAAAAGCGAGAGCAGAACCATTTTTACTTAAGAAGCCAGAACTGAGAGACTCATGAGAGGTGAAACTGGAGAAACAGATTTGGGAATTGTCCGCCCATGAATGAGACAAGTGAGTGTTGAGTGACAAACATGGAGGCCAATGACTTGCAGTTTAACCACATTTCAAGAATTAAAATCGAAAAAGATATAGAAGCAAGCCTTACTCTGCATTAGCAAAGGCTGCCCAAGAGCCAGCAGCAATAAATGCTACAGAAAAGAACAAAGACTGAGAAAAAGATAATTTAGTTTAAGAATCAGGAAGTCCGCCCTGGCCAGCTTGGCTCAGTGGTTAAAGCATGGGCCTAACGAGTCCCAGGTTCGATTCTGGCCAAGGGCATGTACCTCGGTTGTGGTTTGTCCCCCGCCCCGGTTGGGGTCATGCGGGTGGCAACTGGTTGATGTGTCTCTCTCACGTCGATGTTTCTCTCTCCCTCCCATTCTGGCTGAAAATAAATGTAAAAATATCCTCAGGTGAGGATTAAAAAAAAAAGAATCAGGAAGTCATAAGTAGCTAATTTTTAAGGCAGCAAAGGCTTAATTGGGGTTAAAAAGTGAGTAATGAGCCCTGGCCAGTTTGGCTCAGCGGTTAGAGCGTCGGCCTGCGGTCCGGAGAGACCCGGGTTCGGTTCCCGCTAAGGGCACGTACTTCGGTTGCAGTTTGTCCCCGGCCCTGGTTGGTCGTGCGGGTGGCAGCCACTCGATGTGTCCCTTCACATCGATGTTCCTCTCTCTCCCTTCCTCTCTCTCCCTCCCACTCTAGCTGTACAAAAAATGGAAAAATATCCTCGGGTGAGGATAAAAAAAAAAAAAAAAAAAAGTGAGTAATGAGTACTGAACACTCAACAACTTGAACAGTCTTATCATAAAGAATTCTCAAATGCCTTATGAAATGGGTCTAATAACCATCTTGCAACATAACTACCTCATCAGTTGTCACAGAAAGTGCTAGAAGTGAAAGACTAAAAGCATAAACTCAGTGGCAACAGAACTATGGATTCAAGTCCTGGCCGAGGTCACATTAGTGCTGTGACTGGAGCCCAGGTTCGTTGTAAAAATGGGGCTAATACCATCTAACACCCAGGTATCCGTGAGGATTAAAAAAGATAACTGCTTGCGATGTACAAAATGCTTGCTTCTCCTCCCAAACTCTGAGGAGCCGAGGAAGAGAAGGGCAGTGTGTTAAAAAAGTGCGGAGGCCCCATTGCCCTTCAGTGGCCGAGACAAGGATAAAATCACACCTTCCACTCTCCTTCCAACACTTCCCAAAAATATGCGTCGATAACCCAAATCCAGAAGGCCTGACTAAATAACCTGTCTCAACCCTCGGTGGCACGCTTTGAGTTCGGCCTGGTCGGTGCACTGTAACCACTGCCTCCGTGCACAGCTGCCAAGGTCCTTGACAGCATCTTCCCACAGCCCCAAGGCTTCTAGTGGGTGGGTAGAAGGGAAAGTGCCACTTCACGTAAAGCTGTCTTTTTTAAAAGGACAACCTAAAAGTAACATGCCAGGCAAACATTTTTACTTCTTCTGAGTAATTTTTCCCGACTTCAAACTACACCTTAAAACAAGCGCTTATCTATGAAATGGAGCCTGGTCAACTAACCCTACTTTCTACCTAAAATGACAGCAAACGACTAAGCAGTTTGATCGGCCTTTTTGGCTACAACGAGGCACCTACGTACGAGGACCGAACCACCCTCCCGCTTTCGCTTCCGACGCAGACCTGCCCTCGGCGCGGCTGCCCTTCGGGAGGCTCCCCGAGCAGAGGCCGGGCTTCGCCGCCCACCTGGGCCTCGCTGCACACCCGCCGTCCGCACCCATTCCCAAGCGCCCGGCCGGGAAGGCGCCGCTGGGAGCGCGAGGCTGCCCGCCACGCTCGGAGGCGGAGGCCCGCCGCGACACCGCGCGCGAGCCGGGGTCGGGGGGGACGCGGTCGGGGCCTCACCCTCCGTTGAACGCGTAGGGCGAGAAGCGCAGCTGCACGGGGCCGGCGCTGTGCGGCTCCATCGCCAGGTCTCGGCGGGGGCCCCAGGACACGGCTGCGGAGGACAACATTGTCGGCATCCGCTCCTGCTGTCTCACGGCGAGATGGCGGCCCAGCCGGAAGTCGGAAGTCGGAAGTCGCACCACTTCCGGCTGCCGGCGGCGCTTCCTCCCGTCGCCCCGGCGCGCGCAGGTGCCGGGCTCTCATCGGTCCGCGTACTCCAAGAAAGCTGACGGACATGTCAGGGTTTTCTCCCTTAAGACAGCATTCCAATTCATTCTTGATGGGCAACAGTTTTAAAGTCTGACCATACAGAAAAGTTGGCAATGCTATCGAGCAACGGGAAGTCGAGGCGTCTAACGTCGGTGCAGCGGTGTTGGGAAAGGGGGCTGACACCGCCCGCATCCTTGAGGAGGTGCACACCTGAGGCCCGGCAGTGCCCTCCCAGGTGTGCACTCCGCCAGAGTGTGCAAGAATGTTCCTTCCCACCGCCGCGAGCTGGAAGAGCTAATGTCCATACACTGCGGGGTATGTCACGGAAAGAACGTGATCCCACGTCCGCGAGGGATGGTCTTACGTCAGAATACACGCTACTACCAGGAGGACCAGATAACCATCTGTCGCTCTGGGCGTCTGTGTATTCACTTCCTCATACGAATAGTCTATTTTACAATTCTTTAAAAGTTTTTCTGAAAACGCACCAAGAAACTGAGGCGGGGAGGCAGGTGACTTGCCAAAGGTCACACCGAGACTCGGCTTAGAAATCAACCTCCGCCTACTTCCAGCAACGACCAATTAGCAGACGCGGACCCGTGGCCCCGCCCCGGAACTCCTGACTCGCCCCGCCCCGCCCGCATTCCTTTCAAACGGATTCTCCCGGGAGACACCGGAAGTGACGGACGCCCATACTTCCCAGGGCCGCGGCTCCGGCGCCGGCCGCTCGCTGAAGCCAAGCGCAGAACTGGCGGAAGTGACACTATAAGTGCGCGCCGGGCGGCGGAGAGGGTCGGGAGGGTCGCCGTGGCGGGCGCCTGGGCCGCCGGCCGTCTGACTTGGTTTTCGCAGGTGGGCGCTGCTGTCCGTGGCGACTCCAGGTAACCGGCGCGGAGGCTCTTCCTCCCCTCTGAGGCCCGGGCGGGGCGACCCCTGCGGCGAGGCGGGGGAAGAGGGCGGGAGGAGGCGGGCGGGCGCGCGGGCCGCGCGGGACCACTGCCCGCTCGAGCCGCCGCCGCCCCCGCCGTACCGGCTGCCCCGGCGCGGCCTCCGTGTGGCTCGAAGCGGGTCCCGAGGCGCGGGGCCGGGTCCCCTTCCTGCCGCCGGCCCTCCTCGTCCTCTCAGCACTTCTGTGGTGACAGGGTAACCGCGTCCGAGAACCAGCTCCCCCTGCGCCCTGACACTGCCCCGAGCGGGCTCCGTGTTCACGTGGGGCCGGTCTTCGGGGTCTGTGGTCTCCGGCCCTCGTCCTCCGGGGCCCTCGGGCTGCCGTGCGCTCGGCAGGTGCGTGTGTGCGCCGCAGCGGCACGGGCTCGGAGCCGTGGGTTTTCCCTTGCAGCCGCGACCCCGAGTCCGGCGAGAACGCCCTGTGGCGGACGGTGTTTAAACTGGCACCTGGTTAGTAGCACACGCTGGCCCTGTGCGCCCACCCGGGCTGTGTGCTCATCTCGGAGCCCTGCGAGATTCCGTCGCTTCCCACAGCAACGCGGCCCATCCCAACCGAACCGAACCCGGCCTTTGAGCAGGGTCGCCTGGTTCTTTTGTCCAAGAGGTAGTTCAAATGTCCAGCCAACAAAAAAAATAGCGATTTAGGGAAAACCAGATACAGACACACTTTGCAGTTCTGTGTCCTGAAGAGGTAGAGGTGTTACATAAACAACGTAGTGTCGGGACAGCTTCTGTCAGTGCTTCGTTAAAACAGGAGCTCAATCAGTGATCCCACTAAAGTGTATAGGATCCAATTAAATGTTTATTGAACCTAACGCCCAAGACATCAGAGGTATAAAGGGGATTGGAACATGTGAGAACCTGAAGTTGGGCTAATAACGCTGTGTATACAGTGCTTAACCAGTATTTCTACTGAGACATAAAGTTTGCTTGGGAATTTGTTTTCTCTGGATATTTCCCCCCCAAAGTTTTCAGTGTTAATTATGACACCTTAATTTTGAACATTACGAGTGTTTAAATGAAACGTGTCACAAAATAATTTTTTCCTGTTGGCAGTTTTGCATACAGTCATAGCAAACATGGAAGGAATAATGTTCAGCATTATAGATAAGAAGTGTATTCCAAAATAGCTTCATTTTGGAGTTTTGTGCACGTGTGTATGTGTAACTATGAAACGGATTTGTAACATTGTATAGCTTATCTGTATTCTCACATAAAACTTCAAACTTTTCAGAGCAACATCACTGTCTTGGTGTGAGGATAACCCAGACTGCTGAGGAAGTTGCTAAGAAGTGTGCTGGGGATGCTCCGTGGAAAGTTTGAATGCTGAGGCTGCTCCAGTGCAGAGGCTGTTGACTTGCCCAGAAGAAAGCGATCGCCATGGATCAGAACAACAGCCTGCCACCCTATGCTCAGGGCCTGGCCTCCCCTCAGGTAACAGCATCTGTTGTTGAAAATGGGTTTGTATTCCTTAAACCTTTCATATCTTGTGAAGGTCTCCTAGGCTTTGAATAGGCATGCTGGTATATAATTTGGGGAGTCTCCTTGGAAGCTAAATAAAACATGTATTTGTTTCTAAAAACTTTTTTTATCCTCACCCAAGGACATTTTTCTATTTTCTGTTCAGATAGAGTGGGAGGGAGAGAGAGGAAGAGAGAGAGAGAGAAAGGGAGAGAGGGAGAGAGGGAGAGAGAAAGAGAAACATCGACGTGAAAGGGACACATCGAGTGGCTGCCACCTGCACGACCAATCAGGGCCGGGGACAAACTGCAACCAAGGTACGTGTCCTTAGCGGGAACCAAACCTGGGTCTCTCCGGACCGCAGGCCGACGCTCTAACCGCTGAGCCAAACCGGCCAGGGCTGTTTGTAAAAACTTTTGATAAACACTTACAATGCTGTTCCAAGTGATTACTATACAGGGTCTTTGATTTTAAAGTGGCCCTTATCAAATTATTTTCTAGTTCAACTTTTCTTTTTCATGTTTATGGTTCCAGATAACTTATCTGCTTTTTGAAGTTTTAAATAATCTCTGTTGAGGTATAATTTACAAACAATAACAACACTAACTTTAAGAGTATATTTTGATAATTACATACCCCTGGATAAGTTACAGGACTTTCCAAATACCTAAAAAATTTCTTCCTGCCCCTTTGTGGTCACTCCCCTACCCTAGGCAATGACCCATCTGCTATCCAGAGCTATAGGGAGTTTTGCCTAGTCTAGGATTTTGTGCAAATGGACTCCTATCAGTTTGTATGTTCTGTATGTCTGTCTTCTTTGCCGAACATGTTTCTATATTGCAAATTCCTTCTTACTGCCATTCATTGTGTGGATGTACCACATTTTACATTATCCTTCTTCAGTTGCTGATGTTGGTATTCCCGTGGACAGAGGTGCTGTAAACATTGTGTACGTGCTTTGTTTCCTGTGCTTTTATTTCTCTGGGGTGAATACTTAGGCATGAGGTTGCTAGGTCATAGGGTCAGTATATGTTTATCTTTATACAGAAGTCCCACCAGCAGCATATGAGAGTTCTGGTTGCTCCATATCCTCACCAACACTGCACAGTTTATACTCTTAGCCATTCTAGTGGTTGCTGAGTAGTAGTTGTGGTTTTAATTTGCATTTTCCTGATGACTAATGATCTTAAGTATTTTGTCAAGTGCTTATCATCCATTTGTCATTTCTAAATGTTCTTCAAATTTTTGCCCATTTTTGTTGGTTTATTCATCTTTTATTGCCATGTAGGTCTGTGGGTACAGTCATCCCCACTTTCCATGGGGGACATGTTCCAAGACCCCCAATGGATTCCTGAAACTATGGGCAATACTGAACCCTATATATACAAAGTTTTTCCTGTACATAGAAACCTATGATAAAGTCTAGTTTATAAACTAGGCACAGGAAGAGATTAACAACAATAACTAATCATAAAATACAACGTTGATAACAGAATGCTGTAAGAAAAGTTTTGTGACTACAGCCTCTCTCAAAATATCCCACTGTGCAGCACATACAGCGTGGAGATGCTGGGCAGAGGGATGGTCCACGCCCCTGTGGGTGAAACGGGATATGAGAGTCCATCACCCTGCTCAGAACTGCACCCAAAGTAACTTAGGAATTGTTTATTTCTGGAATTTTCCATTTAACATGTTCTGACTGTGGCTGCCGGGGGTATCTGAAAGCACAGAGCCAGGGATGACTCTTCCGGGCGCACCCCCCCCCCGCCCCCAGAGGTGTGCTCTGCAGGTGCTGTCTCCCCTTCTGAGGCTCACTAGTCTCAGCTTTTCCTTTTAATTTTTAATTTTCTTGGTGGTGTCTTTTGGAGAGTAAAAGTTCTTCATTGTTTTCTGATCACTTTGTCAGTGTTGCTTCATGGTTTGTCTTTGTGTCCTGTGTGAGAAATCTTTGCCTACCTGAAGTCCTAAGGTGTTTCTCTGCGTAGGTCTTGATTTTACAGGTCTGTCTGTCAATTAGTTTTAGCTCATTTTTATGTACGGCATAAAGAGAGGCAGATCTTTCAAAACCTTTGTCTCAGTCTTTTTTTTTTTTTTTATTTTTTTTTTTTATCCTCACCCGAGGATATTTTTCCATTTTTTTTGTATAGATAGAGTGGGAGGGAGAGAGAGGAAGGGAGAGAGAGTGAGAAACATCGACGTGAAGGGACACATCGAGTGGCTGCCACCCGCACGACCAACCAGGGCCGGGGACAAACTGCAACCGAAGTACGTGCCCTTAGCGGGAACCGAACCCGGGTCTCTCCGGACCGCAGGCCGACGCTCTAACCGCTGAGCCAAACTGGCCAGGGCTGTCTCAGTCTTTTTAAGTTAGTGTGACTTGCATGTTTTCTAGCCAGTGTTTTTATAGGAGCGAGTGGTTGATGCAGTGGGATAACGCCTATATTTGGGGCCACAGTGTGTGGTTGGTCCTCCTCTCCTGTTCTCTCAGCCACCACATTGATAAGAAAGTTCGACATAAATATTTCACACGTTTCCAGTTTTTGCCTTCTGCCAAATAAAGGGCAGAAGCAGGAAAGGTTGTGGCTCTTTTTTGGGTCTTGCACCCATTAGAAATCTAATGAAAACTGGATCCCTCTGTGCAGAAATTTCAGGTGTGGTTTTAAGAGGTTCACAGCCATAACAAGCTCTGCAGGCTTCCCTGCCTTTGTGGATTTAGGTGGTGGGAGAAGATTGTACTGGGCTTTGGGAAAATTTGGTTTTGATCTTGGCTAATCTGCCAATAAGGTCTGTGGTCTTGGGCAACTCATTTAAGTGTTCTTGGTGTTAGTTTTCTGCTTTAACATGGGAAGAAGAGCATGGGTTTCCCTTTCCCAAAGGGCTGTGGTAAGACTTAGGACAATTAATAAATGTCACAATATCTGGAAACACTTAGAAGCAATGTAGAAAATGAAGTTGATATTCTGATAAAGGCATTGGATTTTATTGAGTTAACCTCTTTGGAGAGCAGTGATTAACCTTTTTCAGTAGTATTCGAATAATCATCATTATCATTGCTAACACTCATTTGTTTTCTATGTGCCTGTCATGTTGGATGCTGTAAGTGGATCTCTCTAGGGTAACCATGTAATTTATCATCCAAATTTGAAACAGGGTGCTGCCCAGATAGTATGCAGGGTAATAGTTTAAAGAAGGATGTGTGGTCACTCCAGTGATCTCCATGATTTTTTGTAACTATCTTAGGGCATTATCATCTCGTAGATATTCCTGAAGAGTTAAACGGCTTCCTTAGGTTCTCACATGTAATAGTAGCAGAGTTGGATTTCACACCCAGGTCCAATTCCAAATCCGGAGCTCTTACCTGCTATGTTATGGTAACAAAGAAGGTGATGTGTGTAAGAACAGCAAGTTCCTCCCTATTATTGCTTCATAACTGCATTTATACTAGAAGGCGACTGTCTTTATACATCTCACCTGTTCTCTCACCAGGCAGCACCAGCCAGCCTAACCCACGTTCTCCTGTCTTTCCATAGGGCGCCATGACTCCGGGAATCCCTATTTTTAGTCCAATGATGCCGTATGGCACAGGGCTGACTCCACAGCCCATTCAGAACACCAACAGTCTTTCCATTCTGGAGGAGCAGCAGCGGCAACAACAGCAGCAGCAGCAGCAGCAACAGCAGCAGCAGCAGGCTGCAGTGACAACAGTGACGGCCACAGTGCAGCAGTCATCATCCCAGCAGGCGACTCAGGGGGCCTCAGGACAGACACCACAGCTCTTCCACTCACAGACTCTTACGACTGCACCCTTGCCGGGCACCACGCCCCTGTACCCCTCGCCCATGACCCCCATGACTCCCATCACACCTGCCACACCGGCCTCTGAGAGCTCGGGGATTGTGCCACAGCTGCAGTGAGTACTTGTGTTGTGTCCTGTTGCTGCCCTGGAGGGTCCTTTGGAGAATGCTTCTGTTCCTTGTTTTCAGAGGGATCCATGAGTCTCAGTGTGTGGCAGTAACCGTGATCCTGAATCTCAGTTTTCTGTGTCTCACTTGAGAAGGGAAGCAGAGCTGTGAGTCGCCCTTAGTAAAAAGCTCTCACATTTTTAGAAATTGGTAGCTTGTGTTTACACACTTGGACCAGTGAAATCCCGTTTGCATGCATTGCTGTTATAGACAAGCCTGATGCAGTCTCCTTCCCTTGGGATATTTCGGTCTTTGGTAAGATTAGGTACTTAGTCATGGAATTAGTATAGTTCACAGTGGTCCTTGTTTTTTTTTGGTTGTTTTTTTTTTTTTTGGTTACTACAAGGGCTGCATATAAGTCTTTGAGGGCTGTGTCTTTCACACAAGCTGAGGGTGGCTGTTCTTGCCCTGAATGAATTTTTCCAGCTCAGTGAAATGGTCCTGTATGTGACAGCATTGGGGGAGGAACATGAAATCTTCGTACAGTGTGCAGGGAGTGTTGAATGGGTATGGAATCCAAGGGGTGGACGGTGGTGACGGCTGCACAGCACTGTGACTGTCTTAGACACCACTGAGCCATACACCTACAACTGGTGAACATGCTAAATTTTGTTATGTGCATCTCAAGGCAAAAAGAGAACTAAGAATACATCGAAGCCCTGGCCAGTGTAATTCAGTGGTTAGAGTGTCGTCCCATGTACCCAAGGGATGTAGGTTTGATTTGCAGTCAGGACATGTACCCAGGCTGCAGGTTCAATCTCCATTCTGGGCGTGTGTGCGAGGCAACTGACTGATGTTTCTCTCTCACGTCGATGGTTTTCTCTCCCCCTCTCCCTGTCTCTAAAATCGATGAAAAACATATCCTTAGGTGATGATTTTAAAAAAAGATACATTTGAAAGTTATATGACTAAATGTGTGATAGATACACCAAAATTTACGTGATTGAGTTAATAGGACAAAAGTTGCAGACAAGCCCTGGCCGGTTTGGCTCAGTGGTTAGAGCGTCGGCCTGCGGTCCAGAGAGACCCGGGTTTGATTCCCACTAAGAGCGCGTACCTTGGTTGCAGTTTGTTCCCGGCCCTGGTTGGGTCGTGCGGGTGGCAGCCACTCGATGTGTCCCTTTCAAGTCGATGTTTCTCTCTCTCTCCCTTCCACTCTATCTGAACAAAATATGGAAAAATATCCTTCGGTGAGGATAAATAATAATAATAATAATAATAAAAAGTTGCAGACAGGCATGTATTGAAGTTGATTGGAAGGAAATAGGAGTGTGGAGATGAAAACATTCATTGAGTTGACACCCTAAGTTGGGCGCACAGCTGTGCACTGAGGAAGACAGCCGACCTGAGCCAGTGCGTTCTCACAAGGGTGCGTTGTGACAGAAGGGACCAGAGCCAGCCATGTGCTGGAGCCCACACGACGTTTATTTGCCGTCCGGACACAGTGTTCACATGACAGTGATCGTGGAGCCCCTGCACCATGGTTTTATTCAGAGGGCATTGCCTATGTGAGTGCAATTTCAAAACCAGGAAAATAGGGAATAAAAATTGAGGTGTGCTTTGTTTAAATTTTTAGTAAAATTTCTAATAAAGTTGTTTTTCACTCTAGTATATTTCTTTTGTAAGTTGTTCATAAAATGATATGAGAATACTATTTTATCTGTCTGTTGGGCCTAGATAGTAAATGGTTATTTCTGTTTTTCTTGATTTACTGAGGGTTAATCAGAACAAAACAGGGTTTTTTTTTTGTTTTTTTTTAATCCTCACCTGAGGATACTTTTTACATGGATTTTTTTCAGCTAGAGTGGGAGGGAGGAAGAGAGAAACATCGATGTGAGACAGACACATCGATGGGTCGCCTCCCACACAACCCTGACAGGGCCCAGGGGTCGAATCTGCAACCGAGGTACATGCCCTTGACCGGGAATTGAACTCGAGACTCTTTGGTCTGTAGGCCAACTCTCTAACCACTGAGCAAAACTGGCCAGGATTAGGTTCTTGTTCTTCCAAAAGATACTTATTATGAGAGGACTGAGAAAGCCATACCTGCCTATTTTCTTTGTAAATAACAGTTTTAGGATTAGGAGTGGTGGTGTTGCAGAGCTCAGAGATGAGCGGCGTTGGTGTCCGTGAAAGGCTAGGGCTCTGGATGGGTGACGACCCACATCCCAGCTCTGGCCCTGAAGGGCCAGGTGTGTCCTGAGCAGCTTGCCCCCTTTAAGCCTCCATGTCTTCCTGTGAAATAGTTCTCAGTTCCCAGTGCATTGCAAGCATTATGTAATGGTTTATGTAAAATGATCACCATGGTATGTGGAACTTGTTAAACACTTAATAAATGTCAACAATTTATTAAAATTTAATTAAAACGTTACTATTAAACAATATAATGAAATTAAGTTAGTTCCAGTGAAGGAATCAGGTTTATAGATAATTATTAACGCCTCATTCTGTAAAATTTAAATGAATAAATCACATTTTCTTTTCAATTTTTTTGCAGAAATATTGTATCCACAGTGAACCTTGGTTGTAAACTTGACTTAAAGACCATTGCACTTCGTGCCCGAAATGCTGAATATAATCCCAAGGTCAGAGCAATTCAAATGTATTTCAAACTGTAATACAGGAACTTACTTCTAAAGATCCCTAGATCAAAAAATGTGTGCTATGTTGGTGTGCTTGCAGTCTGATTTACTAATTCCTCTGGCGGTGCGGCTTTTCAAACAGAAAGCTTACAGTTATAGAAGCTAGTCGTGGGAAGCAGAAAATATAAGGTAGAAGCAGAGGCCTTAGTATTTATTAAGGATGTAATTAGTTACAGGGAAAAAACAAATTGAGCCCTGCCGGTGTGGCTCGGTTGAGCGTCTCCCGGTGCACTGAAAGGTCACTGGTTTGATTCCCAGCTTGTGTGCTGCCTGGTGATGGGGTCCTGTGTGGGAATGTGGTGTGGGTGCTGTGGTGGCTGTGCTTCAGGTCTTCATTGCTGTCACTGTTTAGTTGTCCTTGTTCTTTAATGACTGTCTTGACTGTTTCAGCGGTTTGCTGCTGTAATCATGAGAATCAGGGAGCCCCGGACCACAGCCCTGATCTTCAGTTCTGGGAAGATGGTGTGCACGGGTGCCAAGAGGTAGGTCCTTCTCTGTTGGGGCTTTGTGTGTTCTTGGTGTAGGCTGTGACTTTAGTGTTGCTTTCTTACTAAGATGGTTGGTTCTAATCACTTTAATCAGCAGTAATTTTATTTTCTTAAAATTAGGCACGTTCCTGGCTGGTGTGGCTCATTTGGTTGGAGTGGCATCCTGTACACCAAAAGGTGGCAGGTTCGATTCCCAGTCAGGGCACATACCTGCGTTGCAGGTTCAGTCCCTGGTTGGGGCGTGTGCAGGAGGCAACTTATTGATGTTTCTCTCTCTCTCCCTCCCTCTCCCTCCTTTCCTCTTGAGAAATCAATTAAAAAGAAAAAAACATTAAAAAAAATTAGGCATGACTTTCAGACATACGTTACAATCACTTATTTCCATATAGTTCTGTTGCATTGTATGTGTATTTGATAAAATGTAATGTCAAAACTGTTACAAAGGATCCCTTTATATAAAACATTTTACACATGACACAGATGCATCCCAAGGGGGAAAATGTGGTTGGGAGTCATGAGAGAGCTGCCTGCCTCCTGCTCTGGCAGTGTGGCTGGGTGCTGCTGCCCTCGTGGTGAGTGGTGTTTGTTCCGAGGATCTGAGTTGTGCACCTTTGCGGCAAAGGCTGCTGCCTGTAATCTGCTTCTTTGTGCAGTGAGCCCCCTGCAAAGGTTAGTTGGTGTTTTGGGACGTTGACTAGTGTAACCTTGTCTAACAGCCCACAGACTTGGTAGGAGGCATGAGAGGGGGAGTGAGGTAAGTAATGAAGTAAATTAAACTCTTAAAATAAATGATTAAAATGTATTTGGAGGTGTTAACATATAGGGGGGCTATGGAGCTTTTGCTTATTCTGAACTTCACAGTTGTCTACAGTGAAGGGAAGGCCATTGGGGTAGACAGTCTGGCTCTGGTCTCAGAGCGTTTTAAGAAGTCAAGGTGTGGGTCTGCCCCTGGCTCCATGTGGCTCTTCATCTAGGGTCTTTATGTGCTTGTTTTCCTCGGGACAAAGCAGCAGGAATGTGAGCTCCATCAGTGATGCTCCACGTGTTCCCTTCCCTGGGGGCGTTTGTGCAGACTTTCACCTTGTCCACAGCACTTCCTGAGACTGAACAGTGTGTATCTATTTGGGTGATTATTTTATCGAGACAACAAACCATAAATAAGTTTATTATCCTTTAAAAAACAAAGCACTGCATCTATGGTTCATTTTTTTATTTTTAATTTTTTTTTCCTTTATTGATTTTAGAGAGAGAGGGAGAGAGAGATAGAAACATCGATGAGAGAGAACATCGACTGGCCGCCTCCTGCATGCCCCCCACTGGGGACCAGGCCCACAACCAGGGCATGTGTCCTGACCTGCAATTGAACCAGCAACTTCTTGGTGCAGCAGGGTCGATGCTCAACCACTGAGTCACACCGGCCGGACTATGGTTAATTTTTATCATTCCTGACCCTGCATCTGAGAACTTTTTGTTTATGATGATAGTATAATTGCTATAGTATAATTGCTCTCATCCATGTTTTACATAAGCTCTGCATTCTAAGTCAGTTTTATCCAATAAGTGAGTTACGGAAATGGACATAAAACAGGAAAGAATTAGTGTAGCATTCTTCAAGGAGAAATCTCATCAGCATTCTGCTATCACAGCGAAGCTTGTTAGCTCTCATTTTAGGAGTCTGAGGCCTAAGCACTGCTGGCAGCGACAATGATGGTGCCGCACACGAGCATCCACACCCTGAGCTGTCAGTGCTGGGCAGGCTGTGAAGGTGGTTGTTTTGGTTTCCTACCTAGTTTCCTGCCAAGGGCACAGGGTGACTTTCTCATGAAATTGTGTCTGCTGATCTTTTCTCTTATTGGGAAGGGGGTGACCAGTTCACAGTTTTATTTTTTTTAAATCATCACCTGAAGATATTTTTCTATTGATTTTTAGATAGTGGCAGGGAGGAAGGCGGGGGCCGAGGGGTGACATCAATGTGAGAGAGATACATCGATGGTTGCCTCCCACAGACCCCGACTTGGGGTCATAGATCGAACCTGCAACCCAGGTTCATGCCCTTGACTGGGAATCGAACCTGCAACCCTTGGGTCTGCCGGCAGATGCTCTTACTGCTGAACCAAACCACCCAAGGCAGTTCACACTTTTTTAAAAGTTATTCTTCTAAATAACTATTTTAGCTGGCTTTGCATATAAATAGCTCACTTTTTCTTTTCCCTAGTGAAGAGCAGTCCCGACTAGCAGCAAGAAAGTATGCCAGAGTTGTGCAGAAGTTGGGTTTCCCAGCCAAGTTTTTGGACTTCAAGATTCAGAACATGGTGGGGAGCTGCGATGTGAAGTTCCCCATAAGGTTAGAAGGCCTCGTGCTGACCCATCAGCAGTTTAGTAGGTAAGTCTGAAGTGTGTTGGGATTGCTTTTGGTAGCAGTCTGTCTGAGTGTTCATGACAAAACATCTGCATGAAGAGCTCATAAGAACAGATTCTGTAGTTCCTGCTGTGTTTACTGTGGAGGTTTCTCCTGTAGCTGTGGTGATGTCTCTGGTTCTTGCCAGCCTTCTTCCCACTGCATGTGGTGACATGAAGGTCCCTTACCAGATGAAACTGACTTCCCTTCTGTATATTCCATCATTATCTTGCTCGGTGACTACATTTCACATTTCATGAACTTTCCCCCAGTTGTTTGAATCTGGGGTCTGCTCAGCATCATTAGATCCACTAGCACAGGGTATGGCTGAGTAAAATGAATGTGTTTTTTGTTTCTTCTCTGCTTCTTTGTTACGAGACCACCAGGCAGAGAAGGTCCCTCCCCACCTCCCTTCTTGCAGCACCACTCAAGCTTGGCATGCCCGTTGGGGCACCAGGGCCTTTGCGTGTCCCACTTTTATACTTGGCACAGTCTTGTTTCAGGTTTGTCTAGAAAATTCCCACATGTATTTCACATTCACACCTGAGCCTCTCTTCCTCAGAGAAACCGTCCTGAATTTTCCACTAAGTTACACACACACCCTAATGTTTTCAGTCTCTGAGCTAACAAAATGAGATTACAAGGATTAGAATATGACATTCGAACAACAGTGAGGTATCACCTCACACCTGTCAGAATGGCTGCCATCAACAAAGCATCAAACAAGTGCTGGCGAGGGTTTGGAAAAAAGGGGTGGGAATGCAGACTGGTGCAGCCACTATGGAAAACACTGTAGTGTTACCTCAAAAAATTAAAAATTGAACTGCCATTTGATCTAGTGATCCCACTTCTAGGAATGTACCCTAAGAAGCCTGAAACACCAGTCAGAAAGAATATATGTACCCCTATGTTCATAGCAGCACTATATACAATAGCTAAGATCTGGAAACAGCCCAAGTGTCCATCAGTAGATGAATGGATAAAAAAGCTGTGGTACATGTACACAATGGAGTACTATGCAGCTGTAAGAAAGAAAGTTCTCGTATCTTTGAGATGACATGGAGAGACCTGGACTGTATTATCCTAAGTGAAACAAGCCAAGCAGAGAGACAAATATTACATGATCTCACTTATTTGTGGAATATAATGAACTAAACAAACCGATAAACAAAATAGACCCAGAGACATAGAAGTAGGGTACAGACTGACAAACCTCAGAAGAGGGCGTTGAGGGGGGATATAAACCACAGAACTTAAATGCACGTATGCATAACCGATGGACGTGGACAACAAAGCTGGGGACGGGTCGGGAAGGGGATGAGGAGGAGGGTGTCAATGAGGGAAAAGGAGAAACACCTAACAAAAATAAATTAATAAAAATAATTAAAGCCCTGGCCGGTTTGGCTCAGCAGTTAGAGCGTTGGCCTGTGGTCCAGAGAGACCCGGGTTCGATTCCTGCTAAGGGCGCGCGTACCTCGGTTGCAGTTTGTTCCCGGCCCTGGTTGGTCGTGCGGTTGGTGGCCACTTGATGTGTCCCTTTTACGTTGATGTTTCTCTTTCTCTCTCTCCCTCTCTTTCCCTCCCACTCTATCTGAACAAAAAATGGAAAAACAATGTCCTCGGGTGAGGATTAAAAAATAAATAAATAAATTGGCCAGCACGAACAGCTACAGAATATTTCAATGTAAGGAGGTGAGATGGGAATGACTAAAAGACAAAATGTTACTGTCAGATCTGAGAAACAGATGTG
Source organism: Molossus molossus (assembly GCF_014108415.1). Lineage (NCBI taxonomy): Eukaryota > Metazoa > Chordata > Mammalia > Chiroptera > Molossidae > Molossus > Molossus molossus. Next base: position 112,741,033 of record NW_023425402.1, read on the forward strand.
ATCCCTAAACTTGTCCAGAATGACCCTGGGTTAGGGTCAGAGAGACTTCAGAACATTAATGTAAATCTCTCATTATGTGAGAAAATCTAGAGTCATTAGAAACACAATTATTTGATCCTCAGGTGCCAGTTATTGCCCACATGCACGTTGATGCTGTCTGAGGAGCTGGGCTCTGGCTCCTTAGTGTGGCTGTTCTCTGTGATTTTGCTTATGCAGGTCTTCATTTTATCTAAAAGCAGGAGCAGCTTTTAATTTATAAATTGTTTTTGCCCTTTTTCTTCTAGTTATGAGCCAGAGTTATTTCCTGGGTTAATCTACAGAATGATCAAACCCAGAATTGTCCTCCTTATTTTTGTTTCCGGAAAAGTCGTGTTAACAGGTAAGCTGTGAGCAGGACGTAGTTGTGTGAAGGTTCGAAGGGTCCGAGAGCGTTACTTCCCCGTGCTGAGAAGTAGCTTCACAGAATCAGGGCTGCTGGCGACAATTTGTAAAGAGGACTTTCCTTTCTACCCACCGAGAAACATACCCAAGTAGAGGAGTGACAGGAGGGAAATCAGACCTCATGCCTGCAGGTCTTTCAGCCCACACTTGACCTGTAGGGGGAGGGGAGAAGATGAGCATCACCTTGGATAAGAGATGGAGTTTAAAGTGGGAAATTGGCCCTAAAGCCTTTGCATTCATCAGCAGTGTGGTTTTGAGACAACAGAGGGAGACTGGGAGGAGCTCAGTGAAGACAGTGATTGGAGGATAAGATTCAGCTGTTGTTCCTGCACCTGCAGAGGGTGCTCTGTCCTTTTTAGACCCTCTTCAGAGAATGCTGCTTTAAAACAGACCGGATGTGACAAGAGATCTGTCATTAATGTTCTAATGCCTGTGTCTGCTGGTCTGACGCGATAGAGAGAAGGGTGCTAGTAGTTTTGTATCCAAGTCAAACTTTTACCTCCTACTAGGTTAAGAAATGTCATTTCAGACTCTCATTGCTACTCCACTTGTGTCCGTAGGTGCTAAAGTCAGAGCAGAGATTTACGAAGCCTTCGAAAACATCTACCCCATCCTCAAGGGCTTCCGCAAGACGACGTGATGGTGTCTTGCCCTCCCCACCCATGTGTTTTTAAAACAAATCCGTTTTGCTACATATAAGTGGTGGTGGTGTGGTGGCCTGGGTCCGCGGGGCAGCCTGCACGTGCCCTGGCCACAGGCCAGGTGTTGCTGTCGTGGCTGCACTGTGTTTAGATTTAGATTTTAAACTCTTACTGCTGTTGACAAGTTGGTTTAAGGGACAAAACTTTGGTGTTAGAGCCACCTCTACAATTGACTAGACGTTTTATTTTGTTTGCTTTCTGCCCCATAAACCACAGTTTTTATATTTCTACCAGAAAAGTAAAAATGTTTTTTAAAAGTGTTGTTTTTCTAATTTGTAACTCCTAGGATTTATTTTTGTGCCAGACACATTCCGCCTTCTCAGTATTGCAGGACAGAACAGACGTAGTCACGGACACGATGGCTGTGAATATTTCTCCTCAGTGCTCTGTACAGTACATGCTGTTTATAAAAGTGTTCGATTGATGTTATAAATGATGCCTTGTAAGATTTATGTGATCATACTGTTAAGAAGTTGTATTTTAGATATAATGCCTGAAACCACTTCAGTGTGTGTTTGCTTGTTTGTTTCAGTCAACATTTCATCTGTATGTTGCGTTGAAAATGAAAGAACTGCCTGAAAAGTGAGGGTTGCTTGTCAAACATGCATGTGTCATGTTCCATGTATTGAGCTCCTCCTGTTTCCCGGAGACAATGCCTATAACTCACCTAACCCTGCAGCCCATCCCGGAAGTCCCCCTGCTCCAGACCAGCCTCAGCCCCAACCCCCCACCCCAAATAACCATTGTACTAATAGAAGTCAGTCTTTTATTTTTCACGTAATTGGACGTGTTCTTGTATCTGTTTTATTCCTTCAGTTTCCCTTCACATCTCAGGCCGTCTGGCCAGTTTCTCCACGGCTTCTGCTGTCTGTAGACTCGGCGCAGCTCTGCGGTCCCGTCTCAGCTGCTGCGAATGGCGGTGCAGCGGAGGCTGATCCCTTCCCTTGTCAGGACTAAGTGGCGTGTTCTTTTGTTAGAATCAAATGTCTGGTTGACTATTCTCATGGATCCACTATTAATTTGGTAGGAGGTTGCAGATGATGACCTTCTAATCATCTCATGTTCTCTATTCATTGGAGCACTTTGAATCCAGGATGCATGCTGCTTTCTGATAAAATACCTCACAAGTTCATACTGATAGCCCAATTCAGATCTAGGGCTAAAGGGGTGTATTTAACCAGTTGTATATTTTATAGTGAAAATTCTTACTTTTTAAAGGCACACGGGATAATGAGTTAAAAGACGCCATAATCGAGTATCTCACATTATTACTTCAAAAAAAAATTTTTTTTTACTTTTTTAATCTTTATTGTTGAATGTATTACAGATGTTCCTCATTTTTCCCCCATTGACCCCCTTCTCCCCACTCCCACCCCCATCCCGCCTTTTCCCACACTGTCATCTGTGTCCATTGGTTGTGCAAATAAGTTCTTTGGTTTATTTCTTCCCACCCCCAACCCCCCTTCCCTTTGAGGTTTGTCAGTCTAGCAACCAATTTGTATTTCCTAATCCCTTCACCTTTTTCACCCATTCCCCCAACCCCCTCCCATCTAACCAACAAAATGTTTTCTGTATCTATGAGAATGTTTCTGTTCTGCCTGTTTATTTTGTTTATAGATTCAATTGTCAATAGATATGTATTCATTGCCATTTTGTTTGTTCATATTTTTTATCTTTTTCTTCAAAAAGACCCTTCATCATTTCATATAATAATGGTTTGGTGGTGATGAACTCCTTTAACTTTTTCTTGTCTGGGAAACTCTTTGTATGGCCATCGATTCCAAATGACAGCTTTGCAGGACAGCGTAATCTTGGTTGTAGGTTCTTGCATTTCATCACTCTGAATATTTCTTGCCACTCCCTTCTGGCCTGCAAAGTTTCTTTTGAGAAATCAGCTGACAGTCTTATAGGAACTCCCTTTTAGGTAACTAACTGCTTTTCTCTTGCTGCTTTTAAGATTCTCTCTTTGTCTTGAACCTTTGTCATTTTGATGATGATGTGTCTTGGTGTGGGCCTCTTGGGGTTCATCTTGTTTGGGACTCTCTGTGATTCCTGTTCTTGTATGTCTGTTTCCTTCACCAAGTTAGGTAAGTTTTCTGCCATTATTGTTTCAAATAGGTTTTTGATTTCTTGTTCTCTCTCTTCTCCTTCTGACACCCCCAAGATGTGAATGTTGGCATGCTTGAAGCTGTCCCAGAGACTCCTTACACTATCTTCATTTTTTTGGATTCATTTTTTTTTTTTTTGCTGTTCTGATTGGGTGTTTTTTGCTTCCTTATATTCCAAATCAGTGGTTTGCTTCTTGGCTTTACCTACTCTACTATTGAATCTGTGTAAATTATTCTTTATTTCAGTTAGTGCCTCCTTCATTTCCGACTGGTCCTTTATTAAGCTCTTGAGGCCCTCACAAGTTCGCTGAGGTTCTCACTAAGTTCATTGAGCATCCTTATAAGCAGTATTTTGAACCCAGCATCTGTTAGGTTGCTTATCTCCATTTCGCTTAGTTGTTTTCTTGGGGTTTTGTTCTGTTCTTTCATTTGTGACCTGTTTCTTTGTCTCCTCATTTTGGATGCCTCCCTGTGTTTGTTTCTATGTATTACTTTTTTTTTTTTTTTTTTAATCCTCACCCGAGGACACCCTTCCATCTTTTGTACAGATAGAATGGGAGGGAGAGAGAGAGAGAAACATCGACGTGAAGGGACACATCGAGTGGCTGCCACCCGCACGACCAACCAGGGCCGGGGACAAACTGCAACCGAAGTACGTGCCCTTAGCGTGCCCTTAGCGGGAACCGAACCTGGGTCTCTCCGGACCGCAGGCCAACGCTCTAACCGCTGAGCCAAACTGGCCAGGGCTCTATGTATTACTTAACGAGAGGTATGGGACTAGCTGAGACCAGATGCTGCTCGTTTGAAAGAATTTAGGAAAACCTGAAGCAGGATCCAAGACAGGCCAATCCTATGGTGAAGCAACTGGCAACAGCTTGGGTGGGCCTGAAAGTTGGGTGGGGCGGGGCCTCAGGGAATCACCAGGGCGGGGTTACCAGTGTGAGCCAGGTTGCTGGAGTCCCAGATATGGCGGCTGTCTGCCGCCCCAGGGAAGGGCTCACCAAAGGAACAAAGGTCTCTGACAGCACGTTTGTCCCGGAGAAAGTGACCTCTCCAGCCCTCGCTCCAGTGCCAAACAGCTCAGTTCTTCCCTGTATGTCTCTGGTGCCCCTCGAGCTGCCTCCCCTCCAAGCTTAGAGGGAGTGAGTCTGGTAAGTCCATGTGCGAGCCCTTTAAGAGGAGCTGCCTGGGGCTCCAGCTGCCTCAGCCTCCCGGAGCCTCAGTTCCCGCTGGTTTTTCCAGCCAGAAGTGATGGGGATTCTCTTCCTGTTACTGGAACCCTGAGTGGGGGGCCTGGTGTGGGACGGGGACCCCTCAGCCCTCAGGGAGGACCTTCCCAGCCAAGGTGTCCTGATTTTTATCCACCACACGTGGGTGTGGGACCAGCCCCTCTGCCTCTGCCCCTCCTACCAGTCTCAATGTGGCTGCTTCTTTAATTCCATAGTTGTAGGACTTACCTTCAGCTTGATGTCAGGTGGTTCTGAATGATGGTTGTTCTGTAGTTTAGTTGTAACTTTGATGTGGTGGTGGGAGGAGGCGATAACACCTTGGGAAGTCTAGCCGAGTGTCTCACATTGTGCACACAGCGGTGCTAGAGTGACAGAACACGACCACACACATGGTATCGGAAGCATTGCAGCATATTTTCCTGCCGTGCTTTCTGAAGTGTCAGAGGCTGATGGAGCCAGAACCTAGGGCCTGCTGCCTAGTGAATGGGCTGTTCTCAGTGTGGGGCCGGCTGGCCAAGCAGAGTTTCAGGTGGGTGGGTGGGTGGATTGGCAACAGTGACTGACATCCTCTGCAGAAGCAGTTACTGGGTGAGGTGGCTGATCACTTTATGGTGTTTTTAAATGTTTTGACACTTCTAGAAAGAACCGGGTTGCATGATTTTGCATAATTTATTTTTCAATATAGTTGCTATTTTAAGAGAGGCGACATCTCATTTTATTTTAGGAGATGCTTAGAGAGTCACTCCCAGGCTACTGGAGGGAAGGGTATTACAGCTTGTGAAAGGTACCTGCAGAGACACAGATGGAGAAAGTACTGACAGCTCTGAGGGGAGGGATTTGGGGACCTGGGTGGGAAAGGTGAAGGGGTTAAGCAAAAAAAAAAAAAAAGACAACTGCGTGATGATTACCAGAGGGAAAGGGGGTGGGGTGAGGTAGAAGAGGTTAGATAGGGGATACATGGTGATGGAAGAAGACTTGGGGTTGTGAACACAGATGATATATTACAGAATTGTACACTAAAACTAGATAATTTTATTAACCAATGTCACCCCAGTAAATTCTAAATTTTAAAAAGGCACCTGCAGAGAATGGGGGTGCATCTTTCCTTCCAGCAGTTAAAGTGGTGGAAATGCCAAACTTTGCTCATGCGCAAATTCTTTCCCTGCAGATAACAGGGAAAGTGAGATCCTAAAGATGAGAGAGAGAGAACCAAGGGGAAGGGAGGAAGGTGGGCTTCAGAGCATATCCCTTCTCCCAGGCCACAGTGATTGGTCCAAAGGTACAAAATGGACACTTGAATCAACTGAGAACAGGAAGAATGCTTTGTGGGGTGAAGCTGAGGGCAGTGTCTCAGTTGGGTGGCAGCTGTGTGGAGCTGTGGGTGCAGCAGTCCAACCAGAACAGGGCAGGGCTGGGGAGGAGCGTGCTCTGAAGTCAGAGTCCCTGGAGCCTGCGGGCTCTCCAGCCAGCTGCTCTTCTGCCTGTGGACTCCTTTCTGTTCCAGTGATGAGTTGTCACTTGCAACTCAGGGTCCTGAGTCAGAAAAGTTGGGTTGTGCAAGGGGCCGTGTCTGGAAGGAGGCTGCCTGTGATTTTGAATGTCTACGTTGTCATGAGGGGAAGAGTTGGGCTGGGCTCAGGACACAACCCACCTTTTAGATCATCCTGGAGGTTGGCACTTCTCAAACTCTACAAAAGACCCATTTTCCTTTTCTAATTTTTATTCCATCACAGGCCAGTGCACTTGTGAAACACATTAAAATAAGCCATTAGAAAAAGGAGATACAAATTATTAGCCAAATCTTTATGAGATTAAACTGACATAAAATCACTTTCAGGTAAACCTACACTTAGTTGCTGCGCTTGCCTTGTGGCACACTGAAAATAAGTTTACGGTCCACATGTTCACACACACACACTTCAACGTACGGGGCTGGAGGTGACAGAGCCACAGAAGTGCCAGGATGCAATTTGAGCTTCTTAGAAGGACCATGTCTTCATCGAGGCATGTCAACCTCTGCTCTGAGCCCTGACATGTTTCTCAGGACCTGGGACAAACACCCAGAAGGCACCGTGAAGGACCGATGACTCAGAATTACGAAGTTTTCTTTTTAACTGTTAGAGCTAAGAGCTACACAAGAATGGGATGGGCTGACTTGTGGAACAGCAACTTTGTTTTTGACGCTGGCAGTAGGAAGAGAAAGGAAAAGGCCAGAAGTGTGTACACGTGCCTGCATCTGTGTGCGTACAATGTGCGGGCACATGGAGCCCCCACTGAGGACAGCTATGGTGTTAGCCTGACTGGTAAACCACATAACCAAGCGCAAAGGGAGAACTGTGAATGCACCGTGTCTGCAGCCCCAGTGTGTTCCCAGGTTTGAGAACCATGAGCAGCTGGTCTGTGCCTGTATTTGACTTTGAAATAGACCCTTTCCAGAAACAGTGCCTCCAAATAGGGGGCTGCAAGGACATCATCATAAAAATCTTTGTTCTATGGTGTCCAGTGTTAATATGTTCTGAAGGGCAATTCAATACCCTCTAACCCCAAAGATTGAAACAATGATCCTGGAGTGAATTTTAAACAGATATTTTCAAAACTCAGCAACTGCCGGGAAGGACTGTCCACATCAGGTTATCCCCGACGTCCCTCTCGTGCAGGACTAGTGATTCGGAGGAAACAGCCCCTCTGCCTGAGAGCCACGAACTGTCAGATATTGTGATTCATCTTTGAGGATGGTCTTGATTTAGTTCAATTTCAGTATTGGTTTATTATGCTAAATATTTTGTTTGCTATTGCATTGTACGAATTCTTTATATATTATGGGCATTAACTCCTTATCAGATACATGGTCTGCAAGTATTTTTCCCACTCCAAAGATTATCTTCTTTCTTGGGTGTTTTTGTTTTGGTACAATGATCTGAGTGAGGTTTTGACTTAATTAGGCATATAACCCATTAAAAAATTTTTTTAAAAATTGATTTTAGAGAGAGAAGAAAACATTGTAAACAGAACATTGATTGGCTGCTTCCCCCCCCCCCCCCCCAGTGGTATCTGGCCCAAACCTGGGCATGTGCCCTGAACAGGAATGGCAACCTCTTGGTGCATGGGTCGACACTCAACCACTGAGCCACACTGGCTGGGCATATAACCCATTTTTATTGAAAGAATACACACGTAAAAAGGTCATTTTACTTAGTCCACCATTCAGCTAAGCAGTTCACACCTAGTACGTATCTTCCCAGGTTTATTTCCACGCACATACAATGTACAAATACGATGGTATTTCAGTGCCAGTCCAGATCGGAACCTTATCTGGTGTGCATTCAGGTCTGTATCATTAAAACTGCACAGCCTTCCCCTGGATACACCAAAATTGATGTGATTCCTTCGTACTGGACACTTTTGTTTCACTAATTTTTAGACATACATAGTAAACAATGCCAAAACCAGCTCCGTGCCTCTCTCTCTGATAAAATAATTTCCTAGGATGGAATCCTGAACGTGGAAGCGCAAGGTCCGAGAGATTACGGGCACTTTCAAGGTGTTCTGAGGGTGTTTCTAAGGTGCATCGGTAACATCTTGCTTCCAAACAAATTCCTCTGCGTAGCCAGTGCCCAGGCTGCAGCTCTCAGCGCAGGTGAAGACGGCCAGGACGCCCCAGTCAACACTCCTGCCCAGCCTGTCGGCCTTCAGGTAGTTGAGCAGCTGAGGCATGACCTGAGGAGAGAACGCCAGTCAGAGACTGAAGAGCACCGTCTGCCTCCAATGCCCGTCCCTGCCGGGGCGTCGACAGAGTCCTGAGCTCTGTTTCCACACCGCATAGAACTGTACACAGTACACAAGGACCACAGTTAATTGTTAAAATACTTTGCAGCTCTGAACTCAGAATCCTTCTCTCACTTGGTGTCTTTCTGTTCCATTTGAGAAAGAAGGTCCCAAGTATAATAGACTGGCTGTTCCATTTGGCTTGGCTGATGACCCAATTAATTTTATAAATAAGATGCCACAGAACAGGGCTGAGACTTGTATCTGGCCAACTTTTTGGTCACTTGAACAGCAGATGCTGTTACTATGACTCTGAAGAAACACTACTAGTAATGAATACAAAAAGGAAATCTACTGATGTCTTTGAACAGAAAGATCTCAGGAGTCTTCACACACACACTGGCTGCTCGTCTCCGGCAGCAAGAGCTTCGGGAGTGAGAACTGCCCCTGCTGGGGGCAGACCCTTTTCACCCCAGGAAACAAGCATCACATATTACTCCGTGACGTCATTGAGTCCCGTTTTCTTTAGGAAAATATTTGTTAATGATCACATCTATTTCTTTTCCTAATAAATCCTACAACACTCCTCTCCCGAAGTACAGAGCCAGACCCTGATTAACGGAACAAGGTGTATCATTTAACATTACCTACGGCAGTTACCTATGTAACAGGCAGTTACAATAACGATATAACTACAAGGAGGTGGAGGACGGTCCAGATGGTAAAAGCAAATGCATGTAAATCATCATTATTGCAGTCAATAGATGTATGAAAACTAGAAAAATGACAAGTACCAGAAAAATCACATTATTCAGAGATGGGAATAAGTACCAGATAAAACAAAACAGTAAGAGGCCTTTTAAAGCCCTGAGGTGGGACAGGAAAGTTGTGATTTTCGCAACAGGGCTACTTCTATAATACCATACAGACCTGTGCACATGTTACTTTGGTCAAGTTTTATTGTTGAAAACAAAGCAGGGTAATTATACAGTAAAATAGTTCCTACTAAGGGCTATACCTGGAATTCAAATATTCTCTTGGCTCCACAGGGGCAGTCTGGAATGTCCTTCTCTTGGGGGATATTTTCACCAGAGATCCAGATGGGGGCAAGCCCTCTGCCATACCTGAGAATCTGGAATTAATCAGGACTGTGTTTCAATCACCCACATCTCACCCGAGTTCCCACCGCTCCAGTAATTGACGGAACTCTCTTCTGAAAGACATGCCCGCCCCTCCTCCCAGCGCCTTCTCACTGTCCCAGAGCCACCATTTCAGCTTCTCCAACTCAGGACAGCAAAACTATCTTGGATGGTAACATGGTCTGAATCTGAATATTTGTGAAGGGACTAACACTAACCCCATTTCCCCATTCTGAATCCAAAATGCAGCCATCTACTACTTACCTTCACACAGATATAAGAAACCTTAAACACTTTATTTTTTAAATCCCCACCAAAGGATAGTTTTCCATTTATCTTCAGAGAGTGTGAGGGGGAGAGAGAGCGACAGAGAGAAACATCGATGTAGCAGAGACACATCGATTGGCTGTCTCCCACACGATCTGACCAGGGCCAGGGCAGGACCCCAACCGAGGTACATGCCCTTGATTGGAATCAAATCTGCGACTCTTTGGTCCTCAGGCCAACACTAACCGCTGAGCCAAACCAGCCAGGGTGAAACCAGAAACATGTTAAAAGGGACAAATACCAAATGAAACACAGTGTTTAGGCAGATACTACCTACAGAGGTAAATTTCATAAGATCTTATATAACAATGGAGTGTTTTTCCTATGTTTTGTCAAAAGCATAAAGTGCTAAAAAAATCTTGTCAGCCTCTCCAGTGTGGCTCAGTGGACTGAGCATCTTCCCATGGACTGAGGGGTCCTGAGTCAATTCCCGGTCAGGGCACAGGCCTGGGTTGCAGGCTCGATCCCCAGTACGGGGCGTGCAGGAGGCAGCCAATGAATGTTTCTCTCTCTAAAAACAATCAATAGAAATGTTTAAAATATACATATGTTACAAAACACAGACAGACAAAAACCGTGTCAGTGTTTAAGACCTGGATCAATTCTTCCTACGAGCCCTGGATACTGATTTGATCCAGTGACTAGTTTATGGGGATCTGGTTGACTTTTCCCTTGAGACTACTGTTCAGTGAAGGAGAAGGGGGAGCACAGGGATGAGGAGCAAGGGGAACATGCTGACCACTCCACCTGAACCACAACCAAATTCATAATCTCTCTCTAGGACCCAGGATTATTATTACAGAACCAGTGTCTGTGTGTTAACATGTCATGTTTCACAAGCCAAAGTCCCTGTTAGAAAGTGGGGGAAACATCTTTCCTTTGTGTTATCACTGCCTCAGCTCCATGTGTTGCAGGCAGCATTGCTGATCCCCATCCCTGACGCTTTCTTCAGAAAACAAGTCCTGTATGTTCTATATGAACAGTATCACCTTTGTTCTTCCCATAACTTAAGAGGATCAGCACTGCAAAAGCACCTGCCCTTTGTGGGAAGGGCTGCCGCAGCGGGACACTCTCCAGCGATGACACCCCTAAAACCACCCCTGAAAGGAACACAAGAGGGAGCCATGTGAGCTCGATTTCACCTGTTCTGGTTCCAGGGCTACTTTAGCCTTAAACTCCTGGAAAATCTTATCTTCCCTGGATTCATGTTTTGCCATGGAATCCAATTCTTCCTCGGGTGCTTCACCTGAAAACCATCAACGTAACTATTACAGCAGCAGGAACAATGCCCATGACTTGACAATTCCCAAAGACTGAAGGCAGCATTTTAAACAACTAAGTGTTAAATGAATCAGACATTGAAGACCAGGTGTTTCCAAAGGCTTTCCTTATTTAAATTCACCTGGGTGGTCTGTAAGACCACCCGAATTTCCAGGGACTCCATGAAGCCAGCCTTCCTCACAGGCTCCTAGGGAGCACTTCTCTTCATTAAAGCTTCCAACTGGAAAGAACAGCTCTAAGTCCCGGCTCAGGACGGCTGTGCTCAGCATATGATGGGACACCCAACAAACGTGAGCCCTTGTCACTACCGCCCTTAAGCGACCTGGACTCTTACTTCAAACCTCCTCACGTCTCACACCCGTCCCCCCAGCTGGTCCACTTGCTCAGCCGCCGTGCTCACGTGAGACCTGCCGGCTCACTCCTCTGCCCTCAGCTCCTGGGACTCCCGCTGCACCACTGCTGTGCTCAGCATGGATTAGCCCTGTGACAAGTATCAGAGTGTCCTTCTGACATCCTTAGATGAACCGCAGAACGTTCTCATCTAAAATAGAATTTGTGGTGGTTCTTAAAAGCTCGAGTTCTAGTCAGTGATATGTGAACTCCAATCCAGTTGCAAAACTAAGAACTCATGTTAGTTATATGACCAAACAAGTAACACCCAGGATCTCCAAGTAGTAGCTGCAAAGTGGGGTAGAGCTGCCAACTTACGATTTTCATGAGATCACGCACAAATGCTCTTGTGTAGAGTAAGTGTTGCCAATCCGGCTCTTAGGGAATATTGATTAGCAGAGGCTCTGGAATGTGATCAGCTCCAGAGAACTAACCAAATCGTGTATCTAAAACTGGCCAGATGAAAAAGAAACTCACTTTGAAAGGGCTCTGCTGGTCCTGGCTGGGTAGCTCAGTTGGTTAGAGCATTGTCCCTGATATGCAGGTTCCATCCCCGGTCAGGGCACATACAAGAATCAACCAATGAACGCATCAATAAGTGAAGCAACAACTGATGTTTCTCTCTCTAAAATAAAATTTTAAAATAGTAAAGAAACAAAGGTCCTGTGCCTGCCAGGCATTCTCACACAAACCACCTTGATCTGAGGAAAAGAACTGAGACCCAGATGAACATACCACTTTCCCAGCATCTCGTGCAGCCCTACCCAAGTGCCCAACGGCATCCTTCCTCAGGCACACCTTCATGGCACCAGAATGGGCCAGATGTGTGTCAAGGGGGAGGTACAGGATGGATACTGTAAAATGAGACAATCTTTGAAAATTCTATATGGATGTCTCCTGTCGGTACCCCTCTTCTTGACACACAGAACCCTCTGTTTCTAGCATTATGTGCAATTGCTTAATGAATCAAGTTCTGAAACTGACCCCTTACCCATGCTCCCTATAATCTCCGGTTCATCTTCTTTTTCTGAAACTTCAGGCGTACTCTCATCTTCTGTTTCTATTACGATTTCAAATTCGGGAAAAAGGAAGTTGTGGTCTGGAACCACATTGTCCAAATTATCTGAAACAAAAAATGTAACCATTGATGATAATTTAGTTTTGCCCTGGCCGGTTTGGCTCAGCGGTTAGAGCTCAGCCTGCAGTCCAGAGAGACCCGGGTTCGGTTCCCGCTAAGGGCGTGTACCTCGGTTGCAGTTTGTCCCTGGCCTGGGTTGGGTTGTGTGTGCGGGTGGCGACCACTCGATGTGTCCCTTTCACATCGATGTTTCTCTCTCTCTCTCTCTTGTCCCCTCTCTATCTGAACAAAAAATGAAAAAATGTCCTCAGGTGAGGATAAAAAAAAATAATAATAATAATTTAGTTTTGAAAATGGTCTAATAGTATTCTAGTTCTAAAGTATATTCCATATAGTAACAGTTCCCCCTAGTAAACTAATATCTACACCTCCAGGACTTTAAGTTGTAGGCCATACGTTAAACGCCTCTGCTATGGGACATAACTAAGTGGGCAAGATCTCACAGCTCTTTTTATTTTTTTAAAAGACTTGTTTTTATTATTATTGACTTTTAAAGAAAGTGGGAGGGAGAGGGAGAGAGAGAAACATGCATGTGAGAGCGATGTGGAAGCAAAACATCAATGGGCTGCCTCCTGCCCACCCCCACACTGGGAATCAAGCCCCCTACTGGGGCTTAAGCTCACAACCCCATGCCTGCCAGGGCTCACAGCTAAGAGCTAAAGATGCTACTACCAAACTTATGAAAAGTACTATAGGTTTTCTCAGTTTAACTTTTCTCCACAAAATAAAAAATCTGGGTTGGTAAATACTACGAAAATGAACTGAAATTCAACAAGAGGGACTCACCTGACTGTCTACAAGCCTGCTTATGTCCGGCTCTCCAGTCCAGAGTCTGGTGCTCCTTACTGCAGTAATGCGCCCGGTGACAGCCAGAGCACGTCTTGGGGCCCAAACAGCCGCAGACCCTGCAGAGATGAGCCCCAGATTTGAGCTTCAGACACACGGGTTCTCCCGTCTCTGGGGGAGGGTCATCAGAAGGCGGCTCATGTGAGTAGAAGTCATTTTTCCTGGGCAGCTGATTTCTGAAAACTATAAAAAATGAGAAGGAACACTATATTTTACTTACTTGTTTATATTGATTTTTTAGAGAGAGGGACAGAAACATCACTCCGTTCTCCTGCACGCCTCCTACTGGGGACCAGCCGCACCCCGCCTGGGCCCCGACCGGGACCCGCTGAGCCGCAGCGGCCGGCACGATACACCGTCTTTTATAAAACAGGATTCAATTCAAGTATTTGACCCTCCTGTGCGCACAGGGCTGAAAAGACACGTTAAAAAGAGGGCAGTTTTTGCTTTCAGTGAACCTATTTTCTGAAAGGAAAGAAAATAAAAAACACAAAAGTTGGGGAAAAAAAGTTTTCAAGTTCAGAAAAGTAGTTTGGGACCCACGACCGAGCTCGCTCAAGTCAACCAAGGAAGTAACGGGACTGGCAGACGGCAAAGAGCGGAGAAGCGGCGGGGACCCGGCTCCCTGGGAACCGCCAACTCGAGCATCTGAGCGGCGCGGACTCCGGGTGGTTGGAAACCCGCGGGGCGCGCCCCCGGAAGCCGCCCGCCGCTCACCGCGCAGGCCCCCGCAGCAGGGCGGCGAGCGGCAGCAGAAGAGGAACAGGCCGCGGTGGAAGGCGTCGGCGCGGCCGGGGAGAGGCGCGTACAGCTGCAGCACGAAGGCCGGCGGGCGGCCGCACAGCGCGCACGCCAGCTCCGCGGGCCCGGGCAGCCCGGCCTCGCCCAGCCACGCCGGCCGCCCGCCCACCTTGCTGGGGAACTGCTCGCTGCGCAGCCGCCAGGCCGGCGCCGTCTCCGCGAAGCCCAGCTCCGCCGCCCCGGCGCGCACGGCCGCCATTCCGGAAGGAAGTCGGCGCCGGAAGGCGCGTAGGACAGGCGACCAGAAGCGATTGGACAACCAGGGCGAGGGGCGTGGACCACTTCCGGTCTCGCTCCTGGGCGCGTGACGTGCTGCGGCGCGCGGGTTCTGCGTGCCGGGCCGACCGGCTCGCACTGCGCACGCGCCCGTCCGTCTGGCCCGGTCGGCGTCTGCGGCGTGTGCGCCGCCGGGTGTCCTCGGGGGGCGGAGGGGCGCGGCGCGCGGGGAAAGCGTTCGGGTCGGGGGGACAGGGCTGCAGCCCGGCGAGGGTGGTGTGGCGTGGCGCTCTCAGAGGAGGGTGCGGGTCGGAGCTCCGTGGTTAGGGCTGCGGTGGTGAGGTCGGGGCGGAGGCGGGAGCCGGGCTGATTCCAGAGACCTCGTTCGTGATCCCCAGGTCAGTGGTGCAGAACAGTCCCCGTGATGCCGATTGACCCCCCCACGCTGCGTCCTCTCCTGGAAGATGCCCTCCTCGCGCCCGTCTCCACAGGCGGGCCCAGGCCGCCGAGACGGCTGCAAGAGCGCGCGGCACCGAGGGCTGCATCGTGCACGGCCGGCACCTCCAGAGGCAGCTGTACCCCACTCAGTGAGCAGCATCTCGGCAAATCGAACTTGAAGATGAAGCATCAGTAAACATGCTTGTGAATGGTGGACAAGCGGTTGCGTGGGAAGTCCAACAGAACTGAGGCTGGAATTGTTCTCGCCGCAGGATCTTAAGAGAAACAGACCTAAATTGTCCACTGAGGCTCATATGCAGAATTGGCTGGACTTGGAGAAGCTGGAGAATTAGGCAGAGACACCTCCCATCTCTCACCCAGACTTGAATCCGCCCTCCCAGGCTCAGGGAAGGTGGAGGAAGGCCCCGTTCTTGCTTCCTCAGCCCGGATCTCCAGCTTAGTGCAGAGGGGAGCAAGCAGAGCAGGAGAGCCACACACCCCACCGATATTCACTGAGCACCTGCTACGCGAGGCACGACACTGGGTGCTGGGGAGACTGAGCGAGATGAGGTCGCTTCCCTCCTGAATCGCACAGTTCAGTGGAGGAGACAGACATGTGAATACTGCAGGGTCCTCTGAAGAGAATAGGGTCTGAGACAGGATCTAAGGGAGGTCTTTAGGGAGGTGAGGAGCACTCAGGGACTGGGAAGAGCCAGGATGGCCTGGGAAGAGCATCCGGGGTGTGGGGTGGAGCAGCTCCAGGCCCTGAGGCACAGGGAGCTTGGCAGTTCGCAGCTCAAGATCAGCTGCAGCACAGGCCCAGGGCAGTGCTGGGAACAAGGCTGGGCCGACTGTGGGGGTGAGGACTTTACATTTGGCCTCAATGCACATTAGTTCCACTTGTTGAAAAACATCCTCTGATAGACACCGGTCTCTCTTCAAGCTGCCCGGTTCCGAAACAGAACCCATCCACAATCAAAAGCCAATGGGAGGAAACGGAGCCCCTGGACGTGTTCCTCCACCAGGACTGCCTCTTGCCTCACAGAAGGGACACCAGCAACAAGTGGTGAAAATACTCACACTGGAGCTGGTGACCCCGCCAGGAAGTAGATGGTTTGCACATGGGAAGGCTGGCTGTGGGGGCCTTTCTTGGAATTTCCTTGACAAAAGATTTAAAAATCCCTTTAGAACCGGGTCTTTGGCCTGCCAGACACTAGTCTCCAAATTAGGCAGAGAACCTCACAAGTCTTTGGGGCGTGAAGCCCAGACGTGTCTCTGCTGTGTGTCCCCTTTATCCTGCCTGTGCCTTCATTTTCTCATTTGTAAAACTGGAAGGATAATAAAATCTGCATCGGAAGGTAATCTTGAGATCAGTCTGCATATTATCTTCATCTTGGGTTACTCGGGGTGCGCGTGGCGGGACTGAGCTCAGAAATCGAGACTTCTCAGCCCTGGGCACTGCTCTGGGCTTCCTCCAAACTTCTTTGATGGCTCCAGATACCATGGGTTCACCCTAACAGGGGAGCCCCCAGCCTGTGCCCTCCCTGGGTCAGGACTCCCTGCACAAGGCCTGACCCTTCACTCTGTTTAAATGTCTGTTGAGTAATTACACCCCAGAAGCAGTTGTTCAAAATACATTTCTCAAACTGTGAGCCTGGGTCAAAGTTTTACTTCAGATTTACAGGAAGGAAATCAGCAAAAAATAAAGAACGTTGATTCAAAGAGCAATTTTGGGGAAGAATTTTATAGGGAGACCAACAGGGAGGACTGTGCTGTCCGAGGTTTTCACCACGGGAACACTTCGCTGTCCGGCGCAGCAGCCTCTCGTTCCATGGTGGCTGTGAAGCAGGTGCATTGGCTAGTGTGACAGAGGAAATGATTTTTAAATTTTATCGAATCCACTAACATTTAAATTTAAATAGCACATGTGGCTAGGGGTACAGTATTGGACAGGGCAGGGCTAGTAAATAATTTTAATCCAACTACAACTTGATCCATTGCTTCAGCATGGGGAGGATAGAGAAAGATCCAGACAGATGAAGGAAGAGGGAGAGAACAGTGGTGCACCCAGTGTCTGCCCAGAGCCCTGGGCCATGGTTTCTGAGGGTTCGGTGGGCCGGGGGCCCAGTGCTGGCTGTGGAGGTTCTGCCCGAGAGGGGGGACTGAGTGCTCAGAGGGGCGGGCCTGGCGTGGCCTTGATTTTGGGGTCCCCCTGCTCTGATCCCATATGCCCCTATCCTTAACCTTACAAAGATTTTTCCTGGGGGAACGGGTGCTTTAGTTTTGTTTTTAATTACAAAATTGCTAATGTTCAGAGAAAACCTAAAGGTAGAAACAGAAAAGTGAAAACCCTGGAAATCCCATTGCCCACCTGAGCACCTGGCATCGTGAGGGCGGTCACCAATGATAAGAACGGGATGGTGCTCAGTAACCGGGAAGAGCAGGTTTATTGAGGGAAACACCGGCCAGGCTGCCTCCAAGTAGAGCGCAGCAGCCGGTTTGTACAGACGAAGGGTTTTTAAACTTAGGGCTGGGGTGGGTGGTTGCCCCACCAAGGAGTCGCGGTCGTCCTTGATTGGTTGGGGCTGGGGTCTTTGGTTTGGGGCGAGGTTAAACAATAAGAGGCTGGGGGTAGTAATATGGAAGTTAAAGTTAACATTTCCCGACTCTTAGTTAATATAAGTTGGAAGGTTAAAAAAGTTTGTGTTGATCAAAATTTTGGGTTGGCCCCCCAGGGAGGGCCTCTCGGGCAAGAGTATTCTTCTGTAGCTACTTCCTGCTGTTCTTCCTATGGGTTGCTCCTCCTGGGGGGTCACCCTGGGGTAGAGGGGTGTAAGTTTGGAGTAGTAGTTGGTGGTGGGCTACCCTGACGAGTTCAATAACCCGTGTTTGCAAAAATTTTAGGAAAGAGGGAAGAAGCAAGAGGAGGAGGCAGATAATTATCAATGGGCTGATGAGCTGGGCAATTATGTTAAAAAGGGGATTACTGCTTAGAGGTGAGGGTTCCTTGTGTCTGCGGTTACGGTTATGGAGCCTCTCCTGTAATTTTCGGAGAGAGTTAATATTTTCCTCTACTATACCTGATTCGTTGATATAGTAGAAACATTTTTCTTGGAGGAAAAGGCAGGTACCTTCTTTCTCAGCGGTGAGAAGGTCCAGGGCCTGTCGGTTTCGGAGGGCGACCTCTGCTAGGGAGGCTAGGGAGGCAGCCGAGTTTTCAAAACCTCTTGCTAGATCCGCCTGAATTTGTTCAGTCATCTTAAGGCTGTAGCCAAGTCCAGCTCCCCCAATTCCTAGGGTGGCTACTGAGGAGAAGAAAGAGAGGCCTACAAGAAAAGGGAGAAAAATGGCCCGCTTCTGGCGTGGGGTTTGGAGGTTTCCGGCTCCCTCATCCTCAGTGTAATACAGAAGATGTGGGGTGAGGATTGTCCGAATACATGGGCCCAAAGAGGTGGTGTCGATGTGGTTGGTTGGAGTGTGGTTACACCAAAAGAAAGTTCCCCCGAGGACTTGTAAAGTCAGAGGTAATTTGATGAGTTTGATTGCATGTTGGGTGGGAGATGTCCTTATAGTAGCATAGATTATAGGTGTTATTTGGGGGTGTGTAAGAGCACGTGGTCTAGGGAGAATGAGGAGGCAGGGCGGGTTTTAGAAGTGTTTAAGGGATATGATAGTGAGACTGCAGCCACTGGTGGTTGGTCTAGGAAGGCACAGAGAAAACATTGAGAGGGCTCGACGTCTTGAGGTAGGTTTAGAATTAGGACTCTTTTTCTTATTAAATCTAGCCATGCAAAGGGGGTCTGTTTGTTGGAAAGGTATTTAGTTAAGGAAGTTTCTTGGGTTAAGATTTTGTGGGTGAGATCTTCCAGTCCCTTACCGCACCCACTTCCGGCCGATGGACATACAATATTTAGAGAATCCTCTCGTAAGTATTCCGTTTAGGCCTTTTTGCCTTTTAGAGTCCCAGGGAGCTCCGATGCTGAGGACCCAGTGGGGGTAGTGTATTCGCGGTGAGCTATTTCAGTATCTGTTTTTGTAAATATAATTGTGTCTCCCCAGTAGAAAGATGACGTTGTGCAAGGGGCAGAGGTAGTGAAGTGTGGCAAGAAAGCCCTTGAGGTAGTTGTAGGAGCACAGAGCCTCATCCCTGTGTAGCTTTGAAGGTGGGATTGGTTTGCAATGACTTTAAGAGCCATCGGACAACCTGTGAAGGGGCAGTCTGTGGAAGCAATTACTTGGGAGGGAGGCCAGGATAGAGGAGGCATTGAGAAAGAATCTCCAAACGTGCAGCTCAGGTCCGGAGCCTGAGGAAGAAAGTGGTGTGTGTAGGGTAAGAGAGAGAAGAAGGAAAGACATTCTCTAGGCAAGTAGAGAGAGAAAAAAGAAGAAAAGTCCGTTTCAAAGGGCTCGGATTCCTGAAAGGCTCCCTTCCAGGTGAGGTCCTGGATCCAGGTGAGGAGTTGTTCTACTTCCAGACTGTGGGGTCTGAACCCGGCGACGTCTTCCAAAATCCGAGCGAGGAAATAAAATATCTTGCAAGGCGGAGGCTGTGCAATGCTAGTTGAGAGTTGGTTATAGCGTGAGCTGAGTGAGTATGTTGTCTTGAGCGAGTCTCACAAGATAGTCTGGTCATGTTCTTCTGCAATCGGTGGACATGAGGAACTTTTGAGGGTAGGGGACCTGTGGGTGTGGAGAAACAATTTTTAGGACTCTGTGGAGTGCATGGTTTAATACGTGAGAGATGTGTCCAGTGAGAGTCCCTTCAATTCTGACCTCCTTGGGAGTGGAGAGAAGGGTGAGGTAGGAGTTCATTTACCTCTGAGTGTAAGTTGGACCTCACATAAGCCAGTGCTGGGAAGTAATCTCCGAGGGCAGGGTAGGGGTTAGATAGAGGACTGGAGTCTGGGACAAAGGGCCTTCCGTTCATTATTTCAAAGGGGCTTAGGTTGAGGGGTTTCCCTGGCATGGCACAAATTCTCATCAGAGCTGGGGGAGGAGCTGAGGCCAGGGAAGGTGGGGCTCAAGAATGAGTTTGGTGAGGTGGTGTTTGAGAATTTGATTAGCCCGCTCTGCTTTGCCCAAGGACGGGGGATGGTAAGGTTTGTGTAGCTGCCATTTAAGTCCTAGGTGAGGTGAGAGTGATGGGTGATGTGAGAGGTGAAGGCTGGTCCACTGTCTGATTGTAATGCTGAGGGGAGGCCAAACCGAGGGATGATGTGCTCGCGTCCTCGCGTTTAGTGGGAAACGCCTCACTCAGTCCAGCCGGAGAAGGTGTTGACTAGAGTGAGAATGTATCTGAATCCCTTGTATTTGGACATGTGGGTAAAGTCTATTTGCCAATTTTGTGCTGACAGCTGTCCCCGGGTTTGGTGGGTGGGAAACGACTTGGGATGAATTCCTCCTTGAGGGGTGCAAGGGTGCGGGTCTGGCAGGAGGAGGTTATTTTCTGGAGGATTGTTGGGAAGTTGTTTCCTGTGAGGAAGGTGGGAATGTAGAGTAGGGGCTGGTATCCAGTGTGGGAAGAATTGTATGGATTGTAGGATGTCCTCTGCCTGAGACTGTGGGAGTAGGAATTTATTTTCTAGTATGTACCAACCATCCTTCTGAGGGAAGGAAGAGTAGACGGCCTTTTCGGTGGTGGAGTATGATGGAGTGTGAGAGTCAGGAAATAAATGTGCAATCCTGGGGACTGAGTGGCTATTTTCTTCACCACTCGGTCTGCTGTGTTGTTTCCCGTGGATATGGGGGAGGTGTTTTTCTGGTGCCCTCGACAGTGGATGGTGGCTATTCGGTTTGGAAATAGAGCTGCCTGAAGTAGGTTTTGTACGTAAGAATGGTTTTGGAGGGGGTCTCCTGTGGTTGTGACAAAGCCCCGCTCCTGCCAAATAGCTGCAACCGAATGTAGGATGTGGTAGCAGTATTTTGAGTCAGTGTATATGTTGGCTGTTTTGCCCAAAGACAGAGTTAATGCCCCTGTGAGGGCAATTAACTTGACCTGCTGGGTGGTTGTCCCAGGCAGTAAGGATTGAGCCTCAAGAATAGAGTGTTGCCCAGCATAACCTGCTCGGGTAGATCCTTGTGACGTTTTAAGGGAACTTCCATCTATAAATAGGGTGAGGTCCGGAGCAGGGAGGGGGTAGAGGTGAGGTGGGGAAAGGGGTTGGAAAAATGTGTGAGCGTTTCGATGCAGCAATGAGTGGGGGGTGAGGAGGAAGTCGGTAGGAGCGTGGCAGGGTTTAGGCTGGAACATGGCTGAAAGGTAAACTCAGGGTTTTCAATGAAAATGATGTGGATTTGTCATAAACAGGAGGGTGATAAGTGGGTTAGGGCCTTGTGAGACAGTAGGTCTTGAAGGTTGTGTGAGGCTCTAATGAGCACCCTCTGACCAAAGGTACGTTTTTTGCTCTCAAGGGCCAGGAGGGCTGCGGCTGCCAAGGCCCTGAGGCAGGGTGCCCACCCCTTGCATGTTGGATCCAGTTGTTTTGAGAGGTAGGCTACCGGTGCAAAGGGTGGTCCCTTTTGTTGTCCAAGGACCCCGAGGATGAGTCCTTGCTTTTCAGTAACATAAAGTATGAAATCTGAGTTTAAGTCTGGGAGATGTAGGGCCAGTGCCCGAAGGGGGGCCTGTTTAAGTTTAGTAAAATGTGTTTGTACAGGGAGTCTGGGGTCTAGTGGTTCTGAGAGCTCTCCTCTGGTTACTTCATACAGGGGCTCTGCTAGGAGGCTGTAGTTAGGAATCCATGACCGGAGGAAGCCAGCGATCCCCAGGAAAGAAAGGAGCTCCTCTTTGGTTGAGGGAGTCGGCATAGAGGCAAAGACATGTTTTCTATTGGTGGTGAGAGCTTTCGTTCCCGGGGTCAGTTGTACTCCTAGGTAAGTGACTTGGGGTAGAGAGAGCTGTACTTTGGAAGGGGATACCCTGTAGCCTAACCGGCCAAGGAAGTTGAGAAGCTGGGTGGTATCTGACTGAGAGGCCTCCAAAGACAGGCTGCAAAGGAGGAGATCATCGACATACTGGATGATGGTGCTGTGGGGAGGGTGAGCTTGTTAAGATCTGCTCCTAGGGCCTGGCCGAAAAAGTGGGGGCTGTCCCGGAATCCCTGAGGCAGGACTGTCCGTGTTAGCTGCTGGGAGCGCAGGGTGTCCGGGTCGGTCCAAGTGAAGGCGAGAAAATTCTGGCAATCTGGATGTAGGCGGGTGGTAAAAAAGGCATCTCTGAGATCCAGGACAGAGAAGTGGGAGGTGTTACAGGGATGGTAGAGAGGATAGTATATGGGTTGGGTACTACCGGGTTGATGGGGAAGATGGCTGAGTTAATAGAGCACAGGTCCTGTACGAGTCGGTAGGTGCCATTTGGTTTGACGACAGGGAGGACTGGAGTGTAGTAGGGGGAGTTAGTGGGGATTCGAAGTCCTGAGGTTAAAAATTTGGAGATGAGGGCTTTTAGGCCCTGGAGATGTTTACAAGAAAGGGGGTACTGGGGTACATTTGGAAAGAGAGATGTTTTTGAGATTAATTGAGATGGGGGTATGGTGTGTCGCTACAGAAGGCTGACTCATGCCCCAAACTTGAGGGTTAACAATAGAGGGGAGTGTGGGAAAGGAAGCAGAGGGATCGAAGGAATCGGGGGTGTGGCTGTCGTCCAGCAAGCAGAATATTTTAGTACTTTGAGATAGGGTTGTAGGTGTCTTTGGAGGGAAGAGTTGGAGGGTAGTATGGAATTTGCTTAAGATGTCCTGTTCCAGAAGGGAGTCGGACATTGAGGCATGACTAGAAATTGATGTGGAAATGAGGTTCCGTCTAAGATACAAGTTACAGGAGGGGTAGTAAGGGGGCAGTAGCGCTGACCTGAGACCCCCCACTATGAAGGTTTGAGAAGAGCTGAGACGGCCATTAAATCCTGGGAGGGTGGAGAAGGTGGCCCCAGTGTCTATGAGGAAGGAGGTTTCCTTACCTGCTATGTGCAGGTTTACCCTGGGCTCACTGTGGGTGATGTGTACTGGGGCTGGTGTCCCAGGGCCTCCTCAGTCCTCTGCCCCAGTCCCAGAAAGTCTGTTACTGACCTGGATGGGGCGTTGTTGGGAAAGGTCGACCCGAATGCCCTTTGGTGCTCAGGGCAATCAGTTCCCCAGTGGCCCTCGTGGTGACAGTGTGGGCAAGGCCCCGGTGGGGGCGAGGGTTTGGGCACTGTCTCACCCAGTGGCCCATTTGTTTGCATTTGAAGCAGGAGCCAGGAGGATTTGACAGAGGAGCTTGTCTCCTAGAGCCTCGGCCCCTCGGACCAGTGTTCCCTTGAGGGGCCTTCGCTAGCATAAGGTAGCTCTCCTGTTGTCTTTTCTGTTGCTCGTCCCTCTCTGTTCCCTCCCGGTTGTCAAAGACCTTAAAAGCAACATGTAAGAGCTCTGTCTGAGGTGTCTCGGGTCCGTCCTCACGTTTTTTGACTTTGCGTCTAATGTCAGGGGCAGATTGGGAGGTGAAATGGGAGTGGAGGAGGGTGGTCCCCGCTGGGGTGGTGGGGTCCATGCGAGTGTATCTACGAAAGGCCCGGAAGAGTTGTTCTAGGAATTCTCCCAGATTTTCTTGGGGCCTTTGAATGATTTCTTTGTTTTTGTCATAATTGACGGCATTATTGGCAAGTTTTTCTAAGGCCCGAAGAAGGTCGTCTATAAGACGGTCGCGTTCCCTATGATTAGCATGGCCAATGTGATAGTTCCAAGTCGGGTCATTGGGGGGACTGCTCCCCCCGCCCAGAGGGAGGTTATTGTCCTGGGCATGTGTCTCATCTGGTACTTGCTGGGTGGTCGCCCACACCCGATCCTTGTCGTGTGCAGAGAGGGAGGAAGTAAGGGTGATAGAAAGATCGTGCCAGGTAAGATCATACGATTAAGTGAGGTGTTGGAACTCCTTGATGTAGGTGTTGGAATCAGAGGAGAAGGAGCCAAGGCGGCGTTCAATTTGGGATAAGTCAGAGAGGGAGAAGGGGATGGCTATGCAGACTATCCCCTCAGCTCCCGCAACCCCATGGAGTGGATACAGGCCAGGGTGGGGAGGCTTACGTGGATGGAGGAAGGGGAGGGATGTGGGGGAAGGCTCCTCTGGTGGAAGAGAAGAGATATTTGGATAAGGTGGAGGCGGAGCAGTTGGTGCGGTGGGAGAAGGGGTGAATCTGGGGCAGGAGGGGGAGGAGGAGGAGGAGGAGTGGGGGCCGAGTGGTCTTGAGGGTCAAAAGATTCAGTCGAAGGCAGAGGGCTTGGGGATCGGGCTGGAAGGACCTGGTATGTGGAGCAGGTGGAGCAAAGGGAAGGGTGAGAGCAGAGAGAGAAGAAAACCTGCACGTAAGGAATTTCTGAGGCCTTGCCTGTCCAGTGGCAGAAATTATCTAAGTCTCTTAGAATATTGAAGTCAAAAGTGCCATTTTCTGGCCATTGAGAGTTATTGTCGAGTTTATATTGGGGTCAGGCCATATTGCAGAGGAATATGAGTTTGCAGGGCCTCAAATCGGAAAGGCCAAGGTTGTTTAGATTTTTCAGTAGACAG
This sequence comes from Molossus molossus, assembly GCF_014108415.1. Classification (NCBI taxonomy): domain Eukaryota; kingdom Metazoa; phylum Chordata; class Mammalia; order Chiroptera; family Molossidae; genus Molossus; species Molossus molossus. The sequence continues at coordinate 112,765,390 of NW_023425402.1, forward strand.
CCAAGGGGGCTTGAGCGAGGCGGTTTGATTGAGACGACCCCATTTTGTAGAGGAGTTAGGGAGAGGGCGTCCCCGTCTCCAATCAAGGCCTCGGGAGGAGAAGCCTGTAGGACGGACAGATCAAGAAGGAGTTGTCACCCCGACTTGAATGTCCGAGTAGTGAGAGACCCGACTAGGTACCCAGATTTCGAGGTGAGAGACGAATTGGCCACTTGGTAGGTAGGGATGAGTCAAAATTGAAACCGTGCACAGGTGAAAAAATGAGAATAGAGGAGGGAGAGAGAGAGAGAGAGAGTGTGGGGGTCTAAAATTTGGAAGGTCCACCGGAGAGGGGAGGAAGAAATTCCCTACCTCCTCGTTTGGCAGGTAGGAGGGGGTCCGGGATGGGTTGGAGCTGGCCAATCAACCCAAACCACAGTCCACCTATAATCTGGGGGTTAGCCCGGGAGAGCTTCTGCAGCCCACTGCTTCCTTTAAACTTAGGGGGTGGGGGTGGGGGTGGGGTTGCAATTGTTCTTGATTGGTTGGGGCTGGGGTCTTTATGAGAGTTGTTTTTCTGGTAGCACAGCTGTTTAGATTTGGGTGGGGGTTTCAGGATACCCCCTGGCCGGAGCATTAAGCTTTGGTTTCCTGGAATAAGGGGCTGGGGTGAGGTTAAACAATAAGAGGCGGGAGGTAGTAATATGGAAGTTAAAGTTAACAAAGCCAAGCTCTGAACCAAGGCCGGCTGCTGCTAGTGCCGGGCCTGGGGCCACTTAGTGAGATCTAGGGGGCTTGCTGTGGCCAGATGCTGCTTATTTGAGAGAATTTAGGAAAATCTGAAGCAGGAGCCAAAACAGGCCAATTCTTTGGTAAAGCCACTGGAAACAGCTTGGGTGGGCCTGAAGGTTGGGTGGGGCGGGGCCTCAGGGAATCACCAGGGCGGGGCCAGCAGTGTGAGCCAGGTTCCTGAAGTCCTGGGTATGGCAGCTGTCTGCCTGCCCTGTGGGGGATGGGCTCCCCAGAGGAACAGGGGCCTCCACCAGCACGTCTGTCTAGGAGAAAGCTGCCTCTCCAGTCCTTGTCCCGATGTCAGACAACTCAGTTCTTCCCGTATGTGTCTGTTACCTTTCAGGCTGCCTCCCCAAATCTGGAGCCTAGAAGGTGTGAGTCCAAGTGAGTCCATGCGCAGGCCCTTTAAGGGGAGCTGCCTGGGGCTCCGGCAGCCTCAGCCTCCCTGAGCCTCAGTTCCCACTGGTTTTACAGCCAGAAGTTATGGGGAGTCTCTTCCAGGCACTGGATCCTGAGCTGGGAGCCTGGTGTGGGATGGGGACCCCTCACTACCTTCATAGCGGAGGTGTCCCTTTTATTTTTATCCGCCAGATGTAGGTTTGGGCCCGGCTGGTCTGCCTCCACCCCTCCTACCAGTCTGGTAGGACTTTCATTCAGCTGGGTTTTAGGCTGTTCTAAAGGATGTTTGTTCTGTAGTTTAGCTGTAATTTTGATGTGGTTGTGAAAGGCGATACCACCATCTTGACCGGAAGTCTCTGAAACTCGCTTTGTAATACCATGTGGTCACTTAAAAATGTCCCAAGTGTTCTCTGCTGCCATCTGGTGTGCATCTTGGGAATGACAACTCAGTGCTCGTCTCAGTGCACAGGGATCCGTATTTAGGAATATTGGCTGCAATTTGCTGCTCATGCTCAGTTTTTATATCATTACAGATTTTTTTCAGACTCTATTGTTTATAAACAAGTGTGGTCTGTCCCTGAATGGCAGATGTGTCCAATCCATTATGATTATAAATTTGTTAATTTTTCTTGTAGTTCTGTTGTGTATAATTTAGTTGATTTTACAAATTGCATAGACATGTGGAACTTTCTGGTAAATTGAACTTATATGATGTATTCTTTATTTTTAGTAATGGTTTTTGTCTTCAAGTGTATTGTATGTTATCCTGTAATTTTATTTAGGTTTATGTTTGCATATGAAAGGGTGAGTCAGCTGGGGGGTGACCAGCTCTTATGTTTGGTTGTCAGTCTAAGTTTCTCATTTGCTTGGTGTGGGTTACTCAGTCAACAGCTGGCCAAAGGGAACAGGTGAGAGAAGGGTTGGTTGCCTCCTGCATGATTTACCATGGCAGGGGATTGAATCTGCACCCCAGGTGTGGGTCCTTGACCAGGATATAAACTTGAAACCCTTAGGCATTTGGGAGTATACTCTAACTGCTGAACCAAACTGACCAGGGCTCACTGCTGTTTTAATTTGTAATTCTATAATAATATATTAAACTATTTTTACAAGTTTACTTACTATTTTTTGTCGACATAACAAATATCCGTGCCCTGGCCAGTTTGGCTCAGCAGTTGAGCGTTGGCCTGTGGACCAGAGAGTCCCGGGTTTGGTTCCTGCTAGGGGCACGTACCAGAAAAAAAAAAAAAAAAAAAAAGAAAAGAAAAAAAAATTGTAAAAACAAAACAAAAAAACCCCCCAAACAAATATTCAAATCTGTAGATAATTTTCATCAGTGAATTTGAGCAAAACTGACCACAAATGCTTGGGGATGAAGGTCTAAAATGCTCCAGAGAATGTCAGTGTTGCAGTTTCTTTTACTCATCTTAATGAAGGAGAAAAGCTAAGAAACATGACAGAAGGTGGGGGACAGCAAGGCTGGGATTGGGTTACATTCTAGCGAAGAATATGTGCAGTCACAGTCCAGAAGGAAGAAACTGCCAGGGGTATTTTTAAGGTGTGTTCCTGTAAATGCACAGAAACAATGGACAGTTTCCTGAAGGCAAAGATAAAGAAGTTATGTGGTTGGGGTACGACCTTGCACTTTGAGCTGGTCAATGGAAAATTTTTTTTTATCGCCACCCACACAACCCCAACTGGGGCCAGGGACAAACTGCAGCCAGTTATGTGCCCCTAGTGGGAACCAAACCAGGGACTCTCCAGTCCATGGGCCGACGCTCTAACTGCTGAGCCAAACCAGCAAGGGCCAATGGAAAATTTTTGATCAGATTACCAAGTGGTTATTTTGTTAAAAAAATGTTCTTAATTGATTTTAGAGAGAAAGGAAGGGAGAAGGAGAGAGAGATAGAAACACCGATGAGAGAGAACATTGAGTGGCCACCTCCTGCATGCCCCACACTGGGGATCAGGCTCATAAACAGGGCATGTGCCCTGACCAGGAATTGAACCAGCGACCTCTTGTTTCACGTGTCAATGCTCAACCACTGAGCCACACCAGACAGGCAAAAGTTTATTTTCTACGGAATCACTTTTTGTCCACATTGTATATGTTCATTGGCAAGGTGTTTGAGATCTTTCCCCATTTTTATGGATGTTTTTTTGTTTTATAGTTCTTTGTATTTAGAGGGAAATCTTGGATCAAAAATGAATTTTGCAAAAATTTTCTCCCAGGGCATAATTTGTGTTTAATTCTTTGAACAAGTTATTTTACAGGTCATTTTTTAAAAAGTTGATAAGATCTACATGGTTTTAATTTCTTCATGAAACTTTATGTACAAAAATATAACTGCTTTCTGCCCTGGCTGGTTTGGCTCATTGATTAGACCCTCGGCCCTCGGACCAATGAGTCATGGGTTTGATTCCGGTCAAGGGCACGAACCTGGGTTGTGGTTTGTCCCCGGCCCTGGTTGGGTGGTCATGAAGGAGGCAACTAGCGAATGTGTCTCTCTCACATCAATGTTTCTCTCTCTCTCCCTTCCACTCTGACTGAAGAAAAATGGAAAGATATCCTAGGGTGATGATTAAAAAAAAAACAACAACCAAAAAAACAAAAGTAGAACTGCTGTCTGGCTCTTTCCATGTAAATGGACAACTGAAAGGTAAAGTCATGTACCAGATGTGGCTGGAGCTGAGAGGCAGGGCCAGGACCAAGCTTTGAGCTGAGCTTGGACTTGAGGCAAAAAGCAGCCCAAAACCGAGGTGAGAAGCTGGATCGGAAGAACCTCTGGGTCCACACACCAGAGAAGCAATGAGGCTGAAGGAAGTAAGTTGAAAACTGTTTTTGCAAGTAATGGGGCATGGTTGTGAGACCTGGGGCGAGGTAAGAGATGGGGCCTGGAGTAAATTAGATGAGCAGTGGGTGTCCTTGAGGTGAGCAGGGTCGGGGAGCAGGTATAGCCAGGCTGTGATGTGAGGACCAGAAAAGGGTTTCCAGACAGTGCATGGGGTACAAGTCCAGGTGCCTGTTTAACTGAGCAATTCCTCTAGGACTGCCTTTCCTCTGCACATCCTCTAGACTGGATAAAGAATTTAGGGGTGTACAACTTCTTGTCCAAGTTGACTTGAGCATTGCACAGTCCAACCTTACAGGTTCTCAGTCGCAGTCAAATCTTTCAGTAATGAATGTAGTAAGCTATAAAAATGAGAATTTTAGTAGTAATGAAACAAAGACCCTGAGAGGTTTGTTTCATCTTTAAAAGAACATTGCTTGTAAATGGTCAGACCCAGGCTGAGATCCATTTTAGAAACCAAAAATTTAGGAGTTTGCTCTATCAGAAGTGCTGCAATTGCACAGGAAAAAGTATACAGTAGCAAAGGTGCAAATTTGGGCTCCATATTTTGTGATAATTCCCACCCCCGACTGTCAAAAGACCAGAGTGGTTGAGCAAAAAAAAACACAAAAAAACTTCTGGTTGTTGTCACCATCATCATCTAGGTTATTATAATTTTTAAATAGCCCATGTTTTCCTCTAGTAGGTTATTTTCTGAAATGAAAATAGCTTTGTTTGTTGTAGCTTATTTAAAGAATATGGGAAAATAAAGATAAATCACAATCCTACCCCAAGAGTTCAACGTTGTTTTCATTTTAAGTACATAGGACATTTATTACTGCATTTTGTGGATTTAATGTACCATTGCAGTTGAAAAAGGAGTGAGTTTGGACTCAATATTTTCGGATTATCCCCCCCGCCCCCCCACACACACACTGTCAAAAAACCAATATAGCTCACTACATTCATTGCTGAAAGATTCAGGTCTGCTACTGAGAACCTGTAAGTCTGGACTTTTCTGGATTTTTTTGTAATCCTCACATGAGGACATTTTTCCATTATTTGTTCAGATGGAGTGGGAGGGAGAGAGAGGAAGAGAGAGAGAGAGAGAGAGAGAGAGAAACATTGACATGAAAAGGACACATCGAGTGGCTGCCACCCGCACGACCCAACCAGGACCAGGGACAAACTGCAATGAAGGTACGTGCCCTTAGTGGAAACAACACGGGTCTCTCTGTACCGCAGGCCAGTGCTCTAACTGTTGAGTCAAGCTGGCCAGGGCTCTTTTCTGTTTTTTAATTATTATTTAGATTTTTTTTTTACAGATGATTCTCATTTTTCCTCCATTGACACCCTCCTCCCCACCCCCCACCCCATCCCCAGCTGTGTTGTCCAGGTCCATTGGTCATGTGCACGTGCATGTGAGTTCTGTGGTTTAGCTCTTTTCTCCCCCCACCCCCACTCCCTCTTCTGAGGTTGTCAGTCTGCACCCTACTTCTCTGTCTCTGGGTCTTCATTGTTCATCAGTTTATTTTGTTCATTATAGTCCACAAATAAGTGAGAACATGTGGTATTTGTTTTTGCTTGCCTTGTTTCACTTAGGATAATACTCTCCAGGTCTCTCTATGTCGTCTCAAAAGATAGATCTTTTTTTCTCACAGCTGCATAGTACTCCATTGTGTAGATGTACCACAGCTTTTTTATCCACTCATCTACTGACAGATACTTGGGCTGTTTCCAGATCTTAGCTATTGTAAATAGTGCTGCTATGAACATGGGGGTGCATATATTCTTTCTGATTGCTGTTTCAGGCTTCTTAGGGTATCTTCCTAGAAGTGGGATCAGTGGGTCAAATGGCAGTTCCATTTTTAATTTTTTGAGGTAACACTATAATGTTTTCCATAGTGGCTGCACCAATCTGCATTCCCACCAGCAGTGTACTAGAGTCTCCTTTTCTCCACACCCTCGCCAACACTTGTGTTTGATGATTTGTTGATGGCGGCCATTCTGACAGGTGTGAGGTGATACCTCATTGTTGTTTTAATTTGCATCTCTCTGATGATAAGTGACATTGAGCATTTCTTCATATGTCTCTTGGCCACTTGTATGTCCTGTTTGGAGAGGTGTCTATTTAGGTCCTCTGCCTATTTTTTTTATAAGGTTTTTTATCTTCCTTTTGTTGAGTTTTATGAGTACTCTATATATTTTGGAAATTAACCCTTTATCTGATGCATCATTGGCAATTATGGTCTCCCATATAGTGGGTTCCCTTTTCATTTTGATGATTATTTTTTTGCTGTGCAGAAGCTTTTCAGTTTGATGTAGCCCATGTATTTATTTTTTCCATTGTTTCTCTTGCCTTAGGTGTTGTAACAGTAAAAATTCTGCTGCATATGTCTAAAATTTTGTTGCCTACATTTTCTCCTAGGATTTTTATGGATTCATGAGTCACATTTAAGTCTTTTATCCATTTTGAGTTTATTCTTGTGTATGGTGTAAGTTGGTGGTCTACTTTTATTATTTTGCATGTAGCTGTCCAATGTTCCCAGCACCATATACTTAAGTGGCTGTCTTGACTCCACTGTATACTCTTGCCACTTTTGTCAAATATTAATTGAGCATATTGTCTTGGATCAATTTCTGGGTTCTTTGTTTTGTTCCATTGATCTATCTGCCTGTTCTTGTGCCAGTACCAGGCTGTTTTGATTACAGTGGCTTGTAGTATAACCTGAAATCTGGTAATGTGATCCCTCCTACTTTGTTCTTTCTTTTCAAGATTGCTGTGACTATTCGTGGCCTTTTTTGGTTCCATGTGAACTTTTGGAGTGTTTGTTCTAGTTTTGTGAACTATGTCATTGGTATTTTGGTGGGGATTGCATTGAATCTATAGATTGCTTTGGATAGTATGGACATTTTAATGATGTTAGTTTTTCCAATCCATGAACATGGTATGTGCTTCTACTTTTTATATCTTCCTCTATTTTTTTTTCAATGACCTGTAGTTTTCTGTGAAGAGGTCCTTTACTTCTTTGGTTAAGTTTATTCCTAGGTATCTTAACTTTTTGGCCCTGATGGTAAATGGGATTGTTTTTTTTAGTTTCTCTTTCTGTGAATTCATCATTGGTGTGTAAGAATGCCATCAGCCCTGGCCGGTTTTGCTCAGTGGTTAGAGCATCAGTTTGCAGTCCAGAGTGACCCGGGTTCAGTTCCTGCCAAGGGCATGTACTTCGGTTGCAGTTTGTTCCTGGCCCTGGTTGAGTCGTGCCATTGGCAGCCACTCGATGTGTCCCTTTCACGTCGATGTTTCTCTCTCTCTCTCCCTCCCGCTCTGTCTGAATAAAGAATGGAAAAATGTTCTTGATGAGGATTAAAAAAAAAAATGCCATCAATTTCTTGATGTTACATTTGTATCCTGCTACTTTGCCAAATTCATTTAAGTCTAGTAAATTTTTGATGGAGTCTTTAGGGTTTTCTATGTACATGTTATCTGAAAATAATGACAGTTTCACTTCCTCCTTTCCAATTTGGATCACTTTTATTTTTTCTTTATGTTTAATTGCTGTGGCTAAAATTTCCAGTACTATGTTAATTAAGAGTGGTTAAAGTGGGCATCCCTGTCTTGTTTTTGTTTTTAATAGAAATGCTTATAGTTTTACCCACCAAGTATGATGTTGACTGTAGGTTTTTCATATATGGCCTTTGTTATGTCGAGATATGATCCCTCTATTCTCACATTACTGAGCATTTTTATCAGAAGTGGGTGCTACTCCTGGCCGGTTTGGCCCAGCAGTTAGAGTGTCGGCCTGTGGTCCAGAGATACCCAGGTTTGGTTCCCACTAAGGGCATGTACCTCAGTTGCAGTTTGTCCCTGGCCCTGGTTGGTCATGCGGGTGGCAGCCACTCGATATATCCCTTTCACGTTGATGTTTCTCTCTCTCTCTCTCTCTCTCTCTCTCTTCTTCTCTTTGCCTCCCACTGTATCTGTACAAAAAATGGAAAAATGTCCTCGGGTGAGGATAAAAAAAAAAAAGAAGTGGGTGCTGGATTTTGTCTAATGTGTTTTCAGAATCTATTGATAAGATCATATGATTTTCATCTTTCATTTTGTTTATGTGGTGTATCACATTTATTGATTTGCAAATATTGTACCATTCTTGCATCCCTGGAATGAATCCCACTTGGTCATGATGAATAATTTTTTTGCTGTATTGCTGGATCTGATTTGCTAATATTTTGTTAAGGATTTTGGCATCTGTGTTCATCAGGGATATTGGCCTGTAGTTTTCTTTCTTCATAGTGTCTTTATTTGGTTTTGAGAATAGGATTATGCTGACCTCATAAAATGAGTTTCAAAGTCTTCTGTCTTCTTGGATTTTCTGTAGGAGTTTGAGGAGAAAGGGTATTAGAGCTTTTTTGAATGTTCAGTAAAAGTCCCCCATGAAATCATCTGGGCCTGGGCTTTTGTTTAATGAGAGTTTCTTAATTACATCTTCAATTTTCTTAGTTGTTATTGGTCTGTTTAAGTTTTCTATCTCTTCCAGGTTCAGTTTTGGGAGACTGTGTGTTTCTAGAAATTTTTCCATTTCACCTAGATTGTCCAATTTGTTGGCGTATAATTGTTCATAGTATGTTTCAATGATTCTTTGTATTTCTGTGGTGTTAGTTGTTACTTCTTTTTCATTTGTGATTTTTTAAATTTTGTCTTCTCTTTTTGTTTCTTGATAAGTCTGGCTAAAGGTCCATCTTGTTTATCTTTTCAAAGAACCAGTTTTTGGTTTCAGTGGTATTTTGAATTGTGTTTTAGTCTCTATGTTGTTTATGTCTGCTCTGACCTTTACTATTTCTTTCCTTCTACTTGCTCTGGGGTTTTCTTTTTGTTTGCTTCCTATTTCTTTAAGTTGTGTGGTTAGATAGTCAATTAGAAATTTTTCTTGTTTTTTGAGGTAGGCCTGTAGTGCTATGAACTTGCCTCTCAGAATTGCTTTTGCTGCATTTTATAGATTTTGTGTTGTTGTGTGTTCATTTTTATTGGTTTTCAGGAAGTTTTAAATTTCTTCCTTGATCTCCTTGGTTACCCATTTATTGTTTAATAACATGCTATTTAACCTACATGTGTACAAATGTCCTTGCATATTCTTGTTGCAATTGATTTCTAGTTTCATGCCATTGTGATCCGAGAAGATGCTTGATATGATTTCAGTCTTCTTGAATTTGTAGAGACTTAGTTTGTGCCCTAACATGTGGTCTATCTTTGAGAATGTTCCATGTGAACTTGAGAAGAATGTGAATTCTGCAGTTTTGGGGTGTAATTTTCTGTAGAAACCTATTAAATGCATTTGATCTAGTGCTTCATTTATTGCTGTCAATTTCTCCTTTGAAGTCCTCCAGAAGATTTTTACTATATTTTGGTGCTGCTATATTGGGCGCATATATGTTTACCAAGGTTATATTTTCCTGTTGGATAGGTCTTTTCAATATTATGTAGTGGCCTTTTTTATCACTAGTTATGGCCTTCATTTTGAAATCTATTTTATCAGATATGAGTATTGTTACCCCAGCTTTTTTTCCCTTTCCGTTTGGAAGATTTTTTTTCCATCCCTTCACTTTCAACCTATGAGAGTCTTTTGTTGTGAGGTGGGTCTCTTGTAAAAAACATATCTGTGAGTCGTGCTTTCTTATCCAATTAGCTACTCTGTATCTTTTTATTGGAGCATTCAATCCATTTACATTTAAGGTGATTATTTATATGTACCTATTTATTACCATTTTTGTTTAGTGTGGTTATATTTTTCTTTCTCTGTCTTCTATTAATTACAGCAGTCCTTTTAACATTTGTTGCAGTGCTGGTTTGGTACTAATGTATTCCCTTAGTCTTTTTTTTTTGTCTGGGAAGCTCTTCACTTGACCTTCTATTTTCTTTTCTTTTCTTTTTTTTTTTTTTGTTTCCATATTCTGCTCTTTATAATTTTGTATTTTACTTTTACAGGACAAATGTATCCATGTCTTCCTTGATTTCCTAGTTCTTTTTTTTTTCCTTTTATTTATTTATTTTTTTGTTACAGATATTTCGCCTTTTTTACCCCATTGGCACCCCTCTCCTCACCCCACCCCCGCCCCATCCCCTGCTTAGTTGTCCATGTCCGTTGGTCATGCATACATGCATGTAAGTTCTGTGGTTTATCTCTTCCCACCCCACCCCCACCCCTCTTCTGAGGGATGTCAGTCTGTGCCCTACTTCCATGTTTCTGGGTCTACCATATTCCTCAGACTGTTATGTTCATTATATTCCATATATAAGTGAGATCATGTGGTATTTGTCTTTCTCTGCTTGGCTTATTTCACTTAGGATAATACTTTCCAGGTCCCTCCAAGTCATCTCAAAGGATAAGAGATCTTTCTTTCTTACCGCTGCATAGTACTCCATTGTGTATATGTATCACTGCTTTTTTATCCATTCGTCTACTGATGGACACTTGGGCTGTTTCCAGATCTTAGCTATTGTACATAGTGCAGCTATGAACATGGGGGTACATATATTCTTCCTGATTGGTGTTTCAGGCTTCTTAGGGTATATTTCTAGAAGCGGGATCACTGGGTCAAATGGAAGTTCAATTTTTAATTTTTTGAGGGAACACCATATTGTTTTCCATAGTGGCTGCACCAGTCTGCATTCCCACCAGCAGTGTATTGGAGTCCCCTTTTCTCCACACCCTCTCCAACACTTGTTGTTTGATGATTTGTTGATGGCAGCCATTCTGACAGGTGTGAGGTGATACCTCAGCCCATTTTTTAATTGGGTTCTTTGTCTTCCTTTTGTTGAGTTGTATGAGCACTCTATATATATTGGAAATTAACCCCTTATCTGATATCTGATACATCATTGGCAATGATGTTCTCCAATACAGTGGTTTGCCTTTCCATTTTGATGATTGTTTCTTTTGCTGTGCAGAAGCTTTTTAGTTTGATGTAGTCCCATGTGTTCATTTTCTCCTTTATTTCTGTTGCCTTAGGTGATGGATCAGTGAAAATTCTGCTCTGTATGATGTCCGAAATTTTGTTGCCTACATTCTCTTCTAGAATTTTTATGGATTCACGGGTTACATTTAAGTCTTTTATCCATTTTTTGTCCAATTTTCCCAACACCATTTATTAAAGAGGCTGTCTTTACGCCACTGTATACTCTTGCCACCTTTGTCAAATATTAATTGAGCGTATTGCTTTGGGTCCATTTCTGGGTTTTCAGTTCTGTTCCACTGGTCTATCTGCCTGTTTTTGTGCAGTACCAGGCTGTTTTGATTACAGTGGCTTTGTAGTATAACCTGATGTCTGGTATTGTGATCCCACCTACTTTGTCCTTCTTTTTCAAGATTGCAGCGGCTATTCGGTTCCATATGAATTTTTGAAGTATTTGTTCTAGTTCTGTGAAGTATGCCGTTGGTATTTTGATGGGGATTGCATTGAATCTATAGAAACAAAGAGAGAGAACCCAAATACACAAAATCAGAAATGAAAGAGGAGAAGTAACAACCAACACCACGGAAATACAAAAGATTGTTAACAACTACTATGAACAACAAGTTTCTTGGCAACAAGTTTCTTGGTGAGTTAAGGGTCCATCATTCTTGTTTATCTTTTCGAAAAACCAGCTGTTTGTTTCATTGATCCTTTGAATTGTTTTTTTTGGTCTCTATGTCATTTATTTCTGCTCTGATCTTTACTATTTCCTTCCTTCTACTTGCTCTGGGGTTTTCTTTTTGTTTGCTTTCTAATTCTTTAAGTTGTGAGGTTAGACAGTCAATTAGAAATTTTTATTTATTTTTATTTTTTTATCCTCACCCGAGGATATTTTTCCATTTTTTGTACAGATAGAGTGGGAGGGCGAGAGAGGAAGGAAAGAGAGAGAGAAACATCGATGTGAAGGGACACATCAAGTGGCTCCAGACCGCAGGCCGACGCTCTAACCGCTGAGCCAAACTGGCCAGGGCAGAAATTTTTTTGTTTCTTCAGGTAGGCCTGTAGTGCTATGAACTTCCCTCTCAGAACTGCTTTTGCTGCATCCCATAGATTTTGTGTTGTGTGTTCGTTTTCATTGGTTTCCCGGAAGTTTTTAATTTCTTCCTTGATCTCCTCGGCAACCCATTCATTGTTTAATAACATGCTCTTTAGCCTCCATGTGTTGAAATGTCTTTGCATGTTCTTGTTGCAATTGATTTCTAGTTTCATGCCATTGTGATCTGAGAAGATGCTTGATATGATTTCAATCTTCTTGAACTTGTAGAGATTTAGTTTGTGTCCTATCATGTGGTCTATCTTAGAGAATGTTCCATGTGCACTTGAGAAGATGCTTGATATGATTTCAATCTTCTTGAACTTGTAGAGATTTAGTTTGTGTCCTATCATGTGGTCTATCTTTGAGAATGTCCCATGTGCACTTGAGAAAAATGTGTATTCTGTAGTTTTGGGGTGTAATTCTCTGTAGATCTATTAAATCCATTTGGTCAAGTGCTTCATTTAGAGTCTCTGTTTCCTTGCTAATTTTTTGTCTAGAGGATCTATCCAGTGCTGTCAACGGGGTGTTGAAGTCCCCTGCTATGATTGTATTGCTGTCGATTTCTCCTTGGAAGTCCTCTAGAAGATTTTTAATATATTTTGGTTATATTTTCCTGTTGGATAGGTCTTTTCAATATTATGTAGTGGCCTTTTTTAAACAACATATAGATGAGTCATGCTTTCTTATTCAATCAGCTACTCTGTGTCTTTTTATGGGAGCATTCAATTCATTTACATTTAAGGTGATTATTGATATGTACTTATGTATTGCCATTTTTGTTTAGTGTGGTTCTATTTTTCTTCCCATTTCTACTGCTAATTACAGCAGTCCTTTTAACATTTCTTGCAGTGCTGGTTTGGTGCTAATGTATTCCCTTAGCCTTTTTTGTCTGGGAAGCTCTTTATTTGACCTTCTATTTTGAATGATAGCCTTGCTGGGTAGAGTAGTCTTGGATTCAGATTCTTGTTTTTCATGACCTTGATTACTTCATGCCATTCCCTTCTGGCCTGTAGTGTTTCTTGTGAGAAGTCAGCTGAGAGCCTTATGGGGTTTCCTTTGTAGGTAACCTGTTGCTTATCTCTTGCTGCTTTTAGGATTCTCTCTTTGTCTTTAATTTGTGGCATTTTAATTACTACGTGTCTTGGTGTGGGCCTGTTTGGGTTCTTCTTACTTGGGACTCTCTGTTCTTCTTGAACTCGAATGCCTTCTTCCCTCTAAGCTGTCTTCCTGTTTTTTAATAGTTTTTTTCTTTTCTGATTGGTTCCTTTTTTTCTACCCTGTCTTCTAATTCACTAATTCACTGATCCACTCCTCAGCTTCCTCTACTCTGCTTTTTAAACCTTCCAGTGTGTTTTTCATTTCTGATATGTCATTTTTTATCTCTTCTTGATGGTTTTTAATTTCCAGTGTCTCTATGTCCTTACTCATGGTGTTCAGCTTCCTCAAGATCATGGCTCTGAATTCTAGCTCTGTTAACATGCCTAATTGCTCCACATTAACCTCATCTTCGGTGGAGGTCTCTTGCCCTTTTATTTGGCTTCTGTTTCTGTGTTTCACCATTTTGGCTATCACTGTGGGCTTTGGAGTCTGTCACATTTTCCCTGTGGGTGTTGGTGTTCTGCTGTTTGTGGCTCCCTCTCCTGGGTTTAGATGACCGAGGGAGGACCCACGTTGAACACCACTGTCAAGTCTTACTTTCCTGGTTAAAGTTGCTAACCCAGGAAAGGTACTGTTATCCTCTAGCTTTTTGTCTGGAGGCTAGCAGTCGACGTTACTTGATGAGTTTTGGGTTGTCAGTTGATTGAAAAACTCCCTCAGGTGCTCAGCATAAGGGGATTTCACGAGGGTCAGGCAGATGCTGGTTGTTAATGAGCTTCAATTAGCACTTCAATGGCCTACAGGTTGGGGTTGGATCTCCGAGGGAGGGGCTGCTGCCTCTCCCCAGAACCCTGGGAAGGATCAATATGGCCACCATGCTGCGTGGCTGACCCGTCCCACAGGTCGAGCAATGAGGACTCTAGAGGGGGAGTGAGGATGAGAAGGGACAAGAGACATGAGAAAATGGAGACAAGACAGGGTTCTGATCAAGTCTCGTTTATTTTGGGGAGATCCACACAATATATAGAGCAAGAAGCAGAAAATCAAGAACATTTGTTGCCAAGCGATAAGTTTGTGGTAACCACCCTGAAGCAATTTCAAGTAAATATCCCGGGTGGAACAAAAGATAAACAGAGCATAACTGGCTGAGTAAATGGTTACTTAAAGGAATGCAGAAACATTGTATACAGAGGTATCCTGCCTTGGGGCAGGAGATGGCAGAGCAGATTATAACAAAATAGATGCCATGCAAATAGTCTCCCACACGTGGCTGCACTCAGCAAAAGCTCTGAGCACCCTCCAAATCCCAAGTGTCCCAGCACAGTTCCAGTCCAGTCTGCCCTCCCTCTGCTGGAGCCCAAGGTGAGTGGCTGTGGTTGTTTTAGCCTCTGTCCCGGCTGCGCTGTGGAGCCACCCGGAAGTGTGACCCGAGGGCGCTGCTCACAGCTAAGGCCGCTGCTGCGCTGCTGACTGTGGCCTCCTAGCCCCGACTCGTGCCTTCGCAATCCTACCAGGATCAAGTCAGTGTCCCTGGTTATATGGTCCTCGCAAGCTGCTTTTCTGTTGGTTTTTCCTGTCGATTTGTCTGTGTTATAGTTGTAATTCCAGTTTGGTTCTGGGAGACGGTCTGTGTAGGTTCCGTTCACTCCGCTGCCATTTTTTCTAGATCGATTTCCTAGTTCTTGCAGAGAAGTTAAGGTTATTATTAGCTTCTGAATGAATTATATTTTATTCTGTGGCTAGTAGGCAAAGTCAGGTGAAGAAAAAAAAACAAAACCAGAAGTTAAGGGTTCAAGCTTTCCCATGAACTCTTGATAACATCTGAATATTATGCTGCTTTATACAACTGTTGTAAGGCTTATTAGATCCAACCCAAGTTCAAGCTATTCAAATATTTTAGGGTCTGGGACACCGTCAGGGTGCCATTCATTTCTTACTTGAGTAGGTGCTGTTCTTGAACCTTTTGTAATACTGTTCTCTGAGTAGCAATTGCTCCTGGTGCCACCAAATCTCAGGTATGCAGGAGACAAACCTCTAGCCAAAGTGCGAAGCTTTGGGGAACCCAGGAAGGTGAGAAACTGAGGGTCCGTGGCCAGATTGGCGTCGATGGTGAAGGACAGGAATGCGGGGCTCACCAGGTGCACCAGCTGCTCGGTGGAAAAATCCAGCTCCATGGGGTTCTCGGTTTGTGTGGGTCCCGTCAGGACGCCAGGGGAGAAGACACCGAGTGTCCTCAGAACCAGAAGCAGCAGCAGCGGCGGCAGCCCCGAGTTCAAGCGCAGCAGCATCTCCTGACCTTCTATTTTCAATGATAGCCTTGCTGGATAGAGTAGTCTTGGATTCAGATCCTTGTTTTTCATGACTTTGATTATTTTATGCCATTTCCTTCTGGCCTGTAGTGTTTCTGTTGAGAAGTCAGTTGATAGCCTTATGGGGGTTCCTTTGTAGGTAACCTGTTGCTTATCTCTTGCTGCTTTTAGGATTCTCTCTGTGTCTTTCATTGTTGGCATTTTGATTACTATGTGTCTTGGTGTGGGCCTGATGGGGTTCTTCTTACTTGGGGCTATCTGTGGTTCTTGAACTTGAATGCCTTCTTCCTTTGCCAAATTAGGAAATTTTTCTGTCACTATTTCTTCAAATATATTCTCTAACCCTTGCTCATTTTCTTCTTCTTCAGGGCTATGATGTGAATATTATTATGTTTCCAGTTGTCCCACAGTTCTCTTAAGCTGTCTTTCTGTGATTTTTTTCTACCCCATCTTCTAATTCACTGATTCAGTGCTCAACTTCCTCTACTCTGTTGTTTAGTCCTTCCAATGAGTTCTTTATTTCTGCTATGTCATTCTTCATTTCTTCTTGGTGGTTCTTTATTTTCAATTGGTTGATTTTCAATGTTTCTATATATTTGCTCATGGTGTTGATGTCCTTACTCATGCTATTGGGTTTCCTCATGATCAGGGCTCTGAACTCTACCTCTGATAATTTGCTTAACTGCATTTCATTGATCTCATTTTCGGTAGAGATTGCTTGTTCTTTCATTTGGGATTTGGTTCTTTGTTTCACCATTTTGGCTATCTTAGTGGGTTTTGGAGGCTGCCAAATTTTCCCTGTGGGTATTGGTGTTCTCCTGTTTGTGGCTTCCTCTACTGGGTTTGGATAAGTATGCGAGGACCCATGTTAAACACCACTGTCAAGTCTTACTTTCCTGGTAGATTTGCAAGCCCAGGAAATGTTCAGTTATCCTCTAAGTTTTTGACTGGATGCTATTATTCTCAGTTACTTAAGAGCCTTGGGTTCTCAGTTGAATAAAAAACTCCCTCAGGTGTTCAGTGAAAGAGGATTTCCTGAAGATAGGGCAGATCCTGGTTGTTTTTTTAGCCTCAACTTGCATTTCTTTGGCCCAGGTAGGTGGAGTTGAGTGTCTGAGGGAGGGGCTGCTGCTTCTCTCCAGAGCTCCAGGAAGGAGCAAGATGGCCACTGTCCTGTGTGGCTGCAACTCAGCAAAAACTCTGAGCACCCTCCAAATCCTAAGTGTTCCCACACAGTTCCAGTCCAGTCTGCCCTTCCTCTGCTGGAGCCCAAGGTGAGTGGCTGTAGCTAATTTAGTGCTCTGTCCCAGTGCTCTGTGCTGCAGAGCCAGCTTGAGAGTTTAACCCTGAGGGCACTGCTCACAGCTAAGACTGCTGCTGTCCATGGGCTCACATTGATTCAAGCCTGATTCCTTGGTTATATGGTCCTTTCAAGCTGCTTTTCTGTTGCTTTTTAAAAATCCTCACCTGAGGACATTTTTCCATTTTTTGTTCAGCCAGAGTGGGAGGGAGAGAGAGGAAGAGAGAGAGAGAGAGACATCGATGTGAAAGGGACACATTGAGTGGCTACCTCCCACATGACTCAACCAGGGCCAGGGACAAACTGCAACCAAGGTACGTGCCTTTAGCAGGAACCAAACCCAGGCCTCTCTGAACTGCAGGCCAGCACCCTAACTGCTGAGTCAAACTGGCCAGGGCTTCTGTTGCTTTTTAAAAAATGATTTGTCTTGATCGTAGTTGTAATTCCAGTTTGGTCCTGTGAGATCGTCTGTGTAGCTTCCATTCACTCTGCCGCCATTTTGGAATCCTCCAATAGATATTTGTTGCCATGTTTATTTTATGCCTGTGTTCCTCTCTTTGTTTCTTCTTCTTCTTACAATGGTCCCTTCAGCATCTCTCGCAGTGCTGGTTTGGTGGTGGTAAATTTCTTTAGCTTGCTTATTTATTTATTTATTTATTTATTTATTTATGAAGCTCTTAATTTCTCCTTCAATTTTGAATGAGAGCCTTGCTGGATAGAGTAGTCTTGGGTTCAGACCTGTGCCTTGCATTACTTTGTACACTTTATGCCACTCCCTTCTGGCCTGCAGTGTTTTTATTGATAAGTCAGCTTTCAGTCTATTGGGAGCTCCATTGTAGGTAACTTTTTTTCTCTGTCTTGCTTTTTCTATAATTCTTTGTCTTTAATATTTGTCATTTTTATTATGATGTGTCTAGCTGTGGGTTTTGTTGGGTTCATCTTGCTTGGGACTCTCTGTTTCCTGAACTTGTGTTTCCTGAACTTGTGTGACTTTTTTCTTCACCACTTTAGGAAAGTTTTTTGTCATTATTTCTTCAAACAGGTTCTCTATTCCTTTTTCTGATTCTTCTCCTTTTGGTACCCCTATAATGCGAATGCTGTTAAGTTTTGTATTGTCCCACAGCTCCCATAAACTCTCCTCTTTTTAATTTTTCCCCCCATTTGCTGCTCTATTTGGGTGTTTTTTCCTACCTTGTTTTCTAAGTTGCTGATTCAGTCTTCAGCCTCTTCTCATCTACTATTGAACTCTTCTAAGGTATTTGTCATAACAGCTATGTCCTTCTTTATTTCCTCTTGCTTTTTATGCATAGCTTCTACCTCTTTTTTAAAGCTGAAGTAGTTCCCAGTGAGCTCTTTATAATTCTTATTAAGTTGCTTGTAGTTCTCACCAAATTGTTTGAGCACCCTTAACATCATTGCTTTGAATTCTTTATCTGACAAGTTGCTTTCTTTCATTTCCTGTAGTTTATTTTCTGGTGATTCCTCTTTTCCTTTCCTTTGGGTGTTGTTCCTTTGTCTCACCATTTTAGCAATTTTGTAGTTCTAGGCCCGGTGAGGGATATTGGAATGTGTAGACAGGTTGGTGTGTATCAAATAAGCCTTCTGTGCCTCCTAGACTGTTTTGGTGTATGGAGCCTTTAGCCTGTTGTGGTCCTGGAGGACTGACAACTGGTAGCTGATATGGGTCTGTTGTGCAGATCCCTATTTCCTGAGTCTTGCTGCTGCTTGGGCTGGGGCACCGCTCTTGATCAGCGTCCACTGATGCCACTGGGGATGGGTCTCAGCTGCCAATCTGCCTGGGTTGTGTGGGTCCAGCTGGTGTGTTGTTTGGGTACCCTGTGCCAGGTGGGGCTCAGCTCCTGATCAGTCACTACTGGGGGCGAGTGTCAGCTCCTGGTTCACACTGCTGCTGCTGCTGCTGTTGCCAGGGGATGCTCTCAGGTCCCAATACTTTCCTGGTGTTTGGGGCTGAGGATGCTCCACTTCTGGGACTTTGCTGCTGCCAGGGTGACCCGTCCCGCAGGTCGAGCAATGAGGACTCTAGAGGGGGAGTGAGGATAAGGAGGGACAAGAGACACGAGAAATGGAGACAAGACAGGGTTCTGATCAAGTCTCGTTTATTCTGGGGAAATTTACACAATATATAGGGCAGGAAAAACAAGATCATTTGTTATCAAGCGATAGTTATTGAGTAACCACCCCAAGCACGGGTGGAACAAAAGACTGAGTAAATGGTTCAAAATGCAGAGATAAAGCAGAGATATCCTGTCTTGGGGCAGAAGATGGCAGAGCAGATTTTACTTAATGGAATGTAGAGATAAAGAAATGCAGAAGGCAGAGATATCCTGCCTTGGGGAAGGTGATGGCAGAGCAGATTTTAACAAGATGGATGCCATGCAAAATGTCTCCCACAGGTCCCCCTTTTCTTTAATTTTAAGGCCGAAATAATACCTTGAGGGGACTGTGCCTGTCTTAGGTCAGGAAACATGCACACGGTGCCAACCTGTCCTTACCCGTCATTGGAAAGCAAGGCAGCATAAGGCCTTGTTCCTGTCTTAGGTGGTGGTTGGCGACGCGTGTGAGTTCCAGTTGCCCGTCTCTGGCTAACCAGCCCAGCGCACCAAGGTGACGAGGTTTTTGAGCTTATTGACTCACAGCTACAGTGAGCTTCTCTGTCGGCCATTTCAAGTCTATGATAGTGGTGGACCTGTATAGACTGCATCTTAATGGCATCTATCTGCTCCTTGATGAAAGCCATCACCTTATTGAAGAGGAAGGGTCTTAGTGACATAATCAGTAAAAGGCCAAGTAAGGGGCCCAAAGGATAGTAAAAGGAGCAAGCCTAGGAGAGGGCCTAAGAGAGGGAGGACATAGGGTAATATGCCATTAAACATGGAAGAAAGGGCGGAGGAAGCTTCTGTCTTCTTCTGATTATACTGGTGCAGCCATTTCGCCTGTTCATACAGCTTCTGGATGTTGGTTTCTATTAAACGATAAAGTTGTCTTCCCACTCGGCTCCAATCCTTGCCCACATGATCAGGATAAGCAGCAGGAGAAACATTGTTGACCCTAAAAAGAGAAAACACCATCCTCAGGGTGCAGTAGAACCCTGGGCCTGGGGTTATGATGTGTTAATTTGCCTAACAAGGCGTTCAGGTAACCACCGTGCAGATTGGGCCTGTTTATTATATATACAAACCGACCCTCGTCCCCATATTAGAACAGGGTCAGGACCATGCCAGGAATTATCTAGTGGGTCTTTCCACAGTACAGAGGCATATTGTTTTTGTGTGGAGGATTGCCAAAATCTTTGTGCTGCGGAAAGTCCTTGAGCATCCAAAGTTAAAAAATTTAAAATAAATAGTGTATGAGATAGTAAATTTCTGGGTGTCCCTTTAGTAGGGTACCATTCCCCCTTTTTTATTTTATTGATTGTGCATTTTATGGTTTGATTAGCTCTTTCTACTATACCTTGTCCCTGTGGATTATAAGGGATGCCTGTAATATGTTTAATGTGCAATTTTGTACAAAAATCTGCAAACCGGGAACTAGTGTATCCAGGCCCATTATCTGTTTTTAGGGAATCTGGCTTTCCCATAGAGGAAAGGGCACTTAACATGTGTGCAATAACATGTTTTGTAGCTTCTCCTGTTTGTAGAGAGGCAAAAATATAACCACTAAATGTATCTATGGAGACATGTATATACTTTAAATTGCCAAACTCAGGGAAATGTGTTACATCCATTTGCCACAAAGCATTAGGTACTAATCCTCTAGGGTTGACCCCTAGGTGGGGCACAGAGGTATTCTGTAAACACTGAGAGCAACTTTTAACTATTTGTCTAGCCTGTTCTTTAGTTATTTTGTGTAAAATTCTTAAAGTTCTGGCATTTAGATGATGTAGCTGATGAGTCTGCTGAGCTGCAGAAATTCCTTTTTGTTGTGTTATGGCAAGGAACAAGTCTTGTGTGGCTGCATCAGCTTTTGCATTGCCTTCTGATAATGGGCCAGGGAGACCAGTATGGGCCCTTAAATGTCCTATAAAAAATGGTTGTTGTCTTTGGTGAATTAAGGTCTGCAATTGTCTAAATAAGTCACTAGCAGTAGAGACAGTTTTAATGTGTCCTACTGTTTCCAGTAGTGGAACTGATTGTGCAATATAGGCACTGTCTGTGTATATGTTTAGAGCTTGATCAGGAAAAGTGGCAAATACTGCAATAACTGCTTGTAATTCTATAAGTTGAGCAGATGAGCACTGTGTATGGAATTGAGTTACCGAGTCACCAACAACATAGGCTGCAGTCCCATTAGAGGACCCGTCGGTAAACACTAATAAAGCATTAGTTAGAGGCTTATGAGATGTTTTGATAGGGAAGATAAATTCATGTCGGTTAGCAAAATCTAAAAGCTTATTAGGCGGGTAGTGATTATCAAGTTGCCCACAATATGAGGCTAAAGAAATGGGCCATTCTTCAGTACTCTGCATTAGCCAGTTAATTTGTTGATGAGTATAGGGCAAGATTATTTCATCAGGCTCTTTTCCAAAATAACATTTACCTTGGTCTCTCCCTAGCATTATTAATTGAGAAATAGCTGCGTAATATGGTTCTAGAATCCTTTTTGGAGATGCAGGCAAATGAAGCCATAGTAGGGGAGATGTCTGCCAAAATACGGCTGTAGGAGATTGTTTA
The DNA here is from genome assembly GCF_014108415.1 of Molossus molossus. NCBI lineage: Eukaryota > Metazoa > Chordata > Mammalia > Chiroptera > Molossidae > Molossus > Molossus molossus. The sequence continues at coordinate 112,786,839 of NW_023425402.1, forward strand.
GTAGCACAGATTATAAACTTGAATGGCTGTCTATAATCTATAAATGTGGTACCCTGATTTTGTATGGCCTGTTCTACTATTTTCAATGACTGCCATGCATCTGGGGTAAGTTGTCTAGGGGAGTTAGGGTCAGTATCTCCCTGTAAGATGTCATACAGGGGTCTCAATTCATATTTACTAAGTTTTAAATAGGGAACTAGCCAATTAATATCCCCGAGTAACTTTTGGAAATCATTGAGTGTATGTAATTTGTCTAATCGTAATTCTATTTTCTGGGATGAAATACGAGTTCCTTGTAGCTGAAATCCTAAATATGTATATGGGTCAGTTACTTGCACTTTTTCAGGGGCGACAATTAAGCCATAGAATTGTAAGGCCTTTTGCATTTCCGCAAAACATCGCTGAACCTGAGATTCCTGTTCACCTGCAATGAGGATATCATCCATGTAATGAATAATATACATCTGTGCCCAATCATTCCTGATTTGTTGAAGGGCAGTAGCAACAAATGACTGGCATAGGGTAGGGCTATTAGCCATGCCTTGGGGGAGAACTTTCCATTGATATCTTTTCATAGGTTCTTTGAAATTAATAGATGGTAAACTAAATGCAAATCTTTTTTGATCCTCCGGATGTAAAGGTATAGTGAAAAAACAATCCTTTAAGTCTATTATTATCTTATAATATCCCAAAGGGATGGCTGCTGGGGAAGGGAGGCCTGGTTGTAGCGCTCCCATCAGAACCATAGTCTTGTTAACAGCCCTTAAGTCTTGTATTAACCTCCATTTTCCTGATTTTTTCTTGATGACAAATATAGGAGTATTCCATGGGGAATTACTTTCTGTTATATGTCCAGCTGCCAACTGCTCCTGTACCAATTGATGTGCAGCCTGCAATTTTTCAGCACTCAGAGGCCACTGATCAACCCACACAGGACTATCGGATAACCAACTTATTTTGTCTGCATGAGTTACAGGAGAATCAGCAGCCCCTAGGAGAAATACCCTAATCCTGTTCTCTGAGTGTTTCCTGTAGGGATTAAAGGTTCGATTATGCCTTGGCTGACTTTACCCAGACCCCTTCCTGGTACATGTCCTTGATTTAACATTTGAGCCGTAATAACAGTGTTTGGACTTCCCATGATCATTCCCATTTGAGATAATAGATCACGACCCCAAAGATTAATAGGAAGGCCTGCTATGACAAATGGCTGGACGGTTCCCTGATGGCCTTCCGAATTCTTCCAAGTTAGGAGTTTGGAACTTCTTTCTGAGTTGGTGCTTTGTCCAATACCTTTTAAGTGAGTAAGAGTTTCTTCTAATGGCCAGGAGGACGGCCAACATTCTTTCTTAATTATAGTTACATCCGCACCTGTATCAATGAGCCCAGAAAATTCCTTTCCATCTAACCATAGGGTCATTATAGGTTTTTTGAGGAGTGATGGTCTCAGCCCAATAAACATTGGACGATCCAAACCCTCCAGATCCTCTTTGTCCTCCAACAACCTTGTTAGTAGTGGGCAACATAGGTAAAAGCAGGAGTTGAGCAAAGCGCTGGCCAGAATTAATGGTATTAATGTTCCGAGGAGAGGCAACCATAACCTTAATCTCTCCAGTATAATCATTATCAATTACTCCCGGAAACACTTGTAGCCCTTGCAATGTAACACTGCTACGACCTAGAATGAGCCCAAAAGTGTTTTCAGGCAGAGGTCCATAAATTCCTGTTGATAGTGCCTGAACTCCCATTTCTGGGGTTAGTACTGAGTAGGCGGAGGAACAGAGGTCCAATCCTGCACTACCTGTTGTGGCTCGGCAGAGGTCTGAAATGGATTGTTGTTGTTGTTTGGAGGAACAAAACTCATTGCCCCATAGATTTGTTTGGGTTTTGGGGCCTGGGGCTGGCCCCACTTCCCGTTTCCCTGAAGCGGAGGCAATGGATTCCCTTGTATATCTTTCTTTGATTTACATTCATTAGCCCAGTGATATCCCCTTTTACAGCGAGGACATAACCCAGGGGCTGGTTTGGTACTGGGTGTAGAATCCCTTTTTCCTTTGCAGTTTCGAGCGAAATGTCCTATTTCCCCACAATTAAAACATTTCCCTTTCTCTTGTTGCTGTGCCAGAAATTGCTTAACTGTAAAACCTTGCATGGCAGCCGCCATGGCCAAGCCTTGCTGATAAGCTGAGCCTATGTCAGAGCATAGGCGAATATAGCCACTTAAATCTGTCTTCTTTTTATAAGGTCTAATGGCAGCCTGACAGGCAGCGTTAGCATTTTCAAATGCCAATTATTTAACAAAATCAGCTCCGGCATCTACACTGCCGAAAATCCTACCAGCGGCTGTAATTAATCTATGGACAAAATCAGCAAAAGGCTCATCTGGGCCCTGTTTAATGTTAGTAAGCGAAGCACTCATGTCTCCTTTTGTAGGGAGCTTTCTCCAGGCTCTAGTGCCTGCAGATTGTATTTGAGAAAATAATCCGGGGTCATACCGCATTTGATTATCACTCAGGGCATAATTGCCCTCTCCTATGAGCATATCAAAGTTCCATCCATTATTAGCCTGTGCATTCCGTCGGGCCATGTCGCGACAGACCTCGACATATTCAGACTTCCATAATAGGTAGTCTCCACCTGACAGAGTAGCTCGAGCCAAAGTCTGCCAGTCACTGGGTGTAAGCCACTGATCAGTTACGGACTCAAGAATAGCCATAGTATAAGGAGCAGTAGCACCATATTGAGCTACAGCAGTTTTTAACTCTTTAATAACTTTAAAGTCAAATCCAGTATGATGCCTCCAAGCCTGGCCTTGTGCGTCTGTTGTTTCTGTTACGGGATACGCTTCAAGCTCCTCATTCAAGAGTGGTAAAAGAGGCGCAGGGGGAGTTTTAAGTGGCTTTTGTTTATTATTCCCTTTGGCTGGCCTGTTAGGATTGTTCAAAGGTGGAGCAGGCTTCCCAGTTTTTAGCCTTTCTATTTGTCCAATTAAATCTTGGTGTTCCTTTTCTAATTTTATTTGTTCTTTTAAGTACTCTATTTTATCTCTCAATTGTTTCTGAGGATCAATGATAGGGAAAGCAGCAGGAGCTGAGGGCAAGGCAGCTGTATATGGGGGTGGCCAGTAATTTTTATTATGATATCTGGCAGCCTGATCAGCTAAATCATCCCAGCCAACCTCTCGAGGGTCGGCCTTGGGTGTGTCATCTTTACTCTTATTTTCATCGTCACTCTCCTCCTCACTGGAGATGTGCTGTTCAACCTCTAATTCAGTAAGGGATGGATAAATTTTAGGTTTAGTTCCGGCCACCAATTCCTTTGCCTTTTTCTTTTTTGGGGTTTTGCATTTAATTTTTACCCTTACTTCTGCTACTGCATCCTCCTCTTCCTCCTCACTCTCCAGTGAAATTAAATCTTCCTGTTCCTTACTGTCTTTAGGTGGCTCTGGGGTTAATTTTGTCTCCTGTAATATAGTTTGTCCTTTTTCTACGACATTTGCTACCACAGGATCAGATTGCCTTTGAGACAATAGCTCATTTATGAGGTTCCAATATGAAAATGCTGTAACAGGGACCTTCTCCGGCCCAAAGGTATTATAAAAATCTTGTAAGGCATCTCCTACCCTTTTCCATCTCTTTGGATCAATAGTTCCCTCAATAGGAAACCAAGGGCAGAGATCTTTGATATAATCAAAATATTTACATAAATGTTTTACTTTCACCTTTACTCCTCGTGCCTTTAATGCATGACCTAACTGTTCCACAAATAATTCATGCTTACTCATTTCTTGCCCCATGATCGCCGTTCACTTACCCGAGGGGTGCAGACGCAGCAGGTTCCCACGTCGTTCCCTCTTTTCTTTTCTTTTATTTTTCTTTGCTTTCCTTTCTGCCGGCCACTCGAACGGCGTCCTTCACTGGATCCCCCGTGCTGGAGCCCCACGTTGGGCACCACTTGACCCGTCCCGCAGGTCGAGCAACGAGGACTCTAGAGGGGGAGTGAGGATGAGGAGGGACAAGAGACACGAGAAATGGAGACAAGACAGGGCTCTGATCAAGTCTCGTTTATTCTGGGGAAATTTACACAATATATAGGGCAGGAAAAACAAGATCATTTGTTGTCAAGCGATAGTTATTGAGTAACCACCCCAAGCACGGGTGGAACAAAAGACTGAGTAAATGGTTCAAAATGCAGAGATAAAGCAGAGATATCCTGCCTTGGGGCAGGAGATGGCAGAGCAGATTTTACTTAAAGAAATGTAGAGGTAAAGAAATGCAGAAGGCAGAGACATCCTGCCTTGGGGAAGGTGATGGCAGAGCAGATTTTAACAAGATGGATGCCATGAAAAATGTCTCCCACACCAGGGTGAGGTGTTCCACTCCAAATCTGCTGCTGAAGTTGTCAGGAGCAGGTCTTGGCTGCCCAAGTCCTGCTTTTTGGGCTGGGGCCCTGCTCTTAATCAGCTTCTGCTGATACCACTGGGGATGGGTCTCAGCTGTCTATCTGAGTTGCTACTGCCTGTTTGTGGTCTGGCTCCACTCCAACCACATCACTGTTGCTGTGAGGGGAGGTGCCAGGCTCCTAAGCTGGTGCTAGTGCTCCTGGGGTTGTGTCACCCCTCCTGAACCTCTCTGAGCATCCACTGCTGGGTGGGACTTTACTCCCACCAGCATCCACTGATTTTTCTTCTCTCTTTTCTGATTAGCTCAATTTCTGTGTTTGCATCTCTCTCTCGTGATTCTCTCCATTTTATGCATTCTCTTCTCTCTCTCCTAAATTTTTGCATTTTATGCGTTATCTTCTCTCCCTCTCTCTCAATGCTCTCCATTTTCCGCATTGATTTTCTCCATTTTCTGCATTCTCTTCCCTCTCTCCTAGTTTTCTGTTTTCTGTGTTCTTTACACTCTCCCCTAATTGTCTCCGTTTTTGCATTCTTTTCACTTTCTCCTGATTCTCTCCATTTTTTTTTGCGTTCTCTTCCCTCTCTACTGATTTCTCTGTTTCCTGCATTCTCTTCTCTCTTTCCTGATTCTCTGCATTTTCTTCCCTATCACCTTATTCTTTCCATTTTCTGTTCTCGTGATACTCTCCATATTCTGTCTGTTTCTGTGTTCTCTTCTCTCTCTCCCGATTCTCTCCATTTTCTGCATTATCTTTTGCATTCATCTTCAGATAGAGCAGGAGGGAGAAAGAGAGAGAAACAATGATGTGAGAGAGACACATTGAGTGGCTGCCACCCACATGACCCCAACTAGAGCTGGGGACAAACTGCAAGAAAGGTGCATGCCCTTAGCATGAACCGAACCCAAGACTCTCTGATCTGCAGTACGATGCTCTAACCACTGAGCAAAATCTGCCTGATTTTCTCTGTTTTTTTTGTCTTCTTTTCTATCACCTGATTCTCTCAGTATTTTTTGCATTCTCTCATCTCTGTCATGAATCTCTCCCTTTTCTGTATTGCATCCTCTATGTCTTAATTCTCTGTATTTTTTCTAGTTATCTCTATTTTCTACATTCTCTCCTTTCTCTCATGATTCTCTCCAACTTTGCATTCTCTCCTCTAACTCCAGATTCTGTCCATTTTCTGTGTTCTCTTCTCTTCTGAATCTCTTTCCTTTCTGCTGATTCTCTCCGTTTTCTGCATTCTCTTCTCTTCCTGATTCCCTCTCTCTTCTGATTCTCTTCATTTTCTGCATTCTCTCCAAATTTTCTCCGTGTTCTGCATTTCCTCCTCCCTCTCCCAATTCTCTCCATTTTGTGCATTTTCTTTTCTCTCTCCTGATTTCCTACGTTTTCTGCATTCTCTTCACTCTCTGCAGATTCTCTTTGTTTTCTGCGTCCTCTGCTCTTCCTCCTGATTCTCTCTGTTTTCAGCATTCTCCTTTCTCTCTCCTGATTCTCTTCATTTTCTGCATTCTCTCTTGCGTTCTCTCCTCTCTCTTCTCATTCTCTTCATGTTCTGTGTTTTCTCCTATTTCTCCTGAGTATCTTTGTTCTGCATTCTCTCTTCTCTCTCTTCTGATTGTTTCTGATTTCTGTGTTCTCTCCTCTGTATTTATTTTCTCCATTTTCTGCGTTCACTTCTGTATGTCCTGTATCTTTTTGTTTTCTGCGTTCTCTCTCCTTTCTTCTGATTGTTTCCTTTTTATTTGATTTTTTTCTCTCTTTGGATTATCTTTTTTTTGCGTTCTGTAATATATCTTCTGATTCTATTTTCTGTGTTCTCTCCTCTCTCTTTTGATTGTCTTTGTATTCTGCATTATTTACTCTCTTATCTGATTCCCTTCATTTTCTGTGTTCTCTGCACTCACTCCTGATTCTCTTTGTATTCTTCACTCTCTCCTGTGAGACCTCCATTGCAGGGTGTTAGCTAGTTGACTCCGGATGTCCTGGAACAGAGCCACTGGGAATGACATTGGAACACTTCAGTGTGTGTTTTTCCAGAGTGACAATAAGCCCCGATCTTCTTGAAAGTAGCTGCTATTGTGTCATAGTAGCTTTTGTTTGCTATTGTTTATAGGTTCCCACCTGCCATCAGGGTGTCTGACCAGCCAGGATGCATTCTGGTGGGTGTGTCCTGTGATTCATCACTTGAAAGTGTTTTCTGCTGTCCCCCACAGGGCAGAGTGTCTTGTTGGACCTATGCTCCTCATCTGAGTGTTTCTTCTCGTTTTCCTCCAATGCCTGCCTCTGTCGTTGACATCTCTAGTTGTGTGAGTATGGGAACCCTGACTCGCTGCTCAGGTCTTTCAATGTCTTCAATAGAATTTTCAACCTACTGTAGCCATAAACTTTTCCAAATGATTTTTAGGCAATTTAAAGATTATAATCCACCCAGCTGGTGTGGCTCAGTGGATGGAGCGATGTTCCACAGATTGAGAGGTCTGGGTTCAATTCCCAGTCAGGGCACATGCCAGGGTTGCAGGCTTGATCGCCAGTAGGGGGCGTGCAGGAGGCAGCTGATGGATGGTTCTCTCTCACATTGAAATTTTTTTTTTAATCCTCACCCGAGGACATTTTTCCATTTTTTGTTCAGATAGAGCGGGAGGGAGAGAGAGGAACAGAGAGAGAGAGAGAAACATCGACGTGAAAGGAACACATCGAGTGGCTGCCACCCTCACGACCAACCAGGGCCGGGGACAAACTGCAACCGAGGTACGTGCCCTTAGCGGGAACCGAACCCGGGTCTCTCTGTACCGCAGGCCAACGCTCCAACCGCTGAGCCAAACCGGCCAGGGCTCACATTGAAATTTTTTATCTCACCTTTCTCTCTCCCTTCCTCTTTCTCTAAAAAATCAATAAAATTATTTTAAAAAATTAAAATCCATTTCCAGCATATTGCCAGTTATTTTAGCCTGGTTTTAAAATCTGCAGAGAGCTGCACTGGTGATGCCATGGGAAGCAGAAGAGCCACATAGAAGGTAGTTAAATCTGCCTTGTGGAGAGTATGTCCCGGCACCTCTGGCCACGATGCTCCTGCAGATCCCAGATCCCCCTGCTCTGGGGCAGCTGGTGGCCACTCCACTTGCCTGTGGGGGTGGGGTGGGCAGGCCTGCAGTGGGGCCTTCCTGGGCCAGGCCTGTGCCTTTCACTCCATCAGGGTGTAGACCCAGCAAAGAGCTAAGCATTCATGCAAATGTAGTTTCATAATTTCAATGAAAATATATACTGCAAGGAAAATTGTAAAAGTCTTCATTTAAAATAAAACCATTCAGCATGCACTGTATTTTCTGATAATTTAGAAAATTTAAAAAAATAGCAAAAAAAGTCGCTATAATCTCACCACTGAAAGAAAATGTGTTAGTGAATTCCTTCCGGATTGTATTTTAATGTACGAGAGGGATCATTTATGGAACAGTGACAGCATTCTCGGTCTCCTCTAAGTGCAGGTCACATGAGGCTGACATGGTCATTGAAATGTGATGAACTGTGATCATGAGCATCTGTGGAAAATAGAAAGGGACTGTGAGGCATCGAGTTTGTAGAGGGTGAGATGTTCGAGAGGAATTCCCTGAGGAGAGGAGAGAGGGAGGGAGGATCTGAGCCGGGCCTGTGGTGTGCGGACTTCCAGGTGCTCAGAGGCAGCATGTGGGAGACCCTCACAGTCCACAGGGTAGGCTGGAGTTTGCTGCACGGGCCACAGGGAGCTGCCTGGTGTTTCTGCTGTGAGGTGATGCGTTTGCACTCAGGATCACCCTCTGCCCAGGTGGAGGTGTGCACTGAGTGTTCACCCCGAGAATCCCACAGAAGAACTGAGCAGATGCTGACTGTGGTCAGGGAAGGTACCACCTTCCAGAGCCTTAGGACAGTGTCGGAGGTGAGGGGACTGTCGGATGTCTGGGAGGTTGATCGTGCCTGGATGGGAGTCATGGCCTCTGGAGGGCACCCTGGGATGTGGTGTTCGAGGCAATGGCTTCCCAGTGTGTTGGATGATGCTGTTGAGGCTCATGAAGTGAACAGCAGTAGACGAGATGTCACATTGGCGCAGACAGTGAGGTCGTGCAGGTGTAGACGGGGTCGGCTGTCAGTGGGCATCCAGAGATAGTGCAGGTAGGAACCAGTTAGGAGGCAAATTGAATCTTCCAGGCTGGAGATGAAGATGGGAAGTCAGACCCTGGCCTGTTCGGGAAAGGACTCCTGGAGGCCCTGGGGCCTCTCTGAGGAAGGTGTCAGAGGATGTTGTAGACGTGGGCTTGCAGGAGGCTCCGGACTCTGGTCAGGGCTGGGTTAGAGCCCTGGGTGCCATTGGCCAGTTTCATCAAAGCCACAGAGCAGGTGTCAGACCCAGGAATAGACAGGAGAGGAGAGAGGGTGGGGATTACAGCCTCAGGAAACTCTGCTGGGACTCAGGCTGCCAGGAGCGGGCTCCTCCCCACATGGCCCCTGTGCAGGGCGAGGTCTGGTGGCCTGTGCAGGACTCCTTCTAGCTGCCTTTGGAGCAGCAGCAGGATGAGCCCTGGAGCCCTTCCTGGAGGAGGAGGACAGTGAGCAGACAGAAGAGTTGGTGCTGACAATGTAGAGAAGGTGCAGAGAGCTTGGGATCAGTGGAGTTTCCAGGGCTCCCCCGGACAGTGGGCATTTGCTGAGATTCTGCACAGGCCTCTCCAATTTGGGAAATAAATGTTACAGTGTGAATGTGCCCCTACTGTGGGTTGTGATTTTTGGAGTACTTATGTACTGGAGGGGAAAAGAGATGCTGATGCTGAGTTTAATGTATTGAAACACTCGACCCCCTAGTTCCTTGCCCTGTGAGAATCCCTCACGTCCTCGTGTGCAGGGCCTGCATTAAACAGAGGTGTATTCACCAGGTTTTACTTCTCTCGGGTGTGCTGTGCAGTTTTGTTCTTTATGATGCTGTGACCCACTCTACCTTCACAGAAAGGAAACATTTATCCCATAAAGCATGTTGGAAACAGTGAAGTGGCGAGGGGAGTGCTGGGTGCGCTGGACGGAAGGGCTGTGCGTGGACACAGTGACCAGAGTGAGGAGCCAGGTGACAACGGGAGGAGAGGAGCCAGGCTGTGGCTACCGAGTCACCAGCAGCAGGGAGCTTCCCTTCCCTGTCAGAGCTCAGGGTGATGTACTTAGAGAGCCTTCTGCAATGAGCTCCCATCCTGGGCTGTGTTGTCAAGATGTAGTTTTCAGTTGCTGAGGCCTGTGCTGTCACAGACACTGGTCCTGTCCTTCACCCCACAGCACCCTGGCTGTCCGCGGCCTCCAGGACTTGGCTGCATCGCCATCCGGGGCCCCATGAAGAAGGTCATTCACCAGGAAGCAGGGAGCAGAACTGGGACGGACTGAAGACCACTCCCGGGTTCAAGGGAAGGAGAGTTCGCCCCCATCAAATGGAAACCATCGTCTGTTTGGACAAAGAGGTCTTTGCCAGTCGGATTTTCAACCCGTCAGAGGACAGCAGCTGTGAAGGTTTAGAAGAGGAGCAGCAGGAAGAGGAGGGGCAGAGCCCGGCTGAGACAAGCCAGAGCCCCTGTGAACTTCCTGAGGGGAAGGTCCTGTGTCTGCCCCTGCCTGACCCCCTGAGGTACCACCTGCTCTACTACAGGGACACGTGAGGGCGGGCGGCACAGCCTGCGGCCAGCAGAGGGCGCCCGTCTGCTCGTTTCTTCTTCCAGTTTGATCTGGATTATCTGGTAGGATCTTCATTAAATGGTAGATTTCTTTAAATATAATCTGACAAATGTAAGTGCATGGGAGAATGTTTTCTTGAAAGAGAGAGTGTCCCAGAGAAGGGTTTACTGCCAGTTCCTGTGACACAGGTAGAGGCGTCTGCGTAGCAGTGAAACTGTGGTCCAGGTGACCCGGCTGGGCCGGGGTTGGGCTGCGGATGGAACATGAGCGGGAAGCACAAGGTCATGAACCTGCGAGTTGTTTCTGGGTGTAACGCCCCCATGTCCAAGTTTGAACATTATGTGATTAACCTCTTAATTCCTGGCCTCGACTTTCACTAGAGCTTGTAGTTTTAAAGAGGGAACTTTTCCTGAAAAGCCTCCCTTATTGTAAGTAATGGAAGTCACTCTTATGGGGGTTGTCAGTGTAGGTTTTTTAAGTCATGTTGGGGAAGGAGGAACAAAAGTGTCAAACTGAGATATCTTTTAGGAGTTCCAAAAGAATTCCAAGGGATTTTTTCCCTGATACATTTTATTACTTTTAAAAAAACTAATGTCACCCTGTATGGGTAGCACTGTTGGCTAGAACATCAACCTGAGACTCCAAGGTTTGGGGTTCAATCTCTGGTCCGGGCACATATGAGAATCAACCAATGAATGTATAAATAAGCGGAACAACAAATCATTGTTGCTTTCTCTCCCTTCTTCTCTCCAAAATCAATCAGTCAATCAATAACAAATAGAAGAAGCAATGTCTAGTAATCCTCAGAAAAACATTCTGAAGAAGGAAACAAGTGTTGTGTGCAGGTAATAAGCCACGTAAGTTCTACCCAATGACAGGGATCACTGTGGTCCTTCAGTAGCACTGTGGATGTCTGAGGACTGACCTGTTGGTCCTCAGCAGGTGGGGGAGGGACTCAGCTGGGCTGGACTCAGGACTCTTGGAGGCGGCCTGTGCTTTTCGTCTTAACGTCAGCTGGTATTTTCTGTAATCACATTAGAGCACTGATTCATAGATTTTATCCTTTGTAATTCTGCAGAGGATTCGCTAGTTTTGTACATTTTCTCAAGAACAAATGCATGTGTTTTGCGGGCTGCACTGTGACAGCAGTTTCAGCCTCGGGGAGCTGTCTGGGCTCCTGTGGCAGGAGCTTCCTGTCCCATCGGGGTCTGGTCCAGAAGGAAAGGGGCAGAAATGTTTCGAAGTTACATCTGTTATTTCAAAACATTGGTTCTCTTCCACATTTACTTTTTTACCCAAAGAAAAGACTAGTATTAAATGTTAACAGTAAGCCCAAGCTCAGAGAGCTGGTGTCGGATTACTCACTCCGATGTTAGGATTAGTTTTATCCCTTAGCCTCTTGGGTTTTGCTGAGGTTCAGTGTCTCTGTGGTTTCAACCAGTTAACTGATGACAGCCGGTTATTTTGTTACCTTGTTGCTGTTTGTAGTCACTGAATCATCTTTGTCACCGGATGCTGTGTGCATGTGTAGCGCGGAAAACATATCTTGTCCTCGATTTGTACCTTCAAGCTGTTGTAAAGAGGGTCGTCCTGGTTGTGGGTACTTCCTCTGACCAAGACAGGCGGCATCCTGCAGAGAGAGGAGCGTGTTGTGTGCTACACTGCATGTTGGGCGTTATTCTAATCGATCAGTAGCAGCCTCTGCGATCTGTGGATATATCCGCACATACTACTGAACAAAGGACATCTGTCTATCTGTTGTATTATGTTGCCTGAGTAAATTTTTTCCCCTATGATTGTCAATGGATTTCATTTATTTTAAACCGTGTTTGCTTTATTAAAAGACAATGCATAAGACATGTTTTTCCCATGTACATGTTACACCTTGCCTAACAGTTTGACTTTACATGTTCTCAGTGGTCACTTTAAAACCAGAATTTGGTTAAAAATAGGAAGATGTAACACATATGAACTAGCTCGGTGTCTCTGTCAGCGGGTAGGAGCACTGTGAGGAGGTGTCCTGGCCCCGCATCACAGGGTCTGTGTGACTGTGGTGTTTCCAAACAGGTGCGTCCAGCATGGTCTGTGTTGGAGCCACAGTCTGGATGGCCGTGGCTTCCGTGTTCAGAGTCATCTGTATTTTTATTCAGAGTCATCTGTATTTTTATATGTGACTTTTGTCCTGAAAGTAGTAAAGCCATAGAGATGTACAGAACAGAGATCAAATGTATATTAAGTGAGTAATGTAAAAATAAACTGTGTGTGTGAAAATGCTTTTGCCGGTCTGGAACTTCCAAGGGATTCATGTAAGAAATTTGAAACAGATTTAAAGGAGCTGATATGCCTGAATAACTACAAGATATCAATAAAGGTAGTTAAGATGTTTTAGCCTTCTTAGCATTGCTTCTGTTTCATCTGCAGGATAGAAAGTCTTAACTACAACCCCCCACAAACATTAAACAATAAACTTTCTTTTCATTCTTAGAATGTGTTTTCATTCACACTTTGTTTTACTGCTTAAATTTGGTATATGAGAGTGTCTGTGGTTAGATTTTTTGACACAATTTTTTCATGCTGTGATATGTTAAAAGATAGTTGGGTACTGGTGACACATCTTACAAAGGGGGTGAGAGTTGAGGGTTTGGGGTTGGTTTGGGGCCAGGGCCATGGTTTAGGATTGGGGTTTAGGGTCAGGGTTGGAGCAGGGTCAGGTGTTAGGGTCTATGGTCATCTGGGTCTGAGGGTCAGGATCAGGACTTCAGATTTTGAGGCCCCGACTCTACCTTCATGACCTGAGGCCCCACCTCCTTTAAGATCCCGATGTGAGCTTTTGTGGGGAACAGAGAAGTGCAGAAAGTGGTTAGCCTGGGGTGGATTCCAGTCCCCAGTCTCCCGAGGCAGGCTGCAGCCGCCCCAGACCTTGGGGCTCGTCCACAGGAATTTCCATCACAAGCACCAGCAGAGTCCATGTCTGAGTCTGTTCCCAGCTTGACCTTTTACCTCTAACCTCACATGACAGAAAGGCAACGGAGCTTTCTTTTCTTAACAAAAATCTGTATTTTTATACTGGGGGGATGGACAGTTCTCCTCAGGGGCAGCTTGGAAAAAGTAAAATTTTGGAAAAATCCAGGTGTGGTTGCTGTGTGTGTGGTGAAAGTAGAAGGGTTGAGGGGTGAGGGCCCTTCACACCCTCCCTGTGGCCTCAGTCTCTGTCCTGGGGTGGAGCAGGTGCCACGTTCTTTCCTGCCCCTTGGGACTGTTGAGGGCCACACAGTGACGGAACAACAGGCTTATTGGTGAAGTGATCATCCCAACCCATCTGCTGGGCTCCCATGCATCTGCTCCAGGTAGGTGCCCTCCACGAGGGAGTTTTCCCGGTATCTCTGGGCACTGATTTTGTTCCTTCATGAGGGCTGCACCTTCACAGATGAACTCCCTCCCAACAGCCCTGCTCCCTAACGCACCACATGGGCACAGGTTCCAGCCTGTGAATTTGCGGGGACAGAGCTGCTCCACACACAGCAGGAGGCTCTGCTCCCAGGCTAGTTCCTGTGGCTGGTGTTCAGGGGGTGTCAGTTTGAGGACCTCAGCTTCTCCGTGGCTGTTGGTTGGAGGCCTCCCATGTTCACTCTCCATAGGGCAGCTCGCAGCAGGAGCAGTGCCTGTCGGGAGAGGGCTGGTGAGGGACCTGGTCCCACTGTGAGTGTCAGGACCTCCATCCACCTCATCCGAACCACCTTTTAAACTGCATGTATGTATTTATTTCTGCAATTAAAAAATTATTTACATACTTTGTTTCAGTAAGTGCATCCAGTCTCTTGCAATCCAGTGGTCTTAGGTGACACATTAGACTCAGTCGTCGTCTGAGACTCCCTTCCCACAGTGTCCTCACTAGGCGGGCACAACAGGGGTGGAGCAGTGGGGGGAATGCGGGCATTTACTGGGGACAGATCTTAGGGGAGCTGCGATCAGCTCTGTCCCTATTTCCTTCCTCTCCCAGGAGAGGGAAAACCCAGAACAATGAGAGGACAGTCAGCAGGGGGAGGAGATGCCTGGAGGGGTAGTTTATCTGTTTGTAGTTTCCTCATTTCAGGGTCCATTTTATTCATGTGAAGTTTTACTAGGGAATCACCCATTTTCTCTAGTTATCCTATTTGATGCAATAGGTTTGATTTATTTGACTCTTAGTTTCTCCTCTCTATTTATTTTACAGAATTGTTACAATTACGAGCTCAGTCTCATTAGAAGCCCCTAACAATCGTCCAACCAGGGAGGTTAATGCTGACATCTGGGCTCCTGGGCCAACGGGAAGGTGAGATGTGAGATGCAACCAGGAGAAGAATCAGGCCTGATGAGTAGAGTGTCCACACTGTGTCCAGGAGACTTTGCTCCCCAGTCTCGGGGGAGCTGTTGGTAGATTTTATCCATTATGTTAATTTTGAAACATCAAGCTGGTCACAGGGACGAGAGGGGGGCAGGAAGCAGAGAGCAGGGAGCACACGGTGGAGGTGGTGCTGGCCTGAGCTGGCAGGTCCGAGAGCTGGCAGAGGAGCAGGGGTGTGAGGACCAGAGAGAGGCTGTGGTTAGTGCTGCCCCGAGGATGGAGCCGGCACAGGTGCAAGAGTGAGTTCCTGCAGGGACTTTGGCTCTGGACACCAACAGAAGAACTTGTTCTGCTAAGGATGCTGTTTGCTAAACTCTTCATTTATCCGGACGTGGAAGTTAGGAGAGAACTAAGAAGGGAAGAGGAGGGGAGAGTGTGTTGATCACATGCTTGGCAGGAGCTACAGATACCACCTCACAGAATCCTCACAGCCACCCTGAGAGGGAGCGGTCACCACCCTCTGACAGAGCAGGAGACTGAGTTTCTGTTTCTTTGCCTGAAGTATCACAACTAGTAGGTCAGCTCTGCACCTGTGTGTGGCTCGAGCAATTCCCTGTAGAGAAACTGCCTCCCTGAACTCCATCCTGAGGGGAAGCAGACCTGTGTTCTGGAGAGAACACATTTTAAATGGCTGAAGGAGAAACGGTGGAGAAGTGGAGAAGTCACTGTAATAAGGATCCGGTGTTGGCTGTGCTCTTGTGAAGGGTCAGTCCACCTCCTCCCTCCCCACCTGTTCCCTTCCAAAGCTTCCTGCTCAAGTCCCACCCCAAGCCCAGGTGGAGCGAGTGCAGGGCAAGCTGGACCCTTAGGTGAGGTGCAGGTTTTCCTCAAATAGAATGAGCAAGAGGGCTCTGGTCGGCGAGAATATAAGATTTTAGAGGGAGCAAAGATTCTCAATACAATACTGTTTAAATCAAAATCCCATATCTTCAGAGTGAACATAACACAGCCTTTCATAGCCAGAGTGGCACAGTATTCGATTTGGGGCAACTTATTCTGTTCCCCTCCAATAGCATATTGTAACATAACCTTGAATTAATGATGAAGATGTGGTTATTTTGTGCCAGAGAACAACTCAAGAATCACACGGCACAAGTTGCACACTAGATGCAATGGCCCCGCCCAAGGTTCTCATTACTGCCCCCCATTTGCTTGTTCACCTATTGCAGACCCTCAGGGCTCAGAGAAGGAGACCTCTCACTCCAGGCGCTGGGGAGTGAAGCGTGACACTGAATGTTACCTTAATTTTACCTGGAGTAGACCTATATTAACAACCCACAGAAGTGAACACTATACCAAGAGCCAATTTCTTTTTTTTTTTTTTTTTTTTTTTATCCTCACCCGAGGACATTTTTCCATTTTTTGTACAGATAGAGTGGGAGGGAGAGAGAGGAAGAGATAGAGAGAGAGAAACATCGATGTGAAAGGGACACATCGAGTGGCTGCCACCGCACGACCAACCAGGGTTGGGGACAAACTGCAACCGAAGTACGTGCCCTTAGCGGGAACCGAACCCAGGTCTCTCTGGACCACAGGCCGACGCTCTAACCGCTGAGCCAAACCGGCCAGGGCACCAAGAGCCCATTTCTATTTTGTTTGAGCCCATTTCTATTTTGTTTGAATGGAGATTTCAAAGCCTCTATCAATAGCCACCATTCTGAAAAAGAATATTTCTATGTGTTTGGATTTGTACCAATGTGAATAGAATGCTTTAAATTTTCAAGTGTGGAAGCTACTGATATAAATAGTGAAACAAAGAAACTCAAAGAAACTCCTTAGTAAAACCTGTGGAAATTTCAGAAAAAAACCTAATAGTGGTTAAAATTTCAGACATGGGAGGATACTGAGTTTTCCACAAAATTTTACAAAATGTTGATTGAATAGATAGCTCTAAACATTGAAGAAACTGGGAGTCAGAGATGAATTCACTTTGCAGTGAGCTGATAAATCTGTGCTCATTAACGTGCTTGATGGGTAGTGTAGCTGGAACAGAGGATAACAGTTTTAAAATAGCAGTTTAATTGCAGTAAACATTGTCTAAGGTATTGAAATAGTTGAATATAGTGAACGGAGAGCTAAGAACACGCATGAAGGAGGCACCCAGAGAGCATGTTCTCTCAATGACCTGCTCTGACTGGAGGGAGAGGCCGAGTTGCTGACCAAGGCTGGCTGCTCCTAGTGCCGGGCCTCGGGCCACTAAACGAGAGGTATGGGGCTCGCTGAGGCCAGATGCTGCTTTTCTCAGAAAATCACCAGGGTGGGCCCACAGTGTGAGCCAGGTGCTGGAGTCCTAGATAAGAGAGCCTTCTGCTGCCCCGGGAAAGGGCTCACCAAAGGAGCGTAAGCCTCCCCGCAAGTCTGCCCAGGAGAAAGTGGCCTCCCCAGTCTTCGCCCCGTGGCCAACAGCTCAATTCTTCCCTGTGTGTCTCTGGCAGCCCTCAAGCTGCCTCCACTTTGAGCTCAGAGGGAGCAAGTCCTAGTAAGTGTGCGCGCCGGCCTTTTAAGAGCAGCTGCCTGGGGCTCCAGAAGCCTCAGCCTCCCTCATGCTCAGTGGCCACTGGTTTTACAGGCAGAAGTGATGGGGATTCTCTTGCTGGTACTGGAACCCTGAGCCAGGCGCCTAGTGTGGGGTGGGGACCCCTCACTCCTCAGGGAGGACTTTCCCAGCCAGATGTCCCTGTTGATGTTTATCCACCACAGGTGAACGTGGGCCCAGCCCGTCTGCCTCCGCCCCTCCTCTGCCCCTCCTGCCAGTCTCCACTTGGCTGCTGCTTTAACCTGGTAGTGGTAGAACTTCCATTCCGCTCGATTTCAGGTGGTTCTGAATGATGGTTGTGTTGTAGTTTAGTTGTGATTTTAATGTGGTTGTGGGAGGAGAAGACACCGTGATTACCTACCTGCCACCCTGACTGGAAGTCTAAGGTACGTTTAAATAAGCTGTTCAGTTTTTAATTTTTTGAGGTGACACCATAGTGTTTTCCATAGTGGCTGCACCAGTCTGCATTCCCACCAGCAGTGTACTAGAGTCCCCTTTTCTCCACACCCTCGCCAACACTTGTTGTTTGATGATTTGTTGATGGCGGCCATTCTGACAGGTGTGAGGTAATACCTCATTGTTTTAATTTGCATCTCTCTGATGATTAGTGATAATGAGCATTTCTTCATATGTTTCTTAGCCATTTGTATGTCCTGTTTGGAGAGGTGTCTATTTAGTTCCTCTGCCCATTTTTTAATTGGATTCTTTGTCTTCCTTTTGTGGAGTTGTATGAGCACTCTATATGTATTGGAAATTAACCCCTAATCTGATATATCATTGGCAATTATGCTCTCCCATACAGTGGGTAGCCTTTCCGTTTTGATGATTGTATCTTTCACTGTGCAGAAGCTTTTAAGTTTGATGTAGTCCCATGTGTTCATTTTCTCCTTTGTTTCTATTGCCTTAGGTGATCTTCCATTTGACCCAGTGATCCCACTTCTAGAAATATACCCTAAGAAGCATAAAACACCAATAAAAAAGAATATATGTACCCCCATCTTTGTAGCAGCACTATTTACAATCACTAAGATCTGGAAACAGCCCAAGTGCCCATCAGTAGACGAATGGATCAAAAAGCTGTGGTACCTATACACAATGGAGTACTATGCAGCTATAAGAAAGAATGATCTCTTATCCTTTGAGACTACATGGAGGGACCTGGAAAGTATCATCCTAAGTGAAACAAGCCAAACAGAGAAAGACAAATTTCATATGATCTCACTTATTTGTGGAATATAATGAACACAACAGTTTGAGGAATGGGGTAGTCCCAGAGACACGAAAGCGGGGTACAGACTGACAATCCCCTAAGGAGTGGGGAGGTGGGGGAGGGATGAACCACAGAACTTATACGCATGTATGCATGAACAGTGGACATGGACAACAATCTGGGGAAGGGGCAGGGAGGGGAGAGGGAGGGGGGAATCAGTGAGGGAAAAAAAGGAGAATCATCTGTAACAAAAATTAATCAATTAAAAAAAAAAAAAAGAAAACTGTTGGGAAAAAAAAAATAAGCTGTTCACGCATATGGCTAGAAACTGTCTCCATTTGGGGTCGGCTCCTGCATAGCTGAAACTCAGGGTTCTCCTTCCAAGGAAGAAGGAGGTAAAGATCATGCCTTCTGGTAGCAAAACAGCTCCGTGTTTACAAGCCTCACAACTCCAGACCTCTGTTGGGGGTTCACAGGTGTGTTCTTGTAGATGCACAGACACAGAGGACAGAGCCGGCTGAAGGCTAAGTCTTTTACTAAAGAAGTTATTTCTGGCCGCTGTGGCTCAGTAGTTGAGCCTTGACCCATGCAGCGGGAGGTCACTGGTTCAATTCCCAGTCAGGGCACGTTCCCAGGTTGTGGGCCCCGTCCCTAGTGGGAGGTGTTGATGTTTTTGCTCTCTCACCGATGTTTCTCTCTCCCTCTCTCTTCCTCTCTCTCTGAGAATCAAGAAAAATAAAAAAAAAGAAGTTATGTGCCTGGGGTGCCACTATCTACTTTGACCTATCAGGAATTTATAATCTGATGACCTAGAGGTTATTTTCCATAGAACCCCATTTTTGTCTACACTGTGTATCTTCGGCCAGGGTTTGAGATCTTTACCCATTTTAATTGGAGCTGTTTGTAGTACAACCTTTTTGTATTTTGAGCAGAAATTTCTCATCAGATATTTGTTTTCCTTGAGTGTGGCATTTTTTTTTTTTAACAAGGGGCTTTATAGAGCATTTTTTAGTTGATAAAGTTGTGGTTGTGAGACTGGGGTGAAGCCAAATGTGAGGTGAGCAAAGGGGCCCAGAGTAAAGGAGATGAGCCAGGGTCGGGGCTGGGCTGAGCAGGGACGGGAGCAGGTGCAACCAGTCTGTGCGGAGCAGAAAAGGTGCCCAGACTGTTTCTGCAGCACAGTCTCAGGTGCCGATGTGAGTGAGCAGTTCCCGTGGGAACACCTTTCGGGAGCACGTCCTCGGGACTGGACACTGGACTTAGGGGTGCGCAACCTCTATTGTCAGTTTACTTGAGCATTACAGGCTCCCAGGAGCAGAGCTGGTTCTTGCACCGAGGTCTTCCAGCAACGAATGTAGTAAGTACAAAAATGAGAAATTTCTTAGTAATAAAACAAAGACCCTAAGAGGTTTGTTCCCTGTCCAAAAGGACACTGGTTGTCAATGACAGAACCAGGCTCAGATCCGTTTTGGAGACTAAAAGCACAGGAGTTTCCTCTATCAGAACTGCTGCCGTCGTCCATGAAAGAGTGAAAATTAGAAAGGGAGCAATTGTAGGCTAAGGAATTTATAATATCCCCGCCCCCACTGTTAAGAGACCAAAGTGGGTGAGCAAAAAAAATACGTCTAGTTGTTGTCACCACAATAATCTAGGTGTTTGTTTGTTTTTTAAGTAGCCCATGTTTTCCTCTAGTAGTTTTTTTCAAAATGAAAATGGCTGTTTGTTACAACTTACATAAACAATACAAAAAAATACAATTTGCTAAAACATCCTACCCCAAGAGGAAAAACCTGCCTTAATATTAAGTACACACCCTCCAGACATGCACATTTACTTTCTTCTCCTTTCTGTGGATTCAATGTTCTCCTGTAGGTTCTTACTTAGAACTTGCAAAATTTTAGCTCTTCTCTTTTCTTTTCTTTCTTTCTTTTTTTTTTATCCTCACCCAAGGACATTTTTCCATTTTTTGTTCAGATAGAGCCGGAGGGAGAGAGAGGAAGAGAGAGAGAGAGAAACATCGATGTGAAGGGACACATCGAGTGGCTGCCACCCGCACGACCATCCAGGGCCGGGGACAAACTGCAACCGAGGTACATGCCCTTAGCGGGAACCGAACCCGGGTCTCTCTGTACCGCAGGCCAACACTCCAACCACTGAGCCAAACCGGCCAGGGCTCTTCTCTTTTCTTAATATGTGCACTGAGAATGTACACTTTTCTGTAAGTTTTGGTCTGTAGCCTTTTTATTGCTATTAGGTTCTAATTATTTTCTAACTCTAATTGTGATTTATTTTGGAAGTCAGACTCAGGGTCAGGGTTTAGGGTGAGGGTCAGGAGGTCAGGGTCAGGTTCAGAGTAAGGGGGTCAGGTTCAGGGTCAGAAGGTCAGGTTCAGGGTCAGGGTCAGGAGGTAGGTTCTGGGTCAGGGACAGGAGGTCAAGTTCAGGGTCAGGGTCAGGAAATCAGGTTCAGGTTCAGGATAAATGTCAGGGGTCAGGGTCAAGGTCTAGGGTCTAGGGTTAAGGGTTCAGGGTCAGGTTTAGGGCTTATGGGTTAGGGTATGAGTACAAGGTTAGGGTTTAGGGTATGGGTATGAGTATGGGTACTGGTTAGGTTTAGGGTACGGGTACGGGTTAGGGTATGGGTACAAGTATGGGTACTGGTTAGGTTTAGGGTACAGGTACGGGTATGGGTTAGTGTACTGGTTAGGTTTAGGGTATGGGTACGGGTACGGGTATGGGTCAGGGTCAGGGTCAGGGTCTAGTGTGCATGCTGAGAGTAACACCTTAGAGCAGGTCAGCATCAAAAATGGGTGAATACAGTGAATATAATGAAAGTTTAATTTGATTTGCTGCTCAAGTTAAGTTTCTGAGATGATTACTGATTTTTGGTTGGTACCTGTTGGTTCTAAAAGTGGTGTGGTCTGTCCTTGAATGAGAGCTGTGTTAAATGTATTATGATGATAGATTTGCCTATTTTTTTTCTTGCAGTTCTGATTTTTATACTGTGAGTATTTGTTATAAAGTGCTTATGAATTTGGAACTTCCTGGGAAATTGAAGTCATTGACCTGAGGTGCTCTTCCTTATTTCTAGTAATGCTTCTTGCCCTCAAGTCTGCATATGTTATTATACAATGTTTATTTAGTTTATGTTTTCATCACATATCTTTTTACATGCTTTCACTTTCAATCTCTTTGGACCCTTATGTGTTTAGAGAGCCCCCAGTGTTCTGTGTTAATGATGAGTGCCCATTAAAATCCATAAGGAAGTGCTTCTGATGGAGGGTATGATCTAGGGGTCCGATATTTTTTCCACTATGTTTTCCCTCACCATTTATCATATAATTCACATGTTCCCAATGGTCTCAGGAGACATCTTTATCATAAAAAATTGACACGTGGATTTGAGTCTGTTACTGGGACTTTCTGCTCCATCCATTTGCTTACAGGGCTTTATGCGGCTGCTGAGATGACTGCGCATCACACTGCGATACATTGTTGCACCCGGTGGGGCTGCGTGTATTCGTTACTGTGCGTGCTCAGAATGTCCTTTCAGTTCCTCCTTATTTTTCAGGTGAACTTAAATTGAGCTTGTTTTCCTTTTAAAAATCTTTCTGATATTTTAATGTAGATAATATTAAATATATACACAAATTAGGAAGATTGACATCATTTTCTATCTAACAGCATAATGTTACTTTCCATTAATTCAAGTTTTTTATGTGGGTAGCATTTTAAAATTTTGATAGAGATTGCGCACATTCTTGTGAAGTTTATTCCCAGGCATTTTGTTGATATTGTGGGTATTGGTTCTTTCATTATATTGTAAATTACCTTTTATAAATGTAAAGACTATTTCTGCATGTTATCGATCCCCCACTGTAATAAATTCTAAATGTTTTTAAGTGGATTCTCTTTAGTTATTAAGGGAAAAAACTATGATGCAATAATTATGTTATTTTAGTTATATAAAATGTAAAACAGTTAAAGCTTGTAAGAAAACAAAGAAATGAGGTAATGTGAAGAGTTAGAAAGATTCTATTGTTTTATTAGTGATATTATTAATGTTTAAATATAACAGAATTTTTAAAAATCATGCTTTTATTTATTTATTTTTAAAATTAATTTTTATTTATTTTTGTTACAGATGTTTTTCCTCCCCCTCATTGACACCCTCCTCCTGATCCTCCTCCCACCCTGTACCCATCATTGTTGTCTATGTCCATTGGTTACGCAATACATGCTTAGAAGTTCTGGTGTATCTCTTCCCTTCTCTCATGCCCTCTTCTGAGGTTTGTCAGTCTGTGCCCTACTTCTGTGTCTCTGGGTCTTTTTTGTTCATTGGTTTGTTTTGTTCATTATATTCTACAAATAAATGAGAACATGTGATATTTGTCTTTCTCCAATTGGCTTGTTTCACTTAGGATAATACTCTCCAGCTCCCTCCATGCCATCTCAAATGATAAGAGATCTTTCTTTCTTACAGCTGCATAGTACTCCATTGTGTACATGTACCACAGCTTTTTTTATCCATTCATCTACTGATGGACACTTGGGCTGTTTCCAGACCTTACCTATTGTAAATAGTGCTGTTGTGAACATAGGGGTGCATATATTCCTTCTGATTGGTGTTTCAGGCCATTTAGGGTATATTCCTAGAAGTGGGATCACTGGTTTAAATGGCAGTTCAACTTCTAACTTTTTGAGGTAACACCATCTTGTTTTCCATAGTGGCTGCACCAGTCTGCATTCCGACTAGCAGTGTACTACAATCCCTTTTTCTCCACACCCTTGCCAACACTTGTTTGATGATTTGTTCATGGCGGCTATTCTGACAGGTGTAAGGTGATATACCTCATTGTTGTTTTAATTTGCATCTCTCTGATGATTAGTGATGTTGAGCATTTCTTTATATGTCTCTTGGCCATTTGTATGTCCTGTTTGGAGAGGTGTCTATTCAGCTCCTCTGCCCATTTTTTAATTGGGTTCTTTGTCTTCCTTTTGTTGAGTTGTATGAGCACTCTATATATTTTGGAAATTAACCCCTTATCTGAAGTATCATTGGCAATTATGCGCTTCCATATATTGGTTCCCTTTCCATTTTGATGATTGTTACTTTTGCTGTGCAGATGCTTTTTAGTTTGATGTAGTCCCATGTGTTTTTTCTTTTGTTTTTTAGTGAAAATTCTGCTGTGTGAATGTCTGAAATTTTGTTGCCTGCATTTTCTTCTAGGATTTTTATGGATTCATGAGTCACATTTAAGTCTTTTATTTATTTTGAATTTATTCTTGTGTATGGTGTAAGTTGGTGGTCTAGCTTCATTTTTTGGCATGCAGCTGTCCAATTTTCCCAAACCATCTATTGAAGAGATTGTCTTGACTCCACTGTATGCTTTTGCCACCTTTGTCAAATATTAATTGAGCATATTGTCTTGGGTCAATTTCTGCTTTCTGAGTTCTGGTCCACTGATCTATATGCCTGTTCTTGTGCCAGTACAAGACAGTTTTTATTACAGTGATTTAGTATAACCTGATATCCAATATTGTGATCCCTCATACTTTGTTATTCTTATTCAAGATTATTGTGGCTATTAGGGGTCATTTTTGGTTCCATATAAACTTTTGGAGTATTTGTTCTAGTTTTTTGAAGTATGTCATTGATATTTTGATGGGGACTGTTTTATATCTTCCTCTATTTTTTTTTAAAATGTCCTGTAGTTTTCTATGAAGAGGTCCTTTACTTCTTTGGTTAAGTTTATTTCTAGGTATCTTAATTTATTTTCTTCTGCAATGGTAAATGGAATTTTTTTTTTAGTTTTTCTTTCTGTGAGTTCATCATAGGTGTATAAGAATGCCATCAATTTCTTGAGTATCTCGCTACTTTGCCAAATTCATTTAAGTCTGGTAGATTTTTGATTGAGTCTTTAGGGTTTTCTATATACAATATCATGACATCTGCAAATAATGACAGTTTCACTTTTAAGTCTGGTAGATTTTTGATCGAGTCTTTAGGCTTTTCAATATACAATATCATGACATCTGCAAATAATGACAGTTTCACTTTCTCTTTTTCAATTTGGATCCCTGTTCTTTTTCTTTCATGTCTAATTGCTGTGGCTATGACTTCCAGTACTATGTTAAATAAGAGTGGTGAAAGTGGACATCCCTGTCTTGTTCTTATTCTTAAGGGAAATGCTTTTAGTTTTTGCCCATTGGATATGATGTTGGCTGTAGGTTTCTCATATATGGCCTTTATTATGTCGAGACATGATCCCTCTATTCCTACATTGCTGAATGTTTTTATTAGAACTGGGTGCTGAATTTTGTTGAATGCTTTTTCAATAACTTATTTGATGTATTACTGGATCAGATTTGCTAGTATTTTGTTAAGGATTTTGTCATCTGTGTTTATCAGGGATATTGGCCTGTAGTTATAATTCTTTGTAGTGTTTTTATCTGGTTTTGGAATTAGGATTATGCTGTCCTCATAAAATTAGTTTGGAAGTCTTCTGTGTTCTTGGAGTTTTTGGAATAGTTTGAGGACAATGGGTATTCTTCTTTTAATGTTCAGTAACACTCTTCCATAAATCCGTCCTGGCCTGGGCCTTTGTTTGCTGGGAGCCTCTTAATTACATCTTCAATTTACTTAGTTGTTCTTGGTCTGTTCACGTTTTCTATCTCTTCCCAGTTCAGTTTTGGGAGATTGTGTGTTTCTAGAAAATTTTTAACTTTTCCTAGATTGTCCAGTTTGTTGGCGTATAATTGTTCATAGTATGTTTTTTTGAAAACTCATCTTTACTGTTGAATGTATTACAGATGTTTCTCCCCTTTTTCCCCATTGACCTTCTCCTCCCCATTCCTGCCCCCTCCTGTCTTCCCCACACTAGTGTCAGTGTCCATTGGTTGTGCATATATACATAGAAATTATTTGGTTTATCTCATCCCATCATTCCTCCCCCTTTCCCTTTGAGGTTCATCAGTCTAACAACCAATTTGTACTTCTTAATTACTTCATCTTTTTCACCCACCCTCCCAGCCCCCACCCATCTGGCAAGCAACAAAATGTTCTCTGTAACTATGAGTCTGTTTCTGTTCTGCTTGCTCATTTTGTTTGTGGATTCAATTGTTGACAGATATGTATTCATTGTCATTTTATTGTTCATATCCTTGTTCTTCTTTGCCTTCAAGAAGACCCTTTAACATTTCACATAATACGGGTTTGGTGGTGATGAATTCCTTTAGCTTTTTCTTGTCTGGGAAACTCTTGATATGGCCATCGGTTCATATCTTTGTTCTTCTTTGCCTTCAAGAAGACCCTTTAACATTTCACATAATACTGGTTTGGTGGTGATGAATTCCTTTAGCTTTTTCTTGTCTGGGAGGGAAACTCTTGATATGGCCATTGATTCTAAATGATAGCTTTGTAGGATAGAGTAATCTTGGTTGTAGGTCATTGCTTTTAACCACCTTGAATATCTCTTGCCACTCCTTTCTGGACTGCAAAGTTTCTTTTGAGTAATCAGCTGACAGTCTTATGGCAGCTCCTTTGTAGGTAACGGACTGCTTTTTTCTTGCTGCTTTTAAGATCGTCTCTGTATTTAACCTTTGGCATTTTGATGATGTGTCTTGGTGTGGACCTCTTTGGGTTCAACTTGTTTGGGACTCTCTGTGCTTCCTGAACTTGTATGGCTCTTTCCTTCACCGAGTTAGGGAAATTTTCAGTCATTATTTTTTCAAATAGTTTTTCAATTTCCTGCTCTCTCTCTTCTCCTTCAGGCACCCCTATGATGCAAATGTTGGCATGCTTGAAGTTGTCCCAGAGGCTCCTTACACTATCCTCGTTTTTTTGAATTCTTTTTTCTTTTTGCTGTTCTAGCTGGGTGTTTTCTTCTTATATTCCAAACTGATGGTTTGCTACTTGGCTTTACCTACTCTACTATTGAATCTGTGTAAATTATTCTTTATTTCAGTTGGTGCATCCTTAATTTCTGACTGGTTCTTTATGTTGTTGATGTTCTCTTTAAGTTCCTCAGAGGTCTCCTCAAGTTCCCTGAAGGTCTCACTAAGTCCCTTGTATGTCTCATCAAGTTCCCTGAGCAACCTTATAACCTGTGTTCTGAACTCTGCATCTGTTAGATTGCTTATCTCCATTTTGTTTAGTTCTTTTCCTGGAATTTTGTTTTTTTCTTTCATTTGGAACATATTTCTTTGTCTCCTTATTTTGGTTGCTTTCCTGTGATTGTTCCTATGTATTAGGCAGATCTGCTATGCCTCCTAGGCTTCATAAGGTGGCCTACTGTTGTAGGTGTCATGTAGGATCCAGTGGCACTGTCTCCCTGATCACCCCAGTTGGGCCCTTGCTGTGCACCATTAGTGTGGACTGTGCACCCTTCTCTGGTAATTGAGTCTTGATTGCTGTTGGCACATCAATGGGAGGGGTTCACTCAAGCTGGTCAGCTGCAAGGACTGGCTGTGCCCACTAGCCACTCCCTTGGAGGATCAGCTGTATAGGGGACCACCACATAGAGCAAGACTTACTTCAGCAGGGCTCTGGTACCCACTGAGTCCACTCACTGAGTGTGTCACTTGTGGAGGTGGTTGGGTGGTGGTGTTTCGATGTGGTCTGAAGCTGTCCACCAGGTGTGCTGGCTCTGGGGCAAGGTCAGCCACTGCCTGGTGTTCTACCCAGGGCCACCAGGCATAAGCTACAAAGTGATCTGCAGATGGCTTCTTCTTGTGCTGGGCTTGGAGGTGTCCAGGAAAAGCCAAGTTGGGAACCAAGGCTGGCTGCTTCTAGTGCCAGGCCTGGGGCCACTTAACAAAAGGTATGGGCTTGTTTAGACTGGTTTCTTCTGAGCCCTGGCTTCGTGCCACTTCTGTGGGTTACTGGGTCGTACAGGGCCCTATGGAGCCCCCAGTCCCACCGCTGGTGGCTGGGGAGTGCTGCTGCCCAGTGAGGCTCAGCTCCTGCTCAGTCTTTGCTGTAGTTTTTTTTGGGGGGGTGGAGGGGATAGTTCTCTCCTGCTGGTCTTTGCTTCTGTTGCCTGGGGATGGATGTCTGCTCCCCAGCCTCTATTGCTGGGGGTATATCTTGACTCTGATTGGGCTGTTACTGCGGGGGATGGTGCTGGGCTCCCGGCCATTTGTGGTTTCTGCAACCAA
Organism: Molossus molossus; assembly: GCF_014108415.1. Classification (NCBI taxonomy): domain Eukaryota; kingdom Metazoa; phylum Chordata; class Mammalia; order Chiroptera; family Molossidae; genus Molossus; species Molossus molossus. Next base: position 112,814,213 of record NW_023425402.1, read on the forward strand.
CACCTTGACAGCTCCACTACTGTGCACTGGTCTGTGTTGACAAAGGGTGTTCACTGGCCTGATGGTGCCAGGTGCACTGGTGGGCTCAGGTGCCAGATGCTGCTTGTTTGAGAGATTTTAGGAAACTCTGAAGCAGGATCCAAGACAGGCCAATCCTATGGTAAAGCCTTTGGAAACAGCTTGGGTGGGCCTGAAAGTTGGGAGGGGTGAGGCCTCAGAGAATCACCAGGGCAGGGCCAACAGTGTGAGCCCAGTTGCTGGAGTCCCAGATATGGCTGCTGTTTCCCTGCCCTGTGAAGGAAGGGCTCACCAAAGGACAGATGGCCTCTACCAGCACATCTGTCCAGGAGAAAGCTGCCCCTCCAGTCCTCATCTGGAGGCCAAACAGCTCAGTTCTTTTCTGTTCTCTGGTGCCCCTCAAGCTGCCTCCCTTTGGAGCTCAGAGGGAGCAGGTCTGAGTAAGTCCGTGCACCGGCCCTTTAAGAGGAACTGCTGGGGCTTCCGCAGCCACAACCTCCCTGAGCCTCAGTTCCCGCTGGTTTTCCAGCCAGAAGTGATGGGGATTCTCTTCCTGGCACTGGGACCCTGAGCTGGGCACCTGCTGTGGGACGGGGACCCCTCAGTCCTCAGTGAGGAACTTCCCAGATGAGGTGTCCCCCTGATTTTATCTGACACACGTGGGTGTTGGACCAGCCCATCCACCTCTGCCCCTCCTACCAGTCTTGATGTGGCTGCTGCTTTAATTCCGTAATTGTGGGACTTCCATTCAGCTTGATTTCAGGTGGTTTTGAATGATGGTTGTGTTGTAGTTTTGTTGTGGTTGTGGGAGGACGCGATACCATGTTTACCTACCCGCCATCTTCAGAACTCTCTTCCATGGTATGTTTTGATGATCCTTTGTATTGCTGTGGCGTCAGCTGTTACTGCTCCTCTTTCGTTTCTGAGTTTGTTTGTGTCCTCTCTCTTTTTGTTTTTTTTTGGTGAGTCTGGCTACAGGTACATCAATCTTGTTTATCTTTTCAAAAAACCGTTCTTTTAGTCTCTATGTTTATCTCTGCTCTGACCTTTACTATTTCTTTCCCTCTACTTGCTCTGGGTTTTTCTTTTTGTTTACTTTCTAGTTCGTTAAGTTGTAGGGTTAGAAGGTCAATTAGGAATTTATCTTGTTTCTTGAGGTAGGTCTGTAGTGCTATGAACTTCCCTTTCAGAACTGCTTTCTCTGCTGCATCCCATAGATTTTGTGTTGTGTGTTCATTTTCATTGGTTTCCAGGATGTCTTTACTTTCTTCCTTCATCTCCTTTGTAACCCACTTGTTGTTTATTGGTCTGTTCAATTTTTCTATCTCCTCCCAGTTCAGGTTTGGGAGACTGTGTTTCTAGGAATATGTCCACTTCGCTTAGATTGTTGAATTTGTTGCCATATTGTTCATAATATTTGTTAACAATTCTTTGTGTTTCTGTAGTGTCAGTTATTATTTCTCCTCTTTCATTTCTGATTTTGTGTATTTGGGTTATCTCTCATTGTTTCTTGATGAGTCTTGCTCAGGGTCCATCATTCTTGTTTATCTTGTCAAAGAACCAGCTCTTTGTTTCATTGATCCTTTCAATTGTTTTGTTTTGTTTTTTTATTTGGTCTCCATGTCATTGATTTCTGCTCTGATCTTTACTATTTCCTTCCTTCTACTTGCTCTGTGGTTTTCTTTTTGTTGTTGTTGTTGGCTTTCTAGTTCTTTAAGTTGTGAGGTTAGTTTATTAGACATTTTTCTTGCTTCTTGAGGTATCATGTAGTGCTGCAAACTTCCCTCTCAGAACTGCTTTTGCTGCATCCCATAGATTTTGTGTTGTTTTGTGTTCATTTTCATTGGTTTCCAGAAAGTGTTTCATTTCTTCCTTGATCTCCATGGTAACCCATTCATTGTTCAATAACATACTATTTAGCCTCCATGTTCTCAAATGTCTTTGTATGTTCTTCTTGCAATTGATTTCTAGTTTCATGCCACTGTGATCTGAGAAGATGCTTGATATGATTTTAATCTTCTTGAACTTGTAGAGACGTAGTTTGTGCCCTAACGTGTGGTCTACCTCTGAGAATGTCCCATGTGCACTAGAGAAGAATGTGAATTCTGCAGTTTTGGCGTGTAATTCTCCGTAGATATCTATTAAATCCATTTGATCTAGCACTTTATTTAGAGTCTGTGTTTCCTTGTTAATTTTTTGTCTAGAAGACCTATCCAGTGATGTCATCGGGGTATTGAATTCCCCTGCTGTGATTGTATTGCTGTTGATTTCTCATTTGAAGTCCTCCAAAAGATTTAATATATGTTGGTGCTCCTAAGTTGGGTGCATATATGTTTATCAGGTTATATCTTCCTGTTGGATAGATTCTTTCAATATTATGTAGTGGCCTTCTTTGTCTCTAGTTATGGCCTTTATTTTGAAATTTACTTTATCAGATATGAGTATTGCTACCCCAGCTTTTTTTTCCTTTCTGTTTGCTTGGAAGATTTTTTTTCCCATCCCTTTACTTTCAACCTATGTGAGTCATTTGTTGTGAGGTGGGTCTCTTGTAAACAACATATATGTGAGTCATGCTTTCTTATCCCATCAGCTACTCTGTGTCTTTTTATCATAGCATTCAAACCATTCACATTTAAGGTGATAATAGATATGTACTCATTTGTTGACATTTTTGTTTAGTGTGGTTCTGTTTTTCTTCTTATTTCTTCTACTAATTACAGCAGGTCTTTTGGCATATCTTGCAGTGCTGGTTTGGTGTTAATATATTCCCTTAGCCTGTGTGTGTGTGTGTGTGTGTGTGTGTGTCTGGAAACCTCTTTTTGAGCTTCTATTTTGAATGATAGCCTTGCTGGATAGAGTAGTGTTGGATTCAGATCCTTGTTTTTCATGACCTTGATTACTTAATGCCATTCCCTTCTGGCCTGTAGTGTTTCTGTTGAGAAGTCAGTTGAGAACCTTATGGGGTTTCCTTTGTAGATAACCTGTTGCTTCTCTCTTGCTGCCTTTAGGATTCTCTTTGTCTTGCCTGTTTGGGTTCTTCTTACTTCAGGCTCTTTGTGTTTCTTGAATTTGAATGCCTTCTACCTTCATCAAGTTAGCAAAGTTTTTTGTCACTATTTCTTCAAATATATTCTCTAACCCTTGCCCATTTTCTTCCTCTTCGAGGAACCTATGATGTGAATGTGACCCGGCCCGCAGGTCAAGCAATGAGGACTCTAGAGGGGGAGTGAGGATGAGGAGGGACAAGAGACACGAGAAATGGAGACAAGACAGGGCTCTGATCAAGTCTCATTTATTCTGGGGAAATTCACACAATATATAGGGCAAGAAGCACCTCTTGCCAAGCACCAAGCTTGCCCGAAGGTCAGAAAACTTGCACACCGAGCCAAACCTGTCCGAACCCGTCATTGGAAAGCAAGGCAGCATAAGGCCTTGTTCCTGTCTTAGGTGGTGGTTGGCGATGCGTGTGAGTTCCAGTTGCCCGTCTCTGGCTATCCAGTCCAGCGCACCAAGGTGACGACGTTTTTGAGACTCACTATTTGCCATCTCGGGCATAGTCATAGCTTACTGACTCACAGCTAGCGTGAGCTTCTCTGTCGGCCATTTCAAGTCTATGATAGTGGACCTGTATAGGTTGCATCTTAATGGCATCTATCTGCTGCTTGATAAAAGCCATCACATTATTGAAGAGGAAAGGTCCTAGTGACACAATCAGTAAAAGGCCAAGTAAGGGGCCCAACAGAGGGAGAAGAAAAGGCAGCACCCCATTTAGCCTGCTCCAAAGGGGGTTATTGAAAAGTTCTTTTAAGCAGCAGCATTCCTGCAAGGCAATCGCATGGGGGGCCAAATAAGGCCCTCAGGAGCTCCTTAGGGTGTGGAGGAGGCCCAAAACCTCCTTCCACAAGCAGGCAAAGATGCAGTAGTATCCCTAGCAGTACGATTTCAGCCTTCCGGTCCATTCCTGAAATAAAGAAAAAACAGAAAAAGCCTCTCAGGGCGAATTTTCGTCCCTGGAGTATTCTATATGGTTATCTGTTATTCCTTTAACTTGATCAATCTGTTTAACCAGACGCTCTGGTAGCCACCTGGCAGATTTTATTTTCTTAGAGTAAATGCATACAGAACCTCGGCCCCAGATGAGGACTGGGTCTGGGCCATGCCCAGAGTTGGTTAGCGGATCTTTCCATAGTACTGATGCAAATTGCTTTTGAGTTTCTGTATGCCAAAAGCAATTAGCAGCAGATTGCCCATCAGTGTCCAAATTTAAAAAATTGAGGATAAATAAGGCATGAGAGAGAATATTTCTGGGTGACCCCCTCGTGGGGTACCATTCCCCCTTTTTTATTTTATTAATGGTGATCTTTAAAGACAGATGTGCTCTCTCTACAATCCCTTGGCCCTGAGGGTTGTAAGGTATACCTGTTATGTATTGAATATTGAGGCGTTTGCAAAATTGGGAGAAGGCTGAACTTGTACAGCCTGGGCTGTTATCAGTTTTCAATTGCTGTGGGCATCCCAGAACTGTAAATGTGTTTAGCATGTGACTGATCACATGTTTTGTGGCTTCACCAGTTTGGAGGGAAGCATAAATGAATCCACTAAAGGTATCTATGATAACATGTACATATTTAAGATTTCCAAATTCAGAGATGTGAGTAACATCCATCTGCCATAGTGCATTAGGGATTAGTCCCCTTGGGTTTACTCCAAGGTGGGGGACCGGCGAATGAGTGGCACATGAGGGGCAGTTTTTTAACAATTTGCCTAGCTTGTTCCCTAGTAATCTGATGCATGAGGCGAAGCGTTTTAGCATTGAGATGATGTAATTGATGACTGTTCTGCGCTAGGGT